>NC_090438.1:526680913-527888770 GCF_031143425.1 Pleurodeles waltl
GAGCCCCGCAAGTCACCCCTCCTTGGATTCCACTAGGGCTCTAGTTTCCGAAAATGCACAGGTTTGGTAGGTTTCCCTAGGTGCCGGCTGAGCTAGAGGCCAAAATCTACAGGTAGGCACTTCGCAAAAAACACCTCTGTTTTCTTCCAAAAATTTGGATGTGTCCACATTGCGCTTTGGGGCGTTTCCTGTCGCGGGTGCTAGGCCTACCCACACAAGTGAGGTATCATTTTTATCGGGAGACTTGGGAACGCTGGATGGAAGAAAATTTGTGGCTCCTCTCAGATTCCAGAACTTTCTGCCACAGAAATGTGAGGAACATGTGTTTTTTTAGCCAAATTTTGAGGTTTGCAAAGGATTCTGGGTAACAGAACCTGGTCTGAGCCCCGCAAGTCACCCCTCCTTGGATTCCCCTAGGTCTCTAGTTTTCAGAAATGCACAGGTTTGGTAGGTTTCCCTAGGTGCCGGCTGAGCTAGAGGCCAAAATCTACAGGTAGGTACTTCGCAAAAAACACCTCTGTTTTCTTCCAAAAATTTGGATGTGTCCACGTTGCGCTTTGGGGCGTTTCCTGTCGCGGGCGCTAGGCCTACCCACACAAGTGAGGTATCATTTTTATCGGGAGACTTGGGGGAACGCTGGGTGGAAGGAAATTTGTGGCTCCTCTCAGATTCCCGAGCTTTCTGCCACAGAATTGTGAGGAACATGTGTTTTTTTAGCCAAATTTTGAGGTTTGCAAAGGATTCTGGGTAACAGAACCTGGTCCGAGCCCCGCAAGTCACCCCTCCTTGGATTCCCCTAGGTCTCTAGTTTTCAGAAATGCACAGGTTTGGTAGGTTTTCCTAGGTGCCGGCTGAGCTAGAGGCCAAAATCTACAGGTAGGCACTTCGCAAAAAACACCTCTGTTTTCTTCCAAAAATTTGGATGTGTCCACGTTGCGCTTTGGGGCGTTTCCTGTCGCGGGCGCTAGGCCTACCCACACAAGTGAGGTATCATTTTTATCGGGAGACTTGGGGGAACGCTGGGTGGAAGGAAATTTGTGGCTCCTCTCAGATTCCCGAGCTTTCTGCCACAGAATTGTGAGGAACATGTGTTTTTTTAGCCAAATTTTGAGGTTTGCAAAGGATTCTGGGTAACAGAACCTGGTCCGAGCGCCGCAAGTCACCCCTCCTTGGATTCCCCTAGGGCTCTAGTTTTCAGAAATGCACAGGTTTGGTAGGTTTCCCTAGGTGCCGACTGAGCTAGAGGCCAAAATCTACAGGTAGGCACTTCGCTAAAAACACCTCTGTTTTCTTCCAAAAATGTGGATGTGTCCACGTTGCGCTTTGGGGCGTTTCCTGTCACGGGCGCTAGGCCTACCCACACAAGTGAGGTATCATTTTTATCGGAGACTTGGGGGAACGCTGGGTGGAAGGAAATTTGTGGCTCCTCTCAGATTCCAGAACTTTCTGCCACAGAAATGTGAGGAACATGTGTTTTTTTAGCCAAATTTTGAGGTTGCAAAGGATTCTGGGTAACAGAACCTGGTCTGAGCCCCGCAAGTCACCCCTCCTTGGATTCCCCTAGGTCTCTAGTTTTCAGAAATGTACAGGATTGGTAGGTTTCCCTAGGTGCCGGCTGAGCTAGAGGCCAAAATCTACAGGTAGGCACTTCGCAAAAAACACCTCTATTTTCTTCCAAAAATTTGGATGTGCCACGTTGCGCTTTGGTACGTTTCCTGTCGCGGTCGCTAGGCCTACCCACACAAGTGAGGTATCATTTTTATCGGGAGACTTGGGGGAACGCTGGGTGGAAGGAAATTTGTGGCTCCTCTCAGATTCCAGAACATTCTGCCACAGAAATGTGAGGAACATGTGTTTTTTAGCCAAATTTTGAGGTTTGCAAAGGATTCTGGGTAACAGAACCTGGTCTGAGCCCCGCAAGTCACCCCTCCTTGGATTCCCCTAGGTCTCTAGTTTTCAGAAATGCACAGGTTTGGTAGGTTTCCCTAGGTGCTGGCTGAGCTAGAGGCCAAAATCTACAGGTAGGTACTTCGCAAAAAAACACCTCTGTTTTCTTCCAAAAATTTGGATGTGTCCACGTTGCGCTTTGGGGTGTTTCCTGTCGCGGGCGCTAGGCCTACCCACACAAGTGAGGTATCATTTTTATCGGAGACTTGGGGGAACGCTGGGTGGAAGGAAATTTGTGGCTCCTCTCAGATTCCCGAACTTTCTGCCACAGAAATGTGAGGAACATGTGTTTTTTTAGCCAAATTTTGAGGTTTGCAAAGGATTCTGGGTAACAGAACCTGGTCCGAGCCCCGCAAGTCACCCCTCCTTGGATTCCCCTAGGTCTCTAGTTTTCAGAAATGCACAGGTTTGGTAGGTTTCCCTAGGTGCCGGCTGAGCTAGAGGCCAAAATCTACAGGTAGGCACTTCGCAAAAAACACCTCTGTTTTCTTCCAAAAATTTGGATGTGTCCACGTTGCGCTTTGGGGCGTTTCCTGTCGCGGGCGCTAGGCCTACCCACACAAGTGAGGTATCATTTTTATCGGGAGACTTGGGGGAACGCTGGGTGGAAGGAAATTTGTGGCTCCTCTCAGATTCCAGAACTTTCTGCCACAGAAATGTGAGGAACATGTGTTTTTTTAGCCAAATTTTGAGGTTTGCAAAGGATTCTGGGTAACAGAACCTGGTCCGAGCCCCCGCAAGTCACCCCTCCTTGGATTCCACTAGGGCTCTAGTTTCCGAAAATGCACAGGTTTGGTAGGTTTCCCTAGGTGCCGGCTGAGCTAGAGGCCAAAATCTACAGGTAGGCACTTCGCAAAAAACACCTCTGTTTTCTTCCAAAAATTTGGATGTGTCCACATTGCGCTTTGGGGCGTTTCCTGTCGCGGGTGCTAGGCCTACCCACACAAGTGAGGTATCATTTTTATCGGGAGACTTGGGGAACGCTGGATGGAAGAAAATTTGTGGCTCCTCTCAGATTCCAGAACTTTCTGCCACAGAAATGTGAGGAACATGTGTTTTTTTAGCCAAATTTTGAGGTTTGCAAAGGATTCTGGGTAACAGAACCTGGTCTGAGCCCCGCAAGTCACCCCTCCTTGGATTCCCCTAGGTCTCTAGTTTTCAGAAATGCACAGGTTTGGTAGGTTTCCCTAGGTGCCGGCTGAGCTAGAGGCCAAAATCTACAGGTAGGTACTTCGCAAAAAACACCTCTGTTTTCTTCCAAAAATTTGGATGTGTCCACGTTGCGCTTTGGGGCGTTTCCTGTCGCGGGCGCTAGGCCTACCCACACAAGTGAGGTATCATTTTTATCGGGAGACTTGGGGGAACGCTGGGTGGAAGGAAATTTGTGGCTCCTCTCAGATTCCCGAGCTTTCTGCCACAGAATTGTGAGGAACATGTGTTTTTTTAGCCAAATTTTGAGGTTTGCAAAGGATTCTGGGTAACAGAACCTGGTCCGAGCGCCGCAAGTCACCCCTCCTTGGATTCCCCTAGGGCTCTAGTTTTCAGAAATGCACAGGTTTGGTAGGTTTCCCTAGGTGCCGACTGAGCTAGAGGCCAAAATCTACAGGTAGGCACTTCGCTAAAAACACCTCTGTTTTCTTCCAAAAATGTGGATGTGTCCACGTTGTGCTTTGGGGCGTTTCCTGTCGCGGGCGCTAGGCCTACCCACACAAGTGAGGTATCATTTTTATCGGGAGACTTGGGGGAACGCTGGGTGGAAGGAAATTTGTGGCTCCTCTCAGATTCCAGAACTTTCTGCCACAGAAATGTGAGGAACATGTGTTTTTTTTAGCCAAATTTTGAGGTTTGCAAAGGATTCTGGGTAACAGAACCTGGTCCGAGCCCCGCAAGTCACCCCTCCTTGGATACCCCTAGGTCTCTAGTTTTCAGAAATGCACAGGTTTGGTAGGTTTCCCTAGGTGCCGGCTGAGCTAGAGGCCAAAATCTACAGGTAGGCACTTCGCTAAAAACACCTCTGTTTTCTTCCAAAAATGTGGATGTGTCCACGTTGCGCTTTGGGGCGTTTCCTGTCGCGGGCGCTAGGCCTACCCACACAAGTGAGGTATCATTTT
The DNA here is from genome assembly GCF_031143425.1 of Pleurodeles waltl. Taxonomy (NCBI): domain Eukaryota; kingdom Metazoa; phylum Chordata; class Amphibia; order Caudata; family Salamandridae; genus Pleurodeles; species Pleurodeles waltl. Next base: position 526,684,972 of record NC_090438.1, read on the forward strand.
TATCGGGAGACTTGGGGGAACGCTGGGTGGAAGGAAATTTGTGGCTCCTCTCAGATTCCAGAACTTTCTGCCACAGAAATGTGAGGAACATGTGTTTTTTTAGCCAAATTTTGAGGTTTGCAAAGTATTCTGGGTAACAGAACCTGGTCCGAGCCCAGCAAGTCACCCCCTCCTTGGATTCCCCTAGGTCTCTAGTTTTCAGAAATGCACAGGTTTGGTAGGTTTCCCTAGGTGCCGGCTGAGCTAGAGGCCAAAATCTACAGGTAGGCACTTCGCAAAAAACACCTCTGTTTTCTTCCAAAAATTTGGATGTGTCCACGTTGCGCTTTGGTGCGTTTCCTGTCGCGGGCGCTAGGCCTCCCCACACAAGTGAGGTATCATTTTTATCGGGAGACTTGGGGGAACGCTGGGTGGAAGGAAATTTGTGGCTCCTCTCAGATTCCCGAGCTTTCTGCCACAGAAATGTGAGGAACATGTGTTTTTTTCGCCAAATTTGAGGTTTGCAAAGGATTCTGGGTAACAGAACCTGGTTCGAGCCCCGCAAGTCACCCCTCCTTGGATTCCCCTAGGTCTCTAGTTTTCAGAAATGTACAGGTTTGGTAGGTTTCCCTAGGTGCCGGCTGAGCTAGAGGCCAAAATCTACAGGTAGGCACTTCGCTAAAAACACCTCTGTTTTCTTCCAAAAATTTGGATGTGTCCACGTTGCGCTTTGGGGCGTTTCCTGTCGCGGGCGCTAGCCTACCCACACAAGTGAGGTATCATTTTTATCGGGAGACTTGGGGGAACGCTGGGTGGAAAGAAATTTGTGGCTCCTCTCAGATGCCAGAACTTTCTGCCACAGAAATGTGAGGAACATGTGTTTTTTTAGCCACATTTTGAGGTTTGCAAAGGATTCTGGGTAACAGAACCTGGTCCGAGCGCCGCAAGTCACCCCTCCTTGGATTCCCCTAGGGCTCTAGTTTTCAGAAATGCACAGGTTTGGTAGGTTTCCCTAGGTGCCGCCTGAGCTAGAGGCCAAAATCTACAGGTAGGCACTTCGCTAAAAACACCTCTGTTTTCTTCCAAAAATGTGGATGTGTCCACGTTGCGCTTTGGGGCGTTTCCTGTCGCGGGCGCTAGGCCTACCCACACAAGTGAGGTATCATTTTTATCGGGAGACTTGGGGGAACGCTGGGTGGAAGGAAATTTGTGGCTCCTCTCAGATTCCAGAACTTTCTGCCACAGAAATGTGAGGAACATGTGTTTTTTTAGCCAAATTTTGAGGTTTGCAAAGGATTCTGGGTAACAGAACCTGGTCCGAGCCCCGCAAGTCACCCCTCCTTGGATTCCCCTAGGTCTCTAGTTTTCAGAAATGCACAGGTTTGGTAGGTTTCCCTAGGTGCCGGCTGAGCTAGAGGCCAAAATCTACAGGTAGGCACTTCGCTAAAAACACCTCTGTTTTCTTCCAAAAATGTGGATGTGTCCACGTTGCGCTTTGGGGCGTTTCCTGTCGCGGGCGCTAGGCCTACCCACACAAGTGAGGTATCATTTTTATCGGGAGACTTGGGGGAACGCTGGGTGGAAGGAAATTTGTGGCTCCTCTCAGATTCCAGAACTTTCTGCCACAGAAATGTGAGGAACATGTGTTTTTTTAGCCAAATTTTGAGGTTTGCAAAGTATTCTGGGTAACAGAACCTGGTCCGAGCCCAGCAAGTCACCCCTCCTTGGATTCCCCTAGGTCTCTAGTTTTCAGAAATGCACAGGTTTGGTAGGTTTCCCTAGGTGCCGGCTGAGCTAGAGGCCAAAATCTACAGGTAGGCACTTCGCAAAAAACACCTCTGTTTTCTTCCAAAAATTTGGATGTGTCCACGTTGCGCTTTGGTGCGTTTCCTGTCGCGGGCGCTAGGCCTCCCCACAGAAGTGAGGTATCATTTTTATCGGGAGACTTGGGGGAACGCTGGGTGGAAAGAAATTTGTGGCTCCTCTCAGATGCCAGAACTTTCTGCCACAGAAATGTGAGGAACATGTGTTTTTTTAGCCACATTTTGAGGTTTGCAAAGGATTCTGGGTAACAGAACTTGGTTCGAGCCCCGCAAGTCACCCCTCCTTGGATTCCCCTAGGTCTCTAGTTTTCAGAAATGTACAGGTTTGGTAGGTTTCCCTAGGTGCCGGCTGAGCTAGAGGCCAAAATCTACAGGTTGGCACTTCGCAAAAAACACCTCTATTTTCTTCAAAAAATTTGGATGTGTCCACGTTGCGCTTTGGTACGTTTCCTGTCGCGGTCGCTAGGCCTACCCACACAAGTGAGGTATCATTTTTATCGGGAGACTTGGGGGAACGCTGGGTGGAAGGAAATTTGTGGCTCCTCTCAGATTCCAGAACATTCTGCCACAGAAATGTGAGGAACATGTGTTTTTTAGCCAAATTTTGAGGTTTGCAAAGGATTCAGGGTAACAGAACCTGGTCTGAGCCCCGCAAGTCACCCCTCCTTGGATTCCCCTAGGTCTCTAGTTTTCAGAAATGCACAGGTTTGGTAGGTTTCCCTAGGTGCTGGCTGAGCTAGAGGCCAAAATCTACAGGTAGGTACTTCGCAAAAAAACACCTCTGTTTTCTTCCAAAAATTTGGATGTGTCCACGTTGCGCTTTGGGGTGTTTCCTGTCGCGGGCGCTAGGCCTACCCACACAAGTGAGGTATCATTTTTATCGGGGAGACTTGGGGAACGCTGGGTGGAAGGAAATTTGTGGCTCCTCTCAGATTCCCGAACTTTCTGCCACAGAAATGTGAGGAACATGTGTTTTTTTAGCCAAATTTTGAGGTTTGCAAAGGATTCTGGGTAACAGAACCTGGTCCGAGACCCGCAAGTCACCCCTCCTTGGATTCCCCTAGGTCTCTAGTTTTCAGAAATGCACAGGTTTGGTAGGTTTCCCTAGGTGCCGGCTGAGCTAGAGGCCAAAATCTACAGGTAGGTACTTCGCAAAAAAACACCTCTGTTTTCTTCCAAAAATTTGGATGTGTCCACGTTGCGCTTTGGGGTGTTTCCTGTCGCGGGCGCTAGGCCTACCCACACAAGTGAGGTATCATTTTTATCGGGAGACTTGGGGGAACGCTGGGTGGAAGGAAATTTGTGGCTCCTCTCAGATTCCCGAACTTTCTGCCACAGAAATGTGAGGAACATGTGTTTTTTTAGCCAAATTTTGAGGTTTGCAAAGGATTCTGGGTAACAGAACCTGGTCCGAGACCCGCAAGTCACCCCTCCTTGTATTCCCCTAGGTCTCTAGTTTTCAGAAATGCACAGGTTTGGTAGGTTTCCCTAGGTGCCGGCTGAGCTAGAGGCCAAAATCTACAGGTAGGCACTTCGCAAAAAACACCTCTGTTTTCTTCCAAAATTTGGATGTGTCCACGTTGCGCTTTGGTGCGTTTCCTGTCGCGGGCGCTAGGCCTCCCCACACAAGTGAGGTATCATTTTTATCGGGAGACTTGGGGAACGCTGGGTGGAAGGAAATTTGTGGCTCCTCTCAGATTCCCGAGCTTTCTGCCACAGAAATGTGAGGAACATGTGTTTTTTTTCGCCAAATTTTGAGGTTTGCAAAGGATTCTGGGTAACAGAACCTGGTCCGAGCCCGCAAGTCACCCCTCCTTGGATTCCCCTAGGTCTCTAGTTTTCAGAAATGCAAAGGTTTGGTAGGTTTCCCTAGGTGCCGGCTGAGCTAGAGGCCAAAATCTACAGGTAGGCACTTCGCAAAAAACACCTCTGTTTTCTTCCAAAAATTTGGATGTGTCCACGTTGCGCTTTGGGGCGTTTCCTGTCGCGGGCGCTAGGCCTACCCACACAAGTGAGGTATCATTTTTATCGGGAGACTTGGGGGAACGCTGGGGTGGAAAGAAATTTGTGGCTCCTCTCAGATGCCAGAACTTTCTGCCACAGAAATGTGAGGAACATGTGTTTTTTTAGCCAAATTTTGAGGTTTGCAAAGGATTCTGGGTAACAGAACCTGGTCCGAGCGCCGCAAGTCACCCCTCCTTGGATTCCCCTAGGGCTCTAGTTTTCAGAAATGCACAGGTTTGGTAGGTTTCCCTAGGTGCCGACTGAGCTAGAGGCCAAAATCTACAGGTAGGCACTTCGCTAAAAACACCTCTGTTTTCTTCCAAAAATGTGGATGTGTCCACGTTGCGCTTTGGGGCGTTTCCTGTCGCGGGCGCTAGGCCTACCCACACAAGTGAGGTATCATTTTTATCGGGAGACTTGGGGGAACGCTGGGTGGAAGGAAATTTGTGGCTCCTCTCAGATAACAGAACTTTCTGCCACAGAAATGTGAGGAACATGTGTTTTTTTAGCCAAATTTTGAGGTTTGCAAAGGATTCTGGGTAACAGAACCTGGTCCGAGCCCCGCAAGTCACCCCTCCTTGGATTCCCCTAGGTCTCTAGTTTTCAGAAATGTACAGGATTGGTAGGTTTCCCTAGGTGCCGGCTGAGCTAGAGGCCAAAATCTACAGGTAGGCACTTCGCAAAAAACACCTCTATTTTCTTCCAAAAATTTGGATGTGTCCACGTTGCGCTTTGGTACGTTTCCTGTCGCGGTCGCTAGGCCTACCCACACAAGTGAGGTATCATTTTTATCGGGAGACTTGGGGAACGCTGGGTGGAAGGAAATTTGTGGCTCCTCTCAGATTCCAGAACATTCTGCCACAGAAATGTGAGGAACATGTGTTTTTTAGCCAAATTGTGAGGTTTGCAAAGGATTCTGGGTAACAGAACCTGGTCTGAGCCCCGCAAGTCACCCCTCCTTGGATTCCCCTAGGTCTCTAGTTTTCAGAAATGCACAGGTTTGGTAGGTTTCCCTAGGTGCTGGCTGAGCTAGAGGCCAAAATCTACAGGTAGGTACTTCGCAAAAAAACACCTCTGTTTTCTTCCAAAAATTTGGATGTGTCCACGTTGCGCTTTGGGGTGTTTCCTGTCGCGGGCGCTAGGCCTACCCACACAAGTGAGGTATCATTTTTATCGGGAGACTTGGGGGAACGCTGGGTGGAAGGAAATTTGTGGCTCCTCTCAGATTCCCGAACTTTCTGCCACAGAAATGTGAGGAACATGTGTTTTTTTAGCCAAATTTTGAGGTTTGCAAAGGATTCTGGGTAACAGAACCTGGTCCGAGACCCGCAAGTCACCCCTCCTTGGATTCCCCTAGGTCTCTAGTTTTCAGAAATGCACAGGTTTGGTAGGTTTCCCTAGGTGCCGGCTGAGCTAGAGGCCAAAATCTACAGGTAGGCACTTCGCAAAAAACACCTCTGTTTTCTTCCAAAAATTTGGATGTGTCCACGTTGCGCTTTGGTGCGTTTCCTGTCGCGGGCGCTAGGCCTCCCACACAAGTGAGGTATCATTTTTATCGGGAGACTTGGGGGAACGCTGGGTGGAAGGAAATTTGTGGCTCCTCTCAGATTCCCGAGCTTTCTGCCACAGAAATGTGAGGAACATGTGTTTTTTTCGCCAAATTTTGAGGTTTGCAAAGGATTCTGGGTAACAGAACCTGGTCCGAGCCCCGCAAGTCACCCCTCCTTGGATTCCCCTAGGTCTCTAGTTTTCAGAAATGCAAAGGTTTGGTAGGTTTCCCTAGGTGCCGGCTGAGCTAGAGGCCAAAATCTACAGGTAGGCACTTCGCTAAAAACACCTCTGTTTTCTTCCAAAAATGTGGATGTGTCCACGTTGCGCTTTGGGGCGTTTCCTGTCACGGGCACTAGGCCTACCCACACAAGTGAGGTATAATTTTTATGGGGAGTTGGGGAAACGCTGGGTGGAAGGAAATTTGTGGCTCCTCTCAGATTCCAGAACTTTCTGCCACAGAAATGTGAGGAACATGTGTTTTTTTAGCCAAATTTTGAGGTTTGCAAATGATTCTGGGTAACAGAACCTAGTCCGAGCCCCGCAAGTCACCCCTCCTTGGATTCCCCTAGGTCTCTAGTTTTCAGAAATGCACAGGTTTGGTAGGTTTCCCTAGGTGCCGGCTGAGCTAGAGGCCAAAATCTACAGGTAGGTACTTCGCAAAAAACACCTCTGTTTTCTTCCAAAAATTTGGATGTGACCACGTTGCGCTTTGGGGCGTTTCCTGTCACGGGCGCTAGGCCTACCCACACAAGTGAGGTATAATTTTTATCGGGAGACTTGGGGGAACGCTGGGTGGAAGGAAATTTGTGGCTCCTCTCAGATTCCCGAGCTTTCTGCCACAGAAATATGAGGAACATGTGTTTTTTTAGCCAAATTTTGAGGTTTGCAAAGGATTCTGGGTAACTGAACCTGGTCCGAGCCCCGCAAGTCACCCCTCCTTGGATTCCACTAGGGCTCTAGTTTCCGAAAATGCACAGGTTTGGTAGGTTTCCCTAGGTGCCGGCTGAGCTAGAGGCCAAAATCTACAGGTAGGCACTTCGCAAAAAACACCTCTGTTTTCTTCCAAAAATTTGGATGTGTCCACATTGCGCTTTGGGGCGTTTCCTGTCGCGGGTGCTAGGCCTACCCACACAAGTGAGGTATCATTTTTATCGGGAGACTTGGGGAACGCTGGATGGAAGAAAATTTGTGGCTCCTCTCAGATTCCAGAACTTTCTGCCACAGAAATGTGAGGAACATGTGTTTTTTTAGCCAAATTTTGAGGTTTGCAAAGGATTCTGGGTAACAGAACCTGGGCTGAGCCCCGCAAGTCACCCCTCCTTGGATTCCCCTAGGTCTCTAGTTTTCAGAAATGCACAGGTTTGGTAGGTTTCCCTAGGTGCCGGCTGAGCTAGAGGCCAAAATCTACAGGTAGGTACTTCGCAAAAAACACCTCTGTTTTCTTCCAAAAATTTGGATGTGTCCACGTTGCGCTTTGGGGCGTTTCCTGTCGCGGGCGCTAGGCCTACCCACACAAGTGAGGTATCATTTTTATCGGGAGACTTGGGGGAACGCTGGGTGGAAGGAAATTTGTGGCTCCTCTCAGATTCCTGAGCTTTCTGCCACAGAAATATGAGGAACATGAGTTTTTTTAGCCAAATTTTGAGGTTTGCAAAGGATTCTGGGTAACAGAACCTGGTCCGAGCCCCGCAAGTCACCCCTCCTTGGATTCCACTAGGGCTCTAGTTTCCGAAAATGCACAGGTTTGGTAGGTTTCCCTAGGTGCCGGCTGAGCTAGAGGCCAAAATCTACAGGTAGGCACTTCGCAAAAAACACCTCTGTTTTCTTCCAAAAATTTGGATGTGTCCACATTGCGCTTTGGGGCGTTTCCTGTCGCGGGTGCTAGGCCTACCCACACAAGTGAGGTATCATTTTTATCGGGAGACTTGGGGAACGCTGGATGGAAGAAAATTTGTGGCTCCTCTCAGATTCCAGAACTTTCTGCCACAGAAATGTGAGGAACATGTGTTTTTTTAGCCAAATTTTGAGGTTTGCAAAGGATTCTGGGTAACAGAACCTGGTCTGAGCCCCGCAAGTCACCCCTCCTTGGATTCCCCTAGGTCTCTAGTTTTCAGAAATGCACAGGTTTGGTAGGTTTCCCTAGGTGCCGGCTGAGCTAGAGGCCAAAATCTACAGGTAGGTACTTCGCAAAAAACACCTCTGTTTTCTTCCAAAAATTTGGATGTGTCCACGTTGCGCTTTGGGGCGTTTCCTGTCGCGGGCGCTAGGCCTACCCACACAAGTGAGGTATCATTTTTATCGGGAGACTTGGGGGAACGCTGGGTGGAAGGAAATTTGTGGCTCCTCTCAGATTCCCGAGCTTTCTGCCACAGAATTGTGAGGAACATGTGTTTTTTTAGCCAAATTTTGAGGTTTGCAAAGGATTCTGGGTAACAGAACCTGGTCCGAGCCCCGCAAGTCACCCCTCCTTGGATTCCCCTAGGTCTCTAGTTTTCAGAAATGCACAGGTTTGGTAGGTTTTCCTAGGTGCCGGCTGAGCTAGAGGCCAAAATCTACAGGTAGGCACTTCGCAAAAAACACCTCTGTTTTCTTCCAAAAATTTGGATGTGTCCACGTTGCGCTTTGGGGCGTTTCCTGTCGCGGGCGCTAGGCCTACCCACACAAGTGAGGTATCATTTTTATCGGGAGACTTGGGGGAACGCTGGGTGGAAGGAAATTTGTGGCTCCTCTCAGATTCCCGAGCTTTCTGCCACAGAATTGTGAGGAACATGTGTTTTTTTAGCCAAATTTTGAGGTTTGCAAAGGATTCTGGGTAACAGAACCTGGTCCGAGCGCCGCAAGTCACCCCTCCTTGGATTCCCCTAGGGCTCTAGTTTTCAGAAATGCACAGGTTTGGTAGGTTTCCCTAGGTGCCGACTGAGCTAGAGGCCAAAATCTACAGGTAGGCACTTCGCTAAAAACACCTCTGTTTTCTTCCAAAAATGTGGATGTGTCCACGTTGCGCTTTGGGGCGTTTCCTGTCACGGGCGCTAGGCCTACCCACACAAGTGAGGTATCATTTTTATCGGGAGACTTGGGGGAACGCTGGGTGGAAGGAAATTTGTGGCTCCTCTCAGATTCCAGAACTTTCTGCCACAGAAATGTGAGGAACATGTGTTTTTTTAGCCAAATTTTGAGGTTTGCAAAGGATTCTGGGTAACAGAACCTGGTCTGAGCCCCGCAAGTCACCCCTCCTTGGATTCCCCTAGGTCTCTAGTTTTCAGAAATGTACAGGATTGGTAGGTTTCCCTAGGTGCCGGCTGAGCTAGAGGCCAAAATCTACAGGTAGGCACTTCGCAAAAAACACCTCTATTTTCTTCCAAAAATTTGGATGTGCCACGTTGCGCTTTGGTACGTTTCCTGTCGCGGTCGCTAGGCCTACCCACACAAGTGAGGTATCATTTTTATCGGGAGACTTGGGGGAACGCTGGGTGGAAGGAAATTTGTGGCTCCTCTCAGATTCCAGAACATTCTGCCACAGAAATGTGAGGAACATGTGTTTTTTAGCCAAATTTTGAGGTTTGCAAAGGATTCTGGGTAACAGAACCTGGTCTGAGCCCCGCAAGTCACCCCTCCTTGGATTCCCCTAGGTCTCTAGTTTTCAGAAATGCACAGGTTTGGTAGGTTTCCCTAGGTGCTGGCTGAGCTAGAGGCCAAAATCTACAGGTAGGTACTTCGCAAAAAAACACCTCTGTTTTCTTCCAAAAATTTGGATGTGTCCACGTTGCGCTTTGGGGTGTTTCCTGTCGCGGGCGCTAGGCCTACCCACACAAGTGAGGTATCATTTTTATCGGGAGACTTGGGGGAACGCTGGGTGGAAGGAAATTTGTGGCTCCTCTCAGATTCCCGAACTTTCTGCCACAGAAATGTGAGGAACATGTGTTTTTTTAGCCAAATTTTGAGGTTTGCAAAGGATTCTGGGTAACAGAACCTGGTCCGAGCCCCGCAAGTCACCCCTCCTTGGATTCCCCTAGGTCTCTAGTTTTCAGAAATGCACAGGTTTGGTAGGTTTCCCTAGGTGCCGGCTGAGCTAGAGGCCAAAATCTACAGGTAGGCACTTCGCAAAAAACACCTCTGTTTTCTTCCAAAAATTTGGATGTGTCCACGTTGCGCTTTGGGGCGTTTCCTGTCGCGGGCGCTAGGCCTACCCACACAAGTGAGGTATCATTTTTATCGGGAGACTTGGGGGAACGCTGGGTGGAAGGAAATTTGTGGCTCCTCTCAGATTCCAGAACTTTCTGCCACAGAAATGTGAGGAACATGTGTTTTTTTAGCCAAATTTTGAGGTTTGCAAAGGATTCTGGGTAACAGAACCTGGTCCGAGCCCCGCAAGTCACCCCTCCTTGGATTCCACTAGGGCTCTAGTTTCCGAAAATGCACAGGTTTGGTAGGTTTCCCTAGGTGCCGGCTGAGCTAGAGGCCAAAATCTACAGGTAGGCACTTCGCAAAAAACACCTCTGTTTTCTTCCAAAAATTTGGATGTGTCCACATTGCGCTTTGGGGCGTTTCCTGTCGCGGGTGCTAGGCCTACCCACACAAGTGAGGTATCATTTTTATCGGGAGACTTGGGGAACGCTGGATGGAAGAAAATTTGTGGCTCCTCTCAGATTCCAGAACTTTCTGCCACAGAAATGTGAGGAACATGTGTTTTTTTAGCCAAATTTTGAGGTTTGCAAAGGATTCTGGGTAACAGAACCTGGTCTGAGCCCCGCAAGTCACCCCTCCTTGGATTCCCCTAGGTCTCTAGTTTTCAGAAATGCACAGGTTTGGTAGGTTTCCCTAGGTGCCGGCTGAGCTAGAGGCCAAAATCTACAGGTAGGTACTTCGCAAAAAACACCTCTGTTTTCTTCCAAAAATTTGGATGTGTCCACGTTGCGCTTTGGGGCGTTTCCTGTCGCGGGCGCTAGGCCTACCCACACAAGTGAGGTATCATTTTTATCGGGAGACTTGGGGGAACGCTGGGTGGAAGGAAATTTGTGGCTCCTCTCAGATTCCCGAGCTTTCTGCCACAGAATTGTGAGGAACATGTGTTTTTTTAGCCAAATTTTGAGGTTTGCAAAGGATTCTGGGTAACAGAACCTGGTCCGAGCGCCGCAAGTCACCCCTCCTTGGATTCCCCTAGGGCTCTAGTTTTCAGAAATGCACAGGTTTGGTAGGTTTCCCTAGGTGCCGACTGAGCTAGAGGCCAAAATCTACAGGTAGGCACTTCGCTAAAAACACCTCTGTTTTCTTCCAAAAATGTGGATGTGTCCACGTTGTGCTTTGGGGCGTTTCCTGTCGCGGGCGCTAGGCCTACCCACACAAGTGAGGTATCATTTTTATCGGGAGACTTGGGGGAACGCTGGGTGGAAGGAAATTTGTGGCTCCTCTCAGATTCCAGAACTTTCTGCCACAGAAATGTGAGGAACATGTGTTTTTTTAGCCAAATTTTGAGGTTTGCAAAGGATTCTGGGTAACAGAACCTGGTCCGAGCCCCGCAAGTCACCCCTCCTTGGATACCCCTAGGTCTCTAGTTTTCAGAAATGCACAGGTTTGGTAGGTTTCCCTAGGTGCCGGCTGAGCTAGAGGCCAAAATCTACAGGTAGGCACTTCGCTAAAAACACCTCTGTTTTCTTCCAAAAATGTGGATGTGTCCACGTTGCGCTTTGGGGCGTTTCCTGTCGCGGGCGCTAGGCCTACCCACACAAGTGAGGTATCATTTTTATCGGGAGACTTGGGGGAACGCTGGGTGGAAGGAAATTTGTGGCTCCTCTCAGATTCCAGAACTTTCTGCCACAGAAATGTGAGGAACATGTGTTTTTTTAGCCAAATTTTGAGGTTTGCAAAGTATTCTGGGTAACAGAACCTGGTCCGAGCCCAGCAAGTCACCCCTCCTTGGATTCCCCTAGGTCTCTAGTTTTCAGAAATGCACAGGTTTGGTAGGTTTCCCTAGGTGCCGGCTGAGCTAGAGGCCAAAATCTACAGGTAGGCACTTCGCAAAAAACACCTCTGTTTTCTTCCAAAAATTTGGATGTGTCCACGTTGCGCTTTGGTGCGTTTCCTGTCGCGGGCGCTAGGCCTCCCCACACAAGTGAGGTATCATTTTTATCGGGAGACTTGGGGGAACGCTGGGTGGAAGGAAATTTGTGGCTCCTCTCAGATTCCCGAGCTTTCTGCCACAGAAATGTGAGGAACATGTGTTTTTTTCGCCAAATTTTGAGGTTTGCAAAGGATTCTGGGTAACAGAACCTGGTTCGAGCCCCGCAAGTCACCCCTCCTTGGATTCCCCTAGGTCTCTAGTTTTCAGAAATGTACAGGTTTGGTAGGTTTCCCTAGGTGCCGGCTGAGCTAGAGGCCAAAATCTACAGGTAGGCACTTCGCTAAAAACACCTCTGTTTTCTTCCAAAAATTTGGATGTGTCCACGTTGCGCTTTGGGGCGTTTCCTGTCGCGGGCGCTAGGCCTACCCACACAAGTGAGGTATCATTTTTATCGGGAGACTTGGGGGAACGCTGGGTGGAAAGAAATTTGTGGCTCCTCTCAGATGCCAGAACTTTCTGCCACAGAAATGTGAGGAACATGTGTTTTTTTAGCCACATTTTGAGGTTTGCAAAGGATTCTGGGTAACAGAACCTGGTCCGAGCGCCGCAAGTCACCCCTCCTTGGATTCCCCTAGGGCTCTAGTTTTCAGAAATGCACAGGTTTGGTAGGTTTCCCTAGGTGCCGCCTGAGCTAGAGGCCAAAATCTACAGGTAGGCACTTCGCTAAAAACACCTCTGTTTTCTTCCAAAAATGTGGATGTGTCCACGTTGCGCTTTGGGGCGTTTCCTGTCGCGGGCGCTAGGCCTACCCACACAAGTGAGGTATCATTTTTATCGGGAGACTTGGGGGAACGCTGGGTGGAAGGAAATTTGTGGCTCCTCTCAGATTCCAGAACTTTCTGCCACAGAAATGTGAGGAACATGTGTTTTTTTAGCCAAATTTTGAGGTTTGCAAAGGATTCTGGGTAACAGAACCTGGTCCGAGCCCCGCAAGTCACCCCTCCTTGGATTCCCCTAGGTCTCTAGTTTTCAGAAATGCACAGGTTTGGTAGGTTTCCCTAGGTGCCGGCTGAGCTAGAGGCCAAAATCTACAGGTAGGCACTTCGCTAAAAACACCTCTGTTTTCTTCCAAAAATGTGGATGTGTCCACGTTGCGCTTTGGGGCGTTTCCTGTCGCGGGCGCTAGGCCTACCCACACAAGTGAGGTATCATTTTTATCGGGAGACTTGGGGGAACGCTGGGTGGAAGGAAATTTGTGGCTCCTCTCAGATTCCAGAACTTTCTGCCACAGAAATGTGAGGAACATGTGTTTTTTTAGCCAAATTTTGAGGTTTGCAAAGTATTCTGGGTAACAGAACCTGGTCCGAGCCCAGCAAGTCACCCCTCCTTGGATTCCCCTAGGTCTCTAGTTTTCAGAAATGCACAGGTTTGGTAGGTTTCCCTAGGTGCCGGCTGAGCTAGAGGCCAAAATCTACAGGTAGGCACTTCGCAAAAAACACCTCTGTTTTCTTCCAAAAATTTGGATGTGTCCACGTTGCGCTTTGGTGCGTTTCCTGTCGCGGGCGCTAGGCCTCCCCACAGAAGTGAGGTATCATTTTTATCGGGAGACTTGGGGGAACGCTGGGTGGAAAGAAATTTGTGGCTCCTCTCAGATGCCAGAACTTTCTGCCACAGAAATGTGAGGAACATGTGTTTTTTTAGCCACATTTTGAGGTTTGCAAAGGATTCTGGGTAACAGAACTTGGTTCGAGCCCCGCAAGTCACCCCTCCTTGGATTCCCCTAGGTCTCTAGTTTTCAGAAATGTACAGGTTTGGTAGGTTTCCCTAGGTGCCGGCTGAGCTAGAGGCCAAAATCTACAGGTTGGCACTTCGCAAAAAACACCTCTATTTTCTTCAAAAAATTTGGATGTGTCCACGTTGCGCTTTGGTACGTTTCCTGTCGCGGTCGCTAGGCCTACCCACACAAGTGAGGTATCATTTTTATCGGGAGACTTGGGGGAACGCTGGGTGGAAGGAAATTTGTGGCTCCTCTCAGATTCCAGAACATTCTGCCACAGAAATGTGAGGAACATGTGTTTTTTAGCCAAATTTTGAGGTTTGCAAAGGATTCAGGGTAACAGAACCTGGTCTGAGCCCCGCAAGTCACCCCTCCTTGGATTCCCCTAGGTCTCTAGTTTTCAGAAATGCACAGGTTTGGTAGGTTTCCCTAGGTGCTGGCTGAGCTAGAGGCCAAAATCTACAGGTAGGTACTTCGCAAAAAAACACCTCTGTTTTCTTCCAAAAATTTGGATGTGTCCACGTTGCGCTTTGGGGTGTTTCCTGTCGCGGGCGCTAGGCCTACCCACACAAGTGAGGTATCATTTTTATCGGGAGACTTGGGGGAACGCTGGGTGGAAGGAAATTTGTGGCTCCTCTCAGATTCCCGAACTTTCTGCCACAGAAATGTGAGGAACATGTGTTTTTTTAGCCAAATTTTGAGGTTTGCAAAGGATTCTGGGTAACAGAACCTGGTCCGAGACCCGCAAGTCACCCCTCCTTGGATTCCCCTAGGTCTCTAGTTTTCAGAAATGCACAGGTTTGGTAGGTTTCCCTAGGTGCCGGCTGAGCTAGAGGCCAAAATCTACAGGTAGGTACTTCGCAAAAAAACACCTCTGTTTTCTTCCAAAAATTTGGATGTGTCCACGTTGCGCTTTGGGGTGTTTCCTGTCGCGGGCGCTAGGCCTACCCACACAAGTGAGGTATCATTTTTATCGGGAGACTTGGGGGAACGCTGGGTGGAAGGAAATTTGTGGCTCCTCTCAGATTCCCGAACTTTCTGCCACAGAAATGTGAGGAACATGTGTTTTTTTAGCCAAATTTTGAGGTTTGCAAAGGATTCTGGGTAACAGAACCTGGTCCGAGACCCGCAAGTCACCCCTCCTTGTATTCCCCTAGGTCTCTAGTTTTCAGAAATGCACAGGTTTGGTAGGTTTCCCTAGGTGCCGGCTGAGCTAGAGGCCAAAATCTACAGGTAGGCACTTCGCAAAAAACACCTCTGTTTTCTTCCAAAATTTGGATGTGTCCACGTTGCGCTTTGGTGCGTTTCCTGTCGCGGGCGCTAGGCCTCCCCACACAAGTGAGGTATCATTTTTATCGGGAGACTTGGGGGAACGCTGGGTGGAAGGAAATTTGTGGCTCCTCTCAGATTCCCGAGCTTTCTGCCACAGAAATGTGAGGAACATGTGTTTTTTTCGCCAAATTTTGAGGTTTGCAAAGGATTCTGGGTAACAGAACCTGGTCCGAGCCCCGCAAGTCACCCCTCCTTGGATTCCCCTAGGTCTCTAGTTTTCAGAAATGCAAAGGTTTGGTAGGTTTCCCTAGGTGCCGGCTGAGCTAGAGGCCAAAATCTACAGGTAGGCACTTCGCAAAAAACACCTCTGTTTTCTTCCAAAAATTTGGATGTGTCCACGTTGCGCTTTGGGGCGTTTCCTGTCGCGGGCGCTAGGCCTACCCACACAAGTGAGGTATCATTTTTATCGGGAGACTTGGGGGAACGCTGGGTGGAAAGAAATTTGTGGCTCCTCTCAGATGCCAGAACTTTCTGCCACAGAAATGTGAGGAACATGTGTTTTTTTAGCCACATTTTGAGGTTTGCAAAGGATTCTGGGTAACAGAACCTGGTTCGAGCCCCGCAAGTCACCCCTCCTTGGATTCCCCTAGGTCTCTAGTTTTCAGAAATTTACAGGTTTGGTAGGTTTCCCTAGGTGCCGACTGAGCTAGAGGCCAAAATCTACAGGTAGGCACTTCGCTAAAAACACCTCTGTTTTCTTCCAAAAATGTGGATGTGTCCACGTTGCGCTTTGGGGCGTTTCCTGTCGCGGGCGCTAGGCCTACCCACACAAGTGAGGTATCATTTTTATCGGGAGACTTGGGGGAACGCTGGGTGGAAGGAAATTTGTGGCTCCTCTCAGATAACAGAACTTTCTGCCACAGAAATGTGAGGAACATGTGTTTTTTTAGCCAAATTTTGAGGTTTGCAAAGGATTCTGGGTAACAGAACCTGGTCCGAGCCCCGCAAGTCACCCCTCCTTGGATTCCCCTAGGTCTCTAGTTTTCAGAAATGTACAGGATTGGTAGGTTTCCCTAGGTGCCGGCTGAGCTAGAGGCCAAAATCTACAGGTAGGCACTTCGCAAAAAACACCTCTATTTTCTTCCAAAAATTTGGATGTGTCCACGTTGCGCTTTGGTACGTTTCCTGTCGCGGTCGCTAGGCCTACCCACACAAGTGAGGTATCATTTTTATCGGGAGACTTGGGGGAACGCTGGGTGGAAGGAAATTTGTGGCTCCTCTCAGATTCCAGAACATTCTGCCACAGAAATGTGAGGAACATGTGTTTTTTAGCCAAATTGTGAGGTTTGCAAAGGATTCTGGGTAACAGAACCTGGTCTGAGCCCCGCAAGTCACCCCTCCTTGGATTCCCCTAGGTCTCTAGTTTTCAGAAATGCACAGGTTTGGTAGGTTTCCCTAGGTGCTGGCTGAGCTAGAGGCCAAAATCTACAGGTAGGTACTTCGCAAAAAAACACCTCTGTTTTCTTCCAAAAATTTGGATGTGTCCACGTTGCGCTTTGGGGTGTTTCCTGTCGCGGGCGCTAGGCCTACCCACACAAGTGAGGTATCATTTTTATCGGGAGACTTGGGGGAACGCTGGGTGGAAGGAAATTTGTGGCTCCTCTCAGATTCCCGAACTTTCTGCCACAGAAATGTGAGGAACATGTGTTTTTTTAGCCAAATTTTGAGGTTTGCAAAGGATTCTGGGTAACAGAACCTGGTCCGAGACCCGCAAGTCACCCCTCCTTGGATTCCCCTAGGTCTCTAGTTTTCAGAAATGCACAGGTTTGGTAGGTTTCCCTAGGTGCCGGCTGAGCTAGAGGCCAAAATCTACAGGTAGGCACTTCGCAAAAAACACCTCTGTTTTCTTCCAAAAATTTGGATGTGTCCACGTTGCGCTTTGGTGCGTTTCCTGTCGCGGGCGCTAGGCCTCCCACACAAGTGAGGTATCATTTTTATCGGGAGACTTGGGGGAACGCTGGGTGGAAGGAAATTTGTGGCTCCTCTCAGATTCCCGAGCTTTCTGCCACAGAAATGTGAGGAACATGTGTTTTTTTCGCCAAATTTTGAGGTTTGCAAAGGATTCTGGGTAACAGAACCTGGTCCGAGCCCCGCAAGTCACCCCTCCTTGGATTCCCCTAGGTCTCTAGTTTTCAGAAATGCAAAGGTTTGGTAGGTTTCCCTAGGTGCCGGCTGAGCTAGAGGCCAAAATCTACAGGTAGGCACTTCGCTAAAAACACCTCTGTTTTCTTCCAAAAATGTGGATGTGTCCACGTTGCGCTTTGGGGCGTTTCCTGTCACGGGCACTAGGCCTACCCACACAAGTGAGGTATAATTTTTATGGGGAGTTGGGGAAACGCTGGGTGGAAGGAAATTTGTGGCTCCTCTCAGATTCCAGAACTTTCTGCCACAGAAATGTGAGGAACATGTGTTTTTTTAGCCAAATTTTGAGGTTTGCAAATGATTCTGGGTAACAGAACCTAGTCCGAGCCCCGCAAGTCACCCCTCCTTGGATTCCCCTAGGTCTCTAGTTTTCAGAAATGCACAGGTTTGGTAGGTTTCCCTAGGTGCCGGCTGAGCTAGAGGCCAAAATCTACAGGTAGGTACTTCGCAAAAAACACCTCTGTTTTCTTCCAAAAATTTGGATGTGACCACGTTGCGCTTTGGGGCGTTTCCTGTCACGGGCGCTAGGCCTACCCACACAAGTGAGGTATAATTTTTATCGGGAGACTTGGGGGAACGCTGGGTGGAAGGAAATTTGTGGCTCCTCTCAGATTCCCGAGCTTTCTGCCACAGAAATATGAGGAACATGTGTTTTTTTAGCCAAATTTTGAGGTTTGCAAAGGATTCTGGGTAACTGAACCTGGTCCGAGCCCCGCAAGTCACCCCTCCTTGGATTCCACTAGGGCTCTAGTTTCCGAAAATGCACAGGTTTGGTAGGTTTCCCTAGGTGCCGGCTGAGCTAGAGGCCAAAATCTACAGGTAGGCACTTCGCAAAAAACACCTCTGTTTTCTTCCAAAAATTTGGATGTGTCCACATTGCGCTTTGGGGCGTTTCCTGTCGCGGGTGCTAGGCCTACCCACACAAGTGAGGTATCATTTTTATCGGGAGACTTGGGGAACGCTGGATGGAAGAAAATTTGTGGCTCCTCTCAGATTCCAGAACTTTCTGCCACAGAAATGTGAGGAACATGTGTTTTTTTAGCCAAATTTTGAGGTTTGCAAAGGATTCTGGGTAACAGAACCTGGGCTGAGCCCCGCAAGTCACCCCTCCTTGGATTCCCCTAGGTCTCTAGTTTTCAGAAATGCACAGGTTTGGTAGGTTTCCCTAGGTGCCGGCTGAGCTAGAGGCCAAAATCTACAGGTAGGTACTTCGCAAAAAACACCTCTGTTTTCTTCCAAAAATTTGGATGTGTCCACGTTGCGCTTTGGGGCGTTTCCTGTCGCGGGCGCTAGGCCTACCCACACAAGTGAGGTATCATTTTTATCGGGAGACTTGGGGGAACGCTGGGTGGAAGGAAATTTGTGGCTCCTCTCAGATTCCTGAGCTTTCTGCCACAGAAATATGAGGAACATGAGTTTTTTTAGCCAAATTTTGAGGTTTGCAAAGGATTCTGGGTAACAGAACCTGGTCCGAGCCCCGCAAGTCACCCCTCCTTGGATTCCACTAGGGCTCTAGTTTCCGAAAATGCACAGGTTTGGTAGGTTTCCCTAGGTGCCGGCTGAGCTAGAGGCCAAAATCTACAGGTAGGCACTTCGCAAAAAACACCTCTGTTTTCTTCCAAAAATTTGGATGTGTCCACATTGCGCTTTGGGGCGTTTCCTGTCGCGGGTGCTAGGCCTACCCACACAAGTGAGGTATCATTTTTATCGGGAGACTTGGGGAACGCTGGATGGAAGAAAATTTGTGGCTCCTCTCAGATTCCAGAACTTTCTGCCACAGAAATGTGAGGAACATGTGTTTTTTTAGCCAAATTTTGAGGTTTGCAAAGGATTCTGGGTAACAGAACCTGGTCTGAGCCCCGCAAGTCACCCCTCCATGGATTCCCCTAGGTCTCTAGTTTTCAGAAATGCACAGGTTTGGTAGGTTTCCCTAGGTGCCGGCTGAGCTAGAGGCCAAAATCTACAGGTAGGTACTTCGCAAAAAACACCTCTGTTTTCTTCCAAAAATTTGGATGTGTCCACGTTGCGCTTTGGGGCGTTTCCTGTCGCGGGCGCTAGGCCTACCCACACAAGTGAGGTATCATTTTTATCGGGAGACTTGGGGGAACGCTGGGTGGAAGGAAATTTGTGGCTCCTCTCAGATTCCCGAGCTTTCTGCCACAGAATTGTGAGGAACATGTGTTTTTTTAGCCAAATTTTGAGGTTTGCAAAGGATTCTGGGTAACAGAACCTGGTCCGAGCCCCGCAAGTCACCCCTCCTTGGATTCCCCTAGGTCTCTAGTTTTCAGAAATGCACAGGTTTGGTAGGTTTTCCTAGGTGCCGGCTGAGCTAGAGGCCAAAATCTACAGGTAGGCACTTCGCAAAAAACACCTCTGTTTTCTTCCAAAAATTTGGATGTGTCCACGTTGCGCTTTGGGGCGTTTCCTGTCGCGGGCGCTAGGCCTACCCACACAAGTGAGGTATCATTTTTATCGGGAGACTTGGGGGAACGCTGGGTGGAAGGAAATTTGTGGCTCCTCTCAGATTCCCGAGCTTTCTGCCACAGAATTGTGAGGAACATGTGTTTTTTTAGCCAAATTTTGAGGTTTGCAAAGGATTCTGGGTAACAGAACCTGGTCCGAGCGCCGCAAGTCACCCCTCCTTGGATTCCCCTAGGGCTCTAGTTTTCAGAAATGCACAGGTTTGGTAGGTTTCCCTAGGTGCCGACTGAGCTAGAGGCCAAAATCTACAGGTAGGCACTTCGCTAAAAACACCTCTGTTTTCTTCCAAAAATGTGGATGTGTCCACGTTGCGCTTTGGGGCGTTTCCTGTCACGGGCGCTAGGCCTACCCACACAAGTGAGGTATCATTTTTATCGGGAGACTTGGGGGAACGCTGGGTGGAAGGAAATTTGTGGCTCCTCTCAGATTCCAGAACTTTCTGCCACAGAAATGTGAGGAACATGTGTTTTTTTAGCCAAATTTTGAGGTTTGCAAAGGATTCTGGGTAACAGAACCTGGTCTGAGCCCCGCAAGTCACCCCTCCTTGGATTCCCCTAGGTCTCTAGTTTTCAGAAATGTACAGGATTGGTAGGTTTCCCTAGGTGCCGGCTGAGCTAGAGGCCAAAATCTACAGGTAGGCACTTCGCAAAAAACACCTCTATTTTCTTCCAAAAATTTGGATGTGCCACGTTGCGCTTTGGTACGTTTCCTGTCGCGGTCGCTAGGCCTACCCACACAAGTGAGGTATCATTTTTATCGGGAGACTTGGGGGAACGCTGGGTGGAAGGAAATTTGTGGCTCCTCTCAGATTCCAGAACATTCTGCCACAGAAATGTGAGGAACATGTGTTTTTTAGCCAAATTTTGAGGTTTGCAAAGGATTCTGGGTAACAGAACCTGGTCTGAGCCCCGCAAGTCACCCCTCCTTGGATTCCCCTAGGTCTCTAGTTTTCAGAAATGCACAGGTTTGGTAGGTTTCCCTAGGTGCTGGCTGAGCTAGAGGCCAAAATCTACAGGTAGGTACTTCGCAAAAAAACACCTCTGTTTTCTTCCAAAAATTTGGATGTGTCCACGTTGCGCTTTGGGGTGTTTCCTGTCGCGGGCGCTAGGCCTACCCACACAAGTGAGGTATCATTTTTATCGGGAGACTTGGGGGAACGCTGGGTGGAAGGAAATTTGTGGCTCCTCTCAGATTCCCGAACTTTCTGCCACAGAAATGTGAGGAACATGTGTTTTTTTAGCCAAATTTTGAGGTTTGCAAAGGATTCTGGGTAACAGAACCTGGTCCGAGCCCCGCAAGTCACCCCTCCTTGGATTCCCCTAGGTCTCTAGTTTTCAGAAATGCACAGGTTTGGTAGGTTTCCCTAGGTGCCGGCTGAGCTAGAGGCCAAAATCTACAGGTAGGCACTTCGCAAAAAACACCTCTGTTTTCTTCCAAAAATTTGGATGTGTCCACGTTGCGCTTTGGGGCGTTTCCTGTCGCGGGCGCTAGGCCTACCCACACAAGTGAGGTATCATTTTTATCGGGAGACTTGGGGGAACGCTGGGTGGAAGGAAATTTGTGGCTCCTCTCAGATTCCAGAACTTTCTGCCACAGAAATGTGAGGAACATGTGTTTTTTTAGCCAAATTTTGAGGTTTGCAAAGGATTCTGGGTAACAGAACCTGGTCCGAGCCCCGCAAGTCACCCCTCCTTGGATTCCACTAGGGCTCTAGTTTCCGAAAATGCACAGGTTTGGTAGGTTTCCCTAGGTGCCGGCTGAGCTAGAGGCCAAAATCTACAGGTAGGCACTTCGCAAAAAACACCTCTGTTTTCTTCCAAAAATTTGGATGTGTCCACATTGCGCTTTGGGGCGTTTCCTGTCGCGGGTGCTAGGCCTACCCACACAAGTGAGGTATCATTTTTATCGGGAGACTTGGGGAACGCTGGATGGAAGAAAATTTGTGGCTCCTCTCAGATTCCAGAACTTTCTGCCACAGAAATGTGAGGAACATGTGTTTTTTTAGCCAAATTTTGAGGTTTGCAAAGGATTCTGGGTAACAGAACCTGGTCTGAGCCCCGCAAGTCACCCCTCCTTGGATTCCCCTAGGTCTCTAGTTTTCAGAAATGCACAGGTTTGGTAGGTTTCCCTAGGTGCCGGCTGAGCTAGAGGCCAAAATCTACAGGTAGGTACTTCGCAAAAAACACCTCTGTTTTCTTCCAAAAATTTGGATGTGTCCACGTTGCGCTTTGGGGCGTTTCCTGTCGCGGGCGCTAGGCCTACCCACACAAGTGAGGTATCATTTTTATCGGGAGACTTGGGGGAACGCTGGGTGGAAGGAAATTTGTGGCTCCTCTCAGATTCCCGAGCTTTCTGCCACAGAATTGTGAGGAACATGTGTTTTTTTAGCCAAATTTTGAGGTTTGCAAAGGATTCTGGGTAACAGAACCTGGTCCGAGCGCCGCAAGTCACCCCTCCTTGGATTCCCCTAGGGCTCTAGTTTTCAGAAATGCACAGGTTTGGTAGGTTTCCCTAGGTGCCGACTGAGCTAGAGGCCAAAATCTACAGGTAGGCACTTCGCTAAAAACACCTCTGTTTTCTTCCAAAAATGTGGATGTGTCCACGTTGTGCTTTGGGGCGTTTCCTGTCGCGGGCGCTAGGCCTACCCACACAAGTGAGGTATCATTTTTATCGGGAGACTTGGGGGAACGCTGGGTGGAAGGAAATTTGTGGCTCCTCTCAGATTCCAGAACTTTCTGCCACAGAAATGTGAGGAACATGTGTTTTTTTAGCCAAATTTTGAGGTTTGCAAAGGATTCTGGGTAACAGAACCTGGTCCGAGCCCCGCAAGTCACCCCTCCTTGGATACCCCTAGGTCTCTAGTTTTCAGAAATGCACAGGTTTGGTAGGTTTCCCTAGGTGCCGGCTGAGCTAGAGGCCAAAATCTACAGGTAGGCACTTCGCTAAAAACACCTCTGTTTTCTTCCAAAAATGTGGATGTGTCCACGTTGCGCTTTGGGGCGTTTCCTGTCGCGGGCGCTAGGCCTACCCACACAAGTGAGGTATCATTTTTATCGGGAGACTTGGGGGAACGCTGGGTGGAAGGAAATTTGTGGCTCCTCTCAGATTCCAGAACTTTCTGCCACAGAAATGTGAGGAACATGTGTTTTTTTAGCCAAATTTTGAGGTTTGCAAAGTATTCTGGGTAACAGAACCTGGTCCGAGCCCAGCAAGTCACCCCTCCTTGGATTCCCCTAGGTCTCTAGTTTTCAGAAATGCACAGGTTTGGTAGGTTTCCCTAGGTGCCGGCTGAGCTAGAGGCCAAAATCTACAGGTAGGCACTTCGCAAAAAACACCTCTGTTTTCTTCCAAAAATTTGGATGTGTCCACGTTGCGCTTTGGTGCGTTTCCTGTCGCGGGCGCTAGGCCTCCCCACACAAGTGAGGTATCATTTTTATCGGGAGACTTGGGGGAACGCTGGGTGGAAGGAAATTTGTGGCTCCTCTCAGATTCCCGAGCTTTCTGCCACAGAAATGTGAGGAACATGTGTTTTTTTCGCCAAATTTTGAGGTTTGCAAAGGATTCTGGGTAACAGAACCTGGTTCGAGCCCCGCAAGTCACCCCTCCTTGGATTCCCCTAGGTCTCTAGTTTTCAGAAATGTACAGGTTTGGTAGGTTTCCCTAGGTGCCGGCTGAGCTAGAGGCCAAAATCTACAGGTAGGCACTTCGCTAAAAACACCTCTGTTTTCTTCCAAAAATTTGGATGTGTCCACGTTGCGCTTTGGGGCGTTTCCTGTCGCGGGCGCTAGGCCTACCCACACAAGTGAGGTATCATTTTTATCGGGAGACTTGGGGGAACGCTGGGTGGAAAGAAATTTGTGGCTCCTCTCAGATGCCAGAACTTTCTGCCACAGAAATGTGAGGAACATGTGTTTTTTTAGCCACATTTTGAGGTTTGCAAAGGATTCTGGGTAACAGAACCTGGTCCGAGCGCCGCAAGTCACCCCTCCTTGGATTCCCCTAGGGCTCTAGTTTTCAGAAATGCACAGGTTTGGTAGGTTTCCCTAGGTGCCGCCTGAGCTAGAGGCCAAAATCTACAGGTAGGCACTTCGCTAAAAACACCTCTGTTTTCTTCCAAAAATGTGGATGTGTCCACGTTGCGCTTTGGGGCGTTTCCTGTCGCGGGCGCTAGGCCTACCCACACAAGTGAGGTATCATTTTTATCGGGAGACTTGGGGGAACGCTGGGTGGAAGGAAATTTGTGGCTCCTCTCAGATTCCAGAACTTTCTGCCACAGAAATGTGAGGAACATGTGTTTTTTTAGCCAAATTTTGAGGTTTGCAAAGGATTCTGGGTAACAGAACCTGGTCCGAGCCCCGCAAGTCACCCCTCCTTGGATTCCCCTAGGTCTCTAGTTTTCAGAAATGCACAGGTTTGGTAGGTTTCCCTAGGTGCCGGCTGAGCTAGAGGCCAAAATCTACAGGTAGGCACTTCGCTAAAAACACCTCTGTTTTCTTCCAAAAATGTGGATGTGTCCACGTTGCGCTTTGGGGCGTTTCCTGTCGCGGGCGCTAGGCCTACCCACACAAGTGAGGTATCATTTTTATCGGGAGACTTGGGGGAACGCTGGGTGGAAGGAAATTTGTGGCTCCTCTCAGATTCCAGAACTTTCTGCCACAGAAATGTGAGGAACATGTGTTTTTTTAGCCAAATTTTGAGGTTTGCAAAGTATTCTGGGTAACAGAACCTGGTCCGAGCCCAGCAAGTCACCCCTCCTTGGATTCCCCTAGGTCTCTAGTTTTCAGAAATGCACAGGTTTGGTAGGTTTCCCTAGGTGCCGGCTGAGCTAGAGGCCAAAATCTACAGGTAGGCACTTCGCAAAAAACACCTCTGTTTTCTTCCAAAAATTTGGATGTGTCCACGTTGCGCTTTGGTGCGTTTCCTGTCGCGGGCGCTAGGCCTCCCCACAGAAGTGAGGTATCATTTTTATCGGGAGACTTGGGGGAACGCTGGGTGGAAAGAAATTTGTGGCTCCTCTCAGATGCCAGAACTTTCTGCCACAGAAATGTGAGGAACATGTGTTTTTTTAGCCACATTTTGAGGTTTGCAAAGGATTCTGGGTAACAGAACTTGGTTCGAGCCCCGCAAGTCACCCCTCCTTGGATTCCCCTAGGTCTCTAGTTTTCAGAAATGTACAGGTTTGGTAGGTTTCCCTAGGTGCCGGCTGAGCTAGAGGCCAAAATCTACAGGTTGGCACTTCGCAAAAAACACCTCTATTTTCTTCAAAAAATTTGGATGTGTCCACGTTGCGCTTTGGTACGTTTCCTGTCGCGGTCGCTAGGCCTACCCACACAAGTGAGGTATCATTTTTATCGGGAGACTTGGGGGAACGCTGGGTGGAAGGAAATTTGTGGCTCCTCTCAGATTCCAGAACATTCTGCCACAGAAATGTGAGGAACATGTGTTTTTTAGCCAAATTTTGAGGTTTGCAAAGGATTCAGGGTAACAGAACCTGGTCTGAGCCCCGCAAGTCACCCCTCCTTGGATTCCCCTAGGTCTCTAGTTTTCAGAAATGCACAGGTTTGGTAGGTTTCCCTAGGTGCTGGCTGAGCTAGAGGCCAAAATCTACAGGTAGGTACTTCGCAAAAAAACACCTCTGTTTTCTTCCAAAAATTTGGATGTGTCCACGTTGCGCTTTGGGGTGTTTCCTGTCGCGGGCGCTAGGCCTACCCACACAAGTGAGGTATCATTTTTATCGGGAGACTTGGGGGAACGCTGGGTGGAAGGAAATTTGTGGCTCCTCTCAGATTCCCGAACTTTCTGCCACAGAAATGTGAGGAACATGTGTTTTTTTAGCCAAATTTTGAGGTTTGCAAAGGATTCTGGGTAACAGAACCTGGTCCGAGACCCGCAAGTCACCCCTCCTTGGATTCCCCTAGGTCTCTAGTTTTCAGAAATGCACAGGTTTGGTAGGTTTCCCTAGGTGCCGGCTGAGCTAGAGGCCAAAATCTACAGGTAGGTACTTCGCAAAAAAACACCTCTGTTTTCTTCCAAAAATTTGGATGTGTCCACGTTGCGCTTTGGGGTGTTTCCTGTCGCGGGCGCTAGGCCTACCCACACAAGTGAGGTATCATTTTTATCGGGAGACTTGGGGGAACGCTGGGTGGAAGGAAATTTGTGGCTCCTCTCAGATTCCCGAACTTTCTGCCACAGAAATGTGAGGAACATGTGTTTTTTTAGCCAAATTTTGAGGTTTGCAAAGGATTCTGGGTAACAGAACCTGGTCCGAGACCCGCAAGTCACCCCTCCTTGTATTCCCCTAGGTCTCTAGTTTTCAGAAATGCACAGGTTTGGTAGGTTTCCCTAGGTGCCGGCTGAGCTAGAGGCCAAAATCTACAGGTAGGCACTTCGCAAAAAACACCTCTGTTTTCTTCCAAAATTTGGATGTGTCCACGTTGCGCTTTGGTGCGTTTCCTGTCGCGGGCGCTAGGCCTCCCCACACAAGTGAGGTATCATTTTTATCGGGAGACTTGGGGGAACGCTGGGTGGAAGGAAATTTGTGGCTCCTCTCAGATTCCCGAGCTTTCTGCCACAGAAATGTGAGGAACATGTGTTTTTTTCGCCAAATTTTGAGGTTTGCAAAGGATTCTGGGTAACAGAACCTGGTCCGAGCCCCGCAAGTCACCCCTCCTTGGATTCCCCTAGGTCTCTAGTTTTCAGAAATGCAAAGGTTTGGTAGGTTTCCCTAGGTGCCGGCTGAGCTAGAGGCCAAAATCTACAGGTAGGCACTTCGCAAAAAACACCTCTGTTTTCTTCCAAAAATTTGGATGTGTCCACGTTGCGCTTTGGGGCGTTTCCTGTCGCGGGCGCTAGGCCTACCCACACAAGTGAGGTATCATTTTTATCGGGAGACTTGGGGGAACGCTGGGTGGAAAGAAATTTGTGGCTCCTCTCAGATGCCAGAACTTTCTGCCACAGAAATGTGAGGAACATGTGTTTTTTTAGCCACATTTTGAGGTTTGCAAAGGATTCTGGGTAACAGAACCTGGTTCGAGCCCCGCAAGTCACCCCTCCTTGGATTCCCCTAGGTCTCTAGTTTTCAGAAATTTACAGGTTTGGTAGGTTTCCCTAGGTGCCGGCTGAGCTAGATGCCAAAATCTACAGGTAGGCACTTCGCAAAAAACACCTCTATTTTCTTCCAAAAATTTGGATGTGTCCACGTTGCGCTTTGGTACGTTTCCTGTCGCGGTCGCTAGGCCTACCCACACAAGTGAGGTATCATTTTTATCGGGAGACTTGGGGGAACGCTGGGTGGAAGGAAATTTGTGGCTCCTCTCAGATGCCAGAACATTCTGCCACAGAAATGTGAGGAACATGTGTTTTTTAGCCAAATTTTGAGGTTTGCAAAGGATTCTGGGTAACAGAACCTGGTCTGAGCCCCGCAAGTCACCCCTCCTTGGATTCCCCTAGGTCTCTAGTTTTCAGAAATGCACAGGTTTGGTAGGTTTCCCTAGGTGCTGGCTGAGCTAGAGGCCAAAATCTACAGGTAGGTACTTCGCAAAAAAACACCTCTGTTTTCTTCCAAAAATTTGGATGTGTCCACGTTGCGCTTTGGGGTGTTTCCTGTCGCGGGCGCTAGGCCTACCCACACAAGTGAGGTATTATTTTTATCGGGAGACTTGGGGGAACGCTGGGTGGAAGGAAATTTGTGGCTCCTCTCAGATTCCCGAACTTTCTGCCACAGAAATGTGAGGAACATGTGTTTTTTTAGCCAAATTTTGAGGTTTGCAAAGGATTCTGGGTAACAGAACCTGGTCCGAGACCCGCAAGTCACCCCTCCTTGGATTCCCCTAGGTCTCTAGTTTTCAGAAATGCACAGGTTTGGTAGGTTTCCCTAGGTGCCGGCTGAGCTAGAGGCCAAAATCTACAGGTAGGCACTTCGCAAAAAACACCTCTGTTTTCTTCCAAAAATTTGGATGTGTCCACGTTGCGCTTTGGTGCGTTTCCTGTCGCGGGCGCTAGGCCTCCCCACACAAGTGAGGTATCATTTTTATCGGGAGACTTGGGGGAACGCTGGGTGGAAGGAAATTTGTGGCTCCTCTCAGATTCCCGAGCTTTCTGCCACAGAAATGTGAGGAACATGTGTTTTTTTCGCCAAATTTTGAGGTTTGCAAAGGATTCTGGGTAACAGAACCTGGTCCGAGCCCCGCAAGTCACCCCTCCTTGGATTCCCCTAGGTCTCTAGTTTTCAGAAATGCAAAGGTTTGGTAGGTTTCCCTAGGTGCCGGCTGAGCTAGAGGCGAAAATCTACAGGTAGGCACTTCGCAAAAAACACCTCTGTTTTCTTCCAAAAATTTGGATGTGTCCACGTTGCGCTTTGGGGCGTTTCCTGTCGCGGGCGCTAGGCCTACCCACACAAGTGAGGTATCATTTTTATCGGGAGACTTGGGGGAACGCTGGGTGGAAAGAAATTTGTGGCTCCTCTCAGATGCCAGAACTTTCTGCCACAGAAATGTGAGGAACATGTGTTTTTTTAGCCACATTTTGAGGTTTGCAAAGGATTCTGGGTAACAGAACCTGGTTCGAGCCCCGCAAGTCACCCCTCCTTGGATTCCCCTAGGTCTCTAGTTTTCAGAAATGTAAAGGTTTGGTAGGTTTCCCTAGGTGCCGGCTGAGCTAGAGGCCAAAATCTACAGGTAGGCACTTCGCAAAAAACACCTCTATTTTCTTCCAAAAATTTGGATGTGTCCACGTTGCGCTTTGGTACGTTTCCTGTCGCGGGCGCTAGGCCTACCCACACAAGTGAGGTATCATTTTTATGGGGAGTTGGGGAAACGCTGGGTGGAAGGAAATTTGTGGCTCCTCTCAGATTCCCGAACTTTCTGCCACAGAAATGTGAGGAACATGTGTTTTTTTAGCCAAATTTTGAGGTTTGCAAAGGATTCTGGGTAACAGAACCTGGTCCGAGACCCGCAAGTCACCCCTCCTTGGATTCCCCTAGGTCTCTAGTTTTCAGAAATGCACAGGTTTGGTAGGTTTCCCTAGGTGCCGGCTGAGCTAGAGGCCAAAATCTACAGGTAGGCACTTCGCAAAAAACACCTCTGTTTTCTTCCAAAAATTTGGATGTGTCCACGTTGCGCTTTGGTGCGTTTCCTGTCGCGGGCGCTAGGCCTCCCCACACAAGTGAGGTATCATTTTTATCGGGAGACTTGGGGGAACGCTGGGTGGAAGGAAATTTGTGGCTCCTCTCAGATTCCCGAGCTTTCTGCCACAGAAATGTGAGGAACATGTGTTTTTTTCGCCAAATTTTGAGGTTTGCAAAGGATTCTGGGTAACAGAACCTGGTCCGAGCCCCGCAAGTCACCCCTCCTTGGATTCCCCTAGGTCTCTAGTTTTCAGAAATGCAAAGGTTTGGTAGGTTTCCCTAGGTGCCGGCTGAGCTAGAGGCGAAAATCTACAGGTAGGCACTTCGCAAAAAACACCTCTGTTTTCTTCCAAAAATTTGGATGTGTCCACGTTGCGCTTTGGGGCGTTTCCTGTCGCGGGCGCTAGGCCTACCCACACAAGTGAGGTATCATTTTTATCGGGAGACTTGGGGGAACGCTGGGTGGAAAGAAATTTGTGGCTCCTCTCAGATGCCAGAACTTTCTGCCACAGAAATGTGAGGAACATGTGTTTTTTTAGCCACATTTTGAGGTTTGCAAAGGATTCTGGGTAACAGAACCTGGTTCGAGCCCCGCAAGTCACCCCTCCTTGGATTCCCCTAGGTCTCTAGTTTTCAGAAATGTAAAGGTTTGGTAGGTTTCCCTAGGTGCCGGCTGAGCTAGAGGCCAAAATCTACAGGTAGGCACTTCGCAAAAAACACCTCTATTTTCTTCCAAAAATTTGGATGTGTCCACGTTGCGCTTTGGTACGTTTCCTGTCGCGGTCGCTAGGCCTACCCACACAAGTGAGGTATCATTTTTATCGGGAGACTTGGGGGAACGCTGGGTGGAAGGAAATTTGTGGCTCCTCTCAGATGCCAGAACATTCTGCCACAGAAATGTGAGGAACATGTGTTTTTTTAGCCAAATTTTGAGGTTTGCAAAGGATTCTGGGTAACAGAACCTGGTCTGAGCCCCGCAAGTCACCCCTCCTTGGATTCCCCTAGGTCTCTAGTTTTCAGAAATGCACAGGTTTGGTAGGTTTCCCTAGGTGCTGGCTGAGCTAGAGGCCAAAATCTACAGGTAGGTACTTCGCAAAAAAACACCTCTGTTTTCTTCCAAAAATTTGGATGTGTCCACGTTGCACCTTTGGGGTGTTTCCTGTCGCGGGCGCTAGGCCTACCCACACAAGTGAGGTATCATTTTTATCTGGAGACTTGGGGGAACTCTGGGTGGAAGGAAATTTGTGGCTCCTCTCAGATTCCCGAACTTTCTGCCACAGAAATGTGAGGAACATGTGTTTTTTTAGCCAAATTTTGAGGTTTGCAAAGGATTCTGGGTAACAGAACCTGGTCCGAGACCCGCAAGTCACGCCTCCTTGGATTCCCCTAGGTCTCTAGTTTTCAGAAATGCACAGGTTTGGTAGGTTTCCATAGGTGCCGGCTGAGCTAGAGGCCAAAATCTACAGGTAGGCACTTCGCAAAAAACACCTCTGTTTTCTTCCAAAAATTTGGATGTGTCCACGTTGCGCTTTGGTGCGTTTCCTGTCGCGGGCGCTAGGCCTCCCCACACAAGTGAGGTATCATTTTTATCGGGAGACTTGGGGGAACGCTGGGTGGAAGGAAATTTGTGGCTCCTCTCAGATTCCTGAGCTTTCTGCCACAGAAATGTGAGGAACATGTGTTTTTTTCGCCAAATTTTGAGGTTTGCAAAGGATTCTGGGTAACAGAACCTGGTCCGAGCCCCGCAAGTCACCCCTCCTTGGATTCCCCTAGGTCTCTAGTTTTCAGAAATGCAAAGGTTTGGTAGGTTTCCCTAGGTGCCGGCTGAGCTAGAGGCCAAAATCTACAGGTAGGCACTTCGCTAAAAACACCTCTGTTTTCTTCAAAAAATTTGGATGTGTCCACGTTGCGCTTTGGGGCGTTTCCTGTCGCGGGCGCTAGGCCTACCCACACAAGTGAGGTATCATTTTTATCGGGAGACTTGGGGGAACGCTGGGTGGAAAGAAATTTGTGGCTCCTCTCAGATGCCAGAACTTTCTGCCACAGAAATGTGAGGAACATGTGTTTTTTTAGCCACATTTTGAGGTTTGCAAAGGATTCTGGGTAACAGAACCTGGTCCGAGCCCCGCAAGTCACCCCTCCTTGGATTCCCCTAGGTCTCTAGTTTTCAGAAATGTACAGGTTTGGTAGGTTTCCCTAGGTGCCGGCTGAGCTAGAGGCCAAAATCTACAGGTAGGCACTTCGCAAAAAACACCTCTATTTTCTTCCAAAAATTTGGATGTGTCCACGTTGCGCTTTGGTACGTTCCCTGTCGCGGTCGCTAGGCCTACCCACACAAGTGAGGTATCATTTTTATCGGGAGACTTGGGGGAACGCTGGGTGGAAGGAAATTTGTGGCTCCTCTCAGATTCCAGAACATTCGGCCACAGAAATGTGAGGAACATGTGTTTTTTAGCCAAATTTTGAGGTTTGCAAAGGATTCTGGGTAACAGAACCTGGTCTGAGCCCCGCAAGTCACCCCTCCTTGGATTCCCCTAGGTCTCTAGTTTTCAGAAATGCACAGGTTTGGTAGGTTTCCCTAGGTGCTGGCTGAGCTAGAGGCCAAAATCTACAGGTAGGTACTTCGCAAAAAAACACCTCTGTTTTCTTCCAAAAATTTGGATGTGTCCACGTTGCGCTTTGGGGTGTTTCCTGTCGCGGGCGCTAGGCCTACCCACACAAGTGAGGTATCATTTTTATCGGGAGACTTGGGGGAACGCTGGGTGGAAGGAAATTTGTGGCTCCTCTCAGATTCCCGAACTTTCTGCCACAGAAATGTGAGGAACATGTGTTTTTTTAGCCAAATTTTGAGGTTTGCAAAGGATTCTGGGTAACAGAACCTGGTCCGAGCCCCGCAAGTCACCCCTCCTTGGATTCACCTAGGTCTCTAGTTTTCAGAAATGCACAGGTTTGGTAGGTTTCCCTAGGTGCCGGCTGAGCTAGAGGCCAAAATCTACAGGTAGGCACTTCGCAAAAAACACCTCTGTTTTCTTCCAAAAATGTGGATGTGTCCACGTTGCGCTTTGGGGCGTTTCCTGTCGCGGGCGCTAGGCCTCCCCACACAAGTGAGGTATCATTTTTATCGGGAGACTTGGGGGAACGCTGGGTGGAAGGAAATTTGTGGCTCCTCTCAGATTCCCGAGCTTTCTGCCACGGAAATGTGAGGAACATGTGTTTTTTTCGCCAAATTTTGAGGTTTGCAAAGGATTCTGGGTAACAGAACCTGGTCCGAGCCCCGCAAGTCACCCCTCCTTGGATTCCCCTAGGTCTCTAGTTTTCAGAAATGCACAGGTTTGGTAGGTTTCCCTAGGTGCCGGCTGAGCTAGAGGCTAAAATCTACAGGTAGGCACTTCGCTAAAAACACCTCTGTTTTCTTCCAAAAATTTGGATGTGTCCACGTTGCGCTTTGGGGCGTTTCCTGTCGCGGGCGCTAGGCCTACCCACACAAGTGAGGTATCATTTTTATCGGGAGACTTGGGGGAACGCTGGGTGGTAAGAAATTTGTGGCTCCTCTCAGATGCCAGAACTTTCTGCCACAGAAATGTGAGGAACATGTGTTTTTTTAGCCACATTTTGAGGTTTGCAAAGGATTCTGGGTAACAGAACCTGGTTCGAGCCCCGCAAGTCACCCCTCCTTGGATTCCCCTAGGTCTCTAGTTTTCAGAAATGTACAGGTTTGGTAGGTTTCCCTAGGTGCCGGCTGAGCTAGAGGCCAAAATCTACAGGTAGGCACTTCGCAAAAAACACCTCTATTTTCTTCCAAAAATTTGGATGTGTCCACGTTGCGCTTTGGTACGTTTCCTCTCGCGGTCGCTAGGCCTACCCACACAAGTGAGGTATCATTTTTATCGGGGGACTTGGGGGAACGCTGGGTGGAAGGAAATTTGTGGCTCCTCTCAGATTCCAGAACATTCTGCCACAGAAATGTGAGGAACATGTGTTTTTTAGCCAAATTTTGAGGTTTGCAAAGGATTCTGGGTAACAGAACCTGGTCTGAGCCCCGCAAGTCACCCCTCCTTGGATTCCCCTAGGTCTCTAGTTTTCAGAAATGCACAGGTTTGGTAGGTTTCCCTAGGTGCTGGCTGAGCTAGAGGCCAAAATCTACAGGTAGGTACTTCGCAAAAAAACACCTCTGTTTTATTCCAAAAATTTGGATGTGTCCACGTTGCGCTTTGGGGTGTTTCCTGTCGCGGGCGCTAGGCCTACCCACACAAGTGAGTTATCATTTTTATCGGGAGACTTGGGGGAACGCTGGGTGGAAGGAAATTTGTGGCTCCTCTCAGATTCCCGAACTTTCTGCCACAGAAATGTGAGGAACATGTGTTTTTTTAGCCAAATTTTGAGGTTTGCAAAGGTTTCTGGGTAACAGAACCTGGTCCGAGCCCCGCAAGTCACCCCTCCTTGGATTCCCCTAGGTCTCTAGTTTTCAGAAATGCACAGGTTTGGTAGGTTTCCCTAGGTGCCGGCTGAGCTAGGGGCCAAAATCTACAGGTAGGCACTTCGCAAAAAACACCTCTGTTTTCTTCCAAAAATTTGGATGTGTCCACGTTGCGCTTTGGGGCGTTTCCTGTCGCGGGCGCTAGGCCTACCCACACAAGTGAGGTATCATTTTTATCGGGAGACTTGGGGGAACGCTGGGTGGAAGGAAATTTGTGGCTCCTCTCAGATTCCAGAACATTCGGCCACAGAAATGTGAGGAACATGTTTTTTAGCCAAATTTTGAGGTTTGCAAAGGATTCTGGGTAACAGAACCTGGTCTGAGCCCCGCAAGTCACCCTTCCTTGGATTCCCCTAGGTCTCTAGTTTTCAGAAATGCACAGGTTTGGTAGGTTTCCCTAGGTGCTGGCTGAGCTAGAGGCCAAAATCTACAGGTAGGTACTTCGCAAAAAAACACCTCTGTTTTCTTCCAAAAATTTGGATGTGTCCACGTTGCGCTTTGGGGTGTTTCCTGTCGCGGGCGCTAGGCCTACCCACACAAGTGAGGTATCATTTTTATGGGGAGTTGGGGAAACGCTGGGTGGAAGGAAATTTGTGGCTCCTCTCAGATTCCAGAACTTTCTGCCACAGAAATGTGAAGAACATGTGTTTTTTTAGCCAAATTTTGAGGTTTGCAAAGGATTCTGGGTAACAGAACCTGGTCCGAGACCCGCAAGTCACCCCTCCTTGGATTCCCCTAGGTCTCTAGTTTTCAGAAATGCACAGGTTTGGTAGGTTTCCCTAGGTGCCGGCTGAGCTAGAGGCCAAAATCTACAGGTAGGCACTTCGCAAAAAACACCTCTGTTTTCTTCCAAAAATTTGGATGTGTCCACGTTGCGCTTTGGTGCGTTTCCTGTCGCGGGCGCTAGGCCTCCCCACACAAGTGAGGTATCATTTTTATCGGGAGACTTGGGGGAACGCTGGGTGGAAGGAAATTTGTGGCTCCTCTCAGATTCCCGAGCTTTCTGCCACAGAAATGTGAGGAACATGTGTTTTTTTCGCCAAATTTTGAGGTTTGCAAAGGATTCTGGGTAACAGAACCTGGTCCGAGCCCCGCAAGTCACCCCTCCTTGGATTCCCCTAGGTCTCTAGTTTTCAGAAATGCAAAGGTTTGGTAGGTTTCCCTAGGTGCCGGCTGAGCTAGAGGCCAAAATCTACAGGTAGGCACTTCGCTAAAAACACCTCTGTTTTCTTCCAAAAATTTGGATGTGTCCACGTTGCGCTTTGGGGCGTTTCCTGTCGCGGGCGCTAGGCCTACCCACACAAGTGAGGTATCATTTTTATCGGGAGACTTGGGGGAACGCTGGGTGGAAAGAAATTTGTGGCTCCTCTCAGATGCCAGAACTTTCTGCTACAGAAATGTGAGGAACATGTGTTTTTTTAGCCACATTTTGAGGTTTGCAAAGGATTCTGGGTAACAGAACCTGGTCCGAGCCCCGCAAGTCACCCCTCCGTGGATTCCCCTAGGTCTCTAGTTTTCAGAAATGTACAGGTTTGGTAGGTTTCCCTAGGTGCCGGCTGAGCTAGAGGCCAAAATCTACAGGTAGGCACTTCGCAAAAAACACCTCTATTTTCTTCCAAAAATTTGGATGTGTCCACGTTGCGCTTTGGTACGTTTCCTGTCGCGGTCGCTAGGCCTACCCACACAAGTGAGGTATCATTTTTATCGGGAGACTTGGGGGAACGCTGGGTGGAAGGAAATTTGTGGCTCCTCTCAGATTCCAGAACATTCGGCCACAGAAATGTGAGGAACATGTGTTTTTTAGCCAAATTTTGAGGTTTGCAAAGGATTCTGGGTAACAGAACCTGGTCTGAGCCCCGCAAGTCACCCTTCCTTGGATTCCCCTAGGTCTCTAGTTTTCAGAAATGCACAGGTTTGGTAGGTTTCCCTAGGTGCTGGCTGAGCTAGAGGCCAAAATCTACAGGTAGGTACTTCGCAAAAAAACACCTCTGTTTTCTTCCAAAAATTTGGATGTGTCCACGTTGCGCTTTGGGGTGTTTCCTGTCGCGGGCGCTAGGCCTACCCACACAAGTGAGGTATCATTTTTATCGGGAGACTTGGGGGAACGCTGGGTGGAAGGAAATTTGTGGCTCCTCTCAGATTCCCGAACTTTCTGCCACAGAAATGTGAGGAACATGTGTTTTTTTAGCCAAATTTTGAGGTTTGCAAAGGATTCTGGGTAACAGAACCTGGTCCGAGCCCCGCAAGTCACCCCTCCTTGGATTCCCCTAGGTCTCTAGTTTTCAGAAATGCACAGGTTTGGTAGGTTTCCCTAGGTGCTGGCTGAGCTAGAGGCCAAAATCTACAGGTAGGCACTTCGCTAAAAACACCTCTGTTTTCTTCCAAAAATTTGGATGTGTCCACGTTGCGCTTTGGGGCGTTTCCTGTCGCGGGCGCTAGGCCTCCCCACACAAGTGAGGTATCATTTTTATCGGGAGACTTGGGGGAACGCTGGGTGGAAGGAAATTTGTGGCTCCTCTCAGATTCCCGAGCTTTCTGCCACAGAAATGTGAGGAACATGTGTTTTTTTCGCCAAATTTTGAGGTTTGCAAAGGATTCTGGGTAACAGAACCTGGTCCGAGCCCCGCAAGTCACCCCTCCTTGGATTCCCCTAGGTCTCTAGTTTTCAGAAATGCAAAGGTTTGGTAGGTTTCCCTAGGTGCCGGCTGACCTAGAGGCCAAAATCTACAGGTAGGCACTTCGCTAAAAACACCTCTGTTTTCTTCCAAAAATTTGGAAGTGTCCACGTTGCGCTTTGGGGCGTTTCCTGTCGCGGGCGCTAGGCCTACCCACACAAGTGAGGTATCATTTTTATCGGGAGACTTGGGGGAACGCTGGGTGGAAAGAAATTTGTGGCTCCTCTCAGATGCCAGAACTTTCTGCCACAGAAATGTGAGGAACATGTGTTTTTTTAGCCACATTTTGAGGTTTGCAAAGGATTCTGGGTAACAGAACCTGGTTCGAGCCCCGCAAGTCACCCCTCCTTGGATTCCCCTAGGTCTCTAGTTTTCAGAAATGTACAGGTTTGGTAGGTTTCCCTAGGTGCCGGCTGAGCTAGAGGCCAAAATCTACAGGTAGGCACTTCGCAAAAAACACCTCTATTTTCTTCCAAAAATTTGGATGTGTCCACGTTGCGCTTTGGTACGTTTCCTGTCGCGGTCGCTAGGCCTACCCACACAAGTGAGGTATCATTTTTATCGGGAGACTTGGGGGAACGCTGGGTGGAAGGAAATTTGTGGCTCCTCTCAGATTCCAGAACATTCTGCCACAGAAATGTGAGGAACATGTGTTTTTTAGCCAAATTTTGAGGTTTGCAAAGGATTCTGGGTAACAGAACCTGGTCTGAGCCCCGCAAGTCACCCCTCCTTGGATTCCCCTAGGTCTCTAGTTTTCAGAAATGCACAGGTTTGGTAGGTTTCCCTAGGTGCTGGCTGAGCTAGAGGCCAAAATCTACAGGTAGGTACTTCGCAAAAAAACACCTCTGTTTTATTCCAAAAATTTGGATGTGTCCACGTTGCGCTTTGGGGTGTTTCCTGTCGCGGGCGCTAGGCCTACCCACACAAGTGAGGTATCATTTTTATCGGGAGACTTGGGGGAACGCTGGGTGGAAGGAAATTTGTGGCTCCTCTCAGATTCCCGAACTTTCTGCCACAGAAATGTGAGGAACATGTGTTTTTTTAGCCAAATTTTGAGGTTTGCAAAGGATTCTGGGTAACAGAACCTGGTCCGAGCCCCGCAAGTCACCCCTCCTTGGATTCCCCTAGGTCTCTAGTTTTCAGAAATGCACAGGTTTGGTAGGTTTCCCTAGGTGCCGGCTGAGCTAGGGGCCAAAATCTACAGGTAGGCACTTCGCAAAAAACACCTCTGTTTTCTTCCAAAAATTTGGATGTGTCCACGTTGCGCTTTGGGGCGTTTCCTGTCGCGGGCGCTAGGCCTACCCACACAAGTGAGGTATCATTTTTATCGGGAGACTTGGGGGAACGCTGGGTGGAAAGAAATTTGTGGCTCCTCTCAGATGCCAGAACTTTCTGCCACAGAAATGTGAGGAACATGTGTTTTTTTAGCCTCATTTTGAGGTTTGCAAAGGATTCTGGGTAACAGAACCTGGTCCGAGCCCCGCAAGTCACCCCTCCTTGGATTCCCCTAGGTCTCTAGTTTTCAGAAATGTACAGGTTTGGTAGGTTTCCCTAGGTGCCGGCTGAGGTAGAGGCCAAAATCTACAGGTAGGCACTTCGCAAAAAACACCTCTATTTTCTTCCAAAAATTTGGATGTGTCCACGTTGCGCTTTGGTACGTTTCCTGTCGCGGTCGCTAGGCCTACCCACACAAGTGAGGTATCATTTTTATCGGGAGACTTGGGGGAACGCTGGGTGGAAGGAAATTTGTGGCTCCTCTCAGATTCCAGAACATTCGGCCACAGAAATGTGAGGAACATGTGTTTTTTAGCCAAATTTTGAGGTTTGCAAAGGATTCTGGGTAACAGAACCTGGTCTGAGCCCCGCAAGTCACCCCTCCTTGGATTCCCCTAGGTCTCTAGTTTTCAGAAATGCACAGGTTTGGTAGGTTTCCCTAGGTGCTGGCTGAGCTAGAGGCCAAAATCTACAGGTAGGTACTTCGCAAAAAAACACCTCTGTTTTCTTCCAAAAATTTGGATGTGTCCACGTTGCGCTTTGGGGTGTTTCCTGTCGCGGGCGCTAGGCCTACCCACACAAGTGAGGTATCATTTTTATCGGGAGACTTGGGGGAACGCTGGGTGGAAGGAAATTTGTGGCTCCTCTCAGATTCCCGAACTTTCTGCCACAGAAATGTGAGGAACATGTGTTTTTTTAGCCAAATTTTGAGGTTTGCAAAGGATTCTGGGTAACAGAACCTGGTCCGAGGCCCCGCAAGTCACCCCTCCTTGGATTCCCCTAGGTCTCTAGTTTTCAGAAATGCACAGGTTTGGTAGGTTTCCCTAGGTGCCGGCTGAGCTAGAGGCCAAAATCTACAGGTAGGCACTTCGCAAAAAACACCTCTGTTTTCTTCCAAAAATTTGGATGTGTCCACGTTGCGCTTTGGGGCGTTTCCTGTCGCGGGCGCTATGCCTCCCCACACAAGTGAGGTATCATTTTTATCGGGAGACTTGGGGGAACGCTGGGTGGAAGGAAATTTGTGGCTCCTCTCAGATTCCCGAGCTTTCTGCCACAGAAATGTGAGGAACATGTGTTTTTTTTCGCCAAATTTTGAGGTTTGCAAAGGATTCTGGGTAACAGAACCTGGTCCGAGCCCCGCAAGTCACCCCTCCTTGGATTCCCTAGGTCTCTAGTTTTCAGAAATGCAAAGGTTTGGTAGGTTTCCCTAGGTGCCGGCTGAGCTAGAGGCCAAAATCTACAGGTAGGCACTTCGCTAAAAACACCTCTGTTTTCTTCCAAAAATTTGGATGTGTCCACGTTGCGCTTTGGGGCGTTTCCTGTCGCGGGCGCTAGGCCTACCCACACAAGTGAGGTATCATTTTTATCGGGAGACTTGGGGGAACGCTGGGTGGAAAGAAATTTGTGGCTCCTCTCAGATGCCAGAACTTTCTGCCACAGAAATGTGAGGAACATGTGTTTTTTTAGCCACATTTTGAGGTTTGCAAAGGATTCTGGGTAACAGAACCTGGTTCGAGCCCCGCAAGTCACCCCTCCTTGGATTCCCCTAGGTCTCTAGTTTTCAGAAATGTACAGGTTTGGTAGGTTTCCCTAGGTGCCGGCTGAGCTAGAGGCCAAAATCTACAGGTAGGCACTTCGCAAAAAACACCTCTATTTTCTTCCAAAAATTTGGATGTGTCCACGTTGCGCTTTGGTACGTTTCCTGTCGCGGTCGCTAGGCCTACCCACACAAGTGAGGTATCATTTTTATCGGGAGACTTGGGGGAACGCTGGGTGAAGGAAATTTGTGGCTCCTCTCAGATTCCAGAACATTCTGCCACAGAAATGTGAGGAACATGTGTTTTTTAGCCAAATTTTGAGGTTTGCAAAGGATTCTGGGTAACAGAACCTGGTCTGAGCCCCGCAAGTCACCCCTCCTTCGATTCCCCTAGGTCTCTAGTTTTCAGAAATGCACAGGTTTGGTAGGTTTCCCTAGGTGCTGGCTGAGCTAGAGGCCAAAATCTACAGGTAGGTACTTCGCAAAAAAACACCTCTGTTTTATTCCAAAAATTTGGATGTGTCCACGTTGCGCTTTGGGGTGTTTCCTGTCGCGGGCGCTAGGCCTACCCACACAAGTGAGGTATCATTTTTATCGGGAGACTTGGGGGAACGCTGGGTGGAAGGAAATTTGTGGCTCCTCTCAGATTCCCGAACTTTCTGCCACAGAAATGTGAGGAACATGTGTTTTTTTAGCCAAATTTTGAGGTTTGCAAAGGTTTCTGGGTAACAGAACCTGGTCCGAGCCCCGCAAGTCACCCCTCCTTGGATTCCCCTAGGTCTCTAGTTTTCAGAAATGCACAGGTTTGGTAGGTTTCCCTAGGTGCCGGCTGAGCTAGGGGCCAAAATCTACAGGTAGGCACTTCGCAAAAACACCTCTGTTTTCTTCCAAAAATTTGGATGTGTCCACGTTGCGCTTTGGGGCGTTTCCTGTCGCGGGCGCTAGGCCTACCCACACAAGTGAGGTATCATTTTTATCGGGAGACTTGGGGGAACGCTGGGTGGAAGGAAATTTGTGGCTCCTCTCAGATTCCAGAACTTTCTGCCACAGAAATGTGAGGAACATGTGTTTTTTTAGCCAAATTTTGAGGTTTGCAAAGGATTCTGGGTAACAGAACCTGGTCCGAGCCCCGCATGTCACCCCTCCTTGGATTCCCCTAGGTCTCTAGTTTTCAGAAATGTACAGGATTGGTAGGTTTCCTTAGGTGCCGGCTGAGCTAGAGGCCAAAATCTACAGGTAGGCACTTCGCAAAAAACACCTCTGTTTTCTTCCAAAAATGTGGATGTGTCCACGTTGCGCTTTGGGGCGTTTCCTGTCACGGGCGCTAGGCCTACCCACACAAGTGAGGTATCATTTTTATGGGGAGTTGGGGAAACGCTGGGTGGAAGGAAATTTGTGGCTCCTCTCAGATTCCAGAACTTTCTGCCACAGAAATGTGAAGAACATGTGTTTTTTTAGCCAAATTTTGAGGTTTGCAAAGGATTCTGGGTAACAGAACCTGGTCCGAGACCCGCAAGTCACCCCTCCTTGGATTCCCCTAGGTCTCTAGTTTTCAGAAATGCACAGGTTTGGTAGGTTTCCCTAGGTGCCGGCTGAGCTAGAGGCCAAAATCTACAGGTAGGCACTTCGCAAAAAACACCTCTGTTTTCTTCCAAAAATTTGGATGTGTCCACGTTGCGCTTTGGTGCGTTTCCTGTCGCGGGCGCTAGGCCTCCCCACACAAGTGAGGTATCATTTTTATCGGGAGACTTGGGGGAACGCTGGGTGGAAGGAAATTTGTGGCTCCTCTCAGATTCCCGAGCTTTCTGCCACAGAAATGTGAGGAACATGTGTTTTTTTCGCCAAATTTTGAGGTTTGCAAAGGATTCTGGGTAACAGAACCTGGTCCGAGCCCCGCAAGTCACCCCTCCTTGGATTCCCCTAGGTCTCTAGTTTTCAGAAATGCAAAGGTTTGGTAGGTTTCCCTAGGTGCCGGCTGAGCTAGAGGCCAAAATCTACAGGTAGGCACTTCGCTAAAAACACCTCTGTTTTCTTCCAAAAATTTGGATGTGTCCACGTTGCGCTTTGGGGCGTTTCCTGTCGCAGGCGCTAGGCCTACCCACACAAGTGAGGTATCATTTTTATCGGGAGACTTGGGGGAACGCTGGGTGGAAAGAAATTTGTGGCTCCTCTCAGATGCCAGAACTTTCTGCCACAGAAATGTGAGGAACATGTGTTTTTTTAGCCACATTTTGAGGTTTGCAAAGGATTCTGGGTAACAGAACCTGGTCCGAGCCCCGCAAGTCACCCCTCCTTGGATTCCCCTAGGTCTCTAGTTTTCAGAAATGTACAGGTTTGGTAGGTTTCCCTAGGTGCCGGCTGAGCTAGAGGCCAAAATCTACAGGTAGGCACTTCGCAAAAAACACCTCTATTTTCTTCCAAAAATTTGGATGTGTCCACGTTGCGCTTTGGTACGTTTCCTGTCGCGGTCGCTAGGCCTACCCACACAAGTGAGGTATCATTTTTATCGGGAGACTTGGGGGAACGCTGGGTGGAAGGAAATTTGTGGCTCCTCTCAGATTCCAGAACATTCGGCCACAGAAATGTGAGGAACATGTGTTTTTTAGCCAAATTTTGAGGTTTGCAAAGGATTCTGGGTAACAGAACCTGGTCTGAGCCCCGCAAGTCACCCCTCCTTGGATTCCCCTAGGTCTCTAGTTTTCAGAAATGCACAGGTTTGGTAGGTTTCCCTAGGTGCTGGCTGAGCTAGAGGCCAAAATCTACAGGTAGGTACTTCGCAAAAAAACACCTCTGTTTTCTTCCAAAAATTTGGATGTGTCCACGTTGCGCTTTGGGGTGTTTCCTGTCGCGGGCGCTAGGCCTACCCACACAAGTGAGGTATCATTTTTATCGGGAGACTTGGGGGAACGCTGGGTGGAAGGAAATTTGTGGCTCCTCTCAGATTCCCGAACTTTCTGCCACAGAAATGTGAGGAACATGTGTTTTTTTAGCCAAATTTTGAGGTTTGCAAAGGATTCTGGGTAACAGAACCTGGTCCGAGCCCCGCAAGTCACCCCTCCTTGGATTCCCCTAGGTCTCTAGTTTTCAGAAATGCACAGGTTTGGTAGGTTTCCCTAGGTGCCGGCTGAGCTAGAGGCCAAAATCTACAGGTAGGCACTTCGCTAAA
This sequence comes from Pleurodeles waltl, assembly GCF_031143425.1. Taxonomy (NCBI): domain Eukaryota; kingdom Metazoa; phylum Chordata; class Amphibia; order Caudata; family Salamandridae; genus Pleurodeles; species Pleurodeles waltl. The sequence continues at coordinate 526,726,592 of NC_090438.1, forward strand.
AACACCTCTGTTTTCTTCCAAAAATTTGGATGTGTCCACGTTGCGCTTTGGGGCGTTTCCTGTCGCGGGCGCTAGGCCTACCCACACAAGTGAGGTATCATTTTTATCGGGAGACTTGGGGGAACGCTGGGTGGAAGGAAATTTGTGGCTCCTCTCAGATGCCAGAACTTTCTGCCACAGAAATGTGAGGAACATGTGTTTTTTTCGCCAAATTTTGAGGTTTGCAAAGGATTCTGGGTAACAGAACCTGGTCCGAGCCCCGCAAGTCACCCCTCCTTGGATTCCCCTAGGTCTCTAGTTTTCAGAAATGTACAGGTTTGGTAGGTTTCCCTAGGTGCCGGCTGAGCTAGACGCCAAAATCTACAGGTAGGCACTTCGCTAAAAACACCTCTATTTTCTTCCAAAAATTTGGATGTGTCCACGTTGCGCTTTGGGGCGTTTCCTGTCGCGGTCGCTAGGCCTACCCACACAAGTGAGGTATCATTTTTATCGGGAGACTTGGGGGAACGCTGGGTGGAAGGAAATTTGTGGCTCCTCTCAGATTCCAGAACATTCGGCCACAGAAATGTGAGGAACATGTGTTTTTTAGCCAAATTTTGAGGTTTGCAAAGGATTCTGGGTAACAGAACCTGGTCTGAGCCCCGCAAGTCACCCCTCCTTGGATTCCCCTAGGTCTCTAGTTTTCAGAAATGCACAGGTTTGGTAGGTTTCCCTAGGTGCTGGCTGAGCTAGAGGCCAAAATCTACAGGTAGGCACTTCGCAAAAAACACCTCTATTTTCTTCCAAAAATTTGGATGTGTCCACGTTGCGCTTTGGTACGTTTCCTGTCGCGGTCGCTAGGCCTACCCACACAAGTGAGGTATCATTTTTATCGGGAGACTTGGGGGAACGCTGGGTGGAAGGAAATTTGTGGCTCCTCTCAGATTCCCGAACTTTCTGCCACAGAAATGTGAGGAACATGTGTTTTTTTAGCCAAATTTTGAGGTTTGCAAAGGATTCTGGGTAACAGAACCTGGTCCGAGCCCCGCAAGTCACCCCTCCTTGGATTCCCCTAGGTCTCTAGTTTTCAGAAATGCACAGGTTTGGTAGGTTTCCCTAGGTGCCGGCTGAGCTAGAGGCCAAAATCTACAGGTAGGCACTTCGCAAAAAACACCTCTGTTTTCTTCCAAAAATTTGGATGTGTCCACGTTGCGCTTTGGGGCGTTTCCTGTCGCGGGCGCTATGCCTCCCCACACAAGTGAGGTATCATTTTTATCGGGAGACTTGGGGGAACGCTGGGTGGAAGGAAATTTGTGGCTCCTCTCAGATTCCCGAGCTTTCTGCCACAGAAATGTGAGGAACATGTGTTTTTTTCGCCAAATTTTGAGGTTTGCAAAGGATTCTGGGTAACAGAACCTGGTCCGAGCCCCGCAAGTCACCCCTCCTTGGATTCCCCTAGGTCTCTAGTTTTCAGAAATGCAAAGGTTTGGTAGGTTTCCCTAGGTGCCGGCTGAGCTAGAGGCCAAAATCTACAGGTAGGCACTTCGCTAAAAACACCTCTGTTTTCTTCCAAAAATTTGGATGTGTCCACGTTGCGCTTTGGGGCGTTTCCTGTCGCGGGCGCTAGGCCTACCCACACAAGTGAGGTATCATTTTTATCGGGAGACTTGGGGGAACGCTGGGTGGAAAGAAATTTGTGGCTCCTCTCAGATGCCAGAACTTTCTGCCACAGAAATGTGAGGAACATGTGTTTTTTTAGCCACATTTTGAGGTTTGCAAAGGATTCTGGGTAACAGAACCTGGTTCGAGCCCCGCAAGTCACCCCTCCTTGGATTCCCCTAGGTCTCTAGTTTTCAGAAATGTACAGGTTTGGTAGGTTTCCCTAGGTGCCGGCTGAGCTAGAGGCCAAAATCTACAGGTAGGCACTTCGCAAAAAACACCTCTATTTTCTTCCAAAAATTTGGATGTGTCCACGTTGCGCTTTGGTACGTTTCCTGTCGCGGTCGCTAGGCCTACCCACACAAGTGAGGTATCATTTTTATCGGGAGACTTGGGGGAACGCTGGGTGGAAGGAAATTTGTGGCTCCTCTCAGATTCCAGAACATTCTGCCACAGAAATGTGAGGAACATGTGTTTTTTAGCCAAATTTTGAGGTTTGCAAAGGATTCTGGGTAACAGAACCTGGTCTGAGCCCCGCAAGTCACCCCTCCTTGGATTCCCCTAGGTCTCTAGTTTTCAGAAATGCACAGGTTTGGTAGGTTTCCCTAGGTGCTGGCTGAGCTAGAGGCCAAAATCTACAGGTAGGTACTTCGCAAAAAAACACCTCTGTTTTATTCCAAAAATTTGGATGTGTCCACGTTGCGCTTTGGGGTGTTTCCTGTCGCGGGCGCTAGGCCTACCCACACAAGTGAGGTATCATTTTTATCGGGAGACTTGGGGGAACGCTGGGTGGAAGGAAATTTGTGGCTCCTCTCAGATTCCCGAACTTTCTGCCACAGAAATGTGAGGAACATGTGTTTTTTTAGCCAAATTTTGAGGTTTGCAAAGGTTTCTGGGTAACAGAACCTGGTCCGAGCCCCGCAAGTCACCCCTCCTTGGATTCCCCTAGGTCTCTAGTTTTCAGAAATGCACAGGTTTGGTAGGTTTCCCTAGGTGCCGGCTGAGCTAGGGGCCAAAATCTACAGGTAGGCACTTCGCAAAAAACACCTCTGTTTTCTTCCAAAAATTTGGATGTGTCCACGTTGCGCTTTGGGGCGTTTCCTGTCGCGGGCGCTAGGCCTACCCACACAAGTGAGGTATCATTTTTATCGGGAGACTTGGGGGAACGCTGGGTGGAAGGAAATTTGTGGCTCCTCTCAGATTCCAGAACTTTCTGCCACAGAAATGTGAGGAACATGTGTTTTTTTAGCCAAATTTTGAGGTTTGCAAAGGATTCTGGGTAACAGAACCTGGTCCGAGCCCCGCAAGTCACCCCTCCTTGGATTCCCCTAGGTCTCTAGTTTTCAGAAATGTACAGGATTGGTAGGTTTCCTTAGGTGCCGGCTGAGCTAGAGGCCAAAATCTACAGGTAGGCACTTCGCAAAAAACACCTCTGTTTTCTTCCAAAAATGTGGATGTGTCCACGTTGCGCTTTGGGGCGTTTCCTGTCACGGGCGCTAGGCCTACCCACACAAGTGAGGTATCATTTTTATGGGGAGTTGGGGAAACGCTGGGTGGAAGGAAATTTGTGGCTCCTCTCAGATTCCAGAACTTTCTGCCACAGAAATGTGAAGAACATGTGTTTTTTTAGCCAAATTTTGAGGTTTGCAAAGGATTCTGGGTAACAGAACCTGGTCCGAGACCCGCAAGTCACCCCTCCTTGGATTCCCCTAGGTCTCTAGTTTTCAGAAATGCACAGGTTTGGTAGGTTTCCCTAGGTGCCGGCTGAGCTAGAGGCCAAAATCTACAGGTAGGCACTTCGCAAAAAACACCTCTGTTTTCTTCCAAAAATTTGGATGTGTCCACGTTGCGCTTTGGTGCGTTTCCTGTCGCGGGCGCTAGGCCTCCCCACACAAGTGAGGTATCATTTTTATCGGGAGACTTGGGGGAACGCTGGGTGGAAGGAAATTTGTGGCTCCTCTCAGATTCCCGAGCTTTCTGCCACAGAAATGTGAGGAACATGTGTTTTTTTCGCCAAATTTTGAGGTTTGCAAAGGATTCTGGGTAACAGAACCTGGTCCGAGCCCCGCAAGTCACCCCTCCTTGGATTCCCCTAGGTCTCTAGTTTTCAGAAATGCAAAGGTTTGGTAGGTTTCCCTAGGTGCCGGCTGAGCTAGAGGCCAAAATCTACAGGTAGGCACTTCGCTAAAAACACCTCTGTTTTCTTCCAAAAATTTGGATGTGTCCACGTTGCGCTTTGGGGCGTTTCCTGTCGCGGGCGCTAGGCCTACCCACACAAGTGAGGTATCATTTTTATCGGGAGACTTGGGGGAACGCTGGGTGGAAAGAAATTTGTGGCTCCTCTCAGATGCCAGAACTTTCTGCCACAGAAATGTGAGGAACATGTGTTTTTTTAGCCACATTTTGAGGTTTGCAAAGGATTCTGGGTAACAGAACCTGGTCCGAGCCCCGCAAGTCACCCCTCCTTGGATTCCCCTAGGTCTCTAGTTTTCAGAAATGTACAGGTTTGGTAGGTTTCCCTAGGTGCCGGCTGAGCTAGAGGCCAAAATCTACAGGTAGGCACTTCGCAAAAAACACCTCTATTTTCTTCCAAAAATTTGGATGTGTCCACGTTGCGCTTTGGTACGTTTCCTGTCGCGGTCGCTAGGCCTACCCACACAAGTGAGGTATCATTTTTATCGGGAGACTTGGGGGAACGCTGGGTGGAAGGAAATTTGTGGCTCCTCTCAGATTCCAGAACATTCGGCCACAGAAATGTGAGGAACATGTGTTTTTTAGCCAAATTTTGAGGTTTGCAAAGGATTCTGGGTAACAGAACCTGGTCTGAGCCCCGCAAGTCACCCCTCCTTGGATTCCCCTAGGTCTCTAGTTTTCAGAAATGCACAGGTTTGGTAGGTTTCCCTAGGTGCTGGCTGAGCTAGAGGCCAAAATCTACAGGTAGGTACTTCGCAAAAAAACACCTCTGTTTTCTTCCAAAAATTTGGATGTGTCCACGTTGCGCTTTGGGGTGTTTCCTGTCGCGGGCGCTAGGCCTACCCACACAAGTGAGGTATCATTTTTATCGGGAGACTTGGGGGAACGCTGGGTGGAAGGAAATTTGTGGCTCCTCTCAGATTCCCGAACTTTCTGCCACAGAAATGTGAGGAACATGTGTTTTTTTAGCCAAATTTTGAGGTTTGCAAAGGATTCTGGGTAACAGAACCTGGTCCGAGCCCCGCAAGTCACCCCTCCTTGGATTCCCCTAGGTCTCTAGTTTTCAGAAATGCACAGGTTTGGTAGGTTTCCCTAGGTGCCGGCTGAGCTAGAGGCCAAAATCTACAGGTAGGCACTTCGCTAAAAACACCTCTGTTTTCTTCCAAAAATTTGGATGTGTCCACGTTGCGCTTTGGGGCGTTTCCTGTCGCGGGCGCTAGGCCTCCCCACACAAGTGAGGTATCATTTTTATCGGGAGACTTGGGGGAACGCTGGGTGGAAGGAAATTTGTGGCTCCTCTCAGATTCCCGAGCTTTCTGCCACAGAAATCTGAGGAACATGTGTTTTTTTCGCCAAATTTTGAGGTTTGCAAAGGATTCTGGGTAACAGAACCTGGTCCGAGCCCCGCAAGTCACCCCTCCTTGGATTCCCCTAGGTCTCTAGTTTTCAGAAATGCAAAGGTTTGGTAGGTTTCCCTAGGTGCCGGCTGAGCTAGACGCCAAAATCTACAGGTAGGCACTTCGCTAAAAACACCTCTGTTTTCTTCCAAAAATTTGGATGTGTCCACGTTGCGCTTTGGGGCGTTTCCTGTCGCGGGCGCTAGGCCTACCCACACAAGTGAGGTATCATTTTTATCGGGAGACTTGGGGGAACGCTGGGTGGAAAGAAATTTGTGGCTCCTCTCAGATGCCAGAACTTTCTGCCACAGAAATGTGAGGAACATGTGTTTTTTTAGCCACATTTTGAGGTTTGCAAAGGATTCTGGGTAACAGAACCTGGTTCGAGCCCCGCAAGTCACCCCTCCTTGGATTCCCCTAGGTCTCTAGTTTTCAGAAATGTACAGGTTTGGTAGGTTTCCCTAGGTGCCGGCTGAGCTAGAGGCCAAAATCTACAGGTAGGCACTTCGCAAAAAACACCTCTATTTTCTTCCAAAAATTTGGATGTGTCCACGTTGCGCTTTGGTACGTTTCCTGTCGCGGTCGCTAGGCCTACCCACACAAGTGAGGTATCATTTTTATCGGGAGACTTGGGGGAACGCTGGGTGGAAGGAAATTTGTGGCTCCTCTCAGATTCCAGAACATTCTGCCACAGAAATGTGAGGAACATGTGTTTTTTAGCCAAATTTTGAGGTTTGCAAAGGATTCTGGGTAACAGAACCTGGTCTGAGCCCCGCAAGTCACCCCTCCTTGGATTCCCCTAGGTCTCTAGTTTTCAGAAATGCACAGGTTTGGTAGGTTTCCCTAGGTGCTGGCTGAGCTAGAGGCCAAAATCTACAGGTAGGTACTTCGCAAAAAAACACCTCTGTTTTATTCCAAAAATTTGGATGTGTCCACGTTGCGCTTTGGGGTGTTTCCTGTCGCGGGCGCTAGGCCTACCCACACAAGTGAGGTATCATTTTTATCGGGAGACTTGGGGGAACGCTGGGTGGAAGGAAATTTGTGGCTCCTCTCAGATTCCCGAACTTTCTGCCACAGAAATGTGAGGAACATGTGTTTTTTTAGCCAAATTTTGAGGTTTGCAAAGGATTCTGGGTAACAGAACCTGGTCCGAGCCCCGCAAGTCACCCCTCCTTGGATTCCCCTAGGTCTCTAGTTTTCAGAAATGCACAGGTTTGGTAGGTTTCCCTAGGTGCCGGCTGAGCTAGGGGCCAAAATCTACAGGTAGGCACTTCGCAAAAAACACCTCTGTTTTCTTCCAAAAATTTGGATGTGTCCACGTTGCGCTTTGGGGCGTTTCCTGTCGCGGGCGCTAGGCCTACCCACACAAGTGAGGTATCATTTTTATCGGGAGACTTGGGGGAACGCTGGGTGGAAGGAAATTTGTGGCTCCTCTCAGATTCCAGAACTTTCTGCCACAGAAATGTGAGGAACATGTGTTTTTTTAGCCAAATTTTGAGGTTTGCAAAGGATTCTGGGTAACAGAACCTGGTCCGAGCCCCGCAAGTCACCCCTCCTTGGATTCCCCTAGGTCTCTAGTTTTCAGAAATGTACAGGATTGGTAGGTTTCCTTAGGTGCCGGCTGAGCTAGAGGCCAAAATCTACAGGTAGGCACTTCGCAAAAAACACCTCTGTTTTCTTCCAAAAATGTGGATGTGTCCACGTTGCGCTTTGGGGCGTTTCCTGTCACGGGCGCTAGGCCTACCCACACAAGTGAGGTATCATTTTTATGGGGAGTTGGGGAAACGCTGGGTGGAAGGAAATTTGTGGCTCCTCTCAGATTCCAGAACTTTCTGCCACAGAAATGTGAAGAACATGTGTTTTTTTAGCCCAATTTTGAGGTTTGCAAAGGATTCTGGGTAACAGAACCTGGTCCGAGCCCCGCAAGTCACCCCTCCTTGGATTCCCCTAGGTCTCTAGTTTTCAGAAATGTACAGGATTGGTAGGTTTCCCTAGGTGCCGGCTGAGCTAGAGGCCAAAATCTACAGGTAGGCACTTCGCAAAAAACACCTCTGTTTTCTTCCAAAAATGTGGATGTGTCCACGTTGCGCTTTGGGGCGTTTCCTGTCACGGGCGCTAGGCCTACCCACACAAGTGAGGTATCATTTTTATGGGGAGTTGGGGAAACGCTGGGTGGAAGGAAATTTGTGGCTCCTCTCAGATTCCAGAACTTTCTGCCACAGAAATGTGAGGAACATGTGTTTTTTTAGCCAAATTTTGAGGTTTGCAAATGATTCTGGGTAACAGAACCTGGTCCGAGCCCCGCAAGTCACCCCTCCTTGGATTCCCCTAGGTCTCTAGTTTTCAGAAATGCACAGGTTTGGTAGGTTTCCCTAGGTGCCGGCTGAGCTAGAGGCCAAAATCTACAGGTAGGTACTTCGCTAAAAACACCTCTGTTTTCTTCCAAAAATTTGGATGTGTCCACGTTGCGCTTTGGGGCGTTTCCTGTCACGGGCGCTAGGCCTACCCACACAAGTGAGGTATCATTTTTATCGGGAGACTTGGGGGAACGCTGGGTGGAAGGAAATTTGTGGCTCCTCTCAGATTCCCGAGCTTTCTGCCACAGAAATATGAGGAACATGTGTTTTTTTAGCCAAATTTTGAGGTTTGCAAAGGGTTCTGGGTAACAGAACCTGGTCCGAGCCCCGCAAGTCACCCCTCCTTGGATTCCCCTAGGGCTCTAGTTTCCGGAAATGTACAGGTTTGGTAGGTTTCCCTAGGTGCCGGCTGAGCTAGAGGCCAAAATCTACAGGTAGGCACTTCGCAAAAAACACCTCTGTTTTCTTCCAAAAATTTGGATGTGTCCACATTGCGCTTTGGGGCGTTTCCTGTCGCGGGTGCTAGGCCTACCCACACAAGTGAGGTATCATTTTTATCGGGAGACTTGGGGAACGCTGGGTGGAAGAAAATTTGTGTCTCCTCTCAGATTCCAGAACTTTCTGCCACAGAAATGTGAGGAACATGTGTTTTTTAGCCAAATTTTGAGGTTTGCAAAGGATTCTGGGTAACAGAACCTGGTCTGAGCCCCGCAAGTCACCCCTCTTTGGATTCCCCTAGGTCTCTAGTTTTCAGAAATGCACAGGTTTGGTAGGTTTCCCTAGGTGCCGGCTGAGCTAGAGGCCAAAATCTACAGGTAGGTACTTCGCAAAAAACACCTCTGTTTTCTTAAAAAAAATTGGATGTGTCCACGTTGCGCTTTGGGGCGTTTCCTGTCGCGGGCGCTAGGCCTACCCACACAAGTGAGGTATCATTTTTATCGGGAGACTTGGGGGAACATAGATTAGCAAAACCAGTGTTATTGCCCCTTGTCTTTCTCTACATTTTTTCCTTCCAAATATAGGAGTGTGTGTAAAAAAGACATCTATTTGAGAAATGCTCTGTAATACACATGCTAGTATGTTCACCCCGGAATTCAGAGATGTGCAAATAACCACTGCTCCTCAACACCTTATCTTGTGCCCTTTTTGGAAATACAAAGGTTTTCTTGATAGCAATTTTTTACTCTTTATATTTCAGCAAATGAATTGCTGTATACCCGGTATAGAATGAAAACGCACTGCAGGGTGCAGCTCATTTATTGGCTCTGGGTTCCTCGGGTTCTTGATGAACCTACAAGCCCTATATATCCCCGCAACCAGAGGAGTCCAGCAGACGTAACGGTATATTGCTTTCAATAATCTGACATTGCAGGGAAAAGTTACAGAGTTAAACGTAGAGAAAAATTGATGTTTTTTTCACCTCAATTTCAATATTTTTCTTTTTCAGTTGTTATTTTCTGTAGGAAACCCTTGTAGGATCTACACAAGTGGCCCCTTGCTGAATTCAGAATTTTGTCTACTGTTCAGAAATGTTTAGGTTTCTTGGATCCAGCATTGGTTTCATGCCCATTTCTGTCACTGACTGGAAGGAGGCTGAAAGCACAAAAAATTGCAAAAATGGGGTATGTCGCAGTAAAATGCCAAAATTGTGTTGAAAAATTGGGTTTTCTGATTCAAGTCTGCCTGTTCCTGAAAGCTGGGAAGCTGCTGAGTTTAGCACCGCAAACCCTTTGTTGATGCCATTTTCAGGGGAAAAACCACAAGCCTTCTTCTGCTGCCACTTTTTCAAATTTTTTTGAAAAAAACGAAATTTTCCCTGTATTTTGGCCAATTTCTTGGCCTCCTTCAGGGGAACCCACAAAGTCTGGGTACCTCTAGAATCCCTAGGATGTTGGAAAAAAAGGACGCAAATTTGGCTTGGTTAGCTCATGTGGACAAAAAGTTATGAGGGCCTAAGCGCGAACTGCCCCAAATAGGCAAAAAAAGGCCTGGCACAGGAGGGGGAAAAGGCCTGGCAGCGAAGGGGTTAATACCTTGACCTGTGTATGGTGGATTTTTGTCGTTTTGGTCTTGTTTTGTTTAGATAAATATTGTCTATTTTTCCAAACCTGTGTTGTGTCATTTTTTTGTATTTTCATTGATTTACTGTGTGTGTTGGTACAAATACTTTACATATAACACTCTGAAGTTTAGCCTGCCTGCTCGAGCCAAGCTACCAAAGGGGTGAGCGGGGGTTAGCTGAGTGTGATTCTCCTTTACCCTGACTAGAGTGAGGGTCCTTGCTTGGACAAGGGGTAACCTGACTGCCAATCAAAGACCCAATTTCTAACACCTACTATGGCTGGATGGAGCTGCTGTCCACTTTGCTCCATTTCCTGAAACAATTGGGTACTACTTTGCGAAAGAGACAAATCCAATTCAACATCACGGTTTGTCGGCGTCACCATGATTGAAGAGTCTGCCTCACTGACAGACATGGTCTTGGACTTAGGTTGGGGTAGTACTGTTGATGTAGAAGTGCTGCTCCCAGGTTCCTCCCCAGAGGTTGGTGTAGCAGGCACATGTCTCCCACAAAAAGTAGCGGTTAGCCCGCATGTTGAAAAGTGGATTATTAGTAAGGGCAGGTAAGTACCTACAGTTAGCAGTAGGCCACTAACTCCCGTTAGGTTCAGTTAGGTCTTAATACATTAATCCCAGCTCAACCCTTGGTAGCCTGGCAATGAGCAGTTTAGGCTTAACTCAGGAGACAAGTATGTAAAGCATTTAAAAAGCAGAAAATTGTAAATAAGTGGAACACAAAACATAATAAAAAGTCAACTCCAGTTTATAAAAATAGACTATATTTGTATCTTTAAAATGATGCCAAAATGATTAAAAAAGGATAAGGGAAACCAGAGATTTGAATTTTTAAAGAATTCATGTTTTCTAAAAGCACCAATCTGGTCATCTGGTCACACTAGACCGGGGAAAAGTCAAAGTTTGAGGCTGACCGCGATGGAGCCCTGCTCAGCTACAGCAAGTGGGAGGCTTTGGTCAAAAGTTTATTTTTTTGATTTAGGCCCTCATTACGAGGCTGGCAGTCATGAGACCACCTGCCTTGCCGTGGCAGTCCTTCTGCTGAGGAGCCGGCAGTAAGGACAGCCACATTACGAGTTGTGGTGCTCGTCAAACACCAAGCTCCACAACCCTGTCTGGTGCGCCAGTGCGGTCACACCACCGCTGCCGGCGGTGAGCACCTCCAACTTGGCAGCAGGCCTCTGCCTGCTGGCCGGTTTACCAGGCTGCAAACCGCCACACTTTCTGTGGCGGCCACCCCTCCATGAAAGCACTGGCAGATACCCACCTGGTGACAGGAATCTCCATTCACTGTTTGTGATTGTTTTAGAGCTTTGTGGAAAAAAAGGAAAGAACACATCTCTGTTTATTGAGGAACAGGTGCTCTTATGCCCAAGGGCCTTAGTCTGAATTTCTCTATCCCTCATCTAATATGACAATTGGGTCAGTCTGTATTTGTTAGAACTAAGGTTTCTGGTTGTCAGAGTAGGCACCCTGTACAAGCAGGAACCATCATGCTAGTTACACTTAGAGATAACCTGTGCTCACCCTCTAGTCGCTTGGCACAGAGCAGTCAGGCTTATCTATAGAAGCAATGTGTAAAGTATTTGTGCAACCCACACAGCAAAACAATGAAAACACCACAAGGTACTCCACAGAGGGTTAGAAAGGTAGATTATGTTGTTATGATTAAAACAAGACCAAAACGACAAACATCCAGTCGAGATATGAAATTTTAAAGAATAAACTTGAAATAGAGCTTAGAAGTCAAGCATGCTAAAAGGTTACTTAAGGTTACCCTAGACTGGGGTAAATCCAAAGTTCAGGCCAAGCATGTTTGAGGGCAGGCCGGCTACAGAACCCACACAGGGTCTGCGGAGAAAGTACCTTGAATGGAAGAAGCATTGATATCTTGATGCATGGAGTGGAAGATGATGTGTCACTGTCAATGGAGGAGATGAGGCGATGCATCGGTTCCGAGCTGCACAGCGTCAAGGATGTGTCAAAAATCAGGTAGTCACTGTCAATGGAGGAGATGAGGCGATGCATCGGTTCCGAGCTGCACAGCGTCAAGGATGTGTCAAAAATCAGGTAGTGTTGGGTGTCAATGCGATGCATCATCATCGAACCACTGGGTTGGAGCAATGCATCAGTTTTGAACCGCTGTGCTGGAGCAATGCGTCTATGCTGAGCCACGCAGGTTGAAGAAAAAAGTATAAATATTGGCCCAATTGTATTTTGTAGGTTTCGCTGCTTTTGCGTCAAAAAATGATGCAAATGTGGCACTAAAAAAGTATAAATATGGGCCCTAGTGTGGAGGATTCTGCATAATTTATCCTAAATCCAGAGACCTTCTCAAAGAATTAAATTTCAAATTTAGTTTTCTGCCAGCTTTACACTTTAAACCATCTCTAGCGTCTAGATAAGCATTAAATAATCTGTACCATAAGTGCCATTTCAAAGTTGGCTCTCTTGATCATTGCAGAAAAGGATTAGGTGGTGTGACTGCATCTTGTTGTCGTATACAAATCACATTGCCAAAACCAGTGAAATAAATCACTTATAAACAATAACATGGCAGACTCTACTGATACTGTCATAGATTAAGGCTTGCCAGTCCCTTGTGGTGCTGCTGCAAAAATCCCTAAACTGTTGATACTTTACTTCTCCTTTTCTTTTTAAAGCATGCCAGTCATTTTAATCAGTGACACAATGAATGGGAATGCAGACAATGTACAAAGGATTGCAGTGCCAAAAGTTGTCAACAGATGGTCCTGTCTGCTAGTTTAAACAATGAAATACAGAGACATTCATTGTTAAAATCATAAACTCTTTCGAAACGGATATCCTTTAAGAATCCATCTGGATGAACAAGGATTTGCGAAGGGTGAAGGTACCATACATTTTTTAACTGTTAAGTTGATTATTTGCATATGTGGCATCTTACTCTCTGTGCACCTGTAAACATAATGAAGAGCAGCCCGCTCTAGCAAGACACGAGTGGAGACACGAAAACCACACGAAAGTGGGAACTCTTGAAGGTGAAAGCGCTCCTCTCCCTGCTTCCACTGTTTGTGGCTGACAATGTGCAGGGAGTATGCATGCAGGTAAACGCATTTCATGATTCCACTTAAAGCAGCAGAGAGCACTTCACTTGAGGCAATCCAAAAGTTCTTCTGCTCACATTGCACTTTACCCCACGAGGACTGGCCCATTTAATTTTTTGACCAACAGCTCATAAACAAAAAAGCACTAGCTTTAATAAAAGTCCCACAGAGAGCACCAAATTGAAATGCTGGTTCACTAGAATCGTTCTGCTTAGTAGATCTTTTTCTGTTGGAGATAGCCCCTGGGACTGTAAAACAGTAAAAAGAACAGTACCTTAAAAGCAAGTCCAAAGGATTTCTTTTACCCAGCTTGTCTCCAATACATACAAAATGAATGTCCATTCGTGATCCTTGTCTTCCAGAGCTCTTTTGGTGCCACAACCCAATGGATGTGGTCAGCTCAGGGGCTCAACAACAACAGGAACCTGCACTAACAAAAGGCATGATAATTTGAACATGTGGTGTCTTTCTTGGGATTGCTTAACTGCAGCTCGTCTTGGACCAAAGGCTGATTCCTCCAGCAAGAGGGAACCCTTTGTGAGCCAAAGTCAAGATCAGACTCCCTTGGACTAGTGGCACTAGTCCCCTGCCCACCACAGTTAAAATTTACTTACCAGAACCGGAGAAGCACTGGCCATCGGTCCCACTGTGGGATCACCCAAAGGAGGGGATCCAGTACATTGTCGGAAGTGTAGTCTAGCTCTCCTCCAAGTTACAGATGGCTACCATTTTCCACTGGACCACAAGAAGGGGACGTAGCTTCCCTTCCACTTTATCACTGCCAAGGTTTGCTGGTGGCCAGTCCGATCATCACCATCTTTACTTGATGCAGCAACCCAAGGGCACTCCACAGCATCGACATCAAATGTCACCAGGGGGTCCGTTGTCATGTTTGTGCATCTATTTCCTGGCCTGCTCGTCACAGTGGGAAAATCATCAATTGGTGAGCCGGAGCCAGGGGTGAGCCGGAGCCAAGGTGAGTTGAGTGGAGCGGAGGGTTCGAGACAACCACTGCACAAATGCAACCGCCAGATGCCTGCCGCCTATCACCTGCTGCTCTCGGCTGTCCCTGGCCTGTCACTCGTGCTCCTGTGCTGGCCACACACTGCTCGCCCATCTGGCCTTGACTCAGGACCAGTCCTGATCCCCCGGCCCTGCTTCACGACCCTGGTCCTTCCTGTCCCGTCCGGTATTTCTCCTGCCTCACCCACTGGGCACCTACCAGGCTGAGTGCCTGACGGTACCTGCTGGCACTGGAGCTGGTTTTAGCACCACCTTGCTTCCCTCGCACCCTCACGCCCCCATGCTCCTGTGCACCTGTACCCTCGCGTCCACCAGTTCCTTGCCCCCCCAGCCTGCTGACGGTGCACGGCCGTGCTCGCAGGGCTGGGTAAGGAGAGGAGGCCTAGCAGGGTAAAGGGAGCGGGGGGCAAGGGGCCAGTAGGGCCAGTAGAGGGCACCCAGTAACCCAGCATCACCCAGGGACACCCCAGGTGAACTAAGTTAACCCCCAGTCAGGCCTCTGGTGAGTGCAAAGTGGTCAGAGGTCAGGGGAGCCTCTGGCTGGGCTGGGGCTGGATGCTCTGGCGGAATAAGGCAGGGACAGGCCACCCGCTCCACCCATGCCGGCAAAGACTGCCAAAAGACCAAAGGTCAAGACATAATTGAAGGTTGTAAGGAAATATTCATCCCAACTCACGCTTGCTTCCTCCTGCTCTCCTGCTTCCACCTGCAACATATGACCTGCAAATCACCTAACAATTGCAATGTAACCACTTTGGAGCCTGGAACTTGGAACCTTGAGCTTTGACAAGTGTGGCAGCTTCAGAATCTGCTGCGAGAGCGTGACCTAGCACCCTGCGGAAGTGGCTCGGGCAGCACTGAGTGAGACTTGCAGGGTGCTTGGTGAGCCCCACTCGCCTAGGCCCACCTTTCATCCCAAGCTAACTGAACCTGCATGCAGGAATATCGCAAAAGTTGCTACAGACGAAAGAACACCAAAGGCAATGAGGTCAGAGAGGCTGCTGAAATCCCCAGTGCAGCTGGCGCAGCCCAGTAACAAAAAGAAGGCATGCCACAATGAATCCCCCGGTGGACATTCAGCCAGCAGACATCCAGCCAACGGGCGCCTGTATGAGTCAGATGGGTCCCGCAGCAGGGGCAGCGATCACCGGCCAACCCAAAATAACAACAACGTTTTCTGACAGACGGAAGAGCTGCCATGTGTTCCTCTTCGTCACCGGCGACTGGTCTCCCTGTCCCACTGACACCTCTGATGAGAGTCCAGCAGCAATCTCTATCTCCGATTCCCAAATATAATCTTAGCTCTCCGCAGGACAAGGCCTCCAGGCAGGCAGGGGCATTACAGGAGCCAGAGCCAATATCTAGCAGCATGATAATTAACACTACAACTACAACAACCATCCAAAGAAGCTCAGCTGCAAAGCCACTCCAGAAATGACCAACATAAGCGACACAAGCAATTCTCAAATAACTATGCATGGAAAAACAAACACAGACATCGGCAATGAAGTAGGGGTGGCACCAAAGGAGAGATACTGGAAAGGACCACCCTATCAGGAGTGCAAAATGGCAGGGACAAACTCACTCAGCCTAAACCACCACCGCAGGGCAGGGGTACCAAGTCCAGACCACCAATACACCAGTCCAGGAAAGACGTAGCATGAGCAGAATAGGACAAGCACAAGAAATCTCTCACTGCATGAAAAGAACTAGCAAATTGAGGTACAACTGGCATCTTCCACAGGCAAGGGTGGCACAGAGTTCAACAAGGTGTAGCACAGCGAAGCTGAAGCTGATCGAAACACAGGGATTGATTTCAACGGCCTATCAATGGAAGAATGGAATGAGCTCCTGCACCCCAGCCCTTTACCAAAACCGTGGTGGGCCCCGCCCCCTGACAGCAGCAGAGGATCTCCCGGGTGGGCAGAAGACAGCACCTGGCCAGCATTGTTTAGGACCATTCAGTTAATGGCTGATGCACTCAGCTATCACTCAGCTAAGATGAATGCACAAGTGGAGATCTTAAGCTCAGTAGCAACCTCTGTGGCTGGTATAGACAAGCACATCAATAATCTCATCAAGAGGGCTCAAGAAGTGACCAACAACCTCACTCCAAGATGCTGCTGTTGTCGCGTGGGCTCTCATTATCCTAAATGAGACTACTGGATTTCTAGGCAGCAGGATCGATAACGGTGTGGGGGACTGAGTCTGACCCACATGTAAAGAACTCTGTCACCCTAAATCCGGTTTTTGCTCCGGCTAACTAGCAGTGCCTCATTTCTCCCATGAGGAAGAAATGATTTGGCAGCCGAGCGCATGACATCTATGGAACTTCTCAGGGAAGTCGTGGTCACTCAGATCCAAATCAACTCTCTTATTTCCAATATGATCTCATAAACAAATGACAAAAACAGTATAAGTTTTATATAATGTTTTAATAAAACAACTGTATTTTAGATATTAAGGCGTGAGCCGCAATAACCAGAACGATACAACACAGTAGGATTGAAATAGTCACCAGGAGAGTAAAACATAAGAACAAAGCTATCATATTGTCTAACAGCTCCTACTCTCCCTCGGCTTGTTCTATTTAGAGCACAGCATGTTAAGCTTCTAGCTTGCCTGTCAGAATCACTGTGGAGACATCAGCCCTCATACCTGAGCAAAGACCTGTGATCTTGGTTCAGCATCTGCAACGAGGCAGTCAGCGTCTAGTTGTGGTTCCCTGGTCGGAATCTTCCTCTTGCGTGTATTGGGACAAGGAAGTGATTTATAACTAACATGTCATCGTGATCACAAAATGTCCCTACGCAGGAATGCCAAGTCTAAACTCCTACCACGTCTATCGGCAATGTACCAGACTGTATCCTTGACTGAAGCACAGAGTAAATATGTTATGGAGAACTCCAGTGCTGAAGTAGGCAAAACAGTGTGATATGAATAAAAAACAACACCGTAGAACTGGCTATTTGAAAAATAACAGTACGAAGCCTAATAAAAAGCATGTAGAGCAAAGTGCACAGAGGCTCTAAGCTGTCAGCAAATGAATAAAATATATTCAGGGCAAAGTGCACAAAGGCCTAAAGCCTGAAGCTAAAGCGCAATGAATACGTAAAACTGACCACACTACACCCTCCCCTTGTCGGTAGCAAGTGGTTCCAATAATATAAAAGGATGCCCTAAATATAAACAATATATAAAATCATATATTTCGACAAGGTGAGAAGACAACAAAGTCATAAATTTAGGAAACATGTGACCATAAAACCAAATTCAACATTGTGTCAATTTCGTAAGAGAGAAAAAATCCAATCGTCAAACAGAAGCAACAGAACGCAGGAGTTCCTCCACTTCGATATATGTCAATACCGGAAGATCCACGCCACAAAGTACCATGGAGCAGGTGTGGTCCAAAGCCCCAAAACCATTCAGGGCGGCACCCCGTGTAGGGCCTATGAAAGAGACAATACCATCTTCCTCCAGGAAGGGAATCTCATAAACCGCCTCACGAAGCAAGCGCATCCGTAGTGCACAAGTCTGGGAATGAGCCTTAATCGGGAACATCAACAGATCAGTATCGACCATTGGAGGGCGCTGCAGTGAGAGACAGAGAGCCAGTGCATGTTCAAACGAGCACCAAAGGCATTGAAACACGGGTTGCACACAATCCAAAACCGGTCTGAATGACAGAGACCAGTCACACTCCAAATGTCCCAGGAGTGTTGCTCCAAAATGCTGTATCATGCGTTCACGACACAGCTGCGCTGACGGGAGCAGCAATACAGGATCTCGTCGTGACGGGACAGCCATTGCGAAAAAATAGCAACAACAGCAAGACTCCAGCCAATAAAGCCAAAGTAATCGGGAAACCCCCAAAAATGCTTCCGAAAATAGAATGTATAGCCGAAGGTATCAAACCGAATATGGAAGAGAAGGTGTGAGTAAAACCAACACCAACGGCTTTGAAAAAATTTGCAATACCAGCAGTGCTGGATGCATTAAATATACGTCCCACAAGTTCACCGAAGTGACTTGGAAAGTTAGTATTCAAAAGGGACTGTATCTCCGCCGATGACCTTGCCACCTGAAGTGCGTAGGTCTCGCTAGCAGATGTAAGGGCCACATGCCTTTGAAACAATAAAGCTTTTAGCCGACTCAACTTGTCTAAATCAACCTTGGAAGTAGCAATATGAGGCCAGATGTCCGCTACCTCCCTAATTTGAGTGGGGGGAAACAACACATTCCCACAGCACGTAACGGCCTTGTTGACAACGACAATGTAAACTATTCCGGCACGCATGCCACAGCAGCGTTCGCTGTTAAGTACAATGTAACTGCCGTTAGAAAGCACCTGGAAAGTGTTTTTAATAACCGGGACTGGAACTCTCTTCAGATAACAAGCTAAGTTAGCAATCGAAGCGTTACACGCCCAGTGCAAGGACAGCTGTTTACAAACCATTGAATGGCTGACAGAAGCTTCCCATTCGCTGCCGCTAAGAAAAACCTCCCTCAAACCATTAACACATCTGTACTGAAAGGGAAGCTCCCACACCTCGTGTATGTAACTGTCTCCCAATAGTTCATATCTACCCACCTGAATGTGCTTCAAACAAGAAGTAAATTGCAGAGTGGAGATAGGCAAATTAATAACCCCATGAATCAACCACTCAGCTGACGGAATCTCAGCCACTGTGAAAGGCAGTTTCTCCAATTTCTCAATATTCAACATAACATATGTCGCTTCCTTTTTAACCATCAGTTGTTGCTGACGAGTCAAATTAAAAGAGATAAATATCTCTCTGGCACAAACATGCTGCCATGGAACGCGACCCGCCTTCAAGGTCTGTAGAGTCCAACCCAGCTGCATGATGGACCGTGTCTGACTCTGCCCATGATATAAAGAAGACATGTCCGATTTAAAAATGTCAATGGCAGAGGAAACAATGCTGTCAATCGTGTAAACACGGTCAGAAAGGGTATGCATGCCATTATCAACAACAAACAAAGGGGGTCATTACGACCCTGGCGGTCATGGACCACCAGGGCCGGGGACCGCGGATGCACTGCCAACAGGCTGGCGGTGCATCCAGGCCTATTCTGACCGCGGCGGTAAAGCCGCGGTCAGAAAAGGGAAACCGGTGGTTTCCCGCCGGTTTTCCCCTGGCCTGAGGAATCCTCCATGGCGGCGCTGCAGGCAGCGCCGCCATGGGGATTCCGACCCCCTTACCGCCAGCCTGGTTCTGGCGGTTCTGACCGCCAGAACCTGGTTGGTGGTAACGGGTGTCGTGGGGCCCCCTAACAGGGCCCCACCAAGATTTTCAGTGTCTGCATAGCAGACACTGAAAATCGCGACGGGTGCAACTGCACCCGTCGCACCCTTTCCACTCCGCCGGCTCCATTCGGAGCTGGCAGCCTCGTGGAAGGGGGTTTCCCGCTGGGCTTGCGGGCGGCCTTCTGGCGGTCGCCCGCCAGCCCAGCGGGAAACTCAGAATTACCGCGGCAGTCTTTTGACCACGCAACGGTATTCTGACGGCGGTACTTTGGCGGGCGGCCTCCGCCGCCCGCCAAGGTCAGAATGAGGCCCAAAGTCTGCATCAGGTTTTCCTGATCAATCTGCCGCAACCGGGCTGCAGCCTCTTGTTGCGAAAGCTTCCAAATCTCATTATAAACTTCGTATAAGAACCTTTTCTTCCGTGGTACTTTGGGACCTGACAAAAAATCTTGTAAATCAGTATCATTAGACAGTAACGTGAGATGTGATTTAACTGCATCCAGCGTGGATGACTTCAACCATTGCTGACAAAGCTTCCCCAAGCTGTATGTAGTTATAATATCAGCATGTTCTGGTGAAATGTAACGAGGGTCTGCCCTACTAGTCCTGAACCCCCCTGAAGAGGTGACAAAACGTTGATGACACACATTAGTGTCTACAGGCCATAATAACCACCCGCCTGGATGTAACAATGAAATGTTAAGCGTACCATTCTGGACCCAATGTGTAAATTCACTAAAAGTAGCATTCACATAGTGCTGCCAATTTTTTAATTTAGAAGGGACAGGTATACTAGGCAAATTCAACTCCATAATTGTCGCTAAGCCCAAACAGCTAGTCTGTTGTACTGTGTCATTGAGGAAAATCATCTGCAGAGGGATAATACATGCTCTAAATAATGTGTCCCTGCCTTGCATCTGCCAATTTTTCGAACCCCAAACACTTTTCAAGTCAACAGTTTTAAACCAGTATTCATACCCCTCGACTGAAAGTTTAAATACAAACAAATTTGAATACAGCAATTTCGTATCGGGCAATAACATTTGTTTATTAGAATACGGTGCAACTTTAAAATAGTAGGACTTAGCATTTCGTTGATCATGCCCAGAAAAATATGCAAATTAATCTTAATACGTTTTCGAACTCCCTTGTGGAGGAGTCGAGCAATGTTCCCATTGCACATAATTAAACATGGACTTAGGGCTACTAACTTTATGAATAAAGTGGTGTCCATAATAGTTGTAGCAAAACATGTCACCATGATTATCTCTAAATTGGTAAGCATCTTCATCGTCATAGACAGTATAATATTGCAAATCTGTTAGCATAGAATCTACTGTCTTCACATCCCAATCATCAGAAACAATGCCAGGTATAACAATATCATTCATTGATAACTTGAGGACATACGGTATTTGAATCAATTCAGTGGGACCATATATATCAAACATTACATTATCCCACACAATCCCATCCGGAATTGGTATTGCAGAAATGTTTACAGTGGACAAGTCTCTTCGAACCATTTGAGACGAAAAATGCGGTTTTAACACAGTCTCCACGTGCTCAATGTCAGATCGATCAGGAAGAAAATGACCATGTATTATCAGAAAAAAAGTAACCACAAATCCCAACCATAATAAAAGAGTCATCACGGCCAAAAACAGCCACAAATAGTTCCAAGGAAAAACAAAATATGTGCGTTTAAGCCAATCCAGCATCCGACGTGGACCGTGGACAGAAGACATTTGCGGACGAGGAGCCGGACACATCATTATCAGCGTTGTTGAAGCAGCCAGAGGCAGTTCTAGCAAAAGGTGCAACTGTGAACAAAGAAGCAGATGGCACGCTATAAACCACATGTTCAGAAACATCAGTAGAACGTACAGCAATTTGATCAAAAGATTCCATATTAATCGTCGTCGGTGGAACAATCGCAAGATCATCATCCACCCTCCCCAAGTTCGGAGAGGAAACAGTGTCGGTGAAAATCACCTGCAGCGGGACTTCTTCCCCAGTACTGAGAGGGATTCCGGAACTACTGGGTGTCCCTCTTGGTCTGCTGTGCAGAATCGGCCACATGTTGTAACTTGACATTATCAATGGAAACAAAGCGATTTCCTTTGGCCCCTCGCAGCGGCGGTAAAATCACAGTTCTCGTGCCGCTTACCCCCAACACAGGGACATGTGCTCGATAAGAAGGACCAAATTATTTTTTAACTGCGACCTTTTCATGCACTAGATCCCCAATCCTGGGTATCCAACCAGTAGGTGTTACTGGCTCATCCTTAATTCCTGAGGAGGCAGCACTGGCAGAAGAGTTATCTTCACAGAATTGTTGTAAATCCTGCAAAACAGTGACACGATCATTTATGTCAAAGGGCGTATCTGCCGCCTCCACACCAGGACCATCTAGATCAGGAACATACATTCGTGGTCCAAACAGGCACTCATATGAAGTACGACCCCCCAGTGACCTTCTAGGCAAGTTATTAAGTGCTCTCTGTACTCCATATAGGTGGGCTAGCCAACCACGACCCGTACCTATAACCCTGGCCGTTAAGGATTGCTTTAAATCACGATTTAAACGCTCCACGACAGAATTTCCCTCGGGATGAAATGGAGACGAGAATTGGAGTTGGACCCCCAACGAAGCCATGGTGTCCCTGAATGCCTTAGAGGCAAAAGCAGGGCCCTGGTCCGAATGAAAAGCCGCAACTGCAAATGTATCGACAAAGATGCGCAAATCTTTAATAACAGTTTGAGCGTCAGCCGAGCGTTGTGGCCATACCCACACAATTCTGGAGCACGAATCTACAGCAACCAATATATATTTGTATGCACTATCTGGTGTCAGCGGACCACAATGATCCAAGTACACACACTGTAATGGTTTATTTGAAATCAGAAGGGGCGTCTGCTGCGGGCGTCTAGCCGACAACGCTTTAATTTGTTGACAAACGTCACAACAAAGGACATATTGCTTCGTCTCTTTATAGAGACCGGGCCACCAGTAACGAGCCTGTAGAAGTGAAATCGTGGCAGCCACCCCAGCATGTGCAGAAGCCACCCCCTCATGTGCTGCAGAAATTAATCGAGGTCTCTCAATTTTATTGGGAATTTCACGTACACCAATGCCTGGAATTGTAACAGTAGCATTCAGCGCACCATTCAAGCAGTAACTATATTTAGAAGGAAATCCTTTAGGAAAGGGGGTGCCATCAGCCGTAGCCTTTATGGCAGCCGAAATTTCTGTGTCTGGTTTGGAACTCGAACGAGTCACTGCGGCCACAGTGGCGACAGCCACTGCCGATTTCGCGGCTTCATCAGCCAAAGTATTCCCAGCAACGTGTATTCCAACGCGCTGGTGTCCAAGTGTATGCACAACATGGATGTTAGGAAGCGTTTCCTTCAGATCCGCAACCTTACCCCACAACATTTTATGTTTAATGGTGTTGCCTTTAGAATCTCTGAACCCATTCATCTTCCAATAGTGTAGATATTCATTGAAAGACTGTACACAGTAGTAGGAGTCACACACCAGCAAGGTTAAAATCGCCGGATCCGCGTGCTCCAACGCCAACAATAGAGCTTTGAGCTCAGCCAGCTGCGCCGTGCAATCTCCCAAGGTTTTAGTATAAGTATGTCGGGGGCAGAACTCCTCCCCCTCCATAGTGCCGCTCACCACTGCACATGCAGCATAATAATGTTGTTTAGTCCCAACCGCTGGTTGCGCAGAGCCATCGGTATACATGACCACTTGATATTGGTCAATAGGCAATGTACCAGCAGGAACAGGGTATTCCATCTCATATTGAAGAAATTCTTGAGTCTGCAGTGTAGGGTCAAATACATAATCTACATCAGTGGCTGTCAAAGACGTAGCCCATTGTATCCATCGCGGGTGTAAAGCTTTCGAATTTGGAACACTCGCTTTTGTAACTGCCTCTAAGGCCGGAATCGGGGAAACGACAATGATGCGTTGGCCCTGGGCAAGCGGTCTTTCTTTAATAACAGCCATCTGTACTGCTGTGAGTATTTTCTCAGTCTGTGCAAATCGTTGTTCTGCAGCAGAATACAAGTGAGACTTGTATGCAATCAGGACTGTCTCCCCCTCATTAAAGGTGACATACGTAAACCCAACAGCCCCAGGTATCACCCTGATGACTAAATGTGTCTTATTGTCCCGTGTGTGTAAGTGTTTAACTGCCAAGAGATCAGTCTGTAACTCTCGTAGTATGTGTGTATGTTCAATCGTCCAAAATCTACTAGAAAAATTCGGGCGAATCAACTCGTATAAGGGTTTTATACGCGTCGCATAATCAGGAATGTAAGTTCTGCCAAAATTCAGAAACCCCAACAATGACTGGAGCTTCCGAACCGTATTAGGAGGCTGCAATAAAGCACAAAATGCGGCGCCAAGCTCTTGCCCTCACTCGACAACTCATATCCCAGGAAAATGACACTGAGGAAGGCAATCTTTGATTTCTTAAAATTAAACTTATAGCCAATATCAGCAAACCCCACAACAATGCGCGAAACACGCCTTAGATGTTGCAGAATCTCATCGTCTGTCAGATATATGTCATCAACATATGATAACACTTCAGGGTCGAACTCGTGCAGCATTTCAGTTACACGAGCCGAAAACAGTCCTGGGCTATTCCTATACCCCTGAGGCAAACGACAACATTTTTTCTGAGAGCCAAACGCACTGAAACTGGTATAGTCCCGACTTTCGGGCGCTATATTCTGGCAGAAAAATCCATTCGAGATATCTAATGTTGTCTTGTACTTCTTACATACGATATTATTCATAAGCGCTGCGCTATGTGAATTCCGTATTGCATATGTGCATGTATGACTATTCAAATGTCTGTAATCCACCACTATCCTATATGAATGGTCCGGTTTAGCAACCGGAAATAAGGGATTATTCATCGGCGAGACACAGGGCTCAATTACACCCTGGTACTCCAATTGTGTAAGAATTTTCCTAACCGATGCCCTTGCTTCAAATTTGATAGGATACTGCGGTTGTGGCTGAGGTTCGCCCTTTATTGGAATTACATGATAAGGTGATTGTCTATCCCACCCCACGTTATTTCTATACAGGGTGGGAGCCTGTGCTAGAGCCCATGATTTACTATAGGACTCCGCTAGTTCTCTCGGAACAAGTGGTGAGAAAGAAGGTGTCATAACCTCCTCCCCAACCGGGCAGTCGCGAACAAAGTCAGGTGGCCAATCCTGTTCGGCCAGC
The DNA here is from genome assembly GCF_031143425.1 of Pleurodeles waltl. Classification (NCBI taxonomy): domain Eukaryota; kingdom Metazoa; phylum Chordata; class Amphibia; order Caudata; family Salamandridae; genus Pleurodeles; species Pleurodeles waltl. The sequence continues at coordinate 526,750,894 of NC_090438.1, forward strand.
AGAACATCATATGATTTTACCACATGGTCCCAAAAAATGGCGTGTACAATACGGTCAATGTCCTATTCCAATCGCAGAGTCACTTGATATACTTTATCAGGATCAGAGACTCGCATATCCGCCGTTTCGACTTGTATGAAGTCATCAGTTGCTTTCACCCTCAGATGCTCTAGACGACTCCGGCGAACTATTGTGACCTCTGCCGCGCTGTCTAACAGTGCTAACGCCCATGTTTTGTTCGTCAAGAGAACTCTCTTCTTGAGCGGCATGTCTAACTGAGACTGCTGCCACTTTCTTCTTTTTAAATTGCTGTTTTTGTTGCAGCGGTTTCTCTTCTTGTTTAATAGAAACCTCCGCCGAGAGTTGTGAATCCTGTCTCGGTTTCACGTACTCCGTCCTCCGCTCTGACCGCCCACCTCTCTCACTTCTCTTTTCCGAGGAGTCCTGAAAGGAACGAGATTGGCGTGTATCAGTATATTGATATCTATCAGGCGTCTTCAAAGTATCCCTATTCCTGAGATTATACTTATTCTGTGGGGTCTCCGGTTGCGGAGACTACCCACCATCTTTTTTAGGCGTTAGCTGTTACTTTTCCCAGCGCTTTTTCGAACCCTCAGGTCGTTGCTGTTTAGCATTATCTTTATTATTTTTACCCTGTAACTAGGGTTTCTGTGGTCTGGCACCTAGGCTATCTCGACTAATACTAGAATATGTTTCCGCTATTATTCTCGGAAGTTCCCGCTCCTGATTAAGCAGCGGAACATCCCGAAGACGCATTCGCACTGCTAGTGCTACTGCCTCTCCTTTGAGATTACTCAAAATAATAGAAGAAACTGTGGCAAAATTGCCCAGCAACTGCATGCCCAAATCCAAGGCAGGGGCAGCCCCATATTCATCTTGAATCTGTTTAAGCACATCCGGTAAATTAGTTAATGTCGGTGTACCGTGTGCCGTAGTGTAGAGCGCGGCAAACACCGTGCCCCAGGTATTACAAAGGTCCACCGGAGGAACCATCCCATACGGCAAACACATCGTCAAAATTCTATGTTTATCCTGAGGTCCCGTATGGGGAAATACTGCTTCCAGCGTATTAATTTTCTGTGCCATCCAAAATGGAGTCTCCTCTCGTTTAGCCGGTACCTTACCCATAACTGAGTGTACAGTGGCCGGATTAATACCCGGAACCACTGCCTGTGGGTGTGCCGGAGCAGCACGCGCTGCGTTTGTATTTAGTGTCTGCATGACAAACTGAACTAATCGTCTATATGTAGCCGTTAAGTCTGTATATAAATGACGAACTTCAACCACTGCCAATTGAGCAACCGCAGGATGAGGTGTATATGTAGCCAATAAAGGCCAGGTAGGACCATCATTACTCAGTGGACCTAACCGAACTTGTGCAACTGTGTGTGGGAGGGCGCCATCAAGCCAATTATGGTGTTCTTGATAAGATAGAGGTATTTCTAAGTAAGCGTAAGCCCTGTATTGTCCAGGGACATTCGCAACAGTGTATTCGTGAAAAGTATTTGTACCCCCATCCACTGCTGGAAACCCGACCCAAGAATAAAAAAGTTCCGTTCTATAAGCTGCATGGGCGTCCACCACAAAAGTGACTGGACCCCCCTGGACCGTCAGTCCATGTGCCAACAGATGTCCTGTGAGCGGGTGACGCATATTGATTGCTATATTCACTACATTAGGATTCGCCATTTATAAAAAATAGCTCTAGGTCAGAGAAGGCACACCAATATCGGGGTTTTCCTTTCAAAGTTCAAGCTTGAACTACCAACCACTAAGCAATAGGAAGCACCTATCCCGTGGCGGCGGAAACCCTCAGCCCCACGGACGTCTCCGTATACGGAACCGAGGAGTCAAAATATATATAAGACCAAGAGAGTCAGTCGGACCTAAACATTAGAGCCAGACCAAACATTGGCGGCGCCATGTCGCGTGGGCTCTCATTATCCTAAATGAGACTACTGGATTTCTAGGCAGCAGGATCGATAACGGTGTGGGGGACTGAGTCTGACCCACGTGTAAAGAACTCTGTTACCCTAAATCCGGTTTTTGCTCCGGCTAACTAGCAGTGCCTCATTTCTCCCATGAGGAAGAAATGATTTGGCAGCCGAGCGCATGACATCTTTGGAACTTCTCAGGGAAGTCGTGGTCACTCAGATCCAAACCAACTCTCTTATTTCCAATATGATCTCATATACAAATGACAAAGACAGTATAAGTTTTATATAATGTTTTAATAAAACAACTGTATTTTTGATATTAAGGCGTGAGCCGCAATATCCAGAATGATACAACACAGTAGGATTGAAATAGTCACCAGGAGAGTAAAACATAAGAACAAAGCTATCATATTGTCTAACAGTTCCTACTCTCCCTCGGCTTGTTCTATTTAGAGCACAGCATGTTAAGCTTCTAGCTTGCCTGTCAGAATCACTGTGGAGACATCAGCCCTCATACCTGAGCAAAGACCTGTGATCTTTGTTCAGCATCTGCAACGAGGCAGTCAGAGTCTAGTTGTGGTTCCCTGGTCGGAATCTCCCTCTTGCGTGTATTGGGACAAGGAAGTGATTTTATAACTAACATGTCATCGTGATCACAAAATGTCCCTACGCAGGAATGCCAAGTCTAAACTCCTACCACGTCTATCGGCAATGTACCAGACTGTATCCTTGACTGAAGCACAGAGTAAATATGTTATGGAGAACTCCAGTGCTGAAGTAGGCAAAACAGTGTGATATGAATAAAAAACAACACCGTAGAACTGTCTATTTGAAAAATAACAGTACGAAGCCTAATAAAAAGCATGTAGAGCAAAGTGCACAGAGGCTCTAAGCTGTCAGCAAATGAATAAAATATATTCAGGGCAAAGTGCACAAAGGCCTAAAGCCTGAAGCTAAAGCGCAATGAATACGTAAAACTGACCACACTACACTGTTCTGCAACTTTAGACAAATTAAGCCAGCTGCCAAGTGTATTAGGAAGCGTAATAAAAGAGCTGAAAGACAAGAAGAGAGCACACACTTCCACACAACCACAAGGAGGGCTCAACACTGTACATAGTGACAAATACGACAGTGAGTCCGAAATCAAGGGCACTCCACCTGGAGAAGCGGCTTCAAAAAGTCAGGACCCCCCTGAGGAAAACCCCCAAAGTTGCCGGGCAGGGGAGAAGAGCATCATCTAGCAAACTAAAAATGGAACCAATCGTAGGCATAAAGAGCACTGGCAACACTACACACCAGCCAGCGCAATCAGGAAAAAAGCAAAGTCCAAAAGGACTCAGAAGCAAAAATCGCACAACAAAAAACTACCCGAGAACCGCATGGCTGCAAACCTACCTGACATCTAACCAGACAGCCCATGGATGCAACACCGGGAGCAACACCCCATTAACCAACAGCTAGGCTGCCCTAGAGGTGACTCACCTCGCAGAGCATGAAACAGAGCCACCTACAGTAAACCCCACAAAGTTCAAGCATCCATGGGGGAAGATGAGCAGCTTTGAGGTGGCTCTGAAGCCAAGGAAAGGCGACCCACAGTGTCAGCTCCGAGGGGCAGTGCCCCACAATTCTACTCCACCCAGAATACCTCTCACTTGGGAATATGGACATCCTCAACCTCGGAAACATAACTCCTGGGGCAGATTCCAGGACTTGCCTACATCACCTCAGATGTGATTGCAGCTGTAGAATATATAGAGGGAGGGCCCACAAAAGCCAACAAATCAACCAAAGTCATCTGGCAGTCCAATACCCGGGCTGGGGCTGTCCTAAAGGAAAGCAAATGCTTCAAGAAGTGGGGAATCACCCTGGAAGGGGTAGAGGACCCCGGTTATCAATACCCTCTTAGGCCACGAAAAAGCACACTGAATGACAAAAGGAGGTTGTCTGCGGCTCCCTACACGGTCCTTCAGGGCGCAAGAGTTCTGCCCTTGGGATCAGGCTCCAACACCATAGGGAGTGCCTGGTCCACACATCACGCACCAAAACAAAAAGACAGCAACGAGAGAGACGACTGGTGGTGCGTAGCCCGCATCCTCAACCAGACACAAGCTCCAAACTGAATCTCCTCCCCAGGGGGTAAGGAGGCTCTCGACAGTCACCGCTTAAAGCTCTGCTCCTGGAATATTCATGGCCTAAAGGACAAACTGCAAGATCCTGACACACTCAACTATCTTCAAGGCTTCTCGATCATCACTCTACAAGAAACTTGGACCCATGAACCAATCCCCATTCCGGGCTATTCGCATGCCCTCCTTCCGTGCAATCAAGGAAGGCAAATTCAGCCACAGGAAGTGGAGCCTGGGGGTGTATCTGTCAGCTGCTCTAAAGGCCAGCTCCTAGAAGCTCTCTTCGAACACCAGCAAATTTCTCACTGTGCACCTGACCTATCAACACAGAAGAAAGGAGCAAGGGCTAATCCTAGTCAATATATATATGCCTCCGAGATGGAAAAATCATGAGGAAATGTCAAACTTGATCATGGACCACATCACTTAAGTGGCTCACCCACTCCTTCCACTACTAGTAACAGGAGACTTTAACATGAACCTGTTAGGAGGGTCAGAAATTAACAAGGTCATCGATGCCTAGGAACACCAGTGGTCTATTCCGAAACAAGCACTGATTAAAATTGCATAAAGAAGCAACATAGGAGCAGCCTTAGTAGGCTCTCTTGAGCACCTAGGTCTCAGAGCGAAGTTACCCCCCCTTATCCTTCCATGCTGTAAATGGAAACTCTCTAATCGATTTCACCTGGGTCTCCCTATCACTGATGCAAACAGGCTCTTACTTCAAACTGGGTCTAAGGTCCGAAAGCGATCACCTACCACAGGAAGTGGTTTTCGCTTCAACCCCAGCCTTACATATGACCAACATGGAACCTGCTGGCACCGCACACCTGAGCCAGCTGAAAAGAATCAAATGGACAGCTACTTCTTTAGCTTCACTGGCTGAGAAAGCAGACAAGCAATTAAAAGCCTCCCTAAGAATAGATGGGTCAACTAAGGACAAATGGGAGGCTTTTATTCACTCATTCACTGAGCAGTTCACCAGAAATGTTGCAGTTATCAGGTGGCAAACCCCACAAGTCACAAAGAAGTCCTATACCTCACATAGTTTGAAACACCTAAAGAGTAAAGGTAATCAAGCACTCTGGTTTGTCCACCGGTTTCCCGATCAAGAATGCCACCTCCCTGAATTGAAACAAGCAAAAGGAAAGCTGAAACAGGCGATATGGGAAACCAGGAGGCTACATACGAAGACATTTTGAGCCCAACCATTTTTTTTAAATTAAACTTATTGATCAGAAATGAGCAGGCAAAGACATTAGAGTGGCAAAAGAAAAAATCAAAATTACAAAATATGCATAAACATCATTGCAGTGTAGTACTTTGTGCTTAGTTACAGTTTTGCTTCACTCTGTGGGTGGTATTAATAGTCTAGCATTTACCAAAGCCGTAATGGTTTATTATACTTTGGATTCCCATTCAATTTTTTATCTGGACCCGAATTAAAGTCGATTTATAAATTATGACTCAAACGGAGGATGATGGACTCTTCTCCCATATACAATAATGCTATAGGGTGGTCCCCATTCATTGAGCATAGCGAAGTTCTTTAAATTGGACTGCTCTCATTTTCAGCATAGGCTGGGGAGTTCTCTGATGCTGTAGGATCAAAGATTTTGCGATCAGTGTTGCAATGAAGAAATATTGCTTCGAATATTTTGACAGCGCAAGATGGTTACATGTACCAAAAAGTGCCCCTATTGGTTCTGGTGATAACGAAACCTGGAGTCTCGTACTGATCGACACCCAGAAATATGATAGGGCAAAGGAAGCAGATATAAGGGCAATCCCCAACCTCGCAACGGCATTGGAAATTGATGGAAACATCTTGTTAAGTTGTGCAGGGGTATAGTAGAGGAACCACTCTCTACATGACAGTCTCTTAAAATTAGCACCTCTTAATGCTTTAAAAGAATACATATTGTAATGTTTCCATGACTCCAGATCAATCACACGAGCTGTAGCACCTGTTATCCTGCTTAGCGCAGGAAGGAGAACTTTGGCAGTGAGTTCTTTTTGAAGAATACAATACCAATTGCCGACCCCTGTACATTTCTGAACCCACAATGCTTGTGTAATTTTGAACGATCGTGATTCAGATGGCTAGTGGGCTATAGGGCCCATTGACTGATTAATGTAAACTATCTGAAAGTATGAAAAGCTTAAACAGGCTGGGATAGCAGGATTATTGAGTTTTGAGTTGTGCCCATGTTTTAACGCTGTCTCCCACTATGAAATCCTGGAGCTGTACGAACCCCAATTCTTCCCAGTCACTTATAACTTTACTGGTGAGGGGAAGCCAAAATGCTCCAGCTTCTTTTAGGGAAAAAGTTGGATGGAAACGAGTAAAGTGATAGCTCTGTTGAAGCTCAGTACCTCTAGACCAAAGCAAGTTTGGATCTTGTATCTAGTCCGTTTCGGGAGCCATGGCATTTTAAGAAAATGAGATAGATGGTAGTTATTTTCAAAAAGCATTTGTTTCAAATAAAAATTAGAGTCCAGATGGTGTGTAGTTGCAGCATTTACAATCCAGTCTATATAGGTTGCCTGAAAATATATTTTTTAATGGAGTAGAGCTAGACCTCCATCCTCTATAGTCAGCTGGATTGTCTCCAGCTGAGTACGAGGTTTGTTATTTACCCAAATGAATTTGCATAACATTGTATTAAGATCCTTAAAGAAAACTTGGGGAGCCTTGAACATGATGTTGGGGAATATAAATAAGAATAGGGGTAGCATCTTCATCTTGACCAGGGCAATGCAGCCAATTATTGTTAACGGTGAATTCTGCCATTTGAACATAAGAGCTTGTGCTTTCTTGAAAGCAGGGAGATAATTTAGTTAGTAGAGGTCAGACATATTTTGAGAAACATAAATACCAAGGTATCTAATAGGGTGGGAAGCCTGATAATTAATTTGCATCTCAACAGGCAATATTGTGCATTGGGCGTTGAAGAGCAGTGCCTCAGAGTTCAATGTATTAATCGAATAGCCTCCCAAATTAGAGAACGCTTGAATTTTACGAAAGGCATTCTCAATATTCTGAGATTCGGCCTCAAGATACAAGATTGCATCATCCGCAAAAAGTTTTAGTTTGGTTGCTCCTAGCATTGGGGTTTTTATAGAATTGTCTTGCCTCAGAGCCAAGGCCAATGGTTTGATAAAGAGAGCAAAGAGCATCGGAGACAAAGGGCATCCCTGACGAATCCCGCGACTTGCCAACTACCGATGGGTTAACTAGGATATTGGCCTCCGCCCCTTGATAAAGGTTTAAGAGAAGTTGGACTATAGTTTGGGATTGCAAAGAGGAGTTCCCATTGCACTAGATCAAATGCTTTTTCTATATCAAGCATTTTTACTGCTGCATTTATCTTTTTCATAGAATAGTAGTCAATTGCTTGGAGCAAAGATTTTGTGTTAGTTGAAATATCCTTCCGGGAGGAACCCGCACTGATCAGGATGGGTAGAGCCCTGAGCTAAAGGCATAATGTGAGCTGCCCAGATTTTCATGAGGATCTTATAGTCATTATTAAGAAGGCTAGTAGAGTGATAGGAATCTGATTTCTCACCCGGCTTACCTTTCTTGAGGAAGCTGACTATGACAGCCTGGGTGAATGAACTAGGTAATTCTTAACCATTCAGTATTGCATTGAATAATGCTGCTAGGATCGCTGTATTCTGCTCAGACAGGGCCTTGTACAGTTCTGCAGAGAGACCATCTTTGCCTGAAGCTTTGTCATTTGGAGAGCTCCTAATGGCTTCAGCTACTTATAATCTGGTGATTGGCTGCACCAGTGCAGCCTGAAGCTCTTCATTGAGAAACCGATTCAAGGTATTTATTAATAAGGTTGTTGTGTACTGCTGTCTTGAGAGTATAAAGATTTGTATAGTGTGCTACAAATACCTTTCTTAACCCCTCGGCCTGGTCCACAATTCGCCCCTGGGCCTCTTCAAAAATGTTTTTGATTAATGAGGCGTTCTGACATTTTTTGACGTAAAGTGCCAAACATTTCCCTCCATGCTCACTCTCTTCGTAATACTGCTGAAAGCATGTATTATGGTTGACTATCTCTTGTGATAAGAAGAAATCCTTCAAATGTGTTTTAGCATCCTGCAGGCGAGTTCATGAATTGTGTTCATGGTATAACTGATGAAGGTGCGTAGCATGATTAAATTCCTACTGAAGGCTGTCTACTTTTTCCTTCCTTGATTTTCTAAGAAAGGCCTTAAAAGCAATGAATTCCCCTCTGATATGTACCTTGCATGACTCCCAAATTGCAAAAATAGAGGAAGTTCCTTCATTTCTGGTTAGGAACTTCGCAACTGATGCCCTCAAAGCAGAAATCCAGCCCTCATTGGTCAATAAAGATTTATCTAGGAACCACCTGGGTCTTTCTAGATGTCGACCAGAAAGAGATAGTTGAACCAAAGAAATAACGTGATCTGAAAAAGGGTTTAATATTACATCTGAGCCAGCTCCATCCCAAGAGTGAGAAACTAAAAAAAAGTCAATCCTTGAGGCCGAGTTCTATCTTTTTGAGAAGCAGGTATAACATTGTTCTTGTGGATGGTCCAGCCACCAAGGATCCTGTAGTGCCAGATCAAGGGTGATTTTTGCCAAAAATCAGAAGGCTCGCAGCTTCCTCTGTGAATGATTTTTATGGGCGGTGTTGAGTTTCATAGAAGAAAGAAGGGGGGGGTCACGTGGAGCTCCCGTCATGCTCCGTGACTGAGCCCTTCCGGGAGGAAGCAGGATTGGTCGACTCCGAGCCTGACTTGGCAGCTGGACCATCCCTTGGTCTCTAGTATACCGGAATATGCAGAGCGCAACTAGCGGCAACTATATGCTGGATGCCTGGATGACAGCAGCTCAGTGGTGTGGAGTGGTGCTGAATCACGTTAAGTCACTTTTGGATAGAGGAGGAGGAAGAGAGGTGCAGAGAGGTGTGAGAAGGTGTAGAGAGGAAGGGCGCTGCTGGGAGCTTTGGAGAGCGGTAGACATTCACAGTTTGGATTTGTCTCCCTTAATTATCTCTTCTATCTTGATTTTTTTTTCTGACCCTGATTCTCTCACTTGTACATCACTATACACTGCACACTTCTAGTTACAAGTCACAAACTACTAAAGGGTTTAACTTTTTGTAGGAGGCTGGACTGGCTTGTAGTGAGTACCTAGGGGTACTTGCACCTTGCACCAGGCCCAGTTATCCCTTATTAGTGTATAGGGTGTCTAGTAGCTTAGGTTGATAGATAATGGTAGCTTAGCAGAGCAGCTTAGCCTGAACTAGGAGACGAGTGAAGCTCCTACAGTACCACTAGTGTCATATGCACAATATCATAAGAAAACACAATACACAGATATACTAAAAATAAAGGTACTTTATTTTTATGACAATATGCCAAAAGTATCTCAGTGAGTACCCTCAGTATGAGGATAGCAAATATACACACGATATATGTACACAATACCAAAATATGCAGTAATAGTATTAGAAAATAGTGCAAACAATGTATAGTTACAATAGGATGCAATGGGGACACATAGGGATAGGGGCAACACAAACCATATACTCCAAAAGTGGAATGCGAACCACGAATGGACCCCAAACCTATGTGACCTTGTAGAGGGTCGCTGGGACTATTAGAAAATAGTAAGGGTTAGAAAAATAGCCCACCCCAAGACCCTGAAAAGTGAGTGCAAAGTGCACTAAAGTTCCCCAAAGGACATAGAAGTCGTGATAGGGGAATTCTGCATGAAAGACACAAACCAGCAATGCAACAAAGATGGATTTCCAGTCGAGGGCACCTGTGGAACAAGGGGACCAAGTCCAAAAGTCACAAGCAAGTCGGAGATGGGCAGATGCCCAGGAAATGCCAGCTGTGGGTGCAAAGAAGCTGCTACTGGACAGTAGAAGCTGAGGATTCTGCAGGAACGACAAGGGCTAGAGACTTCCCCTTTGGAGTATGGATCCCACACGCCGTGGAGAGTCGTGCAGGAGTGTTTTCCCGCCGAAAGACCGCCAACAAGCCTTGCTAGCTGCAAATCGTGCAGTTAGGGTTTTTGGATGTTGCTGTGGCCCAGGAGGGACCAGGATGTCGCCAATTGCGTCTGGGGACAGAAGGGGCATCGAGCAAGACAAGGAGCTCTCTCAAAAGCAGGCAGCACCCGCAGAAGTGCCAGGATAGGCACTACATAGATGCATGAAACAGTGCTCACCCGAAGTCGCACAAAGGAGTCCCACGTCGCTGGAGGACAACTTAGAAAGTCGTGCAATACAGGTTAGAGTGCCGTGGACCCAGGCTTGGCTGTGCACAAAGGATTTCTGCTGGAAGTGCACAGAGGCCGGAGTAGCTGCAAAAGTCGCGGTTCCCAGCAATGCAGTCTGGCGTGGGGAGGCAAGGACTTACCTCCACCAAACTTGGACTGAAGAGTCACTGGACTGTGGGAGTCACTTGGACAGAGTTGCTGGATTCAAGGGACCTCGCTCGTCCTGCTGAGAGGAGACCCAGGGTACCGGTGATGCAGTTCTTTGGTGCCTGCGGTTGCAGGGGGACGATTCCGTCGACCCACGGGAGATTTCTTCGGAGCTTCTAGTGCAGAGAGGAGGCAGACTACCCCCACAGCATGCACCACCAGGAAAACAGTCGAGAAGGCTGCAGGATCAGCGTTACAGAGTTGCAGTAGTCGTCTTTGCTACTTTGTTGCAGTTTTGCAGGCTTCCAGCGCGGTCACCAGTCGATTCCTTGTCAGAAGGTGAAGAGAGAAATGCAGAGGAACTCGGATGAGCTCTTGCATTCGTTATCTAAAGAATCCCCAAAGACAGAGACCCTAAATAGACAGAAAAGAGGGTTTGGCTACTTAGGAGAGAAGATAGGCTAGCAACACCTGAAGGAGCCTATCAGAAGGAGTCTCTGACGTCACCTGCTGGCACTGGCCACTCAGAGCAGTCCAATGTGCCAGCAGCACCTCTGTTTCCAAGATGGCAGAGGTCTGGAGCACACTGGAGGAGCTCTGGGCACCTCCCATGGGAGGTGCAGGTCAGGGGGGTGGTCACTCCCCTTTCCTTTGTCCAGTTTCGCGCCAGAGCAGGGCTGAGGGGTCCCTGAACCGGTGTAGACTTGCTTATGCAGAAATGGGCACCATGTGTGCCCATGAAAGCATTTCCAGAGGCTGGGGGAGGCTACTCCTCCCCTGCCTTCACACCATTTTCCAAAGGGAGAGGGTCCTTTGTTCTGCCATCCTGGGCCAGGCCTGGCCTGACCCCAGGAGGGCAGAAGCCTGTCTGAGGGGTTGGCAGCAGCAGCAGCTGCAGTGAAACCCCGGGAAAGGCAGTTTGGCAGTACCAGGGTCTGTGCTACAGACCACTGGGATCATGGGATTGTGCCAACTATGCGTAGTGCACGCGTGTAATGGTGTCCCCGCACTCACAAAGTCCGGGGAATTGGCCCTGAACAATGTGGGGGCACCTTGGCTAGTGCCAAGGTTCCCCCACACTAAGTAACTTAGCACCCAACCTTTACCAGGTAAAGGTTAGACATATAGGTGACTTATAAGTTACTTAAGTGCAGTGTAAAATGGCTGTGAAATAACGTGGACGTTATTTCACTCAGGCTGCAGTGGCAGGCCTGTGTAAGAATTGTCAGAGGTCCCTATGGGTGGCAAAAGAAATGCTGCAGCCCATAGGGATCTCCTGGAACCCCAATACCCTGGGTACCTCAGTACCATATACTAGGGAATTATAAGGGTGTTCCAGTAAGCCAATGTAAAGTGGTAAAATTAGTCACTAGCCTGTTAGTGACAATTTGAAAGAAATGAGAGAGCATAACCACTGAGGTTCTGATTAGCAGAGCCTCAGTGAGACAGTTCGTCATAACACAGGTAACACATTCAGGCACACTTATGAGCACTGGGGCCCTGGCTGGCAGGGTCCCAGTGACACATACAACTAAAACAACATATATACAGTGAAAAATGGGGGTAACATGCCAGGCAAGATGGTACTTTTCTAAACTGTTCTATCGAGACAATCAACAGACTTTGTTAATGTCCAGTGACTTTCGGAGGCATTTTCATGCATGTTTTGTGTGGGGCATTTTTTGTCTGGCTGAGAGAAGTGGAGTGAGGAGAAAGGAACAAGGACTAAGGTAATGTAAGGGAGGAAAGAAAGGGGGCAAAAGGAATTTGTGAACTTGTTGTGGCAGCAGTAGATAGCACTACACGCATAGTGCGAAAAAGATGTTGTAGCGGAAGCAGTCTGTGGAGCACAGATGCGGCTTGCTGTGCTCTAGCCCCCGCACAACTCCTTGCTAACCATTATGAAGTGTATTACTTGCGACTCTGCCTTTAAATCACATTTGATCAACAAAGCTCCAAAAGCCAGCAAATTAAAAAATGTGACTCCTGTAATAGGGAAACAAAGACAAAGAACGTGCCCCAGCAAACCGAACCACCCGGAACTCCCTTTGCAACTCTTTGGGTGTCCATGGGTCTACAAACTCACCAGCTAACTCCATTCACTCATTGACAACTGCTCCAATCATCTCTACCAGCACTACAATCAGGTCGCCGATACTCCAGGAACTAGGCTATCTGGTAACCACCCCGCAGGCACTGCAATTTGCAGGAATTTGATCACCACCTTCTATTTTGGAGCTGAACAGTTCTGCTCTAAATGAACATCTGACCTCCTCCACTCTCAGCACAGACATCTCTCCACTTCCTGCACATCCCTTTGCCATTGATTGTTCTACTGCCATCAACTCAGTGGATCGCTCTAAAGAGAAGCCTGCATATCCCATGTTTTCACTGAGTAACACGAGGGGGGGGGTGAGAAAGAGAGAAATAAGACAGTGCCTAAGGAAACATCAAATAACCAATAAATTTAATCTTCATTGAATCCAGTTATGAGAGGCATGCCTAGTCAGGCTTCAGATATAATAACTAGTAATGGATCTGATTGCAATCATGCACTATCCAATCATCCACTCAATACAGACTCCGCAAACCACCCTGGTCTTCTATCTAGTCAGACATCAGTGAAAACTATGCTCAGTCAGATCCTCTGGGAGATACGCGCAATGAAAGTCACACAGGAGAACGCTCATAGGAAAATCAATGAACAACCTTTGCCAATTGAAAGCCAACTTAACCCATCTCTCCATACGAGTCTCTCAAGCAAAGCAGAGAGTCTCCAATCTGGAAGATGCAAAAAAACATTATGGTTCAACAACTACTCAGATGCAGTCTGAACTTAAGGAGCAACAACTAAAACTTGATGAAAATGAAAATAGGTTGCACCGTTCGAACTTGAGATTTACTGGGATCCCCAAAGAGTTAGACATAACCTCCTCTGTGACTAAAGTGATGTCTGACCTTATCTACAGGATATTCTTCCAGAGAAAGCGGAAGCCAATATTGATTTGTCCATTAAGCTGGCACACAAGGTTCCCACAATGAGAGTCACAACTGCAAAATATCCACAAACTAATCTTGTCAACTTTGGTGATTTTAGGATCAAGGAACTGATTTTATCACAAGCTATTAAAGCTAAGGTGTTCAACACTACTGATAATTTCAGCTTTCCTGTGTTCTCTGATATGACCATTTCAGCGGCACGACGGTGTCACAAATTTGTTAGTCTCATCGATGATTTTAAGAAATTAGGGGCCCCAGTTGGCATTGTCCAACTTGCTAAACTGAAGGTGCTCTATAATGTTCGGGCTCACATCTTCCAAAATATACAGCAGCCAAAGGACTTCTTGGGTTCACTCAGATAATAGGAATATGTGAACGGACTTCCTTCTTATTTTGCTCATAAACTCACAGCTATTGCTGTTCTGATGTTTACTTGCATGATTTGACAAAAAATATGGTATATGTGTTGTATATGTGATATATGTCCAGAGTGCGATTAATGTACGGTTCATCTTGCCTTCTCCTCCGGAATATAGGCACTAGAGTGCAATGCCAGTACACTCAAAGTTTGTGGTGGAGGGGTCACGGGGAAGGGTGGGGTGCCACAGAGTGGTGGGGTCATGAAGGGTTTGGCCCCTTTTGGCAGCTGGGGTCACTTGGTGGGTGGATCCCTGCATTGGGGGGGTTAAACGAGCAGGTGACGAGCATAAGGAGGCTGGAAATATTCAGTTAAAGACTATTGTGCTGAGGAAAGTTGGCATGTTGAGGATAAAGGTCATCAAGGATGTGCCTTGCATTGTTGCTAATAGGTGAGCAAGGCAGGCTCTGGGCCAACAGGCCTTCAAAGACGTCTATCTTCTTACCAAATGATTGATAGCCAAACCAATACATGCCCTTCCAGTTTCTTCAAAATTGTCCCATGCAATGCGAGTGGGCTTAATAATTCCCATAAATTTAGAGCCATACTCCAATGGTTAAGATCCTTTCAGTCCCAGGTGATTCTCTTACAGGAAAACCATCTTAAGCGACAGCTAAAGTGTCCTAGCACTCCTAACTTTATCTCTCATTCCTTTTTTGCCTCTGGCAGCGCAGCAGTACTTGGGGCTGCAGTTCTCTTAACCCGTGATTTCAAGGGGAAGTTCTTCAGGTTTAGCGCGATCCTCAAGCTGGATGGCTAGCAGTAAGCGTTAAGGAAGGAAGGCAGTTTATACATATTGCAAGCTTTTATGGTCCCATAGAAGACAAGTTTGTCTCTTTGCAGAGCCTCTACAATATTTTGAGCTTGCTCTCTGGTCTCTTGATAGTGGGAGGCAATTTTAACATAATGCAAGATATTTTGGGCCAAACTCATCCTCTGCATTTAACACAAGAATGCCAGCAAATTCTGGAGTACTGTAAATGCCCCAAAAATCCACAAGGTCCAGTCTTGCACTCAAACATCTCGGAGGTGGATTGGCATCCTTTTTGAAACTCCATTTCCAGCAAACCAAAGGCACTGTGGATCATGCTACCATCAGTGGTCTAAGCAGGCCAACTAAGCTCGACAACCCAGCCTCTTGTAGCTGCATTAATGTGGACAGCGAACTTGCCATCTCCCGAACAGGTATGTAACGGCTAACAGACAGAGGGAGACAGATGGGAGCCCCCAGCCCAAATGGAATTCCTCAGGCCATCTATAAATTGGATCCACCCAAGTGGACCAAAGTCATGGTCCCCCTCTTCAACCACACCCTGAGCCGGAATGCCAATCCTGGAAAATCTCTCCAATACACAAAGGCAGCAACAAGTTGAATCCCAGTAATTACCGGCTGATCGCACTTATAGACAATAAGCTAAGTACTACACCAGTGCTCTCTTGAACATCTGGTTGACTGGGCCAGTCAAGAATCAATAATTCCCCCAAACCAAACTGGGTTCACCAATGACTCAGGCACAGACACCAACATCATGGCACTATCTCTCATATTAGACTCCTCAAAGGCCGCAAAGCTGGCACTCTATCTTTGCTTCATTGCCTTCAAAGCAGCCTTTGACAGCATCATTTGAAACAGACTCTGAGAGAAACTTAAATGCTGGCAAATCCCACAGCAACTCCTGAAAGCCATTGAGACCCTGCACACCAGCACTTGGGTTAGGATTAAACTGGGCAACGGATCAAACCTATGCAGGAAGATCCCGATGACAAGAGGCCTAGAACAGTGCTGTGTCTTGGCCCCCATGTTGTTCAATCTCTTAATGGCAGACTTTTCAATAGCGCTCTCCTCAGTTAACTCCCACGCACCACAATTGGAGAAGAAGCTACTGTCGAACCTGCTTTTTGCAGATGACATTGTGCTGCTCAGCAGAACAAGGGTACGCATGCAACGTCTCCTGAAAGCCACAGAAGACTACTCCCTTGAGAAGGGCTGCAAATCACCCATCAAAAAAACAAAATCATGATCATAGGCAAGAAGGGATCCTTCAGAGGGTTACAAACTGGGGCTAAGTAGAAGTACGCTTGAAGAAACAGCAACCTCTAAATATCTAGGCCTTTTGCTTTATGATCATGGTTCCTTTCTCAAATATAAGGAAGAAATAAGACAGAAGGGTGGTGCACTCTCCATGGGGCTACGGACACTCTCAACAAAACTGAACAAGTACATGCTCAGCCCACTGCTAGAAGGAGCAAGAGCTAAGATGTTTTCAACGTTAGCCTACTGCAGTATTGCACTCCGCGGTAGGGACGCAAAGGTCCTGTCTACTACAGTAGTGAACATCTACAGACAAATGTTCAGGCTCCAAGGCATACATCACTAGCACAGATAAGGTTGGAGGTCGGCCTACTCAAACAGTCTCTAGCAAGGAGAGCAGCTTTTACCAACTTTTTTTCCTAAAACAAGGACTGCGGCCACAAACACAAAATAATGATGAAGACCGCTCACCTGCAAGAATATACCTTGATACCTCAATAAAGCAGTTTGACATTGAGAGCCTATGGACTTCGGAGCTTAATCATAAACTTTTCAAAATATTAACAAAAAACACAAAGTTTCTGTCCCCCTCTGAAGACGAGACAGCTCTTAAGAAAAGGCACCACGCCTGGCTAGTTTTAAACAGCTGTAACATCCTAGCTCCTCAGCCATATCTGGGTGAAACTTTAACCTACTGCATCAAGAAGAATTACTATCAGTTAGGGGTTCTCCCAGTAGGAATGCATGAGAGTCCATGGCGGCGGCCACCAAAAGACAGACTTTGCAGGCTCTGCAGGTTAATACCTGAAAAGATGCCCCACATGCTCTGCCTGTGCCCCAGGAACCTGGAGGAGCGCCGTAGGCTTCTGAGACCGCTGTAGGTTCATCTGTGGGTCTGTACATGCAGACACACAATAGGAATCTGTCTTAATGCAGTCAACCAAAAACTGATCACCCTTACGGTGAGATATCTGGAGGGTGTAGAGCGTGCCCTGGCCAATGCATTCACTTGTGACAACAAGACTCTGTAACAAGCCTTCTGCCAAGGAGCAAAAACAACAGCCTCCCAGTATCAATGACACTTGTTTATTGAACGGGATACAAGTGCAATGGTTTTATTTTTATGGATCTATTTCTTTTAGGAGCAATGGTTTGATTTTATGCATTTTATTGTGTATAAGTGAAATGATTTTCATTAACTAGGCACACTGATAATAAAATTTGATTTGAAATCAGCAACCACAGCTCCAGTTCAGCACCAAGGACAACCAAGCACACTTGGCACTGCACTCAAGATGTCCAACTTAGGTGGAGATGTTCTGCCTGGTGAATCCTGGTCAAGAGGCCGATACAAGCATAACCCCCAGAGTGCTCCCACGAGATCGACCTGCAAGTGACCGAGTGTCACAAGTGCCATTTTTG
Source organism: Pleurodeles waltl (assembly GCF_031143425.1). Lineage (NCBI taxonomy): Eukaryota > Metazoa > Chordata > Amphibia > Caudata > Salamandridae > Pleurodeles > Pleurodeles waltl. The sequence goes on from NC_090438.1 coordinate 526,768,268, forward strand.
CATCACCCACCACTCCCACATTTAGCTCCAAGGACAGCTAGGACAACTGCACCCAGGACCCACAAGCCATGTAAAATTGACCTGACTGTCACAGCTTGGTCCTAGGACCTGCACAACCTCAACTAGCATTGGATTCCGATGAACTCAACCCGTGAGTGAGTGTCACTAGTAATTTTCCCTATTGACTGCAATGGCAAAGTTTGACAGATTGTAAATTTATTTTCACTCTAAATTCCCAAACTACAGTTATACATACCTGATTTACTTTGTTTCGGTGTCTAAATTAATAATAAAATCTGCTTTATTTATTATAAATTGGTGTTGGATTCTTTTGAGTCATGTCACTTACTTATCGTCCATGTTGATACTCTGAAATGCTTAAAACATGATCCTCTACTGAAGTTTGACTTATTTTTGACACACTACCAGGTCTGAGCTAAGGATGTATTATTGTGAATCCAAAGTACCATCTTTGGGGTATTATGAGATTATTACATAGTGAATCGTAATCAGCCTCATTGCATAATACTCCACTTTCCTACAGTGTTTCTGCAGTGCACAAACAGTAATAATGTGAAAACACAACGCAAAAAAATCTCACAACAAGTTAGAAAAATAGAGTAAATTATCATATATTTGACACCAAACCAACAAAAATCTAATCAGCTGAACCAATGACATTTAGGCCCTCATTACAACCCTGGGGGTCGGTGATAAGGCAGCAGTAATACCGCCAACAGGATGGCGGTAAAACAAAATGTTATTATGACCATGGCGGAAACCGCCCACACAGACAGCCACTTTAACACATCGACTGCCACGTCGGTAGCAACAAGCACTGCGGCAGTAAGCCCCAACAGCCAAGTGGAAGACAATGTACCGCCCACTGTATTACAAGAGGCCTATCCGCCACCTTTCCCGGCGCGGTATCAATGACATCAAAAGCACAGCAGAAACAGTACACAGAAGGGAAATGACTCACCTCTGGAGACCCAGGGAAGAACCAGGCCGCCATGGAGCCCGAACTGCAGGTGTTCCCCATGCTGGTATACCTTCTCCTACAGCAGGAATACCAACGCCAGTGACGACGACCATGGTGAGTACTGCTGCCTAGCACACAGGGGAGGGGGGAGGAAAAAGAGAGTGACAGACACATGCAACACCCCCACCCCCAGCACCATACACACAAACAGATGCATTAACATTACACATCCACCCCGTAACCCACAGGAATAATGCAAGGACAATAGGAAGTGATTGAAGTGAGTGTAATAAGATAAAAAACAAGAAATACGTCTTCAAAATACAAAACAGCATATACATATATACAAATGGAGGGACACTGCCCAGTCCATAATGTCCATGGGCCACAGGGCCACATCACATAGGCGAAGGCCCGACCTTACTCCTGCATCAATACGGAGAGAACACTTCTGGGGCATCAGGTTGAAAATACACAGGCACCTCAGGGGGATGGGGAACGGGAGGCACCTCAGCCGGAAGATGGTACAACACCACTTGCCCAGAAGGGGGCTCCATGGCCTGTGCTTGGTCCTGGGGAGTGAAAATCCACAGTCTCTCTAGTGGGTGGCTTGCCTACTGCTTGGTCCTGGGGAGTGAAAAGTCACAGGGTGTCATTCTGACCGCCAGGGCCAACGACCGCGGAAGCACCGCCAACAGGCTGGCGGTGCTTCCTGGCCAATTCTTACGGCCGCGGTCAGAAAAGGGAAACCGGCGGTTTCCCACCGGTTTTCCCCTGGCCATAGGAATCATCCATGGCGGCGCTGCAAGCAGCGCCGCCATGGGGATTCCGACCCCCTTCCCGCCATCCTGTTCCTGGCGGTTCTTACCGCCAGGAACAGGATGGCGGGAACGGGTGTCGTGGGGCCCCTGGGGGCCCCTGCACTGCCCATGCCACTGGCAAGGGCAGTGCAGGGGCCCTCTAACAGGGCCCCAAAATGATTTTCAGTGTCTGCTTAGCAGACACTGAAAATCGCGACGGGTGCCACTGCACCCGTCGCACCCCAGCAACTCCGCTGGCTCCATTCGGAGCCGGCTTCATCGTTGCTGGGTCTTTCCCGCTGGGCGGGCGGGCGGGCGGCCTTTTGGCGGTCGCCCGCCCGCCCAGCGGGAAATTCAGAATGACCGCTGCGGTCATTTGACCGCGGTGCGGTCTTCTGGCGGGGAAACTTTGGTGGGCGGCCTCCGCCGCCCGCCGAAGTTGGAATGACCCCCACAGTCTCTCTAGTGGGTAGTTTGCCCACTGCTTGGTCCTGGGGAGTGCAAAGCCACAGTCTCTCTAGTGGGTGGTTTGCCCACTGCTTGATCGTGGGGAGTGCAAAGCCACAGTCTTTCTAGTTGGGGGTTTGCCCACTGCTTGGTCCTGGGGGGTGCAAAGCCACAGTCTCTCTAGTGGATGCCTTCTTCCAATGGTTCTGGAGGGGGCTTTGTGCCCAGTGTGCTTCATCCTGGCAAGGATGTGGTGAGTGGATGCCTTCTTTAACTGGTTCTAGAGGGGGCTTTGTGCCCAGTGTGCTTCATCCTTGCAAGGAGGGGGTGAATGGATTCCTTCTTTCACTGGTTCTTGAGGGGGCTTTGTGCCCAGTGTGCTTCATCCTGGCAAGGAGTGGGTGAGTGCATGCCTTCTTCCACTTGTTCTGGAGGGGGCTTTGTGCACAATGTGCTTCATCCTGGCAAGGAAGGGGTGAGTGGATGCCTTCTTCCGCTGGTTCTGGAGAGGGCTTTGTGCTCTGTGATGCAGTTCTAGGGGAGTGCAAGGTCACAGTCACTCACCTGGGTGTTTCCCCCACATGATTTGCAGTGGTCAGGATGCATCACAGTCCATGGAGGCATGACTACACACTGCCTGCCAGCGGTGACGGCTGCTCAGTGGTGGCAGTGCTGGTGTCAGTGCTGGCAATGGTGGGGGAGGCTCCAGTCCTTCCCCTGCAGCTTCAGATGGCTGCCCACTGGGGCTGCTGCTGCTGGCAGTGGTGCCGCCGGTGGTTCTGGTGGCAGTGCTGGTGGAGGTGGAGGTACTGGCAGTGGTGGGGGGAGGCTCCAGCCCCTCCCCTGCAGCCTAGGACGTCTGCCCACTGGGGCTGCTGCTGCTGGCAGCGGTGCTGGTGGCGGTGCTGGCAGTGGTGGGGAGAGGCTCCAGCCCTTCCACTGCAGCCTCCGATGGCTGCCCACTGGGGCTGCTGCTGCTGCTGGCAGTGATGCTGGGTTGGTGCTGGTGGTGGTGCTGGTGGCGGTGCTAGCAGTGGTGGAGGGAGGCTTCAGCCCCTCCCCTGCAGCCTTGGATGGCTGAAGCGCCATGGTTGGTGTTGTGGGCTCAGATTCAGTCCCAGCACCAGGCCTCCAGCCCTTCCTGCCTGCAGGGGCAGGCCCTTTGCCCTTGCCCTTGCTGTCTGGTGGTGCCTCCTTGCCCTTTGCCATGTGGTGGTGCCACCTTGCCCTTACCATGTGATGGTGCCACCTTGCCCTGGCCCTTGCCATGTGGTGGTGCCACCTTGCCCTTGGCCTTGCCATGTGGTGGTGCCTCCATGCCCTCGCCATGTGGTGGTGCCTCCTTCCCCTTGGCAGGTGGTGGTACATCATTGCCCTTCCCCTTGGCAGCTGGTGCAGGCACACTGGCAGTGCTGATAGTTGTTACCTTGGAGCCTCTCACACCTGCAGTAGCTGCCGAAACATCTGTGGCCGTAGAGTGGTTGGCTGATGTGCTAGCCTGGGTTCTGACCACCCTAGCCCGACGTGAAGGATGGGGGAGGGGTAGGGAAGAGGTCAACGACAGAGAGGAAAAGCTTCTTAGGGACACTGGGGCGGGAAGTGGAGGAAGAGGAAGTGGTTGTAGGAGGTGTCTGTCTTCTGTGTTTGGGTGCAGGTGCATGGGCTGGATGCTGTTGTGAGGTGGATGGCTGCTGGGTGTCTGAGTGCTTGCGTTTGTGTACTTTGGGAGGAGGGGGCACAGACACAGTGGGAGAGGACACAGGGGACGTGTGCATGGATGTGGGGTTGGTGACTGCCAGTGAGGGGTATGAAGTGATAGGCGTGCTGGTGATGGAGGTAGTGGATGGGGATGTAGTGCATGCAGGTGTGAGTGGAGACGCTACTGGGAGGGTGGTGGACGAGGAGGAGGATGGGGACCCAGTGGAGGCAGAGGATGTTGGTGTGTCTGCATCTGGATGGTGTTTGTGTTAGTGCCTGTGAGATTATGTGTGGTGCTTGTGTTTGCCTGAGCCACTCTTGTGTGTTGTCTTGGGTGCATGCTGGTGTGCCTGTGTGCTTGGGATAGGTTGGGGTTCAGGGGAATAGGACTGGGCAGAGTGCATTGGAGGGGGGAGGCTAGAGACAGGAACAATGGCTGCTATCAGGGAGGAGGCCAGAGCCTGGATTGATCTCTTTTGGGCCGTCATGCGAGAGTGAATGCCCTCCAGGAATGCATTTGTTTGTTGCAAATGCCCTGCCATCCCCTGGATGGCATTCACAATGGTTGACTGCCCAACAGAGATGGATCCCAGAAGGTCCATAGCCTCCTCACTCAGGGCAGCAGGGCTAACTGGGGCAGGACCTGAGGTGCCAGGGGCAAAGGAGATGCCCACTGTCCTGGGTGAGCGGGCACGGGAAACTCGCTGAGGGGCTGCTGGGAGTGCTGTGCTGGTACGGGGAGTGGTGGCTGTACCTGTAGTTGGGGTGGCCACAGAGGTGTCTGCCACCACTAGGGAGCCTCCTTTGGAGGAGGTATCACTTTCTGAACTGTCCCCTCCTGTCTCCACCCTGGTGCTCCACTCGACCTCCGTCCCACTGGTGCCTTCACCGTCAGTGGATTTGGCCTCCTGGGCCATGTGGAATGCAGCTCCCTCTATCGCCGGTGCCTCTGCTCCTCCACCAGATGATGCTAATGCACATAAGGACAGGATGACAAAACTAAAAAGGGGGGAAGAAACAGAGAATACATTTTGTCAATGGCATCAACAACACCACCATTGGTGTACACAACACACTTACACACATGGAACAGCCCCACGCACTAGGCAAAGCACTACCAGTCACAATGCTGGTCGCCAGCCCATGGACAGGAATACCTAACGCAATTGCAGCATACCTGAGACCCACAGAGCCCTGCCCACTAGTGGATGCCCATTAGCTTTGTTGGAGGTGGAGTTTATCAGCCCCTAACCAACATGGAACCTGCCCTGCAATGTCCGGCCTGGCCTAAAGGCACCAACAGGTCCACATCCCCCACCCGGATACCACCCCACCACGCACAAGTAGTATATTGGGAAACTGTACTCACCCCCTAGTGGCTGCTGTGAGGCCCTCAAGTGCCCATCCAGCTCCGGATAGGCCACCGCCAGTATGCGGGCTATCACGGGGGTCAGGGTTCGATGGGCACTCCTTCCTCATTGGGAGGCCATCTCCAGCTGGACCTCCACCGTCTTCCATGCCCAGCATCTCAGGTCCTCCCACCGTTTGTGACAGTGGGTGCTCCGCCTGCCGTAGACCCTCAGGGTCCACATATCCTTGGCGATGGCATTCCATAAACCCTTTTTCTGAATGCATTGACTTGCGGAGGAAATACACATAGAAAAGGGTATCAGTCATGCCGTCCGGCCTGTTACACTAATGGCCCACCATATCCCTTCCATCCCCTTACGCACATACATTGCCCACCATACATGAAGCACGCTGTCCAGGACTCCTCAACCACCCCCCCCTTACACAAGGCCCTCACATACAGCACTCCATGCATTCATGTCCAATGCATCGTGCCCACAGTGAACTCACCTGTTGGTCTGGAGGCCCATACAGCATTCAGTACTGGGGTAGGACCCCATCCACCAGTCTCTCCAAACCCACAGCAATGAAGGCAGGAGCCCTTTCCCCAGAGACTCGAGCCATGGTCGGTTCCAGACACAGGTCATAGCGGCACTTGCAGTGTAGGTCCTCTCCTGTTGAAGGTCAGGTAGCAAGTGAGAGAACAGATAGAAAATGGTGGTCATGTCCGCGGCGGTGCGTACCGTCACCGCTGGTGTACATCACCATTGGCTACTGTAACTCATAGGGCCCAATGACAACCAATGAGGAGTTGCACAGCGGTACTTGACCGCCTCCTGCAACAGCGCACAACGTCAGCGGCATTACCTCATTTCCACATGTCCCTCCTAACAGGACAGGTGGGTGCCATTTCGGGGGGGGCAGGCCATTGCACCTAACTGCGTCACAGCACACATAGGCACCATTTTGCCCTAAGCAACAACATACTGTTTCCGTCACAACTTGACATGCACTGTACATTTTGGAAATGTTGACTACTGACCAGATGCTCTTTGTTTTGCCCCCTAGATTACAACCACTGCGGATGAATATGAGAAGGAGACATACCCCGTGTACAGACCCCTTGTGGATTTGGCAGCAATGGAGGACAGGCACATTATCCTCACCTACAGACTTGACAGGGCCACAATCCAAGAGCTGCGTGCCCAATTGGAGGCTGACCATATCTCTGCTATCTGTCACCCCACTGGGATCACCCCTCTTGTGCAAGTCCCTTCAGTGCTCCATTTCTTGGCAAGTGGCTCTTTCCAAGTGACAGTGGGCTTGGCAGCAGGACTGTCTCAGCCAATGTTCTCAATAGTGCTGACCAGAGTGTTGTCTGCCCTGATGAAACACATGCTCATCTACATTGTTTTCCCCCAGGTGGAGGATTTGGCCACAGTGAAAGCTGACTTCTTTGCAATGGGACATATCCCCAACATCATTGGGGCAATAGATGGTACACATATTGCATGTGTCCCCCTACCCTAGAGAAATGAACAGGTGTTCAGAAATCGAAAGACCTTTTACTCGATGAATGTTCAGATAGTGTGCCTGGCGGACCAGTATATCTCCCATGTCAATGCAAAGTATCCTGGGTCTGTGCGTGATGCCTTTATCCTGAGGAATAGCAGCATCCCATATGTGATGGATAAACTCCAGAGGCACAGGGTGTGGCTAATAGTTGAGCCCATGGTCCCCACCCAGTATATGTTGGTGTATGGGTGTGGGGTTAGCCCTAAAGGTTAGTGTCTGGCTAACAGGTATCCTACGGTATTTGCAGGTGACTCTGGTTACCCCAACCTCTCATGGCTACTGACCCCAGTGAGGAATGCCAGGACAAGGGCAGAGGAACGTTACAATTAGGCACATGGGTGAACAAGAAGAATTATAGAGTGAACATTCAGCCTCCTGAAGGTCAGGTTTCAGTGCCTCCACCTAACAGGTGAATCCCTGTGCTACTCACCGAAGATGGTGTGTCAGATCATCGTGGCATGTTGCATGTTGCACAATCTAGCCTTACGTCGCCAGGTGCCTTTTCTGCAGGAGGATGAGGCTGGAGATGGGCAGCGGTGGAGCCTGTGGACAGTGACGAAGATGAGGCAGAGGATGAAGATGTGAACAATAGAACAGCAATCATTCGACAGTGCTTCCAGTGACACACAGGTAAGACACTGTAACTTCAACTTCCATTGCAGTTCTGTATTGTAAATTTTCACTGGCAGGCTGATATTCCCACTTCTATGGCCACTTACTGTACCCTTTGACATGTCTATTTACAGATATCTGTTCCCCACTCTGGCTCCTGGTGTATTGACTGCAGCAAACTACAGGTCATACCTATGGATACATTACTGTACAGTTGAACTGCAATGTTTACAGATTGTTAAACACATACATAGTTCAATCACTTGACAGACTCAATACTTGTATATTTTACAAGGAAGTTTATTTATGTGCTAATAAGTGGATGGGGTATTGCTATAGGCTGGGGTGGTGGTGGAGGAGAGTCCAGGTAAGAGTTCCAGTCTCTTTGTATCACATGTGCATTGTCCAAGGGGGCATAGGACGGGGAGCAATGGCAGTTCATGGTGGACAGGGTGACAGAGTGGGATACAAGGGTGACAATCAGGAGAGTCTTATTTCTTAACAGGGGCAATGTTTTCTGGCTTCTGCCTAGATCGCAGGGATCATTTGTGGGGTGGTTCTCCTTCTGCAGGGGGTGGGGTGCTGGTGGCCTGTTGTTCCTGTGGCGGGACCTCTTGTCCACTAGTGTCAGCGGAGGTGGAGGGCTGTTCATAGGTGTGGCTAGTGTCAGGGGCCCGTTGGTGTGCCACTGCCTCCCTCTTGGTGTTGCCCATGTCTGCCAGCACCCCTGCAATGGTGACCAGGGTGGTGTGGATGTACCTCAGGTCCTCCCTGATCCCCAGGTACTGTCCCTCCTGCAGCCGCTGGGTCTCCTGCAACTTGGCCAGTATCTGGCCCATCATCTCCTGGGAATGGTGTATGCTCCCAGGATGTTGGTGAGTGCCTCCTAGAGGGTCGGTTTCCTGGGCATGTCCTCCCCCTGTCGCACAGCAGTCCTCTCAACTTCCCTGTTGTCCTGTGCCTCTGTCCCCTGAACCGTAAGCCCACTGCCACTGACCCCAGATCCCTGATCGTCCTATTTTTGTGGGGTGTCCTGGGGTCCCTGTAGTGGTGGACTCACTGCTGATTGACATGTCCTGGGGTCAGAGGAATGGGCCTACTGGGTGGGTGCTGTGGTGTTGTTTCAAGAGGGGGGAGGCTTTGTGGTGGGATGGGACTGTGCCTGGGTAACCAACTGTCCGGAGGTCCCTGATGGGCCAGGTTGGTCATTCTGATCCAGGCGTGCAGAGCTGCTGTCATCACTGTGGGCCTCTTCTGTGGTGGGACTGGATGTTGCTGGCCCCTCCTCTCCGGTGATGTTGTGTGGGGGATCTGTGGGGATGCAAATGCAGTGTTATAGTTTCTGCGTGTGCCATCATGTGCATGGGTGTGTTGCCCTGTTAGGTTGTGATTGCCCTGGCAGCTTAGGCTTGTGTGTGTGGTCATTTGGTTGGCTAGGTGATTGTCTCAAGTGTGCATGCTTTGATGATGGCTGTCCATGCAGGTCTGTGATGGGTGTCCATGCATTGGTATTGCATGCAGGGCTTTGTATTTGGAGGGGTGGGTTGTGATGGGGGTGTATGTGAGATGGTGGAGTGATGGGAGTGAGGGTGAGGGTGGGGGTATTTGATGGTATGCAGGTAGGAGGGTGATAGTAATAGAGATTTGACTTACCAGAGTCGAGTCCTTCTTCTACTCCTGCCAGGCCTTCATGATGCAATATTGCCAAGACTTGCTCCTCCCATGTTGTTAGTTGTGTGGGAGGAGGTGGGGGTCCACCGCCAGTCCTCTGTACTGCTATCTGGTGTCTTGCAACCAGGGAACGCACCTTCCCCCGTAGGTCACTCCACCTCTTCCTGATGGCATCTCTTGTTCTTGGGTGCTGTCCCATGGCATTGACCCCGTCCACGATTCCCCATCATAGCTCCATCTTCCTTGCAATGGATGTCTGCTGCACCTGTGATTTGAATAGCTGTGGTTCTACCCAGATGATTTACCCCACCATGACCCTTAGCTCCTCCTCTGAACCTGGGGTGTCTTTGTGGTGCCATGGGTGAGGTGTGAGTAGTGTGTGTGAGGGTGTGATGTGCTGGGGTGTATGCTGTGAGGTGTGTGGATGGTATATGGGTGATGGTGTTCTGTGGCTCTGGTTGTGTGGGTGCTCTTGCTGTATCTCTCTCTAGTGGCAATTTTTGTTAGTCCTAACTGGTTGTGGGTAGTGTGGGTGTGTGTTTCATAGTGGTATATGTGTGTGGGTGTGGTGTGTGTATGTGTGTCAGGTGTGTGTATTTTGAATTGTCCAATGTGGTGTTGTTTTGTATGTGTGTGTATATTTTGAGCACAGCGGTATGTACCGCCAATGGTTTACCGCCATTGAATGTCCGCCACGGTGATTTGTTGGTCATAATGCTGTGGGCGTAGTTCTGTTGGCGTAACGGTTTGGGTTTTGCTACCACAATTTTATCACTGACCTTTGGGCTGGCGGACTTCTGTGTGTGTCTGTATAGTGACGGATTGCTATGTGTGTGTCATAATATGGGTAGTGGTAACTGGTGCGGCTGCGGTATGTTGGTGGCAGTCAGCAGGGCGGTAAGCAGGACTTACCGCCAATGTCAGAATGAGGAGTTAGTTTGAAAGATTTCAGATAATTAGTAAGTAAAGCGTCAAAAAGCACAAATCGCCACTCACTGTCATCTCATGTGTGAGGCTGGGTGAAAGTCAAAATTTCTGGTTGACCGCAATTGAGCACAGGCTGGAAAGAGCTACCTTCAAGGTACAGACTAACGAGTTCTGTTTGCAGTGAAAGGGGCGGTGAGGAGCAGAGAGCATCAAGGGTGGTTGTAGTCAACAGAAATGGGTTCAGAAAACAGTAGGGTGAAGGCAAATGTTTTGGAAATGACTCTGCAGAAAGGGCTATGTCCAACAATATGATGTCCCTAAATACACCCATAGCATGCAAAGTTAAATGTCACATATATTCTACAGCACTACTGTGCCATCCACTAGTGTGACAAAACAAACATGACTCCAGGTCCACCACTGCAATCTGGCTGCTGCAATTTCAAGGCTGAACCTGGCCTGTCAAACTAAACCCTTTTTGACAGGAGAAAACCTAACTTTTGCACTATTGATAAGTCCCTCTATATACTTCTTTAAGCCCCAAGGCTGGATCTATGATATTTAAAAGGAAAACAGTTACAAATGTAATATTAACACACCCTTACAATGACTAGCCCCCAAAGCATTTTTATTGAAAGAAGGCTGACTGGCTGGGGAAGCAGTATTAGATCTTAATTCTTCTAACTCAGGCTTGGGACCAGCAAGAAAAATATTAGTTAAATTTTTTAATAAATATGAAGGAAAGTGGGTTTTTAGAATGTTACCTCTTTCCCTTCTGAAGCTCAATGAGACTTGTTTACTTTCACCTTTAACTGCCACCCAGCTGATGAATGGCCCTGAGGGGCTCTGAAAACTGCTCCCTGAGAAGAGAAACTTGCTTGGCTATAGGAATGTGTTTTGTTCCACTGTCAGGAAGACCACTTGGGCAATGCCCAAGAACATAATAGACATCAAATGCCCTGTCACACACAAATGCAGGTCACACCTGAACAGGCCAGCTCTTTTTTTCTAACAGTCAAGCACCACACCCAGTGGAGGTAAAGCTGCCCCTAGAACTAGTTTGGGGTGCCCAAGGAGGAGGGAGCTGCTCAGTACCCTAGCCACACATCTGGCTTTGCACACAGGCTGTGCACAAGGGGAAAAAGGGTATTTAAAATTGAATTTAGTAAGTGAGGCACTGCGGGATTGTTTGCAATAGGGCACACAGGAACTGCTGATAAAAGTGTATATGGTTACCTTGGGAACCTTTACCTTATTAGTTGGGGGGGCAGAAGTCACACCCATCTACAAGCTAGAGACAGACATGAATGTGGCACCTATTTAAAATACTACTGGACCTGTGGTAGAATAGAAGAAGGACTGTGCCTGCTGGTTGAGACCGATGAGGAGACCCAAATGACTTTTCCACCTTCCCTCTTATACCCAGGACAAAGAAATAGAGCCCAGAGGTCAGTTTGCTGAATTCCTTTGAAAGATCCAGAGCTACAGCAAGCTGCAAGAGGTATTTTCCCTGAAGGGCACACCTGATCATTTCCAAGTGGACCGTCCCTAAAACCTGAGGTGGCCCATGCTGGAGTGAGTCTATCCATTCTTTTACCTTCAACCAAACATTTTCTAGAGAGTCCCCTGGTAGATTGAAATTACAATTGTATTTTGATCTTTTGCTTTGATGCCTGCTGTTTTACTTTAAATGTTAGTTGGACTTTAGGCCACCTGATGTGTTTTTTTTTTAAACATTTGGTGCATTGTGGTGTTGGAACCTGGCTCGAGAAAAAGAAGTGGGGGTGAGGGTGCTGGATTGGACTCCACATGAGGATCTCAGGCACAAGATGTAAATGAGACGTTTATTCAGAAGAACAGGTTGGACCAACACTGAGCCTAATGATTTGATGAAATACGAAGATAGATTGAATCATAATTTTTGACTAAATGTTAACAGTGTTTATCATTTTAATTTGTTACGTGCTCATGGCTTACATTGTTTGTGGCTAATGTACAGTCAAACGGGTATGCACAATATTCATCAGGGTAGAAAACAATGGGAAAAATTCAAAGAAAATGATTGGGAAGGTGTAGAAGGCTGGCCTGGCGTATTGTGGGTACCTGAGGGTACTTACACCTTGTGCCTCGTCCATTTATCCCTTATTAGTAAATTAGTAGTGTTCTAGCAGCTTAGGCTGATAGAGGTAGCTATAGCAGAGCAGCTTAGGCTGAACTAGGAGACATGCAAAGCTCCTACTATACACTTATATCATATAGGTACTATATCACAAGAAAGACAATACTCAGAGTTACTAAAAACAAAGGTACTTTATTTTAGTGACAATGTGCCAAAAATATCTCAGAGGATATACTCCCTTAGGAGGTAAATAAAATACACAAAATATACACACAAACCAAAGTCAGGTAAGTAAAACAGTCAGGAAATAGTGCAAATACTGTAGAATACATTAGGATGCAATAGGCCTAGGGACAACACAAACCGAATACTAAGAAAGTGAAATGTGAACCACGAATGGACCCCTAGGCTAGTGTAGTGTGCAGAGGGTCGCTGGGAGTGTAAGAAAACACTAAGGGTGTCCAAGATACCCACCCCAAGACCCTGAAAAGTAGGAGTAAAGTGATACTACTTCCCAGAAACACACAGAGCTCGTGGTAGAGGATTCTGCAAAGACCACAACAGACTACAAAGCACTGAAGATGTATTCCTGGACCTGAGGACCTGGAAAAGAAGGAGACCAAGTCCAAGAGTCACGAAAGTGTCCGGGGGGGCAGGAGCCCACTAAACCCCAGATGAAGGTGCAAAATGGCTGCCTCTGGATGGAAGAAGCTGAAGATTCTGCAACAACGAAAGGTGCTAGGAACTTCTCCTTTGTGCAGAAGATGTCCCACGGAGTGCTGGAGGATGCAGTATTGTTTCCTTGGAGAAAGCCAGCAAACAAGCCTTGCTAGCTGCAAAGGTCACAGTTAAAGAAAAAGGGTGCTGCCCAGGCCCAGGAAGGATCAGAGTATCACCACTTGGAAGAGGAGACAGAGGGGGCATTCAGCAATACAGAGAGCCCATGCACAAGAAGGCAGCACCCGCAGAAATACTTGAACATGGGTTCAAGAAAACTGAGCATGTCAGTCGTCTCAGCACTACAAATGAGGGTCCCACGAAGCCAGTGGTCCACTCAGCGAGTTGAGGAATGCAGGTCGGAGTGCTGGGGACCTGGGCTAGGCTGTGCATGAAGAATTCATGGCAAAAGTGCACAGAAGCCCTAGCAGCTGCAGTTCACACAGTGCACAGGATTACTGTCTGGGGAGGGGAGGCAAGGACTTACCTCCTCCAAATTTGGACAGTTGGACCACTGGACAGTCTGGGTCACTTGGGTCTACCACCTGTGTTCTAGGGGCCAAGCTTGTCAGGATGAGAGGGGTCCCAGAGTACTGGTGATGCAGAAGTTTGGTCCCTGCTGGAGCAGGGGGAAGATTCAGTCAACCCACAGGAGATTTGTTTGTGGCTTCCAGTGCAGGGTGGAGGCAGACAGCCCTCAGAGCATGCACCACCAGGAAACAGTTAAGAAAGCTGGCAGGATTAGGCGCTACAATGTCACTGGTAGTCTTCTTGCTACTTTATTGCAGTTTTGCAGGTGTCCTGGAGCAGTCAGTGGTCGATCCTTGGCAGAAGTCAAAGAGAGAGATGCAGATGAACTCTGGTGAATTCTTGCAAGTCGTTATCTGAGGAAAAGACCACAGGAGAGTCACTAAATAGCACTCAGAGGAGGATTGGCCACCTAGTGAGGTAAGCACCTATCAGGAGAGGTCTCTGACGTCACCTACTGGCACTGGTCACTCACAGGCCTCCATTGTGCCCTCATACCTCTGAATTCAAGATGGCAGAGACTTGAAACACGCTGGAGGAGCTCTGGGCACCACCCCTGGGGTGGTGATGGACAAGGGAGTAGTCACTCCCCTTTCCTTTGTCCAGTATCGCACTAGAGCAGGGACTGGGGGTTCCATGAACCGGTGTAAACTGGCTTATGCAAGGAGGGGACCATCTGTGCCCTTCAAAGCATTTCCAGAGGCTGGGGGAGGCTACTGCTCCCCAGCCCTTAACACCTATTTCCAAAGGGACAGGGTGTAACACCCTTTCTCAGAGGAAATTCTTTGTTCTGCCTTCCTGGGACCGGGCTGCCCATACCCCAGGAGGGCAGAACCCTGTCTGTGGGTTGGCAGCAGCGGTAGCTGCAGAAAAAACCCCAGAGAGCTGGTATGGCAGTACCCACGGTCCATAGTGGAGCCTCGGGGATGAATGGGATTGGCACCCCAATACCAGATTTGGCATGGGGGGAACAATTCCCTGATCTTAGACATGTTACATGGCCATATTCGGAGTTACCATTGTAAAGCTACATATAGGTATTTACCTATATGTAGTGCACGCATGTAATGGTGTCCCCTCACTCACAAAGTCTGAGGAAATGGTGCTGAACTATGTGGGGACACCTTGGCTAGTTCCAGGGTGCCCTCACACTTAGTAACTTTGCACCTAACCTTCACTAAGTGAAGGTTAGACATATAGGTGACTTATAAGTTACTTAAGTGCAGTATAAAATGGCTGTGAAATAACGTGTGCGTTATTTCACTCTGGCTGCAGTGGCAGTCATGTGTAAGATTTGCCTGAGATATCTATGGGTGGCAAAAGGAATGCTGCAGCCCATAGGGATCCCCTAGAACCCCAATACCCTGGGTACCTAGGTACCATATACTAGGGAATTATAAGGGTGTTCCAGTGTGCCAATTAGAATTGGTGAAAATGGTCACTAGCCTATAGTGACAATTTTAAAGGCAGAGAGAGATTAAGCACTGAGGTTCTGGTTAGCAGAGCCTCAGTGACACAGTTAGTCACTACACAGATACACACATTCAGGCCACAAACTATGAGCACTGGGGTCCTGGTTAGCAGGATCCCAGTGAGACAGGCAAAAACAAACTTACATACATGTAAAAAATGGGGGTAATATGCCAGACAAGATGGTACTTTCCTACAGAAGGTAGGACTTGAGGGAGATCAGAAGAATGGATAATAGGTACGAGTGTGAGCCCATGGAATAGAAGGAGAGGGCTATAGAAATAGGACTTCATTACAAAAATGTCGGTATAGACCGCCTACCGATGCGGCGATGGCGGCCAAAATACCGTCGCCGCGGCTACCAGCCATCCGCCATATTATGACCGTAGACGGAATTCCGCCAGAAGGAAGGCGTAATTCCAGCTGCGGCCATGGCGGCAGATGGCAGTAAGGTGGCGCTGCTGCCAGCTGCAGCACCATGCCAGTAGACCGCCGCAGACCATATCATGACCCATGATACGGCCTGGCAGAGTTCTGCTGGCGGGCGCTGTTGGTGGCAGCAGCACCCGTCCTGTCTCCTGCCAGAGGACCCCCTGACATCAGGTAAGTCAGGTGCTCCGAGAGGGGAAGGGGGTGGGGGGTGTTGTGTGTGTGTGTCGGGGTGTGTGGCGTATGGAATGCCCCTGTGCATGTATGGTTGTGAGTGTGCGTGTATGTTGCGTTGTGTGAATGCGTGTGTGCCTGTATGTATGTCAGTTTGTTTGGATGTGTGTGTGATTTGTGAATGAATGCGTGGGTGAATGTGGGTATGTGTGTGAATGTGTGTGTTTGATGGAGCGTGAATGTGCGTGTATGTGGGGGGCTGGAGTGGGAAGGGGGTGGGGGCAAACCAGGGGAGGGGGACAGGATGACAATATTGGTGACAGGGAAGAAATTACCTGTCACTGATAGTGCCTACCTCCATGGTTTTCGTGGCAGTAGGGAAGCCATGAAAACCATGGCAGTAGGCAGGGTCATAATCCCGCATGTGGGACAGTGATGGCCGTCTGGCTAGAGACTGAAGTCTCCAGCCCGGGGGCTGTTACCGCCGTGGCAGACGGAGTGGTACATTGACGGTTTAGCTTGGGCCAAACCGCCAATGTCATATTTTGGGGAAGAGTACCGCCAGCCTGTTGGCAGTACTTTTCTTCAAAATACCGCTGTCTGCCACGGTCATAATGAGGGCCATAGTGTGGTAACTGGAAAGATAGGCAGGTGAAGCAAAGATCTGTGAAGGATGAACACATGAGAGGAAGAGACCTACTGATCTAGCCATCACGACACATTCATGAGCTTCCCTGGGGATGACTGAATTTTTTTTTCTTCAAAGCAAGGGAATATTTGAGTGTTCAGTCCAAAGAAATAATAAATGAAGCCAACCCTATCCTTCTTTCCATTTCTTCTCCTACTTCCCTCCATGTGTTATCGTACTATAAGGAATTGTGATGGGACCAGACAGTTTAATTAGATGTCGACAAATGGCCCTCATTTTAACATTAGCAGTAAGAACCGCCTACTGCCGCGGTGACGGCCTCCACCATACCACTGCGGCGGCGACCATCCGTCTGCCAGATTATGAGCACTGCCTGACTTCCACCACAATAAAGGCCGAAATCCAGCAGTGTTCATACCCGGCTGGACAGTGATGACCTGGCGCTGCTACAACCTGCACCGCCCGCCAGTAGAAGGCCGCCAGCTGTATTTTCAGCTGAAATACAGCCTGGCAGTGTTCTGCTGGAGGGCGCTGCTAGCGGTAGCAGCACCCCTTGCCATTCCCTGCCAGCTGACCTCCTTGCCCAAGGTAAGTCTGATGTCCGACAGGCGAGGGGGTGGGAGGATGTGGGTGGTTGCGTGTGTGTGTCTGAGTATGTGAGTGCATGTGTGAGTGAGTGTGTGAATGCGTCTGTGTGTGTTGCATGCGTGGTTGTGTGTGTGTTGGTGAATGCATGTCAGAATGGTGAAGTGAGTGCGTGTCTGCATGTCAGTATGTCTATGTGTAAGAATGCGTGTGAGTATGTCTGGACAAATGCATATGTGAATGTGTATATGCTAGTAAATGAGTGAATGCGTGTATGCGTGGTGCGTGTGGGTGTCTCTGTGCGTTTGTGGGGGAGGGGTGTATGCGTGCATCAGAAGGGTGTGGAGGGGTGTTTGGATGGAGGGGGGTGGGGGGTGTCAGGTGAGTGTTGGGGTGCTGGGGAGCCACCTACTGATGTCAGGGAAGGAATTCCCTGTCACCTGTAGGCCCTACCGCCATCATTTTCGTGGCATTGCTAAGGCCATGGAAACCATGGCGTTAGGCCCGCTCATAATGCTGCCGGTAATACTCTGTGGGCCGCCGGGTCGCAGATTGACATTTCTGGCCCGGCTGCTCCTACCGCCATGGCGGTATGATTGGAGAAGTGTCGGGTTGGCTGCAGCCAACCTCCCACACTCACAATGTGGCGGTATGTACTGCCAGCTTTTTGGCGGTCATACCGCCACATTAACCCTTGTGGTCGATCGACCACCAGGGCCATAATGATGGCCTATGTACCAACAACATGGTGAACATACTTGCAAATACCTAAATGAGTGTGTGGGAATCACCTGATGAGGCTGGAAAGGTGTTCTTTCTGGGGCATGGCACCTTTGGCATAGAGATTGGATAGTCTGCAGAAGAGTCTGAACAAGAATAAAAAAGATGGTGAACAGTGTCTACTCTTTATCCAGTTGCATGAGGAAGCACACAAGTGCAAGCATGAATCCCACATCCAGAGTATGAAAGATACCAACTTAGGGACTGGGCTAGAACTTGTAGTCCAACTGCCCTGCCTCCTCTATATCTATTTCCCCAGGTCACTGAGCCACAAGAGAAGAGAGACTGTGATGATACAAGGAAGGATGATATTTTCAACCTAATCTCCATGCCGGCCAATGAACTGTGGCACAAATGGAGTTGCACATGATAACAGAGCCTACGCCAATGGGACAGCCAGAAGTTGGAGCACAAGGAGGTAATGTGTAAGAGAGTGATGTGACTGACGGGCAGTAAAGCAAACAGGATGGAGTCTGATTCCACTACTGTGGATTGGTAAGGAAAATGCATGCATTCAGCCCTGAGCGAGAGTGAAGTTCAATGGTCACTCTTAAAGGTTTGAGACACACCACAGGGTGGCGGTCAAGACTGCCACCCCCCTCTACTGAATCAAGTGATGCTGATGATGCAGGTCCACCTCCTTCAGCCCTTCTCCCTCTAAGGGAAACAATTTCCTACACGCCTACAACAAACAGCCCTCCAAATTACGACCCACAAATCACCACAGCGGTCACTCAACGGTGGTAACCCATTGGCGGTGCGGACTTCCGCAGTCGATTTTGCCACTCCACAACAACAGAAGGCAACATTGGTCAGACTGAAAAACCCACACCTGATACACATACACACACCGTACACACCCACCAACAGCACTATAAATAACACCCGCACACAACCCACAATTCTTTCAAAATTTGAAAATTCTGCTACACGTTGCCAGCCCTCACATCTCCAGAACTGCACACACAAACCACAGCCACCGACACACCCGTCATACCTCACACACCACACATCATACCTCTAGACCAAACACACACAATACTACACTCAATCACTACTTCACAGCATCCCACATACTCACACAACCTGCACCCCCACAAAACATTCCAACCTCTGCACAACACACACTAGACCCACTACACAATTGGCATGTCCCCAAAAAAGAACCTCTGTTTCACTGATGAGGAGTTGCCGGTCATGGTAGACAAAATCATTATGGTAGAGCCACAGCTGTTCGGTGCACAGGTCCAACAGATATCCATTGCCAGGAAGAGGGAGCTATGGCGGAGAATCATGGACAAGGTGAACTCCGTGGGCACCTATCCACGCAAAAGGGACAACATAAGAAAGAGGTGGAACGACCTGCGGGGGGAAGGTGCGTGCAATGGCATCCAGGTACCACATTGCCATCATGAAGACTGGCGGTGAACCCCCACCTCCTCACCCACAGTTGACAACATGGAAGGAGAAGGTCTTGGCTATCCTGAATCCGGAGGGCCTCACTGGAATTACTGGAGGGCTGAACACTGGTAATTCACAATTACTTCTCTGCCACCATGAACACTTGCCTGACATGTCTCCCCATCACCCTATCTCACTTCAACCCACTACATCCCAAACTAAGAACCACCCCCATAAACACCCTCAAAAAATTTCCACGGCATGCCTTACCCACTTAAAGCACACCTCTCCAAGGTCATCATTCACACACATGAGTAATGCATGGTCAGCATAAAGCGTACCAATCCCACAATGCATCACCATACACAAACCAAAGGTGGAAAAAAACACACCCATCCCATAGGGAAACCAATAAATGATGTGTATTTATCTTAGAATGAAATTAACAACTATCAGACATGTCCACAGGTACCTCAGCCAATGTCAGCCGACAGCATGTGCCACGTCAACACAGTCTTACACAAGAAGAAGGCCCCAGTAATGACAGCAACTCTGGATGTTTGGATCTGGATGATCTCCCTGGCCATCTGGTACCACTTGTCAGTCAGACACCACAGGCAACAGCCAGTCCTCTACAGAGCACCCCACATCGGACTCCATTACCACAGCAGTTACCCAATGTCCCAAACCTCTATCCCCAGGACATGTCAATCAACAGTGTGCCCACCTGTACAGGGCCCCAAGTCACCACCTCATAGGCAAGACGAAGAAGGTCCTGGTGTCAGTGGTAGTGGGCACACAGTTTAGGGGACACAGGCACAGGGGGCAATGGCCAGTGGGAGGATATCTGTGCGCCAAGGGGGGGGCAACCCAGGGAACTGACTGCCCAGGAGGCACTGTCACATGTCATGGGAGCATGCCACAAATCCCAAGACAGAATGAGCCAGGTACTCACCATCTTGCAGGAAAACCAGAGGCTGCAGGGGAAACACCACCAGAAGGTCTTGCAGCAGTTGCAGGCCCACAATTCCACCATGACCTTCATTGCAGAGGTTCTCAGTGATATTGCTACCATCATGCGATTCTCTTCCCCTGTCCTCAGGTTCCTCACTGGTGTCAACAGCCAGGATAGGATTGGGTAGCCGGAGTCACCTGGAAATACTGAGAAACACACATTACATGTGTACAATTGCACAGAGGACAACTCCAGGTGACATACAATGACATACATTGTGTGAAACATCATGCTCACCAATGAGCCAGACTCTCTCTCTCTGTATTTGTGCCATCATCTGTGGGACACTGCTGTTCCTCATTACGCAAGCATCATGCACAGATCCTGGAAACTTGGCAGTATCTTGGGAAATATATTGATCAGCAAGGCACACCATCTGCACATTTATAGAATGGTAATTCTTCCTATTTTGGAACACCTGCTGATTTATCCTGCGAGGAACCAAAGCAATATGGGTCCCGTCAATGGCCTCAATCACATGTGGAATGTGTCCCATTGTGTAGAAAGCAGCCTTAAAAGTGGGCAAATCATCCCTTTGGGGGAATTTGATATAGCTGTTCCTTGTGTTTCAGCAAAGCAGTCAAAACTCTACTCAGCACTTTCGAAATCAATGGCTGTGACAAACCTGCAGCCAAGCCCACTGTCACCTGAAATGATTCACTGGCCAGGAAGTGTAGCACTGGCAGCACCTGTACTGTAGGAGGTATTGCAGTACGACTATAAAGAGCAGGAATTAAATCTGGCTCCAATTGTTGACACAGTTCAGTGATTGTGGCCCTGTCCAGATGATAGGTGAGAATTATATGGTGTTCGTCCGGTGTAGCCAAGTCAACTATGGGTCTGTACATGGGTGCATTGCTCCTCCTCCTCCGCAGTCATTGGTCAACTACTCTTTTGCAAGCAGTGCACTGGTATGAGCTCTCATTGAAGAGCCAGATTCTCCCACCAAATCTAAAATCTAGACATGTTGGAATTGCCTTGGTGTGTACCATATGTACCTATGACACACATTTCATTGACTACCATGACTACAATTATCAGGAAATGGCACCGGCCTGCACTGCATGCAGATGACATGTGGAAGTGACCTCACTCTGCTGGCATTTGACGTCATGGCGGAGGGCAGTCTGAACCGCTGTGCAACTCCTCATTGGTTAATATTGCAGTCCATGGAGCACAGGGGCCAATGATGATCACCGTCGGCAGTGAAGGTGATTACAGTCACAGATGTGACCGCCATTTTCAGATTTCGATGTCACTTATCTCCTGACTTCACCCTATCAAGACCTCCACTGAGTGAGTTGCTGTGTCATGTGTCTGTAACCCACAGTGGCCCATGGTACAGTGGATAGGGGCCCAACCTTCACATCTGAAGAACTGGAGAAGCTTGTGGATGGGGGCCTACCCTTGTATGGACAGTTGTATGGGCCTCCAGATTAACAGGTGAGCCCCTGTTATGTATTTTGGATGCGACATGGCTGTACGTTGATGTATGTGTGTGCATGCAGTGTGTACTTTAGGGAGTGTTGTTTGCTGCATGCAGTATGTATACAGAGGTACAAGAGATGTGTAAAATGAAGGTGGGATCAATGTAGTATGTAGTCCATTGCTGTAACTGAATATAGTGTGTAGTTAATGGTG
Source organism: Pleurodeles waltl (assembly GCF_031143425.1). Lineage (NCBI taxonomy): Eukaryota > Metazoa > Chordata > Amphibia > Caudata > Salamandridae > Pleurodeles > Pleurodeles waltl. The sequence continues at coordinate 526,789,838 of NC_090438.1, forward strand.
TCCATCTGTCTGTGTTTCCTATGCAGGTCAGCACCCATCAGAAGAAAGGGTTATGGCGTGCCATCACCAAGGACCTAGGAACCCTGGGGGTCCATAGCCCATGGAGCGCGCAGTGCAGAAAGAGGTGGGAGGACCTGCAATGCTGGGCCCGGATGACCGTGGTGGCCCAGCTTGGGAAGTCCTGCCAACGAGGGAGGGGTGCCCGTCAACCTTGATCCCCTAATGGCCCAAATACTGGCAGAGGCCAACCCAGAGTTGGATGGGCGCTTGAGGGCAGCACAGCAGCCAAAAGGGGGTGAGTACACACTGTTCATAATGCCTGGCAGGGTCTTTGGATGCCAAGGTAATAGTCAGTGTATCCCTCAGTATGCCCTTGTAGGTTTTGTTGTTTAGTTCTGCATAGCTATGGTGAGTGGAATGTACAATTGGTATTGGTCAGTTGCTGGTATTCCAGCTTCAGTAAGGGCCTACATCTTGACTCACCACTGCTGGAGTGATGCTCTGATGTCCACTGCCTAGGTGGTGTGACCTGGCAATTGCACGTTGTGCACTCACGGAGTAGTGTAGCTGTGCCTCTGTCAACAGGCAGAAATGGATTAGTGAGTCTGAGTAGGTGTGCAGATGGTAGTGTCTTCAGAGTTAATTTCAGCTGTTGTTCTCAGGCAATGGTATGGTATTGTGGTTGTTACTGAATAGTGTAATAACCAGTGAGTCATTGTGATGTGTATGCCATATGCGCTGTTATTGCTGTTATTTACCCTGTGCTCCCTTTCTTTCTCCCCCACCCTCCCTCCTTTTCTTCTGCTGTCCTTGTGTGCATTGGCATCATCTCACAAAAGAGCAGGGGCACCAGCGAGTGGGGAAGCTGCAGTCCACGGGACCAGGAGGCAGTGTCCACCGACGCCGAGGGGATCAGTGGGTTGGAAGGCGAGGGGAGCACCACGGGGGAGACAGGAGCTGCTACAACTGACTCTGGTTCCCCCTGATGGGAGCTCCCTGGTGGTGGTGGACCCCTCTGTAACCACCCCGGCATCGTCATCTTCCGCCACCCCCCATTCCAACATCTCCCTCACAGTAGCCCTCCACCCAGTTGCCCATGCCCACTCACCCAGGAGGGTGGGCATCTCCTTTACCGCAAGCACCTCAGCCGCTGCCCCAGGCAGCCCTGTTGCCCTCACTGAAATCCATCTCTGTAGGGCAGTCAACCATAGTGAATGCCATACCAGATGCAGCAATACAATGCCTACCTGGAGGGCATTCATGTTGCCTTGGCTGGCCTACAGAGATCATTTCAGGCTCTGGCCTCCTCTTTGATGGTAGCCAGTGTCCCTAGTTCTTCCATTCCCCTCTCCAACTACCTGAACCCAGTCCCAGAGCCCTCTCCCCCCACCCATCCCAAGCACACAATCATATGAGCATTCACCTAAGACAACACACAGGACTCATAAAGACAAGCACAAGCATCACAGATCACACCACAAGCATACACATAGTCAACACACAGAAGCACACAGAACAACAGCCACTGCCTCCACTGTCTCCACCTCCTCCCTCACAGTCTCATCAACACTCACATCTTCAACCAATGTATACTTAGTCCCGGATCCTGCCACCTGTTCAGCCTTGCCCACAGTCAACACAATAGCAGGCATGCAGAATAGCACCCCATTCACCACATGCGCAGTCACCACTACCACAATCACAACCACAAGCAGCACGCCCACATCACTTGCAGACACCACCACAACATACATACATACGTCCTGTTTGTCCTCTCCCTCTCTCTCTACCACCCTCTTCCAAAACACATAAATACTCACACTGAGACTCTCAAAAGCCATCCACCTCACACATGCACACTTGACATGTACCTTCAACTCAGTCCAGCACACTTACACCTCCTACAACCACTCCCTCTACCTTCACTGCCAAACCTCCTCGCACACTCTGCCCCACTGTACCTAAAAAACATTTCCTTTCCTGCCTTGACCTCTTCCCTACTCCTGATCAACCCCGTACTGTCCCAAAACATAAGGTACAGCTCTCTCAGCCAAGTCCCTCTAGCTCCCAGTCCTCCCATGGCCCCCCTAATGTTGCAAATGTCTCTCCCCCACTATAAAACCTCCCACTACGGAGCACAGGGAAGCCACTTCCACCCCCTGCTCCAGGCCCACTTCCACACACCCTAAACAGCATACCAAGAACCCACCCCCTCCCAAACCTATGTCCAAGGACCCCCCTTCCAAGCCCCCCACATATGCCCTCTGCCCCCTGAGATGCCTGCCTTCCACATTGATGTCCCTGCCCAGTGGAGTCACTTGGGCTGTCAGGAGTCAAGTTGGGCCAATGACGTGTATTTGCATGGACACTTTGACTGGCCAATGGCCCTTTGTGTGAAGGTTTTGTCCCGGAAATCCTAGCAGTCTGCCATGTCGTAATATGGCGTGCGGTATGTGGTGTTCCTCTGGGCAGAAAATGGCTGTATATGGGAGAGATCACCGCTGTGGTCATAATATGGGGGTCTTCACCCTACTATCGCCATCACCGGTGTGGCGGTCAGCTGACCGCCAAAGTCATAATGAGGGCCTGTGTCCCTTGTTGTGGGACCTATTAGTGATAAACCTTCTTTCCTGCTGTACAGACCCACTTCTTTGACTAACCTACTAGGCAAAGACCTTATTTGCAAACTTAATTGTATTGTGCTCTCTGCCACAGATGAGGTGGTTTAGAATATAACTCAATAACCAAAGAATAGGGTACTTGCCCTATTGTGCAAACGTTTACATTACTCTGAGTAAATGGGTGCCTCTATAATGTTCCCTGATTTCAACAAATTACTTTTGCAGGTACAGTCCACATTGTGGTCCACTGGGGCCAACAACGTTGGCCTCATATCCTCAATGGAGCCTGAAAGACAACACCAAGAAAAAGTTACTTAGAATAACTCTAAATCCACTAAAGCCTGAGACAGAGGAAGGCATTCACTCTGTAATTACAGATTTAATTGAGGAAAGGGTTCTAGTAACTATTGTCAGTAGATATAATACCCTGATCCTATGCACTGGTCCATACAGAACCTTAGGGATATAAATATCATTATTACCACAAGCTTCTCTGTAGTTTCCAAGCCCCTTTTTTATTTCCTCATCCCTGCCAGTGCCAAATTGTTTACCATAGTTGAATTTGTTCTGTCTCATTTACCATTTAAATGCATTAGGAGAGCCAGTATCTCTTCTCATTTACATTCCAAAGGTCTAACGTGTTGTGAATCTGACTTCCACAAAGATTTAAAGAGGCTTCCTCAATCTTTTCCCAATCCCTAAAGAAGGATTTAGACACACTGGTCTCCATCCATTGGGGTCTCCTCTAATTCAATATGTAGACAACTTATTGGTAGTCTCTGTTACTCTAGACCAGTGGAAGTAAGAACCAGCCTATCTCCTGATTGAATTGGCTATGAAAGGGTGTAATGCTTCAAAGGAAATATTTGAGTATTGCCTTCTCATAGTGAGATATACTGGACATAATAGTTCCTCTGGCAACCATCATGTGTCTTCTGAAAGAGTTGAAACATCCGTAAGTTGCCCCTCTCTATAACACTTTCCAAGGTGAACACTTTTGGGGGGATGACAGGGTACTGTAGACAATGCATTCCAGCCTATGCTGAAATAGCCAAACCTTTGCAAGAAACCACAGAAACCTTGCAGTTATCTAAAGAAACCAAAATTGCATTTGTAAATATGAAGCAAGCATTGACTACAGTTCTCACTGACGGTTCCCTGATCATAGGAAACCTTATATTTTATATTGTCATGAACAAAAGGGAAAACCACTTTAAAAATTGTAACTTAAAATCCGACTGTACCATTAAAGGGGATTTTAAGTTAAAATTTTGAGCCATAAACACGATTTCCCCATCTGCCCCCAATCAAAAGTTAGCTCTTAATAAATAGAAGAAGGCAACCCAATCTTATCCCGTAGGAGAGAAAGGTCTCCGAGTAGTAGGAAACAAATCTCTTCCAGGACGCTTAAAACTTAAAAGTAACCCTGGGTGGAATTCCAAATATGCCAGAGTAATTGGAGTAATTACATGATTACTCCTCCTCTGGATCACTAGATGTGTTTTTGGGGTAGGTTTTCCCCCACCTTACTCCCAAACAGTCACACAATAGTGGGATTAGGTGTGCCTTAATGGGCCATCAACTGGCTGGATGGTGGGCGAACCTGAGCACAGCTCCACTTGCACCTGTATAGGTTGTGTCCTGTCTCTTCAGAATAGGCCTAACAACCCTGTATTTTCACTTCAGTCAACTTGGAGCCAGAGAAGGGAGTCAGGAAATTCTAAGACCATCAAAGAACCTTTACAGAAACACCTCCCACCTTCCATGAAAAGGGAACAAGGGTATCAAAATAGGCATTTCCAACCCATGGGACCTGTGGGAGAACTCTCAGAGAACTGCCAGCTGCTAGGACCTGCTGTGCACTCTGCAAGACTGCTGCTGTACCTGGAAGGACTGCTTTGTAGCCTGGAGCCTGCCTTGACGCATAGAGGCCAGCCCTGCTGTTGAGCCCTACATCTACGTCTGCACCCAGGACTACCAGCAGTGACTCAAAGGACTAGATTGCTGGCCTCCTGTTCAGAGCCAGAGGGACATAACTGGCCAGCTTGCATGAGTCCTAAACCCCCAAGAGGTCTCCATTCACTCCTAGAGCCTTTGTTGTGGTGCTAAAGGTGCCCAGATGGCCATTTTCCAAAACTGAGATATTAGATACAATTTGGGCAAAAGGCACTTTGAGAACCAGGAGGAAACTGGGGCCAACTTGCTCATCTATCCCCCTGAGGAGCATTGTCGGTCGGATTGACTTTGTGGCTTCTCCCAATACGTTCTTCCCCTCAGCAGCAAATCCGTTTTAGCAGTTCTTTGCCAAAGGGATATCAGGCCTTGTGGGTCTGTCTTCAGCTACAGCCTTCTGCTTCATCCTGCAGGAGATTTTGCACTTCCATTTCGATGACTAAGTCCAAAGGTAACAATCTTCAAACCGGCTTTGCTTCACTGCCATCTGACAATGATGGTCCTTCCTCAGACACACCTGCAGCATTGCCCCATTGAACTTCTTCCTTCTCAGATATTTGTCTCTCAACAGTCTTCTAGGTCTAAGGTAAAGCGCTGACTGGGCCCAATCCACTTCTTGTATCTGAACTGTGCTCCACTGTGGCCGGCTTTAACTTTTAACTTTGATCCGGTCCGCGGTTAGGGCTCTTATCTTTTAGGCGCTGCTGTGAACCTTAAAATTTCAAAAATCATAACTTGGATTCTACTAATTAGATTTTTGTCATTTTGGTATCAAATAGTTTATTAAAAGGCACTCTATTTTTTTTTAAATGGTTTGGGATTTTTCTAGTGCTGTATGTTCACTGTACACCTGTGTGCTGCACAAATATTTTACACACTGCCTCAAAGTTAAGCCTGACTGCTTTTCACTCCAAGCTACCCAGGGTTAAGCACAGGTTAATTTAGTAACTTTTTGTTGTTCATCCTGCAAAAGATTGTGGTTGTTGCTTGTCCAGGGTTCACACCTCAATCAACCAACAACACAATTTCTCACATTGGTGTTGAACTGTGTGGTTCTTAGTCTTCATTGGTTGTTTTTCGTTTTTCTAAATGTAAAAAAACCCACCTTACTCTACTACCATGGAAATGGAGCTTCTGAATGTTGACAACCTCAATGTGACTGATCTGCAAAGGCTGTGCATGTCGAGGGTGCTAATCATGGGCAAGAAAGCTTCCAAGGTGGATCCACAGATAGCCCTCTGTACCCACGAAGAGGTCCAAAGGGTTCAAGCAGTAGCAGTGGAGGATGATCCTAAGGGAGACACAGGTTTGAATGAGGATGAGGACCAGGGCCCAGAGGAGAACCTTGAGCTCTGGCAAGGATACCCCTGCCCCCAAGAGAATCAGAATTCCAGGGGCCCATCACAAGGGAATTTGGAGAACAAGCTGGTGCTGGAGCTGGTCAAGCAGAGGATAGAAGAAAAAAGGATGGCACATGAGCTCAAACTTAAGAAGCTGGACAATAAACTCAAGCAAGTGAAGTCCAGCAGTAATAGCGGCAGCACACCAGCTGTGTCCAATAGAGAGGTGAGGGTAAGGATAAACAGGGGCCTGGTGCCCAGATATGTGGTGGGAGGTGGTATAGATAAATGGTTCTCAGCGTATGAGGTAGCTCTGAGGGTACATAAGGTCCCAGAGAAGTACTGGGGGTTAGCTTTTGGGGTTATTTGCCCATGGTGGGAAGGGACATCCTCCTGACATTAAAGGTAGAGAACCAGACCAACTATGCTCCCATGAAGGCCATTTTTCCTACTAAGGGGGTCATTATGATCCCCGGCGGTTCAGCGGGCCATGCCGGCGGTGGGTGAAAAGACCACCACCGGCATGGCGGGCTGAACCGCCATATAAAGTGCACATGGAGGGCCGCCACCGCCGGGCTGCCTCCGAAAGGCAGCCTGATGGTGGAAGGAAACATCATCCGAAAGGGCAGCGCTGTTGCCCCTCGGAAAATGATCCCTACAGACCACTGCCTTTCCCTGGCGGGTTCCCCTGCCAGAGAAAGGCTGGCAGAAGGGGTGCTCTGGGCCCCCCCTGGGGGCCCCTGCATTGCCCATGCACTTCACATGGGCAGTGCAGGGGCCCCCGTGCAGTTCCCCATCTCGCAGGTCACTGCCCAGTTTACAGGCATTGATGGCGGTTCCATGTGGAGCTGCCGGCAATGTCCCGGCCAGGCATTCTGCTGGGCAGGTGGGCAGAAACAATGTTTCCACCCACTGACCCAGCAGGATGTTCTCTATGCGGCCGGCGGGGTCACAGGGGGGCTGGCGGTCAGTTAAATGTGTTCATTATGAGGGACTGTGTTCATTATGAGGGCCTAAATTTGGGCTGACCCCTGGAAGTACAGACAGAGTCTCAGGGATAGCCACGAACCCCCAATCCAGACCTGAGTGGACTTCATTGATAACACCAGCAAGGTACTGAGGGGCTGGGAGAGGGGCAACAAGGTTGATGATTTAAGTGGGCTATACAATCTGATTTTGAAGTAGCAACTGCTAAATACTTGTCTTACAGAGCTGTGCCAGCACCCAGTAGATAGCAAGCTGACTGGTTAAACCCAGGAAGCTTGCTGAGGAAGTGGCCTGCACCAGAGCATCCAAGAAGGTACCTGGGGGGACTCCCAAAAGTATGGACAGGAGTCCCACCAGAGGAAGGATGGGGAGATAAGATAAGAAGTTCTGTCAAGGTCCCCAAAGAGGGAAAGGGTCTCAATCCCAATCTGGCCACCAGACGAAAGGCCAGTGAGGTTAGCCTAGTTTCCCCAGGAAATCTAGACATGGTGCCCAAAACCAAGATGCTTTCCAATACTGAAAAATGCAAACAGTGAATCACAGTCAATCGACAGAAAGTGAAGGCTCCAAAGGACAAATGAGCCAGTATAACTACAGTGAGGTGTCATCTGGTGTCCTCGGATCAAGAAATTTCCAATATATTCCAACAGGTTGTATTAGCAGACAACTGGGAGGCTCTAGTTCCCTTTGAATGGACTGGGGGGTCTCAGTTATTATGAAAGCTACTGTGAGCCATCCCTGTTTATTTTGTGCTAGGGAATGATCTTGAGCACACTGCCTGGAAGGAAGTGGAGCTCAGATCACACCTAGGAATCTTGAAGTTTCTTGAGTGGGTTTTTGAGAACACCGGGTCCATGGCTGCCCAGAAAATAAGTCAAGGAGGTCTGGAGCCTGGCAAAATGAGTGAGGGGTAAGGAGTGTAGGAAAGCAGCCCCTGAATGACCCACAGAGGAGGTGGATGGGGCACCAGAGGAAGGCATCCCAGATCCCACTATTAATGACATTATCTCCCTGTCTGAGCTTGCTGGATGGCAATCAGAAGGGAGAACCACCAGGTAAGAATTATGTAAGGTGCAGAGAGAGTGCTTAACCCTGGAGAGTATGAGGCAACAGACTGAACCTCAGGCAGCTGGTGATACCTCTGGAGATCACCACATCTATTGGGAGAATGATCTCCAGTATAGTGAGCCTAGGCACCTTTGCAAGGGGAATACAGACATTATTGGTTTCCCAGTGCTACAAGACTTTCCTACTGGGGTTGGGTCATGAGATACCTCTAGCAGGACATATGGGGTAGGACTAGAACTTTGCCAGGCTTTTTCCCACTTTTACTAGCCCCAGATGAAGAGTTCCGGTGATACATTTTGTAGAACTTGTTTGACCTGCCAGGCCAGTAGGAAGACAGGGAAAAACTGAAAGCTCCCCTAGGTCACTAGCCTGCCATTGGTACCCCTTTGAAAGGGCAAGCATTGACACTATAGGGCCCCTAGACCCCAAGGCAATCTCTGGCAACAGGCTTATCCTGGTCTTGGTGAATTATGCTACTAGGTGCCTAGAGGCTATACCTCTGAGGACTTCAACTGCACCTGCAGTGGCTAGGGTGTAGATGGGGATTTTCACCAAAGTGGGTTTCCCCAATGAAGTGGTGTCTGACAGGGGCACCAACCTTATGTTTCTATACATGCAGTCAATGTGGAAGTAGTGTGTAGTTGTTTTGCTTTCACTTATCTTATAACCGAGCTGACAAAACTTCTCTGGAATGCACTTCTTAGTTTAAAGAAGACATTTATTATTACTTCACCACTAGGTTCCTGAGAGAGGAGATTAGTAGGTTGGAGGCACACGTTTAAAAATAGTCACAGCAATGAAAGGAAAATATCTCAAAGTGATTCTCAATTGCAAGGTACACAGCAAATATATGTGATTATATTATAGAATAACTTCAAAGCAAAGAATAAAAGTCAAAATTCATCACCGTAGTGCAAGTTGATGACTCCTGTTCAACTGCGAGAAAGAGATTTTTCACCCATACGGGAGGTCAGGCAGCTGACGTCCGCTCCTGGCTGAAGGTTTGGAAAATTCCCCCTGCTGCTGCCCAGGGACACCATTTATAATGAAAAAGCCTGCTAGCAGGCCCTTTCCTCTAATAGTCAAAACATTCTGGCTACTGTAAATCAGAGTTGGAAAAAGAACAAGCGCTGTATTCTGTTTAGTGGCCAAGTCTCCTAAAGCCCGTTCCTTCCCAAGGCTGGGTAGAGAGGAAAAAAACTAAATATATGCTCTCTTATCACGCTAGGGTTCGGTGAGAACAAAATACGAAAAACACAGCTTGGTCTACCAAGTGGAAAAACACAGCTCATCTGCAATGTCTCAACTGCAATGTCTAACTTCGCGAATAGACAGCTAAACGGAATAGAAAATGTAATGTCTGATGGCACGTTAAAGCCAATAGGCAGCTAAACTGAATACAACATGTAATGTGCTACTGGTGAATATTGAACAACTAATATGTGCAGTGGTGAAACACAAAGTCAGTGGTCAAACAGAATGAATGGCATAACAGTAGTTACTTACAGGTTCTCCACACCCTGTCATCCACAAACAAATGGGCTTGTTGAGAGAGTCAAATGGGGTGTCCTTTGCCATGCCTGCTCTTTGCCTACCGGGAGGTAGGACGCAACTGGGTTTGATTCAGCCCCCTTGAGCTCCTGTATGAGTATTCTGTTTAGTAACCTCTCAGCCTGATTATAAAGGGGTGGGAGCAAGCTTCCAAGAAGCTAGCCCCCAGGAAGTGGGTAGCTTCATGCTAGCCCTCTGGAACCACATAGCCAAGTTCTGGAAGAAGGCTTCTGAGAACTTGGAGGCTAGCCAGGAGGTGATGAAGCAATGGTATGACCAGGTGGCAGCCCTGTAGAATTCCAGCCTGGGTAGAAAGTATGGTTGATGGAGCGAGTGGAGCCCAGGGCCCTGCAAGACTATTGGACTGGGCCATATGAGATAGTTGAGAGGAAAAGGAAGAGAGCTCCTACTTGGTGAATCCCAAGACCTCAAACACCTCTTAAGGTCCTCCATTACAATCATCGCAAACCACACTTTGCGAGGTCTGAGGTCACCATAGTGGTAGTGACAGGTGATGGAGAGGAAGAGGAGATTAGACCTCTCCCTGAGCTCCTAGCATCAAAAGAGAAAGATGGGTCAGTGGAGGGTGCTAACCTTTCCCCTACCCTGAACCGAGAGCAGCGGACAGACTTTCACCATTTGCTGGGGTAGTTTGCCTCCCTGTTTTCCCTCACTTCTGGGCTTACACATTTGTTTCTTCATGACATTGACATGAATATATATATATACACATATATATGTATATACAGGCTGTCTGACAAAGTGAGAGCCAACATCAAGGAGGAAGTCTCTAAGATGTTGAAGTTGGGGGTGATTGAGCACTCCAGTAGCCCCTGCTCCAGCCCAGAGGTACTATTACCTAAAGCAGCTCAACTGTACCCTGTTCCAGAACTCTTCAGTTCACTACTAGATCTGCAGAAGTGCTGCTGTGATCTACAGTGCACTCTACCAGACTGCTGCTATTCAATTGCATAGGTGCCAAACATGATCTATCAACCTTATCTCAATTAGGAATTACAGCTTATTAAAAGTGATGAGGAATCCCCTTATGGGAGGGGTAGGTCTCAGCAGTAAAAAATGAATTTAGGAGTTTTTCACTACCAGGACATGTGATGCTTGAAAGTACATGTCCTACCTTTCAACTACACAACTCCCTGCCCTGAGTACTACCTCTGGCCTACCGTAGGGGTGAGATAAATATAATAAAAGGGGGTTTAAGGATTGGCAAGGGGGTTTAAATGCCAAGTCAAAATGGCAGTGTAACACTGCATTCAGGATGCAATGGAAGACCTGGGACAAATTTTAGAATACCACCTAGGGAGAATACACAATAAGAGCTTCAGGCCTACGTGTACCATTTAACAGGCCCTTGGCATAGAGTATACCACTCTACAAGGAACCTATCAGTAAATTAAATATGCCTATTTGGTATATGCCAGTCAAACTCTGCTTAAGGGAGTCAGCACAATCACTTTAAAGTGCACAAAGTCCTAAGACCAGCAGAAGCACACATCTAGCCAAAATGGGAGGCAAGCAGACAAAGGCGGTCATGGGCAGTGCAGGGGCCTCCAGGGGCCCCACGGCACCCGTTCCCGCCATCCTGGTTCTGGCCGTGGACACCGCCAGAAACAGGCTGGCGGGAAGGGGGTCGGAATCCCCATGGCGGTGCTGCAAGCAGCGCCGCCATGGCGGATTCCCTGGGCCAGCGGAAAACCGGCGGGAAACTGCCGGCTCCCCTTTTCTGACCGCGGCTTTACCGCCGCGGTCAGAATCGCCCAGGAAGCACCGCCAGCCTGTTGGTGGTGCTTCCGCTGCCCTCCGCCCTGGCGGTCATGGACCGCCAGGGTCGGAATGACCCCCAAAATGTTTGAGGGAAGACCTCACTAAGGCTGACAAGTCTAGGGAACACATAGTCCCTCATTATGACACTTGCAGTAAACCCCGCTTACCGCCACACTGATGGCCGCCAACATACCGTCACAGTGACGAATATCCGTTCATCACATTATGACACACACACACCAGTCCGACAGAATACAGCCATATACACAAATCTGCCGGAACAAAGGGCAGTGATAACGTGGCGGTCCCAAAACCCATACCGTTACGCCAGCAAAACAACACCCATCACATTATGACCCACAAATCACCATGGCGGACATTCAATGGCGGTAAATCATTGGTGGTACATACCGCCGCGTGCAGAATGGACACCCACATACAAAACAACACTACATTGGCCTATACCAAACACACACACCTGACACTCATACATACACCACACCCACACACCCACACCACTATAAAACACACACCCACATTACCCACAACACCTTACGAACAACAATTGCCAACAGGAGACTGAGAAGAAGAGCACAGAGACAACTAGACACACACACCACTTACACCCATACACCCCTCATGCACTCCACATCACACACCCCACCACATTACCCAACACACCCTGACCAACACACATCACACAACACCAATGGCACCACAAAGGCACCCCCGTTTCACTGAGGAGGAGTTAAAGGTCATGGCAGAGGAAATTGTCAGGGAAGAGCCACAGCTCTTTGGAGCATGGGCACAGCAGATATCTATAGCAAGGAAGATGGAACTATGGTGGAGAATTGTGGACAGGGTCAACGCCGTGGGACAGCACCCAAGAACAAGGGACAACATCAAGAAGAGGTGGAACAACCTACAGGGGAAGGAACGTTCCATGGCAGCAAGAACCAGCTCGATATACAGAGGACTGGCGGTGGACCCCCACCTCCTCCCCAACAGCTCACAGCATGGGAGGAGCAAGTACTGGCAATTCTGCATCCTGAGGGACTCGCTGGAGTAGCCGGAGGACTGGACACTGGTAAGTCAACATTTACTACCTATCACCACCACAGTACCTGCATGCCATCTCACACCCACACCCTCAGTCCCATCACTCCACTCCATCCCACATACTGCACCCACACATCTCACTAACCCCAATGCCAAGTGCTGCCTGCTATACCAATGCATGGACACCCCTCCAAGCCCTGCATAGACACTCATCACTAAAGCATGCACAGCATAGGGAAACTAACAATCCCACAATACATAACCATACACAAGAAAAAGCTGGCAGGGCAACACCAACCATAGAGGGGAAGCTAGGGAAGTACAAATGTCATACACCTGAAGCATGATACATCACTTACATCCCCACAGGTACCCCAGCCAATGTCAGTGGAGAGGAGGTGCCACAACTATCCAGGCCCCCAGTGATGACAGCAACTCTGGACTTCTGGATCTGGATGACCTACCTGGCGCATCAGGGACCACTGGGCAGCCGGTTACCCAAGCCCACTCACAGACCACCACAGAGCCTCCCCCATCAGAAACCAACACCACAACACACACACACCGTCCCAAACCTCTGTCCCCAGGACACGTCAATCAGCAGTGTGCCCACCTGTACAGGGACCCCAGGCCACACCTCATACCCAAGACAATCAAGGACCTGAGGTCAGTGGCAGTGGGTACACCGTTCAAGGGACAGGGGCACAGGCCAACAGAGAAACTGTGAGGACTGCTGTGCGCTAGGGGGATGACAGGACCAGGGAACCGACTCTCCAGGAGGCACTCTCCAAGATCCTGGGAGCCTACCAACATTCTCAGGACACGATGGGCCAGATCCTTGACAACGTGCCAGAGAACAGGCGGCTGCAGGAGGGACAGTATCAGGGGATTAACAAAACCCTGATCTCAGCAGGCAGACATGGCCAACATCATGAGAGAGGCAACAGCACACCAGCGGGCCCCTACCACTAGCCATTCAACTGAACAGCCCTCCACTTCCACTGCCCCTAGTGGCCAGGAGGCCCCACCACTGGACCCACAGGCCACCAGCACCCCACCCCCTGCAAAAGGTAAACCACCCCGCAAACGTTCCCTGCGACTCAGAAAGAAGCCAGAGACTCTTGCCAACACCATCGCCAGGAAATGAGACTCTCCTGATTGTCCCCCTTGTGGCCCACTCAGTCATCTTGTCCACCTTGAGCTGCCATTGGTCCCCTTCCATTGGCCCCTTGGACACTGCACCTCTGCTACAAACAGACTGGAACAATACCCTCGACTTTCCTCCATCATCACCCCATTCCATTGCACTTTCCCCTCTGTTTCTTAGCACTACAATAAACACCCTTGGAAAAAACTCGACTACTAGTCTTTCAAGTATGGAAAATATGTAATGATGGAAATCAGCTACATTCATTATAAATGAACTGTACATAGTGAGAGGATAGAAATAATTACCTGTAGCTGTCTGTAGTGATCACATCAGGACATTGTTGTCATATCACCAAGATCTGTAAAATGATAATCCATAGGTGAGAGTAAGTAGAGGTAAAAAGTGGGTAATGCCAGCATGCCACTGCCACACAGAATACACCAATAGTCATAGAAATGTGAAGTTGCACTGTCTCAATTATGTGTCATTGGAAGAAGTGATGGATAACTGATGTTCTGTTGTCCACATCCTCATCCTCTGCCTCCTCATCTTCACTGTCCTCAGGATCCACTGTTGCCACAAGAGAATCTCTAGTCACCTCCTCCTGCAGAAAAGGTACATGGCCTCTGAGGGCCAGGTTGTGCAACATGCAGCATGCCACTACTATCTGGCAGACCTTTTCGGTGAGTGGCACAGGGATCCACCCGTCAGATGGAGGCACCTGAGCCTGGCCTTCAGGAGGCCGAAGGTCCTTTCAATAATTCTTCTGGTTAGCCCGTGTGCCTCATAATTATGTTCTTCTGCCCTTGCTCTGGCATTCCTCACAGGGGTTAGCAGCCATGATAGGTTTGGGTAGCCAGAGTCACCTGCAGGCATTGAGGGATAACATTTAGCCAACCATAAATCATATGAGGTTAACATCAGAAGCATACAGTAACATACACCGGGTGGGGACCAAGGCTCACCTATGAGCCACACCCTGTTCCTCTGTAGTTGGACCATCACATTTGGGATGCTGCTATTCCTCAGAACAAAGACATCATGCACTGACCCAGGATATTTAGCATTGACGTGGGAGATGTACTGGTCCGACAGGCACACGATCTGCACATTCATGGAGTGGTAACTTTTACGGATCCTGTACACCTGTTTGTTCTGGGGGGGCGGTCAAACGCAATATGTGTCCTGTCAGTCGCACCAATAATATTTGGGAGATGTCCCATTGGATAGAATCCGGCCTTCACTGTGGCCAAATCATTCACCTGCGGGAAAGCTATGTAGCTGCACATGTGTTTACCAGGACACACAAGACTCTTGCCAGCACGACTGAGGACATTGGCTGTGACATTCTTGCTGCCAAGCCCACTGTCACTTGGAAAGACCCAGTTGCCAGGAAATGGAGCACTGATAGAAAGTGCACAAGAGGGGGGATCCCAGTCGGATGACAGATAGCAGATATCAGGTCAGGCTGCAACTGGGCACACTGCTCTGTGATTGTGGCCCTGTCCAGTCTATAGGTGAGGATAATGTGGCTATCCTCCAGTGTAGCTAAGTCCACCAGGGGTCTTTATACGGGGGCATGTCTCCATCTCCTATTCATCCGCAGTGGTAGGTATTTAAGGGACACAAGAGTGAGTAGGCTGTCACAATTTGAACAATTGAACCACAACTTCAGTATACTTGGTGCATTTATGTTATGTGACAATGGGAATGGCGAGGTATGTGCTAATCTAGTCTGTGATGCAGCAAATATCGATAGGCCTGTTCACCCCTCCTGAAATGGCGACCACCTGTCCTGTGAGGAGGGACAGGTGGAAGTGAGGTAAATCCACCAACGTTGGGCATCGTGGCGGTAGGCGGTCGTGAAGCGCTGTGCAATTCCTCATTGGATAATATTGGGCCCTATGGAGTACAGTGGCCAATGGGGATGTACACGGGGGGTGATGTTGTACACCGTCGCAGACGTGAACGCCATTTTCTAACATGATTCCTCACTTGCTTCCTGACCTTCAACAGGAGAAGACCTACACTGCAAGTGCTGCTGTGACCTGTGTCTGGAACCTACCATGGCCCGTGTGACTGGGGAAAGGATCCCAGACTTTACATCAGAGGAGTTGGAGCAACTGTTGGATGGGGTCCTACCCCATTACGGACTGCTGTATGGGCCTCCGGACCAATTGGTGAGTACACTGTGTGCACGATCCATGTGGCATGGATGCATGGAGATGTGTGTGAAGGCATTGTGGAAGGGGGGATTATCTGTTGGTGGTGTACATGTCGTGCGCTGGGCAATGTGTGTGCCCATGGTGATGGACATGGGTATGGTGGGCCCTGTGTGTGACAGCCTGGACTGCTGGTTTAATGGTGTTCTCCTGTCTTAATTGCCTCTGCAGGTCAGTGCCCATCAAAAGAAGCGATTATGGTGTGCCATCACCAATGAGGTGTGTACCCTGGGGGTCTATGGCAGGCGGAGCACCCACTGTTGGAAGCAGTGGGAGGACCTGAGATGCTGGGCACGGAAGACTGCAGAGGCCCAGTGGGGGAGGGCCTCCCAACAAGGAATGGGTGCCTGTCAGACTCTGACCCCTCTGATGGCCCTCATGCTGGCGGTGGCATATCCTGAGCTGTATGGGCGCTTGAGAGAATCACAGCAGCCACAAGGGGGTGAGTACAGTGGGCATCATTACAAATTTTGGCTGGTGGGGTGGTATCCGGGTGATGGTTGTGTGTTAGTGCCAGAGCGGACATTGCAGCGTGGGTCCCTCTGAAGGGTAATGTTTGCATGGCAAATACAGGTAACCTAGCTTGTTAGTAGTCACTTGTAGGCAGGCCTGCGTGGGTTCCAGGTGTGCTGCAGTTGGTGGTGTGTACTCCTCATCATGCCTTGGTGAATAGCCATATCACTGATAGTGCAATGCATATTGTGTAGGCCTGTTCCATGTGTGTGAGTGTGCTGTGTACGCCAACGGTGGTGTAGGTGCAGTCATTTACCCAGTGTATCCTTTTTCTCTCTCCCCCTTTTCTTGTTTTGTCATTCTATCCTTGTGTGAATTAGCATCATCTGGCGGAGGAGCAGGGCACCAGCGACACAGGGAGCTGCATCCCACAGGACCCTGGAGGCAGAGTCCACTGACATGCAGGGAACCAGTGGGATGGATGGGGCAACACCGACTCTGATACCTCCTCTGATGAGAGCTCCCTGGTGGTGGCAGACACCTCTGTGACCACCCCAGCTGCAGGTACAGCTGGTACCCAGCACCACCCTCCCAATAGCCCCTCAGCGAGTTGCCCTGCCTGCTCACCCAGGAGTGTGGGTATCTCTTTCACCCAAGGCATCTCAGGCCCTGCCCCAGTGAGCCCTGCTGCCCTGAGTGAGGAGGCTATTGATCTCCTGAGATCCTTCTCTGTAGGGCAGTCAACCATTGTGAATGCCATCCAGGGGCTGACATCCCAGATGCAGCAATGCAATGCATTCCTGGAGGTCGGAGGACTTGGGGCCCAACAGAGATCGATTCAGGCTCTTGCCTCCTCCCTGATGTCAGCCATTGTTTCTGTTTCTACTGTCCCCCCTCCAACTAGCACTTCCCAGTCCCACTCCCCTTAACCCCAATCCATCCCAGGCACACATACAGACGAGCATGCACACAAGGCACCACACAAGAGTGGCATAGGCAAACACAAGCACCACACTTCATCCCACAGGCACTCACACAAACACCATACAGTTGTAGACATGACAACGTCCACTACCTCCACTGTCTCCCCCCCTCCCAGTCACGTCCACACTCAAACCTGCATGCACTACATCTACATTCACTATCACCATCACCACGCCAAGCAGAACACACACCTCACTGGCAGACACCTCTACAACAACCATGCATGGATCCCCTGTGTCCTCTCCCACCATGTCTGTCCCCCCTTCTAAGGGACACAAACAAAAGCACTCAAACACCCACCAGTCATCCACCTCACATCAGCATACAGCCCATGCGTCTTCACCCAAATCCAGCAGGCATACACCTCCAACAAACACTCCCTCATCATCCACTCCCATTACTCCTCCCTACTCCCATGCCAATGTCCCTGAAAAGCTTTTCCTTTCCCAAATTGACCTCTTCCCTACCCCTCCCCCATCCTGCACGTATGGGCAGGGTACAAAGGACACAGCCCAGCACCTCAGCCAACCAGTCCACGGGGACAGTGGTAGCACCACCTAATCGGGGTGGTAAGGATACAAGACCTACAACACAGAAGGGGAAGGAGCCAGCACCACCACGGAAGAAGAGGAAGAGTCCTGCACCACTAGAGAAGAGTGTGAGGAGTCCTTCACCAGCTCTGAAGAAGGGGTAGGGGCCTGCACCAGCTGTGAAGAAGGGGAAGGAGCCTGCACCAGCTGTGGAGAAGGGAAAGGAGCCTGTACCAGCTGTGATGAAGGAGAAGTAGCCTGCACCAGCTGTGAAGAAGGAGAAGGAGCCTGCACCACCAGGCACAGAGGGGAAGAGCCCATCCACCCCTGCCAGGAAGGTTAAGGGATCCACGACCCATGGACAGGAGGAGACGAGGCACTCTACGCCAGCGGAAGCTGTTGGCTAACACCGCCAACACCACCAGCTGTCACAGAGCCCCCACCACCATGTGTGGAAGTGCAGCCATCAGTGAGTGCAGGGGCTGCCCAGAAGGTTCCTCCACCCACCACCACAAAGCAGGAGTCACCGCTGGTAGATGACATGTAGGCCACCCTCAAGGGGCAGATGTGCGGGCTGCCCCCTCTAGAACCAGTGGGCAAGTCACCCACTTGAAAGACTGTGGCCTTGCACGCCACATGACAAAGCAAAGGGCAAGTTGTCCCCTCCATAACCAGTGGGCAAGCCTCCCACTTGAGAGACTGTGGCCTTGCGCTCCCCAGGACAGAGCAAAGGGCATGTTGCCCCCTCCAGAAGCAGTGGGCAAGTCACCAACTCAAGAGACTGTAACCCTACACTCCCCAGAACAAAGCAATGGGGATGTTGCCCCCTCCAGAACCAGTGAGAAAGTCACCCACCTGAGAGACTGTTGGCTTGCGGTTCCAAGGACAAAGCAATGGGCATGTTGCCCCCTCCAGAAGCAGTACGCAAGGCACCACCTCCAGAGACTGTGGCCTTGCACTCCCCAGGACAAAGCAATGGGCAAGTTGTCCACTCTAGAACTAGTGGGCAAGTCACCCACTCCAGAGACTGTGGCCTTGCAATCCCCAGCACAGAGCAATGGGCATGTTGCCCCCTCCAGAACCAGTGGGCAAGTCACCCACTCAAGAGACTGTGGTCCTACACTCCCAGAACAAAGCAATTGGGATGTTGCCCTTCCCAGAAGCAGTGGGCAAGCCACCCACTCCAGAGACTGTGGCCTTGAACTCCCTAGGACAAAGCAATGGGCATGTCACACTCTCCAGAACCAGTGGGCAAGTCACCCACTCCAGAGACTGTGGCCTTGCACTCCCCAGGACAAAGAGATGGGCAAGTTGTCCCCTCTAGAACGAGTGGGCAAGTCACCCCCTCCAGAGACTGTGTCCTTGCACTTCCCAGGACAAAGGAATGGGCATGTGCCCCCTCCAGAACCAGTGGGCAAGTCACCCACTCAAGAGACTGTGGCCTTGCACTCCCCAGGACAGAGCAATGGGCATGTTGCCCCCTCCAGAACCAGTGGGCAAGTCACCCACTCAAGAGACTGTGGTCCTACACTCCCCAGAACAAAGCAATGGGGATGTTGCCCCCTACAGAACAATGAGCAAGTCACCCACTAGAGAGACTGTTGTCTTGCACTCCCCAAGACAAAGCAATGAGCATGTTGCCCCCTCCAGAACCAGTGGGCAAGTCACCCACTCCTGATGATGTGGCCTTGCACTCCCCAGGACAAAGAAATAGGCACATCTCACCCTACAGAACCAGTGGGCAAGTCACCCACTCCAGAGACTGTGGCCTTGAACTCCCCAGGACAAAGCAATGGCCATTTTGCCCCAACCAGAAGCAGTGGGCAAGTCACCCACCTGAGAGACTGTGGCCTTGCACTCCCCAAGACAAAGCAATGAGCATGTTGCCCCCTCCAGAAGCAGTGGGCAAAGCACCTACTCCAGAGAGTGTGGCCTTGCACTCCAGAGGACAAAGCAATAGGCAAGTTGTCCCCTCTAGATCCAGTGGGCAAGTCACCCACTCCAGAGACTGTGGCCTTCACTCCCCAGGACAAAGGAATGGGCATGTTGCCCCCTCCAGAACAGATGGGCAAGTCACCACCACCAGAGACAGTGGACTTGCACTCCCCAGGACAAAACAATGGGCATGTTGCCCCATCCATAAGCAGTGGGCAAATCACCCACCTGAGAGACTGTGGCCTTGCACTCCCCAGGACAAAGCAATGGGCAGGTTGCCCCCCCCCCCCGCCGGAAGCAGTGGGCAAGTCACTCAATCCAGAGTCTGTGGCCTTGCACTCCCCAGGACAAAGCAAAGGGCATGTTGCCCCCTCCAGAAGCAATGGGCAGGTCACCCACTCCAGAGACTGTGGCCTTGCACTCCCCAGGACAAAGCAATGGGCATGTTGCCCCCTCCAGAACTAGTGGGCAAGTCACCCACTTGAGAGACTGTGGCCATGCACTCCCCAGCACAAAGCAATGGGCATGTTGCCCCCTCCAGAAGCAGTGGGCAAGTCACCCACTCCAGAGACTGTCGGCTTGCACTCTACAGATCAAAGCATTGGGCATTTTGCCCCCTCTAGAAGCAGTGGGCAAGACACCCACTCCAGAGACTGTGGCCTTGCACTCCCCAGGACAAAGCAATGGGCATTTTGCCCCATCCAGAAGCAGTGGGCAAGTCCCCCACCTGAGGGACTGTGGCCTTGCACTCCCTAGGACAAAGCAATGGGCATGTTGCCCCCTCCAGACCCAGTGGGCAAGGCACCCACTCCAGAGACTGTGACCTTGCACTCCCCAGAACAAAGCAATGGGCAAGTTGTCCAATCTAGAACCATTGGGCAAGTCACCGACTCCAGAGACTGTGGGCTTGCACTCCCAGGAGAAAGGAATGGACATTTTGCCCCTTCCAGAAGCAGTGAGCAAGTCACCCACTCCAGAGACTGTGGCCTTGCACTCTATAGGACAAAGCAATGGGCATGTTGCCCCCTCTAGAAGCAGTGGGCAAGTCAAGAACTTCAGAAACTGTGGCCTTGTGCTCCCCAGGACAAAGCAATGGGCATGTTGTCCCCTCCAGAAGCAGAGGGTTAGGCACCCACTCCAGAGACTGTGGCCTTGCACTCCCCAGAACAAAGCAATGGGCAAGTTGTCCCCTCTAGACCCAGTGGGCAAGTCACTCACTCCAGAGACTGTGACCTTGCACTCCCCAGAACAAAGGAATGGGCATGCTGGCCCCTCCAGAACCAGTGGGCAAGTCCCACGAACCAGAGACTGTGGCCGTGCACTCCCTAGGACAAAGCAGTGGGAATGTTGCTGCATCCAGAACCAGTGGGCAAGTCACCCACCTGAAAGACTGTGGCCTTACACTCCCCAGAACAAATGAATGAGCATGTTTCCCCATCCAGATCGAGTGGGCAAGTCACCCACTTCAGAGACTGTGGCCTCGCACTCCCCAGGACAAAGCAATGGACATGTTGCCCCATCCAGAAGCAGTGGCCAAATCACCCACCTGAGAGACTGTGGTCTTGCACTCCCCAAGACAAAGCAATAGGCATGTTGCCCCCTCCAGAATTAGGGGACAAGTCACTCACCTGAGGGACGGTGGCCTTGCGCTCCCCAAGACAATGCAATGGGCATATCTCACCCTACAGAACCAGTGGGCAAGTCACCCACTCCAAAGACTGTGCCTTGCACTCCTCAGGATAAAGCAATGGGCATGTTGCCGCCTCCGAAAGCAGTGGGCAAGTCACCCACTCCAGAGACTGTGGCCTTGCACTCCCAAGGACAAAGCAATAGGCATGTTGCCCCCTCCAGAAGCAGTGGGCAAGGCACCCACTCCAGAGACTGTGGCCTTGCACTCCCAAGAACAAAGCAATGGGAAAGTTGTCCCCTCTAGACCCAGTTGGCAAGTCACCCACTCCAGAGACTGTGGCCTTGCACTCCCCAGGGCAAAGGAATGGGCATGCTACCACCTCCAGAATGAGTTGGCAAGTCCCCCGATCCAGAGACTGTGGCATGCACCCCCTAGTATAAATCAATGGGAATGTTGCTGCATCCAGAACCAGTGGGCAAGTCACCCACCGGAGAGATTGTGGCCTTACACTCCCCAGAACAAAGGAATGGGCATGTTGCCCCCTCCAGAACGAGTGGGCACGTCACCCACTCCAGAGACTCTGGCCTCACACTCCCCAGGACAAAGCAATGGGCCTGTTGCCCCATCCAGAAGCAGTGGGCAAATCACCCACCTGAGAGACTGTGGTCCTGCACTCCCCAAGACAAAGCAATGGGCATGTTGCCCCCCCTAGAAGCAGTGGGAAGTCACCTACTCCAGAGACTGTGGCCTTGCACTCCCCAGGACAAAGCAATGGGAATGTTGCCCCATCCAGAAGCAGTGGGAAATTCACACATCTGAGAGACTGTGGCCTTGCACTCCCCAGGACAAAGCAATGGGCATGTTGCCCCATCCAGAAGCAGTGGGCAATTCACACACCTGAGAGACTGCGAGCATGCACTCCCCAGGACAAAGCAATGGGCATGTTGGCCCCTCCAGAAGCAGTGGGCAAGTCACCCACTCCATAGACTGTGGCCTTGAACTCCCAAGGACAAATCAAAGGGCATGTTGCCTCCTCCAGAAGCAGTGGGCAAGTCACCCTCTCCAGAGACTGGCCTTGCACTCCCCAGGACAATGCAATGGGCATGTTGCCCCATCCAGAATCAGTGGGCAAGTCACCCACCTGAGGCACTGTGGCCTTGAACTCCCCAGGACAAAGCAACAGGCATATTGCCCCCCTCCAGAAGCAGTGGGCAAGGCACCCACTCCAGAGACTGTGGCCTTGCACTCCCCAGAACAAAGCAATGGGCAAGTTGTCCTCTCTAGACCCAGTGTGCAAGTCCCCCAATTCAGAGATTGTGGCCTTGCACTCCTCAGGACAAAGCAATGGGCATGTTTCTGCATCCACAACCAGTGGGCAAGTCACCCACCTGAGAGACTGTGGTCTTGCACTCCCTAGTCCAAAGGAATGGGTATGTTGCCCCCTCCGTAACCAGTGGGCAAGTCACAAACTCCAGAGACTGTGGCCTTGCACTCCCCAGGACAAAGCAATGGGCAAGTTGTCCCCTCTAGAACCAGTGGGCAAGTCACCCACTTCAGAGACTGTGGCCTTGCACTCCCCAGGACAAAGGAATGGGCATGTTGCCCCCTTCAGAACCAGTGGGCAAGTCACCCACTCCAGAGACTGTGGCATTGCACTCCCCAGAACAAAGCAATGGGGATGTTGACCCCTCCAGAACAGTGAGAAAGTCATCCACCTGAGACACTGTTGACTTGCACTTCCCAGGACAAAGAAATGGGCATGTTGCCCCCCCCCCCAGAAGCAGTGGGCAAGTCACCCACTCTTGAGACTGTGGCCTTGCACTCCCCAGGACAATGCAATGGGCATGTCTCACCCTACAGAACCAGTGGGCAAGTCTCCCACTCCAGAGACTGTGCCTTGCACTCCCCAGGACAAAGGAATGGACATGTTGCCCCAACCAGAAGCAGTGGGCAAGTCACCCACTCCAGAGATTGTGGCCTTGCACTCCCCAGGACAAAGCAATGAGCACCTTGTCCCCTCTAGAACCAGTGGGCAAGTCACCCACTCCAGAGACAGTGGCCTTGCACTCTCCAGGACAAAACAATGGGCATGTTGCCCCATCCAGAAGCAGTGGGCAAATCACCCACCTGAGAGACTGTGGCCTTGCACTCCCCAGGACAAAGCAATGGGCATATTGCCCCCCCCCGGAAGCACTGGGCAAGTTTCCTAATCCAGAGACAGTGGCCTTGCACTCCCCAGGACAAAGCAATGGGCATGTTGCCCCCTCCAGAAGCATTGGGCACGTCACCCACTCCAGAGACTGTGGCCTTTCTCTCCCCAGGACAAAGCAATGGGCATGTTGCCCCCTCCAGAACCAGTGGGCAAGTCACCCACTCAAAAGACTGTGGCCTTGCACTCCTCAGGACAAAGCAATGGGCATGTTGCCCCCTCCAGAAGCAGTGGGCAAGTCACCCACTCCAGAGACTGTGGGCTTGCACTCTACAGGACAAAGTAATGGGCATGTTGCCCCCTCAAGAAGCAGTGGGCAAGTCACCCACTCCAGAGACTGTGGCCTTGCACTCCCCAGGACAAAGCAATAGGCAAGTTGTCCCCTCTAAAACCAGAGGGCAAGTCACCCACTCCAGAGACTGTGGCCTTGCACTTCCCAGGACAAAGCAATGAGCATGTTGCCACCTACAGAAGCAGTGGGCAAGTCACTCACCTGAGGGACTGTGGCCTTGCGCTCTCCAGGACAAAGCAATGGGCATGTTGTCCCCTCCAGAACCAGTGGGTTAGGCACCCACTCCAGAGACTGTGGCCTTGCACTCCCCAGAACAAAGCAATGGGCAAGTTGTACCCTCTAGACCCACTGGGCAAGTCACTCACTCCAGAGACTGTGACCTTGCACTCCCCAGAACAAAGGAATGGGCATGCTGGACCCTCCAGAACCAATGGGCAAGTCCCACGAACCAGAGACTGTGGCCATGCACTCCCTTGGACAAAGCAGTGGGAATGTTGCTGCATCCAGAACCAGTGGGCAAGTCACCCACCTGAAAGACTGTGGCCTTACACTCCCCAGAACAAAGGAATGAGCATGTTGCCCCATCCAGATCGAGTGGGCAAGTCACCCACTTCAGAGACTGTGGCCTCGCACTCCCCAGGACAAAGCAATGGACATGTTGCCCCATCCAGAAGCAGTGGGCAAATCACCCACCTGAGAGACTGTGGTCTTGCACTCCCCAAGACAAAGCAATAGGCATGTTGCCCCCTCCAGAATCAGGGGACAAGTCACTCACCTGAGGGACTGTGGCCTTGCGCTCCCCAGGACAATGCAATGGGCATGTCTCACCCTACAGAAACAGTGGGCAAGTCACCCACTCCAGAGACTGTGCCTTGCACTCCCCAGGATAAAGCAATGGGCATGTTGCCCCCTCCAGAAGCAGTGGGCAAGTCACCCACTCAAGAGACTGTGGCCTGGCACTCCCAAGGACAAAGCAATAGGCATGTTGCCCCCTCCAGAATCAGGGGACAAGTCACTCACCTGAGGGACTGTGGCCTTGCGCTCCCCAGCACAAAGCAATGGGCTTGTTGCCTCCTCCAGAAGCAGTGGGCAAGGCACCCACTCCAGAGACTGTGGCCTTGCACTCCCAAGAACAAAGCAATGGGAAAGTTGTCCCCTCTAGACCCAGTTGGCAAGTCACCCACTCCAGAGACTGTGCCCTTGCACTCCCCAGGGCAAAGGAATGGGCATGCTGCCACCTCCAGAATCAGTGGGCAAGTCCCCCGATCCAGAGACTGTGGCATGCACTCCCTAGTACAAGTCAATGGGAATGTTGCTGCATCCAGAACCAGTGGGCAAGTCACCCACCGGGGAGACTGTGGCCTTACACTCCCAGAACAAAGGAATGGGCATGTTGCCCCCTCCAGAACGAGTGGGCACGTCACCCACTCCAGAGACTGTGGCCTCGCACTCCCCAGGACAAAGCAATGGGCCTGTTGCCCCATCCAGAAGCAGAGGGCAAATCACCCACCTGAGAGACTGTGGTCTTGCACTCCCCAAGACAAAGCAATGGGCATGTTGCCCCCCCTAGAAGCAGTGGAAAGTCACCTACTCCAGAGACTGTGGCCTTGCACTCCCCAGGACAAAGCAATGGGAATGCTGCCCCATCCAGAAGCAGTGGGCAATTCACACACCTGAGAGACTGTGGCCTTGCACTCCCCAGGACAAAACAATGGGCATGTTGCCCCATCCAGAAGCAGTGGGCAATTCACACACCTGAGAGACTGCGAGCTTGCACTCCCCAGGACAAAGCAATGGGCATGTTGGCCCCTCCAGAAGCAGTGGGCAAGTCACCCACTCCATAGACTGTGGCCTTGAACTCCCAAGGACAAATCAAAGGGCATGTTGCCCCCTCCAGAACCAGTGAGCAAGTCACCCACTTGAGAGACTGTGGCCTTGCACTCCCCAGGATAAAGCAATTGGCATGTTGCCTCCTCCAGAAGCAGTGGGCAAGTCACCCACTCCAGAGACTGTGGCCTTGCACTCCCCAGGACAATGTAATGGACATGTTGCCCCATCCAGAATCCATGGGCAAGTCACCCACCTGAGGCACTGTGGCCTTGAACTCCTGAGGACAAAGCAACAGGCATATTGCCCCCCTCCAGAAGCAGTGGGCAAGGCACCCACTCTAGAGACTGTGGCCTTGCACTCCCCAAAACAAAGCAATGGGCAAGTTGTCCTCTCTAGACCCAGTGTGCAAGTCCCCCAATTCAGAGATTGTGGCCTTGCACTCCTCAGGACAAAGCAATGGGCATGTTTCTGCATCCACAACCAATGTGCAAGTCACCCACCTGAGAGACTGTGGTCTTGCACTCACTAGTCCAAAGGAATGGGTATGTTGCCCCCTCCAGAACCAGTGGGCAAGTCACAACCTCCAGAGACTGTGGCCTTGCACTCCCCAGAACAAAGCAATGGGCAAGTTGTCCCCTCTAGAACCAGTGGGCAAGTCACCCACTTCAGAGACTGTGGCCTTGCACTCCCCAGGACAAAGGAATGGGCATGTTGCCCCCTTCAGAACCAGTGGTCAAGTCCCCCACTCCAGAGACTGTGGCATTGCACTCCCCAGAACAAAGCAATGGGGATGTTGCCCCCTCCAGAACAGTGAGAAAGTCATCCACCTGAGACACTGTTGTCTTGCACTTCCCAGGACAAAGAAATGGGCATTTTGCCCCCCTCCCCAGAAGCAGTGGGCAAGTCACCCACTCTTGAGACTGTGGCGTGGCACTCCCCAGGACAATGCAATGGGCATGTCTCACCCTACAGAACCAGTGGGCAAGTCTCCCACTCCAGAGACTGTGCCTTGCACTCCCCAGGACAAAGGAATGGACATGTTGCCCCTCCAGAAGCAGTGGGCAAGTCACCCACTCCAGAGACTGTGGCCTTGCACTCCCAAGTACAAAGCAATGAGCACCTTGTCCCCTCTAGAACCAGTGGGCAAGTCACCCACTCCAGAGACAGTGGCCTTGCAATCCCCAGGACAAAGGAATGGGCATGTTGCCCCCTCCAGAACCAGTGGGCAAGTCACCCACTCTAGAGACAGTGGCCTTGCACTCTCCAGGACAAAACAATGGGCATGTTGCCCCATCCAGAAGCAGTGGGCAAATCACCCACCTGAGAGACTGTGGCCTTGCACTCCCCAGGACAAAGCAATGGGCATGTTGCCCCCCCCCCCCCCCGGAAGCACTGGGCAAGTTTCCCAATCCAGAGACAGTGGCCTTGCACTCCCCAGGACAAAGCAATGGGCATGTTGCCCCCTCCAGAAGCATTGGGCACGTTACCCACTCCAGAGACTGTGGCCTTTCTCTCCCCAGGACAAAGCAATGGGCATGTTGCCCCCTCCAGAACTAGTGGGCAAGTCACCCACTCAAAAGACTGTGGCCTTGCACTCCTCAGGACAAAGCAATGGGCATGTTGCCCCCTCCAGAAGCAGTGGGCAAGTCACGCACTCCAGAGACTGTGGGCTTGCACTCTACAGGACAAAGTAATGGGCATGTTGCCCCCTCAAGAAGCAGTGGGAAGTCACCCACTCCAGAGACTGTGGCCTTGCACCTCCCAGGACAAAGCAATGGGCATGTTGCCCCATCCAGAAGCAGTGGGCAAGTCACCCACCTGAAAGACTGTGGCCTTGCACTCCCAAGGACAAAGCAATGGGCATGTTGCCCCCTGTAGACCCAGTGGGCAAGGCACACACTCCAGTGACTGTGGCCTTGCACTCCCCAGAACAAAGCAATGGGCAAGTTGTCCAATCTAGAACCATTGGGCAAATCACCCAGTGCAGAGACTGTGGCCTTGCACTCCCCGTGACAAAGTAATGGCCATGTTGCCCCCTGCAGAAGTAGTGGGCAAGTCACCCACTCCAGAGACTGTGGCCATGCATTCTACAGGACAAAGCAATGGGAATGTTGCCCCCTCTAGAAGCAGTGGGCAAGTCACCAACTCCAAAGACTTTGGCCCTCATTCTGACCCTGGCGGACAGTGTTAAAGCGGCGGCCAACCAGCCAACAGGCTGGCGGCCGAAAAATATGAATTCTGACCCTGGCGGGAACCGCCAACACAGGCCGCCGCTTTAACACTCTGACCGCCACGGCGGTACAAACAAACAGCGCGGCGGTCACCGCCAACAGGCAGGCGGCAGACAATGTACCGCCCACCCTATCACGACCCACCAATCCGTCACCTTTTCCGGGGCGGGAGCCCCGCTGATAAAAACACGGCAGAAACAGACATCTCCAATGGAAAACGCTTACCTCGACACACTCCACGCGGAATCGGAACAGCATGGAACCCGAACTCCACATCCTCCCAGCCATTGCCTTCCTGCTGTTCTTCCAGGATCACGAACCACGCCGCAGACGACAACGGTGAGTACTGCACCTACGACACAGGGGAGGGGGGAGGAGGAAAGGTTACGGGCACACACATACGCAACACACCCACCCCCACCCTCACCCCCACCGAAATACCTACACACCTATGCAGATAAAAAAGTCACAGTGACCCCCCCAAGCCCCCCCCTAAACAAAGACAAAAGCCAATGCATGTAAAAGTAGAACCATATTATTGCAACAATAAAGTATAGCGACCTTAGCAATATATGAAGAATGAATACACATCTAGAACTCCATCCATACAAGCAGCAAAAGTCTGGCCCAGTCAATCAAAGTCCCAAGGTCCGTGGGCCAATGTGCAGCAACACATGGGCAAAGCCCACACACGAGATCCAGTCCATTGGAGAGAACACTGCTGGGGCATCACTAAAATAAAAAGACAGGCACCTCAGGGGGAAGGGAAGGGGGGGCACCTCAGCCACATGAGTCCACGACGCCAGATCCACGAAGGGCCTCCATGGCTACTGTGCCATCCTGGGGAGTGCAAAGCCACAGTCTCACAAGTCTCTACAGAGGGTGGATTGCCCACTGTGCCATCCTGGGGAGTGCAAAGCCACAGTCTCACAAGTCTCTACAGTGGGTGGATTGTCCACTGTGCCATCCTGGGGAGTGCAAAGCCACAGTCTCACAAGTCTCTACAGTGGGTGGGTTGCCCACTGTGCCATCCTGGGGAGTGCAAAGCCACAGTCTCACAAGTCTCTACAGTGGGTGGGTTGCCCACTGTTACATCCTGGGGAGTGCAAATCCACAGTCCATCAGGTGGATTACAGAGACCACTGGTCATGGAGGAGGCATGGTGGGCAGAGTGCGTCGTGAAGGCCTGCCCGACACAGAACCGGGACTGCCAATGGGCCAGCGGTGCTTGACAGGAAGGGCCCAGCGGAGCGGTGCCTGAGATGAAGGGCCCAGCGGAGCGGTGCTTGAGATGAAGGGCCCAGCGGAGCGGTGCTTGAGATGAAGGGCCCAGCGGAGCGGTGCTTGACAGGAAGGGCCCAGCGGAGCAGTGCTTGAGAGGAAGGGCCCAGCAGAGCGGTGCTTGAGATGAAGGGCCCAGCGGAGCGGTGCTTGAGATGAAGGGCCCAGCGGAGCGGTACTTGAGATGAAGGGCCCAGCGGAGCGGTGCTTGACAGGAAGGGCCCAGCTGAGCGGTGCTTGACAGGAAGGGCCCAGCGGAGCGGTGCTTGAGATGAAGGGCCCAGCGGAGCGGTGCTTGAGATGAAGGGCCCAGCGGAGCGGTGCTTGACAGGAAGGGCCCTGTTCAGCGGTGCTCCTCACGGCGGGGCCCTGTTCAGCGGTTCTGCTCACGGCGGGGCCCTGTTCAGCGGTGCTCCTCACGGCGGGGCCCTGTTCAGCGGTTCTGCTCACGGCGGGGCCCTGTTCAGCGGTTCTGCTCACGGCGGGCCCTGTTCAGCGGTTCTGCTCACGGCGGGGCCCTGTTCAGCGGTGCTCCTCGCGGCGGGGCCCTGTTCAGCGGTTCTGCTCACGGCGGGGCCCTGTTCAGCGGTGCTCCTCACGGCGGGCCCTGTTCAGCGGTTCTGCTCACGGCAGGGCCCTGTTCAGCGGTTCTGCTCACGGCGGGGCCCTGTTCAGCGGTGCTCCTCACGGCGGGCCCTGTTCAGCGGTTCTGCTCACGGCGGGGCCCTGTTCAGCGGTTCTGCTCACGGCGGGGCCCTGTTCAGCGGTTCTGCTCACGGCGGGGCCCTGTTCAGCGGTGCTCCTCACGGCGGGGCCCTGTTCAGCGGTTCTGCTCACGGCGGGGCCCTGTTCAGCAGTTCTGCTCACGGCGGTCCCTGTTCAGCGGTTCTGCTCACGGCGGGGCCCTGTTCAGCGGTGCCTGTCTTCTGTTTCCAGTGAACCACACCTGGCCAATATTTGCCACTCACTCTGCATCGGACCTTTCTGTTGCGGGGCCCTCCTGTGATGGAGTCCTGGGGCCCTGGCTCTCCTTCGATACCCCCGGAATGGGGCTGGTGGGGCCTTCATGGCCAGGTCGGCTGCTCCCTGCCCTTTGCTCCTTGCTGCCCTTGCCCTCCTTGGCAGACTGTCCGTGGCCCTTGGCTCCCTTACCCGATGTGGCTGGTGACGGTGCAAGGCTACCCTCCTTGGGGGCAGGCGTATCAGGCCTGTCGCGCCTGCCCTTCAGTTTCTTGGTCCTCTTCCCAGGGGGGGGGCTGGCTGTGCCTTTGCTGCTGGACGATGTCCCAGCCCAAGGAAAGGGCGGACTCCAAAAACCAGGCACGACGTTCTTTGGAGTTGCTGGGCTGGTGGTGGCTGAGGTGTTTGTGGAACTCTTTCGGGATGGAGGGGGTGGGTCAGGTGAGGAAAAGAGGTCCACTTTGGAGAGGAAAATTTTCTTGGGAGCCATGGGAAGGGTGGCTGGAGTGGGTATGGGAGTGGAGGAAGAGGATGTGGTTGTAGGAGAGTCAAGTGTGCTGCCTTTGGGTGCAGGTGCTTGGGCAGGAGGCTGACGTGAGGTGGATGGCTGTTGTTTGGGTGCCTGCCTGCGTTTGTGTGGTTGGGAAGCGGGGGTGACAGACACACTGGGAGAGGACACAGGGGACGTGTACATGGCAGTGGGGGTGGTGACTGCACGTGTGCGGACTGGTGTGGAGGGTGTGCTGGTGATGGGTGCAATGGCTGATGTGGTGTGCTTGCAGGTGTGTGTGGAGACGTCACAGGGAGGGAGGAGGTAGACGAGGAGGTGGGGGACACAGAGGAGGTGGTGGCTGTTGGCATGTCTGCATCTGGATGTTGCTTGGGTGAATGCTTGTGTCTCCTGTGGTGCTTATGACTGGATGAGCTGCCCTTGGGTGTTGAGGTGTGTGCAGGCTGGTCTGTAGGTGTGGATGGGATAGGCAGAGGAACAGGGGAGTGGGACTGGGTGGAGGTAGTCAGAAGAGGGAGGCTGGAGACAGGGACAATGGCTGCCGTCAGTGCTGAGGCCAGAGCGTTGAACGATCGTTGATGGGCAGCCTGACCCGAATGAAGGCCCTCCAGGTATGCATTGCT
Organism: Pleurodeles waltl; assembly: GCF_031143425.1. NCBI lineage: Eukaryota > Metazoa > Chordata > Amphibia > Caudata > Salamandridae > Pleurodeles > Pleurodeles waltl. The sequence continues at coordinate 526,821,040 of NC_090438.1, forward strand.
TTGATGCACCTCCCTCTCCACACCCTGGATGGCATTCAAAAGGGTAGACTGCCCAACAATGATGGTCCTCAGGAGGTCAATGACCTCCTCACTGAGGGCAGCAGGGGTGACTGGGGCAGGGCCTGAGGTGCCTGAGGCGAAGGAGATGGCCGGCTTCCTGGCCTTGCGGGCACGGGCCGAGGGGCTGCTGGGAGGGCGGAGCTGGTGCGCTGGGTGGCGGCTGTACCTGTTTCTGCGGTGGGCACGGATGTTGCTGCCACTGCAAGGGAGCTCCCTTCCGAGGACGTGTCGGTGTCGCTGCCGTCTCCACGGGTCCCCGTGGTGGAGCCCCCCTCGCCCTCCGTCTCACTGGTCATGTCGGAGTCCGTTGCATGGGCCTCCGGGGCCATGTGAGGTGCAGCTCCCTCTTGCACCGATGCCACTTCTCCTCCGCCTGATGATGCTAATGCACACATTCACAGATAAACAAAGAAAATGGGGGGGGTGGAAAACATAAAGACAAGTTGAGTGCATGCATTGGGGACACCGTTGGCGGAGAGGACAGACACAGAAGTCCCCTGCACTACGCTGCGCACTTGGGGTACACTACTCATTCACTGGGACATGCCCTACAAGCCTATGGGCGACAACTGCCCACACAGTATACACTGGTCCATGAATCGCGTTACTAGGCACCCTACAGAGGTGGGGGGCGGGGGCACAGGACCATACTTCACGGACGGGCCTATCCTACAGAAATCGCCTTGGCCTAGGGATACCCACAGCCCTCCTCCCCCACCCAGGCACCTCCACTGCGCGCAAAATAGCTGAATGTGCTGGTACTCACCCCCTTGTGTCTGCTGTGATGTCCTCAAGCACCCATCTAAATCGGGGTAGGCCACCGCCAGGATCCGGGACATCAGGGGGGTCAAGGTACGACTGGCACCCCTCCTAGGTTGGGAGGCCATCCCCAGCAGAGCCTCCGCGGTCTTCCTGCTCCCGCGGCGGATGTCCTCCCACCTCTTGCGGCAGTGGGTGCCCCTTCTGGTGTGGACCCCCAGGGCCCGGACGTCCTTGGCGATGGCACGCCAAATGTCAATCTTCTGATGGGCGCTGACCTATGTGACATGTACAGGGGGGGAAGAGAAACATCATCACTTTTCTGCATGCTCGATGTGAGTGGCCCCCCCTCCCCAACCTTGCCATGTGGCACATGCTCTCATCTGTCGTGCCATGCATTCGTCATTCGCTGCCCTCCCCTCCATCGTACATCCTCCCCACTCAGGCCAGGCATTGGGCACTATGCATTGCCCCCCGTGTACTCACATGTTGGTCTGGAGGCCCGTAGAGTAGCGCATACTGGGGGAGGACCCCGTCCACGAGCTTCTCCAACTCCTCGGAACTGAAGGCGGGGGCCCTTTCCCCAGTCGCAGCAGCCATTGTCACTTCCAGACCGAGGTCACAGCAGCACTTGCAGTATAGGTCCTCTCCTGTGGATGCTCAGGTCTCGTGTGGTCAAGCAGAGAGAAAATGGCGGTTACGGCCGCTGCGGTGCGTACCGCGGCGGCCGGCGCTCACCGCCATTGGCTCTTGAAACCCATAGGTTTCAATGTTGTCCAATGCGGTTGTGCCACGTTTGCGCAATTACCTCACTTCACATTGTCACACTTCACAGGTCAGGCATCCGCCATTTCAAGGGCCCACATGGCTTTATTCCTACTGCGTCACACATGGCTAGGCCTTGCACCGACAATCATACTAGCCATTCAATCCCAAGAGATACGTGTACTGGGCATGCTGTGGGCACTTACCTGTGGGTTGCTTGACTCTGTGCTCCATGTTGTCCTTCCTAGGCATCGTCCGCTGGGACTTGCGTGGAGACGGAGGAATCTTCCCGTGTACAGACCGCTGGTGGACCTGTCGACAATGGAAGAAAGACACGTCATACTCACCTACAGACTCAACCGTGCCACTATACAGGAACTGTGTGCCCAGCTGGAGCCAGAACTGATGTCACCCATCCGCCAACCCACAGGGATACCGCCTCTAGTGCAGGTGCTGTCAGTACTGCATTTTTTGGCAAGTAGATCATTTCAAACGACCGTGGCCATTTCATCTGGGATGTCTCAGCCTATGTTTTCGAAGGTGTTGTCCAGAGTGTTGTCTGCCCTGATGAAATACATGCGGAGCTACATCATTTTCCCTGAGGTGGGTGACTTGCCTACAGTGAAGGGTGATTTCTATGCCCTTGGACACATTCCCAATATCATTGGTGCCATTGATGGTACCCATGTGACTTTGGTTCCCCCAAAAGACGATGAGCAGGTGTACAGGAACCGTAAAAACTATAATTCGATGAATGTCCAGGTGGTCTGTTTGGCTGACCAGTACATCTCCCATTTAAATGCCAAATTCCCAGGGTCAGTGCATGACGCGTACATCATGCGAAATAGAAGCATCCCTTATGTGATGGAACAGCTACAGAGACACCGTGTGTGGCTAATTGGTGACTCTGGTTACCCAAACCTGCCTTGGCTATTGACCCCAGTGAGGAATCCCAGGACCAGGGCAGAGGAACGGTACAATGAGGCCCATGGGCGGACTAGGAGGGTGATTGAGCGGACCTTCGGCCTCCTGAAGGCCAGGTTTAGTTGCCTGCATATGACTGGTGGATCCCTAATGTACTCACCAAGGAAGGTGTGTCATATCATCGTGGCCTGCTGCATGCTTCACAACCTGGCTTTGCGACGCCAGGTGCCTTTCCTGCAGGAGGATGGTCCAGATGGTGGTGTTGTGGCTGCTGTGGAGCCTGCGGAGAGTGAAGAGGAGGAAAACCAATAGGACGGCACAGACAACAGGGACAGAGTGATACTGCAGTATTTCCAGTGACACACAGGTAATAATCTACTCCAGCATTGTATTATATCTGTAACTGTAGTGGCTCTCTACTGTCTGACCTTTCACCCCAATGTATGGTAACTTAGTTGTGTATATCACTTCCTATTTCAGTGATCTGATCCCCACGGAGTGCCCTCTGGTTTTTTTCCCCATGGACTACCGCTGTGTGACACTGGTATGTTGTCATCACAATGTAACTAGAACTGTTTTGTTGGTTATATCGAATACATTTGGTTTAAATAAATAGATAGCAGAATCCAGTTGGTTAATGTGCAATAATTGTGTTTATTGAAGTTTTAAAATAGGTGTATGGTTCAAACAGGGTGATGGTGGAGGCATGTCCATGGCAGTGTCCAGACTGTCGTTCCTACAGGTCCATTGTCCATATGCCTGTGGAAGGTGGAGCAGGGGCAGTTCAAGGTTGGACAGGGTAAACAAGTGGGACAGTGGGATGACATCCGGGGGTTTCCGTGCATGGCGGGGGTCTTGACATCCTACTCTGTCTTCTTCCTCGATCTCAGGCCTTTCTTGCGGGTGGTTCTTGTTCTGCAGGGGGTGGGGTCCGGGAGGGCCGTTGCTGTTGTGTCGGGGCCTCCTGACCACTAGCGCCGGTGGAGGTGGTGGGCTGTTCTTCCTCCATGCTAGTGGCAGGGGCCCTTTGGGGGGCCACATGGTCCCGCAATGTGGTGACAATCTGGTTGAGTGCCACCACGATTGTACCCATTGCGGAACTGATGGTGCACAGTTCTTCCCGGAACCCCATGTACTGGCCCTCCTGCATGGCCTGGATCTCCTGGAACCTGGCCAGGACCGTCGCCATCGTCTTTTGGGAGTGGTGGTACACTCCCATGATGGTGGTGAGGGCCTCTTGGACAGTGGGTTCCCTAGGCCTGTCCTCCCTCTGTCGCACAGCAGCCCTCCCAGTTCCTCTTTGTTCCTGGGCCTCTGTCCCCTGGACGGTGTGCCCACTACCAGTGCCCCCAGGTCCCTGCTGTAGTTGGGGTTGTGGGTTACCCTGGGTGCCCTGTACTGGTAGACACACCGCTGCTTGACCTGTCCTGGAGACAGAAGCATGGGCCCGCTGGGTGGGTGCTGTGCTGGTGTTTCCTGAGGGGGGTAGGTCTGCTGTGGCCTGGGGCTGACTGAGGGTAACCGACTGTCCAGAGGTCCCCGATGGTCCGGGCTGGTCATCAGGTTCTAGGTCGACAGAGCTGCTGTCATCACTGGGGGCCTGTTCTGGGGGTGGGATGGACAAATCTGGACCCTCCTGGCCGGTGTGTTGGCGTTCGGGCCCTGCAGGGGTAAAAGAATATGGTTATTGATTTTGTGTGTGCCGTGGCGTGCGATTTGTGGGTGCCCTTGTCCCCCAGTGCTGGCAGTCCCATGTGGGAGGAGTTGTGAGGGTGGTTTGTGGGGGGGATGGGTATGTGCAGTGGTCATGCTTAGGTGATGGGTGTCCATGGTATGTGTTGGCATTCAGGGGTTTGGGTTGGGTTGGGTGGGTTGTGCTGGTGAGACATTAGCAGGGAGGATATGTGCTGGGGGGTTGGGGGTGAGGGTGGGGGTGTGGGTTGGCATGCTGGTGGTTGGGGGGGGGTGAAGTAGTTGAGATTCGACTTTCCAGAGTCCATTCCTCCGCCTACTCCAGCGAGGCCCTCAGGATGCAGGATGTTCAAGACCTCTTGCTCCCATGCTGTGAATTCGGGTGGAGTGGGTGGGGGTCCGCCGCCAGTCTTCTGAACAGCGATGTTGTATCTTGACACCATCGACCGCACCTTCCCCCGTAGGTCGTTCCAGCGCTTTCGGATGTCTTCCCGATTTCTGGGATGCTGTCCCACAGCGTTGACCCTATCGACGATCCTTTGCCATAGCTCCGCCTTCCTGGCTATTGTGGTGTGCTGCACCTGTGTGCCGAAGAGCTGGGGCTCTACCCTGATTATTTCCTCCACCATGACCCTGAGTTCTTGGTCCGAGAACCTGGGGTGTCTTTGGGGTGCCATGGGGTGGCGTGGATGAGGTGTGGGGTGGTGTTTGTGGTGATGAGTGTAGTGGTGTGTGGTGTTTTGTGCGTAGATGTGCTGTGGGTGATGATGTTGGGTTCCTGTGTGTGTTGTGGTTTGCGTTCCCTGTGCTCTCTCTCTGTGTATTGCGCCGTGTCTCTGAATTTCGCTTTGTGGGGGTTTGTGGGTGATGTGGGTGTGTGTTTTATATGGTGATGGGTGTGTGGGAGTGGTGTTTGTATGTGTATCAGGTGTGTGTATTTGGAATTGTCCAATGTGGCTGTGTTTTGTAAAGGTGTGGGTATTTTGAGCGCGGCGGTGTGTACCGCCAATGGAATACCGCGGTTGAAAGACCGCCGCGTGGATTCGTGGGTCGTAATGGCATGGGCATGTTTGTGTTGGCGTGACGGTGGAGGTTTGGTCATCTCCAGGTTATCGCTGACCGCTGATGAGGCGGCCTTCAGTGGATGTTGGGTTTTTGTCGGTTTGGCAGTTGTGGGTCAGAATGACCGTGGCGGTTTACCGCGGCCGCGACGGGATGATGGCGGTCTTCTGACCGGCGGTACGTGCCTTTTACCGCCAGGGTCAGGATGACCCCCTTTGTCCTTGTGCTCACCAGTACTAAGCAATGGGCATGTTGCCCCACCCAGAAGCAGTGGGCAAGTCACCCACCTGAGAGACTGTGGCCTTGCACTCCCCAGGATCAAGCAATGGGCATGTTGCCCCCACTAGAAGTAGTGGGCAAGTCACCCACTCCAGAGACTGTGGCCTTGCACTCCCCAGGACAAAGCAATGGGCAAGTTGTCCCCTCTAGAACCAGAGGGCAAGTCACCCACTCCAGAGACTGTGGCCTTGCACTTCCCAGGACAAAGGAATTGGCATGTTGCCCCTCCAGAACCAGTGGGAAGTCACCCACACCAGAGACTGTGCCCTTGCAATCCCGAGGGCAAAGCAATGGGCATGTTGTCCCATCCAGAAGCAGTGGGCAAGTCACTCACCTGAGAGACTGTGGCCTTGCACTCCCCAGGACAAAGGAATGGGCATATTGTCCTTTCCATAAGCAGTGGGCAAGTCACCCACCGGAGAGACTGTGGCCTTGCACTCAGCCAGGATAAAGCAATGGGCATGTTGCCCCCTCCAGAAGAAGTGGGCAAGTCACCCACTCCAGAGACTGTGGCCTTGCACTCCCCAGGACAAAGCAATAGGCATGTTATCCCCTCCAGAATCAGGGGACAAGTCACTCACCTGAGGGACTGTGGCCTTGCGCTCCCCGGAACAAAGCAATAGGCTTGTTGCCCCCTCCAGAAGCAGTGGGCAAGGCACCCACTCCAGAGACTGTGGCCTTGCACTCCCAAGAACAAAGCAATGGGAAAGTTATCCCCTTTAGACCCAGTTGGCAAGTCACCCACTCCAGAGACTGTGGCCTTGCACTCCCTAGGGCAAAGGAATGGGCATGCTGCCGCCTCCAGAATCAGTGGGCAAGTCCCCAGAACCAGAGACTGTGGCCATGCACTCCCTAGGACAAATCAATAGGATTGTTGCTGCATCCAGAACCAGTGGGCAAGTCACCCACCGGAGAGACTGTGGCCTTACACTCCCCAGAACAAATGAATGGGCATGTTGCCCCCTCCAGAACGAGTGGGCACGTCACCCACTCCAGAGACTGTGCCCTCGCACTCCCAAGGACAAAGCAATGGGCATGTTGTCCCATCCAGAAGCAGTGGGCAAATCACCCACCTGAGAGACTGTGGTCTTGCACTCCCCAAGACAAAGCAATGGGCATATTGCCCCCCCCCTAGAAGCAGTGGGAAGTAACCCACTCCAGAGACTGTGGCCTTGCACTCCCCAGGACAAAGCAATGGGAATGTTGCCCCATCCAGAAGCAGTGGGCAATTCACACACCTGAGAGACTGTGGCTTTGCACTCCCCAGGACAAAGCAATGGGCATGTTGCCCCATCCAGAGGCAGTGGGCAATTCACCCACCTGAAAGACTGTGGTCTTGCACTCCCCAGGACAAAGGAATGGGTATATTGCCCCCTCCAGAACCAGTGGGCAAGTCGCCCACTCCAGAGACTGTGGCCTTGCACTCCCCAGGACAAAGCAATGGGCATGTTGCCCCCTCCAGAACCAGTGGGCAAGTCACCCACTTGAGAGACTGTGGCCTTGCACTCCCCAGGATCAAGCAATGGGTATGTTGCCCCCTCTAGAAGTAGTGGGCAAGTCACCCACTCCATAGATTATGGCCTTGCACTCCCAAGGACAAATCAAAGGGCATGTTGCTCCGTCCAGAACCAGTAAGCCAGTCACGCACTTGAGAGACTGTGGCCTTGCACTCCTCAGGATAAAGCAATGGGCATGTTGGCTCCTCCAGAAGCAGTGGGCAAGTCACCCACTCCAGAGACTGTGGTCTTGCACTCCCCAGGACAAAGCAATGGTCATGTTGTCCCCTCTAGAACCAGTGGGCAAGTCACCCACCTGAGAGACTGTGGCATTGCAATCCCCAGAACAAAGCAATGGGCATGTTGACCCGTCCAGAAGCAGTGGGCAAGTCACCCACTCCAGAGACTGTGGCCTTGCACTCACCAGGACAAAGCAATGGGCAAGTTGTCCTCTCTAGACCCAGTGGGCAAGTCCCACACTCCAGAGACTGTGGCCTTGCACTCCCCAGAACAAAGCAATGGGCATGTTACCCCAACCAGAAGCAGTGGGCAAGTCACCCACCTGAGAGACTGTGGCCTTGCACTCCCCAGTACGAAGCAATGGGCATGTTGCTCCCTCCGGAAACAGTGGGCAAAGCACCCACTCCAGAGACTGTGGCCTTGCACTCCCCAGGACAAAGGAATGGGCATGTTGTCCCATCCAGAACCAGTGGGAAAGCCACCCACACCAGAGACTGTGCCCTTGCACCCCCGAGGGCAAAGCAATGGGCATGTTGTCCCATCCAGAAGCACTGGGCAAGTCACCCACCTGAGAGACTGTGGCCTTGCACTCCCCAGGACAAAGCAATGGGCATGTTGCCCCCTCCAGAAGAAGTGGGCAAGTCACCCACTCCAGAGACTGTGGCCTTGCACTCCCCAGGACAAAGCAATAGGCATGTTATCCCCTCCAGAATCAGGGCACAAGTCACTCACCTGAGGGACTGTGGCCTTGCGCTCCCCGGAACAAAGCAATAGGCTTGTTGCCCCCTCCAGAAGCAGTGGGCAAGGCACCCACTCCAGAGACTGTGGCCTTGCACTCCAAAGAACAAAGCAATGGGAAAGTTATCCCCTTTAGACCCAGTTGGCAAGTCACCCACTCCAGAGACTGTGGCCTTGCACTCCCTAGGGCAAAGGAATGGGCATGCTGCCGCCTCCAGAATTAGTGGGCAAGTCCCCCGAACCAGAGACTGTGGCCATGCACTCCCTAGGACAAATCAATAGGATTGTTGCTGCATCCAGAACCAGTGGGCAAGTCACCCACCGGAGAGACTGTGTCCTTACACTCCCCAGAACAAATGAATGGTCATGTTGCCCCCTCCAGAACGAGTGGGCACGTCACCCACTCCAGAGACTGTGCCCTCGCACTCCCATGGACAAAGCAATGGGCATGTTGTCCCATCCAGAAGCAGTGGGCAAATCACTTACCTGAGAGACTGTGGTCTTGCACTCCCCAAGACAAAGCAATGGGCATATTGCCCCCCCCCTAGAAGCAGTGGGAAGTAACCCCCTCCAGAGACAGTGGCCTTACACTCCCCAGGACAAAGCAATGGGAATGTTGCCCCATCCAGAAGCAGTGGGCAATTCACACACCTGAGAGACTGTGGCCTTGCACTCCCCAGGACAAATCAATGGGCATGTTGCCCCATCCAGAAGAAGTGGGCAATTCACACACCTGAGAGACTGCAAGCTTTCACTCCCCAGGACAAAGCAATGGGCATGTTGGCCCCTCCAGAAGCAGTGGGCAAGTCACCCACTCCATAGACTGTGGCCTTGCACTCCCAAGGACAAATCAAAGGGCACGTTGCTCCCTCCAGAACCAGTGAGCAAGTCACCCACTTGAGAGACTGTGGCCTTGCACTCACCAGGATAAAGCAATGGGCATGTTGCCTCCTCCAGAAGCAGTGGGCAAGTCACCCACTCCAGAGACTGTGGCCTTGCACTCCCCAGGACAAAGCAATGGGCATGTAGCCCCCTCTAGAACCAGTGGGCAAGTCACCCACCTGAGAGACTGTGGCATTGCACTCCTCAGGATCAAGCAATGGGCATGTTGCCCCCTCAAGAAGTAGTGGGCAAGTCACCCACTCCAGAGACTGTGGCCTTGCACTACCCAGGACAAAGCAATGGGCAAGTTGTCCCCTCTAGAACCAGAGGGCAAGTCACCCACTCCAGAGACTGTGGCCTTGCACTTCCCAGGACAAAGGAATGGGCATGTTGCCCCTCCAGAACCAGTGGGAAGTCACCCACACCAGAGACTGTGCCCTTGCAATCCCGAGGGCAAAGCAATGGGCATGTTGTCCCATCCAGAAGCAGTGGGCAAGTCACTCACCTGAGAGACTGTGGCCTTGCACTCCCCAGGACAAAGGAATGGGCATATTGTCCTTTCCATAAGCAGTGGGCAAGTCACCCACCGGAGAGACTGTGGCCTTGCACTCACCCAGGATAAAGCAATGGGCATGTTGCCCCCTCCAGAAGAAGTGGGCAAGTCACCCACTCCAGAGACTTTGGCCTTGCACTCCCCAGGACAAAGCAATAGGCATGTTATCCCCTCCAGAATCAGGGGACAAGTCACTCACCTGAGGGACTGTGGCCTTGCGCTCCCCGGAACAAAGCAATAGGCTTGTTGCCCCCTCCAGAAGCAGTGGGCAAGGCACCCACTCCAGAGACTGTGGCCTTGCACTCCCAAGAAAAAAGCAATGGGAAAGTTATCCCCTTTAGACCCAGTTGGCAAGTCACCCACTCCAGAGACTGTGGCCTTGCACTCCCTAGGGCAAAGGAATGGGCATGCTGCCGCCTCCAGAATCAGTGGGCAAGTCTCCCGAACCAGAGACTGTGGCCATGCACTCCCTAGGACAAATCAATAGGAATGTTGCTGCATCCAGAACCAGTAGGCAAGTCACCCACCGGAGAGACTGTGGCCTTACACTCCCCAGAACAAATGAATGGGCATGTTGCCCCCTCCAGAACGAGTGGGCACGTCACCCACTCCAGAGACTGTGCCCTCGCACTCCCAAGGACAAAGCAATGGACATGTTGTCCCATCCAGAAGCAGTGGGCAAATCACCCACCTGAGAGACTGTGGTCTTGCACTCCCCAAGACAAAGCAATGGGCATATTGCCCCCCCCTAGAAGCAGTGGGAAGTCACCCCCTCCAGAGACTGTGGCCTTCACTCCCCAGGACAAAGCAATGGGAATGTTGCCCCATCCAGAAGCAGTGGGCAATTCACACACCTGAGAGACTGTGGCCTTGCACTCCCCAGGACAAATCAATGGGCATGTTGCCACATCCAGAAGCAGTGGGCAATTCACATACCTGAGAGACTGCGAGCTTTCACTCCCCAGGACAAAGCAATGGGCATGTTGGCCCCTCCAGAAGCAGTGGGCAAGTCACCCACTCCATAGACTGAGGCCTTGCACTCCCAAGGACAAATCAAAGGGCACGTTGCTCCCTCCAGAACCAGTGAGCAAGTCACCCACTTGAGAGACTGTGGCCTTGCACTCACCAGGATAAAGCAATGGGCATGTTGCCTCCTCCAGAAGCAGTGGGCAAGTCACCCACTCCAGAGACTGTGGCCTTGCACTCCCCAGGACAAAGCAATGGGCATGTAGCCCCCTCTAGCACCAGTGGGCAAGTCACCCACCTGAGAGACTATGGCATTGCACTCCCCAGGACAAAGCAATGGGCATGTTGCCCCCTCCAGAAGCAGTGGGCAAGTCACCCACTCCAGAGACTGTGGCCTTGCACTCCCCAGGACAAAGCAATGGGCAAGTTGTCCCCTCTAGAACCAGTGGGCAAGTCACCCACTCCAGAGACTGTGGCCTTGCACTTTCCAGGACAAAGGAATGGGCATGTTGCCCCTCCAGAACCAGTGGGAAGTCACCCACACCAGAGACTGTGCCCTTGCAATCCTGAGGGCAAAGCAATGGGCATGTTGTCCCATCCAGAAGCAGTGGACAAGTCACTCACCTGAGAGACTGTGGCCTTGCACTCCCCAGGACAAAGCAATTGGCATGTTGCCCCCTCCAGAAGCAGTGGGCAAGTCACCCACTCCTGAGACTGTGGCCTTGCACTCCCCAGGACAAAGCAATGGGCATGTTGCCCCATCCAGAGGCAGTGGGCAATTCACCCACCTGAAAGACTGTGGTCTTGCACTCCCCAGTACAAAGGAATGGGTATATTGCCCCCTCCAGAACCAGTGGGCAAGTCGCCCACTCCAGAGACTGTGGCCTTGCCCTCCCCAGGACAAAGCAATGAGCATGTTGCCCCCTCCAGAACCAGTGGGCAAGTCACCCACTTGAGAGACTGTGGCCTTGCACTCCCCAGGATCAAGCAATGGGTATGTTGCCCCCTCTAGAAGTAGTGGGCAAGTCACCCACTCCATAGATTATGGCCTTGCACTCCCAAGGACAAATCAAAGGGCGTGTTGCTCCCTCCAGAACCAGTAAGCAAGTCACGCACTTGAGAGACTGTGGCCTTGCACTCCTCAGGATAAAGCAATGGGCATGTTGGCTCCTCCAGAAGCAGTGGGCAAGTCACCCACTCCAGAGACTGTGGTCTTGCACTCCGCAGGACAAAGCAATGGTCATGTTGTCCCCTCTAGAAACAGTGGGCAAGTCACCCACCTGAGAGACTGTGGCATTGCAATCCCCAGAACAAAGCAATGGGCATGTTGTCCCGTCCAGAAGCAGTAGGCAAGTCACCCACTCCAGAGACTGTGGCCTTGCACTCACCAGGACAAAGCAATGGGCAAGTTGTCCCATCTAGAACCAGTGGGCAAGGCACACACTCCTGAGACTCTGGCCTTGTACTTCCCAGGACAAAGGAATGGGCATGATGTCCCATCCAGAACCAGTGGGAAAGCCACCCACACCAGAGACTGTGCCCTTGCACCCCCGAGGGCAAAGCAATGGGCATGTTGTCCCATCCAGAAGCACTGGGCAAGTCACCCACCTGAGAGACTGTGGCCTTGCACTCCCCAGGACAAAGCAATGGACATGTTGCCCCTCCAAAAGCAGTGGACAAGTCACCCACTACAGAGACTGTGGCCTTGCACTCCCCAGGACAAAGCAAAGGGCAAGTTGTCCCCTCTAGAACCAGTGGGCAAGTCACCCACTTCAGAGACTGTGGCCTTGCACTCCCCGGGACAAAGGAATGGGCATGTTGCCCCTCCAGAACCAGTGAGCAAGTCACCCACTCCAGAGACTGTGGCCTTGCACTCCCCAGGGCAAAGCAATGGGCATATTGTCCCTTCCAGAAGCAGTGGGAAAGTCACCCACCTGAGAGACTGTGGCCTTGCACTCCCCTGGATAAAGCAATGGGCATGTTGCCACCTCCAGAAGCAATTGGCAAGTCACCCAGTCCAGAGACTGTGGCCTTGCACTCCGCAGGACAAAGCAATAGGCATGTTGCCCCCTCCAGAAGCAGTGGGCAAGCCACTCACCTGAGGGACTGTGGCCTTAAGCTCCCCAGGACAAAGCAATGGGCATGTTGCCCCCTCCAGAAGCAGTGGGCAGGCACCCACTCCAGAGACTGTGGCCTTGCACTCCCAAAAACAAAGCAATGGGCAAGTTGTCCCCTCTAGACCCATTTGGCAAGTCACCCACTCTAGAGACTGTGGCATTGCACTCCCCAGGACAAAGGAATCGGCATGCTGCCCCCTCCAGAACCAGTGGGCAAGTCCCTCAATCCAGATACTGTGGCCATGCACTCCCTAGGACAAAGCAATGGGAATGTTGCTGCATCCAGAACCAGTGGGCAAGTCACCCACCTGAGAGACTGTGGCCTTACACTCCCCAGAACAAAGGAATGGGCATGTTGCACCCTCCAGAACGAGTGGGCAAGTCACCCACTCCAGAGACTGAGGCCTCGAACTCCCCAGGACAAAACAATGGGCATGTTGCCCCATCCAGAAGCAGTGGGAAAATCACCCACCTGAGAAACTGTGGTCTTGAACTCCCCAAGAGAAAGCAATGGCCATGTTGCCCCCCCTAAAAGCAGTGGGAAGTCACCCACTCCAGGGACTGTGGCCTAGCACTCCCCAGGACAAAGCAATGGGAATGTTGCCACATCCAGAAGCATTGGGCAATTCACACACCTGAGAGACTGTGGCCTTGCACTCCCCAGGACAATGCAGTGGGCATGTTACCCCATCTAGAAGCAGTGGGCAATTCACACACCTGAGAGACTGTGAGCTTGCACTCCCCAGGACAAAGCAATGGGCATGTTGCCCCCTCCAGAAGCCGTGGGCAAGTCCCCCACTCCATAGACTATGGCCTTGAACTACCAAGGACAAATCAAAGGGCATGTTGCCCCCTCCAGCACCAGTAAGCAAGTCACACACTTGAGAGACTGTGGCCTTGCACTCCCCAGGATAAAGCAATGGGCATGTTGCCTCCTCCAGAAGCAGTGGGCAAGTCACCCACTCCAGAGACTGTGGCCTTGCACTCCCCAGGACAAAGCAATGGTCATGTTGTCCCTTCTAGAACCAGTGGGCAAGTCACCCACCTGAGAGACGGTGGCATTGCACTCCCCAGGACAAAGCAATGGGCATGTTGCCCCCCGAGAAGCAGTGGGCAAGTCACCCACTCGAGAGACTGAGGCCTTGCACTCCCCAGGACAAAGCAATGGGCAAGTTGTCCCATCTAGAACCAGTGGGCAAGTCACCCACTCCAGAGACTCTGGCCTTGAACTTCCCAGGACAAAGGAATGGCCATGTTGTCCCATACAGAAGCAGTGGGCAAGTCACCCACTTAAGAGAGTGTGGCCTTGCACTCCTCAGGACAAAGCAATGGGCATGTTGGCCCCTCCAGAAGCAGTGGGCAAGTCACCCACTCCAGAGACTGTGGCCTTCCACTCCCCAGGACAATGCAATGGGAATGTTGCCCCATCTAAAAGCAGTGGGCAATTCACCCACCTGAGAGACTGTGGTCTTGCACTCCCCAGGACAAAATAATGGGTATGTTGCTCCCTCCAGAACCAGTGGAAAAGACACCCACTCCAGAGACTGTGGCCTTGCACTCCCCAGGACAAAGCAATGGGCATGTTGCCCCCTCCAGAACTAGTGGGCAAGTCACCCACTACAGAGACTGTGGGCTTACACTCCACAGGACAAAGCAATGGGCATGTTGCCCCCTCCAGAAGCAGTGGGCAAGTCACCCACTCCAGAGACTGTGGCCTTGCACTCCCCAGGACAAAGCAATGGGCACGTTGTCCCCTCTAGAACCAGTGGGCAAGTCACCCACTCCAGAAACTCTGGCCTTGCACTTCCCAGGACAAAGGAATGGGCATGTTGCCCCCTCCAGAAGCAGTGGGCAAGTCACCCACTCCTGAGACTGTGGCCTTGCACTCCCCACGACAAAGCAATGGGCATGTTGCCCCATCCAGAGGCAGTGGGCAATTCACCCACCTGAAAGACTGTGGTCTTGCACTCCCCAGGACAAAGGAATGGGTATATTGCCCCCTCCAGAACCAGTGGGCAAGTCACCCACTCCAGAGACTGTGGCCTTGCACTCCCCAGGACAAAGCAATGGTCATGTTGTCCCTTCTAGAACCAGTGGGCAAGTCACCCACCTGAGAGACGGTGGCATTGCACTCCCCAGGACAAAGCAATGGGCATGTTGCCCCCCCGAGAAGCAGTGGGCAAGTCACCCACACCAGAGACTGTGGCCTTGCACTCCCCAGGACAAAGCAATGGGCAAGTTGTCCCATCTAGAACCAGTGGGCAAGTCACCCACTCCAGAGACTCTGGCCTTGAACTTCCCAGGACAAAGGAATGGCCATGTTGTCCCATACAGAAGCAGTGGGCAAGTCACCCACTTAAGAGAGTGTGGCCTTGCACTCCTCAGGACAAAGCAATGGGCATGTTGGCCCCTCCAGAAGCAGTGGGCAAGTCACCCACTCCAGAGACTGTGGCCTTGCACTCCCCAGGACAATGCAATGGGCATGTTTCCCCATCCAAAAGCAGTGGGCAATTCACCCACCTGAGAGACTGTGGTCTTGCACTCCCCAGGACAAAATAATGGGTATGTTGCTCCCTCCAGAACCAGTGGGAAAGTCACCCACTCCAGAGACTGAGGCCTTGCACTCCGAGGACAAAGCAATGGGCATGTTGCCCCCTCCAGAACTAGTGGGCAAGTCACCCACTCCAGAGACTGTGGGCTTACACTCCACAGGACAAAGCAATGGGCATGTTGCCCCCTCCAGAAGCAGTGGGCAAGTCACCCACTCCAGAGACTGTGGCCTTGCACTCCCCAGGACAAAGCAATGGGCAAGTTGACCCCTCTAGAACCAGTGGGCAAGTCACCCACTCCAGAAACTCTGGCCTTGCACTTCCCAGGACAAAGGAATGGGCATGTTGTCCCATCCAGAACCAGTGGGAAAGTCACCCACACCAGAGACTGTGCCCTTGCACTCCCGAGGGCAAAGCAATGGGCATGTTGTCCCATCCAGAAACAGTGGGCAAGTCACCCATAAGAGAGACTGTGGCCTTGCACTCCCCAGGACAAAGCAATGGGCATGTTGCCCCTCCAGAAGCAGTGGGCAAGTCACCCACTCCAGAGACTGTGGCCTTGCACTCCCCAGGACAAAGGAATGGGCATGTTGCCCCTCCAGAACCAGTGGGCAAGTCACCCACTCCAGAGACTGTGCCTTGCACTCCCCAGGGCAAAGAAATGGGCATATTGTCCCTTCCAGAAGAAGTGGGAAAGTCACCCACCTGAGAAACTGCTGCCTTGCACTCCCCTGGACAAAGCAATGGGCATGTTGCCCCTCCAGAAGCAGTGGGCAAGTCACCCTCTACAGAGACTGTGGCCTTGCACTCCCCAGGACAAAGCAATGGGCATGTTGTCCCCTCTAGAACCAGTGGGCAAGTCACCCACTTCAGAGACTGTGGCCTTGCACTCCACGGGACAAAGGAATGGGCATGTTGCCCCTCCAGAACCAGTGGGCAAGTCACCCACTCCAGAGACTGTGGCCTTGCACTCCCCAGGGCAAAGCAATGGCCATATTGTCCCTTCCAGAAGCAGTGGGAAAGTCACCCACCTGTGAGACTGTTGCATTGCACTCCCCTGGATAAAGCAATGGGCATGTTGCCACCTCCAGAAGCAATGGGCAAGTCACCCAGTCCAGAGACTGTGGCCTTGCACTCCGCAGGACAAAGCAATAGGCATGTGGCCCCCTCCAGAAGCAGTGGGCAAGCCACTCACCTGAGGGACTGTGGCCTTGAGCTCCCCAGGACAAAGCAATGGGCATGTTGCCCCCTCCAGAAGCACTGGGCAGGCACCCACTCCAGAGACTGTGGCCTTGCACTCCCAAGAACAAAGCAATGGGCAAGTCGTCCCCTCTAGACCCATTTAGAAAGTCACCCACTCTAGAGACTGTGGCATTGCACTCCCCAAGACAAATCAATGAGCATGCTGCCCCCTCCAGGACCAGCGGGCAAGTCCCTCGATCCAGAGACTGTGGTCATGCACTCCCTACGACAAAGCAATGGGAATGTTGCTGCATCCAGAACCAGTGGGCAAGTCACCCACCTGAGAAACTGTGGTCTTGCACTCCCCAAGAGAAAGCAATGGCCATGTTGCTCCCCCCTAGAAGCAGTGGGAAGTCCCCCACTCCAGAGACTGTGGCCTTACACTCCCCAGGACAAAGCAATGGGAATGTTGCCCCATCCAGAAGCAGTGGGCAATTCACACACCTGAGAGACTGTGGCCTTGCACTCCCCAAGACAATGCAGTGGGCATGTTGCCTCATCTAGAAGCAGTGGGCAATTCACACACCTGAGAGACTGCGAGATTGCACTCCCCAGGACAAAGCAATGGGCATGTTGCCCCCTCCAGAAGCAGTGGGCAAGTCACCCACTCCATAGACTATGACCTTGCACTCCCAAAGACAAATCAAAGGGATTGTTGCCCCCTCCAGAACCAGTAAGCAAGTCACCCACTTGAGAGACTGTGGCCTTGCACTCCCCAGGACAAAGGAATGGCCATGTTGTCCCACCCAGAAGCAGTGGGCAAGTCACCCACCTAAGAGACTGTGGCCTTGCACTCCCCAGGACAAAGCAATGGGCATGTTGCCCCCTCCAGAAGCAGTGGGCTAGTCACCCACTCCAGAGACTGTGGCCTTGCACTCCCCAGGACAAAGCAATGGGCATGTTGCCCCATCCAAAAGCAGTGGGTAATTCACCCACCTGAGAGACTGTGGTCTTGCACTCCCCAGTACAAAATAATGGGTATGTTGCCCCCTCTAGAAGTAGTGGGCAAGTCACCCACTCCAGAGACTGTGGCCTTGCACTCCCCAGGACAAAGCAATAGGCAAGTTGTCCTCTCTAGACCCAGTGGGCAAGTCCCCCTCTCCAGAGACTGTGGCCTTGCCCTCCCCAGGATAAAGCAATGGGCATGTTGCTGCATCAAGAAGCAGTGGGCAAGTCACCCACCTGAGAGACTTTGGTCGTGCACTCCCTTGGACAAAGGAATGGGCATGTTGCCCCCTCCAGAACCAGTGGGAAAGTCACCCACTTCCAGAGACTGTGGCCTTGCACTCCCCAGGACAAAGCAATGGGCAAGTTGCCCCCTCCAGAACCAGTGGGCAAGTCACCCACTTGAGAGACTGTGGCCTTGCACTCCCCAGGATAAAGCAATGGGCATCTTGCCTCCTCCAGAAACAGTGGGAAGTCACCCACTTCAGAGACTGTGGCCTTGCACTCACCAGAACATAGCAATGGGCAAGTTGTCCCCTCTGGACCCATTGGGCCAATCACCCACTCCAGAGACTCTGGCCTTGCACTCTCCAGGAAAAAGGAATGGTCATGCTGCCCCCTCTAGAACCAGTGGGCAAGTCACCCACCTGAGAGACTGTGGCATTACACTCCCCAGAACAAAGGAATGGGCATGTTGCCCCCTCCAGAACGAGTGGGCAAGTCACCCACTACAGAGACTGTGGCCTTGCACTCCCCAGGACAAAGCAATGGTCATGTTGTCCCATCAAGAAGCAGTGGGCAAGTCACCCACCTGAGAGACTGTGGTCTTGCACTCCCCAAGAGAAAGCAATGGGCCTGTTGCCCCCCTAGAAGCATTGGGAAGTCACCCACTCCAGAGACTGTGGCCTTGCACTCCCCAGGACAAAGCAATGTGAATGTTGCCCCATCCAGAAGCAGTGGGCAATTCGCACACCTGAGAGACTGTGGCCTTGCACTCCCCAGGACAAAGCAATGGGCATGTTGCCCCATCCAGAAGCAGTGGGCAATTCACACACCTGAGAGACTGCGAGCTTGCACTACCCAGGACAAAGCAATGGGCATGTTGCCCCCTCCAGAAGCAGTGGGCAAGTCACCCACCTGAGAGACTGTGGTCTTGCACTCCCTGGGACAAAGGAATGGGCATGTTGCCCCGTCCAGAACCAGTGGGAAAGTCACCCACTTCCAGAGACTGTGGCCTAGCACTCCCCAGAACAAAGCAATGGGCAAGTTGCCCCCTCCAAAACCAGTGGGCAAGTCACCTACTTGAGAGACTGTGGCCTTGCACTCCCCAGGATAAAGCAATGGGCATCTTGCCTCCTCCAGAAACAGTGGGACGTCACCCACTTCAGAGACTGTGGCCTTGCACTCCCCAGGACAAAGCAATGGGCATGTTGCCCCCTCCAGAAGCAGTGGGCAAGTTACCCACTCCAGAGACTGTGGCCTAGCACTCCCCAGGACAAAGCAATGGGCATGTTGCCCCATCCAAAAGCAGTGGGAAAATCATCCTCCTGAGAGACGGTGGCCTTGGATACCGCCGAACAAAGCAATGGGCATGTTGCCCCCTCCAGAAGCAGTGGGCAAGTCACCCACTCCAGGGACTGTGGCCTTGCACTCCCCAGAACAAAGCAATGGGTAAGTTGTCCTCTCTAGACCCAGTGGGCAAATCCCAAACTCCAGAGACTTTGGCCTTGCACTACCCAGGACAAAGATATGGGCATGTTACCCCAACCAGAAGCAGTGGGCAAGTCACCCACCAGAGAGACTGTAGCCTTGCACTTCCCAGGACGAAGCAATTGGCATGTTGCCCCCTCCGAAAGCAGTGGGCAAGGCACCCACTCCAGAGACTGTGGACTTGCACTCACCAGAAGAAAGCAATGGGCAAGTTGCCCCCTTTGGACCCATTGGGCAAATCACCCACTCCAGAGACTCTGGCCTTGCACTCCCCAGGACAAAGAAATGGGCATGTTGCCCCCTCCAGAAGCAGTGGGCAAGTCACCCACACCAGAGACTGTGGCCTTGCACTCCCCAGGACAAAGCAATGGGCATGTTGCCCCATCTAGAAGCAGTGGGTAAGTCACCCACCTGAGGGACTGTGGCCTTGCACTCCCCAGGATAAAGCAATGGGCATCTTGCCCCCTCCAGAAGCAATGGGCAAGGTACCCACTCCAGAGACTGTTGCCTTGCACTCCCCAGAACAAAGCAATGGGCAAGTTGTCCCCTCTAGACCGAGTGGGCAAGTCACCCACTCCACAGACTGTGGCCTTCCATTCCCCAGGACAATGCAGTAGGCATGTTGCCCCATCGAGAAGCAGTGGGTAAGTCACCCACCTGAGGGACTGTGGCCTTGCACTCCCCAGGACAAAGCAATTGGCATGTTGCCCCCTCCATAAGCAGTGGGCAAGGCACCCACTCCAGAGACTGTGGCCTTGCACTCCCCAGAAGAAAGCAATGGGCAAGTTGCTTCACCCAGAACCAGTGGGCAAGTCACCCACCTGAGAGACTGTGGTCTTGCACTCCCTGGGACAAAGGAATGGGCATGTTGCCCCCTCCAGAACCAGTGGGAAATTCACCCACCCCAGAGACTGTGGCCTTGCACTTCTCAGGACAAAGGAATGGGCATGTTGCCTCTCCAGAACCAGTGGGCAAGTCACCCACACCAGAGACTGTGGCCTTGCACTCCCCAGGGCAAAGCAATGGGCATGTTGTCCTATCCAGAAGCAGTGGGCAAGTCACCCACCTGAGTGACTGTGGCCTTGCACACCCCAGGACAAAGAAATGGGCATGTTGCTCCCTCCAGAAGCAGTGGGCAAGTCATCCACTCCAGAGACTGTGGCCTTGCACTCACCAGGACAAAGCAATGTGCATGTTGCCCCATCCAGAAGCAGTGGGCAAGTCACCCACCTGAGCGATTGTGGCCTTGTACTCCCCAGGATAAAGCAATGGGCATCTTGCCCCCTCCAGAATCAGTGGGCACGATACCCACTCCAGAGACTGTGGCCTTGCACTCCCCAGAACAAAGCAATGGGCAAGTTGTCCCCTCTAGATCGAGTGGGCACGATACCCACTCCAGAGACTGTGGCCTTGCACTCCCCAGAACAAAGCAATGGGCAAGTTGTCCCCTCTAGACCGAGTGGGTAAGTCACCCACTCCAGAGACTGCGCCTTTGCATTCCCCAGGACAATGCAATAGGCATGTTGCCCCATCGAAAAGCAGTGGGTAAGTCACCCACCTGAGGGACTGTGGCCTTGCACTCCCCAGGACAAAGCAATTGGCATCTTGCCCCCTCCAGAAGAAGTGGGCAAGGCACCCACTCCAGAGACTGTGGCCTTGCACTCCCCAGGACAAAGCAATGGGCATGTTGCCCCCTCCAGAAGCAGTGGGCAAGTCACCCACTCCAGAGACTGTGGCCTTGCACTCCTGAGGACAAAGGAATGGGCATGTTGTTCCTCCAGAACCAGTGGGCAAGTCACCCACTCCAGAGACTGTGGCCTTGCACTCCCCAGGGCAAAGCAATGGGCATATTGTCCCTTCCAGAAGCATTGGGAAAGTCACCCACCTGAGAGACTGTGGCCTTGAACTCCCCAGGATAAAGCAATGGGCACGTTGTCCCCTCTAGAACCAGTGGGCATGTCACACACCTGAGAGACTGTGGTATTGCACTCCCCAGGCAAAGCAATGGGCATGTTGCCCCCTTCAGAAGCAGTGGGCAAGTCACCCACTCCAGAGACTGTGGACTTGCACTCCCCAGGACAAAGCAACGGGCAAGTTGTCCCCTCTAGAACCAGTGGGCAAGTCACCCACTCCAGAGACTTTGGCCTTGCACTTCCCAGGACAAAGGAATGGGCATGTTGCCTCCTCCAGAAGCAGTGGGCAAGTCACCCACTCCAGAGACTGTGGCCTTGCACTCCCCAGGACAAAGCAATGGTCATGTTGCCCCCTCTAGAACCAGTGGGCAAGTCACCCACCTGAGAGACTGGCATTGCACTCCCCAGGGCAAAGCAAGGGGCATGTTGCCCCCTACAGAAGCAGTGGGCAAGTCACCCACTCCAGAGACTGTGGCCTTGCACTCCCCAGGACAAAGCAATGGGCAAGTTGCCCCTGTAGAACCAGTGGGCAAGTCACCCACTCCAGAGACTCTGGCCTTGCACTTCCCAGGACAAAGGAATGGGCATGTTGTCCCATCCAGAAGCAGCGGGCAAGTCACCCACCTAGGAGACTGTGGCCTTGCACTCCCCAGGACAAAGCAATGGGCATGTTGCCCCCCCCCCCAGAAGCAGTGGACAAGTCACCCACTCCAGAGACTGTGGCCTTGCACCCCCCAGGACAAAGCAATGGGCATGTTGCCCCATCAAAAAGCAGTGGGCAATTCACCCACCTGAGAGACTGTGGCCTTGCACTCCCCAGGACAAAATAATGGGTATGTTGCTCCCTCCAGAACCAGTTGGCAAGTCACTCACTCCTGAGACTGTGGCCTTGCACTCCACAGGACAAAGCAATGGATATGTTGCCTCCTCCAGAACTAGTGGGCAAGTCACCTACTTGAGAGACTGTGGCCTTGCACTCCCCAGGATCAAGCAATGGGCATGTTGCCCCCTCTAGAAGTAGTGGGCAAGTCACCCACTCCAGAGACTGTGGCCTTGCACTCCCCAGGGCAATGCAATAGGCAATTTCTCCCCTCTAGAACCAGAGGGTAAGTCACCCACTTCAGAGACTGTGGCCTTGCACTCCCCAAGACAAAGGAATGGGCATGTTAGCCATCCAGAACAAGTGGGCAAGCCACCCATTCCAGAGACTGTGGCCTTGCACTCCCCATGGCAAATCAAAGGCATATTGTTGCTTCCAGAAGCATTGGGCAAGTCACCCGCCTGAGATACTGTGGCCTTGCGCACCCCAGGATAAAGCAATGGGCATGTTGCCCCCTCCAGAAGCAGTGGGCAAGTCACCCACTCCAGAGACTGTGGCCTTGCACTCCCCAGGACAAAGCAATGGGCATGTTGCCCCCTCCAGAAGCAGTGGGCAAGTCACCCACTCCAGAGACTGTGGCCTTGCACTCCAGAGGACAAAGGAATGTTGCACCTCCAGAACCAGTGGGCAAGTCACCCACTCCAGAGACTGTGGCCTTGCACTCCCGAGGACAAAGGAATGGGCATGTTGCCCCTCCAGAACCAGTGGGCAAGTCACCCACTCCAGAGACTGTGGCCTTGCACTCCAGAGGACAAAGGAATGTTGCACCTCCAGAACCAGTGGGCAAGTCACCCACTCCAGAGACTGTGGCCTTGCACTCCACAGGGCAAAGCAATGGGCTTATTGTCTCTTCCAGAAGCATTGGGCAAGTCACCCACCTGAGAGACTGTGGCCTTGCACTCCCCAGGATAAAGCAATGGGCACGTTGTGCCCTCTAGAACTAGTGGGCAAGTCACCCACCTGAGAGACTGTGGCATTGCACTCCCCAGGACAAAGAAATGGGCATGTTGCCCCCTCCAGAAGCTTTGGGCAAGTCACCCACTCCAGAGACTGTGGCCTTGCACTCCCCAGGACAAAGCAATGGGCAAGTGGTCCCCTCTAGAACCAGTGGGCAAGTCACCCACTCCAGAAACTTTGGTCTTGCACTTCCCAGGACAAAGGAATGGGCATGTTGGCCCTCCAGAACCAGTGGGAAAATCACCCACACCAGAGACTGTGCCCTTGCACTCCAGAGGGCAAAGCAATGGGCATGTTGTCCCATCCAGAACCAGTGGGCAAGTCACAAACCTGAGAGACTGTGGCATTGCACTCCCCAGGACAAAGCAATGGGCATGTTGCCCCTCCAGAAGCAGTGGGCAAGTCACCCACTCCAGAGACTGTGGCCTTGCACTCCCCAGGACAAGGCAATGGGCATGTTTCCCCATCCAGAAGCAGTGGGCAATTCACCCACCTTAGAGACTGTGGTCTTGCACTCCCCAGGACAAAGGAATAGGTATGTTGCCCCCTCCATAACCAGTGGGCAAGTCACCCACTCCATAGACTGTGGCCTTGCACTCCCAGGGACAAATCAGAGGGCATGTTGCCCCCTCCAGAACCAGAAACCAAGTCACCCACTTTGAGAGACTGTGGCCTTGCACTCCCCAGGATAAAGCAATGGGCATGTTGCCTCCTCCAGAAGAAATGGGCAAGTCACCCACTCCAGAGACTGTGGCCTTGCACTCCCAGGAAAAAGCAATGGGCATGTTGTCCCCTCTAGAACCAGTGGGCAAGTCACCCACCTGAGAGACTGTGGCCATGCACTCAATATGACAAAGCAATGGGAATGTTGCTGCATCCAGAACCAGTGGGCAAGTCACCCACCTGAGAGACTGTGGTATTGCACTCTCCAGGACAAAGCAATGGGCATGTTGCCCCCTTCAGAAGCAGTGGGCAAGTCACCCACTCCAGAGACTGTGGCCTTGCACTCCCCAGGACAAAGCAATGGGCAAGTTGTCCCCTCTAGAACCAGTGGGCAAGTCACCCACTCCAGAGACTTTTGGCCTTGCACTTCCCAGGACAAAGGAATGGGCATGTTGCCTCCTCCAGAAGCAGTGGGCAAGTCACCTGCTCCAGAGACTGTGGCCTTGCACTCCCCATGACAAAGCAATCGTCATGTTGCCCCCTCTAGAACCAGTGGGCAAGTCACCCACCTGAGAGACTGGCATTGCACTCCCCAGGGCAAAGCAAGGGGCATGTTGCCCCCCTCCAGAAGCAGTGGGCAAGTCACCCACTCCTGAGACTGTGGCCTTGCACTCCCCAGAACAAAGCAATGGGCAAGTTGCTGCACCCAGAACCAGTGGGCAAGTCACCCACCTGAGAGACTGTGGTCTTGCACTCCCCAGGGCAAGGCTATGGGCATGTTGTCCTATCCAGAAGCAGTGGGCAAGTCACCCACCTGAGTGACTGTGGCCTTGCACACCCCAGGACAAATAAATGGGCATGTTGCCCACTCCAGAAGCAGTGGGCAAGTCACCACTCCAGAGACTGTGGCCTTGCACTCACCAGGACAAAGCAATGTGCATGTTGCCCCATCCAGAAGCAGTGGGCAAGTCACCCACCTGAGAGACTGTGGCATTGCACTCCCCAGGACAAATCAATGGGCATGTTGCCCCTCCAGAAGCAGTGGGCAAGTCACCCACTCCCGAGACTGTGGCCTTGCACTCCCCAGGACAAGGCAATGGGCATGTTTCCCCATCCAGAAGCAGTGGGCAATTCACCCACCTGAGAGACTGTGGTCTTGCACTCCCCAGGACAAAGGAATAGGTATGTTGCCCCCTCCAGAACCAGTGGGCAAGTCACCCACTCCATAGACTGTGGCCTTGCACTCCCAGGGACAAATCAAAGGGCATGTTGCCCCCTCCAGAACCAGTAACCAAGTCACCCACTTGAGAGACTGTGGCCTTGCACTCCCCAGGATAAAGCAATGGGCATGTTGCCTCCTCCAGAAGAAATGGGCAAGTCACCCACTCCAGAGACTGTGGCCTTGGACTCCCCAGGAAAAAGCAATGGGCATGTTGTCCCCTCTAGAACCAGTGGGAAAGTCACCCACCTGAGAGACTGTGGCCATGCACTCAATATGACAAAGCAATGGGAATGTTGCTGCATCCAGAACCAGCGGGCAAGTCACCCACCTGAGAGACTGTGGCATTACACTCCCCAGAACAAAGGAATGGGCATGTTGCCCCCTCCAGAACGAGTGGGCAAGTCACCCACTACAGAGACTGTGGCCTTGCACTCCCCAGGACAAAGCAATGGTCATGTTGTCCCATCAAGAAGCAGTGGGCAAGTCACCCACCTGAGAGACTGTGGTCTTGCACTCCCCAAGAGAAAGCAATGGGCATGTTGCCCCCCCCTAGAAGCATTGGGAAGTCACCCACTCCAGACACTGTGGCCTTGCACTCCCCAGGACAAAGCAATGTGAATGTTGCCCCATCCAGAAGCAGTGGGCAATTCGCACACCTGAGAGACTGTGGCCTTGCACTCCCCAGGACAAAGAAATGGGCATGTTGCCCCATCCAGAAGCAGTGGGCAATTCACACACTTGAGAGACTGCGAGCTTGCACTACCCAGGACAAAGCAATGGGCATGTTGCCCCCTCCAGAAGCAGTGGGCAAGTCACCCACCTGAGAGACTGTGGTCTTGCACTCCCTGGGACAAAGGAATGGGCATGTTGCCCCCTCCAGAACCAGTGGGAAAGTCACCCACTTCCAGAGACTGTGGCCTAGCACTCCCCAGAACAAAGCAATGGGCAAGTTGCCCCCTCCAGAACCAGCGGGCAAGTCACCTACTTGAGAGACTGTGGCCTTGCACTCCCCAGGATAAAGCAATGGGCATCTTGCCTCCTCCAGAAACAGTGGGACATCACCCACTTCAGAGACTGTGGCCTTGCACTCCCCAGGACAAAGCAATGGGCATGTTGCCCCCTCCAGAAGCAGTGGGCAAGTTACCCACTCCAGAGTCTGTGGCCTAGCACTCCCCAGGACAAAGCAATGGGCATGTTGCCCCATCCAAAAGCTGTGGGAAAATCATCCACCTGAGAGACGGTGGCCTTGGATACCGCCGGACAAAGCAATGGGCATGTTGCCCCCTCCAGAAGCAGTGGGCAAGTCACCCACTCCAGGGACTGTGGCCTTGCACTCCCCAGAACAAAGCAATGGGTAAGTTGTCCTCTCTAGACCCAGTGGGCAAATCCCAAACTCCAGAGACTTTGGCCTTGCACTACCCAGGACAAAGATATGGGCATGTTACCCCAACCAGAAGCAGTGGGCAAGTCACCCACCTGAGAGACTGTAGCCTTGCACTTCCCAGGACGAAGCAATTGGCATGTTGCCCCCTCCGAAAGCAGTGGGCAAGGCACCCACTCCAGAGACTGTGGACTTGCACTCACCAGAAGAAAGCAATGGGCAAGTTGCCCCCTTTGGACCCATTGGGCAAATCACCCACTCCAGAGACTCTGGCCTTGCACTCCCCAGGACAAAGAAATGGGCATGTTGCCCCCTCCAGAAGCAGTGGGCAAGTCACCCACTCCAGAGACTGTGGCCTTGCACTCCCCAGGACAAAGCAATGGGCATGTTGCCCCATCTAGAAGCAGTGGGTAAGTCACCCACCTGAGGGACTGTGGCCTTGCACTCCCCAGGATAAAGCAATGGGCATCTTGCCCCCTCCAGAAGCAATGGGCAAGGCACCCACTCCAGAGACTGTTGCCTTGCACTCCCCAGAACAAAGCAATGGGCAAGTTGTCCCCTCTAGACCGAGAGGGCAAGTCACCCACTTCACAGACTGTGGCCTTCCATTCCCCAGGACAATGCAATAGGCATGTTGCCCCATCGAGAAGCAGTGGGTAAGTCACCCACCTGAGGGACTGTGGCCTTGCACTCCCCAGGACAAAGCAATTGGCATGTTGCCCCCTCCATAAGCAGTGGGCAAGGCACCCACTCCAGAGACTGTGGCCTTGCACTCCCCAGAACAAAGCAATGGGCAAGTTGATGCACCCAGAACCAGTGGGCAAGTCACCCACCTGAGAGACTGTGGTCTTGCACTCCCTGGGACAAAGGAATGGGCATGTTGCCCCCTCCAGAACCAGTGGGAAAGTCACCCACCCCAGAGACTGTGGCCTTGCACTTCTCAGGACAAAGGAATGGGCATGTTGCCTCTCCAGAACCAGTGGGCAAGTCACCCACACCAGAGACTGTGGCCTTGCACTCCCCAGGGCAAAGCAATGGGCAAGTTGTCCTATCCAGAAGCAGTGGGCAAGTCACCCACCTGAGTGACTGTGGCCTTGCACACCCCAGGACAAAGAAATGGGCATGTTGCCCCCTCCAGAAGCAGTGGGCAAGTCACCCACTCCAGAGACTGTGGCCTTGCACTCACCAGGACAAAGCAATGTGCATGTTGCCCCATCCAGAAGCAGTGGGCAAGTCACCCACCTGAGGGACTGTGGCCTTGTACTCCCCAGGATAAAGCAATGGGCATCTTGCCCCCTCCAGAATCAGTGGGCACGATACCCACTCCAGAGACTGTGGCCTTGCACTCCCCAGAACAAAGCAATGGGCAAGTTGTCCCCTCTAGATCGATTGGGCACGATACCCACTCCAGAGACTGTGGCCTTGCACTCCCCAGAACAAAGCAATGGGCAAGTTGTCCCCTCTAGACCGAGTGGGCAAGTCACCCACTCCAGAGACTGCGCCTTTGCATTCCCCAGGACAATGCAATAGGCATGTTGCCCCATCGAAAAGCAGTGGGTAAGTCACCCACCTGAGGGACTGTGGCCTTGCACTCCCCAGGACAAAGCAATTGGCATCTTGCCCCCTCCAGAAGAAGTGGGCAAGGCACCCACTCCAGAGACTGTGGCCTTGCACTCCCCAGAAAAAAGCAATGGGCAAGTTGTCCTCTCTAGACCCAGTGGGCAAGTCCCCCTCTCCAGAGACTGTGGCCTTGCCCTCCCCAGGATAAAGCAATGGGCATCTTGCATCCTCCAGAAACAGTGGGAAGTCACCCACTTCAGAGACTGTGGCCTTGCACTCCCCAGGACAAAGCAATGGGCATGTTGCCCCCTCCAGAACCAGTGGGCAAGTCACCCACCTGAGAGACTGTGGTCTTGCACTCCCTGGGACAAAGGAATGGGCATGTTGCCCCCTCCAGAACCAGTGGGAAAGTCACCCACTTGCAGAGACTGTGGCCTTGCACTCCCCAGGACAAAGCAATTGGCAAGTTGCCCCCTCCAGAACCAGTGGGCAAGTCACCCACTTGAGAGACTGTGGCCTTGCACTCCCCAGGATAAAGCAATGGGCATCTTGCATCCTCCAGAAACAGTGGGAAGTCACCCACTTCAGAGACTGTGTCCTTGCACTCCGCCGGACAAAGCAATAGGCATGTTGCCCCCTCCAGAAGCAGTGGGCAAGTCACCCACTCCAGAGACTGTGGCCTTGCACTCCCCAGGACAAAGCAATGGGCATGTTGCCCCATCCAAAAGCAGTGGGAAAGTCATCCACCTGAGAGACGGTGGCCTTGGACTCCCCAGAACAAAGCAATGGGCAAGTTGTCCTCTCTAGACCCAGAGGGCAAGTCCCAAACTCCAGAGGCTGTGGCCTTGCACTCCCCAGGACAAAGCAATGGGCATGTTACCCCAACCAGAAGTAGTGAGCAAGTCACCCACCTTAGAGACTGTGGCCTTGCACTCCCCAGCACGAAGCAATGGGCATGTTGCCCCCTCCGGAAGCAGTGGGCAAGGCACCCACTCCAGAGACTGTGGCCTTGCACTCCCCAGAACAAAGCAATGAGCAAGTTGTCCCATTTGGACCCAGTGGGCAAATCACCCACTCCAGTGACTGTGGCCTTGCATTTCCAATGAAAAAGGAATGGGCATGTTGTCCCATCCAGAAGCAGTGGGCAAGTCACCCACCTGAGTGACTGTGGCCTTGCACACCCCAGGACAAAGAAATGGGCATGTTGCCCCCTCCAGAAGCAGTGGGCAAGTCACCCACTCCAGAGACTGTGGCCTTGCACTCCCCAGGACAAAGCAATGTGCATGTTGCCCCATCCAGAAGCAGTGGGCTGTGGTACTGAAAATTCTGGACTCGTGTTATAAACATCGTCGTATCACAACGATTTTGGTATCAGCAGACAGAGAATTGTTAGAATAGTATGCACAAGCATTGTATTCATATTCGGGTAACGAAATCACCCGAATATCAGAGTTTCCGTCCTGAACCCTTGTGTTCCATTTAAACGACAGCCATTTTTATGATTGCCCTCACATAGGCCAATGTCTAATGCTGAAAACGAGTCTGAAGGACACGTACATCTTTGCTGACTCCTCTGTGACCTGGGCAAGCTGACTCCACTGCCTGAAGCCAAACCTGTTCGGCCAGTTTCTTTCCCAGTGGCCGAATGAGATTAGTATCAAGGCACAACACATCATAAAACCTTTCATCACACACAAACTATGCCTAATCTTACACACACCTGTCCCTGTTTCTTTCTTTATGACTTGCTTTACAAGGAGGAGGTGCCCGTTTATATTGGGGGTCCGTCGATATCTGATGAAAGTACTAAGCCTTGCCGGGTAATTGATTGAGGGCTGAACAAACTGCAATATGGGCTTGTCATCATAAACCTGCTATTTCTTTGTAGTGGAAATATGTGAATGGTCAACTGTAAAATAAGGAATGTTTGCCTAAAGCATAATATTTTGTATAAAAGAGAAGGTTAGCTTTGCAAAGAGAGCAGTCTCCCTAGAATAAACACCGTGTTGTACTTCTAGAATACCTGTTACTGGCTGCAGCCAATAAACAAGATCTTTGACTTCACCAAGAAGACTCTGGGGGTCATTCTGACCCCGGCGGCCGGGGTCGGCGGTAGCACCGCCAACAGGCTGGCGGTGCTCCGCTGGGCATTCTGACCGCGGTGGTACAGCCGCGGCCAGAAACGTAAAGTCGGCGGTGTACTGCGCCGCCATGGGGATTCCGACCCCCTCACCGCCATCCTGTTCCTGGCGGTTCCGACCGCCAGTAACAGGATGGCGGTGAGGGGTGTCGTGGGGCCCCTGGGGGCCCCTGCAGTGCCCATGCAGTGCCAATGGCATGGGCACTGCAGGGGCCCCCGTAAGAAGGCCCCACTTTGAATTTCAGTGTCTGCGCAGCAGACACTGAAATTCGCGACGGGTGCCACTGCCCCCGTCGCACATCCTCCACTCCGCCGGCTCCATTCGGAGCCGGCATCCTCATGGAGGGGTGATTCCCACTGGGCTGGCGGGTGGCCTTTTGGCGGTCGCCCGCCAGCCCAGTGGGAAACCCAGAATACCCGTGGCGGTCTTTTGACCGTGCAGCGGTATTCTGGCGGTTCCCTCGAGGAGGGCGGCTCCCGCCGCCCGCCGGGGTCAGAATGACCCCCTCTGTGTTTCTGTAGTCTGAAACAGGAAGGACTCGAAGTCTTAGGGTGTGTTCCCTGGCACCGCTGGGTTCTGAAAAACCCAGTACTTCAGTTGGTGCCCAACGTGGGGCGATTTCAGTGGTACCAGTCCAAGCCAGAGGTTCGTGAGGAGCTTCGTGTGAAAATTCTGGAGGAAGGCCGCCACTTCATCGACCCCTGTATGTCGACGTGGTCCGAAAGTCTTTGCTGCGAGGTTCCCCGCTTCCCGACGGGTACGAAGGACTGCTGCCCTGACTATAGCCCTGTTTTGGACCCTTGATGATTTGGTAGAGCAAAACGATAAACGAGTCTTCTGGTGACGTCATCGATACCTCAGTTAAGTATAAGTGGAGCGTCTCCCAGTCCTTAGTTTGGTTCTTAGTTTGGTATCCCCTTGGGATCTTTGATTTGGAATTTGCAAGTACCAAAGCCGAGGGATTCGTGTATTCACGAGACTATCGTATTCGATAATCCTTTGAAGTTTGAAGCTAGACTAAAGAGCGAAGATGCCTGGTCTTAGCAGATATGGAAATTTGTTTTGTCTTGGTTATAATAGGGATTCCCGATTGGAGGACTCGTGTCCGGTTCCTCCGATTGGAACTCCAACCTATGAACTATATGTGAAACATGGCATAGGCCCCCTCACATATAATGAAGTATGGATCCGATACACCAGGAAAGATGGTGTTTTAAAATGGCCCCAATATGGTAGTTTTGACACAGAGATTCTGAATAATCTGGAGGTTAAACTTTTTTAGAAGAAAGCCCGGCCGGCGATGTTTGACTCTTTCCGCCTATGGCGTAAGGAAGCCAAACAGAAGGAAATTAAATTAGCAAAGAGAAATAAGAGGGAAGAGGGTATCTCGATAATGCAAGCTGCCATGCAGTTTAAAGATGATGAAGAAAAACAGATGAATGAGCAGTTGCACAGGCAACGAAAATTGGTGACCGATAAATGTTATCCAGTTTTTCCGCTTCTTCAGCAAGATGCAGCAAAAGAACTTGAGAAAGATCCTTTAATGTCACACTTGTTGAGTTCGCCACCCCCTTATGCGCAGAATGCTACAGAACCTCCGCAACCTTTAGCTGTGCAACCTCTGGTTATTGTGCCTCAGGTTCTTCCACAGCCGCCAGCTCCTTTTCAGTTGGCTCCTACTACTATGGCACAGCCCCTTCAAGGGCCGCCGACTTCCCTACCTGCTCCATCTGTACCTCCTGCGACTTTATGTACTACATCGACTGCCTCTTCTGGAGTTCTTCCTGATACTGCCTCTGCGTCTGCTTCTGCTTCTGCCTTGCCTCCCTCTGTTTTTCCTCCTGTTCTTTCATCAACTTCTCCTTCTATCCGACAGAGAATGACAGATACTGTTGCTAGCCTTATATTTCCTCTCTTTGGGTCGTCTGGTGTGACCCCAGATTCGGAGCGTAAACAGTCGCGTAGTCAACTGCCTAATTCTCAAGAGAGAGAAATGTTGGACCGTATAGCGCGTAAATGGGTTGTTTACCCTTTAAGATACGATGTAGAGTCTGTTATGGATGTCTTCCGTCAATGGGGAGCACCGAAACAAAGATACGTTTTTGAGAAAATGTGTGCTTTCCTTTGTGAGGAATTGGAGGATAATGATTTGGAAACAAATCCGCCTGATTTGTGCCGTGTACGGTTTGAGTTTCAAAAAGGCACGATTGTGGGTCCCGATGTTGAGAAAGCAGTTGCGACGTTGTTGTCCTTTAGGAATAAGGCTCCTTCTCAGTCATTGTTCCAACATGACTCCTCTGTTAAAAAAAAAGGTGCGACAGTACCCAATGAGAGAAGTCCCTCCGGTATGGAAGGACGCCGTTGCGGCTGATGTTGCTAATCAAATTGATGCTGACCCAGCTCATTTTCAGCGTGTTTGGGTACATGTTCCG
The DNA here is from genome assembly GCF_031143425.1 of Pleurodeles waltl. Taxonomy (NCBI): domain Eukaryota; kingdom Metazoa; phylum Chordata; class Amphibia; order Caudata; family Salamandridae; genus Pleurodeles; species Pleurodeles waltl. The sequence continues at coordinate 526,853,168 of NC_090438.1, forward strand.
TGGAAGCGAGCTGAAGTTTTAGCCCTTAAGCAGACTTTGCCTGATCCCCGTAAAAACCCTGCAGGGTGTTATAAGGAATTATCACAGACTGCAGACTCATGCATTATGAATTTAGCCGACATAGACATGTTATTTGGGAATGTTGTTCCACATCCTTTGTGGGGATTGATTTGCCATACAGATCATGCACAAGAGTTAGGTGACTCATGGGCTAATATTAGTGCTGCAAATGATAGACAAGTTGGTGGTGCCAAGCCTGAGCCTTTGGTAGCAGAACTGCCTGCTAGGATCATTACTTACATGAAGACTTTAATGCCTGCGATGCGTGTGAATTGGGATAAATTGTCTGCGTGTAAGCAGAAGAAAGATGAAACAGTGTCTGATTTCTTCACCAGGCTTGAGGAAACGTTTATCGACCACAGTGGTCAAGATATGAGTACAGAAGGTGGTCAACGGTTGTTCGTCGACAAGTTTGTGCACAATTTGCTTGCCGAGCTGTGTAAGAAATTGAAGGATTCAGAGAATTCTTGGGCCGTTTCCTCTTCAGCACAAATATTGGCTACTCCACAGTACTACAAAAATAGGGATAAAGATGAGAAGGATAGAGCAGACAAGAAAACTAAAGAATTTAAGACGAAGGTTCTTTTACAACAGGCGTATCCGCCACGTGGTGGTCAGAGTAACTATCAGCAACCTCAACAGTTCCAGAGAAACTCGCAAAGGTTCGAGTTGTCTCAACCACGTGTTCCTGTAGGTCCCAATCAGTGTTCATATTGTAAAGAAGAGGGTCATTTCAAGTGTAGTTGTCCTATTTTGTTACAGCGTACGAATGGTGCTTCTGGCGCAAGAGGTCGAGATGTTCAACAAGCTCCTAGAGGTAGAGGACGTGGAAGTTTCCCCCAGAACACGCGTTCCTTTCCGTCTCAAAACTCAATTAATAGTTTTGACCAGCAACATAACGCGTCTGGTAGGACGGCTCAGTACTATGCTGATGACTACTATGGAGAAGATGAGAACTTGGAAGGTAACAATTGCTAGGACAGCCATAGACGAAGAGAGGGAGTTTTTTTAGTTCCAGTAGATCAGAATGGACCTTATGTTAAAGTGATTACATCAGGTGTGTCAGAGCCTTTTCTGTTGGATACTGGTGCTACAAAGAGTTCTATTATGCACTCAAAACTCCCTGGTGCACCTTTGTCTGGCGAGATGAATGTTTCAGTAGGTTTTTCTGGCGCCCCGGTTAGGAACCCGATTTCTAGTCCTATGTCCCTTTCTGTTGGACCTTGTGAATTGGAAGCACCCCTTATTGTGACGACAGGTTGTGGTGAAAACTTGTCAGGATTGGATTTGTTGAAAAGATTGTATGCGACAATATATTGTTCTCCTTCGGGAGTACAACTTACACTGGGTAGGAAATTGGTCTCTCCAATGTATTTGTCGAAGGATAAACTTCCGACCGAATTGTCGTTTCTTCCTGATACCCTTTGGGCTACTGGTCCTAATGATGTGGGTCTTTTGGAAATACCACCTTATGTTGTGACATTGAAAGCCAATGTTAAATTACCACGCATTCAACAATACAAGATCTCTAGTAAAGGTGAAAAGGCGTTGCTAGCGATCATTTATGATTTAATTGAAAAAGATGTAATTGAAGAGACAAGAGGCAACGTTTGTAATAGTCCTGTTCTGCCTGCTTTGAAACGTACTGACCCCTCTAAGCCACCTGTTTACAGGCTCGTGATTGATCTTAGAGAGGTAAATAAAATAGTTGTGCCACAGTTTCCAGTTGTTCCTGATATCACTGCCATATTGACTATGATTCCAGCTTCCGCCACCTGGTTCTCGGTGATTGACTTAAAGAATGCTTTCTTCAGCATCCCAATTGCAGAGGAGAGCAGGGATATTTTTGGATTCAGTTTAGGAGGCCGAAGTTTCCGTTTCAAACGCGCTCCACAAGGCTACTGTGAAAGTCCATTAATATATAGTCAGGCTTTAAAAACACAGCTGGATGCAATTGTTTTACCTGACGGCGCTACCCTTATTCAGTACATTGATGATTTGCTAGTCGCTACAGATACTGAAGAGATTTGTAAAGAAGCCACCTTGTTGTTGTTGCGTCATTTGTCTGATTTACATCACAAAGTGTCCCTTTCAAAACTGCAATATTGTCGACAAGAAGTGACCTACTTAGGTCATCTCTTATCGAAGGAGGGAAGGAAACTGACCTCAGAAAGAATTCAGGCAATTGCAAGATTGAGTGTGCCAAGGACACAGAGAGAAGTACGTGCTTTCTTGGGCATTACATCATACTGCAGACAATGGATACCGAATTTTTCTTTGTTGGCCAAACCTTTGGTAGCATTGACCTATAGAGATACACCAACCCCGTTCCGTGGTCTGAAGATTGTCAGAAAAGTTTTTCCGAATTGCGTAATTCATTGTGTTCGGCTCCTGTGTTGGGTACCCCCGACTACAGTAAGCCCTTTACACTGTATGTCCATGAGAAAGAGGGTTGTGCATTGTCAGTGCTGACACAGTCTTTTGGAGACAAGCATCGCCCATGCGCATATTTTTCGTCGACTTTGGATCCGGTAGCTAAAGCATTGCCGAGTTGCTTGAGAGCCACAGCGGCAGCAGCTGTTTCTATTCGACAGTCTGCTGGGTTAGTGATGAATAATATGTTGATTGTGATGGTTCCACATGCAGTGGACACGTTGTTAAACAGGACCAAGACAGCATTTAACTAGTGCTCGATTGTCAGGTTACGAGTTGACACTGTTAGCGAGTCATGTGCACATAAAGAGGTGCAATACGTTGAATCCAGCCACGTTATTGCCGATTTCAGTAGAAACAGATGATGTTGAACAACATGATTGTTTTCTTAGGACAGAAGAAGAAACGAAAGGGAGAGTAGATCTTAAAGATACTCCTCTTGTAAAGTGTGATGGTACCTTATGGTTGGATGGTTCATGCTTCAAGCTTCCGAATGGTGATACGACTGCAGCATATGCTGTCACAACTTTGCATACGATTGTTGAAGCTGCACGTATACCACATAATTCAGCTCAAGCAGCAGAGCTGATTGCACTTACGAGAGCGTGTGTGTTATCGAAAGGAATGAAAGTGACCATATATACCGACAGCCAGTATGCGTTTGGTGTGGCCCATAGTTTTGGACGATTGTGGAAAGAACGTGGGTTCCTGACTTCGCATGGAGCTAAAATTCAGCATGGTCAGTTGGTGAATGAGCTTCTTGAGTCACTGACCTTGCCATTACAAGTTGCGATTGTGAAATGCAGTGCACACAAGAAGGATACTGATGATGTCGGTCGTGGCAATGCATTTGCTGAGGAAATCGCAAAAGAAACAGCAAAAGATGTGATGAATCGAATGTATGTTGCAGGCCCCGCAAGATGGGTTGGTGACGTTGGAATATGTGAAGATACGATAGAGGGTGTGAAGTCTATTCAAGCTGAAGCTTCAGAGAAAGAGTTGAGTGTGTGGAAAGAAAGTATGGGTAAATTGGATGAAAATGGTTGTTGGGTTGACTTGTCAGAACATCAGCGATGGTTGTTACCCGATGCGTATGTGCTTGCAGTGGTGACAATGGCTCATGGAATGGCCCATATCAGTATGAAAGGCATTTGTAAGTTGTTGGCTCCAGTATGGCAAAATGCTGGAATTCCTAAATGTGCAGAGAATGTGGTCAAGAATTGCATGGTGTGTCTGAAATACAATCCTGGTAGGGGAACCCCAACTCCAGCTGGTCATTTTGCACCTCCAACGTATCCGTTCGAGGTTTTGCAGCTAGATTTCATCCACATGGAAAGGTGCAACAATCTGAAATACGTACTCGTTGTTTGTGCTTTTTCAAGATGGGTAGAAGCATATCCCTTAAAAGACAACACTGCCTTATCCACAGCTAAAGCCCTTGCCAAAGAATTCTTCCCTAGGTTTGGAATGCCGAGAATGGTCTGGAGTGATAATGGGAGTGAATTCGTGGGTCGAGTGATGAAAAAAGTATGTGAGGGGCTAGGTATCCAGCAAAAATTCCACGCTGCAAATCACCCCCAATCAGCTGGACTAGTAGAGTGCTATAACGGCACGCTAAAACTGAAGTTGGCAAAGATACAAGCGAGCTCTGGTCTTAAATGACCTGACGCTCTGCCTCTAGCACTCCTATCAACAAGAATGACTGTGCATTCGCGAGTGGGACTTAGTCCCTATGAAATTGTGTTTGGCCGCCCGGCCAACATATGGGGAGTGCCAAAACCAACAAAATTCAGTGAGATCGAACACCCTGTACTGCTTGATTATTTGCATGAATTGACGGCTAAATTGCGTGTTCTACACCAACAGGTTCACGATACTCTGCCTCAGGTCTCTGAAGCTCCAGGACATCTTTTCGATCCTGGATCATGGGTGCTGGTCAAAAACTTCCAGCGGACAAAGAATGACCAGCCCCGTTGGACCGGCCCCTACCTCGTCCTTCTCTCAACAAGATCAGCTGTTCGAGTGGAAGGGAAAAAGAACTGGATCCACGGCGTACACTGCAAGAGGGTCCCTTTTCCTCTACCGTACGACCGGTGGGACCAGGAGGGGATTGCTGACTCTGAGACTGAGACTGTGCCTCGTTTTGTGCCATTTAGCGATGCACGTGTAAAAGGAACAATTTCTGAACGAGAAAGTGACAATAATTTGCAAGAAGCTGTGCCACCGTCAATTCGATTGAACACTACAGAGCCTGAACTCTTGTTCCAGAACCAGACAGTACCTGGAAAAAGCCGTTATAATTTGAGACCAAGAACTAAGGACAAATAATTTTTTCCTGTTCCTTTGCTATTTTTTTTAAAAGTGCGGCTCTCTCATTTGAGAAACTTTCTTATTTTTGTTTTTTCTTTTCGAACCGCCATCCGGGTTCAGCTGTAGGGTCGTGGTTGCCCAAGTCTTTGGAGTGCAGCTGAAGACGTTATGTCGACAGTTCTGGTCGGTCTAAGGGAGTTGCCCTGGACTGACAGAAGCATTCCCTAGCATAGAACACCCACCACGAGCAGCAATTAGAGAGGATGGAGTTTTTCAAGAATGAGAGACCTGCCAGACAAATGGACTTTAAAGCCAGAATGGGTATAATATTGACAAAGAAACGATTTTTGATATTATGTATTTTCATGTTGCTTAGTGTAATGACGTTTTTAATAGGATATGTTTTATTCTCTTTTCAAGTGACATTTGCACCCATTACACAGCCCACACCTCCTTCTACTGTTTCCTCGCATTCTTTTCACCCCCTGCCTGAACACGAGTCTGCCAGAAGATTAGAATTTGTCAACAATTCATTCATTCAGCTTCTACACCAACACCAATTAGTAGTGAACACAACTAACTGTTGGGTGTGTGGTCTTATGCCTCATACTACTGATAAAGGTATCCCTTATCTGGTCCTACCTTTCAGCCATAATGGTTCTGTGTGGGCATATAGAACGGTGTTCATATACGCGTATGAAGCCAACCCCCTACGCTCTGTGAAAGATAATCCTAAGAATAGTGCTCTAGCTAAGGGTATAGTAGATATGATTAGGGAAGATATTTCCTATGAGACTATCCCGAGAGATGAGACACTAGCATATATTGGATGGAACATAACAGGATATGGAGTTACTCTGAGTGGGAACCAGCGAGCAAAGAAATCCTCCCCGATTTGGATTGTACCCCATCAGGGTCACCTATGTCTGCAAGGTAATGGCAAGAATCCCAGAGCTCAGTTAGGGAAAAGTATCTGCACTGAAACATATGTTTTTGCGTCTCAGACTTCTCCTTCGTTCTTAGCAGCTAAGGGTACCTATTTCATCTGCCATAATAGAGCCTATACATGGTTGCCCCCTGACTTCTCAGGCACATGTTTTGTTTCGTTCCTGTTACCTCCCACCTACACGGCCGCGGCAGATTACCATAAGACAAGGATAGTTAGAGGTGTCATAAGTAAAGAAGACACTACAGGACAAGAATTTGGAGATTTCGTAAAGGGTATTCTGCCGTTTTGGGACCCTATGGTTAACAGCAGGAACATAAGGCAATTGACAAAGGTGGTTGAATCTACGGTAGTTGAAACCGCCGGTGCCCTTAGTAATTTGACTGCTGAGCTCCAGTCGGATCGCCTTATGACTCTTCAGAACAGGGTCGCATTAGACGTCATACTTGCAGACCGAGGTGGGGTATGTAAAGTGATCCAATCAAGTTGCTGTGTTTTCATCCCAGATAACGCTCCGACAGTCTACCAGGCCATTTCCAAACTGCATAAGATCTCTGAGTCTATTCACGTGGATAAAGGAGATTGGTCATTGATGGGGTGGTTCTGGGAGCTGATATCCGCCTGGGGATGGAAGACTCTGGTGGTCATTGGGATGATCTTAGCCATTCTTTTCCTGTCCTGTCTGTGTGTACAGTGTGCTCCTGCAATATGTGGCCTCTGTGCTACATCGTGTGTAAGGAAACCTGTATCAAGGGACGAGCTAAGTAATAGGATGATGCTACAGCAACATCTCAACGACTTTATGAATATAGACCTGGACTCAGATTAGAGTGAGTATAGGTTATTGCCTATGTAAGGGCAAAAGGAGGGTCTGTGGTACTGAAAATTCTGGACCTGTGTTATAAACATTGTCGTATCACAACGATTTTGGTATCAGCAGACCGAGAATGATTAGAATAGTATGCACAAGCATTGTATTCATATTCGGGTAACGAAATCACCCGAATATCAGAGTTTCCGTCCTGAACCCTCGTGTTCCATTTAAACGACAGCCATTTTATGATTGCCCTCACATAGGCCAATGTCTAATGCTGAAAACGAGTCTGAAGGACACGTACATCTTTGCTGACTCCTCTGTGACCTAGGCAAGCTGACTCCACTGCCTGAAGCCAAACCTGTTCGGCCAGTTTCTTTCCCAGTGGCCGAATGAGATTAGTATCAAGGCACAACACATCATAAAACCTTTCATCACACACAAACCATGCCTAATCTTACACACACCTGTCCCTGTTTCTTTCTTTATGACTTGCTTTACAAGGAGGAGGTGCCCGTTTATATTGGGGGTCCGTCGATATCTGATGAAAGTACTAAGCCTTGCCGGGTAATTGATTGAGGGCTGGTCAAACTGCAATATGGGCTTGTCATCATAAACCTGCTATTTCTTTGTAGTGAAAATATGTGAATGGTCAACTGTAAAATAAGGAATGTTTGCCTAAAGCATAATATTTTGTATAAAAGAGAAGGATAGCTTTGCAAAGAGAGCAGTCTCCTGAGAATATACACCGTGTTGTACTTCTAGGATACCTGTTACTGGCTGCAGCCAATAAACAAGATCTTTGACTTCACCAAGAAGACTCTGGGGGTCATTCTAACCCTGGCGGTCGGTGATAAAGCGGCGGCCAACCCGCCAACAGGCCGGCGGTCCAAAAAATGGAATTCTGACCCTGGCGGGAACCGCCAACACAGTCCGCCACATTAACACTCCGACCGCCACGGCGGTACAAACAAACAGCGCGGCGGTCACCGCCAACGGACAGGCGGCAGACAATGTACCGCCCACACTATTATGACCGGCCAATCCGCCACCTTTTCCGGGGCGGGAGCACCGCCGATAAAAACACGGCGGAAACAGACTACGAACAGGAAAAAGGGCACCTCTACGCACTCCATGAGGAAGGAGGACAGCATGGAACCCGAAGTAAACATCCTACCTGCTCTCGTCTACCTGCTCATCTACCACGAGAACGAACGCCGGCGCAGACGACAACGGTGAGTACTGCACCTACGACACAGGGGAGGGGGGAGGACGAAAGGTTACGTGCACACACATACGCGATACACCCACCCCCCCAAACCATGTACACACCAATGCAGAGCAACAAGTCACAGTGACACCACCCAAACCCCCGTGAAAAAAGCAAGGACATAATTAAATTGTGATTCGAAATTTATGGGAAATAAAAACCACTGATAAGTCACGGTCAAATAGCAATAACAATTCAAAAAAATCAATTCAATATTCAGTGCATACGATAAACCGAGGCAATAAGTCCTGCACATCTAACGAAATTCAAAGTGTCCGTGGGCCAAAGTGTATCAACACAAGGGCAAAGCCCACACAGGAGACCTGAGTCCTTTGGCGAGAACACTGCAGGGGCATCTGATGACAAAACTACAGGCACCTCAGGGGGAAGGGAAGGGGGGGGGCACCACAGCCACATGAGTCCACGACGCCAGGTCCACGAAGGGGCCACCATGCCCACTGTGCCATCCTGGGGAGTGCAAAGCCACAGTCTCTCAAGTCTCTACAGTGGGTGGCTTGCCCACTGTGCCATCCTGGGGAGTGCAAAGCCACAGTCTCTCAAGTCTCTACAGTGGGTGGCTTGCCCACTCTGCCATCCTGGGGAGTGCAAAGCCACAGTCCATCAGGTGGATAACAGTCTCCACCGGTCAAGGAGGAGGCATGGTGGGCACAGTGAACCGTGAACAGTAGCTCGAGACAGATCCAACACTGTCATTGTGCCAGTGGTGCATGAGACGGCGGGGCCCAGCGGAGCAGTGCTTGACAGGAAGGGCCCAGCGGAGCGGTGCTTGAGATGGCGGGGCCCAGCGGAGCGGTGCTTGAGACGGCGGGGCCCAGCGGAGCGGTGCTTGAGACGGCGGGCCCAGCGGAGCGGTGCATGAGACGGCGGGGCCCAGCGGAGCGGTGCTTGACAGGAAGGGCCCAGCGGAGCGGTGCCTGAGACGGCGGGGCCCAGCGGAGCGGTGCTTGAGACGGCGGGGCCCAGCGGAGCGGTGCTTGACAGGAAGGGCCCAGCGGAGCGGTGCTTGAGACGGCGGGGCCCAGCGGAGCGGTGCATGAGACGGCGGGGCCCAGCGGAGCGGTGCTTGACAGGAAGGGCCCAGCGGAGCGGTGCCTGAGACGGCGGGGCCCAGCGGAGCGGTGCTTGAGACGGCGGGGCCCAGCGGAGCGGTGCATGAGACGGCGGGGCCCAGCGGAGCGGTGCTTGAGACGGCGGGGCCCAGCGGAGCGGTGCTTGAGACGGCGGGGCCCAGCAGAGCGGTGCTTGACAGGAAGGGCCCAGCGGAGCAGTGCTTGAGACGGCAGGGCCCAGCGGAGCGGTGCATGAGACGGCGGGGCCCAGAGGAGCGGTGCTTGACAGGAAGGGCCCAGCGGAGCGGTGCCTGAGACGGCGGGGCCCAGCGGAGCGGTGCTTGAGACGGCGGGGCCCAGCGGAGCGGTGCATGAGACGGCGGGGCCCAGAGTAGCGGTGCTTGACAGGAAGGGCCCAGCGGAGTGGTGCTTGAGACGGCGGGGCCCAGCGGAGCGGTGCTTGACAGGAAGGGCCCAGCGGAGCGGTGCTTGAGACGGCGGGGCCCAGCGGAGCGGTGCTTGACAGAAAGGGCCCAGCGGAGCGGTGCTTGAGACGGCGGGGCCCAGCGGAGCGGTGCCTGAGACGGCGGGGCCCAGCAGAGCGGTGCTTGACAGGAAGGGCCCAGCGGAGCGGTGCTTGACAGGAAGTGCCCAGCGGAGCGGTGCTCCTCTGCACGGCGGGGCCCTGTTCAGCGGTGCTCTTCTGCACGGCGGGCCCTCTTCAGCGGTGCTCTTCTGCACGGCGGGGCCCTGTTCAGCGGTGCTCTTCTGCACGGCGGGGCCCTCTTCAGCGGTGCTCTTCTGCACGGCGGGGCCCTGTTCAGCGGTGCCCTTCTGCACGGCGGGGCCCTCTTCAGCGGTGCTCGTCCAGTAGGTCAAGGGAGCCAGACCTGGCCTGGACTCCCTGCTCAGTCGCCCTCCGACCGTGCTGTTGCTGGACCCTTCGGTGACGGAGTCCTGGGCCCTTTGGTGTTCTTCCTAACACCCGGGATGGGGCTTGTGGGCCCCTCCTGCTCCGCGCTCCTGCTGGCTGACTTCTCCGCCCTGCTGCCCTTTCGCTCCTTAGATGGGGCTCTCGGGCCCTTGCCTCCCCTAGATGTTGTGGCTGGTGAAGTGGGCGAACTTTGCTCCTTGGGGGCAGCCGTGTCAGTCCTCTCACAGCGGCCCTTTAGCTTCCTGGTCCTCTTGCCTGGTGGGGGGCTGGCTGTCCCCTTGCTGCTGATTGAAGTGTCACTGCTGGCAAAGGGTGGACTCCAGAACCCATGCACCACAGTGACACTCGAAGCTGGGCTGGTGGTGGCTGAGGTGCTCTTGGGACTCTTTGCAGATGGAGGGGGTGGGTCAGTGGAGGGAAAGAGGTCAAGATTAGCGAGGAAAACTTTCTTAGGATCAAGGTAAAAGGTAGGAGAAGTGGTGATGGGAGTGGAGGAAGAGGATGTAGTTGTAGGAGAGTCAGGTGTGCTGTCTTTGGGTGCAGGTGCTTGTGCTGGAGGCTGTCGTGAGGTGGATGGCTGTTGGGTGGGTGTCTGCCTGCGTTTGTGTGTCTTGGAAGAGGGGGTGACAGACACAGTGGGAGAGGACACAGGGGACGTGTAAATGGTAGTGGGGGTGGTGACTGCACATGTGCGGACTGGACTGGAGGGTGTGCTGGTGATGGAAGCACTGGCTGATGGTGGTGTGCATGCAGGTGTGAGTGTAGACGTCACAGGGAGGGAGGAGGGAGACGAGGAGGAGGGGGACACATTGCGTGAATGCTTGTGGGTTCTGTGGTGCTTGTGTCTGGATGAGCTGCCCTTGGGTGTTGAGGTGTGTGCAGGCTGGTCAGATGGTGTGGATGGGATAGGCTGAGGAACAGGAGACAGAGACAGGATGGAGGCAGTCAGAAGAGGGAGGCTGGAAACAGGGACAATGGCTGCCGTCAGTGCTGAGACCAGAGCATTGAACGATCGTTGATGGACAGCCTGACCCGAATGAATGCCCTCCAGGTAGGCATTGCTCCGATGCACCTCCCTTTCTACCCCCTGGATGGCATTCAAAAGGGTAGTCTGCCCAACAATGATGGTCTGAAGGAGGTCAATGACCTCCTCACTGAGGGCAGCAGGGGTAACAGGGGCAGGGGCTGAGGTGCCTGGGGCGAAGGAGACGCCCGCCTTCCTGGGTGAGCGGGCACGGAGCGTAGGCTGAGGGGCTGCTGGGAGGGCGGGGATGGTGCGCTGGGTGGCGGCTGTACCTGGAGAGGTGGGGGGCCCGGATGTTGCCGCCACCGCTAGGGAGCTCCCATCCGAGGACGTGTCGCTGTCGCTGGTGTCACCACAGGTCCCCGTTGTGGTGCTCCCCTCGCCCTCCGGATCACTGGTGCCCTCGGTGTCTGTTCCTGGTCCCACCGGGGCCTTGTGACTTGCAGCTCCCTCGTGCTCCGATGCCAATTCTCCTCCGCCTGATGATGCTAATGCACACATGCACAAGAAGATGAAGAAGACGGGTGGGGGGAGAAAAACGAAGACCAGGTTGAGTGCATGCAATGTCAACACCGTTGGCGGAGAGGACAGACACAGGAGCCTCATGCACTAAGTCGTGCATTCGGGGTACACTACTCAGTACTTCTGACTAGGACAACAGGTCTAGAGACGACAAACGCGCACATGTGTGATGCTGGACCATTGATAGCTGTACTTGTCACCCTACAGAGGTGGGGGCCGGGAGCACAGGGCCATGCCTAAAGGAGAGGACTACACTACAGAAAGCGCCCTGGCCTAATGTCACCCACAACCCTCCTCCCCCACCCAGACGCCTCCACTGCGCAGAGAGATAGCAGAATGTGCTGATACTCACCCCCTTGTGTCTGCTGTGATGTCCTCAAGCGCCCATCCAAATCAGGGTAGGCCACCGCCAGGATCCGGGACATCAGGGGGGTCAGGGTACGACTGGCACCCCTCCTAGGTTGGGAGGTCATCCCAGCAGTGACTCAGCGGTCTTCCTGGTCCCGCGGCGGATGTCCTCCCACCTCTTGCGGCAGTGGGTGCCCCGTCTTGTGTGGACCCCCAGGGCCCGGACTTCCTTGGCGATGGCACGCCAAATGTCCACTTTCTGATGGGCGCTGACCTATTTGACATGTACAGGGTGGGAAGGAAAAAATCATAAATTTTCTGCATGTTAGATGGGATTGGCCCCCCCTCCCCAACCTTGCCAAATGGCACATGCTCTCATCTGTTGTGCGTTGCACTCCTCATTCGCCCCCCACCCCACCAACTTACATCCACCCCACTCCACACAGGCATAGCCCATTCAATGTGCACCCAGTGTACTTACCTGTTGGTCTGGAGGACCGTAGAGTAACGCATACTGGGGGAGGACCCCATCCACAAGTTTCTCCAAATCCTCAGACGTGAAGGCAGGGGCCCTTTCCCCAGTCGCAGCAGCCATTGTCACTTCCAGACCGAGGTCACAGCAGCACTTGCAGTATAGGTCCTCTCCTGTGGATGATCAGGTCTCGAGTGATTAAGCAGATAGAAAATGGCGGTCACGCCCGCGGCGGTGCGTACCGCGGCGGTGCGTACCGCGACCGCCGGCGCACCTCGTCATTGGCTCCTGAAACCCATAGGCTTCAATGTTAGCCAATGCGGCTTCGTATAGCGGTCTTCGACCGCCTACCGCCACGGTGTGCCACGCCAGCGCATTGACCTCACATCCCATTGTCCCACTTCACAGGTCAGGCAGCCGCCGTTTCAAGGGCCCACATGGCATAATTTGTACTGCGTCACACAGGCCTAGGCCTTGCATTGCCACACATACACGCCTTTCAATACATAGATAATCGTGTGCTATGCATGCTGTGGTGAACGTACCTGTGATTTGCTTGACTCTGTGCTCCATGTTGTCCTTCCTAGGCACCGTCCGCTGGGACTTGCGAGGAGACGGATGAATCCTCGCGTGTACCGACCGCTGGTGGACCTGTCGACAATGGAAGAACGCCATATCATACTACGATACCGACTTGACCGAGCCACTATACATGAACTGTGTGCCCAGCTGGAGCCAGACCTGATGTCCCCCATCCGCCAACCCACAGGAATTCCCCCTCTAGTGCAGGTTCTGTCAGTCCTCCATTTTTTGGCAAGTGGCTCATTCCAGACAACAGTGGCCATGTCATCTGGAATGTCTCAGCCTATGTTTTCAAAAATCTTGTCTAGAGTGTTATCTGCCCTGACGAAACACATGCGGAGCTACATTGTATTCCCTGAGGAGGTTGATTTGGCCACTGTGAAGGGTGATTTTTATGCCCTTGGACATATCCCTAACATAATTGGTGCCATTGATGGGACCCATGTGGCTTTATTACCCCCAAAAGACGATGAGCAGGTGTACAGAAACAGGAAAAGTTACCATTCTATGAACGTCCAGGTGGTCTGTTTGGCTGACCAGTACATCTCCCATGTGAATGCCAAGTTCCCTGGGTCAGTGCATGACGCGTATGTGATGCGAAATAGCAGCATCTCTTATGTGATGGAACAGCTACAGAGACACCGTGTGTGGCTAATTGGTGACTCTGGTTACCCCAACCTGCCTTGGCTATTGACCTCAGTGAGGAATCCCCGGACCAGGGCAGAGGAACGGTACAATGAGGCCCATGGGCGAACTAGGAGGATCATCGAAAGAACCTTTGGCCTCCTGAAGGCCAGGTTTAGGTGCCTGCATATGACAGGGGGATCCCTGATGTACTCACCAAAGAAGGTGTGCCAGATCATCGTGGCCTGCTGTATGCTTCACAATCTGGCATTGCGACGTCAGGTGCCTTTCCTGCAGGAGGATGGTCCAGATGGTGTTGTTGAAGCAGCTGTGGAGCCTGCGGAGAGTGAAGAGGAGGAAGACGAAGAGGACGACCCAGACAACAGGGACAGAGTTATCCAACAGTATTTTCAGTAGCACACAGGTAAGAATCACCCACGCCATTTAACATTTACTGAAAGCCCCCTGCATCTTTACTTTGTGTATTTCCCCCCAGTTCCTTTAAACTGATGTTTGATTTTCCCTTCCCTTTTCAGTGCTGTATGACCCACTGCGTGACTTCTGCTTGGTTAGCCCATGGACTAATTCTTATTGACACTGGTATGTTGTCATCACAAAAATAACAGAACATTATTGATCAGTAATGTGTTATACATTTGTAAATAATACAGGCTGACTCCTGAATGATTTCAGTGCAATGAGTGATTTATTTGTAGTGCTAGATATTGGTACATGATATTAAAACGGTGATGGGTGAGGGTGGAGTTATGTCCATGGCAGAGTCCAGTTCTCGGTCGCACAGGTGCATTGTCCATATGCCTGTGGAAGGATGGAGCAGGGGCAGTTCAAGGTTGGACAGGGTGACACTGTGGGACAGTGGAATGACATCCGGGGGGATATTAGGCTGGCGGGGGTCTTGGCATCCTACTCTGTCTTCCTTTGAGATCTCAGGTTCCTCTTGCGGGGTGGTTGTTCTTCAGCAGGAGGTGGGGTTCTGGTGGCCCGTCGTTCTGTGAGGGCCTCCTGACCACTAGCGATGGCGGAGGTGGTAGGCTGTTCCTGGCTAGTGACAGGGGCCCTTTGCGGTGCCACATGGTCCCTCAAGGTGGTTTCTATCCGGTTGAGGGCCTGGACTATGGTCCCCATAGCGGTAGCGATGTTCCTGAGTTCATTGCTGAACCCCATGTAACGTTCCTCCTGCTGTGCCTGGATCTCGGTGAACCTGGCCAGTATCGTCGCCATCGTCTCCTGGGAGTGATGGTATGCTCCCATGATGGTGGTGAGGGCCTCTTGGAGAGTCGGTTCCCTGGGCCTGTCCTCCCCCCCGTCGCACAGCAGCCCTCCCAGTTGCCCTGTTTCCCCGGGCCTCTGTCCCCTGGACGGTGTGCCCACTACCACTGCCCCCAGGTCCCTGTTGTTGTTGGGGTGGTGGGTCAGCCTGGGTGCCATGTAGTGGCCGACACACCGCTGATTGACGCGTCCGCGAGACAGAGGCATGGGCCCGCTGGGTGGGAGCTGTGCTGGTGTTCCCAGAGGGGTTTGGGTCTGCTGTGGCCTGTGTCTGTGTGTGGGGAACCGACTGTCCAGAGGTCCCCGATGGTCCAGGCTGGTCATCAGGTTCTAGGTCGACAGAGCTGCTGTCCTCGCTGGGGGCCTGTTCTGGGGGTGGGATGGACAAATCTGGACCCTCCGTGGCGGTGTGTTGGCGTTCGGGCCCTGCAGGGGTAAAGGAGTATGGTTATTGTTTCTGTGTGTGCCATGGCGTGCATTTTGAGTGCCCTTGTCCCCCAGTTCTGGCATTCCCTTGTGGGAGGTGTTGTGAGGGTGGTGGGGGGGGATGGGTATGTGCAATGGTCATGCTTTGGTGGTGGCTGTCTCTGGTTTGTGTTGGCATTCAGGGGTTGGTGTTGTTTAGGGTGGGTTGTGCTGGTGAGACATTGGCAGGGAGGTTGTGTGCTGGGGGGTTGAGATTGGGGGTGAGGGAGGGGGTTGGCATGCTGGTGGTTGGGGGGTGAAGTAGTTGAGATTCGACTTACCAGAGTCCATTCCTCCGCCTACTCCAGCGAGGCCATCAGGATGCAGGATGTTTACCACCTCTTGCTCCCATGCTGTGAATTGGGGTGGAGTGGGTGGGGGTCCGCCGCCAGTCTTCTGCACAGCGATGTTGTGCCTGGAGATCATCGAGCGCACCTTCCCCCGTAGGTCGTTCCATCGCTTTCTGATATCTTCCCGATTTCTGGGATGCTGTCCCACAGCGTTGACCCTGTCTACGATCCTTTGCCATAGCTCAGCCTTCCTTGCTATGGTGGTGTGCTGCACCTGTGTGCCGAAGAGCTGGGGCTCAACCCTCATTATTTCCTCCACCATGACCCGGAGTTCTTGGTCCGAAAACCTTGGGTGTCTTTGGGGTGCCATGGGGTGGTGTGGATGAGGTGTGGGGTGGTGTTTGTGGTGATGTGCGTGGTGATATGTGGTGATGTGTGCGTAGATGTGGTGTGGGTGATGAAGTTGGGTTCCTGTGTGTGTTCGGGTTTTCTTTTGCTGTGCTCGCTCTCTCTATCTCTATCTCTATCGCCTTCGCTCCGATTTCCAACTAGTGGGGGTTTGTGGGTGATGTGGGTGTGTGTTTTATAGTTGATTCGATGTGTGGGAGTGTTGTTTGTATGTGTCTCAGGTGTGCGTATTTCAAATTGTCCAATGTGGCTGTGTTTTGGAGCTGGGTGTGTATTTTGAGCGCGGCGGTGTGTACCGCCAATGGAATACCGCAGTTGAAAGACCGCCGCGTGGATTCGTGGGTCAGAATGGCATGGGCGTGTTTGTGTTGGCGTGACGGTGGAGGTTTGGTCATCTCCAGTTTTCCGCGGCCCGCTGATGAGGCGGCCTTCCTTGGATGTCGGATTGTTGGCGGTTTCACAGTTGGTGGTCAGAATGACCGTGGCGGTTTACCGCGGCCGCGGCGGTAGAATGGCGGACTTCTGACCGGCGGTAAGGGCCTTTTACCGCCGAGGTCAGAATGACCCCCTCTGTGTTTCTGTAGTCTGAAACAGAAAGGACTCGAAGTCTTAGGGTGTGTTCCCTGGCACCGCTGGGTACTTCAGGGCAAGTCACCCACCTGAGGGATTGTGGCCTTGTACTCCACAGGATAAAGCAATGGGCATCTTGCCCCCTCCAGAAGCAGTGGGCAAGATACCCACTCCAGAGACTGTGGCCTTGCACTCCCCAGAACAAAGCAATGGGCAACTTGTCCCCTCTAGACCGAGTGGGCAAGTCACCCACTCCAGAGACTGCGGCTTTGCATTCACCAGGACAATGCAATAGGCATGTTGCCCCATCGAAAAGCAGTGGGTAAGTCACCCACCTGAGGGACTGTGGCCTTGCACTCCCAAAGACAAAGCAATTGGCATCTTGCCCCCTCCAGAAGCAGTGGGCAAATCACCCACTCCAGAGACTGTGGCCTTGCACTCCCCAGAAAAAAGCAATGGGCAAGTTGTCCTCTCTAAACCCAGTGGGCAAGTCCCCATCTCCAGAGACTGTGGCCTTGCCCTCCCCAGGATAAAGCAATGGGCATCTTGCATCCTCCAGAACCAGTGGGAAAGTCACCCACTTCCAGAGACTGTTGCCTTGCACTCCCCAGGACAAAGCAATGGGCAAGTTGCCCCCTCCACAACCAGTGGGCAAGTCACCCACTTGAGAGACTGTGGCCTTGCACTCCCCAGGATAAAGCAATGGGCATCTTGCAACCTCCAGAAACAGTGGGAAGTCACCCACTTCAGAGACTGTGGCCTTGCACTCCCCAGGACAAAGCAATGGGCATGTTGCCCCCTCCAGAAGCAGTGGGCAAGTCACCCACTCCAGAGACTGTGGCCTTGAACTCCCCAGGACAAAGCAATGGGCATGTTGCCCCATCCAAAAGCAGTGGGAAAGTCATCCACCTGAGAGGCGGTGGCCTTGGATACCGCCGGACAAAGCAATGGGCATGTTGCCCCCTCCAGAAGCAGTGGGCAAGTCACCCACTCCAGAGACTGTGGCCTTGCACTCCCCAGAACAAAGCAATGGGCAAGTTGTCCTCTCTAGACCCAGAGGGCAAGTCCCAAACTCCAGAGGCTGTGGCCTTGCACTCCCCAGGACAAAGCAATGGGCATGTTACCCCAACCAGAAGTAGTGGGCAAGTCACCCACCTGAGAGACTGTGGCCTTGCACTCCCCAGCACGAAGCAATGGCATGTTGCCCCCTCCGGAAGCAGTGGGCAAGGCAACCACTCCAGAGACTGTGGCCTTGCACTCCCCAGAACAAAGCAATGAGCAAGTTGTCCCCTTTGGAACCAGTGGGCAAATCACCCACTCCAGTAACTGTGGCCTTGCATTTCCAAGGAAAAAGGAATGGGCATGCTGCCCCCTCTAGAAGCAGTGGGCAGGTCACCCACTCCAGAGACTGTGGCCTTGCACTCCCCAGGACAAAGCAATGGGCATGTTGCCCCATACAGAAGCAGTGGCCAATTCACACACCTGAGAGACTGTGGCCTTGCACACCCCAGGACAAAGCAATGGGCATGTTACCCCATCCAGAAGCAATGGGCAATTCACACACCTGAGAGACTGCGATCTTGCACTCCCCAGGACAAAGCAATGGGTATGTTGACCCTTCCAGAAGCAGTGGGCACGTCACCCACTCCAGAGAATGTGGCCTTGCACTCCCCAGGACAAAGCAAAGGGCATGTTGCCCCCTCCAGAACCAGTAAGCAAGTCACCCACTTGAGAGACTGTGGCCTTGCACTCCCCAGGACAAAGCAATGGGCATGTTGCCTCCTCCAGAAGCAGTGGGCAAGTCACCCACTCAAGAGACTGTGGCCTTGCACTCCCCAGGACAAAGCAAAGGGCATGTTGCCCCCTCCAAAAGCAGTGGGCAAGTTACCCACGCCAGAGACTGTGGCTTTGCACTCCCCAGGACAAAGCAATGGGCAAGTTGTCCCCTCTAGAACCAGTGGGCAAGTCACCCACCCCAGAGACTGTGGCCTTGCACTTCTCAGGACAAAGGAATGGGCATGTTGCCTCTCCAGAACCAGTGGGCAAGTCACCCACACCAGAGACTGTGGCCTTGCACTCCCCAGGGCAAAGCAATGGGCATGTTGTCCCGTCCAGAAGTACTGGGCAAGTCACCCACCTAAGTGGCTGTGGCCTTACACTCCCCAGGATAAAGCAATGGGCATCTTGCCCCCTCCAGAAGCAGTGGGCAAGGCACCCACTCCAGAGACTGTGGCCTTGCACTCCCCAGAACAAAGCAATGGGCAAGTTGTCCCCTCTAGACCGAGTGGACAAGTCACCCACTCCACAGACCGTGGCCTTGCATTCCCCAGGACAATGCAATTTGCATGTTGCACCATCGAGAAGCAGTGGGTAAGTCACCCACCTGAGGGACTGTGACCTTGCACTCCCCAGGACAAAGCAATTGGCATGTTGCCCCCTCCAGAAGCAGTGGGCAAGGCACCCACTCCATGAGGCTGTGGCCTTGCACTCCCCAGAACAAAGCAATGGGCAAGTTGTCCTCTCTAGACCCAGTGGGCAAGTCCCCCACTCCAGAGACGGTGGCCTTGCACTCCCCAGGACAAAGCAATGGACATGTTGCTGCCTCCAGGACCAGTGGATAAGTCACCCACCTGAGAGACTGTGGTCTTGCACTCCCCAGGACAAAGGAATGGGCATGTTGCCCCCTCCAGAATCAGTGGGCAAGTCACCCACTCCAGAGACTGTGGCCTTGCACTCCCCAGGACAAAGCAATGGGCATGTTCCCCCCTCCAGAAACAGTGGGCAAGTCACCCACTTGAGAGACTGTGGCCTTGCACACCCCAGGATAAAGCAATGTGCATCTTGCCTCCTCCAAAAGAAGTGGGAAGTCACCCACTTCAGAGACTGTGGCATTGCACTCCCCAGGACAAATCAATCGGCATGTTGCCCCCTCCAGAAGCAGTGGGCAAGTCACCCACACCAGAGACTGTGGCCTTGCACTCCCCAGAAAAAAGCAATGGGCAAGTTGTCCTCTCTAGACCCAGTGGGCAAGTCCCCCACTCCAGAGACTGTGGCCTTGCACTCCCCAGGATAAAGCAATGGGCATGTTGCTGCATCCAGAACCAGTGGGCAAGTCACCCACCTGAGAGACTGTGGTCTTGCACTCCCTGGGACAAAGGAATGGGCATTTTGCCCCCTCCAGTACCAGTGGGAAAGTCACCCACTCCAGAGACTGTGACCTTGCACTCCCCAGGGCAAAGCAATGGGCATGTTGCCCCCTCCAGAACCAGTGGGCAAGTCACCCACTTGAGAGACTGTGGCCTTGCACTCCCCAGGATAAAGCAGTGGGCATCTTGCCTCCTACAGAAGTAGTGGGAAGTCACCCACTTCAGAGACTGTTACCTTGCTCTCCCCAGGACAATGCAATGGGCATGTTGCCCCCTCCAGAAGCAGTGGGCAAGTCCCCCACTCCAGAGACGGTGGCCTTGCACTCCCCAGGACAAAGCAATGGACATGTTGCTGCCTCCAGGACCAGTGGATAAGTCACCCACCTGAGAGACTGTGGTCTTGCACTCCCCAGGACAAAGGAATGGGCATGTTGCCCCCTCCAGAATCAGTGGGCAAGTCACCCACTCCAGAGACTGTGGCCTTGCACTCCCCAGGACAAAGCAATGGGCATGTTCCCCCCTCCAGAAACAGTGGGCAAGTCACCCACTTGAGAGACTGTGGCCTTGCACACCCCAGGATAAAGCAATGTGCATCTTGCCTCCTCCAAAAGAAGTGGGAAGTCACCCACTTCAGATACTGTGGCATTGCACTCCCCAGGACAAATCAATCGGCATGTTGCCCCCTCCAGAAGCAGTGGGCAAGTCACCCACACCAGAGACTGTGGCCTTGCACTCCCCAGAAAAAAGCAATGGGCAAGTTGTCCCCTCTAGAACCAGTGGGCAAGTCACCCACCCCAGAGACTGTGGCCTTGCACTTCTCAGGACAAAGGAATGGGCATGTTGCCTCTCCAGAACCAGTGGGCAAGTCACCCACACCAGAGACTGTGGCCTTGCACTCCCCAGGGCAAAGCAATGGGCATGTTGTCCCGTCCAGAAGTACTGGGCAAGTCACCCACCTAAGTGGCTGTGGCCTTGCACTCCCCAGGATAAAGCAATGGGCATCTTGCCCCCTCCAGAAGCAGTGGGCAAGGCACCCACTCCAGAGACTGTGGCCTTGCACTCCCCAGAACAAAGCAATGGGCAAGTTGTCCCCTCTAGACCGAGTGGACAAGTCACCCACTCCACAGACCGTGGCCTTGCATTCCCCAGGACAATGCAATTTGCATGTTGCACCATCGAGAAGCAGTGGGTAAGTCACCCACCTGAGGGACTGTGACCTTGCACTCCCCAGGACAAAGCAATTGGCATGTTGCCCCCTCCAGAAGCAGTGGGCAAGGCACCCACTCCATGAGGCTGTGGCCTTGCACTCCCCAGAACAAAGCAATGGGCAAGTTGTCCTCTCTAGACCCAGTGGGCAAGTCCCCCACTCCAGAGACGGTGGCCTTGCACTCCCCAGGACAAAGCAATGGACATGTTGCTGCCTCCAGGACCAGTGGATAAGTCACCCACCTGAGAGACTGTGGTCTTGCACTCCCCAGGACAAAGGAATGGGCATGTTGCCCCCTCCAGAATCAGTGGGCAAGTCACCCACTCCAGAGACTGTGGCCTTGCACTCCCCAGGACAAAGCAATGGGCATGTTCCCCCCTCCAGAAACAGTGGGCAAGTCACCCACTTGAGAGACTGTGGCCTTGCACACCCCAGGATAAAGCAATGTGCATCTTGCCTCCTCCAAAAGAAGTGGGAAGTCACCCACTTCAGAGACTGTGGCATTGCACTCCCCAGGACAAATCAATCGGCATGTTGCCCCCTCCAGAAGCAGTGGGCAAGTCACCCACACCAGAGACTGTGGCCTTGCACTCCCCAGAAAAAAGCAATGGGCAAGTTGTCCTCTCTAGACCCAGTGGGCAAGTCCCCCACTCCAGAGACTGTGGCCTTGCACTCCCCAGGATAAAGCAATGGGCATGTTGCTGCATCCAGAACCAGTGGGCAAGTCACCCACCTGAGAGACTGTGGTCTTGCACTCCCTGGGACAAAGGAATGGGCATTTTGCCCCCTCCAGTACCAGTGGGAAAGTCACCCACTCCAGAGACTGTGACCTTGCACTCCCCAGGGCAAAGCAATGGGCATGTTGCCCCCTCCAGAACCAGTGGGCAAGTCACCCACTTGAGAGACTGTGGCCTTGCACTCCCCAGGATAAAGCAGTGGGCATCTTGCCTCCTACAGAAGTAGTGGGAAGTCACCCACTTCAGAGACTGTTGCCTTGCTCTCCCCAGGACAATGCAATGGGCATGTTGCCCCCTCCAGAAGCAGTGGGCAAGTCCCCCACTCCAGAGACGGTGGCCTTGCACTCCCCAGGACAAAGCAATGGACATGTTGCTGCCTCCAGGACCAGTGGATAAGTCACCCACCTGAGAGACTGTGGTCTTGCACTCCCCAGGACAAAGGAATGGGCATGTTGCCCCCTCCAGAATCAGTGGGCAAGTCACCCACTCCAGAGACTGTGGCCTTGCACTCCCCAGGACAAAGCAATGGGCATGTTCCCCCCTCCAGAAACAGTGGGCAAGTCACCCACTTGAGAGACTGTGGCCTTGCACACCCCAGGATAAAGCAATGTGCATCTTGCCTCCTCCAAAAGAAGTGGGAAGTCACCCACTTCAGATACTGTGGCATTGCACTCCCCAGGACAAATCAATCGGCATGTTGCCCCCTCCAGAAGCAGTGGGCAAGTCACCCACACCAGAGACTGTGGCCTTGCACTCCCCAGAAAAAAGCAATGGGCAAGTTGTCCCCTCTAGAACCAGTGGGCAAGTCACCCACCCCAGAGACTGTGGCCTTGCACTTCTCAGGACAAAGGAATGGGCATGTTGCCTCTCCAGAACCAGTGGGCAAGTCACCCACACCAGAGACTGTGGCCTTGCACTCCCCAGGGCAAAGCAATGGGCATGTTGTCCCGTCCAGAAGTACTGGGCAAGTCACCCACCTAAGTGGCTGTGGCCTTACACTCCCCAGGATAAAGCAATGGGCATCTTGCCCCCTCCAGAAGCAGTGGGCAAGGCACCCACTCCAGAGACTGTGGCCTTGCACTCCCCAGAACAAAGCAATGGGCAAGTTGTCCCCTCTAGACCGAGTGGACAAGTCACCCACTCCACAGACCGTGGCCTTGCATTCCCCAGGACAATGCAATTTGCATGTTGCACCATCGAGAAGCAGTGGGTAAGTCACCCACCTGAGGGACTGTGACCTTGCACTCCCCAGGACAAAGCAATTGGCATGTTGCCCCCTCCAGAAGCAGTGGGCAAGGCACCCACTCCATGAGGCTGTGGCCTTGCACTCCCCAGAACAAAGCAATGGGCAAGTTGTCCTCTCTAGACCCAGTGGGCAAGTCCCCCACTCCAGAGACGGTGGCCTTGCACTCCCCAGGACAAAGCAATGGACATGTTGCTGCCTCCAGGACCAGTGGATAAGTCACCCACCTGAGAGACTGTGGTCTTGCACTCCCCAGGACAAAGGAATGGGCATGTTGCCCCCTCCAGAATCAGTGGGCAAGTCACCCACTCCAGAGACTGTTGCCTTGCACTCCCCAGGACAAAGCAATGGGCATGTTCCCCCCTCCAGAAACAGTGGGCAAGTCACCCACTTGAGAGACTGTGGCCTTGCACACCCCAGGATAAAGCAATGTGCATCTTGCCTCCTCCAAAAGAAGTGGGAAGTCACCCACTTCAGAGACTGTGGCATTGCACTCCCCAGGACAAATCAATCGGCATGTTGCCCCCTCCAGAAGCAGTGGGCAAGTCACCCACACCAGAGACTGTGGCCTTGCACTCCCCAGAAAAAAGCAATGGGCAAGTTGTCCTCTCTAGACCCAGTGGGCAAGTCCCCCACTCCAGAGACTGTGGCCTTGCACTCCCCAGGATAAAGCAATGGGCATGTTGCTGCATCCAGAACCAGTGGGCAAGTCACCCACCTGAGAGACTGTGGTCTTGCACTCCCTGGGACAAAGGAATGGGCATTTTGCCCCCTCCAGTACCAGTGGGAAAGTCACCCACTCCAGAGACTGTGACCTTGCACTCCCCAGGGCAAAGCAATGGGCATGTTGCCCCCTCCAGAACCAGTGGGCAAGTCACCCACTTGAGAGACTGTGGCCTTGCACTCCCCAGGATAAAGCAGTGGGCATCTTGCCTCCTACAGAAGTAGTGGGAAGTCACCCACTTCAGAGACTGTTACCTTGCTCTCCCCAGGACAATGCAATGGGCATGTTGCCCCCTCCAGAAGCAGTGGGCAAGTCCCCCACTCCAGAGACGGTGGCCTTGCACTCCCCAGGACAAAGCAATGGACATGTTGCTGCCTCCAGGACCAGTGGATAAGTCACCCACCTGAGAGACTGTGGTCTTGCACTCCCCAGGACAAAGGAATGGGCATGTTGCCCCCTCCAGAATCAGTGGGCAAGTCACCCACTCCAGAGACTGTGGCCTTGCACTCCCCAGGACAAAGCAATGGGCATGTTCCCCCCTCCAGAAACAGTGGGCAAGTCACCCACTTGAGAGACTGTGGCCTTGCACACCCCAGGATAAAGCAATGTGCATCTTGCCTCCTCCAAAAGAAGTGGGAAGTCACCCACTTCAGATACTGTGGCATTGCACTCCCCAGGACAAATCAATCGGCATGTTGCCCCCTCCAGAAGCAGTGGGCAAGTCACCCACACCAGAGACTGTGGCCTTGCACTCCCCAGGACAAAGCAATGGGCATGTTCCCCCCTCCAGAAACAGTGGGCAAGTCACCCACTTGAGAGACTGTGGCCTTGCACACCCCAGGATAAAGCAATGTGCATCTTGCCTCCTCCAAAAGAAGTGGGAAGTCACCCACTTCAGAGACTGTGGCATTGCACTCCCCAGGACAAATCAATCGGCATGTTGCCCCCTCCAGAAGCAGTGGGCAAGTCACCCACACCAGAGACTGTGGCCTTGCACTCCCCAGAAAAAAGCAATGGGCAAGTTGTCCTCTCTAGACCCAGTGGGCAAGTCCCGCACTCCAGAGACTGTGGCCTTGCACTCCCCAGGATAAAGCAATGGGCATGTTGCTGCATCCAGAACCAGTGGACAAGTCACCCACCTGAGAGACTGTGGCCTTGCACACCCCAGGATAAAGCAATGTGCATCTTGCCTCCTCCAAAAGAAGTGGGAAGTCACCCACTTCAGAGACTGTGGCATTGCACTCCCCAGGACAAAGCAATGGGCATGTTGCCCACTCCAGAAGCAGTGGGCAAGTCACCCACTCCAGAGACTGTGGCCTTGCACTCCCCAGAAAAAAGCAATGGGCAAGTTGTCCTCTCTAGACCCAGTGGGCAAGTCCCCCACTCCAGAGACTGTGGCCTTGCACTCCCCAGGATAAAGCAATGGGCATGTTGCTGCATCCAGAACCAGTGGGCAAGTCACCCACCTGAGAGACTGTGGTCTTGCACTCCCTGGGACAAAGGAATGGGCATTTTGCCCCCTCCAGTACCAGTGGGAAAGTCACCCACTCCAGAGACTGTGACCTTGCACTCCCCAGGGCAAAGCAATGGGCATGTTGCCCCCTCCAGAACCAGTGGGCAAGTCACCCACTTGAGAGACTGTGGCCTTGCACTCCCCAGGATAAAGCAGTGGGCATCTTGCCTCCTACAGAAGTAGTGGGAAGTCACCCACTTCAGAGACTGTTACCTTGCTCTCCCCAGGACAATGCAATGGGCATGTTGCCCACTCCAGAAGCAGTGGGCAAGTCACCCACTCCAGAGACTGTGGCCTTGCACTCCCCAGGACAAAGCAATAGGCATGTTGCCCCATCCAAAAGCAGAGGGAAAGTCATCCACCTGAGAGACGGTGCCCTTGGATACCCCCCGACAAAGCAATGGGCATGTTGCCCCCTCCAGAAGCAGTGGGCAAGTCACCCACTCCAGAGACTGTGGCCTTGCACTCCCCAGAACAAAGCAATGGGCAAGTTGTCCTCTCTAGACCCAGTGGGCAAGTCCGAAACTCCAGAGACTGTGGCCATGCACTCCCCAGGACAAAGCAATGGGCATGTTACCCCAACCAGAAGCAGAGGGTAAGTCACCCACCTGAGAGACTGTGGCCTTGCACTCCCCAGGACAAAGCAATGGGCATGTTGCTGCATCCAGAACCAGTGGGCAAGTCACCCACCTGGGAGACTGTGGTATTGCACTCACTCGTACAAAGGAATGGGCATGTTGCCCCCTCCAAAACCAGTGGGCAAGTCACCCACTCCAGAGACTGTGGCCTTGCACTCCCCAGGACAAAGCAATGGGCATGTTGCCCGCTCCAGAAACAGTCGGCAAGTCACCCACTTGAGAGACTGTGGCCTTGCACACCCCAGGATAAAGCAATGGGCATCTTGCCTCCTCCAGAAGCAGTGAGAAGTCACCCACTTCAGAGACTGTGGCCTTGCACTCCCCAGGACAAAGCAATGGGCATGTTGCCCCCTCCAGAAGCAGTGGGCAAGTCATCCACTCCAGAGACTGTGGCCTTGCACTCCCCAGGACAAAGCAACGGGTATGTTGCTCATCGAAAAGCAGTGGGTAAGTCACCCACCTGAGAGACGGTGGCCTTGGATACCCCCGGACAAAGCAATGGGCATGTTGCCCCCTCCAGAAGCAGTGGGCAAGTCACCCACTCCAGAGACTGTGGCCTTGCACCCCCCAGAACAAAGCAATGGGCAAGTTGTCCTCTCTAGACCCAGAGGGCAAGTCCCACACTCCAGAGACTGTGGCGTTGCACTCCCCAGGACAAAGCAATGGGCATGTTCCCCCCTCCAGAAACAGTGGGCAAGTCACCCACTTGAGAGACTGTGGCCTTGCACACCCCAGGATAAAGCAATGTGCATCTTGCCTCCTCCAAAAGAAGTGGGAAGTCACCCACTTCAGAGACTGTGGCATTGCACTCCCAGGACAAAGCAATGGGCATGTCGCCCCCTTCTGATGCAGTGGGCAAGTCACCCACACCAGAGACTGTGGCCTTGCACTCCCCAGAAAAAAAGCAATGGGCAAGTTGTCCTCTCTAGACCCAGTGGGCAAGTCCCCCACTCCAGAGACTGTGGCCTTACACTCCCCCGGACAATGCAATTTGCATGTTGCACCATCGAGAAGCAGTGGGTAAGTCACCCACCTGAGGGACTGTGGCCTTGCACTCCCCAGGACAAAGCAATTGGCATGTTGCCCCCTCCAGAAGCAGTGGGCAAGGCAACCACTCCAGGAGGCTGTGCCTTGCACTACCCAGAACAAAGCAATGGGCAAGTTGTCCTCTCTAGACCCAGTGGGCAAGTCCCCCAATCCAGAGACTGTGGCCTTGCACTCCCCAGGACAAAGCAATGGACATGTTGATGCATCCAGAACCAGTGGGCAAGTCACCCTCCTGAGAGACTGTGGTCTTGCACTCCCCAGGACAAAGGAATGGGCATGTTGCCCCCTCCAGAACCAGTGGGCATGTCACCCACTCCAGAGACTGTGGCCTTGCACTCCCCAGGACAAAGCAATGGGCATGTTCCCCCCTCCAGAAACAGTGGGCAAGTCACCCACTTGAGAGACTGTGGCCTTGCACACCCCAGGATAAAGCAGTGTGCATCTTGCCTTCTCCAAAAGAAGTGGGAAGTCACCCACTTCAGAGACTGTGGCATTGCACTCCCCAGGACAAAGCAATGGGCATGTTGCCCCCTCCAGAAGCAGTGGGCAAGTCACCCACACCAGAGACTGTGGCCTTGCACTCCCCAGAAAAAAGCAATGGGCAAGTTGTCCTCTCTAGACCCAGTGGGCAAGTCCCGCACTCCAGAGACTGTGGCCTTGCACTCCCCAGGATAAAGCAATGGGCATGTTGCTGCATCCAGAACCAGTGGACAAGTCACCCACCTGAGAGACTGTGGCCTTGCACACCCCAGGATAAAGCAATGTGCATCTTGCCTCCTCCAAAAGAAGTGGGAAGTCACCCACTTCAGAGACTGTGGCATTGCACTCCCCAGGACAAAGCAATGGGCATGTTGCCCCCTCCAGAAGCAGTGGGCAAGTCACCCACACCAGAGACTGTGGCCTTGCACTCCCCAGAACAAAGCAATGGGCAAGTTGTCCTCTCTAGACCCAGTGGGCAAGTCCGAAACTCCAGAGACTGTGGCCATGCACTCCCCAGGACAAAGCAATGGGCATGTTACCCCAACCAGAAGCAGTGGGTAAGTCACCCACCTGAGAGACTGTGGCCTTGCACTCTCCAGGACAAAGCAATGGGCATGTTGCTGCATCCAGAACCAGTGGGCAAGTCACCCACCTGGGAGACTGTGGTCTTGCACTCCCTCGGACAAAGGAATATGCATGTTGCCCCCTCCAAAACCAGTGGGCAAGTCACCCACTCCTGAGACTGTGGCCTTGCACTCCCCAGGACAAAGCAATGGGCATGTAGCCCCCTCCAGAAACAGTGGGCAATTCACCCACTTGAGAGACTGTGGCCTTGCACACCCCAGGATAAAGCAATGGGCATCTTGCCTCCTCCAGAAGCAGTGGGAAGTCACCCACTTCAGAGACTGTGGCCTTGCACTCCCCAGGACAAAGCAATGGGCATGTTGCCCCCTCCAGAAGCAGTGGGTAAGTCATCCACTCCAGAGACTGTGGCCTTGCACTCCCCAGGACAAAGCAATGGGTATGTTGCTCATCGAAAAGCAGTGGGCAAGTCACCCACCTGAGAGACGGTGGCCTTGGATACCCCCGGACAAAGCAATGGGCATGTTGCTGTATCCAGAAGCAGTGGGCAAGTCACCCACTCCAGAGACTGTGGCCTTGCACTCCCCAGAACAAAGCAATGGGCAAGTTGTCCTCTCTAGACTCAGTGGGCAAGTCCCACACTCCAGAGACTGTGGCCTTGCACTCCACAGGACAAAGCAATGGGCATGTTCCCCCCTCCAAAAGTAGTGGGAAGTCACCCACTTCAGAGACTGTGGTATTGCACTCCCCAGGACAAAGCAATGGGCATGTTGCCCCCTCCAGAAGCAGTGGGCAAGTCACCCACACCAGAGACTGTGGCCTTGCACTCCCAGAAAAAAGCAATGGGCAAGTTGTCCTCTCTAGACCCAGTGGGCAAGTCCCCCACTCCAGAGACTGTGGCCTTGCACTCCCCAGGATAAAGCAATGGGCATGTTGCTGCATCCAGAACCAGTGGGCAAGTCACCCACCTGAGAGACTGTGGTCTTGCACTCCCTGGGACAAAGGAATGGGCATTTTGCCCCCTCCAGTACCAGTGGGAAAGTCACCCACTCCAGAGACTTTGACCTTGCACTCCCCAGGGCAAAGCAATGGGCATGTTGCCCCCTCCAGAACCAGTTGGCAAGTCACCCACTTGAGAGACTGTGGCCTTGCACTCCCCAGGATAAAGCAGTGGGCATCTTGCCTCCTACAGAAGTAGTGGGAAGTCACCCACTTCAGAGACTGTTACCTTGCTCTCCCCAGGACAATGCAATGGGCATGTTGCCCCCTCCAGAAGCAGTGGGCAAGTCACCCACTCCAGAGACTGTTGCCTTGCACTCCCCAGGACAAAGCAATGGGCAAGTTGTCCTCTCTAGACCCAGTGGGCAAGTCCCCCATTCCAGAGACTGTGGCCTTGCACTCACCAGGACAAAGCAATGGGCATCTTGCCTCCTCCAAAAGTAGTGGGAAGTCACCCACTTCAGAGACTGTGGCATTGCACTCCCCAGGACAAAGCAATGGGCATGTTGCCCCCTCCAGAAGCAGTGGGCAAGTCACCCACACCAGAGACTGTGGCCTTGCACTCCCAGAAAAAAGCAATGGGCAAGTTGTCCTCTCTAGACCCAGTGGGCAAGTCCCCCACTCCAGAGACTGTGGCCTTGCACTCCCCAGGATAAAGCAATGGGCATGTTGCTGCATCCAGAACCAGTGGGCAAGTCACCCACCTGAGAGACTGTGGTCTTGCACTCCCTGGGACAAAGGAATGGGCATTTTGCCCCCTCCAGTACCAGTGGGAAAGTCACCCACTCCAGAGACTTTGACCTTGTACTCCCCAGGGCAAAGCAATGGGCATGTTGCCCCCTCCAGAACCAGTGGGCAAGTCACCCACTTGAGAGACTGTGGCCTTGCACTCCCCAGGATAAAGCAGTGGGCATCTTGCCTCCTACAGAAGTAGTGGGAAGTCACCCACTTCAGAGACTGTTACCTTGCTCTCCCCAGGACAATGCAATGGGCATGTTGCCCCCTCCAGAAGCAGTGGGCAAGTCACCCACTCCAGAGACTGTTGCCTTGCACTCCCCAGGACAAAGCAATGGGCAAGTTGTCCTCTCTAGACCCAGTGGGCAAGTCCCCCATTCCAGAGACTGTGGCCTTGCACTCACCAGGACAAAGCAATGGGCATGTTGCTGCATCCAGAACCAGTGGGCAAGTCACCCACCTGAGAGACTGTGGTCTTGCACTCCCTGGGACAAAGGAATGGGCATGTTGCCCCCTCCAGAACAAGTGGGAAAGTCACCCACCCCAGAGACTGTGGCCTTGCACTCCCAGGACAAAGCAATGGGCATGTTGCCCAGCCCAGAAACAGTGGGCAAGTCACCCACTTGAGAGACTGTGGCCTTGCACTCCCCAGGATAAAGCAATGGGCATCTAGCCTCCTCCCGAAGCAGTGGGAAGTCACCAACTTCAGAGACTGTGGCGTTGCACTCCCCAAGACAAAGCAATGGGCATGTTGCCCCCTCCAGAAGCAGTGGGCAAGTCACCCACTCCAGAGACTGTGGCCTTGCACTCCCCAGGACAAAGCAATGGGCATGTTGTCCCAT
This sequence comes from Pleurodeles waltl, assembly GCF_031143425.1. Classification (NCBI taxonomy): domain Eukaryota; kingdom Metazoa; phylum Chordata; class Amphibia; order Caudata; family Salamandridae; genus Pleurodeles; species Pleurodeles waltl. Next base: position 526,883,493 of record NC_090438.1, read on the forward strand.
CCAAAAGCAGTGGGCAAGTCACCCACCTGTGAGATGGTGGCCTTGGATTCCCCGGACAAAACAATGGGCATGTTGCCCCCTCCAGAAGCAGTGGGCAAGTCACCCACTCCAGAGACTGTGACCTTGCACTCTCCAGGGCAAAGCAATGGGCATGTTGCCCCCTCCAGAACCAGTGGGCAAGTCACCCACTTGAGAGACTGTGGCCTTGCACTCCCCAGGATAAAGCAGTGGGCATCTTGCCTTCTACAGAAGTAGTGGGAAGTCACCCACTTCAGAGACTGTTACCTTGCTCTCCCCAGGACAATGCAATGGGCATGTTGCCCCCTCCAGAAGCAGTGGGCAAGACACCCTCTCCAGAGACTGTGGCCTTGCACTCCCCAGGACAAAGCAATGGGCATGTTGCCCCATCCAAAAGCAGTGGGAAAGTCATCCATCTGAGAGACGGTGCCCTTGGATACCCCCGGACAAAGCAATAGGCATGTTGCCCCCTCCAGAAGCAGTGGGCAAGTCACCCTCTCCAGAGACTGTGGCCTTGCACTCCCCAGAACAAAGCAATGGGCAAGTTGTCCTCTCTAGACCCAGTGGGCAAGTCCGAAACTCCAGAGACTGTGGCCATGCACTCCACAGGACAAAGCAATGGGCATGTTACCCCAACCAGAAGCAGTGGGTAAGTCACCCACCTGAGAGACTGTGGCCTTGCACTTCCCAGGACAAAGCAATGGGTATGTTGCTGCATCCATAACCAGTGGGCAAGTCACCCACCTGGGAGGCTGTGGTCTTGCACTCCCTCGGACAAAGGAATGGGCATGTTGCCCCCTCCAAAACCAGTGGGCAAGTCACCCACTCCAGAGACTGTGGCCTTGCACTCCCCAGGACAAAGCAATGGGCATGTTGCCCCCTCCAGAAACAGTGGGCAAGTCACCCACTTGAGAGACTGTGGCCTTGCACACCCCAGGATAAAGCAATGGGCATCTTGCCTCCTCCAGAAGCAGTGGGAAGTCACCCACTTCAGAGACTGTGGCCTTGCACTCCCCAGGACAAAGCAATGGGCATGTTGCCCCCTCCAGAAGCAGTGGGTAAGTCATCCACTCCAGAGACTGTGGCCTTGCACTCCCCAGGACAAAGCAATGGGTATGTTGCTCATCGAAAAGCAGTGGGCAAGTCACCCACCTGAGAGACGGTGGCCTTGGATACCCCCGGACAAAGCAATGGGCATGTTGCTGTATCCAGAAGCAGTGGGCAAGTCACCCACTCCAGAGACTGTGGCCTTGCACTCCCCAGAACAAAGCAATGGGCAAGTTGTCCTCTCTAGACTCAGTGGGCAAGTCCCACACTCCAGAGACTGTGGCCTTGCACTCCACAGGACAAAGCAATGGGCATGTTCCCCCCTCCAAAAGTAGTGGGAAGTCACCCACTTCAGAGACTGTGGTATTGCACTCCCCAGGACAAAGCAATGGGCATGTTGCCCCCTCCAGAAGCAGTGGGCAAGTCACCCACACCAGAGACTGTGGCCTTGCACTCCCAGAAAAAAGCAATGGGCAAGTTGTCCTCTCTAGACCCAGTGGGCAAGTCCCCCACTCCAGAGACTGTGGCCTTGCACTCCCCAGGATAAAGCAATGGGCATGTTGCTGCATCCAGAACCAGTGGGCAAGTCACCCACCTGAGAGACTGTGGTCTTGCACTCCCTGGGACAAAGGAATGGGCATTTTGCCCCCTCCAGTACCAGTGGGAAAGTCACCCACTCCAGAGACTTTGACCTTGCACTCCCCAGGGCAAAGCAATGGGCATGTTGCCCCCTCCAGAACCAGTTGGCAAGTCACCCACTTGAGAGACTGTGGCCTTGCACTCCCCAGGATAAAGCAGTGGGCATCTTGCCTCCTACAGAAGTAGTGGGAAGTCACCCACTTCAGAGACTGTTACCTTGCTCTCCCCAGGACAATGCAATGGGCATGTTGCCCCCTCCAGAAGCAGTGGGCAAGTCACCCACTCCAGAGACTGTTGCCTTGCACTCCCCAGGACAAAGCAATGGGCAAGTTGTCCTCTCTAGACCCAGTGGGCAAGTCCCCCATTCCAGAGACTGTGGCCTTGCACTCACCAGGACAAAGCAATGGGCATCTTGCCTCCTCCAAAAGTAGTGGGAAGTCACCCACTTCAGAGACTGTGGCATTGCACTCCCCAGGACAAAGCAATGGGCATGTTGCCCCCTCCAGAAGCAGTGGGCAAGTCACCCACACCAGAGACTGTGGCCTTGCACTCCCAGAAAAAAGCAATGGGCAAGTTGTCCTCTCTAGACCCAGTGGGCAAGTCCCCCACTCCAGAGACTGTGGCCTTGCACTCCCCAGGATAAAGCAATGGGCATGTTGCTGCATCCAGAACCAGTGGGCAAGTCACCCACCTGAGAGACTGTGGTCTTGCACTCCCTGGGACAAAGGAATGGGCATTTTGCCCCCTCCAGTACCAGTGGGAAAGTCACCCACTCCAGAGACTTTGACCTTGTACTCCCCAGGGCAAAGCAATGGGCATGTTGCCCCCTCCAGAACCAGTGGGCAAGTCACCCACTTGAGAGACTGTGGCCTTGCACTCCCCAGGATAAAGCAGTGGGCATCTTGCCTCCTACAGAAGTAGTGGGAAGTCACCCACTTCAGAGACTGTTACCTTGCTCTCCCCAGGACAATGCAATGGGCATGTTGCCCCCTCCAGAAGCAGTGGGCAAGTCACCCACTCCAGAGACTGTTGCCTTGCACTCCCCAGGACAAAGCAATGGGCAAGTTGTCCTCTCTAGACCCAGTGGGCAAGTCCCCCATTCCAGAGACTGTGGCCTTGCACTCACCAGGACAAAGCAATGGGCATGTTGCTGCATCCAGAACCAGTGGGCAAGTCACCCACCTGAGAGACTGTGGTCTTGCACTCCCTGGGACAAAGGAATGGGCATGTTGCCCCCTCCAGAACAAGTGGGAAAGTCACCCACCCCAGAGACTGTGGCCTTGCACTCCCAGGACAAAGCAATGGGCATGTTGCCCAGCCCAGAAACAGTGGGCAAGTCACCCACTTGAGAGACTGTGGCCTTGCACTCCCCAGGATAAAGCAATGGGCATCTAGCCTCCTCCCGAAGCAGTGGGAAGTCACCAACTTCAGAGACTGTGGCGTTGCACTCCCCAAGACAAAGCAATGGGCATGTTGCCCCCTCCAGAAGCAGTGGGCAAGTCACCCACTCCAGAGACTGTGGCCTTGCACTCCCCAGGACAAAGCAATGGGCATGTTGTCCCATCCAAAAGCAGTGGGCAAGTCACCCACCTGTGAGATGGTGGCCTTGGATTCCCCGGACAAAACAATGGGCATGTTGCCCCCTCCAGAAGCAGTGGGCAAGTCACCCACTCCAGAGACTGTGACCTTGCACTCTCCAGGGCAAAGCAATGGGCATGTTGCCCCCTCCAGAACCAGTGGGCAAGTCACCCACTTGAGAGACTGTGGCCTTGCACTCCCCAGGATAAAGCAGTGGGCATCTTGCCTTCTACAGAAGTAGTGGGAAGTCACCCACTTCAGAGACTGTTACCTTGCTCTCCCCAGGACAATGCAATGGGCATGTTGCCCCCTCCAGAAGCAGTGGGCAAGACACCCTCTCCAGAGACTGTGGCCTTGCACTCCCCAGGACAAAGCAATGGGCATGTTGCCCCATCCAAAAGCAGTGGGAAAGTCATCCATCTGAGAGACGGTGCCCTTGGATACCCCCGGACAAAGCAATAGGCATGTTGCCCCCTCCAGAAGCAGTGGGCAAGTCACCCTCTCCAGAGACTGTGGCCTTGCACTCCCCAGAACAAAGCAATGGGCAAGTTGTCCTCTCTAGACCCAGTGGGCAAGTCCGAAACTCCAGAGACTGTGGCCATGCACTCCACAGGACAAAGCAATGGGCATGTTACCCCAACCAGAAGCAGTGGGTAAGTCACCCACCTGAGAGACTGTGGCCTTGCACTTCCCAGGACAAAGCAATGGGTATGTTGCTGCATCCATAACCAGTGGGCAAGTCACCCACCTGGGAGGCTGTGGTCTTGCACTCCCTCGGACAAAGGAATGGGCATGTTGCCCCCTCCAAAACCAGTGGGCAAGTCACCCACTCCAGAGACTGTGGCCTTGCACTCCCCAGGACAAAGCAATGGGCATGTTGCCCCCTCCAGAAACAGTGGGCAAGTCACCCACTTGAGAGACTGTGGCCTTGCACACCCCAGGATAAAGCAATGGGCATCTTGCCTCCTCCAGAAGCAGTGGGAAGTCACCCACTTCAGAGACTGTGGCCTTGCACTCCCCAGGACAAAGCAATGGGCATGTTGCCCTCTTCAGAAGCAGTGGGCAAGTCATTCACTCCAGAGACCGTGGCCTTGCACTCCCCAGGACAAAGCAATGGGTATGTTGCTCATCGAAAAGCAGTGGGCAAGTCACCCACCTGAGAGACGGTGGCCTTGGATACCCCCGGACAAAGCAATGGGCATGTTGCCCCCTCCAGAAGCATTGGGCAAGGCACCCAATCCAGAGACTGTGGCCTTGCACTCCCCAGAACAAAGCAATGGGTAAGTTGTCCTCTCTAGATCCAGTGGGCAAGTCCCACACTCCAGAGACTGTGGCCTTGCACTCCCCAGAACAAAGCAATGGGCATGTTACCCCAACCAGAAGCAGTGGGCAAGTCACCCACCTGATAGACTGTGGCCTTGCACTCCCCAGTACGAAGCAATGGGCAAGTTGTCCCCTCTGGACCCAGTGGGCAAGTACCCCATTCCAGAGACTGTGGCCTTGCACTCCCCAGGACAAAGCAATGGGCATGTTGCTGCATCCAGAACCAGTGGGCACTTCTCCCACCTGAGAAACTGTGGTCTTGCACTCCCTGGGACAAAGGAATAGGCATGTTGCCCCCTCCAGAACCAGTGGGAAAGTCACCCACCCCAGAGACTGTGGCCTTGCACTCCCCAGGACAAAGCAATGGGCATGTTCCCCCTCCAGAAACAGTGGGCAAGTCACCCACCTGAGAGACTGTGGCCTTGCACTCCCCAAGATAAAGCAATGGGCATCTAGCCTCATCCTGAAGCAGTGGGAAGTCACCCATTTCAGAGACTGTGGCCTTGCACTCCCCAGGACAAAGCAATGGGCATGTTGCCCCCTCCAGAAGCAGTGGGCAAGTCACCCACTCCAGAGACGGTGGCCTTGCACTCCCCAGGATAAAGCAATGGGCATCTTGCCTCCTCCAGAAGCAGTGGGAAGTCACCCACTTCAAAGACTGTGGCCTTGCACTCCCCAGGACAATGCAATGGGCATGTTGCCCCCTCCAGAAGCAGTGGGAAAGTCATCCACTCCAGAGACTGTGGCCTTGCACTCCCCAGGACAAAGCAATGGGTATGTTGCTCATCGAAAAGCAGTGGGCAAGTCACCAACCTGAGAGACGGTGGCCTTGGATACCCCGGACAAAGCAATGGGCATGTTGCCCCCTCCAGAAGCAGTGGGCAAGTCACCCACTCCAGAGACTGTGGCCTTGCACTCCCCAGAACAAAGCAATGGGCAAGTTGTCCTCTCTAGACCCAGTGGGCAAGTCCCACACTCCAGAGACTGTGGCCTTGCACTCCCCAGAACAAAGCAATGGGCATGTTACCCCAACCAGAAGCAGTGGGCAAGTCACCCACCTGAGAGACTGTGGCCTTGCACTCCCCAGTACGAAGCAATGGGCATGTTGCTCCCTCCGGAAACAGTGGGCAAAGCACCCACTCCAGAGACTGTGGCCTTGCACTCCCCAGGACAAAGCAATGGGCATGTTGCTGCATCCAGAACCAGTGGGCACGTCTCCCACCTGAGAGACTGTGGTCTTGCACTCCCTGGGACAAAGGAATAGGCATGTTGCCCCCTCCAGAACCAGTGGGAAAGTCACCCTCCCCAGAGACTGTGGCCTTGCACTCCCAGGACAAAGCAATGGGCATGTTGCCCCCTCCAGAAACAGTGGGCAAGTCACCCACTTGAGAGACTGTGGCCTTGCACTCCCCAGGATAAAGCAGTGGGCATCTTGCCTCCTACAGAAGTAGTGGGAAGTCACCCACTTCAGAGACTGTTACCTTGCTCTCCCCAGGACAATGCAATGGGCATGTTGCCCCCTCCAGAAGCAGTGGGCAAGACACCCACTCCAGAGACTGTGGCCTTGCACTCCCCAGGACAAAGCAATGGGCATGTTGCCCCATCCAAAAGCAGTGGGAAAGTCATCCACCTGAGAGACGGTGCCCTTGGATACCCCCGGACAAAGCAATAGGCATGTTGCCCCCTCCAGAAGCAGTGGGCAAGTCACCCACTCCACAGACTGTGGCCTTGCACTCCCCAGAACAAAGCAATGGGCAATTTGTCCTCTCTAGACCCAGTGGGCAAGTCCGAAACTCCAGAGACTGTGGCCATGCACTCCACAGGACAAAGCAATGGGCATGTTACCCCAACCAGAAGCAGTGGGTAAGTCACCCACCTGAGAGACTGTGGCCTTGCACTTCCCAGGACAAAGCAATGGGTATGTTGCTGCATCCATAACCAGTGGGCAAGTCACCCACCTGGGAGACTGTGGTCTTGCACTCCCTCGGACAAAGGAATGGGCATGTTGCCCCCTCCAAAACCAGTGGGCAAGTCACCCACTCCAGAGACTGTGGCCTTGCACTCCCCAGGACAAAGCAATGGGCATGTTGCCCCCTCCAGAAACAGTGGGCAAGTCACCCACTTGAGAGACTGTGGCCTTGCACACCCCAGGATAAAGCAATGGGCATCTTGCCTCCTCCAGAAGCAGTGGGAAGTCACCCACTTCAGAGACTGTGGCCTTGCACTCCCCAGGACAAAGCAATGGGCATGTTGCCCTCTTCAGAAGCAGTGGGCAAGTCATTCACTCCAGAGACTGTGGCCTTGCACTCCCCAGGACAAAGCAATGGGTATGTTGCTCATCGAAAAGCAGTGGGCAAGTCACCCACCTGAGAGACGGTGGCCTTGGATACCCCCGGACAAAGCAATGGGCATATTGCCCCCTCCAGAAGCATTGGGCAAGGCACCCAATCCAGAGACTGTGGCCTTGCACTCCCCAGAACAAAGCAATGGGTAAGTTGTCCTCTCTAGATCCAGTGGGCAAGTCCCACACTCCAGAGACTGTGGCCTTGCACTCCCCAGAACAAAGCAATGGGCATGTTACCCCAACCAGAAGCAGTGGGCAAGTCACCCACCTGATAGACTGTGGCCTTGCACTCCCCAGTACGAAGCAATGGGCAAGTTGTCCCCTCTGGACCCAGTGGGCAAGTACCCCATTCCAGAGACTGTGGCCTTGCACTCCCCAGGACAAAGCAATGGGCATGTTGCTGCATCCAGAACCAGTGGGCACCTCTCCCACCTGAGAAACTGTGGTCTTGCACTCCCCAGGACAAAGGAATAGGCATGTTGCCCCCTCCAGAACCAGTGGGAAAGTCACCCACCCCAGAGACTGTGGCCTTGCACTCCCCAGGACAAAGCAATGGGCATGTTCCCCCTCCAGAAACAGTGGGCAAGTCACCCACCTGAGAGACTGTGGCATTGCACTCCCCAAGATAAAGCAATGGGCATCTAGCCTCATCCTGAAGCAGTGGGAAGTCACCCATTTCAGAGACTGTGGCCTTGCACTCCCCAGGACAAAGCAATGGGCATGTTGCCCCCTCCAGAAGCAGTGGGCAAGTCACCCACTTCAGAGACTGTGGCCTTGCACTCCCCAGGACAATGCAATGGGCATGTTGCCCCCTCCAGAAGCAGTGGGAAAGTCATCCACTCCAGAGACTGTGGCCTTGCACTCCCCAGGACAAAGCAATGGGTATGTTGCTCATCGAAAAGCAGTGGGCAAGTCACCAACCTGAGAGACGGTGGCCTTGGATACCCCGGACAAAGCAATGGGCATGTTGCCCCCTCCAGAAGCAGTGGGCAAGTCACCCACTCCAGAGACTGTGGCCTTGCACTCCCCAGAACAAAGCAATGGGCAAGTTGTCCTCTCTAGACCCAGTGGGCAAGTCCCACACTCCAGAGACTGTGGCCTTGCACTCCCCAGAACAAAGCAATGGGCATGTTACCCCAACCAGAAGCAGTGGGCAAGTCACCCACCTGAGAGACTGTGGCCTTGCACTCCCCAGTACGAAGCAATGGGCATGTTGCTCCCTCCGGAAACAGTGGGCAAAGCACCCACTCCAGAGACTGTGGCCTTGCACTCCCCAGGACAAAGCAATGGGCATGTTGCTGCATCCAGAACCAGTGGGCACGTCTCCCACCTGAGAGACTGTGGTCTTGCACTCCCTGGGACAAAGGAATAGGCATGTTGCCCCCTCCAGAACCAGTGGGAAAGTCACCCTCCCCAGAGACTGTGGCCTTGCACTCCCAGGACAAAGCAATGGGCATGTTGCCCCCTCCAGAAACAGTGGGCAAGTCACCCACTTGAGAGACTGTGGCCTTGCACTCCCCAGGATAAAGCAATGGGCATCTAGCCTCCTCCCGAAGCAGTGGGAAGTCACCCATTTCAGAGACTGTGGCCTTGCACTCCCCAGGACAAAGCAATGGGCATGTTGCCCCCTCCAGAAGCAGTGGGCAAGTCACCCACTCCAGAGACTGTGGCCTTGCACTCCCCAGGACAAAGCAATGAGCAAGTTGTCCCCTTTGGAGCCAGTGGGCAAATCACCCACTCCAGAGACTGTGGCCTTGCATTTCCAAGGAAAAAGGAATGGGCATGCTGCCCCCTCTAGAAACAGTGGGCAAGTCACCCACTCCAGAGACTGTGGCCTTGCACTCCCCAGGACAAAGCAATGGGCACGTTGCCCCATCCAGAATCAGTGGACAATTCACACACCTGAGAGACTGTGGCCTTGCACATCCCAGGACAAAGCAATGGCCATGTTACCCCATCCAGAAGCAATGGGCAATTCACACACCTGAGAGACAGCGATCTTGCACTCCCCAGGACAAAGCAATGGGTATGTTGACCCCTCCAAAAGCAGTGGGCAAGTCACCCACACCAGAGACTGTGGCTTTGCACTCCCCAGGACAAAGCAATGGGCAAGTTGTCCCCTCTAGAACCAGTGGGCAAGTCACCCACCCCAGAGACTGTGGCCTTGCACTTCTCAGGACAAAGGAATGGGCATGTTGCCTCTCCAGAACCAGTGGGCAAGTCACCCACACCAGAGACTGTGGCCTTGCACTCCCCAAGGCAAAGCAATGGGCATGTTGTCCCGTCCAGAAGCACTGGGCAAGTCACCCACCTAAGTGGCTGTGGCCTTACACTCCCCAGGATAAAGCAATGGGCATGTTGCCCCCTCCAGAAGCAGTGGGCAAGTCACCCACTCCAGAGACTGTAGCCTTGCACTCCCCAGAACAAAGCAATGGGCAAGTTGTCCTCTCTAGACCCAGTGGGCAAGTCCCACACTCCAGAGACTGTGGCCTTGCACTCCCCAGAACAAAGCAATGGGCATGTTACCCCAACCAGAAGCAGTGGGCAAGTCACCCACCTGAGAGACTGTGGCCTTGCACTCCCCAGTACGAAGCAATGGGCATGTTGCTCCCTCTGGAAACAGTGGGCAAAGCACCCACTCCAGAGACTGTGGCCTTGCACTCCCCAGGACAAAGCAATGGGCATGTTGCTGCATCCAGAACCAGTGGGCACGTCTCCCACCTGAGAGACTGTGGTCTTGCACTCCCTGGGACAAAGGAATAGGCATGTTGCCCCCTCCAGAACCAGTGGGAAAGTCACCCTCCCCAGAGACTGTGGCCTTGCACTCCCAGGACAAAGCAATGGGCATGTTGCCCCCTCCAGAAACAGTGGGCAAGTCACCCACTTGAGAGACTGTGGCCTTGCACTCCCCAGGATAAAGCAATGGGCATCTAGCCTCCTCCCGAAGCAGTGGGAAGTCACCCATTTCAGACACTGTGGCCTTGCACTCCCCAGGACAAAGCAATGGGCATGTTGCCCCCTCCAGAAGCATTGGGCAAGTCACCCACTCCAGAGACTGTGGCCTTGCACTCCCCAGGACAAAGCAATGAGCAAGTTGTCCCCTTTGGACACAGTGGGCAAATCACCCACTCCAGAGACTGTGGCCTTGCATTTCCAAGGAAAAAGGAATGGGCATGCTGCCCCCTCTAGAAACAGTGGGCAAGTCACCCACTCCAGAGACTGTGGCCTTGCACTCCCCAGGACAAAGCAATGGGCACGTTGCCCCATCCAGAAGCAGTGGACAATTCACACACCTGAGAGACTGTGGCCTTGCACACCCCAGGACAAAGCAATGGGCATGTTACCCCATCCAGAAGCAATGGGCAATTCACACACCTGAGAGACTGCGATCTTGCACTTCCCAGGACAAAGCAATGGGTATGTTGACCCCTCCAAAAGCAGTGGGCAAGTCACCCACACCAGAGACTGTGGCTTTGCACTCCCCAGGACAAAGCAATGGGCAAGTTGTCCCCTCTAGAACCAGTGGGCAAGTCACCCACCCCAGAGACTGTGGCCTTGCACTTCTCAGGACAAAGGAATGGGCATGTTGCCTCTCCAGAACCAGAGGGCAAGTCACCCACACCAGAGACTGTGGCCTTGCACTCCCCAAGGCAAAGCAATGGGCATTTTATCCCGTCCAGAAGCACTGGGCAAGTCACCCACCTAAGTGGCTGTGGCCTTACACTCCCCAGGATAAAGCAATGGGCATGTTGCCCCCTCCAGAAGCAGTGGGCAAGTCACCCACTCCAGAGACTGTGGCCTTGCACTCCCCAGAACAAAGCAATGGGCAAGTTGTCCTCTCTAGACCCAGTGGGCAAGTCCCACACTCCAGAGACTGTGGCCTTGCACTCCCCAGAACAAAGCAATGGGCATGTTACCCCAACCAGAAGCAGTGGGCAAGTCACCCACCTGAGAGACTGTGGCCTTGCACTCCCCAGTACGAAGCAATGGGCATGTTGCTCCCTCCGGAAACAGTGGGCAAAGCATCCACTCCAGAGACTGTGGCCTTGCACTAACCAGGACAAAGCAATGGGCATGTTGCTGCATCCAGAACCAGTGGGCACGTCTCCCACCTGAGAGACTGTGGTCTTGCACTCCCTGGGACAAAGGAATAGGCATGTTGCCCCCTCCAGAACCAGTGGGAAAGTCACCCACTTGAGAGACTGTGGCCTTGCACTCCCCAGGATAAAGCAATGGGCATCTAGCCTCCTCCCGAAGCAGTGGGAAGTCACCCATTTCAGAGACTGTGGCCTTGCACTCCCCAGGACAAAGCAATGGGCATGTTGCCCCCTCCAGAAGCAGTGGGCAAGTCACCCACTCCAGAGACTGTGGCCTTGCACTCCCCAGGACAAAGCAATGTCCATGTCACCCATCCAAAAGCAGTGGGCAAGTCACCCACCTGAGAGACGGTGGCCTTGGATACCCCCGGACAAAGTAATGGGCATGTTGCTCCCTCCAGAAGCAGTGGGAAAGTCACCCACTCCAGAGACTGTGGCCTTGCACTCCCCAGAACAAAGCAATGGCCAAGTTGTCCTCTCTAGACCCAGTGGGCAAGTCCCAAACTCCAGAGACGGAGGCTTTGCACTCCCCAGGACAAAGCAATGAGCAAGTTGTCCCCTTTGGACCCAGTGGGCAAATCACCCACTCCAGAGACTGTGGCCTTGCATTTCCAAGGAAAAAGGAATGGGCATGCTGCCCCCTCTAGAAACAGTGGGCAAGTCACCCACTCCAGAGACTGTGGCCTTGCACTCCCCAGGACAAAGCAATGGGCATGTTGCCTCCTCTAGACCCAGTGGGCAAGTCCCCCACTCCAGAGACTGTGGCCTTGCACTCCGCAGGACAAAGCAATGGACATGTTGCTGCATCCAGAACCAGTGGGCAAGTCACCCACCTGAGAGACTGTGGTCTTGCACTCCCCAGGACAAAGGAATGGGCATGTTGCCCACTCCAGAACCAGTGGGGAAGTCACCCACTCCAGAGACTGTGGCCTTGCACTCCCCAGGACAAAGCAATGGGCATGTTCCCCCCGCCAGAAACAGTGGGCAAGTCACCCACTTGAGAGACTGTTGCCTTGCACACCCCAGGATAAAGCAATGTGCATCTTGCCTCCTCCAAAAGAAGTGGGAAGTCACCCACTTCAGAGACTGTGGCATTGCACTCCCCAGGACAAAGCAATGGACATGTTGCCCCCTCCAGAAGCAGTGGGCAAGTCACCCACACCAGAGACTGTGGCCTTGCACTCCCCAGAAAAAAGCAATGGGCAAGTTGTCCTCTCTAGTCCCAGTGGGCAAGTCCCCCACTCCAGAGACTGTGGCCTTGCACTCCCCAGGATAAAGCAATGGGCATGTTCCCCCCTCCAGAACCAGTGGGCAAGTCACCCACCTGAGAGACTGTTTTCTTGCACTCCCTGGGACAAAGGAATGGGCATTTTGCCCCCTCCAGAACCAGTGGGAAAATCACCCACTCCAGAGACTGTGACATTGCACTCCCCAGGGCAAAGCAATGGGCATGTTGCCCCCTCCAGAACCAGTGGGCAAGTCACCCACTTGAGAGACTGTGGCCTTGTACTCCCCAGGATAAAGCAGTGGGCATGTTGCCCCCTCCAGAAGCAGTGGGCAAGTCACCCACTCCAGAGACTGTGGCCTTGCACACCCCCGAACAAAGCAATGGGCAAGTTGTCCTCTCTAGACCCAGTGGGCAAGTCCGAAACTCCAGAGACTGTGGCCATGCACTCCCCAGGACAAAGCAATGGGCATGTTACCCCAACCAGAAGCAGTGGGTAAGTCACCCACCTGAGAGACTGTGGCCTTGCACTCCCCAGGACAAAGCAATAGGCATGTTGCTGCATCCAGAACCAGTGGGCAAGTCACCCACCTGTGAGACTTTGGTCTTGCACTCCCTCGGACAAAGGAATGGGCATGTTGCCCCCTCCAAAACCAGTGGGCAAGTCACCCACTCCAGAGACTGTGGCCTTGCACTCCCCATGACAAAGCAATGGGCATGTTGCCCCTTTCAAAAACAGTCGGCAAGTCACCCACTTGAGAGACTGTGGCCTTGCACACCCCAGGATCAAGCAATGGCGATCTTGCCTCCTCCAGAAGCAGTGGGAAGTCACCCACTTCAGAGACTGTGCCCTTGCACTCCCCAGGACAAAGCAATGGGCATGTTGCCCCCTCCAGAAGCAGTGGGCAAGTCATCCATTCCAGAGACTGTGGCCTTGCACTCCCCAGGACAAAGCAATGGGTATGTTGCTCATCGAAAAGCAGTGGGCAAGTCACCCACCTGAGAGACGGTGGCCTTGGATTCCCCCGGACAAAGCAATGGGCATGTTGCCCCCTCCAGAAGCAGTGGGCAAGTCACCCACTCTAGAGACTGTGGCCTTGCACTCCCCAGAACAAAGCAATGGGCAAGTTGTCCCCTCTAGACCCAGTGGGCAAGTACCCCATTCCAGAGACTTTGGCCTTGCACTCCCCAGGACAAAGCAATGGGCATGTGGCTGCATCCAGAACCAGTGGGCAAGTCACCCACCTGAGAGACTTTGGTCTTGCACTCCCTGGGAGAAAGGAATGGGCATGTTGCCCACACAAGAACCAGTGGGAAAGTCACCCACCCCAGAGACTGTGGGCTTGCACACCCCAGGACAAAGGAATGGGCATGTTGCCCCGCCCAGAAACAGTGCGCAAGTCACCTACTTGAGAGACTGTGGCCTTGCGCTCCCCAGGATAAAGCAATGGGCATCTAGCCTCCTCCCGAAGCAGTGGGAAGTCACCCATTTCAGAGACTGTGGCCTTGCACTCCCCAGGACAAAGCAATGGGCATGTTGCCCCCTCCAGAAGCAGTGGGCAAGTCACCCACTCCAGAGACTGTGGCCTTGCACTCCCCAGGACAAAGCAATGGACATGTTGCCCCATCCAAAAGCAGTGGGCAAGTCACCGACCTGAGAGACGGTGGCCTTGGATACCCCCGGACAAAGTAATGGGCATGTTGCTCCCTCCAGAAGCAGTGGGCAAGTCGCCCACTCCAGAGACTGTGGCCTTTCACTCCCCAGAACTAAGCAATGGCCAAGTTGTCCTCTCTAGACCCATTGGGCAAGTCCCAAACTCCAGAGACTGTGGCTTTGCACTCCCCAGGACAAAGCAATGTGCATGTTACCCCAACCAGAAGCAGTGGGCAAGTCACCCACCTGAGAGACTGTGGCCTTGCACTCATCAGGACGAACCAATGGGCATGTTGCACCCTCCGGAAGCAGTGGGCAAGACACCCACTCCAGAGACAGTCGCTTTGCACTCCCCAGAACAAAGCAATGGGCAAGTTGTCCCCTCTGGACCCAATGGGAAAATCACCCACTCCAGAGACTGTGGCCTTGCATTCCCCAGGAAAAAGGAATGGGCATGTTGCAACCTCTAGAAGCAGTGGGGAAGTCACCCACTCCAGAGACTGTGGCCTTGCACTCCCCAGGCCAAAGCAATGGGCATGTTGCACCATCCAGAAGCAGAGGGCAATTCACACACATGAGAGACTGAGATCTTGCACTCCCCAGGACAAAGCAATGGGCATGTTGCCCCATCCTGAAGCAATGGGCAATTCACACACCTGAGAGACTGCGAGCTTGCAATCCCCAGGATAAAGCAATGGGCATGTTACCTCCTCCAGAAGCAGTGGGCAAGTCACCCACTCCAGAGACTGTGGACTTGCACTCCCCGGGACAAAGCAATGGGCATGTTGCACCTCCAGAAGCAGTGGGCAAGTCACCCACACCAGAGACTGTCGCCTTGCATGCCCCAGGACAAAGCAATGGGCATTTTTCCCCATCCAGCAGCAGTGGGCAAGTCACCCATTCAAGAGACTGTGGCCTTGCACTCCCCAGGACAAAGCAATGGGCATGTTGCCCCCTCCAGAAGCAGTGGGCAAGTCACCCATGCCAGAGACTGTGGCCTTGCTCTCCACAGGACAAATCAATGGGCAAGTTGTCCCCTCTAGAACCAGTGGGCAAGTCACCCACCCCGGTGACTGTGGCCTTGCACTTCTCATTACAAATGAATGGGCATGTTGCCTCTCCAGAACCAGTGGGCAAGTCACCCACACCAGAGACTCTGGCCTTGCACTCCCCAGGGCAAAGCAATGGGCATGTTGTCCCATCCAAAAGAAGTGGGCATATCACCCACCTGAGAGACTGTGGCCTTGCACTCCCCAGGACAAAGAAATGGGCATGTTGCCTCCTCCAGAAGCAGTGGGCAAGTCACCCACTCCAGAGACTGTGGCCTTGCACTCCCCAGGACAAAGCAATGAGCAAGTTGTCCCCTTTGGACACAGTGGGCAAATCACCCACTCCAGAGACTGTGGCCTTGCATTTCCAATGAAAAAGGAATGGGCATGCTGCCCCCTCTAGAAACAGTGGGGAAGTCACCCACTCCAGAGACTGTGGCCTTGCACTCCCCAGGCCAAAGCAATGGGCATGTTGCACCATCCAGAAGCAGAGGGCAATTCACACACATGAGAGACTGTGGCCTTGCACTCCCCAGGACAAAGCAATGGGCATGTTGCCCCATCCTGAAGCAATGGGCAATTCACACACCTGAGAGACTGCGAGCTTGCAATCCCCAGGATAAAGCAATGGGCATGTTACCTCCTCCAGAAGCAGTGGGCAAGTCACCCTCTCCAGAGACAGTGGACTTGCACTCCCCGGGACAAAGCAATGGGCATGTTGCACCTCTAGAAGCAGTGGGCAAGTCACCCACACCAGAGACTGTGGCCTTGCACGCCCCAGGACAAAGCAATGGGCATTTTTCCCCATCCAGCAGCAGTGGGCAAGTCACCCATTCAAGAGACTGTGGCCTTGCACTCCCCAGGACAAAGCAATGGGCATGTTGCCCCCTCCAGAAGCAGTGGGCAAGTCACCCATGCCAGAGACTGTGGCCTTGCACTCCACAGGACAAATCAATGGGCAAGTTGTCCCCTCTAGAACCAGTGGGCAAGTCACCCACCCCGGTGACTGTGGCCTTGCACTTCTCAGGACAAATGAATGGGCATGTTGCCTCTCCAGAACCAGTGGGCAAGTCACCCACACCAGAGACTCTGGCCTTGCACTCCCCAGGGCAAAGCAATGGGCATGTTGTCCCATCCAAAAGAAGTGGGCATATCACCCACCTGAGAGACTGTGGCCTTGCACTCCCCAGGACAAAGAAATGGGCATGTTGCCTCCTCCAGAAGCAGTGGGCAAGTCACCCACTCCAGAGACTGTGGCCTTGCACTCCCCAGATCAAAGCAATGGGCAAGTTGTCCTCTCTAGACCCAGTGGGGAAGTCCCAAACTCAAGAGACTGTGGCCTTGCACTCCCCAGGACAAAGCAATGGGCATGTTACCCCAACCAGAAGAAGTGGGCAAGTCACCCACCTGAGAGACTGTGGCCTTGCACTCCCCAGGACGAAGCAATGGACATGTTGCCCCCTCCGGAAGCAGTGGGCAAGGCACCCACTACAGAGACTGTGGCATTGCACTCCCCAGAACAAAGCAATGGGCAAGTTGTCCCCTCTGGACCCAGTGGGCAAATTACCCATTCAAGAGACTGTGGCCTTGCATTCCCCAGGAAAAAGGAATGGGCATGCTGCCCCCTCTAGAAGCAGTGGTATTTCAGCCACTCCAGAGACTGTGGCCTTGCACTTCCCAGGACAAAGCAATGGGCATGTTGCCCCATCCAGAAGCAGAGGGCAATTCACACACCTGAGAGACTGTGGTCTTGCACTCACCAGGACAAAGCAATGGGCATGTTTCCCCATCCAGAAGCAATGGGCAATTCACACACCTGAGAGACTGCGAGCTTGCACTCCCAGGATAAAGCAATGGGCATGTTGTCCCCTCCAGAAGCAGTGGGCAAGTCACCCACTCCAGAGACTGTGGCCTTGCACTCCCCAGGTCAAAGCAAAGGGCATGTTGCCAACTCCAGAACCAGTATGCATGTCACCCACTTGAGAGACTGTGGCCTTGCACTCCCCAGGACAAAGCAATGGGAATGTTGCATCCTCCAGAAGCAGTGCGCAAGTCACCCACTCCAAAGACTGTGGCCTTGCACTCCCCAGGACAAAGCAATGGGCATGTTGCCCCTCCAGAAGCAGTGGGCAAGTCACCCACACCTGACACTGTGGCCTTGCATGCCCAAGGACAAAGCAAAGGGTATTTTTCCCTATCCAACAGCAGTGGGCAAGTCACCGACCTGAGAGACTGTGGCCTTGCACTCCCGAGGACAAAGCAATGGGCATGTTGCCCCCTCCAGAAGCAGTGGGCAAGTCCCACTATCCAGAGACTGTGGCCTTGCCCTCCCCAGGAAAAAGCAATGGGCATGTTGCTGCATCAAGAACCAGTGGGCAAGTCACCCGCCTGAGAGACTGTGGTCTTGCACTCCCTGGGACAAAGGAATGGGCATGTTGCCCCCTCCAGAACCAGTGGGAAAGTCACCCACTTCCAGAGACTGTGGCCTTGCACTCCCCAGGACAAAGCAATGGGCAAGTTGCCCCCTCCAGAACCAGTGGGCAAGTCACCCACTTGAGAGACTTTGGCCTTGCACTCCCCAGGATAAAGCAATGGGCATCTTGCTTCCTCCAGAAACAGTGGGAAGTCACCCACTTCAGAGACTGTGGCCTTGCACTCCCCATCACAAAGCAATGGGCATGTTTCCCCCTCCAGAAGCAGTGGGCAAGTCACCCACTCCAGAGACTGTGGCATTGCACTCCCCAGGACAAAGCAATGGGCATGTTGCCCCATCCAAAAGCAGTGGGAA
The DNA here is from genome assembly GCF_031143425.1 of Pleurodeles waltl. NCBI lineage: Eukaryota > Metazoa > Chordata > Amphibia > Caudata > Salamandridae > Pleurodeles > Pleurodeles waltl. Next base: position 526,901,255 of record NC_090438.1, read on the forward strand.
AGTCATCCACCTGAGAGACGGTGGCCTTGGATACCGCCGGACAAAGCAATGGGCATGTTGCCCCCTCCAGAAGCAGTGGGCAAGTCACCCACTCCAGAGACTGTGGCCTTGCACTCCCCAGAACAAAGCAATGGGCAAGTTGTCCTCTCTAGACCCAGTGGGCAAGTCACAAACTCCAGAGGCTGTGGCCTTGCACTCCCCAGGACAAAGCAATGGGCATATTACTCCAACCAGAAGTAGTGGGCAAGTCACCCACCTGAGAGACTGTGATCTTGCACTCCCCAGGACGAAGCAATGGGCATGTTGCCCCCTCCGGAAACAGTGGGCAAGGCACCCACTCCAGAGACTGTGGCATTGTATTTCCAAGGAAAAAGGAATGGGCATGCTGCCCCCTCTAGAAGCAGTGGGCAAGTCACCCACTCCAGAGACTGTGGCCTTGCACTCCCCAGGACAAAGCAATGGGCATGTTGCCCATCCAGAAGCAGTGGGCAATTCAAACACCTGAGAGACTGTGGCCTTGCACTCCCCAGGACAAAGCAATGGGCATGTTACTCCATCCAGAAGGAATGGGCAATTCACTCACCTGAGAGACTGCGATCTTCCACTCCCCAGGACAAAGCAATGGGTATGTTGCCCCCTCCAGAAGCAGTGGGCAAGTCACCCACTCCAGAGTCTTTGGCCTTGCACTACCCAGGACAAAGCAAAGGGCATGTTGCCCCCTCCAGAACCAGTAAGCAAGTCACCCACTTGAGAGACTGTGGCCTTGCACTCCCCAGGACAAAGCAATGGGCAAGTTGTCCTCTCTAGACCCAGTGGGCAAGTCACAAACTCCAGAGGCTGTGGCGCTGCACTCCCCAGGACAAAGCAATGGGCATGTTACCCCAACCAGAAGTAGTGGGCAAGTCACCCACCTGAGAGACTGTGGCCTTGCACTCCCCAGGACGAAGCAATGGGCATGTTGCCCCCTCTGGAAGCAGTGGGCAAGTCACCCACTCCAGAGACTCTGGCCTTGAACTCCCCAGAACAAAGCAATGAGCAAGTTGTCCCCTCTGGACCCAGTGGGCAAATCACCCACTCCAGAGACTGTGGCCTTGCATTTCCAAGGAAAAAGGAATGGGCATGCTGCCCACTCTAGAAGCAGTGGGCAAGTCACCCACTCCAGAGACTGGGGCCTTGCACTCCCCAGGACAAAGCAATGGGCATGTTGCCCCATCCAGAAGCAGTGGGCAATTCACCCACCTGAGAGACTGTGGCCTTGCACTCCCCAAGACAAAGCAATGGGCATGTTACCCCATCCAGATGCAATGGGCAATTCACACACCTGAGAGACTGCGATCTTACACTCCCCAGGATAAAGCAATGGGTATGTTGCACCCTCCAGAAGCAGTGGGCAAGTCACCCACTCCAGACTCTGTGGCCTTGCACTCCCCAGGACAAAGCAAAGGGCATGTTGCCCCCTCCAGAACCAGTAAGCAAGTCACCCACTTGAGAGACTTTAGCCTTGCACTCCCCAGGACAAAGCAATGGGCATGTTGCCTCCTCCAGAAGCAGTGGGCAAGTCACCCACTCAAGAGACTGTGGCCTTGCACTCCCCAGGACAAGCAATGGGTACGTTGCCCCCTCCAAAAGCAGTGGGCAAGTCACCCACACCAGAGACTGTGGCTTTGCACTCCCCAGGACAAAGCAATGGGCAAGTTGTCCCCTCTAGAACCAGTGGGCAAGTCACCCACCACAGAGACTGTGGCCTTGCACTTCTCAGGGCAAAGCAATGGGCATGTTGTCCCGTCCAGAAGCAGTGGGCAAGTCACCCACCTGAGTGGCTGTGGCCTTGCACTCCCCAGGATAAAGCAATGGGCATCTTGCCCCCTCCAGAAGCAGTGGGTAAAGCACCCACTCCAGAGACTGTGGCCTTGCACTCTCCAGAACAAAGCAATGGGCAAGTTGTCCCCTCTAGACTGAGTGGACAAGTCACCCACTCCACGGACTGTAGCCTTGCATTCCCCAGGACAATGCAATAGGCATGTTGCACCATCTAGAAACAGTGGGTAAGTCACCCACCTGAGGGACTGTGGCCTTGCACTCCCCAGGACAAAGCAATTGGCATGTTGCCCCCTCCAGAAGCAGTGGGCAAGGCACCCACTCCAGGAGGCTGTGGCCTTGCACTCCCCAGAACAAAGCAATGGGCAAGTTGTCCTCTCTAGACCCAGTGGGCAAGTCCCCCACTCCAGAGACTGTGGCCTTGCACTCCCCAGGACAAAGCAATGGACATGTTGCTGCTTCCAGAACCAGTGGGCAAGTCACCCACCTGAGAGACTGTGATCTTGCACTCCCTCGGACAAAGGAATGGGCATGTTGCCCCCTCCAGAACCAGTGGGCAAGGCACCCACTCCAGAGACTGTGGCCTTGCACTCCCCAGGACAAAGCAATGGGCATGTTCCCCCCTCCAGAAACAGTGGGCAAGTCACCCACTTGAGAGACTGTGGCCTTGCACACCCCAGGATAAAGCAATGTGCATCTTGCCTCCTCCAAAAGCAGTGTGAAGTCACACACTTCAGAGACTGTGGCCTTGCACTCCCCAGGACAAAGCAATGGGCATGTTGCCCCCTCCAGAAGCAGTGGGCAAGTCACCCACTCAAGAGACTGTGCCCTTGCACTCCCCAGGACAAAGCAATGGGCATGTTGCCCCCTCCAGAAGCAGTGGGCAAGTCACCCACACCAGAGACTGTGGCCTTGCACTCCCCAGAAAAAAGCAATGGGCAAGTTGTCCTCTCTAGACCCAGTGGGCAAGTCCCCCACTCCAGAGACTGTGGCCTTGCACTCCCCAGGATAAAGCAATGGGCATGTTGCTGCATCCAGAACCAGTGGGCAAGTCACCCACCTGAGAGACTGTGGTCTTGCACTCCCTGGGACAAAGAAATGGGCATGTTGCCCCCTCCAGAACCAGTGGGAAAGTCACCCACTCCATAGACTGTGGCCTTGTACTCCCCAGGGCAAAGCAATGGGCATGTTGCCCCCTCCAGAACCAGTGGGCAAGTCACCCACTTGAGAGACTGTGGCCTTGCACTTCCCAGGATAAACCAGTGGGCATCTTGCCTCCTACAGAAGTAGTGGGAAGTCACCCACTTCAGAGACTGTGGCCTTGCTCTCCCCAGGACAAAGTAATGGGCATGTTGCTCCCTCCAGAAGCAGAGGGCAAGTCACCCACTCCAGAGACTGTAGCCTTTCACTCCCCAGGACAAAGCAATGGGCATGTTGCCCCATCCAAAAGTAGTGGGAAAGTCATCCACCTGAGAGACGGTGGCCTTGGATACCCTCGGACAAAGCAATGGGCATGTTGCCCCCTCCAGAAGCCGTGGGCAAGTCACCCACTCCACAGACTGTGGCCTTGCACTCCCCAGAACAAAGCAATGGGAAAGTTGTCCTCTCTAGACCCAGTGGGCAAGTCCCAAACTCCAGAGACTGTGGCCATGCACTCCCCAGGACAAAGCAATGGGCATGTTACCCCAACCAGAAGCAGTGGGTAAGTCACCTCCTGGGAGACTGTGGTCTTGCATTCCCTCGGACAAAGGAATGGGCATGTTGCCCCCTCCAAAACTAGTGGGCAAGTCACCCACTCCAGAGACTGTGGCCTTGCACTCCCCAGGACAAAGCAATGGGCATGTTGCCCCCTCCAGAAACAGTGGGCAAGTCACCTACTTGAGAGACTGTGGCCTTGCACACCCCAGGATAAAGCAATGGGCATCTTGCCTCCTCCAGAAGCAGAGGGAAGTCACCCACTTCAGAGACTGTGGCCTTGCACTCCCCAGGACAAAGCAATGGGCATGTTGCCCCCTCCAGAAGCAGTGGGCAAGTCACCCACGTGAGAGACTGTGGCCTTGCACACCCCAGAATAAAGCAATGGGCATCTTGCCTCCTCCAGAAGCAGTGGGAAGTCACCCACTTCAGAGACTGTGGCCTTGCACTCCCCAGGACAAAGCGATGGGCAAGTTGTCCCCTCTAGAACCAGTGGGCAAGTCACCCACTCCAGAGACTGTGGCCTTGCACTCCCCAGGACAAAGCAATGGGCATGTTGCCCCCTCCAGAAACAGTGGGCAAGTAACCCACGTGAGAAACTGTGGCCTTGCACACCCCAGGATAAAGCTATGGGCATCTTGCCTCCTCCAGAAGCAGTGGGAAGTCACCCACTTCAGAGACTGTGGCCTTGCACTCCCCAGGACAAAGCAATGGGCATGTTGCCCCCTCCAGAAGCAGTGGGCAAGTCACCCACTCCAGAGACTGTGGCCTTGCACTCCCCAGGACAAAGCAATGGGCATGTTGCCCCATCGAAAAGCAGTGAGCCAGTCACCCACCTGAGAGACGGTGGCCTTGGATACCACCGGACAAAGCAATGGGCATGTTGCCCCCTCCAGAAGCAGTGGGCAAGTCACCCACTCCAGAGACTGTGTCCTTGCACTCTCCAGAACAAAGCAATAGGCAAGTTGTCCTCTCTAGACCCAGTGGGCAAGTCCAACACTCCAGAGACTGTGTGTGAGAAGGTAGCCTCTTTCTAGCCTTGTTACCCCCACTTTTGGCCTGTTTGTGAGTGTATGTCAGGGTGTTTGTCACTGTTTTCACTGTCTCACTGGGATTCTGATAGCCAGGCCTCAGTGCTCATAGTGAAAACACTATGTTTTCAGTATGTTTGTTATGTGTCACTGGGATCCTGCTGGTCAGGACCCCAGTGCTCATAGGTTTGTGGCCTATATGTATGTCTCACTGGGACCCTGTCACACAGGGCCCCAGTGCTCATAGGTGTGCATGTATATGTTCCCTGTGTGGTGCCTAACTGTCTCACTGAGGCTCTGCTAACCAGAACCTCAGTGGTTATGCTCTCTCATTACTTTCAAATTGTCACTGACAGGCTAGTGACCATTTTTACCAATTCACATTGGCTTACTGGAACACCCTTATAATTCCCTAGTATATGGTACTGAGGTACCCAGGGTATTGGGGTTCCAGGAGATCCCTATGGGCTGCAGCATTTCTTTTGCCACCCATAGGGAGCTCTGACAATTCTTACACAGGCCTGCCACTGCAGCCTGAGTGAAATAACGTCCACGTTATTTCACAGCCATTTTACACTGCACTTAAGTCACTTATAAGTCACCTATATGTCTAACCTTTACCTGGTAAAGGTTAGGTGCAAAGTTACTTAGTGTGAGGGCACCCTGGCACTAGCCAAGGTGCCCCCACATTGTTCAGAGCCAATTCCCTGAACTTTGTGAGTGCGGGGACACCATTACACGCGTGCACTACATATAGGTCACTACCTATATGTAGCTTCACAATGGTAACTCTGAATATGGCCATGTAACATGTCTATGATCATGGAATTGCCCCCTCTATGCCATCCTGGCATAGTTGGCACAATCCCATGATCCCAGTGGTCTGTAGCACAGACCCTGGTACTGCCAAACTGCCCTTCCTGGGGTTTCACTGCAGCTGCTGCTGCTGCCAACCCCTCAGACAGGCAGCTGCCCTCCTGGGGTCCAGCCAGGCCTGGCCCAGGATGGCAGAACAAAGAACTTCCTCTGAGAGAGGGTGTGACACCCTCTCCCTTTGGAAAATGGTGTGAAGGCAGGGGAGGAGTAGCCTCCCCCAGCCTCTGGAAATGCTTTGTTGGGCACAGATGTGCCCAATTCTGCATAAGCCAGTCTACACCGGTTCAGGGACCCCTTAGCCCCTGCTCTGGCGCGAAACTGGACAAAGGAAAGGGGAGTGACCACTCCCCTGACCTGCACCTCCACTGGGAGGTGTCCAGAGCTCCTCCAGTGTGCTCCAGACCTCTGCCATCTTGGAAACAGAGGTGCTGCTGGCACACTGGACTGCTCTGAGTGGCCAGTGCCACCAGGTGACGTCAGAGACTCCTGCTGATAGGCTCCTTCAGGTGTTAGTAGCCTATCCTCTCTCCTAAGTAGCCAAACCCTCTTTTCTGGCTATTTAGGGTCTCTGTCTCTGGGGAAACTTTAGATAACGAATGCAAGAGCTCATCCGAGTTCCTCTGCATCTCTCTCTTCACCTTCTGATAAGGAATCGACTGCTGACCGCGCTGGAAGCCTGCAAACCTGCAACATAGTAGCAAAGACGACTACTGCAACTCTGTAACGCTGATCCTGCCGCCTTCTCGACTGTTTTCCTGCTTGTGCATGCTGTGGGGGTAGTCTGCCTCCTCTCTGCACCAGAAGCTCCGAAGAAATCTCCTGTGGGTCGACGGAATCTTCCCCCTGCAACCGCAGGCACCAAAAAGCTGCATCACCGGTCCCTTGGGTCTCCTCTCAGCACGACGAGCGAGGTCCCTCGAATCCAGCGACTCTGTCCAAGTGACCCCCACAGTCCAGTGACTCTTCAGCCCAAGTTTGGTGGAGGTAAGTCCTTGCCTCACCTCGCTGGGCTGCATTGCTGGGAACCGCGACTTTGCAGCTACTCCGGCCCCTGTGCACTTCCAGCAGAAATCCTTTGTGCACAGCCAAGCCTGGATCCACGGCACTCTAACCTGCATTGCACGACTTTCTAAGTTGGTCTCCGGCGACGTGGGACTCCTTTGTGCAACTTCGGCGAGCACCGATTCACGCATCCTCGTAGTGCCTGTTTCTGGCACTTTTCCGGGTGCTACCTGCTTCAGTGAGGGCTCTTTTTCTTGCACGACGTCCCCTCTCTCTTCAGTTCCAATTTGCGACCTCCTGGTCCCTCCTGGGCCCCAGCAGCGTCCAAAAACGCCAAACGCACGATTTGCAGCTAGCAAGGCTTGTTGGCGTTCTTTCGGCGGGAAAATACTTCTGCACGACTCTCCACGGCGAGAGAGATCCGTCCACCAAAGGGGAAGTCTCTAGCCCTTTTCGTTCCTGCAGAAACCTCAGCTTCTTCTGTCCAGTAGAAGCTTCTTTGCACCCGCAGCTGGCATTTCCTGGGCATCTGCCCATCTCCGACTTGCTTGTGACTTTTGGACTTGGTCCCCTTGTTCCACAGGTACCCTAGATTGGAAATCCACAGTTGTTGCATTGCTGGTTTGTGTCTTTCCTGCATTATTCCTCTAACACGACTTCTTTGTCCTTGGGGGAACTTTAGTGCACTTTGAACTCACTTTTCAGGGTCTTGGGGAGGGTTATTTTTCTAACTCTCACTATTTTCTAATAGTCCCAGCGACCCTCTACAAAGTCACATAGGTTTGGGGTCCATTCGTGGTTCGCATTCCACTTTTGGAGTATATGGTTTGTGTTGCCCCTATCCCTATGTTTCCCCATTGCATCCTATTGTAACTATACATTGTTTGCACTGTTTTCTAAGACTATACTGCATATTTTTGCTATTGTGTATATATATCTTGTGTATATTTCCTATCCTCTCACTGAGGGTACACTCTAAGATACTTTGGCATATTGTCATAAAAATAAAGTACCTTTATTTTTAGTATAACTGTGTATTGTGTTTTCTTATGATATTGTGCATATGACACTAAGTGGTACTGTAGTAGCTTCACACGTCTCCTAGTTCAGCCTAAGCTGCTCTGCTAAGCTACCATTATCTATCAGCCTAAGCTGCTAGACACCCTATACACTAATAAGGGATAACTGGGCCTGGTGCAAGGTGCAAGTACCCCTTGGTACTCACTACAAGCCAGTCCAGCCTCCTACATTGGTTGTGCAGTGGTGGGATAAGTGCTTGAGACTACTTACCACTCTTGTCATTGTACTTTTCATAAGAGAAAAATATACAAAACAAGGTCAGTGTATATACACATAGCCAAAAAGTTTTGCATTTCCTCTTTTCACTCTTTTCTAAGTGCTGAAAAGTACCTCTAAACTTTCAAAAAGTTCTTAAAAGCTTAAAAAGTTTTTTTCTGTCTTTCCAAAAAGTTCTGAAAACTTTTTTCTCTTTTTCTATCACTTTAACTCTCTCTAAAAATGTCTGGCACAGGCCAAAGTGTTGATCTGTCCAAACTTGCATATGACGACCTTAGCTGGAAAAGAGCAAGGAGTCTCTGTCTAGAGAGAGGTTTGAGTGTAGGGAAGAATCCTTCCTTGGAACTGTTACTTAACATGCTTAGAGAACAGGATAAGGCCATAGGTGCCTCATCTGTTGAAAAAGTACCTAATAGTTCTCAATCTGATTCAGGGACTCCCCCAGGAAAAGATTCAGGAAAGAAACTTCCTAGCCTGCCCATTACTAGACAGTCTAGCATAGTTGGTAATGATGATGAGCCACACCATACAAATAGTGTTGTCTCACATCATAGCAAAAGCATTTATTCTCACCATACGGGTAGTAATGTTTCTGTTAACCAAGCTGTTAGGGTGGCTTCTGTAAGGGACAGGTCTCCTTCTGTTCATTCCCATCATAGCTCTGTTTCTAGAAATGTCCGTCCCACCAACCCTGATGACAGAATGTTAGAGAGGGAACTCAATAAGTTGAGGGTGGAACAAACCAGACTGAAGCTTAAAAAGCAACAGCTGGATTTGGATAGACAGTCTTTTGAATTAGAGAAGGAAAGACAGAAGTTGGGTTTAGATACCCATGGTGGCAGCAGCAGTATTCCCCATAGTCATCCTGCAAAAGAGCATGATTCCAGGAATCTGCACAAGATAGTTCCCCCTTATAAGGAGGGGGATGACATTAACAAGTGGTTTGCTGCACTTGAGAGGGCCTGTGTTGTACAGGATGTCCCTCAAAGGCAGTGGGCTGCTATCCTATGGCTATCATTTAGTGGAAAAGGTAGGGATAGGCTCCTTACTGTGAAAGAAAATGATGCTAATAATTTCCAAGTTCTTAAGAATGCACTCCTGGATGGTTATGGCTTAACCACTGAACAGTACAGGATAAAGTTCAGAGAGACCAAAAAGGAGGCTTCACAAGACTGGGTTGATTTCATTGACCATTCAGTGAAGGCCTTGGAGGGGTGGTTACATGGCAGTAAAGTTACTGATTATGAAAGCCTGTATAACACAATCCTGAGAGAGCATATACTTAATAATTGTGTGTCTGATTTGTTGCACCAGTACCTGGTAGACTCTGATCTGACCTCTCCCCAAGAATTGGGAAAGAAGGCAGACAAATGGGTCAGAACAAGGGTGAACAGAAAAGTTCATACAGGGGGTGACAAAGATGGCAATAAGAAGAAAGATGGTGAAAAATCTCAAGATAAGCATGGGGATAAGGGTAAAACCAAAGATCCCACTTCAAATCTTAAACACTCTTCAGAGGGTGGGGATAAAACAAATTCTTCCTCTTCTTCCCAACCTGCACACATTAAAAAGCCTTGGTGCTTTGTGTGTAAAAATAGAGGCCATAGGCCAGGGGATAAGTCCTGTCCAGGTAAACCCCCTGAGCCTACCACCACTAATACATCAAGCTCTAGTGCCCCTAGCAGTAGTGGTACTAGTGGTGGGACTGCTGGCAATAGTCAAGCAAAGGGTGTAGTTGGGTTCACTTTTGGGTCCATAGTAGAAACTGGGGTAGTCACTACCAAGACAGTTTCTGTCACACCTAGTGGCATTGGCCTTGCCACACTGGCTGCTTGTCCCCTTACAATGGATAAGTACAGGCAGACAGTTTCAATAAATGGTGTTGAGGCCTTGGCCTACAGGGACACAGGTGCCAGTTTCACTTTGGTGACTGAAAACCTAGTGCACCCTGATCAACACATCATTGGACAACAGTATAAGATTATTGATGTCCATAACTCCACTAAGTTTCTTCCCTTAGCTATAATTCAGTTTAGTTGGGGTGGAGTTCCTGGCCCTAAGCAGGTGGTGGTATCACCTAGCTTACCTGTAGACTGTCTCTTAGGTAATGACCTACAGGCCTCAGGTTGGGCTGATGTAGAGTTTTATGCCCATCCAGCCATGCTGGGCATCCCTGAGGAATTGTTCCCTCTCATTTCAAGTGAAATGAAAAAGCAAAGGAGAGAAGGCCTGAAAACTCAGGATCCCTCTCCATCAACAGGTAAAAAGGGTATCACAGTATCCCCTAACCACCCTACCATTCAGGATACTATTCCTGTGGTGGGAGAAACCTCTCCTGGGGTGGCACCTGTTCCAAGGGAATCATCAGCTGGCAAAGCTGGACTCCCTGAGGTGGAAGTACCTCTCTGTGGGATAACTAACATAGGTGAGAAAAACAGCACCATTTTAGTTAACATGGAGCATCCCTCCAACCCTCCCAGAGAAACTTTAGTGCAGAAACCCTGCACTACCTCACAACACTTAGGACAGCATCCCTGCCCTAGTGTGGAGCTCATAGGACAGCATCCCTGCCCTGCTCCAACTCAAGAGAAACAGCATCCCTGTTCTCTCTTCCAGCCAGATGGACAAAGTTTTTGCCCAGCTATGGCTTTTCTGAGACAGCATCCCTGTCTGGCATTTCCATCACTACAAATAGGTTCCGTGGACAATTCCCACTGCTCTAAACTAAAACTTACTGATAGAAACTCTGAAAATACATCTTCACATTGTTGCTTAGCTAAAAAAACTTCAAACAGGGTGGTTTACATCCCCACAGGGAAGTAACCATATAGTGGATGATAAAGGGAGTAACCAGTCTATTGCAGAGCTACTCTCTACTTATCACCACTTAGACAATAAAGTCTCAACTGGCCAAGGTTAGCCTTATTGTCCTTCGTTTGGGGGGGGGGGGTTGTGTGAGAAGGTAGCCTCTTTCTAGCCTTGTTACCCCCACTTTTGGCCTGTTTGTGAGTGTATGTCAGGGTGTTTGTCACTGTTTTCACTGTCTCACTGGGATCCTGATAGCCAGGCCTCAGTGCTCATAGTGAAAACACTATGGGCCTCATTACGACCCTGGCGGGCGGCGGAGGCCGTCCGCCAGGATGCCGCCCTCCATAATACCGCTCCGCGGTCAGAAGACCGCGGAGGGTATTATGAGTTTTTCCCTGGGCTGGCGGGCGGTCTCCAAAAGACCGCCCGCCAGCCCAGGGAAAAACTCCCTTCCCACGAGGATGCCGGCTCGTAATCGAGCCGGCGGAGTGGGAAGGTGCGACAGGTGCTACTGCACCCGTCGCGTATTTCACTGTCTGCCAAGCAGACAGTGAAATACTTTTAGGGGCCCTCTTACGGGGGCCCCTGCAGTGCCCATGCCATTGGCATGGGCACTGCAGGGGACCCCAGGGGCCCCACGACAATCCCTACCGCCATCCTGTTCCTGGCGGGCGAGCCGCCAGGAACAGGATGGCGGTAGGGATTGTCAGAATCCCCTCGGCGGCGCAGCGAGCTGCGCCGCCTTGCAGGATTCTAAGGGGCAGTGGAAAACCGGCGGGAGACCGCCGGTTTTCCCTTTCTGACCGCGGCCAAAGCGCCGCGGTCAGAATGCCCCGCGGGGCACCGCCAGGCTGTCGGCGGTGCTCCCGCCTACAGCGGCCCTGGCGGTGTTACACCGCCAGGGTCGTAATGAGGCCCTATGTTTTCAGTATGTTTGTTATGTGTCACTGGGATCCTGTCACACAGGGCCCCAGTGCTCCTAGGTGTGCATGTATATGTTCCCTGTGTGGTGCCTAACTGTCTCACTGAGGCTCTGCTAACCAGAACCTCAGTGGTTATGCTCTCTCATTACTTTCAAATTGTCACTGACAGGCTAGTGACCATTTTTACCAATTCACATTGGCTTACTGGAACACCCTTATAATTCCCTAGTATATGGTACTGAGGTACCCAGGGTATTGGGGTTCCAGGAGATCCCTATGGGCTGCAGCATTTCTTTTGCCACCCATAGGGAGCTCTGACAATTCTTACACAGGCCTGCCACTGCAGCCTGAGTGAAATAACGTCCACGTTATTTCACAGCCATTTTACACTGCACTTAAGTCACTTATAAGTCACCTATATGTCTAACCTTTACCTGGTAAAGGTTAGGTGCAAAGTTACTTAGTGTGAGGACACCCTGGCACTAGCCAAGGTGCCCCCACATTGTTCAGAGCCAATTCCCTGAACTTTGTGAGTGCGGGGACACCATTACACGCGTGCACTACATATAGGTCACTACCTATATGTAGCTTTACAATGGTAACTCCGAATATGGCCATGTAACATGTCTATGATCATGGAATTGCCCCCTCTATGCCATCCTGGCATAGTTGGCACAATCCCATGATCCCAGTGGTCTGTAGCACAGACCCTGGTACTGCCAAACTGCCCTTCCTGGGGTTTCACTGCAGCTGCTGCTGCTGCCAACCCCTCAGACAGGCAGCTGCCCTCCTGGGGTCCAGCCAGGCCTGGCCCAGGATGGCAGAACAAAGAACTTCCTCTGAGAGAGGGTGTGACACCCTCTCCCTTTGGAAAATGGTGTGAAGGCAGGGGAAGAGTAGCCTCCCCCAGCCTCTGGAAATGCTTTGTTGGGCACAGATGTGCCCAATTCTGCATAAGCCAGTCTACACCGGTTCAGGGACCCCTTAGCCCCTGCTCTGGCGCGAAACTGGACAAAGGAAAGGGGAGTGACCACTCTCCTGACCTGCACCTCCCCTGGGAGATGTCCAGAGCTCCTCCAGTGTGCTCCAGACCTCTGCCATCTTGGAAACAGAGGTGCTGCTGGCACACTGGACTGCTCTGAGTGGCCAGTGCCACCAGGTGACGTCAGAGACTCCTGCTGATAGGCTCCTTCAGGTGTTAGTAGCCTATCCTCTCTCCTAAGTAGCCAAACCCTCTTTTCTGGCTATTTAGGGTCTCTGTCTCTGGGGAAACTTTAGATAACGAATGCAAGAGCTCATCCGAGTTCCTCTGCATCTCTCTCTTCACCTTCTGATAAGGAATCGACTGCTGACCGCGCTGGAAGCCTGCAAACCTGCAACATAGTAGCAAAGACGACTACTGCAACTCTGTAACGCTGATCCTGCCGCCTTCTCGACTGTTTTCCTGCTTGTGCATGCTGTGGGGGTAGTCTGCCTCCTCTCTGCACCAGAAGCTCCGAAGAAATCTCCCGTGGGTCGACGGAATCTTCCCCCTGCAACCGCAGGCACCAAAAAGCTGCATCACCGGTCCCTTGGGTCTCCTCTCAGCACGACGAGCGAGGTCCCTCGAATCCAGCGACTCTGTCCAAGTGACCCCCACAGTCCAGTGACTCTTCAGCCCAAGTTTGGTGGAGGTAAGTCCTTGCCTCACCTCGCTGGGCTGCATTGCTGGGAACCGCGACTTTGCAGCTACTCCGGCCCCTGTGCACTTCCGGCGGAAATCCTTTGTGCACAGCCAAGCCTGGGTCCACAGCACTCTAACCTGCATTGCACGACTTTCTAAGTTGGTCTCCGGCGACGTGGGACTCCTTTGTGCAACTTCGGCGAGCACCGTTTCACGCATCCTCATAGTGCCTGTTTCTGGCACTTCTCCGGGTGCTACCTGCTTTATTGAGGGCTCTTTGTCTTGCTCGACGTCCCTTCTCTCTTCAGGTCCAATTTGCGACCTCCTGGTCCCTCCTGGGCCCCAGCAGCGTCCAAAAACGCCAAACGCACAATTTGCAGCTAGCAAGGCTTGTTGGCGTTCTTTCGGCGGGAAAACACTTCTGCACGACTCTCCACGGCGAGAAGTATCAGTCCACCAAAGGCGAAGTCTCTAGCCCTTTTCGTTCCTGCAGAAACCTCAGCTTCTTCTGTCCAGTAGAAGCTTCTTTTCACCCGCAGCTGGCATTTCCTGGGCATCTGCCCATCTCCGACTTGCTTGTGACTTTTGGACTTGGTCCCCTTGTTCCACAGGTACCCTAGATTGGAAATCCACAGTTGTTGCATTGCTGGTTTGTGTCTTTCCTGCATTATTCCTCTAACACGACTTCTTTGTCCTTGGGGGAACTTTAGTGCACTTTGCACTCACTTTTCAGGGTCTTGGGGAGGGTTATTTTTCTAACTCTCACTATTTTCTAATAGTCCCAGCGACCCTCTACAAGGTCACATAGGTTTGGGGTCCATTCGTGGTTTGCATTCCACTTTTGGAGTATATGGTTTGTGTTGCCCCTATCCCTATGTTTCCCCATTGCATCCTATTGTAACTATACATTGTTTGCACTGTTTTCTAAGACTATACTGCATATTTTTGCTATTGTGTATATATATCTTGTGTATATTTCCTATCCTCTCACTGAGGGTACACTCTAAGATACTTTGGCATATTGTCATAAAAATAAAGTACCTTTATTTTTAGTATAACTGTGTATTGTGTTTTCTTATGATATTGTGCATATGACACTAAGTGGTACTGTAGTAGCTTCACACGTCTCCTAGTTCAGCCTAAGCTGCTCTGCTAAGCTACCATTATCTATCAGCCTAAGCTGCTAGACACCCTATACACTAATAAGGGATAACTGGGCCTGGTGCAAGGTGCAAGTACCCCTTGGTACTCACTACAAGCCAGTCCAGCCTCCTACACTGTGGCCTTGCACTCCCCAGGACAAAGCAATGGGCATGTTACCCCAACCAGAAGCAGTGGGCAAGTCACCCACATGAGAGACTGTGGCCTTGCAATCCCCAGGACGAAGCAATGGGCATGTTGCCCCCTCCGGAAACAGTGGGCAAAGCACCCACTCCAGAGACTGTGGCCTTGTACTCCCCAGAACAAAGCAATCGGCAAGTTGTCCCCTCTGGACCCAGTGGGCAAATCACCCCCTCCAGAGACTGTGGCCTTGCATTCCCCAAGAAAAAGGAATTGGCATGTTGCCCCCTCCAGAAGCAGTGGGCAAGGCACCCACTCCAGAGACTGTGGCCTTGCACTCCCCAGAACAAAGCAATGGGCAAGTTGTCCTCTCTAGACCCAGTGGGCAAGTCCCCCATTCCAGAGACTGTGGCCTTGCACTCACCAGGACAAAGCAATGGGCATGTTGCTGCATCCAGAACCAGTGGGCAAGTCACCCACCTGAGAGACTGTGGTCTTGCACTCCCTGGGACAAAGGAATGGGCATGTTGCCCCCTCCAGAACCAGTGGGAAAGTCACCCACCCCAGAGACTGTGGCCTTGCACTACCCAGGACAAAGCAATGGGCATGTTGCCCCGCCCAGAAACAGTGGGCAAGTCACCCACTTGAGAGACTGTCGCCTTGCACTCCCCAGGATAAAGCAATGGGCATCTAGCCTCCTCCTGAAGCAGTGGGAAGTCACCCACTTCAGAGACTGTGGCGTTGCACTCCTCAAGACAAAGCAATGGGCATGTTGCCCCCTCCGGAAGCAGTGGGCAAGGCACCCACTCCAGAGACTGTGGCCTTGCACTCCCCAGAACAAAGCAATGGGCAAGTTGTCCCCTCTGGACCCAGTGGGCAAATCACCTACTCCAGAGACTTTGGCCTTGCATTCCCCAGGAAAAAGGAATGGGCATGTTGACCCCTCTAGAAGCAGTGGGGAAGTCACCCACTCCAGAGACTGTGGCCTTGCACTCCGCAGGACAAAGCAATGGGCATGTTGCCCCATTCAGAAGCAGAGGGCAATTCACACACCTGAGAGACTGTGGCCTTGCACTCCCCAGGACGAAGCAATGGGCATGTTGCCCCCTCCGGAAACAGTGAGCAAAGCACCAACTCCAGAGACTGTGGCCTTGCACTCCCCAGAACATAGCAATGGGCAAGTTGTCCTCTCTAGACCCAGTGGGCAAGTCCCACACTCCAAAGACTGTGGCCTTGCAATCCCCAGGACAAAGCAATGGGCATGTTACCCCAACCAGAAGCAGTGGGCAAGTCACCCACCTGAGAGACTGTGGCCTTGCAATCCCCAGGACGAAGCAATGGGCATGTTGCCCCCTCCGGAAAAAGTGGGCAAAGCACCCACTCCAGAGACTGTGGCTTTGCACTCCCCAGAACAAAGCAATCGGCAAGTTGTCCCCTCTGGACCCAGTGGGCAAATCACCCCCTCCAGAGACTGTGGCCTTGCATTCGCCAGGAAAAAGGAATTGGCCTGAAGCCCCCTCCAGAAGCAGTGGGCAAGGCACCCACTCCAGAGACTGTGGCCTTGCAATCCCCAGAACAAAGCAATGGGCATGTTGTCCTCTCTAGACCCAGTGGGCAAGTCCCCCATTCTAGAGACTGTGGCCTTGCACTCACCAGGACAAAGCAATGGGCATGTTGCTGCATCCAGAACCAGTGGGCAAGTCACCCACCTGAGAGACTGTGGTCTTGCACTCCCTGGGACAAAGGAATGGGCATGTTGCCCCCTCCAGAACCAGTGGGAAAGTCACCCACCCCAGAGACTGTGGCTTTGCACTCACCAGGACAAAGCAATGGGCATGTTGCCCCGCCCAGAAACAGTGGGTAAGTCACCCACTTGAGAGACTGTGCCCTTGCACTCCCCAGGATAAAGCAATGGGCATCTAGCCTCCTCCCGAAGCAGTGGGAAGTCACCCACTTCAGAGACTGTGGCCTTGCACTCCCCAAGACAAAGCAATGGGCATGTTGCCCCCTCCAGAAGCAGTGGGCAAGTCACCCACTCCAGAGACTGTGGCCTTGCACTCCCCAGGACAAAGCAATGGGCATGTAGTCCCATCCAAAAGCAGTGGGCAAGTCACCCACCTGAGAGATGGTGGCCTTCGATTCCCCGGACAAAGCAATGGGCATGTTGCCCCCTCCAGAAGCAGTGGGCAAGTCACCAACTCCAGAGACTGTGGCCTTGCACTCCCCAGAACAAAGCAATGGGAAAGTTGTCCTCTCTAGACCCAGTGGGCAAGTCCCAAACTCCAGAGACTGTGGCTTTGCACTCCCCAGGACAAAGCAATGGGCATTTTATCCCAACCAGAAGCAGTGGGCAAGTCACCCACCTGAGAGACTGTGGCCTTGCATTCCTCAGGACGAACCAATGGGCATGTTGCCCCCTCCGGAAGCAGTGGGCAAGGCACCCACTCCAGAGACTGTGGCCTTGCACTCCCCAGAACAAAGCAATCGGCAAGTTGTCCCCTCTGGACCCAGTGGGCAAATCACCCCCTCCAGAGACTGTGGCCTTGCATTCGCCAGGAAAAAGGAATTGGCCTGTAGCCCCCTCCAGAAGCAGTGGGCAAGGCACCCACTCCAGAGACTGTGGCCTTGCACTTCGCAGGACAAAGCAATGGGCATGTTGCCCCATTCAGAAGCAGAGGGCAATTCACACACCTGAGAGACTGTGGCCTTGCACTCCCCAGGACGAAGCAATGGGCATGTTGCCCCCTCCGGAAACAGTGAGCAAAGCACCAACTCCAGAGACTGTCGCCTTGCACTCCCCAGAACATAGCAATGGGCAAGTTGTCCTCTCTAGACCCAGTGGGCAAGTCCCACACTCCAAAGACTGTGGCCTTGCAATCCCCAGGACAAAGCAATGGGCATGTTACCCCAACCAGAAGCAGTGGGCAAGTCACCCACCTGAGAGACTGTGGCCTTGCAATCCCCAGGACGAAGCAATGGGCATGTTGCCCCCTCCGGAAACAGTGGGCAAAGCACCCACTCCAGAGACTGTGGCTTTGCACTCCCCAGAACAAAGCAATCGGCAAGTTGTCCCCTCAGGACCCAGTGGGCAAATCACCCCCTCCAGAGACTGTGGCCTTGCATTCGCCAGGAAAAAGGAATTGGCCTGTAGCCCCCTCCAGAAGCAGTGGGCAAGGCACCCACTCCAGAGACTGTGGCCTTGCAATCCCCAGAACAAAGCAATGGGCATGTTGTCCTCTCTAGACCCAGTGGGCAAGTCCCCCATTCTAGAGACTGTGGCCTTGCACTCACCAGGACAAGCAATGGGCATGTTGCTGCATCCAGAACCAGTGGGCAAGTCACCCACCTGAGAGACTGTGGTCTTGCACTCCCTGGGACAAAGGAATGGGCATGTTGCCCCCTCCAGAACCAGTGGGAAAGTCACCCACCCCAGAGACTGTGGCTTTGCACTCACCAGGACAAAGCAATGGGCATGTTGCCCCGCCCAGAAACAGTGGGTAAGTCACCCACTTGAGAGACTGTGCCCTTGCACTCCCCAGGATAAAGCAATGGGCATCTAGCCTCCTCCCGAAGCAGTGGGAAGTCACCCACTTCAGAGACTGTGGCCTTGCACTCCCCAAGACAAAGCAATGGGCATGTTGCCCCCTCCAGAAGCAGTGGGCAAGTCACCCACTCCAGAGACTGTGGCCTTGCACTCCCCAGGACAAAGCAATGGGCATGTAGTCCCATCCAAAAGCAGTGGGCAAGTCACCCACCTGAGAGATGGTGGCCTTCGATTCCCCGGACAAAGCAATGGGCATGTTGCCCCCTCCAGAAGCAGTGGGCAAGTCACCTACTCCAGAGACTGTGGCATTGCACTCCCCAGAACAAAGCAATGGGAAAGTTGTCCTCTCTAGACCCAGTGGGCAAGTCCCAAACTCCAGAGACTGTGGCTTTGCACTCCCCAGGACAAAGCAATGGGCATTTTATCCCAACCAGAAGCAGTGGGCAAGTCACCCACCTGAGAGACTGTGGCCTTGCATTCCTGAGGACGAACCAATGGGCATGTTGCCCCCTCCGGAAGCAGTGGGCAAGGCACCCACTCCAGAGACTGTGGCCTTGCACTCCCCAGAACAAAGCAATGGGCAAGTTGTCCCCTGTGGACCCAGTGGGCAAATCACCTACTCCAGAGACTGTGGCCTTGCATTCCCCAGGAAAAAGGAATGGGCATGTTGCCCCCTCTAGAAGCAGTGGGGAAGTCACCCATTCCAGAGACTGTGGCCTTGCACTCCCCAGGACAAAGCAATGGGCATGTTGCCCCATCCAGAAGCAGAGGGCAATTCACACACCTGAGAGACTGTGGCCTTGCACTCCCCAGGACAAAGCAATGGGCATGTTGCCCCATCCAGAAGCAATGGGCAATTCACACACCTGAGAGACTGCGAGCTTGCAATCCCCAGGATAAAACAATGGGCATGTTGCCTCCTCCAGAAGCAGTGGGCAAGTCACCCACTCCAGAGACTGTGGCCTTGCACTCCCCGGGACAAAGCAATGGGCATGTTGCCCCTCCAGAAGCAGTGGGCAAGTCATCCACACCAGAGACTGTGGCCTTGCACGCCCCAGGACAAAGCAAGCTGTGGGCAAGTCACCCACCTGAGAGACTGTGGCCTTGCACTCCCCAGGACAAAGCAATGGGCATGTTGCCCCTCCAGAAGCAGTGGGCAAGTCACCCACACCAGAGACTGTGGCCTTGCACGCCCCAAGACAAAGCAATGGGCATTTTTCCCCATCCAGCAGCAGTGGGCAAGTGACCCACCTGAGAGACTGTGGCCTTGCACTCCCCAGGACAGAGCAATGGGCATGTTGCCCCCTCCAGAAGCAGTGGGCAAGCCACCCACTCCAGAGACTGTGGCCTTGCACTCCCCAGGAGAAAGCAATGTGCAGGTTGTCCCCTCTAGAACCAGTGGGCAAGTCACCCACACCGGAGACTGTGGCCTTGCACTTCTCAGGACAAAGGAATGGGCATGTTGCCTCTCCAGAACCATTGGGCAAGTCACCCACACCAGAGACTCTGGCCTTGCACTCCCCAGGGCAAAGCAGTGGTCATGTTGTCCCATCCAAAAGAAGTGGGCAAATCACCCACCTGAGAGACTGTGGCCTTGCACTCCCCAGGACAAAGAAATTGGCATGTTGCCTCCTCCAGAAGCAATTGGCAAGTCACCCACTCCAGAGACTGTGGCCTTGCAATCCCCATGACAAAGCAATGGGCATGTTGCTCCATCCTGAAGCAGAGGGCAAGTCGCCCACCTGACGGACTGTGGCCTCGCACTCCCCAGGACAAAGCAATGGGCATCTTGCCCCCTCCAGAAGCAGTGGTCAAGGCACCCACTCCAGAGACTGTGGCCTTGCACTCCCCGGGACAAAGCAATGGGCATGTTGCCCCTCCAGAAGCAGTGGGAAAGTCACCCACACCGGAGACTGTGGCCTTGCACTCCCCAGGACAAAGCAATGGGCATTTTTCCCCATCCAGCAGCAGTGGGCAAGTCACCCACCTGAGAGACTGTGGCCTTGCACTCCCCGGGACAAAGCAATGGGCATGTTGCCCCTCCAGAAGCAGTGGGAAAGTCACCCACACCGGAGACTGTGGCCTTGCACTCCCCAGGACAAAGCAATGGGCATTTTTCCCCATCCAGCAGCAGTGGGCAAGTCACCCACCTGAGAGACTGTGGCCTTGCACTCCCCAGGACAAAGCAATGGGCATGTTGCCCCCTCCAGAAGCAGTGGGCAAGTCACCCACGCCAGAGACTGTGGCCTTGCACTTCCCAGGACAAAGCAATGGGCAAGTTGTCCCCTCTAGAACCAGTGGGCAAGTCACCCACCCCGGAGACTCGGGCTTTGCACTCCCCAGGGCAAAGCAATGGGCATGTTGTCCCATTCAAAAGAAGTGGGCAAATCACCCACCTGAGAGACTGTGGCCTTGCACTCCCCAGGACAAAGAAATGGGCATGTTGCCTCCTCCAGAAGCAGTGGGCAAGCCACCCACTCCAGAGACTGTGGACTTGCACTCCCCATGACAAAGCAATGGGCAAGTTGTCCCCTGTGGACCCAGTGGGCAAATCACCTACTCCAGAGACTGTGGCCTTGCATTCCCCAGGAAAAAGGAATGGGCATGTTGCCCCCTCTAGAAGCAGTGGGGAAGTCACCCATTCCAGAGACTGTGGCCTTGCACTCCCCAGGACAAAGCAATGGGCATGTTGCCCCATCCAGAAGCAGAGGGCAATTCACACACCTGAGAGACTGTGGCCTTGCACTCCCCAGGACAAAGCAATGGGCATGTTGCCCCATCCAGAAGCAATGGGCAATTCACACACCTGAGAGACTGCGAGCTTGCAATCCCCAGGATAAAACAATGGGCATGTTGCCTCCTCCAGAAGCAGTGGGCAAGTCACCCACTCCAGAGACTGTGGCCTTGCACTCCCCGGGACAAAGCTATGGGCATGTTGCCCCTCCAGAAGCAGTGGGCAAGTCACCCACACCAGAGACTGTGGCCTTGCACGCCCCAGGACAAAGCAAGCAGTGGGCAAGTCACCCACCTGAGAGACTGTGGCCTTGCACTCCCCAGGACAAAGCAATGGGCATGTTGCCCCTCCAGAAGCAGTGGGCAAGTCACCCACACCAGAGACTGTGGCCTTGCACGCCCCAAGACAAAGCAATGGGCATTTTTCCCCATCCAGCAGCAGTGGGCAAGTGACCCACCTGAGAGACTGTGGCATTGCACTCCCCAGGACAGAGCAATGGGCATGTTGCCCCCTCCAGAAGCAGTGGGAAAGCCACCCACTCCAGAGACTGTGGCCTTGCACTCCCCAGGAGAAAGCAATGTGCAGGTTGTCCCCTCTAGAACCAGTGGGCAAGTCACCCACCCCGGAGACTGTGGCCTTGCACTTCTCAGGACAAAGGAATGGGCATGTTGCCTCTCCAGAACCATTGGGCAAGTCACCCACACCAGAGACTCTGGCCTTGCACTCCCCAGGGCAAAGCAGTGGTCATGTTGTCCCATCCAAAAGAAGTGGGCAAATCACCCACCTGAGAGACTGTGGCCTTGCACTCCCCAGGACAAAGAAATTGGCATGTTGCCTCCTCCAGAAGCAATTGGCAAGTCACCCACTCCAGAGACTGTGGCCTTGCAATCCCCATGACAAAGCAATGGGCATCTTGCCCCATCCTGAAGCAGTGGGCAAGTCGCCCACCTGACGGACTGTGGCCTCGCACTCCCCAGGACAAAGCAATGGGCATCTTGCCCCCTCCAGAAGCAGTGGTCAAGGCACCCACTCCAGAGACTGTGGCCTTGCACTCCCCGGGACAAAGCAATGGGCATGTTGCCCCTCCAGAAGCAGTGGGAAAGTCACCCACACCGGAGACTGTGGCCTTGCACTCCCCAGGACAAAGCAATGGGCATTTTTCCCCATCCAGCAGCAGTGGGCAAGTCACCCACCTGAGAGACTGTGGCCTTGCACTCCCCGGGACAAAGCAATGGGCATGTTGCCCCTCCAGAAGCAGTGGGAAAGTCACCCACACCGGAGACTGTGGCCTTGCACTCCCCAGGACAAAGCAATGGGCATTTTTCCCCATCCAGCAGCAGTGGGCAAGTCACCCACCTGAGAGACTGTGGCCTTGCACTCCCCAGGACAAAGCAATGGGCATGTTGCCCCCTCCAGAAGCAGTGGGCAAGTCACCCACGCCAGAGACTGTGGCCTTGCACTTCCCAGGACAAAGCAATGGGCAAGTTGTCCCCTCTAGAACCAGTGGGCAAGTCACCCACCCCGGAGACTCTGGCTTCGCACTCCCCAGGGCAAAGCAATGGGCATGTTGTCCCATTCAAAAGAAGTGGGCAAATCACCCACCTGAGAGACTGTGGCCTTGCACTCCCCAGGACAAAGAAATGGGCATGTTGCCTCCTCCAGAAGCAGTGGGCAAGCCACCCACTCCAGAGACTGTGGACTTGCACTCCCCATGACAAAGCAATGGGCATGTTGCCCCATCCTGAAGCAGTGGGCAAGTCGCCCACCTGAGGGACTGTGGCCTTGCACTCCCCAGGACAAAGCAATGGGCATCTTGCCCCCTCCAGAAGATGTGGCCTTGTACTCCCCAGAACAAAGCAATCGGCAAGTTGTCCCCTCTGGACCCAGTGGGCAAATCACCCCCTCCAGAGACTGTGGCCTTGCATTCGCCAAGAAAAAGGAATTGGCATGTTGCCCCCTCCAGAAGCAGTGGGCAAGGCACCCACTCCAGAGACTGTGGCCTTGCACTCCCCAGAACAAAGCAATGGGCAAGTTGTCCTCTCTAGACCCAGTGGGCAAGTCCCCCATTCCAGAGACTGTGGCCTTGCACTCACCAGGACAAAGCAATGGGCATGTTGCTGCATCCAGAACCAGTGGGCAAGTCACCCACCTGAGAGACTGTGGTCTTGCACTCCCTGGGACAAAGGAATGGGCATGTTGCCCCCTCCAGAACCAGTGGGAAAGTCACCCACCCCAGAGACTGTGGCCTTGCACTACCCAGGACAAAGCAATGGGCATGTTGCCCCGCCCAGAAACAGTGGGCAAGTCACCCACTTGAGAGACTGTGGCCTTGCACTCCCCAGGATAAAGCAATGGGCATCTAGCCTCCTCCCGAAGCAGTGGGAAGTCACCCACTTCAGAGACTGTGGCGTTGCACTCCTCAAGACAAAGCAATGGGCATGTTGCCCCCTCCGGAAGCAGTGGGCAAGTCACCCACTCCAGAGACTGTGGCCTTGCACTCCCCAGGACAAAGCAATGGGCATGTAGTCCCATCCAAAAGCAGTGGGCAAGTCACCCACCTGAGAGATGGTGGCCTTGGATTCCCCGGACAAAGCAATGGGCATGTTGCCCCCTCCAGAAGCAGTGGGCAAGTCACCCACTCCAGAGAGACTGTGGCCTTGCACTCCCCAGAACAAAGCAATGGGAAAGTTGTCCTCTCTAGACCCAGTGGGCAAGTCCCAAACTCCAGAGACTGTGGCTTTGCACTCCCCAGGACAAAGCAATGGGCATTTTATCCCAACCAGAAGCAGTGGGCAAGTCACCCACCTGACAGACTGTGGCCTTGCATTCCTCAGGACGAACCAATGGGCATGTTGCCCCCTCCGGAAGCAGTGGGCAAGGCACCCACTCCAGAGACTGTGGCCTTGCACTCCCCAGAACAAAGCAATGGGCAAGTTGTCCCCTGTGGACCCAGTGGGCAAATCACCTACTCCAGAGACTGTGGCCTTGCATTCCCCAGGAAAAAGGAATGGGCATGTTGCCCCCTCTAGAAGCAGTTGGGAAGTCACCCACTCCAGAGACTGTGGCCTTGCACTTCCCAGGACAAAGCAATGGGCATGTTGCCCCTTCCAGAAGCAGAGGGCAATTCACACACCTGAGAGACTGTGGCCTTGCACTCCCCAGGACAAAGCACTGGCCATGTTGCCCCATCCGGAAGCAATGGGCAATTCACACACCTGAGAGACTGCGAGCTTGCAATCCCCAGGATAAAACAATGGGCATGTTGCCTCCTCCAGAAGCAGTGGGCAAGTCACCCACTCCAGAGACTGTGGCCTTGCACTCCCCGGGACAAAGCAATGGGCATGTTGCCCCTCCAGAAGCAGTGGGCAAGTCACCCACACCAGAGACTGTGGCCTTGCACGCCCCAGGACAAAGCAATGGGCATTTTTCCCCATCCAGCAGCAGTGGGCAAGTCACCCACCTGAGAGACTGTGGCCTTGCACTCCCCAGGACAAAGCAATGGGCATGTTGCCCCTCCAGAAGCAGTGGGCAAGTCACCCACACCAGAGACTGTGGCCTTGCACGCCCCAAGACAAAGCAATGGGCATTTTTCCCCATCCAGCAGCAGTGGGCAAGTGACCCACCTGAGAGACTGTGGCCTTGCACTCCCCAGGACAGAGCAATGGGCATGTTGCCCCCTCCAGAAGCAGTGGGCAAGCCACCCACTCCAGAGACTGTGGCCTTGCACTCCCCAGGAGAAAGCAATGTGCTGGTTGTCCCCTCTAGAACCAGTGGGCAAGTCACCCACCCCGGATACTGTGGCCTTGCACTTCTCAGGACAAAGGAATGGGCATGTTGCCTCTCCAGAACCATTGGGCAAGTCACCCACACCAGAGACTCTGGCCTTGCACTCCCCAGGGCAAAGCAGTGGTCATGTTGTCCCATCCAAAAGAAGTGGGCAAATCACCCACCTGAGAGACTGTGGCCTTGCACTCCCCAGGACAAAGAAATTGGCATGTTGCCTCCTCCAGAAGCAATTGGCAAGTCACCCACTCGAGAGACTGTGGCCTTGCAATCCCCATGACAAAGCAATGGGCATGTTGCCCCATCCTGAAGCAGTGGGCAAGTCGCCCACCTGACGGACTGTGGCCTCGCACTCCCCAGGACAAAGCAATGGGCATCTTGCCCCCTCCAGAAGCAGTGGTCAAGGCACCCACTCCAGAGACTGTGGCCTTGCACTCCCAGGGACAAAGCAATGGGCATGTTGCCCCTCCAGAAGCAGTGGGAAAGTCACCCACACCGGAGACTGTGGCCTTGCACTCCCCAGGACAAAGCAATGGGCATTTTTCCCCATCCAGCAGCAGTGGGCAAGTCACCCACCTGAGAGACTGTGGCCTTGCACTCCCCAGGACAAAGCAATGGGCATGTTGCCCCCTCCAGAAGCAGTGGGCAAGTCACCCACGCCAGAGACTGTGGCCTTGCACTTCCCAGGACAAAGCAATGGGCAAGTTGTCCCCTCTAGAACCAGTGGGCAAGTCACCCACCCCGGAGACTCTGGCTTTGCACTCCCCAGGGCAAAGCAATGGGCATGTTGTCCCATCCAAAAGAAGTGGGCAAATCACCCACCTGAGAGACTGTGGCCTTGCACTCCCCAGGACAAAGAAATGGGCATGTTGCCTCCTCCAGAAGCAGTGGGCAAGCCACCCACTCCAGAGACTGTGGCCTTGCACTCCCCATGACAAAGCAATGGGCATGTTGCCCCATCCTGAAGCAGTGGGCAAGTCGCCCACCTGAGGGACTGTGGCCTTGCACTCCCCAGGACAAAGCAATGGGCATCTTGCCCCCTCCAGAAGATGTGGGCAAGGCACCCACTCCAGAGACTGTGGCCTTGCACTCCCCAGAACAAAGCAATGGGCAAGTTGTCCTCTCTAGACCCAGAGGGAAGTCCCAAACTCCAGAGACTGTGGCCATGCACTCCCCAGGACAAAGCAATGGGCATGTTACCCCAACCAGAAGCAGTGGGCAAGTCACCCACCTGAGAGACTGTGGCCTTGCACTCCCCAGGATGAAGCAATGGACATGTTGCCCCCTCCGGAAGCAGTGGGCAAGGCACCCACTCCAGAGACTGTGGCATTGCACTCCCCAGAACAAAGCAATGGGCAAGTTGTCCCCTCTTGACCCAGTGGGCAAATTACCCATTCCAGAAACTGTGGCCTTGCATTCCCAAGGAAAAAGGAATGGTCATGCTGCCCCCTCTAGAAGCAGTGGGATTTCAGCCACTCCAGAGACTGTGGCCTTGCACTCCCCAGGACAAAGCAATGGGCATGTTGCCCCATCCAGAAGCAGAGGGCTATTCACACACCTGAGAGACTGTGGTCTTGCACTCCACAGGACAAAGCAATGGGCATGTTTCCCCATCCAGAAGCAATGGGCAATTCACACACCTGAGAGACTGCAAGCTTGCACTCCCCAGGATAAAGCAATGGGCATGTTGCCCCCTCCAGAAGCAGTGGGCAAGTCACCCACTCCAGAGACTGTGGCCTTGCACTCCCCAGGACAAAGCAAAGGGCATGTTGCCAACTCCAGAACAAGTAAGCATGTCACCCACTTGAGAGACTGTGGCCTTACACTCCCCAGGACAAAGCAATGGGCATGTTGCCTCCTCCAGAAGCAGTGGGCAAGTCACCCACTCCAGAGACTGTGGCCTTGCACTCCCCAGGACAAAGCAATGAGCATGTTGCCCCTCCAGAAGTAGTGGGCAAGTCACCCACACCAGAGACTGTGGCCTTGCATGCCCCAGGTCAAAGCAATGGGCATTTTTCCCATCCAACAGCAGTGGGCAAGTCACCCACCTGAGAGACTGTGGCCTTGCACTCCCCAGGACAAAGCAATGGGTATGTTGCCCCCTCCAGAAGCAGTGGGCAAGTCACCCACGCCAGAGACTGTGGCCTTGCACTCCCCAGGATAAAGCAATGGGCAAGTTGTTCCCTCTAGAACCAGTGGGCAAGTCACCCACCCCAGAGACTGTGGCCTTGCACTTCTCAGGACAAAGGAATGGGCATGTTGCCTCTCCAGAACCAGTGGGCAAGTCACCCACACCAGAGACTCTGGCCTTGCACTCCCCAGGGCAAAGCAATGGGCATGTTGTCCCATCCAAAAGAAGTGGGCAAATCACCCACCTGAGAGACTGTGGCCTTGCACTCCCCAGGACAAAGAAATGGGCATGTTGCCTCCTCCAGAAGCAGTGGGCAAGTCACCCACTCCAGAGACTGTGGCCTTGCAATCCCCATGACAAAGCAATGGGCATCTTGCCCCATCCTGAAGCAGTGGGCAAGTCGCCCACCTGAGGGACTGTGGCCTTGCACTCCCCGGGACAAAGCAATGGGCATGTTGCCCCTCCAGAAGCAGTGGACAAGTCACCCACACCAGAGACTGTGGCCTTGCACGCCCCAGGACAAAGCAATGGGCATTTTTCCCCATCCAGCAGCAGTGGGCAAGTCACCCACCTGAGAGACTGTGGCCTTGCACTCCCCAGGACAAAGCAATGGGCATGTTGCCCCCTCCAGAAGCAGTGGGCAAGTCTCCCACGCCAGAGACTGTGGCCTTGCACTCCCCAGGACAAAGCAATGGGCAAGTTGTACCCTCTATAACCAGTGGGCAAGTCACCCACCCCGGAGACTGTGGCCTTGCACTTCTCAGGACAAAGGAATGGGCATCTTGCCTCTCCAGAACCAGTGGGCAAGTCACCCACACCAGAGACTCTGGCCTTGCACTCCCCAGGGCAAAAAATGGGCATGTTGTCCCATTCAAAAGAAGTGGGCAAATCACCCACCTGAGAGACTGTGGCCTTGCACTCCCCAGGACAAAGAAAAGGGAATGAGGCCTACTCCAGGAGCAGTGGGCAAGTCACCCACTCCAGAGACTGTGGCCTTGCACTCCCCATGACAAAGCAATGGGCATGTTGCACCATCCTGAAGCAGTGGGCAAGTCGCCCACCTGACGGACTGTGGCCTAGCACTCCCAGGACAAAGCAATGGGCATCTTGCCCCCTCCAGAAGCAGTGGTCAAGGCACCCACTCCAGAGACTGTGGCCTTGCACTCCCCGGGACAAAGCAATGGGCATGTTGCCCCTCCAGAAGCAGTGGGAAAGTCACCCACACCGGAGACTGTGGCCTTGCACTCCCCAGGACAAAGCAATGGGCATTTTTCCCCATCCAGCAGCAGTGGGCAAGTCACCCACCTGAGAGACTGTGGCCTTGCACTCCCCAGGACAAAGCAATGGGCATGTTGCCCCCTCCAGAAGCAGTGGGCAAGTCACACACGCCAGAGACTGTGGCCTTGCACTCCCCAGGACAAAGCAATGGGCAAGTTGTCCCCTCTAGAACCAGTGGGCAAGTCACCCACCCCGGAGACTCTGGCTTTGCACTCCCCAGGGCAAAGCAATGGGCATGTTGTCCCATCCAAAAGAAGTGGGCAAATCACCCACCTGAGAGACTGTGGCCTTGCACTCCCCAGGACAAAGGAATGGGCATGTTGCCTCCTCCAGAAGCAGTGGGCAAGCCACCCACTCCAGAGACTGTGGCCTTGCACTCCCCATGACAAAGCAATGGGCATGTTGCCCCATCCTGAAGCAGTGGGCAAGTCGCCCGCCTGAGGGACTGTGGCCTTCCACTCCCCAGGACAAAGCAATGGGCATCTTGCCCCCTCCAGAAGATGTGGGCAAGGCACCCACTCCAGAGACTGTGGCCTTGCACTCCCCAGAACAAAGCAATGGGCAAGTTGTCCTCTCTAGACCCAGTGGGGAAGTCCCAAACTCCAGAGACTGTGGCCTTGCATTCCCCAGGAAAAAGGAATGGGCCTGCTGCCCCCTCTAGAAGCAGTGGGATTTCAGCCACTCCAGAGACTGTGGCCTGGCACTCCCCAGGACAAAGCAATGGGCATGTTGCCCCATCCAGAAGCAGAGGGCAATTCACACACCTGAGAGACTGTGGTCTTGCACTCCCCAGGACAAAGCAATGGGCATGTTTCCCCATCCAGAAGCAGTGGGCAATTCACACACCTGAGAGACTGCGAGCTTGCACTCCCCAGGATAAAGCAATGGGCATGTTGCCCCCTCCAGAAGCAGTGGGCAAGTCACCCAGTCCAGAGACTGTGGCCTTGCACTCCCCAGGACAAAGCAAAGGGCATGTTGCCAACTCCAGAACCATTAAGCATGTCACACACTTGAGAGACTGTGGCCTTACACTCCCCAGGACAAAGCAATGGGCATGTTGCCTCCTCCAGAAGCAGTGCACAAGTCACCCACTCCAGAGACTGTGGCCTTGCACTCCCGAGGACAAAGCAATGGGCATGTTGCCCCTCCAGAAGCAGTGGGCAAGTCACCCACACCAGAGACTGTGGCCTTGCATGCCCCAGGTCAAGGCAATGGGCATTTTTCCCCATCCAACAGCAGTGGGCAAGTCACCCACCTGAGAGACTGTAGCCTTGCACTCCCCAGGACAAAGCAATGAGCATGTTGCCCCCTCCAGAAGCAGTGGGCAAGTCACCCACGCCAGAGACTGTGGCCTTGCACTTCTCAGGACGAAGGAATGGGCATGTTGCCACTCCAGAACCAGTGGGCAAGTCACCCACACCAGAGACTGTGGCCTTGCACTCCCCAGGGCAAAGCAATGGGCATGTTGTCCCATCCAAAAGCAGTGGGCAAGTCACCCACCTGAGAGACTGTGGCCTTGCACTCCCTAGGACAAAGACATGGGCATGTTGCCCCATCCAGAAGCAGTGGGCAAGTCGCCCACCTGAGGGACTGTGGCCTTGCACTCCCCAGGACAAAGCAATGGGCATCTTGCCCCCTCCAGAAACAGTGGGCAAATCACCCACTCCAGAGACTGTGGCCTTGCACTCCCCAGAACAAAGCAATGGGCAAGGTGTCCCATGTAGACCGAGTGGGCAAGTAACCCACTTCACAGACTGTGGCCTTGCATTCCCCAGGACCATGCAATGGGCATGTTGCCCCATCGAGAAGCAGTAGGTAAGTCACCCACCTGAGGGACTGTGGCCTTGCACTACCCAGGACAAAGCAATTGGCATGTTTCCCACTCCAGAAGCAGTGGGCAAGTCCCCCATTCCAGAGACTGTGGCCTTGCACTCCCCAGGACAAAGCAATGGGCATGTTGCTGCATCCAGAACCAGTGGGCAAGTCACCCTCCTGAGAGACTGTGGTCTTGCACTCCCTGGGACAATGTAATGGGCATGATGCCCCCTCTAGAACCAGTGGGCAAATCACCCACTCCAGAGACTGTGGCTTTGCACTCCCCAGGAAGAAGCAATGGGCATGTTGCCCCCTCCAGAACCAGTGGGCAAGTCACCCACCTGAGAGACTGTGGCCTTGCACTCCCCAGGACAAAGAAATGGGCAAGTTGTCCTCTCTAGACCCAGTGGGCAAGTCACCCACAACAGAGAATCTGGCCTTGCACTCCCCAGGGCAAAGCAATGGGCATGTTGTCCCATCCCAAAGAAGTGGACAAATCACCCACCTGAGAGACTGTGGCCTTGCACTACCCAGGACAAAGAAATGGGCATGTTGCCTCCTCCAGAAGCAGTGGGCAAGTCACCCACTCCAGAGACTGTGGCCTTTCACTCCCCATGACAAAGCAATGGGCATGTTGCCCCATCCTGAAGCAGTGGGGAAGTCACCCACCTGAGGGACTGTGGCCTTGCACTCCCCAGGACAAAGCAATTGGCATGTTTCCCCCTCCAGAAGCAGTGGACAATGCACCCACTCCAGAGACTGTGGCCTTGCACACGTCAGAACAAAGCAATTGGCAAGTTGTCCTCTGTAGACCCAGTGGGCAAGTCCCCCACTCCAAAGACTGTGGCCTTGCACTCCCCAGGACAAAGCAATGGGCATGTTGCTGCATCCAGAACCAGTGGGCAAGTCACCCACCTGAGAGACTGTGGTCTTGCACTCCCTGGGACAAAGGAATGGGCATGTTGCACCCTCCAGAACCAGTGGGCAGATCACCCACTCCAGAGACTGTGGCCTTGCACTCCCCAGGAAGATGCAATGGGCATGTTGCCCCCTCCAGAACCAGTGGTCAAGTCACCCACTTGAGAGACTGTGGCCTTGCACTCCCCAGGACAAAGCAATGGGCATGTTGCCCCCTCCAGAAGAAGTGGGCAAGTCACCCACGCCAGAGACTGTGGCCTTGCACTCCCCAGGTCAAAGCAAAGGGCATGTTGCCAACTCCAGAACCAGATTGCATGTCACCCTCTTGAGAGACTGTGGCCTTGCACTCCCCAGGACAAAGAAATGGGCATGTTGCCTCCTCCAGAAGCAGTGTGCAAGTCACCCACTCCAGAGACAGTGGCCTTGCACTCCCCAGGACAAAGCAATGGGCAAGTTGCCCCACCCGAAGCAGTGGGCAAGTCACCCACACCAGAGACTGTGGCCTTGCATGCCCAAGGACAAAGCAAAGGGTATTTTTCCCTATCCAACAGCAGTGGGCAAGTCACCGACCTGAGAGACTGTGGCCTTGCACTCCCGAGGACAAAGCAATCGGCATGTTGCCCCCTCCAGAAGCAGTGGGCAAGTCCCCCTATCCAGGGACTGTGGCCTTGCCCTCCCCAGGAAAAAGCAATGGGCATGTTGCTGCATCAAGAACCAGTGGGCAAGTCACCCGCCTGAGAGACTGTGGTCTTGAACTCCCTGGGACAAAGGAATGGGCATGTTGCCCCCTCCAGAACCAGTGGGAAAGTCACCCACTTCCAGAGACTGTGGCCTTGCACTCCCCAGGACAAAGCAATGGGCAAGTTGCCCCCTCCAGAACCAGTGGGCAAGTCACCCACTTGAGAGACTTTGGCCTTGCACTCCCCAGGATAAAGCAATGGGCATCTTGCTTCCTCCAGAAACAGTGGGAAGTCACCCACTTCAGAGACTGTGGCCTTGCACTCCCCATCACAAAGCAATGGGCATGTTGCTTCCTCCAGAAGCAGTGGGCAAGTCACCCACTCCAGAGATTGTGGCCTAGCACTCCCCAGGACAAAGCAATGGGCATATTGCCCCTCCAGAAGCAGTGGGCAAGTCACCCACACCAGAGACTGTGGCCTTGCATGCCCCAGGTCAAAGCAATGGGCATTTTTCCCCATCCAACAGCAGTGGGCAAGTCACCCACCTGAGAGACTGTGGCCTTGCACTCCCCAGGACAAAGCAATGGGCATGTTGCCCCCTCCAGAAGCAGTGGGCAAGTCACCCACGCCAGAGACTGTGGCCTTGCACTCCCCAGGACAAAGCAATGGGCAAGTTGTTCCCTCTAGAACCAGTGGGCAAGTTACCCACCCCAGAGACTGTGGCCTTGCACTTCTCAGGACAAAGGAATGGGCATGTTGCCTCTCCAGAACCAGTGGGCAAGTCACCCACACCAGAGACTGTGGCCTTGCACTCCCCAGGGCAAAGCAATGGGCATGTTGTCCCATCCAAAAGCAGTGGGCAAGTCACCCACCTGAGAGACTGTGGCCTTGCACTCCCTAGGACAAAGACATGGGCATGTTGCCCCATCCAGAAGCAGTGGGCAAGTCGCCCACCTGAGGGACTGTGGCCTTGCACTCCCCAGGACAAAGCAATGGGCATCTTGCCCCCTCCAGAAACAGTGGGCAAATCACCCACTCCAGAGACTGTGGCCTTGCACTCCCCGGGACAAAGCAATGGGCATGTTGCCACTCCAGAAGCAGTGGGCAAGTCACCCACACCAGAGACTGTGGCCTTGCACGCCCCAGGACAAAGCAATGGGCATCTTGCCCCCTCCAGAAACAGTGGGCAAATCACCCTCTCCAGAGACTGTGGCCTTGCACTCCCCGGTACAAAGCAATGGGCATGTTGCCACTCCAGAAGCAGTGGGCAAGTCACCCACACCAGAGACTGTGGTCTTGCACTCCCTGGGACAAAGGAATGGGCATGTTGCACCCTCCAGAACCAGTGGGCAGATCACCCACTCCAGAGACTGTGGCCTTGCACTCCCCAGGAAGATGCAATGGGCATGTTGCCCCCTCCAGAACCAGTGGTCAAGTCACCCACTTGAGAGACTGTGGCCTTGCACTCCCCAGGACAAAGCAATGGGCATGTTGCCCCCTCCAGAAGAAGTGGGCAAGTCACCCACGCCAGAGACTGTGGCCTTGCACTCCCCAGGTCAAAGCAAAGGGCATGATGCCAACTCCAGAACCAGTATGCATGTCACCCACTTGAGAGACTGTGGCCTTGCACTCCCCAGGACAAAGAAATGGGCATGTTGCCTCCTCCAGAAGCAGTGTGCAAGTCACCCACTCCAGAGACAGTGGCCTTGCACTCCCCAGGACAAAGCAATGGGCAAGTTGCCCCACCCGAAGCAGTGGGCAAGTCACCCACACCAGAGACTGTGGCCTTGCATGCCCAAGGACAAAGCAAAGGGTATTTTTCCCTATCCAACAGCAGTGGGCAAGTCACCGACCTGAGAGACTGTGGCCTTGCACTCCCGAGGACAAAGCAATGGGCATGTTGCCCCCTCCAGAAGCAGTGGGCAAGTCCCCCTATCCAGGGACTGTGGCCTTGCCCTCCCCAGGAAAAAGCAATGGGCATGTTGCTGCATCAAGAACCAGTGGGCAAGTCACCCGCCTGAGAGACTGTGGTCTTGAACTCCCTGGGACAAAGGAATGGGCATGTTGCCCCCTCCAGAACCAGTGGGAAAGTCACCCACTTCCAGTGACTGTGGCCTTGCACTCCCCAGGACAAAGCAATGGGCAAGTTGCCCCCTCCAGAACCAGTGGGCAAGTCACCCACTTGAGAGACTTTGGCCTTGCACTCCCCAGGATAAAGCAATGGGCATCTTGCTTCCTCCAGAAACAGTGGGAAGTCACCCACTTCAGAGACTGTGGCCTTGCACTCCCCATCACAAAGCAATGGGCATGTTGCTTCCTCCAGAAGCAGTGGGCAAGTCACCCACTCCAGAGATTGTGGCCTAGCACTCCCCAGGACAAAGCAATGGGCATATTGCCCCTCCAGAAGCAGTGGGCAAGTCACCCACACCAGAGACTGTGGCCTTGCATGCCCCAGGTCAAAGCAATGGGCATTTTTCCCCATCCAACAGCAGTGGGCAAGTCACCCACCTGAGAGACTGTGGCCTTGCACTCCCCAGGACAAAGCAATGGGCATGTTGCCCCCTCCAGAAGCAGTGGGCAAGTCACCCACGCCAGAGACTGTGGCCTTGCACTCCCCAGGACAAAGCAATGGGCAAGTTGTTCCCTCTAGAACCAGTGGGCAAGTCACCCACCCCAGAGACTGTGGCCTTGCACTTCTCAGGACAAAGGAATGGGCATGTTGCCTCTCCAGAACCAGTGGGCAAGTCACCCACACCAGAGACTGTGGCCTTGCACTCCCCAGGGCAAAGCAATGGGCATGTTGTCCCATCCAAAAGCAGTGGGCAAGTCACCCACCTGAGAGACTGTGGCCTTGCACTCCCTAGGACAAAGACATGGGCATGTTGCCCCATCCAGAAGCAGTGGGCAAGTCGCCCACCTGAGGGACTGTGGCCTTGCACTCCCCAGGACAAAGCAATGGGCATGTTGCCCCCTCCAGAAACAGTGGGCAAATCACCCACTCCAGAGACTGTGGCCTTGCACTCCCCGGGACAAAGCAATGGGCATGTTGCCACTCCAGAAGCAGTGGGCAAGTCACCCACACCAGAGACTGTGGCCTTGCACGCCCCAGGACAAAGCAATGGGCATTTTTCCCTATCCAGCAGCAGTGGGCAAGTCACCCACCTGAGAGACTGTGGCCTTGCACTCCCCAGGACAAAGCAATGGGCATGTTGCCCCTCCAGAAGCAGTGGGCAAGTCACCCACACCAGAGACTGTGGCCTTGCACGCCCCAAGACAAAGCAATGGGCATTTTTCCCCATCCAGCAGCAGTGGGCAAGTGACCCACCTGAGAGACTGTGGCCTTGCACTCCCCTGGACAGAGCAATGGGCATGTTGCCCCCTCCAGAAGCAGTGGGCAAGCCACCCACTCCAGAGACTGTGGCCTTGCACTCCCCAGAAGAAAGCAATGTGCAGGTTGTCCCCTCTAGAACCAGTGGGCAAGTCACCCACCCCGGATACTGTGGCCTTGCACTTCTCAGGACAAAGGAATGGGCATGTTGCCTCTCCAGAACCATTGGGCAAGTCACCCACACCAGATACTCTGGCCTTGCACTCCCCAGGGCAAAGCAGTGGTCATGTTGTCCCATCCAAAAGAAGTGGGCAAATCACCCACCTGAGAGACTGTGGCCTTGCACTCCCCAGGACAAAGAAATTGGCATGTTGCCTCCTCCAGAAGCAATTGGCAAGTCACCCACTCCAGAGACTGTGGCCTTGCAATCCCCATGACAAAGCAATGGGCATGTTGCCCCATCCTGAAGCAGTGGGCAAGTCGCCCACCTGACGGACTGTGGCCTCGCACTCCCCAGGACAAAGCAATGGGCATCTTGCCCCCTCCAGAAGCAGTGGTCAAGGCACCCACTCCAGAGACTGTGGCCTTGCACTCCCAGGGACAAAGCAATGGGCATGTTCCCCTCCAGAAGCAGTGGGAAAGTCACCCACACCGGAGACTGTGGCCTTGCACTCCCCAGGACAAAGCAATGGGCATTTTTCCCCATCCAGCAGCAGTGGGCAAGTCACCCACCTGAGAGACTGTGGCCTTGCACTCCCCAGGACAAAGCAATGGGCATGTTGCCCCCTCCAGAAGCAGTGGGCAAGTCACCCACGCCAGAGACTGTGGCCTTGCACTTCCCAGGACAAAGCAATGGGCAAGTTGTCCCCTCTTGAACCAGTGGGCAAGTCACCCACCCCGGAGACTCTGGCTTTGCACTCCCCAGGGCAAAGCAATGGGCATGTTGTCCCATCCAAAAGAAGTGGGCAAATCACCCACCTGAGAGACTGTGGCCTTGCACTCCCCAGGACAAAGAAATGGGCATGTTGCCTCCTCCAGAAGCAGTGGGCAAGCCACCCACTCCAGAGACTGTGGCCTTGCACTCCCCATGACAAAGCAATGGGCATGTTGCCCCATCCTGAAGCAGTGGGCAAGTCGCCCGCCTGAGGGACTGTGGCCTTGCACTCCCCAGGACAAAGCAATGGGCATCTTGCCCCCTCCAGAAGATGTGGGCAAGGCACCCACTCCAGAGACTGTGGCCTTGCACTCCCCAGAACAAAGCAATGGGCAAGTTGTCCTCTCTAGACCCAGTGGGGAAGTCCCAAACTCCAGAGACTGTGGCCTTGCACTCCCCAGGACAAAGCAATGGGCATGTTACCCCAACCAGAAGCAGTGGGCAAGTCACCCACCTGAGAGACTGTGGCCTTGCACTCCCCACGACAAAGAAATGGGCAA
This sequence comes from Pleurodeles waltl, assembly GCF_031143425.1. NCBI lineage: Eukaryota > Metazoa > Chordata > Amphibia > Caudata > Salamandridae > Pleurodeles > Pleurodeles waltl. The sequence goes on from NC_090438.1 coordinate 526,937,293, forward strand.
GTTGTCCTCTCTAGACCCAGTGGGCAAGTCACCCACAACAGAGAATCTGGCCTTGCACTCCCCAGGGCAAAGCAATGGGCATGTTGTCCCATCCCAAAGAAGTGGACAAATCACCCACCTGAGAGACTGTGGCCTTGCACTCCCCAGGACAAAGAAATGGGCATGTTGCCTCCTACAGAAGCAGTGGGCAAGTCACCCACTCCAGAGACTGTGGCCTTTCACTCCCCATGACAAAGCAATGGGCATGTTGCCCCATCCTGAAGCAGTGGGCAAGTCACCCACCTGAGGGACTGTGGCCTTGCACTCCCCAGGACAAAGCAATTGGCATGTTTCCCCCTCCAGAAGCAGTGGACAAGGCACCCACTCCAGAGACTGTGGCCTTGCACTCGTCAGAACAAAGCAATTGGCAAGTTGTCCTCTGTAGACCCAGTGGGCAAGTCCCCACTCCAAAGACTGTGGCCTTGCACTCCCCAGGACAAAGCAATGGGCATGTTGCTGCATCCAGAACCAGTGGGCAAGTCACCCACCTGAGAGACTGTGGTCTTGCACTCCCTGGGACAAAGGAATGGGCATGTTGCACCCTCCAGAACCAGTGGGCAGGTCACCCACTCCAGAGACTGTGGCCTTGCACTCCCCAGGAAGATGCAATGGGCATGTTGCCCCCTCCAGAACCAGTTGTCAAGTCACCCACTTGAGAGACTGTGGCCTTGCACTCCCCAGGACAAAGCAATGGGCATGTTGCCCCCTCCAGAAGCAGTGTGCAAGTCACCCACTCCAGAGACAGTGGCCTTGCACTCCCCAGGTCAAAGCAAAGGGCATGTTGCCAACTCCAGAACCAGTATGCATGTCACCCACTTGAGAGACTGTGGCCTTGCACTACCCAGGACAAAGCAATGGGCATGTTGCCTCCTCCAGAAGCAGTGTGCAAGTCACCCACTCCAGAGACAGTGGCCTTGCACTCCCCAGGACAAAGCAATGGGCAAGTTGCCCCACCCGAAGCAGTGGGCAAGTCACCCACACCAGAGACTGTGGCCTTGCATGCCCAAGGACAAAGCAAAGGGTATTTTTCCCTATCCAACAGCAGTGGGCAAGTCACCGACCTGAGAGACTGTGGCCTTGCACTCCCCAGGACAAAGCAATGGGCATCTTGCCCCCTCCAGAAGATGTGGGCAAGGCACCCACTCCAGAGACTGTGGCCTTGCACTCTCCTGAACAAAGCAATGGGCAAGTTGTCCTCTCTAGACCCAGTGGGGAAGTCCCAAACTCCAGAGACTGTGGCCTTGCACTCCCCAGGACAAAGCAATGGGCATGTTACCCCAACCAGAAGCAGTGGGCAAGTCACCCACCTGAGAGACTGTGGCCTTGCACTCCCCAGGATGAAGCAATGGACATGTTGCCCCCTCCGGAAGCAGTGGGCAAGGCACCCACTCCAGAGACTGTGGCATTGCACTCCCCAGAACAAAGCAATGGGCAAGTTGTCCCCTCTGGACCCAGTGGGCAAATTACCCATTCCAGAAACTGTGGCCTTGCATTCCCAAGGAAAAAGGAATGGGCATGCTGCCCCCTCTAGAAGCAGTGGGATTTCAGCCACTCCAGAGACTGTGGCCTTGCACTCCCCAGGACAAAGCAATGGGCATGTTGCCCCATCCAGAAGCAGAGGGCTATTCACACACCTGAGAGACTGTGGTCTTGCACTCCACAGGACAAAGTAATGGGCATGTTTCCCCATCCAGAAGCAATGGGCAATTCACACACCTGAGAGACTGCAAGCTTGCACTCCCCAGGATAAAGCAATGGGCATGTTGCCCCCTCCAGAAGCAGTGGGCAAGTCCCCCACTCCAGAGACTGTGGCCTTGCACTCCCCAGGACAAAGCAAAGGGCATGTTGCCAACTCCAGAACCAGTAAGCATGTCACCCACTTGAGAGACTCTGGCCTTACACTCCCCAGGACAAAGCAATGGGCATGTTGCCTCCTCCAGAAGCAGTGGGCAAGTCACCCACTCCAGAGACTGTGGCCTTGTACTCCCCATGACAAAGCAATGGGCATGTTACCCCAACCAGAAGCAGTGGGCAAGTCACCCACACCAGAGACTGTGGCCTTGCACTCCCCAGGACAAAGCAATGGGCATGTTGCCCCCTCCAGAAGCAGTGGGCAAGTCTCCCACGCCAGAGACTGTGGCCTTGCACTCCCCAGGACAAAGCAATGGGCAAGTTGTACCCTCTAGAACCAGTGGGCAAGTCACCCACCCGGAGACTGTGGCCTTGCACTTTTCAGGACAAAGGAATGGGCATGTTGCCTCTCCAGAACCAGTGGGCAAGTCACCCACACCAGAGACTCTGGCCTTGCACTCCCCAGGTCAAAGCAAAGGGCATGTTGCCAACTCCAGAACCAGTATGCATGTCACCCACTTGAGAGACTGTGGCCTTGCACTCCCAGGACAAAGCAATGGGCATGTTGCCTCCTCCAGAAGCAGTGCGCAAGTCACCCACTCCAGAGACTGTGGCCTTGCACTCCCCAGGACAAAGCAATGGGCAAGTTGCCCCTCCCGAAGCAGTGGGCAAGTCACCCACACCAGAGACTGTGGCCTTGCATGCCCAAGGACAAAGCAAAGGGTATTTTTCCCTATCCAACAGCAGTGGGCAAGTCACCGACCTGAGAGACTGTGGCCTTGCACTCCCGAGGACAAAGCAATGGGCATGTTGCCCCCTCCAGAAGCAGTGGGCAAGTCCCCCTATCCAGGGACTGTGGACTAGCCCTCCCCAGGAAAAAGCAATGGGCATGTTGCTGCATCAAGAACCAGTGGGCAAGTCACCCGCCTGAGAGACTGTGGTCTTGCACTCCCTGGGACAAAGGAATGGGCATGTTGCCCCCTCCAGAACCAGTGGGAAAGTCACCCACTTCCAGAGACTATGGCCTTGCACTCCCCAGGACAAAGCAATGGGCAAGTTGCCCCCTCCAGAACCAGTGGGCAAGTCACCCACTTGAGAGACTTTGGCCTTGCACTCCTCAGGATAAAGCAATGGGCATCTTGCTTCCTCCAGAAACAGTGGGAAGTCACCCACTTCAGAGACTGTGGCCTTGCACTCCCCATCACAAAGCAATGGGCATGTTGCCTCCTCCAGAAGCAGTGGGCAAGTCACCCACTCCAGAGACTGTGGCCTTGCACTCCCCAGGACAAAGCAATGGGCATGTTGCCCCTCCAGAAGCAGTGGGCAAGTCACCCACACCAGAGACTGTGGCCTTGCATGCCCCAGGTCAAAGCAATGGGCATTTTTCCCCATCCAACAGCAGTGGGCAAGTCACCCACCTGAGAGACTGTGGCCTTGCACTCCCCAGGACAAAGCAATGGGAATGTTGCCCCCTCCAGAAGCAGTGGGCAAGTCACCCACGCCAGAGACTGTGGCCTTGCACTCCCCAGGACAAAGCAATGGGCAAGTTGTTCCCTCTAGAACCAGTGGGCAAGTCACCCACCCCAGAGACTGTGGCCTTGCACTTCTCAGGACAAAGGAATGGGCATGTTGCCTCTCCAGAACCAGTGGGCAAGTCACCCACACCAGAGACTGTGGCCTTGCACTCCCCAGGGCAAAGCAATGGGCATGTTGTCCCATCCAAAAGCAGTGGGCAAGTCACCCACCTGAGAGACTGTGGCCTTGCACTCCCTAGGACAAAGACATGGGCATGTTGCCCCATCCAGAAGCAGTGGGCAAGTCGCCCACCTGAGGGACTGTGGCCTTGCACTCCCCAGGACAAAGCAATGGGCATCTTGCCCCCTCCAGAAACAGTGGGCAAATCACCCACTCCAGAGACTGTGGCCTTGCACTCCCCAGAACAAAGCAATGGGCAAGGTGTCCCATGTAGACCGAGTGGGCAAGTAACCCACTTCACAGACTGTGGCCTTGCATTCCCCAGGACCATGCAATGGGCATGTTGCCCATCGAGAAGCAGTGGGTAAGTCACCCACCTGAGGGACTGTGGCCTTGCACTCCCCAGGACAAAGCAATTGGCATGTTTCCCCCTCCAGAAGCAGTGGGCAAGTCCCCCATTCCAGAGACTGTGGCCTTGCACTCCCCAGGACAAAGCAATGGGCATGTTGCTGCATCCAGAACCAGTGGGCAAGTCACCCTCCTGAGAGACTGTGGTCTTGCACTCCCTGGGACAATGTAATGGGCATGTTGCCCCCTCTAGAATCAGGGGCAAGTCACCCACTCCAGAGACTGTGGCTTTGCACTCCCCAGGAAGAAGCAATGGGCATGTTGCCCCCTCCAGAACCAGTGGGCAAGTCACCCACCTGAGAGACTGTGGCCTTGCACTCCCCAGGACAAAGAAATGGGCAAGTTGTCCTCTCTAGACCCAGTGGGCAAGTCACCCACAACAGAGACTCTGGCCTTGCACTCCCAGGGCAAAGCAATGGGCATGTTGTCCCATCCAAAAGAAGTGGACAAATCACCCACCTGAGAGACTGTGGCCTTGCACTCCCCAGGACAAAGAAATGGGCATGTTGCCTCCTCCAGAAGCAGTGGGCAAGTCACCCACTCCAGAGACTGTGGCCTTGCACTCCCCATGACAAAGCAATGGGCATGTTGCCCCATCCTGAAGCAGTGGGCAAGTCACCCACCTGAGGGACTGTGGCCTTGCACTCCCCAGGACAAAGCAATTGGCATGTTTCCCCCTCCAGAAGCAGTGGACAAGGCACCCACTCCAGAGACTGTGGCCTTGCACTCGTCAGAACAAAGCAATTGGCAAGTTGTCCTCTGTAGACCCAGTGGGCAAGTCCCCCACTCCAGAAGACTGTGGCCTTGCACTCCCCAGGACAAAGCAATGGGCATGTTGCTGCATCCAGAACCAGTGGGCAAGTCACCCACCTGAGAGACTGTGGTCTTGCACTCCCTGGGACAAAGGAATAGGCATGTTGCACCCTCCAGAACCAGTGGGCAGGTCACCCACTCCAGAGACTGTGGCCTTGCACTCTCCAGGAAGAAGCAATGGGCATGTTGCCCCCTCCAGAACCAGTGGTCAAGTAACCCACTTGAGAGACTGTGGCCTTGCACTCCCCAGGACAAAGCAATGGGCATGTTGCCCCCTCCAGAAGAAGTGGGCAAGTCACCCACGCCAGAGACTGTGGCCTTGCACTCCCCAGGTCAAAGCAAAGGGCATGTTGCCAACTCCAGAACCAGTATGCATGTCACCCACTTGAGAGACTGTGGCCTTGCACTCCCCAGGACAAAGCAATGGGCATGTTGCCTCCTCCAGAAGCAGTGGGCAAGTCACCCACGCCAGAGACTGTGTTCTTGCACTCCCCAGGACAAAGCAATGGGCATCTTGCCCCCTCCAGAAACAGTGGGCAAATCACCCACTCCAGAGACTGTGGCCTTGCACTCCCCAGAACAAAGCAATGGGCAAGGTGTCCCATGTAGACCGAGTGGGCAGGTAACCCACTTCACAGACTGTGGCCTTGCATTCCCCAGGACCATGCAATGGGCATGTTGCCCCATCGAGAAGCAGTGGGTAAGTCACCCACCTGAGGGACTGTGGCCTTGCACTCCCCAGGACAAAGCAATTGGCATGTTTCCCCCTCCAGAAGCAGTGGGCAAGTCCCCCATTCCAGAGACTGTGGCCTTGCACTCCCCAGGACAAAGCAATGGGCATGTTGCTGCATCCAGATCCAGTGGGCAAGTCACCCTCCTGAGAGACTGTGGTCTTGCACTCCCTGGGACAATGTAATGGGCATGTTGCCCCCTCTAGAACCAGTGGGCAAGTCACCCACTCCAGAGACTGTGGCTTTGCACTCCCCAGGAAGAAGCAATGGGCATGTTGCCCCCTCCAGAACCAGTGGGCAAGTCACCCACCTGAGAGACTGTGGCCTTGCACTCCCCAGGACAAAGAAATGGGCAAGTTGTCCTCTCTAGACCCAGTGGGCAAGTCACCCACAACAGAGACTCTGGCCTTGCACTCCCAGGGCAAAGCAATGGGCATGTTGTCCCATCCAAAAGAAGTGGACAAATCACCCACCTGAGAGACTGTGGCCTTGCACTCCCCAGGACAAAGAAATGGGCATGTTGCCTCCTCCAGAAGCAGTGGGCAAGTCACCCACTCCAGAGACTGTGGCCTTGCACTCCCCATGACAAAGCAATGGGCATGTTGCCCCATCCTGAAGCAGTGGGCAAGTCACCCACCTGAGGGACTGTGGCCTTGCACTCCCCAGGACAAAGCAATTGGCATGTTTCCCCCTCCAGAAGCAGTGGACAAGGCACCCACTCCAGAGACTGTGGCCTTGCACTCGTCAGAACAAAGCAATTGGCAAGTTGTCCTCTGTAGACCCAGTGGGCAAGTCCCCCACTCCAGAAGACTGTGGCCTTGCACTCCCCAGGACAAAGCAATGGGCATGTTGCTGCATCCAGAACCAGTGGGCAAGTCACCCACCTGAGAGACTGTGGTCTTGCACTCCCTGGGACAAAGGAATAGGCATGTTGCACCCTCCAGAACCAGTGGGCAGGTCACCCACTCCAGAGACTGTGGCCTTGCACTCTCCAGGAAGAAGCAATGGGCATGTTGCCCCCTCCAGAACCAGTGGTCAAGTAACCCACTTGAGAGACTGTGGCCTTGCACTCCCCAGGACAAAGCAATGGGCATGTTGCCCCCTCCAGAAGAAGTGGGCAAGTCACCCACGCCAGAGACTGTGGCCTTGCACTCCCCAGGTCAAAGCAAAGGGCATGTTGCCAACTCCAGAACCAGTATGCATGTCACCCACTTGAGAGACTGTGGCCTTGCACTCCCCAGGACAAAGCAATGGGCATGTTGCCTCCTCCAGAAGCAGTGGGCAAGTCACCCACGCCAGAGACTGTGGCCTTGCACTCCCCAGGACAAAGCAATGGGCAAGTTGTTCCCTCTAGAACCAGTGGGCAAGTCACCCACCCCAGAGACTGTGGCCTTACACTTCTCAGGACAAAGGAATGGGCATGTTGCCTCTCCAGAACCAGTGGGCAAGTCACCCACACCAGAGACTGTGGCCTTGCACTCCCCAGGGCAAAGCAATGGGCATGTTGTTCCATCCAAAAGCAGTGGGCAAGTCACCCACCTGAGAGACTGTGGCCTTGCACTCCCTAGGACAAAGACATGGGCATGTTGCCCCATCCAGAAGCAGTGGGCAAGTCGCCCACCTGAGGGACTGTGGCCTTGCACTCCCCAGGACAAAGCAATGGGCATCTTGCCCCCTCCAGAAACAGTGGGCAAATCACCCACTCCAGAGACTGTGGCCTTGCACTCCCCAGAACAAAGCAATGGGCAAGGTGTCCCATGTAGACCGAGTGGGCAAGTAACCCACTTCACAGACTGTGGCCTTGCATTCCCCAGGACCATGCAATGGGCATGTTGCCCCATCGAGAAGCAGTGGGTAAGTCACCCACCTGAGGGACTGTGGCCTTGCACTCCCCAGGAAAAAGCAATTGGCATGTTTCCCCCTCCAGAAGCAGTGGGCAAGTCCCCCATTCCAGAGACTGTGGCCTTGCACTCCCCAGGACAAAGCAATGGGCATGTTGCTGCATCCAGAACCAGTGGGCAAGTCACCCTCCTGAGAGACTGTGGTCTTGCACTCCCTGGGACAATGTAATGGGCATGTTGCCCCCTCTAGAACCAGTGGGCAAGTCACCCACTCCAGAGACTGTGGCTTTGCACTCCCCAGGAAGAAGCAATGGGCATGTTGCCCCCTCCAGAACCAGTGGGCAAGTCACCCACCTGAGAGACTGTGGCCTTGCACTCCCCAGGACAAAGAAATGGGCAAGTTGTCCTCTCTAGACCCAGTGGGCAAGTCACCCACAACAGAGACTCTGGCCTTGCACTCCCAGGGCAAAGCAATGGGCATGTTGTCCCATCCAAAAGAAGTGGACAAATCACCCACCTGAGAGACTGTGGCCTTGCACTCCCCAGGACAAAGAAATGGGCATGTTGCCTCCTCCAGAAGCAGTGGGCAAGTCACCCACTCCAGAGACTGTGGCCTTGCACTCCCCATGACAAAGCAATGGGCATGTTGCCCCATCCTGAAGCAGTGGGCAAGTCACCCACCTGAGGGACTGTGGCCTTGCACTCCCCAGGACAAAGCAATTGGCATGTTTCCCCCTCCAGAAGCAGTGGACAAGGCACCCACTCCAGAGACTGTGGCCTTGCACTCGTCAGAACAAAGCAATTGGCAAGTTGTCCTCTGTAGACCCAGTGGGCAAGTCCCCCACTCCAGAAGACTGTGGCCTTGCACTCCCCAGGACAAAGCAATGGGCATGTTGCCCCATCCAGAAGCAGAGGGCAATTCACACACCTGAGAGACTGTGGTCTTGCACTCCCCAGGACAAAGCAATGGGCATGTTTCCCCATCCAGAAGCAGTGGGCAATTCACACACCTGAGAGACTGCGAGCTTGCACTCCCCAGGATAAAGCAATGGGCATGTTGCCCCCTCCAGAAGCAGTGGGCAAGTCACCCAGTCCAGAGACTGTGGCCTTGCACTCCCCAGGACAAAGCAAAGGGCATGTTGCCAACTCCAGAACCATTAAGCATGTCACACACTTGAGAGACTGTGGCCTTACACTCCCCAGGACAAAGCAATGGGCATGTTGCCTCCTCCAGAAGCAGTGCACAAGTCACCCACTCCAGAGACTGTGGCCTTGCACTCCCGAGGACAAAGCAATGGGCATGTTGCCCCTCCAGAAGCAGTGGGCAAGTCACCCACACCAGAGACTGTGGCCTTGCATGCCCCAGGTCAAGGCAATGGGCATTTTTCCCCATCCAACAGCAGTGGGCAAGTCACCCACCTGAGAGACTGTAGCCTTGCACTCCCCAGGACAAAGCAATGAGCATGTTGCCCCCTCCAGAAGCAGTGGGCAAGTCACCCACGCCAGAGACTGTGGCCTTGCACTCCCCAGGACAAAGCAATGGGCAAGTTGTCCCCTCTAGAACCAGTGGGCAAGTCACCCACCCCAGAGACTGTGGCTTTGCACTTCTCAGGACGAAGGAATGGGCATGTTGCATCTCCAGAACCAGTGGGCAAGTCACCCACACCAGAGACTGTGGCCTTGCACTCCCCAGGGCAAAGCAATGGGCATGTTGTTCCATCCAAAAGCAGTGGGCAAGTCACCCACCTGAGAGACTGTGGCCTTGCACTCCCTAGGACAAAGACATGGGCATGTTGCCCCATCCAGAAGCAGTGGGCAAGTCGCCCACCTGAGGGACTGTGGCCTTGCACTCCCCAGGACAAAGCAATGGGCATCTTGCCCCCTCCAGAAACAGTGGGCAAATCACCCACTCCAGAGACTGTGGCCTTGCACTCCCCAGAACAAAGCAATGGGCAAGGTGTCCCATGTAGACCGAGTGGGCAAGTAACCCACTTCACAGACTGTGGCCTTGCATTCCCCAGGACCATGCAATGGGCATGTTGCCCCATCGAGAAGCAGTGGGTAAGTCACCCACCTGAGGGACTGTGGCCTTGCACTCCCCAGGACAAAGCAATTGGCATGTTTCCCACTCCAGAAGCAGTGGGCAAGTCCCCCATTCCAGAGACTGTGGCCTTGCACTCTCCAGGACAAAGCAATGGGCATGTTGCTGCATCCAGAACCAGTGGGCAAGTCACCCTCCTGAGAGACTGTGGTCTTGCACTCCCTGGGACAATGTAATGGGCATGTTGCCCCCTCTAGAACCAGTGGGCAAATCACCCACTCCAGAGACTGTGGCTTTGCAATCCCCAGGAAGAAGCAATGGGCATGTTGCCCCCTCCAGAACCAGTGGGCAAGTCACCCACCTGAGAGACTGTGGTCTTGCACTCCCTGGGACAAAGGAATAGGCATGTTGCACCCTCCAGAACCAGTGGGCAGGTCACCCACTCCAGAGACTGTGGCCTTGCACTCTCCAGGAAGAAGCAATGGGCATGTTGCCCCCTCAAGAACCAGTGGTCAAGTAACCCACTTGAGAGACTGTGGCCTTGCACTCCCCAGGACAAAGCAATGGGCATGTTGCCCCCTCCAGAAGAAGTGGGCAAGTCACCCACGCCAGAGACTGTGGCCTTGCACTCCCCAGGTCAAAGCAAAGGGCATGTTGCCAACTCCAGAACCAGTATGCATGTCACCCACTTGAGAGACTGTGGCCTTGCACTCCCCAGGACAAAGCAATGGGCATGTTGCCTCCTCCAGAAGCAGTGGGCAAGTCACCCATGCCAGAGACTGTGGCCTTGCACTCCCCAGGACAAAGCAATGGGCAAGTTGTTCCCTCCAGAAGAAGTGGGCAAGTCACCCACGCCAGAGACTGTGGCCTTGCACTCCCCAGGTCAAAGCAAAGGGCATGTTGCCAACTCCAGAACCAGTATGCATGTCACCCACTTGAGAGACTGTGGCCTTGCACTCCCCAGGACAAAGCAATGGGCATGTTGCCTCCTCCAGAACCAGTGGGCAAGTCACCCACCCCAGAGACTGTGGCCTTACACTTCTCAGGACAAAGGAATGGGCATGTTGCCTCTCCAGAACCAGTGGGCAAGTCACCCACACCAGAGACTGTGGCCTTGCACTCCCCAGGGCAAAGCAATGGGCATGTTGTTCCATCCAAAAGCAGTGGGCAAGTCACCCACCTGAGAGACTGTGGCCTTGCACTCCCTAGGACAAAGACATGGGCATGTTGCCCCATCCAGAAGCAGTGGGCAAGTCGCCCACCTGAGGGACTGTGGCCTTGCACTCCCCAGGACAAAGCAATGGGCATCTTGCCCCCTCCAGAAACAGTGGGCAAATCACCCACTCCAGAGACTGTGGCCTTGCACTCCCCAGAACAAAGCAATGGGCAAGGTGTCCCATGTAGACCGAGTGGGCAAGTAACCCACTTCACAGACTGTGGCCTTGCATTCCCCAGGACCATGCAATGGGCATGTTGCCCCATCGAGAAGCAGTGGGTAAGTCACCCACCTGAGGGACTGTGGCCTTGCACTCCCCAGGAAAAAGCAATTGCCATGTTTCCCCCTCCAGAAGCAGGGGCAAGTCCCCCATTCCAGAGACTGTGGCCTTGCACTCCCCAGGACAAAGCAATGGGCATGTTGCTGCATCCAGAACCAGTGGGCAAGTCACCCTCCTGAGAGACTGTGGTCTTGCACTCCCTGGGACAATGTAATGGGCATGTTGCCCCCTCTAGAACCAGTGGGCAAGTCACCCACTCCAGAGACTGTGGCTTTGCACTCCCCAGGAAGAAGCAATGGGCATGTTGCCCCCTCCAGAACCAGTGGGCAAGTCACCCACCTGAGAGACTGTGGCCTTGCACTCCCCAGGACAAAGAAATGGGCAAGTTGTCCTCTCTAGACCCAGTGGGCAAGTCACCCACAACAGAGACTCTGGCCTTGCACTCCCAGGGCAAAGCAATGGGCATGTTGTCCCATCCAAAAGAAGTGGACAAATCACCTCCTGAGAGACTGTGGCCTTGCACTCCCCAGGACAAAGAAATGGGCATGTTGCCTCCTCCAGAAGCAGTGGGCAAGTCACCCACTCCAGAGACTGTGGCCTTGCACTCCCCATGACAAAGCAATGGGCATGTTGCCCCATCCTGAAGCAGTGGGCAAGTCACCCACCTGAGGGACTGTGGCCTTGCACTCCCCAGGACAAAGCAATTGGCATGTTTCCCCCTCCAGAAGCAGTGGACAAGGCACCCACTCCAGAGACTGTGGCCTTGCACTCGTCAGAACAAAGCAATTGGCAAGTTGTCCTCTGTAGACCCAGTGGGCAAGTCCCCCACTCCAGAAGACTGTGGCCTTGCACTCCCCAGGACAAAGCAATGGGCATGTTGCCCCATCCAGAAGCAGAGGGCAATTCACACACCTGAGAGACTGTGGTCTTGCACTCCCCAGGACAAAGCAATGGGCATGTTTCCCCATCCAGAAGCAGTGGGCAATTCACACACCTGAGAGACTGCGAGCTTGCACTCCCCAGGATAAAGCAATGGGCATGTTGCCCCCTCCAGAAGCAGTGGGCAAGTCACCCAGTCCAGAGACTGTGGCCTTGCACTCCCCAGGACAAAGCAAAGGGCATGTTGCCAACTCCAGAACCATTAAGCATGTCACACACTTGAGAGACTGTGGCCTTACACTCCCCAGGACAAAGCAATGGGCATGTTGCCTCCTCCAGAAGCAGTGCACAAGTCACCCACTCCAGAGACTGTGGCCTTGCACTCCCGAGGACAAAGCAATGGGCATGTTGCCCCTCCAGAAGCAGAGGGCAAGTCACCCACACCAGAGACTGTGGCCTTGCATGCCCCAGGTCAAGGCAATGGGCATTTTTCCCCATCCAACAGCAGTGGGCAAGTCACCCACCTGAGAGACTGTAGCCTTGCACTCCCCAGGACAAAGCAATGAGCATGTTGCCCCCTCCAGAAGCAGTGGGCAAGTCACCCACGCCAGAGACTGTGGCCTTGCACTCCCCAGGACAAAGCAATGGGCAAGTTGTCCCCTCTAGAACCAGTGGGCAAGTCACCCACCCCAGAGACTGTGGCTTTGCACTTCTCAGGACGAAGGAATGGGCATGTTGCCTCTCCAGAACCAGTGGGCAAGTCACCCACACCAGAGACTGTGGCCTTGCACTCCCCAGGGCAAAGCAATGGGCATGTTGTCCCATCCAAAAGCAGTGGGCAAGTCACCCACCTGAGAGACTGTGGCCTTGCACTCCCTAGGACAAAGACATGGGCATGTTGCCCCATCCAGAAGCAGTGGGCAAGTCGCCCACCTGAGGGACTGTGGCCTTGCACTCCCCAGGACAAAGCAATGGGCATCTTGCCCCCTCCAGAAACAGTGGGCAAATCACCCACTCCAGAGACTGTGGCCTTGCACTCCCCAGAACAAAGCAATGGGCAAGGTGTCCCATGTAGACCGAGTGGGCAAGTAACCCACTTCACAGACTGTGGCCTTGCATTCCCCAGGACCATGCAATGGGCATGTTGCCCCATCGAGAAGCAGTGGGTAAGTCACCCACCTGAGGGACTGTGGCCTTGCACTCCCCAGGACAAAGCAATTGGCATGTTTCCCACTCCAGAAGCAGTGGGCAAGTCCCCCATTCCAGAGACTGTGGCCTTGCACTCTCCAGGACAAAGCAATGGGCATGTTGCTGCATCCAGAACCAGTGGGCAAGTCACCCTCCTGAGAGACTGTGGTCTTGCACTCCCTGGGACAATGTAATGGGCATGTTGCCCCCTCTAGAACCAGTGGGCAAATCACCCACTCCAGAGACTGTGGCTTTGCAATCCCCAGGAAGAAGCAATGGGCATGTTGCCCCCTCCAGAACCAGTGGGCAAGTCACCCACCTGAGAGACTGTGGCCTTGCACTCCCCAGGACAAAGAAATGGGCAAGTTGTCCTCTCTAGACCCAGTGGGCAAGTCACCCACAACAGAGAATCTGGCCTTGCACTCCCCAGGGCAAAGCAATGGGCATGTTGTCCCATCCCAAAGAAGTGGACAAATCACCCACCTGAGAGACTGTGGCCTTGCACTCCCCAGGACAAAGAAATGGGCATGTTGCCTCCTCCAGAAGCAGTGGGCAAGTCACCCACTCCAGAGACTGTGGCCTTTCACTCCCCATGACAAAGCAATGGGCATGTTGCCCCATCCTGAAGCAGTGGGCAAGTCACCCACCTGAGGGACTGTGGCCTTGCACTCCCCAGGACAAAGCAATTGGCATGTTTCCCCCTCCAGAAGCAGTGGACAAGGCACCCACTCCAGAGACTGTGGCCTTGCACTCGTCAGAACAAAGCAATTGGCAAGTTGTCCTCTGTAGACCCAGTGGGCAAGTCCCCCACTCCAAAGACTGTGGCCTTGCACTCCCCAGGACAAAGCAATGGGCATGTTGCTGCATCCAGAACCAGTGGGCAAGTCACCCACCTGAGAGACTGTGGTCTTGCACTCCCTGGGACAAAGGAATGGGCATGTTGCACCCTCCAGAACCAGTGGGCAGGTCACCCACTCCAGAGACTGGCCTTGCACTCCCCAGGAAGATGCAATGGGCATGTTGCCCCCTCCAGAACCAGTGGTCAAGTCACCCACTTGAGAGACTGTGGCCTTGCACTCCCCAGGACAAAGCAATGGGCATGTTGCCCCCTCCAGAAGAAGTGGGCAAGTCACCCACGCCAGAGACTGTGGCCTTGCACTCCCCAGGTCAAAGCAAAGGGCATGTTGCCAACTCCAGAACCAGTATGCATGTCACCCACTTGAGAGACTGTGGCCTTGCACTCCCCAGGACAAAGCAATGGGCATGTTGCCTCCTCCAGAAGCAGTGTGCAAGTCACCCACTCCAGAGACAGTGGCCTTGCACTCCCCAGGACAAAGCAATGGGCAAGTTGCCCCACCCGAAGCAGTGGGCAAGTCACCCACACCAGAGACTGTGGCCTTGCATGCCCAAGGACAAAACAAAGGGTATTTTTCCCTATCCAACAGCAGTGGGCAAGTCACCGACCTGAGAGACTGTGGCCTTGCACTCCCCAGGACAAAGCAATGGGCATCTTGCCCCCTCCAGAAGATGTGGGCAAGGCACCCACTCCAGAGACTGTGGCCTTGCACTCCCCAGAACAAAGCAATGGGCAAGTTGTCCTCTCTAGACGCAGTGGGGAAGTCCCAAACTCCAGAGACTGTGGCCTTGCACTCCCCAGGACAAAGCAATGGGCATGTTACCCCAACCAGAAGCAGTGGGCAAGTCACCCACCTGAGAGACTGTGGCCTTGCACTCCCCAGGATGAAGCAATGGACATGTTGCCCCCTCCGGAAGCAGTGGGCAAGGCACCCACTCCAGAGACTGTGGCATTGCACTCCCCAGAACAAAGCAATGGGCAAGTTGTCCCCTCTGGACCCAGTGGGCAAATTACCCATTCCAGAAACTGTGGCCTTGCATTCCCCAGGAAAAAGGAATGGGCATGCTGCCCCCTCTAGAAGCAGTGGGATTTCAGCCACTCCAGAGACTGTGGCCTTGCACTCCCCAGAACAAAGCAATGGGCATGTTGCCCCATCCAGAAGCAGAGGGCTATTCACACACCTGAGAGACTGTGGTCTTGCACTCCACAGGACAAAGCAATGGGCATGTTTCCCCATCCAGAAGCAATGGGCAATTCACACACCTGAGAGACTGCAAGCTTGCACTCCCCAGGATAAAGCAATGGGCATGTTGCCCCCTCCAGAAGCAGTGGGCAAGTCACCCACTCCAGAGACTGTGGCCTTGCACTCCCCAGGACAAAGCAAAGGGCATGTTGCCAACTCCAGAACCAGTAAGCATGTCACCCACTTGAGAGACTGTGGCCTTACACTCCCCAGGACAAAGCAATGGGCATGTTGCCTCCTCCAGGAGCAGTGGGCAAGTCACCCACTCCAGAGACTGTGGGCTTGTACTCCCCAGGACAAAGCAATGGGCATGTTGCCCCTCCAGAAGTAGTGGGCAAGTCACCCACACCAGAGACTGTGGCCTTGCATGCCCCAGGTCAAAGCAATGGGCATTTGTCCCATCCAACAGCAGTGGGCAAGTCACCCACCTGAGAGACTGTGGCCTTGCACTCCCCAGGACAAAGCAATGGGTATGTTGCCCCCTCCAGAAGCAGTGGGCAAGTCACCCACGCCAGAGACTGTGGCCTTGCACTCCCCAGGACAAAGCAATGGGCAAGTTGTTCCCTCTAGAACCAGTGGGCAAGTCACCCACCCCAGAGACTGTGGCCTTGCACTTCTCAGGACAAAGGAATGGGCATGTTGCCTCTCCAGAACCAGTGGGCAAGTCACCCACACCAGAGACTCTGGCCTTGCACTCCCCAGGGCAAAGCAAAGGGCATGTTGTCCCATCCAAAAGAAGTGGGCAAATCACCCACCTGAGAGACTGTGGCCTTGCACTCCCCAGGACAAAGAAATGGGCATGTTGCCTCCTCCAGAAGCAGTGGGCAAGTCACCCACTCCAGAGACTGTGGCCTTGCAATCCCCATGACAAAGCAATGGGCATGTTGCCCCATCCTGAAGCAGTGGGCAAGTCGCCCACCTGAGGGACTGTGGCCTTGCACTCCCCAGGACAAAGCAATGGGCATCTTGCCACCTCCAGAAGCAGTGGTCAAGGCACCCACTCCAGAGACTGTGGCCTTGCACTCCCCGGGACAAAGCAATGGGCATGTTGCCCCTCCAGAAGCAGTGGGCAAGTCACCCACACCAGAGACTGTGGCCTTGCACGCCCCAGGACAAAGCAATGGGCATTTTTCCCCATCCAGCAGCAGTGGGCAAGTCACCCACCTGAGAGACTGTGGCCTTGCACTCCCCAGGACAAAGCAATGGGCATGTTGCCCCCTCCAGAAGCAGTGGGCAAGTCTCCCACGCCAGAGACTGTGGCCTTGCACTCCCCAGGACAAAGCAATGGGCAAGTTGTACCCTCTATAACCAGTGGGCAAGTCACTCACCCCGGAGACTGTGGCCTTGCACTTCTCAGGACAAAGGAATGGGCATGTTGCCTCTCCAGAACCAGTGGGCAAGTCACCCACACCAGAGACTCTGGCCTTGCACTCCCCAGGGCAAAAAATGGGCATGTCGTCCCATTCAAAAGAAGTGGGCAAATCACCCACCTGAGAGACTGTGGCCTTGCACTCCCCAGGACAAAGAAAAGGGAATGATGCCTCCTCCAGGAGCAGTGGGCAAGTCACCCGCTCCAGAGACTGTGGCCTTGCACTCCCCATGACAAAGCAATGGGCATGTTGCACCATCCTGAAGCAGTGGGCAAGTCGCCCACCTGACGGACTGTGGCCTAGCACTCCCCAGGACAAAGCAATGGGCATCTTGCCCCCTCCAGAAGCAGTGGTCAAGGCACCCACTCCAGAGACTGTGGCCTTGCACTCCCCGGGACAAAGCAATGGGCATGTTGCCCCTCCAGAAGCAGTGAGAAAGTCACCCACACCGGAGACTGTGGCCTTGCACTCCCCAGGACAAAGCAATGGGCATTTTTCCCCAAACAGCAGCAGTGGGCAAGTCACCCACCTGAGAGACTGTGGCCTTGCACTCCCCAGGACAAAGCAATGGGCATGTTGCCCCCTCCAGAAGCAGTGGGCAAGTCACACACGCCAGAGACTGTGGCCTTGCACTTCCCAGGACAAAGCAATGGGCAAGTTGTCCCCTCTAGAACCAGTGGGCAAGTCACCCACCCCGGAGACTCTGGCTTTGCACTCCCCAGGGGAAAGCAGTGGGCATGTTGTCCCATTCAAAAGAAGTGGGCAAATCACCCACCTGAGAGACTGTGGCCTTGCACTCCCCAGGACAAAGGAATGGGCATGTTGCCCCCTCCAGAAGCAGTGGGCAAGTCTCCCACGCCAGAGACTGTGGCCTTGCACTCCCCAGGACAAAGCAATGGGCAAGTTGTACCCTCTATAACCAGTGGGCAAGTCACCCACCCCGGAGACTGTGGCCTTGCACTTCTCAGGACAAAGGAATGGGCATGTTGCCTCTCCAGAACCAGTGGGCAAGTCACCCACACCAGAGACTCTGGCCTTGCACTCCCCAGGGCAAAAAATGGGCATGTTGTCCCATTCAAAAGAAGTGGGCAAATCACCCACCTGAGAGACTGTGGCCTTGCACTCCCCAGGACAAAGAAAAGGGAATGAGGCCTACTCCAGGAGCAGTGGGCAAGTCACCCACTCCAGAGACTGTGGCCTTGCACTCCCCATGACAAAGCAATGGGCATGTTGCACCATCCTGAAGCAGTGGGCAAGTCGCCCACCTGACGGACTGTGGCCTAGCACTCCCCAGGACAAAGCAATGGGCATCTTGCCCCCTCCAGAAGCAGTGGTCAAGGCACCCACTCCAGAGACTGTGGCCTTGCACTCCCCGGGACAAAGCAATGGGCATGTTGCCCCTCCAGAAGCAGTGGGAAAGTCACCCACACCGGAGACTGTGGCCTTGCACTCCCCAGGACAAAGGAATGGGCATTTTTCCCCATCCAGCAGCAGTGGGCAAGTCACCCACCTGAGAGACTGTGGCCTTGCACTCCCCAGGACAAAGCAATGGGCATGTTGCCCCCTCCAGAAGCAGTGGGCAAGTCACACACGCCAGAGACTGTGGCCTTGCACTCCCCAGGACAAAGCAATGGGCAAGTTGTCCCCTCTAGAACCAGTGGGCAAGTCACCCACCCCGGAGACTCTGGCTTTGCACTCCCCAGGGCAAAGCAATGGGAATGTCGTCCCATCCAAAAGAAGTGGGCAAATCACCCACCTGAGAGACTGTGGCCTTGCACTCCCCAGGACAAAGGAATGGGCATGTTGCCTCCTCCAGAAGCAGTGGGCAAGCCACCCACTCCAGAGACTGTGGCCTTGCACTCCCCATGACAAAGCAATGGGCATGTTGCCCCATCCTGAAGCAGTGGGCAAGTCGCCCGCCTGAGGGACTGTGGCCTTCCACTCCCCAGGACAAAGCAATGGGCATCTTGCCCCCTCCAGAAGATGTGGGCAAGGCACCCACTCCAGAGACTGTGGCCTTGCACTCCCCAGAACAAAGCAATGGGCATTTTTCCCCATCCAGCAGCAGTGGGCAAGTCACCCACCTGAGAGACTGTGGCCTTGCACTCCCCAGGACAAAGCAATGGGCATGTTGCCCCCTCCAGAAGCAGTGGGCAAGTCTCCCACGCCAGAGACTGTGGCCTTGCACTCCCCAGGACAAAGCAATGGGCAAGTTGTACCCTCTATAACCAGTGGGCAAGTCACTCACCCCGGAGACTGTGGCCTTGCACTTCTCAGGACAAAGGAATGGGCATGTTGCCTCTCCAGAACCAGTGGGCAAGTCACCCACACCAGAGACTCTGGCCTTGCACTCCCCAGGGCAAAAAATGGGCATGTCGTCCCATTCAAAAGAAGTGGGCAAATCACCCACCTGAGAGACTGTGGCCTTGCACTCCCCAGGACAAAGAAAAGGGAATGATGCCTCCTCCAGGAGCAGTGGGCAAGTCACCCACTCCAGAGACTGTGGCCTTGCACTCCCCATGACAAAGCAATGGGCATGTTGCACCATCCTGAAGCAGTGGGCAAGTCGCCCACCTGACGGACTGTGGCCTAGCACTCCCCAGGACAAAGCAATGGGCATCTTGCCCCCTCCAGAAGCAGTGGTCAAGGCACCCACTCCAGAGACTGTGGCCTTGCACTCCCCGGGACAAAGCAATGGGCATGTTGCCCCTCCAGAAGCAGTGGGAAAGTCACCCACACCGGAGACTGTGGCCTTGCACTCCCCAGGACAAAGCAATGGGCATTTTTCCCCAAACAGCAGCAGTGGGCAAGTCACCCACCTGAGAGACTGTGGCCTTGCACTCCCCAGGACAAAGCAATGGGCATGTTGCCCCCTCCAGAAGCAGTGGGCAAGTCACACACGCCAGAGACTGTGGCCTTGCACTTCCCAGGACAAAGCAATGGGCAAGTTGTCCCCTCTAGAACCAGTGGGCAAGTCACCCACCCCGGAGACTGTGGCCTTGCACTTCTAAGGACAAAGGAATGGGCATGTTGCCTCTCCAGAACCAGTGGGCAAGTCACCCACACCAGAGACTCTGGCCTTGCACTCCCCAGGGCAAAAAATGGGCATGTTGTCCCATCCAAAAGAAGTGGGCAAATCACTCACCTGAGAGACTGTGGCCTTGCACTCCCCAGGACAAAGAAATGGGCATGTTGCCTCCTCCAGAAGCAGTGGGCAAGTCACCCACTCCAGAGACTGTGGCCTTGCAATCCCCATGACAAAGCAATGGGCATGTTACCCCATCCTGAAGCAGTGGGCAAGTCGCCCACCTGAGGGACTGTGGCCTTGCACTCCCCAGGACAAAGCAATGGGCATCTTGCCACCTCCAGAAGCAGTGGTCAAGGCACCCACTCCAGAGACTGTGGCCTTGCACTCCCCGGGACAAAGCAATGGGCATGTTGCCCCTCCAGAAGCAGTGGGCAAGTCACCCACACCAGAGACTGTGGCCTTGCACTCCCCAGGACAAAGCAATGGGCATGTTGCCCCCTCCAGAAGCAGTGGGCAAGTCTCCCACGCCAGAGACTGTGGCCTTGCACTCCCCAGGACAAAGCAATGGGCAAGTTGTACCCTCTATAACCAGTGGGCAAGTCACCCACCCCGGAGACTGTGGCCTTGCACTTCTCAGGACAATGGAATGGGCATGTTGCCTCTCCAGATCCAGTGGGCAAGTCACCCACACCAGAGACTCTGGCCTTGCACTCCCCAGGGCAAAAAATGGGCATGTCGTCCCATTCAAAAGAAGTGGGCAAATCACCCACCTGAGAGACTGTGGCCTTGCACTCCCCAGGACAAAGAAAAGGGAATGATGCCTCCTCCAGGAGCAGTGGGCAAGTCACCCACTCCAGAGACTGTGGCCTTGCACTCCCCATGACAAAGCAATGGGCATGTTGCACCATCCTGAAGCAGTGGGCAAGTCGCCCACCTGACGGACTGTGGCCTAGCACTCCCCAGGACAAAGCAATGGGCATCTTGCCCCCTCCAGAAGCAGTGGTCAAGGCACCCACTCCAGAGACTGTGGCCTTGCCCTCCCCGGGACAAAGCAATGGGCATGTTGCCCCTCCAGAAGCAGTGGGAAAGTCACCCACACCGGAGACTGTGGCCTTGCACTCCCCAGGACAAAGCAATGGGCATTTTTCCCCATCCAGCAGCAGTGGGCAAGTCACCCACCTGAGAGACTGTGGCCTTGCACTCCCCAGGACAAAGCAATGGGCATGTTGCCCCCTCCAGAAGCAGTGGGCAAGTCACACACGCCAGAGACTGTGGCCTTGCACTTCCCAGGACAAAGCAATGGGCAAGTTGTCCCCTCTAGAACCAGTGGGCAAGTCACCCACCCCGGAGACTCTGGCTTTGCACTCCCCAGGGCAAAGCAGTGGGCATGTTGTCCCATCCAAAAGAAGTGGGCAAATCACCCACCTGAGAGACTGTGGCCTTGCACTCCCCAGGACAAAGGAATGGGCATGTTGCCTCCTCCAGAAGCAGTGGGCAAGCCACCCACTCCAGAGACTGTGGCCTTGCACTCCCCATGACAAAGCAATGGGCATGTTGCCCCATCCTGAAGCAGTGGGCAAGTCGCCCGCCTGAGGGACTGTGGCCTTCCACTCCCCAGGACAAAGCAATGGGCATCTTGCCCCCTCCAGAAGATGTGGGCAAGGCACCCACTCCAGAGACTGTGGCCTTGCACTCCCCAGAACAAAGCAATGGGCAAGTTGTCCTCTCTAGACCCAGTGGGGAAGTCCCAAACTCCAGAGACTGTGGCCTTGCATTCCCCAGGAAAAAGGAATGGGCATGCTGCCCCCTCTAGAAGCAGTGGGATTTCAGCCACTCCAGAGACTGTGGCCTGGCACTCCCCAGGACAAAGCAATGGGCATGTTGCCCCATCCAGAAGCAGAGGGCAATTCACACACCTGAGAGACTGTGGTCTTGCACTCCCCAGGACAAAGCAATGGGCATGTTTCCCCATCCAGAAGCAGTGGGCAATTCACACACCTGAGAGACTGCGAGCTTGCACTCCCCAGGATAAAGCAATGGGCATGTTGACCCCTCCAGAAGCAGTGGGCAAGTCACCCAGTCCAGAGACTGTGGCCTTGCACTCCCCAGGACAAAGCAAAGGGCATGTTGCCAACTCCAGAACCATTAAGCATGTCACACACTTGAGAGACTGTGGCCTTACACTCCCCAGGACAAAGCAATGGGCATGTTGCCTCCTCCAGAAGCAGTGCACAAGTCACCCACTCCAGAGACTGTGGCCTTGCACTCCCGAGGACAAAGCAATGGGCATGTTGCCCCTCCAGAAGCAGTGGGCAAGTCACCCACACCAGAGACTGTGGCCTTGCATGCCCCAGGTCAAGGCAATGGGCATTTTTCCCCATCCAACAGCAGTGGGCAAGTCACCCACCTGAGAGACTGTAGCCTTGCACTCCCCAGGACAAAGCAATGAGCATGTTGCCCCCTCCAGAAGCAGTGGGCAAGTCACCCACGCCAGAGACTGTGGCCTTGCACTCCCCAGGACAAAGCAATGGGCAAGTTGTCCCCTCTAGAACCAGTGGGCAAGTCACCCACCCCAGAGACTGTGGCTTTGCACTTCTCAGGACGAAGGAATGGGCATGTTGCCTCTCCAGAACCAGTGGGCAAGTCACCCACACCAGAGACTGTGGCCTTGCACTCCCCAGGGCAAAGCAATGGGCATGTTGTCCCATCCAAAAGCAGTGGGCAAGTCACCCACCTGAGAGACTGTGGCCTTGCACTCCCTAGGACAAAGACATGGGCATGTTGCCCCATCCAGAAGCAGTGGGCAAGTCGCCCACCTGAGGGACTGTGGCCTTGCACTCCCCAGGACAAAGCAATGGGCATCTTGCCCCCTCCAGAAACAGTGGGCAAATCACCCACTCCAGAGACTGTGGCCTTGCACTCCCCAGAACAAAGCAATGGGCAAGGTGTCCCATGTAGACCGAGTGGGCAAGTAACCCACTTCACAGACTGTGGCCTTGCATTCCCCAGGACCATGCAATGGGCATGTTGCCCCATCGAGAAGCAGTGGGTAAGTCACCCACCTGAGGGACTGTGGCCTTGCACTCCCCAGGACAAAGCAATTGGCATGTTTCCCACTCCAGAAGCAGTGGGCAAGTCCCCCATTCCAGAGACTGTGGCCTTGCACTCCCCAGGACAAAGCAATGGGCATGTTGCTGCATCCAGAACCAGTGGGCAAGTCACCCTCCTGAGAGACTGTGGTCTTCCACTCCCTGGGACAATGTAATGGGCATGTTGCCCCCTCTAGAACCAGTGGGCAAATCACCCACTCCAGAGACTGTGGCTTTGCACTCCCCAGGAAGAAGCAATGGGCATGTTGCCCCCTCCAGAACCAGTGGGCAAGTCACCCACCTGAGAGACTGTGGCCTTGCACTCCCCAGGACAAAGAAATGGGCAAGTTGTCCTCTCTAGACCCAGTGGGCAAGTCACCCACAACAGAGAATCTGGCCTTGCACTCCCCAGGGCAAAGCAATGGGCATGTTGTCCCATCCCAAAGAAGTGGACAAATCACCCACCTGAGAGACTGTGGCCTTGCACTCCCCAGGACAAAGAAATGGGCATGTTGCCTCCTCCAGAAGCAGTGGGCAAGTCACCCACTCCAGAGACTGTGGCCTTTCACTCCCCATGACAAAGCAATGGGCATGTTGCCCCATCCTGAAGCAGTGGGCAAGTCACCCACCTGAGGGACTGTGGCCTTGCACTCCCCAGGACAAAGCAATTGACATGTTTCCCCCTCCAGAAGCAGTGGACAAGGCACCCACTCCAGAGACTGTGGCCTTGCACTCGTCAGAACAAAGCAATTGGCAAGTTGTCCTCTGTAGACCCAGTGGGCAAGTCCCCCACTCCAAAGACTGTGGCCTTGCACTCCCCAGGACAAAGCAATGGGCATGTTGCTGCATCCAGAACCAGTGGGCAAGTCACCCACCTGAGAGACTGTGGTCTTGCACTCCCTGGGACAAAGGAATGGGCATGTTGCACCCTCCAGAACCAGTGGGCAGGTCACCCACTCCAGAGACTGTGGCCTTGCACTCCCCAGGAAGATGCAATGGGCATGTTGCCCCCTCCAGAACCAGTGGTCAAGTCACCCACTTGAGAGACTGTGGCCTTGCACTCCCCAGGACAAAGCAATGGGCATGTTGCCCCCTCCAGAAGAAGTGGGCAAGTCACCCACGCCAGAGACTGTGGCCTTGCACTCCCCAGGTCAAAGCAAAGGGCATGTTGCCAACTCCAGAACCAGTATGCATGTCACCCACTTGAGAGACTGTGGCCTTGCACTCCCCAGGACAAAGCAATGGGCATGTTGCCTCCTCCAGAAGCAGTGTGCAAGTCACCCACTCCAGAGACAGTGGCCTGGCACTCCGAGGACAAAGCAATGGGCATGTTGCCCCATCCAGAAGCAGTGGGCAATTCACACACCTGAGAGACTGCGAGCTTGCACTCCCCAGGATAAAGCAATGGGCATGTTGCCCCCTCCAGAAGCAGTGGGCAAGTCACCCAGTCCAGAGACTGTGGCCTTGCACTCCCCAGGACAAAGCAAAGGGGATGTTGCCAACTCCAGAACCATTAAGCATGTCACACACTTGAGAGACTGTGGCCTTACACTCCCCAGGACAAAGCAATGGGCATGTTGCCTCCTCCAGAAGCAGTGCACAAGTCACCCACTCCAGAGACTGTGGCCTTGCACTCCGAGGACAAAGCAATGGGCATGTTGCCCCTCCAGAAGCAGTGGGCAAGTCACCCACACCAGAGACTGTGGCCTTGCATGCCCCAGGTCAAGGCAATGGGCATTTTTCCCCATCCAACAGCAGTGGGCAAGTCACCCACCTGAGAGACTGTAGCCCTGCACTCCCCAGGACAAAGCAATGAGCATGTTGCCCCCTCCAGAAGCAGTGGGCAAGTCACCCACGCCAGAGACTGTGGCCTTGCACTCCCCAGGACAAAGCAATGGGCAAGTTGTCCCCTCTAGAACCAGTGGGCAAGTCACCCACCCCAGAGACTGTGGCTTTGCACTTCTCAGGACGAAGGAATGGCCATGTTGCCTCTCCAGAACCAGTGGGCAAGTCACCCACACCAGAGACTGTGGCCTTGCACTCCCCAGGGCAAAGCAATGGGCATGTTGTCCCATCCAAAAGCAGTGGGCAAGTCACCCACCTGAGAGACTGTGGCCTTGCACTCCCTAGGACAAAGACATGGGCATGTTGCCCCATCCAGAAGCAGTGGGCAAGTCGCCCACCTGAGGGACTGTGGCCTTGCACTCCCCAGGACAAAGCAATGGGCATCTTGCCCCCTCCAGAAACAGTGGGCAAATCACCCACTCCAGAGACTGTGGCCTTGCACTCCCCAGAACAAAGCAATGGGCAAGGTGTCCCATGTAGACCGAGTGGGCAAGTAACCCACTTCACAGACTGTGGCCTTGCATTCCCCAGGACCATGCAATGGGCATGTTGCCCCATCGAGAAGCAGTGGGTAAGTCACCCACCTGAGGGACTGTGGCCTTGCACTCCCCAGGACAAAGCAATGGGCATGTTGCTGCATCCAGAACCAGTGGGCAAGTCACCCTCCTGAGAGACTGTGGTCTTGCACTCCCTGGGACAATGTAATGGGCATGTTGCCCCCTCTAGAACCAGTGGGCAAATCACCCACTCCAGAGACTGTGGCTTTGCACTCCCCAGGAAGAAGCAATGGGCATGTTGCCCCCTCCAGAACCAGTGGGCAAGTCACCCACCTGAGAGACTGTGGCCTTGCACTCCCCAGGACAAAGAAATGGGCAAGTTGTCCTCTCTAGACCCAGTGGGCAAGTCACCCACAACAGAGAATCTGGCCTTGCACTCCCCAGGGCAAAGCAATGGGCATGTTGTCCCATCCCAAAGAAGTGGACAAATCACCCACCTGAGAGACTGTGGCCTTGCACTCCCCAGGACAAAAAAATGGGCATGTTGCCTCCTCCAGAAGCAGTGGGCAAGTCACCCACTCCAGAGACTGTGGCCTTTCACTCCCCATGACAAAGCAATGGGCATGTTGCCCCATCCTGAAGCAGTGGGCAAGTCACCCACCTGAGGGACTGTGGCCTTGCACTCCCCAGGACAAAGCAATTGACATGTTTCCCCCTCCAGAAGCAGTGGACAAGGCACCCACTCCAGAGACTGTGGCCTTGCACTCGTCAGAACAAAGCAATTGGCAAGTTGTCCTCTGTAGACCCAGTGGGCAAGTCCCCCACTCCAAAGACTGTGGCCTTGCACTCCCCAGGACAAAGCAATGGGCATGTTGCTGCATCCAGAACCAGTGGGCAAGTCACCCACCTGAGAGACTGTGGTCTTGCACTCCCTGGGACAAAGGAATGGGCATGTTGCACCCTCCAGAACCAGTGGGCAGGTCACCCACTCCAGAGACTGTGGCCTTGCACTCCCCAGGAAGATGCAATGGGCATGTTGCCCCCTCCAGAACCAGTGGTCAAGTCACCCACTTGAGAGACTGTGGCCTTGCACTCCCCAGGACAAAGCAATGGGCATGTTGCCCCCTCCAGAAGAAGTGGGCAAGTCACCCACGCCAGAGACTGTGGCCTTGCACTCCCCAGGTCAAAGCAAAGGGCATGTTGCCAACTCCAGAACCAGTATGCATGTCACCCACTTGAGAGACTGTGGCCTTGCACTCCCCAGGACAAAGCAATGGGCATGTTGCCTCCTCCAGAAGCAGTGTGCAAGTCACCCACTCCGGAGACAGTGGCCTTGCACTCCCCAGGACAAAGCAATGGGCAAGTTGCCCCACCCGAAGCAGTGGGCAAGTCACCCACACCAGAGACTGTGGCCTTGCATGCCCAAGGACAAAGCAAAGGGTATTTTTCCCTATCCAACAGCCGTGGGCAAGTCACCGACCTGAGAGACTGTGGCCTTGCACTCCCGAGGACAAAGCAATGGGCATGTTGCCCCCTCCAGAAGCAGTGGGCAAGTCCCCCTATCCAGGGACTGTGGCCTTGCCCTCCCCAGGAAAAAGCAATGGGCATGTTGCTGCATCAAGAACCAGTGGGCAAGTCACCCGCCTGAGAGACTGTGGTCTTGAACTCCCTGGGACAAAGGAATGGGCATGTTGCCCCCTCCAGAACCAGTGGGAAAGTCACCCACTTCCAGAGACTGTGGCCTTGCACTCCCCAGGACAAAGCAATGGGCAAGTTGCCCCCTCCAGAACCAGTGGGCAAGTCACCCACTTGAGAGACTTTGGCCTTGCACTCCCCAGGATAAAGCAATGGGCATCTTGCTTCCTCCAGAAACAGTGGGAAGTCACCCACTTCAGAGACTGTGGCCTTGCACTCCCCATCACAAAGCAATGGGCATGTTGCTTCCTCCAGAAGCAGTGGGAAGTCACCCACTCCAGAGACTGTGGCCTAGCGCTCCCCAGGACAAAGCAATGGGCATGTTGCCCCTCCAGAAGCAGTGGGCAAGTCACCCACACCAGAGACTGTGGCCTTGCATGCCCCAGGTCAAAGCAATGGGCATTTTTCCCCATCCAACAGCAGTGGGCAAGTCACCCACCTGAGAGACTGTGGCCTTGCACTCCCCAGGACAAAGCAATGGGCATGTTGCCCACTCCAGAAGCAGTGGGCAAGTCACCCACGCCAGAGACTGTGGCCTTGCACTCCCCAGGACAAAGCAATGGGCAAGTTGTTCCCTCTAGAACCAGTGGGCAAGTCACCCACCCCAGAGACTGTGGCCTTGCACTTCTCAGGACAAAGGAATGGGCATGTTGCCTCTCCAGAACCAGTGGGCAAGTCACCCACACCAGAGACTGTGGCCTTGCACTCCCCAGGGCAAAGCAATGGGCATGTTGTCCCATCCAAAAGCAGTGGGCAAGTCACCCACCTGAGAGACTGTGGCCTTGCACTCCCTAGGACAAAGACATGGGCATGTTGCTCCATCCAGAAGCACTGGCAAGTCGCCCACCTGAGGGACTGTGGCCTTGCACTCCCCAGGACAAAGCAATGGGCATCTTGCCCCCTCCAGAAACAGTGGGCAAATCACCCACTCCAGAGACTGTGGCCTTGCACTCCCCAGAACAAAGCAATGGGCAAGGTGTCCCATGTAGACCGAGTGGGCAAGTAACCCACTTCACAGACTGTGGCCTTGCATTCCCCAGGACCATGCAATGGGCATGTTGCCCCATCGAGAAGCTGTGGGTAAGTCACCCACCTGAGGGACTGTGGCCTTGCACTCCCCAGGACAAAGCAATTGGCATGTTTCCCCCTCCAGAAGCAGTGGGCAAGTCCCCCATTCCAGAGACTGTGGCCTTGCACTCCCCAGGACAAAGCAATGGGCATGTTGCTGCATCCAGAACCAGTGGGCAAGTCACCCTCCTGAGAGACTGTGGTCTTGCACTCCCTGGGACAATGTAATGGGCATGTTGCCCCATCCTGAAGCAGTGGGCAAGTCGCCCACCTGAGGGACTGT
Source organism: Pleurodeles waltl (assembly GCF_031143425.1). NCBI lineage: Eukaryota > Metazoa > Chordata > Amphibia > Caudata > Salamandridae > Pleurodeles > Pleurodeles waltl. The sequence continues at coordinate 526,965,249 of NC_090438.1, forward strand.
GGCCTTGCACTCCCCAGGACAAAGCAATGGGCATCTTGCCACCTCCAGAAGCAGTGGTCAAGGCACCCACTCCAGAGACTGTGGCCTTGCACTCCCCGGGACAAAGCAATGGGCATGTTGCCCCTCCAGAAGCAGTGGGCAAGTCACCCACACCAGAGACTGTGGCCTTGCACGCCCCAGGACAAAGCAATGGACATTTTTCCCCATCCAGCAGCAGTGGGCAAGTCACCCACCTGAGAGACTGTGGCCTTGCACTCCCCAGGACAAAGCAATGGGCATGTTGCCCCCTCCAGAAGCAGTGGGCAAGTCTCCCACGCCAGAGACTGTGGCCTTGCACTCCCCAGGACAAAGCAATGGGCAAGTTGTACCCTCTAGAACCAGTGGGCAAGTCACCCACCCCGGAGACTGTGGCCTTGCACTTTTCAGGACAAAGGAATGGGCATGTTGCCTCTCCAGAACCAGTGGGCAAGTCACCCACACCAGAGACTCTGGCCTTGCACTCCCCAGGTCAAAGCAAAGGGCATGTTGCCAACTCCAGAACCAGTATGCATGTCACCCACTTGAGAGACTGTGGCCTTGCACTCCCCAGGACAAAGCAATGGGCATGTTGCCTCCTCCAGAAGCAGTGCGCAAGTCACCCACTCCAGAGACTGTGGCCTTGCACTCCCCAGGACAAAGCAATGGGCAAGTTGCCCCTCCCGAAGCAGTGGGCAAGTCACCCACACCAGAGACTGTGGCCTTGCATGCCCAAGGACAAAGCAAAGGGCATTTTTCCCTATCCAACAGCAGTGGGCAAGTCACCGACCTGAGAGACTGTGGCCTTGCACTCCCGAGGACAAAGCAATGGGCATGTTGCCCCCTCCAGAAGCAGTGGGCAAGTCCCCCTATCCAGGGACTGTGGCCTAGCCCTCCCCAGGAAAAAGCAATGGGCATGTTGCTGCATCAAGAACCAGTGGGCAAGTCACCCGCCTGAGAGACTGTGGTCTTGCACTCCCTGGGACAAAGGAATGGGCATGTTGCCCCCTCCAGAACCAGTGGGAAAGTCACCCACTTCCAGAGACTATGGCCTTGCACTCCCCAGGACAAAGCAATGGGCAAGTTGCCCCCTCCAGAACCAGTGGGCAAGTCACCCACTTGAGAGACTTTGGCCTTGCACTCCCCAGGATAAAGCAATGGGCATCTTGCTTCCTCCAGAAGCAGTGGGCAAGTCCCCCTATCCAGGGACTGTGGCCTTGCCCTCCCCAGGAAAAAGCAATGGGCATGTTGCTGCATCAAGAACCAGTGGGCAAGTCACCCGCCTGAGAGACTGTGGTCTTGAACTCCCTGGGACAAAGGAATGGGCATGTTGCCCCCTCCAGAACCAGTGGGAAAGTCACCCACTTCCAGAGACTGTGGCCTTGCACTCCCCAGGACAAAGCAATGGGCAAGTTGCCCCCTCCAGAACCAGTGGGCAAGTCACCCACTTGAGAGACTTTGGCCTTGCACTCCCCAGGATAAAGCAATGGGCATCTTGCTTCCTCCAGAAACAGTGGGAAGTCACCCACTTCAGAGACTGTGGCCTTGCACTCCCCATCACAAAGCAATGGGCATGTTGCTTCCTCCAGAAGCAGTGGGAAGTCACCCACTCCAGAGACTGTGGCCTAGCGCTCCCCAGGACAAAGCAATGGGCATGTTGCCCCTCCAGAAGCAGTGGGCAAGTCACCCACACCAGAGACTGTGGCCTTGCATGCCCCAGGTCAAAGCAATGGGCATTTTTCCCCATCCAACAGCAGTGGGCAAGTCACCCACCTGAGAGACTGTGGCCTTGCACTCCCCAGGACAAAGCAATGGGCATGTTGCCCACTCCAGAAGCAGTGGGCAAGTCACCCACGCCAGAGACTGTGGCCTTGCACTCCCCAGGACAAAGCAATGGGCAAGTTGTTCCCTCTAGAACCAGTGGGCAAGTCACCCACCCCAGAGACTGTGGCCTTGCACTTCTCAGGACAAAGGAATGGGCATGTTGCCTCTCCAGAACCAGTGGGCAAGTCACCCACACCAGAGACTGTGGCCTTGCACTCCCCAGGGCAAAGCAATGGGCATGTTGTCCCATCCAAAAGCAGTGGGCAAGTCACCCACCTGAGAGACTGTGGCCTTGCACTCCCTAGGACAAAGACATGGGCATGTTGCTCCATCCAGAAGCACTGGCAAGTCGCCCACCTGAGGGACTGTGGCCTTGCACTCCCCAGGACAAAGCAATGGGCATCTTGCCCCCTCCAGAAACAGTGGGCAAATCACCCACTCCAGAGACTGTGGCCTTGCACTCCCCAGAACAAAGCAATGGGCAAGGTGTCCCATGTAGACCGAGTGGGCAAGTAACCCACTTCACAGACTGTGGCCTTGCATTCCCCAGGACCATGCAATGGGCATGTTGCCCCATCGAGAAGCTGTGGGTAAGTCACCCACCTGAGGGACTGTGGCCTTGCACTCCCCAGGACAAAGCAATTGGCATGTTTCCCCCTCCAGAAGCAGTGGGCAAGTCCCCCATTCCAGAGACTGTGGCCTTGCACTCCCCAGGACAAAGCAATGGGCATGTTGCTGCATCCAGAACCAGTGGGCAAGTCACCCTCCTGAGAGACTGTGGTCTTGCACTCCCTGGGACAATGTAATGGGCATGTTGCCCCATCCTGAAGCAGTGGGCAAGTCGCCCACCTGAGGGACTGTGGCCTTGCACTCCCCAGGACAAAGCAATGGGCATCTTGCCACCTCCAGAAGCAGTGGTCAAGGCACCCACTCCAGAGACTGTGGCCTTGCACTCCCCGGGACAAAGCAATGGGCATGTTGCCCCTCCAGAAGCAGTGGGCAAGTCACCCACACCAGAGACTGTGGCCTTGCACGCCCCAGGACAAAGCAATGGACATTTTTCCCCATCCAGCAGCAGTGGGCAAGTCACCCACCTGAGAGACTGTGGCCTTGCACTCCCCAGGACAAAGCAATGGGCATGTTGCCCCCTCCAGAAGCAGTGGGCAAGTCTCCCACGCCAGAGACTGTGGCCTTGCACTCCCCAGGACAAAGCAATGGGCAAGTTGTACCCTCTAGAACCAGTGGGCAAGTCACCCACCCCGGAGACTGTGGCCTTGCACTTTTCAGGACAAAGGAATGGGCATGTTGCCTCTCCAGAACCAGTGGGCAAGTCACCCACACCAGAGACTCTGGCCTTGCACTCCCCAGGTCAAAGCAAAGGGCATGTTGCCAACTCCAGAACCAGTATGCATGTCACCCACTTGAGAGACTGTGGCCTTGCACTCCCCAGGACAAAGCAATGGGCATGTTGCCTCCTCCAGAAGCAGTGCGCAAGTCACCCACTCCAGAGACTGTGGCCTTGCACTCCCCAGGACAAAGCAATGGGCAAGTTGCCCCTCCCGAAGCAGTGGGCAAGTCACCCACACCAGAGACTGTGGCCTTGCATGCCCAAGGACAAAGCAAAGGGCATTTTTCCCTATCCAACAGCAGTGGGCAAGTCACCGACCTGAGAGACTGTGGCCTTGCACTCCCGAGGACAAAGCAATGGGCATGTTGCCCCCTCCAGAAGCAGTGGGCAAGTCCCCCTATCCAGGGACTGTGGCCTAGCCCTCCCCAGGAAAAAGCAATGGGCATGTTGCTGCATCAAGAACCAGTGGGCAAGTCACCCGCCTGAGAGACTGTGGTCTTGCACTCCCTGGGACAAAGGAATGGGCATGTTGCCCCCTCCAGAACCAGTGGGAAAGTCACCCACTTCCAGAGACTATGGCCTTGCACTCCCCAGGACAAAGCAATGGGCAAGTTGCCCCCTCCAGAACCAGTGGGCAAGTCACCCACTTGAGAGACTTTGGCCTTGCACTCCCCAGGATAAAGCAATGGGCATCTTGCTTCCTCCAGAAACAGTGGGAAGTCACCCACTTCAGAGACTGTGGCCTTGCACTCCCCATCACAAAGCAATGGGCATGTTGCCTCCTCCAGAAGCAGTGGGCAAGTCACCCACTCCAGAGACTGTGGCCTTGCACTCCCCAGGACAAAGCAATGGGCATGTTGCCCCTCCAGAAGCAGTGGGCAAGTCACCCACTCCAGAGACTGTGGCCTTGCATGCCCCAGGTCAAAGCAATGGGCATTTTTCCCCATCCAACAGCAGTGGGCAAGTCACCCACCTGAGAGACTGTGGCCTTGCACTCCCCAGGACAAAGCTATGAGCATGTTGCCGCCTCCAGAAGCAGTGGGCTAGTCACCCACGCCAGAGACTGTGGCCTTGCACTCCGCAGGACAAAGCAATGGGCAAGTTGTCCCCTCTAGAACCAGTGGGCAAGTCACCCACCCCAGAGACTGTTGCTTTGCACTTCTCAGGACGAAGGAATGGGCATGGTGCCTCTCCAGAACCAGTGGGCAAGTCACCCACACCAGAGACTGTGGCCTTGCACTCCCCAGGGCAAAGCAATGGGCATGTTGTCCCATCCAAAAGCAGTGGGCAAGTCACCCACCTGAGAGACTGTGGCCTTGCACTCCCTAGGACAAAGACATGGGCATGTTGCCCCATCCAGAAGCAGTGGGCAAGTCTCCCACCTGAGGGACTGTGGCCTTGCACTCCCCAGGACAAAGCAATGGGCATCTTGCCCCCTCCAGAAGCAGTGGGCAAATCACCCACTCCAGAGACTGTGGCCTTGCACTCCCCAGAACAAAGCAATGGGCAAGGTGTCCCATGTAGACCGAGTGGGCAAGTAACCCACTTCACAGACTGTGGCCTTGCATTCCCCAGGACCATGCAATGGGCATGTTGCCCCATCGAGAAGCAGTGGGTAAGTCACCCACCTGAGGGACTGTGGCCTTGCACTCCCCAGGACAAAGCAATTGGCATGTTTCCCCCTCCAGAAGCAGTGGGCAAGTCCCCCATTCCAGAGACTGTGGCCTTGCACTCCCCAGGACAAAGCAATGGGCATGTTGCTGCATCCAGAACCAGTGGGCATTCACCCTCCTGAGAGACTGTGGTCTTGCACTCCCTGGGACAATGTAATGAGCATGTTGCCCCCTCTAGAACCAGTGGGCAAGTCACCCACTCCAGAGACTGTGGCATTGCACTCCCCAGAACAAAGCAATGGGCAAGTTGTCCCCTCTGGACCCAGTGTGCAAATTACCCATTCCAGAAACTGTGGCCTTGCATTCCCAAGGAAAAAGGAATGGGCATGCTGCCCCCTCTAGAAGCAGTGGGATATCAGCCACTCCAGAGACTGTGGCCTTGCACTCCCCAGGACAAAGCAATGGGCATGTTGCCCCATCCAGAAGCAGAGGGCAATTCACACACCTGAGAGACTGTGGTCTTGCACTCTACAGGACAAAGCAATGGGCATGTTTCCCCATCCAGAAGCAATGGGCAATTCACACACCTGAGAGACTGCAAGCTTGCACTCCCCAGGATAAAGCAATGGGCATGTTGCCCCCTCCAGAAGCAGTGGGCAAGTCACCCACTCCAGAGACTGTGGCCTTGCACTCCCCAGGACAAAGCAAAGGGCATGTTGCCAACTCCAGAACCAGTAAGCATGTCACCCACTTGAGAGACTGTGGCCTTACACTCCCCAGGACAAAGCAATGGGCATGTTGCCTCCTCCAGAAGCAGTGGGCAAGTCACCCACTCCAGAGACTGTGGCCTTGCACTCCCCAGCACAAAGCAATGGGCATGTTGCCCCTCCAGAAGCAGTGTGCAAGTCACCCACACCAGAGACTGTGGCCTTGCATGCCCCAGGTCAAAGCAATGGGCATTTTTCCCCATCCAACAGCAGTGGGCAAGTCACCCACCTGAGAGACTGTGGCCTTGCACTCCCCAGGACAAAGCAATGGGCATGTTGCCCCCTCCAGAAGCAGTGGGCAAGTCACCCACGCCAGAGACTGTGGCCTTGCACTCCCCAGGACAAAGCAATGGGCAAGTTGTTCCCTCTAGAACCAGTGGGCAAGTCACCCACCCCAGAGACTGTAGCCTTGCACTTCTCAGGACAAAGGAATGGGCATGTTGTCCCATCCAAAAGAAGTGGGCAAATCACCCACCTGAGAGACTGTGGCCTTGCACTCCCCAGGACAAAGAAAAGGGCATGATGCCTCCTCCAGAAGCAGTGGGCAAGTCACCCACTCCAGAGACTGTGGCCTTGCAATCCCCATGACAAAGCAATGGGCATGTTGCCCCATCCTGAAGCAGTGGGCAAGTCGCCCACCTGAGGGACTGTGGCCTTCCACTCCCCAGGACAAAGCAATGGGCATCTTGCCCCCTCCAGAAGCAGTGGGCAAGGCACCCACTCCAGAGACTGTGGCCTTGCACTCCCCAGAACAAAGCAATGGGCAAGTTGTCCTCTCTAGACCCAGTGGGGAAATCCCGAAGCTCCACAGACTGTGGCCTTGCACTCCCCAGGACAAAGCAATGGGCATGTTACCCCAACCAGAAGCAGTGGGCAATTCTCCCACGCCAGAGACTGTGGCCTTGCACTCCCCAGGACAAAGCAATGGGCAAGTTGTACCCTATAGAACCAGTGGGCAAGTCACCCACCCGGAGACTGTGGCCTTGCACTTCTCAGGACAAAGGAATGGGCATGTGGCCTCTCCAGAACCAGTGGGCAAGTCACCCACACCAGAGACTCTGGCCTTGCACTCCCAAGGGTAAAAAATGGGCATGTTGTCCCATCCAAAAGAAGTGGGCAAATCACCCACCTGAGAGACTGTGGCCTTGCACTCCCCAGTACAAAGAAAAGGGCATGATGCCTCCTCCTGAAGCAGTGGGCAAGTCACCCACTCCAGAGACTGTGGCCTTGCACTCCCCATGACAAAGCAATGGGCATGTTGCCCAATCCTGAAGCAGTGGGCAAGTCGCCCACCTGAGAGACTGTGGCCTTGCACTCCCCAGGACAAAGCAATGGGAATGTTGCCCCCTCCAGAAGCAGTGGGCAAGTCACCCACGCCAGAGACTGTGGCCTTGCACTCCCCAGGACAAAGCAATGGGCAAGTTGTTCCCTCTAGAACCAGTGGGCAAGTCACCCACCCCAGAGACTGTGGCCTTGCACTTCTCAGGACAAAGGAATGGGCATGTTGCCTCTCCAGAACCAGTGGGCAAGTCACCCACACCAGAGACTGTGGCCTTGCACTCCCCAGGGCAAAGCAATGGGCATGTTGTCCCATCCAAAAGCAGTGGGCAAGTCACCCACCTGAGAGACTGTGGCCTTGCACTCCCTAGGACAAAGACATGGGCATGTTGCCCCATCCAGAAGCAGTGGGCAAGTCGCCCACCTGAGGGACTGTGGCCTTGCACTCCCCAGGACAAAGCAATGGGCATCTTGCCCCCTCCAGAAACAGTGGGCAAATCACCCACTCCAGAGACTGTGGCCTTGCACTCCCCAGAACAAAGCAATGGGCAAGGTGTCCCATGTAGACCGAGTGGGCAAGTAACCCACTTCACAGACTGTGGCCTTGCATTCCCCAGGACCATGCAATGGGCATGTTGCCCCATCGAGAAGCAGTGGGTAAGTCACCCACCTGAGGGACTGTGGCCTTGCACTCCCCAGGACAAAGCAATTGGCATGTTTCCCCCTCCAGAAGCAGTGGGCAAGTCCCCCATTCCAGAGACTGTGGCCTTGCACTCCCCAGGACAAAGCAATGGGCATGTTGCTGCATCCAGAACCAGTGGGCAAGTCACCCTCCTGAGAGACTGTGGTCTTGCACTCCCTGGGACAATGTAATGGGCATGTTGCCCCCTCTAGAACCAGTGGGCAAGTCACCCACTCCAGAGACTGTGGCTTTGCACTCCCCAGTAAGAAGCAATGGGCATGTTGCCCCCTCCAGAACCAGTGGGCAAGTCACCCACCTGAGAGACTGTGGCCTTGCACTCCCCAGGACAAAGAAATGGGCAAGTTGTCCTCTCTAGACCCAGTGGGCAAGTCACCCACAACAGAGACTCTGGCCTTGCACTCCCAGGGCAAAGCAATGGGCATGTTGTCCCATCCAAAAGAAGTGGACAAATCACCCACCTGAGAGACTGTGGCCTTGCACTCCCCAGGACAAAGAAATGGGCATGTTGCCTCCTCCAGAAGCAGTGGGCAAGTCACCCACTCCAGAGACTGTGGCCTTGCACTCCCCATGACAAAGCAATGGGCATGTTGCCCCATCCTGAAGCAGTGGGCAAGTCACCCACCTGAGGGACTGTGGCCTTGCACTCCCCAGGACAAAGCAATTGGCATGTTTCCCCCTCCAGAAGCAGTGGACAAGGCACCCACTCCAGAGACTGTGGCCTTGCACTCGTCAGAACAAAGCAATTGGCAAGTTGTCCTCTGTAGACCCAGTGGGCAAGTCCCCCACTCCAGAAGACTGTGGCCTTGCACTCCCCAGGACAAAGCAATGGGCATGTTGCTGCATCCAGAACCAGTGGGCAAGTCACCCACCTGAGAGACTGTGGTCTTGCACTCCCTGGGACAAAGGAATAGGCATGTTGCACCCTCCAGAACCAGTGGGCAGGTCACCCACTCCAGAGACTGTGGCCTTGCACTCTCAAGGAAGAAGCAATGGGCATGTTGCCCCCTCCAGAACCAGTGGTCAAGTAACCCACTTGAGAGACTGTGGCCTTGCACTCCCCAGGACAAAGCAATGGGCATGTTGCCCCCTCCAGAAGAAGTGGGCAAGTCACCCACGCCAGAGACTGTGGCCTTGCACTCCCCAGGTCAAAGCAAAGGGCATGTTGCCAACTCCAGAACCAGTATGCATGTCACCCACTTGAGAGACTGTGGCCTTGCACTCCCCAGGACAAAGCAATGGGCATGTTGCCTCCTCCAGAAGCAGTGGGCAAGTCACCCACGCCAGAGACTGTGGCCTTGCACTCCCCAGGACAAAGCAATGGGCAAGTTGTTCCCTCTAGAACCAGTGGGCAAGTCACCCACCCCAGAGACTGTGGCCTTGCACTTCTCAGGACAAAGGAATGGGCATGTTGCCTCTCCAGAACCAGTGGGCAAGTCACCCACACCAGAGACTGTGGCCTTGCACTCACCAGGGCAAAGCAATGGGCATGTTGTTCCATCCAAAAGCAGTGGGCAAGTCACCCACCTGAGAGACTGTGGCCTTGCACTCCCTAGGACAAAGACATGGGCATGTTGCCCCATCCAGAAGCAGTGGGCAAGTCGCCCACCTGAGGGACTGTGGCCTTGCACTCCCCAGGACAAAGCAATGGGCATCTTGCCCCCTCCAGAAACAGTGGGCAAATTACCCACTCCAGAGACTGCGGCCTTGCACTCCCCAGAACAAAGCAATGGGCAAGGTGTCCCATGTAGACCGAGTGGGCAAGTAACCCACTTCACAGACTGTGGCCTTGCATTCCCCAGGACCATGCAATGGGCATGTTGCCCCATCGAGAAGCAGTGGGTAAGTCACCCACCTGAGGGACTGTGGCCTTGCACTCCCCAGGAAAAAGCAATTGGCATGTTTCCCCCTCCAGAAGCAGTGGGCAAGTCCCCCATTCCAGAGACTGTGGCCTTGCACTCCCCAGGACAAAGCAATGGGCATGTTGCTGCATCCAGAACCAGTTTGCAAGTCACCCTCCTGAGAGACTGTGGTCTTGCACTCCCTGGGACAATGTAATGGGCATGTTGTCCCCTCTAGAACCAGTGGGCAAGTCACCCACTCCAGAGACTGTGGCTTTGCACTCCCCAGGAAGAAGCAATGGGCATGTTGCCCCCTCCAGAACCAGTGGGCAAGTCACCCACCTGAGAGACTGTGGCCTTGCACTCCCCAGGACAAAGAAATGGGCAAGTTGTCCTCTCTTGACCCAGTGGGCAAGTCACCCACAACAGAGACTCTGGCCTTGCACTCCCAGGGCAAAGCAATGGGCATGTTGTCCCATCCAAAAGAAGTTGACAAATCACCCACCTGAGAGACTGTGGCCTTGCACTCCCCAGGACAAAGAAATGGGCATGTTGCCTCCTCCAGAAGCAGTGGGCAAGTCACCCACTCCAGAGACTGTGGCCTTGCACTCCCCATGACAAAGCAATGGGCATGTTGCCCCATCCTGAAGCAGTGGGCAAGTCACCCACCTGAGGGACTGTGGCCTTGCACTCCCCAGGACAAAGCAATTGGCATGTTTCCCCCTCCAGAAGCAGTGGACAAGGCACCCACTCCAGAGACTGTGGCCTTGCACTCGTCAGAACAAAGCAATTGGCAAGTTGTCCTCTGTAGACCCAGTGGGCAAGTCCCCCACTCCAGAAGACTGTGGCCTTGCACTCCCCAGGACAAAGCAATGGGCATGTTGCCCCATCCAGAAGCAGAGGGCAATTCACACACCTGAGAGACTGTGGTCTTGCACTCCCCAGGACAAAGCAATGGGCATGTTTCCCCATCCAGAAGCAGTGGGCAATTCACACACCTGAGAGACTGCGAGCTTGCACTCCCCAGGATAAAGCAATGGGCATGTTGCCCCCTCCAGAAGCAGTGGGCAAGTCACCCAGTCCAGAGACTGTGGCCTTGCACTCCCCAGGACAAAGCAAAGGGGATGTTGCCAACTCCAGAACCATTAAGCATGTCACACACTTGAGAGACTGTGGCCTTACACTCCCCAGGACAAAGCAATGGGCATGTTGCCTCCTCCAGAAGCAGTGCACAAGTCACCCACTCCAGAGACTGTGGCCTTGCACTCCGAGGACAAAGCAATGGGCATGTTGCCCCTCCAGAAGCAGTGGGCAAGTCACCCACACCAGAGACTGTGGCCTTGCATGCCCCAGGTCAAGGCAATGGGCATTTTTCCCCATCCAACAGCAGTGGGCAAGTCACCCACCTGAGAGACTGTAGCCCTGCACTCCCCAGGACAAAGCAATGAGCATGTTGCCCCCTCCAGAAGCAGTGGGCAAGTCACCCACGCCAGAGACTGTGGCCTTGCACTCCCCAGGACAAAGCAATGGGCAAGTTGTCCCCTCTAGAACCAGTGGGCAAGTCACCCACCCCAGAGACTGTGGCTTTGCACTTCTCAGGACGAAGGAATGGGCATGTTGCCTCTCCAGAACCAGTGGGCAAGTCACCCACACCAGAGACTGTGGCCTTCCACTCCCCAGGGCAAAGCAATGGGCATGTTGTCCCATCCAAAAGCAGTGGGCAAGTCACCCACCTGAGAGACTGTGGCCTTGCACTCCCTAGGACAAAGACATGGGCATGTTGCCCCATCCAGAAGCAGTGGGCAAGTCGCCTACCTGAGGGACTGTGGCCTTGCACTCCCCAGGACAAAGCAATGGGCATCTTGCCCCCTCCAGAAACAGTGGGCAAATCACCCACTCCAGAGACTGTGGCCTTGCACTCCCCAGAACAAAGCAATGGGCAAGGTGTCCCATGTAGACCGAGTGGGCAAGTAACCCACTTCACAGACTGTGGCCTTGCATTCCCCAGGACCATGCAATGGGCATGTTGCCCCATCGAGAAGCAGTGGGTAAGTCACCCACCTGAGGGACTGTGGCCTTGCACTCCCCAGGACAAAGCAATTGGCATGTTTCCCACTCCAGAAGCAGTGGGCAAGTCCCCCATTCCAGAGACTGTGGCCTTGCACTCCCCAGGACAAAGCAATGGGCATGTTGCTGCATCCAGAACCAGTGGGCAAGTCACCCTCCTGAGAGACTGTGGTCTTGCACTCCCTGGGACAATGTAATGGGCATGTTGCCCCCTCTAGAACCAGTGGGCAAATCACCCACTCCAGAGACTGTGGCTTTGCACTCCCCAGGAAGAAGCAATGGGCATGTTGCCCCCTCCAGAACCAGTGGGCAAGTCACCCACCTGAGAGACTGTGGCCTTGCACTCCCCAGGACAAAGAAATGGGCAAGTTGTCCTCTCTAGACCCAGTGGGCAAGTCACCCACAACAGAGAATCTGGCCTTGCACTCCCCAGGGCAAAGCAATGGGCATGTTGTCCCATCCCAAAGAAGTGGACAAATCACCCACCTGAGAGACTGTGGCCTTGCACTCCCCAGGACAAAAAAATGGGCATGTTGCCTCCTCCAGAAGCAGTGGGCAAGTCACCCACTCCAGAGACTGTGGCCTTTCACTCCCCATGACAAAGCAATGGGCATGTTGCCCCATCCTGAAGCAGTGGGCAAGTCACCCACCTGAGGGACTGTGGCCTTGCACTCCCCAGGACAAAGCAATTGACATGTTTCCCCCTCCAGAAGCAGTGGACAAGGCACCCACTCCAGAGACTGTGGCCTTGCACTCGTCAGAACAAAGCAATTGGCAAGTTGTCCTCTGTAGACCCAGTGGGCAAGTCCCCCACTCCAAAGACTGTGGCCTTGCACTCCCCAGGACAAAGCAATGGGCATGTTGCTGCATCCAGAACCAGTGGGCAAGTCACCCACCTGAGAGACTGTGGTCTTGCACTCCCTGGGACAAAGGAATGGGCATGTTGCACCCTACAGAACCAGTGGGCAGGTCACCCACTCCAGAGACTGTGGCCTTGCACTCCCCAGGAAGATGCAATGGGCATGTTGCCCCCTCCAGAACCAGTGGTCAAGTCACCCACTTGAGAGACTGTGGCCTTGCACTCCCCAGGACAAAGCAATGGGCATGTTGCCCCCTCCAGAAGAAGTGGGCAAGTCACCCACGCCAGAGACTGTGGCCTTGCACTCCCCAGGTCAAAGCAAAGGGCATGTTGCCAACTCCAGAACCAGTATGCATGTCACCCACTTGAGAGACTGTGGCCTTGCACTCCCCAGGACAAAGCAATGGGCATGTTGCCTCCTCCAGAAGCAGTGTGCAAGTCACCCACTCCAGAGACAGTGGCCTTGCACTCCCCAGGACAAAGCAATGGGCAAGTTGCCCCACCCGAAGCAGTGGGCAAGTCACCCACACCAGAGACTGTGGCCTTGCATGCCCAAGGACAAAGCAAAGGGTATTTTTCCCTATCCAACAGCCGTGGGCAAGTCACCGACCTGAGAGACTGTGGCCTTGCACTCCCGAGGACAAAGCAATGGGCATGTTACCCCCTCCAGAAGCAGTGGGCAAGTCCCCCTATCCAGGGACTGTGGCCTTGCCCTCCCCAGGAAAAAGCAATGGGCATGTTGCTGCATCAAGAACCAGTGGGCAAGTCACCCGCCTGAGAGACTGTGGTCTTGAACTCCCTGGGACAAAGGAATGGGCATGTTGCCCCCTCCAGAACCAGTGGGAAAGTCACTCACTTCCAGAGACTGTGGCCTTGCACTCCCCAGGACAAAGCAATGGGCAAGTTGCCCCCTCCAGAACCAGTGGGCAAGTCACCCACTTGAGAGACTTTGGCCTTGCACTCCCCAGGATAAAGCAATGGGCATCTTGCTTCCTCCAGAAACAGTGGGAAGTCACCCACTTCAGAGACTGTGGCCTTGCACTCCCCATCACAAAGCAATGGGCATGTTGCTTCCTCCAGAAGCAGTGGGAAGTCACCCACTCCAGAGACTGTGGCCTAGCGCTCCCCAGGACAAAGCAATGGGCATGTTGCCCCTCCAGAAGCAGTGGGCAAGTCACCCACACCAGAGACTGTGGCCTTGCATGCCCCAGGTCAAAGCAATGGGCATTTTTCCCCATCCAACAGCAGTGGGCAAGTCACCCACCTGAGAGACTGTGGCCTTGCACTCCCCAGGACAAAGCAATGGGCATGTTGCCCACTCCAGAAGCAGTGGGCAAATTACCCACTCCAGAGACTGTGGCCTTGCACTCCCCAGAACAAAGCAATGGGCAAGGTGTCCCATGTAGACCGAGTGGGCAAGTAACCCACTTCACAGACTGTGGCCTTGCATTCCCCAGGACCATGCAATGGGCATGTTGCCCCATCGAGAAGCAGTGGGTAAGTCACCCACCTGAGGGACTGTGGCCTTGCACTCCCCAGGAAAAAGCAATTGGCATGTTTCCCCCTCCAGAAGCAGTGGGCAAGTCCCCCATTCCAGAGACTGTGGCCTTGCACTCCCCAGGACAAAGCAATGGGCATGTTGCTGCATCCAGAACCAGTTTGCAAGTCACCCTCCTGAGAGACTGTGGTCTTGCACTCCCTGGGACAATGTAATGGGCATGTTGCCCCCTCTAGAACCAGTGGGCAAGTCACCCACTCCAGAGACTGTGGCTTTGCACTCCCCAGGAAGAAGCAATGGGCATGTTGCCCCCTCCAGAACCAGTGGGCAAGTCACCCACCTGAGAGACTGTGGCCTTGCACTCCCCAGGACAAAGAAATGGGCAAGTTGTCCTCTCTTGACCCAGTGGGCAAGTCACCCACAACAGAGACTCTGGCCTTGCACTCCCAGGGCAAAGCAATGGGCATGTTGTCCCATCCAAAAGAAGTGGACAAATCACCCACCTGAGAGACTGTGGCCTTGCACTCCCCAGGACAAAGAAATGGGCATGTTGCCTCCTCCAGAAGCAGTGGGCAAGTCACCCACTCCAGAGACTGTGGCCTTGCACTCCCCATGACAAAGCAATGGGCATGTTGCCCCATCCTGAAGCAGTGGGCAAGTCACCCACCTGAGGGACTGTGGCCTTGCACTCCCCAGGACAAAGCAATTGGCATGTTTCCCCCTCCAGAAGCAGTGGACAAGGCACCCACTCCAGAGACTGTGGCCTTGCACTCGTCAGAACAAAGCAATTGGCAAGTTGTCCTCTGTAGACCCAGTGGGCAAGTCCCCACTCCAGAAGACTGTGGCCTTGCACTCCCCAGGACAAAGCAATGGGCATGTTGCCCCATCCAGAAGCAGAGGGCAATTCACACACCTGAGAGACTGTGGTCTTGCACTCCCCAGGACAAAGCAATGGGCATGTTTCCCCATCCAGAAGCAGTGGGCAATTCACACACCTGAGAGACTGCGAGCTTGCACTCCCCAGGATAAAGCAATGGGCATGTTGCCCCCTCCAGAAGCAGTGGGCAAGTCACCCAGTCCAGAGACTGTGGCCTTGCACTCCCCAGGACAAAGCAAAGGGGATGTTGCCAACTCCAGAACCATTAAGCATGTCACACACTTGAGAGACTGTGGCCTTACACTCCCCAGGACAAAGCAATGGGCATGTTGCCTCCTCCAGAAGCAGTGCACAAGTCACCCACTCCAGAGACTGTGGCCTTGCACTCCGAGGACAAAGCAATGGGCATGTTGCCCCTCCAGAAGCAGTGGGCAAGTCACCCACACCAGAGACTGTGGCCTTGCATGCCCCAGGTCAAGGCAATGGGCATTTTTCCCCATCCAACAGCAGTGGGCAAGTCACCCACCTGAGAGACTGTAGCCCTGCACTCCCCAGGACAAAGCAATGAGCATGTTGCCCCCTCCAGAAGCAGTGGGCAAGTCACCCACGCCAGAGACTGTGGCCTTGCACTCCCCAGGACAAAGCAATGGGCAAGTTGTCCTCTCTAGAACCAGGGGGAAAGTCACCCACCCCAGAGACTGTGGCTTTGCACTTCTCAGGACGAAGGAATGGGCATGTTGCCTCTCCAGAACCAGTGGGCAAGTCACCCACTCCAGAGACTGTGGCCTTGCACTCCCCAGGGCAAAGCAATGGGCATGTTGTCCCATCCAAAAGCAGTGGGCAAGTCACCCACCTGAGAGACTGTGGCCTTGCACTCCCTAGGACAAAGACATGGGCATGTTGCCCCATCCAGAAGCAGTGGGCAAGTCGCCCCCCTGAGGGACTGTGGCCTTGCACTCCCCAGGACAAAGCAATGGGCATCTTGCCCCCTCCAGAAACAGTGGGCAAATCACCCACTCCAGAGACTGTGGCCTTGCACTCCCCAGAACAAAGCAATGGGCAAGGTGTCCCATGTAGACCGAGTGGGCAAGTAACCCACTTCACAGACTGTGGCCTTGCATTCCCCAGGACCATGCAATGGGCATGTTGCCCCATCGAGAAGCTGTGGGTAAGTCACCCACCTGAGGGACTGTGGCCTTGCACTCCCCAGGACAAAGCAATTGGCATGTTTCCCCCTCCAGAAGCAGTGGGCAAGTCCCCCATTCCAGAGACTGTGGCCTTGCACTCCCCAGGACAAAGCAATGGGCATGTTGCTGCATCCAGAACCAGTGGGCAAGTCACCCTCCTGAGAGACTGTGGTCTTGCACTCCCTGGGACAATGTAATGGGCATGTTGCCCCCTCTAGAACCAGTGGGCAAGTCACCCACTCCAGAGACTGTGGCTTTGCACTCCCCAGGAAGAAGCAATGGGCATGTTGCCCCCTCCAGAACCAGTGGGCAAGTCACCCACCTGAGAGACTGTGGCCTTGCACTCCCCAGGACAAAGAAATGGGCAAGTTGTCCTATCTAGACCCAGTGGGCAAGTCACCCACAACAGAGACTCTGGCCTTGCACTCCCAGGGCAAAGCAATTGGCATGTTGTCCCATCCAAAAGAAGTGGACAAATCACCCACCTGAGAGACTGTGGCCTTGCACTCCCCAGGACAAAGCAATGGGCATGTTGCTGCATCCAGAACCAGTGGTCAAGTCACCCTCCTGAGAGACTGTGGTCTTGCACTCCCTGGGACAAAGGAATGGGCATGTTGCACCCTCCAGAACCAGTGGGCAGGTCACCCACTCCAGAGACTGTGGCCTTGCACTCCCCAGGACAAAGCAATTGGCATGTTTCCCCCTCCAGAAGCAGTGGACAAGGCACCCACTCCAGAGACTGTGGCCTTGCAATCGTCAGAACAAAGCAATTGGCAAGTTGTCCTCTGTAGACCCAGTGGGCAAGTCCCCCACTCCAGAAGACTGTGGCCTTGCACTCCCCAGGACAAAGCAATGGGCATGTTGCACCCTCCAGAACCAGTGGGCAGGTCACCCACTCCAGAGACTGTGGCCTTGCACTCCCCTGGTCAAAGCAAAGGGCATGTTGCCAACTCCAGAACCAGTATGCATGTCACCCACTTGAGAGACTGTGGCCTTGCACTCCCCAGGACAAAGCAATGGGCATGTTGCCTCCTCCAGAAGCAGTGCGCAAGTCACCCACTCCAGAGACTGTGGCCTTGCACTCCCCAGGACAAAGCAATGGGCATGTTGCCCCTCCCGAAGCAGTGGGCAAGTCACCCACACCAGAGACTGTGGCCTTGCATGCCCAAGGACAAAGCAAAGGGTATTTTTCCCTATCCAACAGCAGTGGGCAAGTCACCGACCTGAGAGACTGTGGCCTTGCACTCCCGAGGACAAAGCAATGGGCATGTTGCCCCCTCCAGAAGCAGTGGGCAAGTCCCCCTATCCAGGGACTGTGGCCTTGCCCTCCCCAGGAAAAAGCAATGGGCATGTTGCTGCATCAAGAACCAGTGGGCAAGTCACCCGCCTGAGAGACTGTGGTCTTGCACTCCCTGGGACAAAGGAATGGGCATGTTGCCCCCTCCAGAACCAGTGGGAAAGTCACCCACTTCCAGAGACTGTGGCCTTGCAGTCCCCAGGACAAAGCAATGGGCAAGTTGCCCCCTCCAGAACCAGTGGGCAAGTCACCCACTTGAGAGACTTTGGCCTTCCACTGCCCAGGATAAAGCAATGGGCATCTTGCTTCCTCCAGAAACAGTGGGAAGTCACCCACTTCAGAGACTGTGGCCTTGCACTCCCCATCACAAAGCAATGGGCATGTTGCCTCCTCCAGAAGCAGTGGGCAAGTCACCCACTCCAGAGACTGTGGCCTTGCACTCCCCAGGACAAAGCAATGGGCATGTTGCCCCTCCAGAAGCAGTGGGCAAGTCACCCACACCAGAGACTGTGGCCTTGCATGCCCCAGGTCAAAGCAATGGGCATTTTTCCCCATCCAACAGCAGTGGGCAAGTCACCCACCTGAGAGACTGTGGCCTTGCACTCCCCAGGACAAAGCAATGGGCATGTTGCCCCCTCCAGAAGCAGTGGGCAAGTCACCCACGCCAGAGACTGTGGCCTTGCACTCCCCAGGACAAAGCAATGGGCAAGTTGTTCCCTCTAGAACCAGTGGGCAAGTCACCCACCCCAGAGACTGTGGCCTTGCACTTCTCAGGACAAAGGAATGGGCATGTTGCCTCTCCAGAACCAGTGGGCAAGTCACCCACACCAGAGACTCTGGCCTTGCACTCCCCAGGGCAAAGCAATGGGCATGTTGTCCCATCCAAAAGAAGTGGGCAAATCACCCACCTGAGAGACTGTGGCCTTGCACTCCCCAGGACAAAGAAATGGGCATATTGCCTCCTCCAGAAGCAGTGGGCAAGTCACCCACTCCAGAGACTGTGGCCTTGCAATCCCCATGACAAAGCAATGGGCATGTTGCCCCATCCTGAAGCAGTGGGCAAGTCGCCCACCTGAGGGACTGTGGCCTTGCACTCCCCAGGACAAAGCAATGGGCATCTTGCCACCTCCAGAAGCAGTTGTCAAGGCACCCACTCCAGAGACTGTGGCCTTGCACTCCCCGGGACAAAGCAATGGGCATGTTGCCCCTCCAGAAGCAGTGGGCAAGTCACCCACACCAGAGACTGTGGCCTTGCACGCCCCAGGACAAAGCAATGGGCATTTTTCCCCATCCAGCAGCAGTGGGCAAGTCACCCACCTGAGAGACTGTGGCCTTGCACTCCCCAGGACAAAGCAATGGGCATGTTGCCCCCTCCAGAAGCAGTGGGCAAGTCTCCCACGCCAGAGACTGTGGCCTTGCACTCCCCAGGACAAAGCAATGGGCAAGTTGTACCCTCTAGAACCAGTGGGCAAGTCACCCACCCCGGAGACTGTGGCCTTGCACTTTTCAGGACAAAGGAATGGGCATGTTGCCTCTCCAGAACCAGTGGGCAAGTCACCCACACCAGAGACTCTGGCCTTGCACTCCCCAGGTCAAAGCAAAGGGCATGTTGCCAACTCCAGAACCAGTATGCATGTCACCCACTTGAGAGACTGTGGCCTTGCACTCCCCAGGACAAAGCAATGGGCATGTTGCCTCCTCCAGAAGCAGTGCGCAAGTCACCCACTCCAGAGACTGTGGCCTTGCACTCCCCAGGACAAAGCAATGGGCAAGTTGCCCCTCCCGAAGCAGTGGGCAAGTCACCCACACCAGAGACTGTGGCCTTGCATGCCCAAGGACAAAGCAAAGGGTATTTTTCCCTATCCAACAGCAGTGGGCAAGTCACCGACCTGAGAGACTGTGGCCTTGCACTCCCGAGGACAAAGCAATGGGCATGTTGCCCCCTCCAGAAGCAGTGGGCAAGTCCCCCTATCCAGGGACTGTGGCCTAGCCCTCCCCAGGAAAAAGCAATGGGCATGTTGCTGCATCAAGAACCAGTGGGCAAGTCACCCGCCTGAGAGACTGTGGTCTTGCACTCCCTGGGACAAAGGAATGGGCATGTTGCCCCCTCCAGAACCAGTGGGAAAGTCACCCACTTCCAGAGACTATGGCCTTGCACTCCCCAGGACAAAGCAATGGGCAAGTTGCCCCCTCCAGAACCAGTGGGCAAGTCACCCACTTGAGAGACTTTGGCCTTGCACTCCCCAGGATAAAGCAATGGGCATCTTGCTTCCTCCAGAAACAGTGGGAAGTCACCCACTTCAGAGACTGTGGCATTGCACTCCCCATCACAAAGCAATGGGCATGTTGCCTCCTCCAGAAGCAGTGGGCAAGTCACCCACTCCAGAGACTGTGGCCTTGCACTCCCCAGGACAAAGCAATGGGCATGTTGACCCTCCAGAAGCAGTGGGCAAGTCACCCACACCAGAGACTGTGGCCTTGCATGCCCCAGGTCAAAGCAATGGGCATTTTTCCCCATCCAACAGCAGTGGGCAAGTCACCCACCTGAGAGACTGTGGCCTTGCACTCCCCAGGACAAAGCAATGGGAATGTTGCCCCCTCCAGAAGCAGTGGGCAAGTCACCCACGCCAGAGACTGTGGCCTTGCACTCCCCAGGACAAAGCAATGGGCAAGTTGTTCCCTCTAGAACCAGTGGGCAAGTCACCCACCCCAGAGACTGTGGCCTTGCACTTCTCAGGACAAAGGAATGGGCATGTTGCCTCTCCAGAACCAGTGGGCAAGTCACCCACACCAGAGACTGTGGCCTTGCACTCCCCAGGGCAAAGCAATGGGCATGTTGTCCCATCCAAAAGCAGTGGGCAAGTCACCCACCTGAGAGACTGTGGCCTTGCACTCCCTAGGACAAAGACATGGGCATGTTGCCCCATCCAGAAGCAGTGGGCAAGTCGCCCACCTGAGGGACTGTGGCCTTGCACTCCCCAGGACAAAGCAATGGGCATCTTGCCCCCTCCAGAAACAGTGGGCAAATCACCCACTCCAGAGACTGTGGCCTTGCACTCCCCAGAACAAAGCAATGGGCAAGGTGTCCCATGTAGACCGAGTGGGCAAGTAACCCACTTCACAGGCTGTGGCCTTGCATTCCCCAGGACCATGCAATGGGCATGTTGCCCCATCGAGAAGCAGTGGGTAAGTCACCCACCTGAGGGACTGTGGCCTTGCACTCCCCAGGACAAAGCAATTGGCATGTTTCCCCCTCCAGAAGCAGTGGGCAAGTCCCCCATTCCAGAGACTGTGGCCTTGCACTCCCCAGGACAAAGCAATGGGCATGTTGCTGCATCCAGAACCAGTGGGCAAGTCACCCTCCTGAGAGACTGTGGTCTTGCACTCCCTGGGACAATGTAATGGGCATGTTGCCCCCTCTAGAACCAGTGGGCAAGTCACCCACTCCAGAGACTGTGGCTTTGCACTCCCCAGGAAGAAGCAATGGGCATGTTGCCCCCTCCAGAACCAGTGGGCAAGTCACCCACCTGAGAGACTGTGGCCTTGCACTCCCCAGGACAAAGAAATGGGCAAGTTGTCCTCTCTAGACCCAGTGGGCAAGTCACCCACAACAGAGACTCTGGCCTTGCACTCCCAGGGCAAAGCAATGGGCATGTTGTCCCATCCAAAAGAAGTGGACAAATCACCCACCTGAGAGACTGTGGCCTTGCACTCCCCAGGACAAAGAAATGGGCATGTTGCCTCCTCCAGAAGCAGTGGGCAAGTTACCCACTCCAGAGACTGTGGCCTTGCACTCCCCATGACAAAGCAATGGGCATGTTGCCCCATCCTGAAGCAGTGGGCAAGTCACCCACCTGAGGGACTGTGGCCTTGCACTCCCCAGGACAAAGCAATTGGCATGTTTCCCCCTCCAGAAGCAGTGGACAAGGCACCCACTCCAGAGACTGTGGCCTTGCACTCGTCAGAACAAAGCAATTGGCAAGTTGTCCTCTGTAGACCCAGTGGGCAAGTCCCCCACTCCAGAAGACTGTGGCCTTGCACTCCCCAGGACAAAGCAATGGGCATGTTGCTGCATCCAGAACCAGTGGGCAAGTCACCCACCTGAGAGACTGTGGTCTTGCACTCCCTGGGACAAAGGAATAGGCATGTTGCACCCTCCAGAACCAGTGGGCAGGTCACCCACTCCAGAGACTGTGGCCTTGCACTCTCCAGGAAGAAGCAATGGGCATGCTGCCCCCTCCAGAACCAGTGGTCAAGTAACCCACTTGAGAGACTGTGGCCTTGCACTCCCCAGGACAAAGCAATGGGCATGTTGCCCCCTCCAGAAGAAGTGGGCAAGTCACCCACGCCAGAGACTGTGGCCTTGCACTCCCCAGGTCAAAGCAAAGGGCATGTTGCCAACTCCAGAACCAGTATGCATGTCACCCACTTGAGAGACTGTGGCCTTGCACTCCCCAGGACAAAGCAATGGGCATGTTGCCTCCTCCAGAAGCAGTGGGCAAGTCACCCACGCCAGAGACTGTGTTCTTGCACTCCCCAGGACAAAGCAATGGGCATCTTGCCCCCTCCAGAAACAGTGGGCAAATCACCCACTCCAGAGACTGTGGCCTTGCACTCCCCAGAACAAAGCAATGGGCAAGGTGTCCCATGTAGACCGAGTGGGCAAGTAACCCACTTCACAGACTGTGGCCTTGCATTCCCCAGGACCATGCAATGGGCATGTTGCCCCATCGAGAAGCAGTGGGTAAGTCACCCACCTGAGGGACTGTGGCCTTGCACTCCCCAGGACAAAGCAATTGGCATGTTTCCCCCTCCAGAAGCAGTGGGCAAGTCCCCCATTCCAGAGACTGTGGCCTTGCACTCCCCAGGACAAAGCAATGGGCATGTTGCTGCATCCAGAACCAGTGGGCAAGTCACCCTCCTGAGAGACTGTGGTCTTGCACTCCCTGGGACAATGTAATGGGCATGTTGCCCCCTCTAGAACCAGGGGGCAAGTCACCCACTCCAGAGACTGTGGCTTTGCACTCCCCAGGAAGAAGCAATGGGCATGTTGCCCCCTCCAGAACCAGTGGACAAGTCACCCACCTGAGAGACTGTGGCCTTGCACTCCCCAGGACAAAGAAATGGGCAAGTTGTCCTCTCTAGACCCAGTGGGCAAGTCACCCACAACAGAGACTCTGGCCTTGCACTCCCAGGGCAAAGCTATGGGCATGTTGTCCCATCCAAAGGAAGTGGACAAATCACCAACCTGAGAGACTGTGGCCTTGCACTCCCCAGGACAAAGAAATGGGCATGTTGCCTCCTCCAGAAGCAGTGGGCAAGTCACCCACTCCAGAGACTGTGGCCTTGCACTCCCCATGACAAAGCAATGGGCATGTTGCCCCATCCTGAAGCAGTGGGCAAGTCACCCACCTGAGGGACTGTGGCCTTGCACTCCCCAGGACAAAGCAATTGGCATGTTTCCCCCTCCAGAAGCAGTGGACAAGGCACCCACTCCAGAGACTGTGGCCTTGCACTCGTCAGAACAAAGCAATTGGCAAGTTGTCCTCTGTAGACCCAGTGGGCAAGTCCCCCACTCCAGAAGACTGTGGCCTTGCACTCCCCAGGACAAAGCAATGGGCATGTTGCTGCATCCAGAACCAGTGGGCAAGTCACCCACCTGAGAGACTGTGGTCTTGCACTCCCTGGGACAAAGGAATAGGCATGTTGCACCCTCCAGAACCAGTGGGCAGGTCACCCACTCCAGAGACTGTGGCCTTGCACTCTCCAGGAAGAAGCAATGGGCATGTTGCCCCCTCCAGAACCAGTGGTCAAGTAACCCACTTGAGAGACTGTGGCCTTGCACTCCCCAGGACAAAGCAATGGGCATGTTGCCCCCTCCAGAAGAAGTGGGCAAGTCACCCACGCCAGAGACTGTGGCCTTGCACTCCCCAGGTCAAAGCAAAGGGCATGTTGCCAACTCCAGAACCAGTATGCATGTCACCCACTTGAGAGACTGTGGCCTTGCACTCCCCAGGACAAAGCAATGGGCATGTTGCCTCCTCCAGAAGCAGTGGGCAAGTCACCCACGCCAGAGACTGTGGCCTTGCACTCCCCAGGACAAAGCAATGGGCAAGTTGTTCCCTCTAGAACCAGTGGGCAAGTCACCCACCCCAGAGACTGTGGCCTTGCACTTCTCAGGACAAAGGAATGGGCATGTTGCCTCTCCAGAACCAGTGGGCAAGTCACCCACACCAGAGTCTGTGGCCTTGCACTCCCCAGGGCAAAGCAATGGGCATGTTGTTCCTTCCAAAAGCAGTGGGCAAGTCACCCACCTGAGAGACTGTGGCCTTGCACTCCCTAGGACAAAGACATGGGCATGTTGCCCCATCCAGAAGCAGTGGGCAAGTCGCCGACCTGAGGGACTGTGGCCTTGCACTCCCCAGGACAAAGCAATGGGCATCTTGCCCCCTCCAGAAACAGTGGGCAAATCACCCACTCCAGAGACTGTGGCCTTGCACTCCCCAGAACAAAGCAATGGGCAAGGTGTCCCATGTAGACCGAGTGGGCAAGTAACCCACTTCACAGACTGTGGCCTTGCATTCCCCAGGACCATGCAATGGGCATGTTGCCCCATCGAGAAGCAGTGGGTAAGTCACCCACCTGAGGGACTGTGGCCTTGCACTCCCCAGGACAAAGCAATTGGCATGTTTCCCCTTCCAGAAGCAGTGGGCAAGTCCCCCATTCCAGAGACTGTGGCCTTGCACTCCCCAGGACAAAGCAATGGGCATGTTGCTGCATCCAGAACCAGTGGGCAAGTCACCCTCCTGAGAGACTGTGGTCTTGCACTCCCTGGGACAATGTAATGAGCATGTTGCCCCCTCTAGAACCAGTGGGCAAGTCACCCACTCCAGAGACTGTGGCATTGCACTCCCCAGAACAAAGTAATGGGCAAGTTGTCCCCTCTGGACCCAGTGTGCAAATTACCCATTCCAGAAACTGTGGCCTTGCATTCCCAAGGAAAAAGGAATGGGCATGCTGCCCCCTCTAGAAGCAGTGGGATATCAGCCACTCCAGAGACTGTGGCCTTGCACTCCCCAGGACAAAGCAATGGGCATGTTGCCCCATCCAGAAGCAGAGGGCAATTCACACACCTGAGAGACTGTGGTCTTGCACTCTACAGGACAAAGCAATGGGCATGTTTCCCCATCCAGAAGCAATGGGCAATTCACACACCTGAGAGACTGCAAGCTTGCACTCCCCAGGATAAAGCAATGGGCATGTTGCCCCCTCCAGAAGCAGTGGGCAAGTCACCCACTCCAGAGACTGTGGCCTTGCACTCCCCAGGACAAAGCAAAGGGCATGTTGCCAACTCCAGAACCAGTAAGCATGTCACCCACTTGAGAGACTGTGGCCTTACACTCCCCAGGACAAAGCAATGGGCATGTTGCCTCCTCCAGAAGCAGTGGGCAAGTCACCCACTCCAGAGACTGTGGCCTTGCACTCCCCAGCACAAAGCAATGGGCATGTTGCCCCTCCAGAAGCAGTGTGCAAGTCACCCACACCAGAGACTGTGGCCTTGCATGCCCCAGGTCAAAGCAATGGGCATTTTTCCCCATCCAACAGCAGTGGGCAAGTCACCCACCTGAGAGACTGTGGCCTTGCACTCCCCAGGACAAAGCAATGGGCATGTTGCCCCCTCCAGAAGCAGTGGGCAAGTCACCCACGCCAGAGACTGTGACCTTGCACTCCCCAGGACAAAGCAATGGGCAAGTTGTTCCCTCTAGAACCAGTGGGCAAGTCACCCACCCCAGAGACTGTGGCCTTGCACTTCTCAGGACAAAGGAATGGGCATGTTGCCTCTCCAGAACCAGTGGGCAAGTCACCCACAGCAGAGACTCTGGCCTTGCACTCCCCAGGGCAAAGCAATGGGCATGTTGTCCCATCCAAAAGAAGTGGGCAAATCACCCACCTGAGAGACTGTGGCCTTGCACTCCCCAGGACAAAGAAAAGGGCATGATGCCTCCTCCAGAGGCAGTGGGCAAGTCACCCATTCCAGAGACTGTGGCCTTGCAATCCCCATGACAAAGCAATGGGCATGTTGCCCCATCCTGAAGCAGTGGGCAAGTCGCCCACCTGAGGGACTGTGGCCTTGCACTCCCCAGGACAAAGCAATGGGCATCTTGCCACCTCCAGAAGCAGTGGTCAAGCCACCCACTCCAGAGACTGTGGCCTTGCACTCCCCGGGACAAAGCAATGGGCATGTTGCCCCTCCAGAAGCAGTGGGCAAGTCACCCACACCAGAGACTGTGGCCTTGCACGCCCCAGGACAAAGCAATGGGCATTTTTCCCCATCCAGCAGCAGTGGGCAAGTCACCCACCTGAGAGACTGTGGCCTTGCACTCCCCAGGACAAAGCAATGGGCATGTTGCCCCCTCCAGAAGCAGTGGGCAAGTCTCCCACGCCAGAGACTGTGGCCTTGCACTCCCCAGGACAAAGCAATGGGCAAGTTGTACCCTATAGAACCAGTGGGCAAGTCACCCACCCGGAGACTGTGGCCTTGCACTTCTCAGGACAAAGGAATGGGCATGTTGGCTCTCCAGAACCAGTGGGCAAGTCACCCACACCAGAGACTCTGGCCTTGCACTCCCAAGGGCAAAAAATGGGCATGTTGTCCCATCCAAAAGAAGTGGGCAAATCACCCACCTGAGAGACTGTGGCCTTGCACTCCCCAAGACAAAGAAAAGGGCATGATGCCTCCTCCAGAAGCAGTGGGCAAGTCACCCACTCCAGAGACTGTGGCCTTGCACTCCCCATGACAAAGCAATGGGCATGTTGCCCCATCCTGAAGCAGTGGGCAAGTAGCCCACCTGAGGGACTGTGGCCTTGCACTCCCCAGAACAAAGCAATGGGCATCTTGCCCCCTCCAGAAGCAGTGGGCAAGGCACCCACTCCAGAGACTGTGGCCTTGCACTCCCCAGAACAAAGCAATGGGCAAGTTGTCCTCTCTAGACCCAGTGGGGAAATCCCGAAGCTCCACAGACTGTGGCCTTGCACTCCCCAGAACAAAGCAATGGGCATGTTACCCCAACCAGAAGCAGTGGGCAAGTCTCCCACGCCAGAGACTGTGGCCTTGCACTCCCCAGGACAAAGCAATGGGCAAGTTGTACCCTATAGAACCAGTGGGCAAGTCACCCACCCGGAGACTGTGGCCTTGCACTTCTCAGGACAAAGGAATGGGCATTTTGCCTCTCCAGAACCAGTGGGCAAGTCACCCACACCAGAGACTCTGGCCTTGCACTCCCAAGGGCAAAAAATGGGCATGTTGTCCCATCCAAAAGAAGTGGGCAAATCACCCACCTGAGAGACTGTGGCCTTGCACTCCCCAGGACAAAGAAAAGGGCATGATGCCTCCTCCAGAAGCAGTGGGCAAGTCACCCACTCCAGAGACTGTGGCCTTGCACTCCCCATGACAAAGCAATGGGCATGTTACCCCATCCTGAAGCAGTGGGCAAGTCGCCCACCTGAGAGACTGTGGCCTTGCAGTCCCAAGGACGAAGCAATGGACATGTTGCCCCCTCCGGAAGCAGTGGGCAAGGCACCCACTCTAGAGACTGTGGCATTGCACTCCCCAGAACAAAGCAATGGGCAAGTTGTCCCCTCTGGACCCAGTGGGCAAATTACCCATTCCAGAGACTGTGGCCTTGCATTCCCCAGGAAAAAGGAATGGGCATGCTGCCCCCTCTAGAAGCAGTGGGATTTCAGCCACTCCAGAGACTATGGCCTTGCACTCCCCAGGACAAAGCAATGGGCATGTTGCCCCATCCAGAAGCAGAGGGCAATTCACACACCTGAGAGACTGTGGTCTTGCACTCCCCAGGACAAAGCAATGGGCATATTTCCCCATCCAGAAGCAGTGGGTAATTCACACACCTGAGAGACTGCGAGCTTGCACTCCCCAGGATAAAGCAATGGGCATGTTGCCCCCTCCAGAAGCAGTGGGCAAGTCACCCACTCCAGAGACTGTGGCCTTGCACTCCCCAGGACAAAGCAAAGGGCATGTTGCCAACTCCAGAACCAGTAAGCATGTCACACACTTGAGAGACTGTGACCTTACACTCCCCAGGACAAAGCAATGGGCATGTTGCCTCCTCCAGAAGCAGTGGGCAAGTCACCCACTCCAGAGACTGTGGCCTTGCACTCCCGAGGACAAAGCAATGGGCATGTTGCCCCTCCAGAAGCAGTGGGCAAGTCACCCACACCAGAGACTGTGGCCTTGCATGCCCCAGGTCAAGGCAATGGGCATTTTTCTCCATCCAACAGCAGTGGGCAAGTCACCCACCTGAGAGACTGTGGCCTTGCACTCCCCAGGACAAAGCAATGAGCATGTTGCCGCCTCCAGAAGCAGTGGGCTAGTCACCCACGCCAGAGACTGTGGCCTTGCACTCCGCAGGACAAAGCAATGGGCAAGTTGTCCCCTCTAGAACCAGTGGGCAAGTCACCCACCCCAGAGACTGTTGCTTTGCACTTCTCAGGACGAAGGAATGGGCATGGTGCCTCTCCAGAACCAGTGGGCAAGTCACCCACACCAGAGACTGTGGCCTTGCACTCCCCAGGGCAAAGCAATGGGCATGTTGTCCCATCCAAAAGCAGTGGGCAAGTCACCCACCTGAGAGACTGTGGCCTTGCACTCCCTAGGACAAAGACATGGGCATGTTGCCCCATCCAGAAGCAGTGGGCAAGTCTCCCACCTGAGGGACTGTGGCCTTGCACTCCCCAGGACAAAGCAATGGGCATCTTGCCCCCTCCAGAAGCAGTGGGCAAATCACCCACTCCAGAGACTGTGGCCTTGCACTCCCCAGAACAAAGCAATGGGCAAGGTGTCCCATGTAGACCGAGTGGGCAAGTAACCCACTTCACAGACTGTGGCCTTGCATTCCCCAGGACCATGCAATGGGCATGTTGCCCCATCGAGAAGCAGTGGGTAAGTCACCCACCTGAGGGACTGTGGCCTTGCACTATCCAGGACAAAGCAATTGGCATGTTTCCACCTCCAGAAGCAGTGGGCAAGTCCCCCATTCCAGAGACTGTGGCCTTGCACTCCCCAGGACAAAGCAATGGGCATGTTGCTGCATCCAGAACCAGTGGGCATTCACCCTCCTGAGAGACTGTGGTCTTGCACTCCCTGGGACAATGTAATGAGCATGTTGCCCCCTCTAGAACCAGTGGGCAAGTCACCCACTCCAGAGACTGTGGCATTGCACTCCCCAGAACAAAGCAATGGGCAAGTTGTCCCCTCTGGACCCAGTGTGCAAATTACCCATTCCAGAAACTGTGGCCTTGCATTCCCAAGGAAAAAGGAATGGGCATGCTGCCCCCTCTAGAAGCAGTGGGATATCAGCCACTCCAGAGACTGTGGCCTTGCACTCCCCAGGACAAAGCAATGGGCATGTTGCCCCATCCAGAAGCAGAGGGCAATTCACACACCTGAGAGACTGTGGTCTTGCACTCTACAGGACAAAGCAATGGGCATGTTTCCCCATCCAGAAGCAATGGGCAATTCACACACCTGAGAGACTGCAAGCTTGCACTCCCCAGGATAAAGCAATGGGCATGTTGCCCCCTCCAGAAGCAGTGGGCAAGTCACCCACTCCAGAGACTGTGGCCTTGCACTCCCCAGGACAAAGCAAAGGGCATGTTGCCAACTCCAGAACCAGTAAGCATGTCACCCACTTGAGAGACTGTGGCCTTACACTCCCCAGGACAAAGCAATGGGCATGTTGCCTCCTCCAGAAGCAGTGGGCAAGTCACCCACTCCAGAGACTGTGGCCTTGCACTCCCCAGCACAAAGCAATGGGCATGTTGCCCCTCCAGAAGCAGTGTGCAAGTCACCCACACCAGAGACTGTGGCCTTGCATGCCCCAGGTCAAAGCAATGGGCATTTTTCCCCATCCAACAGCAGTGGGCAAGTCACCCACCTGAGAGACTGTGGCCTTGCACTCCCCAGGACAAAGCAATGGGCATGTTGCCCCCTCCAGAAGCAGTGGGCAAGTCACCCACGCCAGAGACTGTGGCCTTGCACTCCCCAGGACAAAGCAATGGGCAAGTTGTTCCCTCTAGAACCAGTGGGCAAGTCACCCACCCCAGAGACTGTGGCCTTGCACTTCTCAGGACAAAGGAATGGGCATGTTGTCCCATCCAAAAGAAGTGGGCAAATCACCCACCTGAGAGACTGTGGCCTTGCACTCCCCAGGACAAAGAAAAGGGCATGATGCCTCCTCCAGAAGCAGTGGGCAAGTCACCCACTCCAGAGACTGTGGCCTTGCAATCCCCATGACAAAGCAATGGGCATGTTGCCCCATCCTGAAGCAGTGGGCAAGTCGCCCACCTGAGGGACTGTGGCCTTCCACTCCCCAGGACAAAGCAATGGGCATCTTGCCACCTCCAGAAGCAGTGGTCAAGGCACCCACTCCAGAGACTGTGGCCTTGCACTCCCCGGGACAAAGTAATGGGCATGTTGCCCCTCCAGAAGCAGTGGGCAAGTCACCCAAACCAGAGACTGTGGCCTTGCACGCCCCAGGACAAAGCAATGGGTATTTTTCCCCATCCAGCAGCAGTGGGCAAGTCACCCACCTGAGAGACTGTGGCCTTGCACTCCCCAGGACAAAGCAATGGGCATGTTGCCCCCTCCAGAAGCAGTGGGCAAGTCTCCCACGCCAGAGACTGTGGCCTTGCACTCCCCAGGACAAAGCAATGGGCAAGTTGTACCCTATAGAACCAGTGGGCAAGTCACCCACCCGGAGACTGTGGCCTTGCACTTCTCAGGACAAAGGAATGGGCATGTTGCCTCTCCAGAACCAGTGGGCAAGTCACCCACACCAGAGACTCTGGCCTTGCACTCCCAAGGGCAAATAATGGGCATGTTGTCCCATCCAAAAGAAGTAGGCAAATCACCCACCTGAGAGACTGTGGCCTTGCACTCCCCAAGACAAAGAAAAGGGCATGATGCCTCCTCCAGAAGCAGTGGGCAAGTCACCCACTCCAGAGACTGTGGCCTTGAACTCCCCATGACAAAGCAATGGGCATGTTGCCCCATCCTGAAGCAGTGGGCAAGTCGCCCACCTGAGGGACTGTGGCCTTGCACTCCCCAGGACAAAGCAATGGGCATCTTGCCCCCTCCAGAAGCAGTGGGCAAGGCACCCACTCCAGAGACTGTGGCCTTGCACTCCCCAGAACAAAGCAATGGGCAAGTTGTCCTCTCTAGACCCAGTGGGGAAATCCCGAAGCTCCACAGACTGTGGCCTTGCACTCCCCAGGACAAAGCAATGGGCATGTTACCCCAACCAGAAGCAGTGGGCAATTCTCCCACGCCAGAGACTGTGGCCTTGCACTCCCCAGGACAAAGCAATGGGCAAGTTGTACCCTATAGAAGCAGTGGGCAAGTCACCCACCCGGAGACTGTGGCCTTGCACTTCTCAGGACAAAGGAATGGGCATGTTGCCTCTCCAGAACCAGTGGGCAAGTCACCCACACCAGAGACTCTGGCCTTGCACTCCCAAGGGTAAAAAATGGGCATGTTGTCCCATCCAAAAGAAGTGGGCAAATCACCCACCTGAGAGACTGTGGCCTTGCACTCCCCAGTACAAAGAAAAGGGCATGATGCCTCCTCCTGAAGCAGTGGGCAAGTCACCCACTCCAGAGACTGTGGCCTTGCACTCCCCATGACAAAGCAATGGGCATGTTGCCCAATCCTGAAGCAGTGGGCAAGTCGCCCACCTAAGAGACTGTGGCCTTGCAGTCCCAAGGACGAAGCAATGGACATGTTGCCCCCTCCGGAAGCAGTGGGCAAGGCACCCACTCTAGAGACTGTGGCATTGAACTCCCCAGAACAAAGCAATGGGCAAGTTGTCCCCTCTGGACCCAGTGGGCAAATTACCCATTCCAGAGACTGTGGCCTTGCATTCCCCAGGAAAAAGGAATGGGCATGCTGCCCCCTCTAGAAGCAGTGGGATTTCAGCCACTCCAGAGACTATGGCCTTGCACTCCCCAGGACAAAGCAATGGGCATGTTGCCCCATCCAGAAGAAGAGGGCAATTCACACACCTGAGAGACTGTGGTCTTGCACTCCCCAGGACAAAGCAATGGGCATGTTTCCCCATCCAGAAGCAGTGGGCAATTCACACACCTGAGAGACTGCGAGCTTGCACTCCCCAGGATAAAGCAATGGGCATGTTGCCCCCTCCAGAAGCAGTGGGCAAGTCACCCACTTCAGAGACAGTGGCCTTGCACTCCCCAGGACAAAGCAAAGGGCATGTTGCCAACTCAAGAACCAGTAAGCATGTCACACACTTGAGAGACTGTGACCTTACACTCCCCAGGACAAAGCAATGGGCATGTTGCCTCCTCCAGAAGCAGTGGGCAAGTCACCCACTCCAGAGACTGTGGCCTTGCACTCCCGAGGACAAAGCAATGGGCATGTTGCCCCTCCAGAAGCAGTGGGCAAGTCACCCACACTAGAGACTGTGGCCTTGCATGCCCCAGGTCAAGGCAATGGCCATTTTTCCCCATCCAACAGCAGTGGGCAAGTCACCCACCTGAGAGACTGTGGCCTTGCACTCCCCAGGACAAAGCAATGAGCATGTTGCCGCCTCCAGAAGCAGTGGGCAAGTCACCCTCGCCAGAGACTGTGGCCTTGCACTCCGCAGGACAAAGCAATGGGCAAGTTGTCCCCTCTAGAACCAGTGGGCAAGTCACCCACCCCAGAGACTGTGGCTTTGCACTTCTCAGGACGAAGGAATGGGCATGGTGCCTCTCCAGAACCAGTGGGCAAGTCACCCACACCAGAGACTGTGGCCTTGCACTCCCCAGGGCAAAGCAATGGGCATGTTGTCCCATCCAAAAGCAGTGGGCAAGTCACCCACCTGAGAGACTGTGGCCTTGCAATCCCTAGGACAAAGACATGGGCATGTTGCCCCATCCAGAAGCAGTGGGCAAGTCTCCCACCTGAGGGACTGTGGCCTTGCACTCCCCAGGACAAAGCAATGGGCATCTTGCCCCCTCCAGAAGCAGTGGGCAAATCACCCACTCCAGAGACTGTGGCCTTGCACTCCCCAGAACAAAGCAATGGGCAAGGTGTCCCATGTAGACCCAGTGGGCAAGTCACCCACTCCAGAGACTGTGGCCTTGCACTCCCCAGGACAAAGCAATGGGCATGTTGCTGCATCCAGAACCAGTGGGCAAGTCACCCACCTGAGAGACTGTGGTCTTGCACTCCCTGGGACAAAGGAATGGGCATGTGTCACCCTCCAGAAGCAGTGGGCAGGTCACCCACTCCAGAGACTGTGGCCTTGCACTCCCCAGGAAGAAGCAATGGGCATGTTGCCCCCTCCAGAACCAGTGGGCAAGTCACCCACTTGAGAGACTGTGTCCTTGCACTCCCCAGGACAAAGCAATGGGCATGTTGCCCCCTCCAGAAGAAGTGGGCAAGTCACCCACGCCAGAGACTGTGACCTTGCACTTCTCAGGACAAAGGAATGGGCATGTTGCATCTCCAGAACCACTGGGCAAGTCACCCACAACAGAGACTCTGGCCTTGCACTCCCCAGGGCAAAGCAATGGGCATGTTGTCCCATCCAAAAGAAGTGGGCAAATCACCCACCTGAGAGACTGTGGCCTTGCACTCCCCAGGACAATTAAATGGGCATGTTGCCTCCTCCAGAAGCAGTGGGCAAGTCACCCACTCCAGAGACTGTGGCCTTGCACTCCCCAGGACAAAGCAATGGGCATGTTGCCCCTCCAGAAGCAGTGGGCAATTCAACCACACCAGAGACTGTGGCCTTGCATGCCCCAGGTCAAAGCAATGGGCATTTTTCCCCATCCAACAGAAGTGGGCAAGTCACCCACCTGAGAGACTGTGGCCTTGCACTCCTCAGGACCAAGCAATGGGCATGTTGGCCCCTCCAGAAGCAGTGGGCAAGTCACCCACGCCAGAGACTGTGGCCTTGCACTCCCCAGGACAAAGCAATGGGCAAGTTGTCCCCTCTAGAACCAGTGGGCAAGTCACCCACCCCCGAGACTGTGGCCTTGCACTTCTCAGGACAAAGGAATGGGCATGTTGCCTCTCCAGAACCAGTGGGCAAGTCACCCACACCAGAGACTGTGGCCTTGCACTCCCCAGGGCAAAGCAATGGGCATGTTGTCCCATCCAAAAGCAGTGGGCAAGTCACCCACCTGAGAGACTGTGGCCTTGCACTCCCTAGGACAAATAATTGGGCATGTTGCCCCCTCCAGAAGCAGTGGGCAAGTCACCCACTCCAGAGACTGTGGCCTTGCACTCCCCATGACAAAGCAATGGGCATGTTGCCCCATCCAGAAGCAGTGGGCAAGTCGCCCACCTGAGGGACTGTGGCCTTGCACTCCCCAGGACAAAGCAATGGGCATCTTGCCCCCTCCAGAAGCAGTGGGCAAGTCACCCACTCCAGAGACTGTGGCCTTGCATTCCCCAGAACAAAGCAATGGGCAAGTTGTCCCATGTAGACCGAGCAACATGCCCATTTCTTTGTCCTAGGGAGTCCAAGGCCACAGTCTCTCAGGTGGGTGACTTGCTCACTGCTTTTGGATGGGACAACATGCCCATTGCTTTGCCCTGGGGAGTGCAAGGCCACAGTCTCTGGTGTGGGTGACTTGCCCTCTGGTTCTGGAGAGGCAACATGCCCATTCCTTTGTCCTGAGAAGAGCAAGGCCACAGTCTTGGGGGTGGGTTACTTGCCCACTGGTTCTAGAGGGGACAAGTTGCCCATTGTTCATCCTGGGGAGTGCAAGGCCACAGTCTCTGGCGTGGGTGACTTGCCCACTGCTTCTGGAGGGGGCAACATGCCCATTGCTTTGTCCTGGGGAGTGCAAGGCCACAGTCTCTCAGGTGGGTGACTTGCCCACTTCTGTTGGATGGGGAAACATGCCCATTGCTTTGACCTGGGGCATGCAAGGCCACAGTCTCTGGTGTGGGTGAATTGCCCACTGCTTCTGGAGGGGCAACATGCCCATTGCTTTGTCCTGGGGAGTGCAAGGCCACAGTCTCTGGAGTGGGTGACTTGCCCACTGCTTCTGGAGGAGGCAACATGCCCATTGCTTTATCCTGGGGAGTGTAAAGCCACAGTCTCTCAAGTGGGTGACATGCTTACTGGTTCTGGAGTTGGCAACATGCCCTTTGCTTTGTCCTGGGGAGTGCAAGGCCACAGTCTCTGGAGTGTGTGACTTGCCCACTGCTTCTGGAGGGGGCAACATGCCCATTGCTTTATCCTGGGGAGTGCAAGCTCGCAGTCTCTCAGGTGTGTGAATTGCACATTGCTTCTGGATGGGGAAACATGCCCATTGCTTTGTCCTGGGGACTGCAAGACCACAGTATCTCAGGTGTGTGAATTGCCCTCTGCTTCTGGATGGGGCAACATGCCCATTGCTTTGTTCTGGGGAGTGCAAGGCCACAGACTCTCAGGTGGCTGAAATCCCACTGCTTCTAGAGGGGGCAGCATACCCATTCCTTTTTCCTGGGGAATGCAAGGCCACAGTCTCTGGAATGGGTAATTTGCCCACTGGGTCCAGAGGGGACAACTTGCCCATTGCGTTGTTCTGGGGAGTGCAATGCCAAAGTCTCTGGAGTGGGTGCCTTGCCCACTGCTTCCGGAAAGGGCAACATGTCCATTGCTTCGTCCTGGGGAGTGCAAGGCCAAAGTCTCTCAGGTGGGTGACTTGCCCACTGCTTCTGGTTGGGGTAACATGCCCATTGCTTTGTCCTGGGGAGTGCAAGGCCACAGTCTCTGGAGTTTGGGACTTCCCCACTGGGTCTAGAGAGGACAACTTGCCCATTGCTTTGTTCTGGGGAGTGCAAGGCCACAGTCTCTGGAGTGGGTGCCTTGCCCACTGCTTCTGGAGGGGGCAAGATGCCCATTGCTTTGTCCTGGGGAGTGCAAGGCCACAGTCCCTCAGGTGGGCGACTTGCCCACTGCTTCAGGATGGGGCAACATGCCCATTGCTTTGTCATGGGGAGTGCAAGGCCACAGTCTCTGGAGTGGGTGACTTGCCCACTGCTTCTGGAGGATGCAACATGCCCATTTAATTGTCCTTGGGAGTGCAAGGCCACAGTCTCTCAGGTGGGTGATTTGCCCACTTCTTTTGGATGGGACAACATGCCCACTGCTTTGCCCTGGGGAGTGCAAGGCCAGAGTCTCTGTTGTGGGTGACTTGCCCACTGGTTCTGGAGAGGCAACATGCCCATTCCTTTGTCCTGAGAAGGGCAAGTTCACAGTCTCTGGCGTGAGTGACTTCCCCACTTCTTCTGGAGGGGGCAACATGCCCATTGCTTTGTCCTGGGGAGTGCAAGGCCACAGTCTCTCAAGTGGGTGACTTGCCCACTGGTTCTGGAGGGGGCAACATGCCCATTGCTTCATCCTGGGGAGTGCAAGGCCACAGTCTCTGGAGTGGGTGACCTGCCCACTGGTTCTGGAGGGTGCAACATGCCCATTCCTTTGTCCTAGGGAGTGCAAGACCACAGTCTCTCAGGTGGGTGACTTGCCCACTGGTTCTGGATGCAGCAACATGCCCATTGCTTTGTCCTGAGGAGTGCAAGGCCACAGTCTCTGGAGTGGGAGACTTGCCCACTGGGTCTACAGAGGACAACTTGCCAATTGCTTTGTTCTGACGAGTGCAAGGCCACAGTCTCTGGAGTGGGTGCCCTGCCCACTGCTTCTGGAGGGGGAAACATGCCAATTGCTTTGTCCTGGGGAGTGCAAGGCCACAGTCCCTCAGGTGGGTGACTTGCCCACTGCTTCTGGTTGAGGCAACATGCCCATTTCTTAGTCCTGGGGAGTGCAAGGCCACAGTCTCTCAGGTGGGTGATTTGCCCACTTCTTTTGGATGGGACAACATGCCCATTGCTTTGCCCTGGGGAGTGCAAGGACAGAGTCTCTGTTGTGGGTGACTTGCCCACTGGTTCTGGAGAGGCAACATGCCCATTCCTTTGTCCTGAGAAGTGCAAGGCCACAGTCTCTGGCGTGGGTGACTTGCCCACTGCTTCTGGAGGAGGCAACATGCCCATTTCTTTGTCCTGGGGAGTGCAAGGCCACAGTCTCTCAGGTGGGTGACTTGCCCACTGGTTCTGGAGGGGGCAACATGCCCATAGCTTCTTCCTGGGGAGTGCAAAGCCACAGTCTCTGGAGTGGGTGACTTGCCCACTGGTTCTGGAGGGGGCAACATGCCCATTACATTGTCCCAGGGAGTGCAAGACCACAGTCTCTCAGGAGGGTGACTTGCCCACTGGTTCTGAATGCAGCAACATGCCCATTGCTTTGTCCTGGGGAGTGCAAGGCCACAGTCTCTGGAGTGGGGGACTTGCCCACTGAGTCTACAGAGGACAACTTGCCAATTGCTTTGTTCTGACGAGTGCAAGGCCACAGTCTCTGGAGTGGGTGCCCTGCCCACTGCTTCTGGAGGAGGAAACATGCCAATTGCTTTGTCCTGGGAAGTGCAAGGCCACAGTCCCTCAGGTGGGTGACTTACCCACTGCTTCTCGATGGGGCAACATGCCCATTGCATGGTCCTGGGGAATGCAAGGCCACAGTCTTGCACTCCCTAGGACAAAGAAATGGGCATGTTGCCCCCTCCAGAAGCAGTGGGCAAGTCACCCACTCCAGAGACTGTGGCCTTGCACTCCCCATGACAAAGCAATGGGCATGTTGCCCCCTCCAGAAGCAGTGGGCAAGTCACGCACGCCAGAGACTGTGGCCTTGCACTCCCCAGGACAAAGCAATGTGCAAGTTGTCCCCTCTAGAACCAGTGGGCAAGTCACCCACCCCCGAGACTGTAGCCTTGCACTTCTCAGGACAAAGGAATGGGCATGTTGCCTCTCCAGAACCAGTGGGCAAGTCACCCACACCAGAGACTGTGGCCTTGCACTCCCCAGGGCAAAGCAATGGGCATGTTGTCCCATCCAAAAGCAGTGGGCAAGTCACCCACCTGAGAGACTGTGGCCTTGCACTCCCTAGGACAAAGAAATGGGCATGTTGCCCCCTCCAGAAGCAGTGGGCAAGTCACCCATTCCAGAGACTGTGGCCTTGCACTCCCCATGACAAAGCAATGGGCATGTTGCCCCATCCAGAAGCAGTGGGCAAGTCGCCCACCTGAGGGACTGTGGCCTTGCACTCCCCAGGACAAAGCAATGGGCATCTTGCCCCCTCCAGAAGCAGTGGGCAAGTCACCCACTCCAGAGACTGTGGCCTTGCACTCCCCAGAACAAAGCAATGGGCAAGTTGTCCCATGTAGACCGAGTGGGCAAGTAACCCACTTCACAGACTGTGGCCTTGCATTCCCCAGGACCATGCAAT
The DNA here is from genome assembly GCF_031143425.1 of Pleurodeles waltl. Taxonomy (NCBI): domain Eukaryota; kingdom Metazoa; phylum Chordata; class Amphibia; order Caudata; family Salamandridae; genus Pleurodeles; species Pleurodeles waltl. The sequence continues at coordinate 527,002,774 of NC_090438.1, forward strand.
GGGCATGTTGCCCCATCGAGAAGCAGTGGGTAAGTCACCCACCTGAGGGACTGTGGCCTTGCACTTCCCAGGACAAAGCAATTGGCATGTTTCCTCCTCCAGAAGCAGTGGGCAAGGCACCCACTCCAGAGACTGTGGCCTTGCACTCGTCAGAACAAAGCAATTGGCAAGTTGTCCTCTGTAGACCCAGGGGGCAAGTCCCCCACTCCAGAGACTGTGGCCTTGCACTCCCCAGGACAAAGCAAAGGGCATGTTGCTGCATTCAGAACCAGTGGGCAAGTCACCCTCCTAAGAGACTGTGGTCTTGCACTCCCTGGGACAATGTAATGGGCATGTTGCCCCCTCCAGAAACAGTGGGCAAGTCACCCACTCCAGAGACTGTGGCTTTGCACTCCCCAGGAAGAAGCTATGGGCATGTTGCCCCCTCCAGAACCAGTGGGCAAGTCACCCACTTGAGAGACTGTGGCCTTGCACTCCCCAGGACAAAGCAATGGGCATGTTGCCCCCTCCAGAAGAAGTGGGGAAGTCACGCACGCCAGAGACTGTGAACTTGCACTTCTCAGGACAAAGGAATGGGCATGTTGCCTCTCCAGAACCAGTGGGCAAGTCACCCACAACAGAGACTCTGGCCTTGCACTCCATAGGGCAAAGCAATGGGCATGTTGTCCCATCCAAAAGAAGTGGGCAAATCACCCACCTGAGAGACTGTGGCCTTGCACTCCCCAGGACAATGAAATGGGCATGTTGCCTCCTCCAGAAGCAGTGGGCAAGTCACCCACTCCAGAGACTATGGCCTTGCACTCCCCATGACAAAGCAATGGGCATGTTGCCCCATCCTGAAGCAGTGGGCAAGTCGCCCACAGGAGGGACTGTGGCCTTGCACTCCCCAGGACAAAGCAATGGGCATCTTGCCCCCTCCAGAAGCAGTGGGCAAGGCACCCACTCCAGAGACTGTGGCCTTGCACTCCCCAGAACAAAGCAATGGGCAAGATGTCCTCTCTAGACCCAGTGGGGAAGTCCCAAACTCCAGAGACTGTGGCCTTGCACTTCCCAGGACAAAGCAATGGGCATGGTACCCCAACCAGAAGCAGTGGGCAAGTCACCCACCTGAGAGACTTTGGCCTTGCACTCCCCAGGACGAAGCAATGGACATGTTGCCCCTTCCGGAAGCAGTGGGCAAGGCACCCACTCCAGAGACTGTGGCATTGCACTCCCCAGAACAACGCAATGGGCAAGTTGTCCCCTCTGTACCCAGTGGGCAAATTACCCATTCCAGAGACTGCGGCCTTGCATTCCCCAGGAAAAAGGAATGGGCATGCTGCCCCCTCTAGAAGCAGTGGGATTTCAGCCACCTGAGGACTGTGGCCTTGCACTCCCCAGGACAAAGCAATGGGCATGTTGCCCCATCCAGAAGCAGAGGGCAATTCACACACCTGAGAGACTGTGGTCTTGCACTCCCCAGGACAAAGCAATGGGCATGTTTCCCCATCCAGAAGCAATGGGCAATTCATACACCTGAGAGACTGCGAGCTTGCACTCCCCAGGATAAAGCAATGGGCATGTTACCCCCTCCAGAAGCAGTGGGCAAGTCACCCACTCCAGAGACTGTGGCCTTGCACTCCCCAGGACAAAGCAAAGGGCATGTTGCCAACTCCAGAACCAGTAAGCATGTCACCCACTTGAGAGACTGTGGCCTTACACTCCCCAGGATAAAGCAATGGGTATGTTGCCTCCTCCAGAAGCAGTGGGCAAGTCACCCACTCCAGAGACTGTGGCCTTGCACTCCCCAGGATAAAGCAATGCGCATGTTGCCCCTCCAGAAGCAGTGCGAAATTCACCCACACCAGAGACTGTGGCCTTGAATGCCCCAGGTCAAAGCAATGGGCATTTTTCCCCATCCAACAGAAGTGGGCAAGTCACCCACCTGAGAGACTTTGGCCTTGCACTCCCCAGGACAAAGCAATGGGCATGTTGCCCCCTCCAGAAGCAGTGGGCAAGTCACCCACGCCAGAGACTGTGGCCTTGCACTCCCCAGGACAAAGCAATGGGCAAGTTGTCCCCTCTAGAACCAGTGGGCAAGTCGCCCACCTGAGGGACTGTGGCCTTGCACTCACCAGGACAAAGCAATGGGCATCTTGCCCCCTCCAGAAGCAGTGGGCAAGTCACCCACTCCAGAGACTGTGGCCTTGCACTCCCCAGAACAAAGCAATGGGCAAGTTGTCCCATGTAGACCGAGTGGGCAAGTAACCCACTTCACAGACTGTGGCCTTGCATTCCCCAGGACCATGCAATGGGCATGTTGCCCCATCGAGAAGCAGTGGGTAAGTCACCCACCTGAGGGACTGTGGCCTTGCACTCCCCAGGACAAAGCAATTGGCATTTTTCCCCCTCCAGAAGCAGTGGGCAAGGCACCCACTCCAGAGACTGTGGCCTTGCACTCGTCAGAACAAAGCAATTGGCAAGTTGTCCTCTGTAGACCCAGTGGGCAAGTCCCCCACTCCAGAGACTGTGGCCTTGCACTCCCCAGGACAAAGCAATCGGCATGTTGCTGCATCCAGAACCAGTGGGCAAGTCACCCTCCTGAGAGACTGTGGTCTTGCACTCCCTGGGACAATGTAATGGGCATGTTGCCCCCTCCAGAACCAGTGGGCAAGTCACCCACTCCAGAGACTGTGGCCTTGCACTCCCCAGGAAGAAGCAATGGGCATGTTGCCCCCTCCAGAACCAGCGGGCAAGTCACCCACCTGAGAGACTGTGGCCTTGCACTCCCCAGGTCAAAGAAATGGGCATGTTGCCTCCTCCAGAAGCAGTGGGCAAGTCACCCACGCCAGAGACTGTGGCCTTGCACTTCTCAGGACAAAGGAATGGGCATGTTGCCTCTCCAGAACCAGTGGGCAAGTCACCCACAACAGAGACTCTGGCCTTGCACCCCCCAGGGCAAAGCAATGGCCATGTTGTCCCATCCAAAAGAAGTGGGCAAATCACCCACCTGAGAGACTATGGCCTTGCACTCCCCAGGACAAAGAAATGGGCATGTTGCCTCCTCCAGAAGCAGTGCGCAAGTCACCCACTCAAGAGACTGTGGATTTGCACTTCCATGACAAAGCAATGGGCATGTTGCCCCATCCTGAAGCAGTGGGCAAGTCGCCCACCTGAGGGACTGTGGTCTTGCACTCCCCAGGACAAAGCAATGGGCATGTTTCCCCATCCAGAAGCAATGGGCAATTCACACACCTGAAAGACTGCGAGCTTGCACTCCCCAGGATAAAGCAATGGGCATGTTGCCCCCTCCAGAAGCAGTGGGCAAGTCACCCACTCTAGAGACTGTGGCCTTGCACTCCCCAGGACAAAGCAAAGGGCATGTAGCCAACTCCAGAACCAGTAAGCATGTCACCCACTTGAGAGACTGTGGCCTTACACTCCCCAGGATAAAGCAATGGGTATGTTGCCTCCTCCAGAAGCAGTGGGCAAGTCACCCACTCCAGAGACTGTGGCCTTGCACTCCCCAGGACAAAGCAATGGGCATTTTGCCCCAACCAGAAGCAGTGGGCAATTCACCCACACCAGAGACTGTGGCATTGCATGCCCCAGGTCAAAGCAATGGGCATTTTTCCCCATCCAACAGAAGTAGGCAAGTCACCCACCTGAGAGACTGTGGCCTTGCACTCCCCAGGACAAAGCAATGGGCATGTTGCCCCCTCCAGAAGCAGTGGGCAAGTCACCCACGCCAGAGACTGTGGCCTTGCACTCCCCAGGACAAAGCAATGGGCAAGTTGTCCCCTCTAGAACCAGTGGGCAAGTCACCCACCCCCGAGACTGTGGCCTTGCACTTCTCAGGACAAAGGAATGGGCATGTTGCCTCTCCAGAACCAGTGGGCAAGTCACCCACACCAGAGACTGTGGCCTTGCACTCCCCAGGGCAAAGCAATGGGCATGTTGTCCCACCCAAAAGCAGTGGGCAAGTCACTCACCTGAGAGACTGTGGCCTTGCACTCCCTAGGACAAAGAAATGGGCATGTTGCCCCCTCCAGAAGCAGTGGGCAAGTCACCCACTCCAGAGACTGTGGCCTTGCACTCCCCATGACAAAGCAATGGGCATGTTGCCCCATCCAGAAGCAGTGGGCAAGTCGCCCACCTGAGGGACTGTGGCCTTGCACTCACCAGGACAAAGCGATGGGCATCTTGCCCCCTCCAGAAGCAGTGGGCAAGTCACCCACTCCAGAGACTGTGGCCTTGCACTCCCCAGAACAAAGCAATGGGCAAGTTGTCCCATGTAGACCGAGTGGGCAAGTAACCCACTTCACAGACTGTTGGCTTGCATTCCCCAGGACCATGCAATGCGCATGTTGCCCCATCGAGAAGCAGTGGGTAAGTCACCCACCTGAGGGACTGTGGCCTTGCACTCCCCAGGACAAAGCAATTGGCATTTTTCCCCCTCCAGAAGCAGTGGGCAAGGCACCCACTCCAGAGACTGTGGCCTTGCACTCGTCAGAACAAAGCAATTGGCAAGTTGTCCTCTGTAGACCCAGTGGGCAAGTCCCCAACTCCAGAGACTGTGGCCTTGCACTCCCCAGGACAAAGCAATCAGCATGTTGCTGCATCCAGAACCAGTGGGCAAGTCACCCTCCTGAGAGACTGTGGTCTTGCACTCCCTGGGACAATGTAATGGGCATGTTGACCCCTCCAGAACCAGTGGGCAAGTCACCCACTCCAGAGACTGTGGCCTTGCACTCCCCAGGAAGAAGCAATGGGCATGTTGCCCCCTCCAGAACCAACGGGCAAGTCACCCACCTGAGAGACTGTGGCCTTGCACTCCCCAGGACAAAGAAATGGGCATGTTCCCTCCTCCAGAAGCAGTGGGCAAGTCACCCACGCCAGAGACTGTGGCCTTGCACTTCTCAGGACAAAGGAATGGGCATGTTGCCTCTCCAGAACCAGTGGGCAAGTCACCCCCAACAGAGACTCTGGCCTTGCACTCCCCAGGGCAAAGCAATGGGCATGTTGTCCCATCCAAAAGAAGTGGGCAAATCACCCACCTGAGAGACTGTGGCCTTGCACTCCTTAGGACAAAGAAATGGGCATGTTGTCCCCTCCAGAAGCAGTGGGCAAGTCACCCACTCCAGAGACTGTGGCCTTGCACTCCCCATGACAAAGCAATGGGCATGTTGCCCCATCCAGAAGCAGTGGGCAAGTCGCCCACCTGAGGGACTGTGGCCTTGCACTCACCAAGACAAAGCAATGGGCATCTTGCCCCCTCCAGAAGCAGTGGGCAAATCACCCACTCCAGAGACTGTGGCCTTGCACTCCCCAGAACAAAGCAATGGGCAAGTTGTCCCATGTAGACCGAGTGGGCAAGTAACCCACTTCAAAGACTGTGGCCTTGCATTCCCCAGGACCATGCAATGGGCATGTTGCCCCATCGAGAAGCAGTGGGTAAGTCACCCACCTGAGGGACTGTGGCCTTGCACTCCCCAGGACAAAGCAATTGGCATTTTTCCCCCTCCAGAAGCAGTGGGCAAGGCACCCACTCCAGAGACTGTCGCCTTGCACTCGTCAGAACAAAGCAATTGGCAAGTTGTCCTCTGTAGACCCAGTGGGCAAGTCCCCCACTCCAGAGACTGTGGCCTTGCACTCCCCAGGACAAAGCAATCGGCATGTTGCTGCAAACAGAACCAGTGGGAAAGTCACCCTCCTGAGAGACTGTGGTCTTGCACTCCCTGGGACAATGTAATGGGCATGTTGCCCCCTCCAGAACCAGTGGGCAAGTCACCCACTCCAGAGACTGTGGCCTTGCACTCCCCAGAAAGAAGCAATGGGCATGTTGCCCCCTCCAGAACCAGCGGGCAAGTCACCCACCTGAGAGACTGTGGCCTTGCACTCCCCAGGACAAAGAAATGGGCATGTTGCCTCCTCCAGAAGAAGTGGGCAAGTCACCCACGCCAGAGACTGTGGCCTTGCACTTCTCAGGACAAAGGAATGGGCATGTTGCCTCTCCAGAACCAGTGGGCAAGTCACCCCCAACAGAGACTCTGGACTTGCACTCCCCAGGGCAAAGCAATGGGCATGTTGTCCCATCCAAAAGAAGTGGGCAAATCACCCACCTGAGAGACTGTGGCCTTGCACTCCCCAGGACAAAGAAATGGGCATGTTGCCTCCTCCAGAAGCAGTGGGCAAGTCACCCACTCAAGAGACTGTGGCCTTGCACTCCCCATGACAAAGCAATGGTCATGTTGCCCCATCCTAAAGCACTGGGCAAGTCGCCCACCTGAGGGACTGTGGCCTTGCACTCCCCAGGACAAAGCAATGGGCATCTTGCCCCCTCCAGAAGCAGTGGGCAAGGCACCCACTCCAGAGACTGTGGCCTTGCACTCCCCAGAACAAAGCAATGGGCAAGTTGTCCTCTCTAGACCCAGTGGGGAAGTCCCAAACTCCAGAGACTGTGGCCTTGCACTCCCCAGGACAAAGCAATGGGCAGGTTGTCCTCTCTAGACCCAGTGGGGAAGTCCCAAACTCCAGAGACTGTGGCCTTGCACGCCCCAGGACAAAGCAATGGGCATTTTTCCCCCTCCAGAACAAGTGGGCAAGTCACCCACTTGAGAGACTGTGGCCTTGCACTCCCCAGGACAAAGCAATGGGCATGTTGCCCCCTCCAGAAGCAGTGGGCAAGTCACCCACGCCAGAGACTGTGGCCTTGCACTCCCCAGGACAAAGCAATGGGCAAGTTGTCCCCTCTTGAACCAGTGGGCAAGTCACCCACCCCGAAGACTGTGGCCTTGCACTTCTCAGGACAAAGGAATGGGCATGTTGCCTCTCCAGAACCAGTGGGCAAGTCACCCACACCAGAGACTGTGGCCTTGCACTCCCCAGGGCAAAGCAATGGGCATGTTGTCCCACCCAAAAGCAGTGGGCAAGTCACCCACCTGAGAGACTGTGGCCTTGCACTCCCTAGGACAAAGAAATGGGCATGTTGCCCCCTCCAGAAGCAGTGGGCAAGTCACCCACTCCAGAGACTGTGGCCTTGCACTCCCCATGACAAAGCAATGGGCATGTTGCCCCATCCAGAAGCAGTGGGCAAGTCGCCCACCTGAGGGACTGTGGCCTTGCACTCACCAGGACAAAGCGATGGGCATCTTGCCCCCTCCAGAAGCAGTGGGCAAGTCACCCACTCCAGAGACTGTGGCCTTGCACTCCCCAGAACAAAGCAATGGGCAAGTTGTCCCATGTAGACCGAGTGGGCAAGTAACCCACTTCACAGACTGTTGGCTTGCATTCCCCAGTACCATGCAATGGGCATGTTGCCCCATCGAGAAGCAGTGGGTAAGTCACCCACCTGAGGGACTGTGGCCTTGCACTCCCCAGGACAAAGCAATTGGCATTTTTCCCCCTCCAGAAGCAGTGGGCAAGGCACCCACACCAGAGACTGTGGCCTTGCACTCGTCATAACAAAGCAATTGGCAAGTTGTCCTCTGTAGACCCAGTGGGCAAGTCCCCCACTCCAGAGACTGTGGCCTTGCACTCCCCAGGACAAAGCAATCAGCATGTTGCTGCATCCAGAACCAGTGGGCAAGTCTCCCTCCTGAGAGACTGTGGTCTTGCACTCCCTGGGACAATGTAATGGGCATGTTGACCCCTCCAGAACCAGTGGGCAAGTCACCCACTCCAGAGACTGTGGCCTTGCACTCCCCAGGAAGAAGCAATGGGCATGTTGCCCCCTCCAGAACCAACGGGCAAGTCACCCACCTGAGAGACTGTGGCCTTGCACTCCCCAGGACAAAGAAATGGGCATGTTCCCTCCTCCAGAAGCAGTGGGCAAGTCACCCACGCCAGAGACTGTGGCCTTGCACTTCTCAGGACAAAGGAATGGGCATGTTGCCTCTCCAGAACCAGTGGGCAAGTCACCCCCAACAGAGACTCTGGCCTTGCACTCCCCAGGGCAAAGCAATGGGCATGTTGTCCCATCCAAAAGAAGTGGGCAAATCACACACCTGAGAGACTGTGGCCTTGCACTCCTTAGGACAAAGAAATGGGCATGTTGCCCCCTCCAGAAGCAGTGGGCAAGTCACCCACTCCAGAGACTGTGGCCTTGCACTCCCCATGACAAAGCAATGGGCATGTTGCCCCATCCAGAAGCAGTGGGCAAGTCGCCCACCTGAGGGACTGTGGCCTTGCACTCACCAAGACAAAGCAATGGGCATCTTGCCCCCTCCAGAAGCAGTGGGCAAGTAACCCACTCCAGAGACTGTGGCCTTGCACTCCCCAGAACAAAGCAATGGGCAAGTTGTCCCATGTAGACCGAGTGGGCAAGTAACCCACTTCACAGACTGTGGCCTTGCATTCCCCAGGACCATGCAATGGGCATGTTGCCCCATCGAGAAGCAGTGGGTAAGTCACCCACCTGAGGGACTGTGGCCTTGCACTCCCCAGGACAAAGCAATTGGCATTTTTCCCCCTCCAGAAGCAGTGGGCAAGGCACCCACTCCAGAGACTGTGGCCTTGCACTCGTCAGAACAAAGCAATTGGCAAGTTGTCCTCTGTAGACCCAGTGGGCAAGTCCCCCACTCCAGAGACTGTGGCCTTGCACTCCCCAGGACAAAGCAATCGGCATGTTGCTGCAAACAGAACCAGTGGGCAAGTCACCCTCCTGAGAGACTGTGGTCTTGCACTCCCTGGGACAATGTAATGGGCATGTTGCCCCCTCCAGAACCAGTGGGCAAGTCACCCACTCCAGAGACTGTGGCCTTGCACTCCCCAGAAAGAAGCAATGGGCATGTTGCCCCCTCCAGAACCAGCGGGCAAGTCACCCACCTGAGAGACTGTGGCCTTGCACTCCCCAGGACAAAGAAATGGGCATGTTGCCTCCTCCAGAAGAAGTGGGCAAGTCACCCACGCCAGAGACTGTGGCCTTGCACTTCTCAGGACAAAGGAATGGGCATGTTGCCTCTCCAGAACCAGTGGGCAAGTCACCCCCAACAGAGACTCTGGACTTGCACTCCCCAGGGCAAAGCAATGGGCATGTTGTCCCATCCAAAAGAAGTGGGCAAATCACCCACCTGAGAGACTGTGGCCTTGCACTCCCCAGGACAAAGAAATGGGCATGTTGCCTCCTCCAGAAGCAGTGGCCAAGTCACCCACTCAAGAGACTGTGGCCTTGCACTCCCCATGACAAAGCAATGGTCATGTTGCCCCATCCTAAAGCAGTGGGCAAGTCGCCCACCTGAGGGACTGTGGCCTTGCACTCCCCAGGACAAAGCAATGGGCATCTTGCCCCCTCCAGAAGCAGTGGGCAAGGCACCCACTCCAGAGACTGTGGCCTTGCACTCCCCAGAACAAAGCAATGGGCGAGTTGTCCTCTCTAGACCCAGTGGGGAAGTCCCAAACTCCAGAGACTGTGGCCTTGCACTCCCCAGGACAAAGCAATGGGCAGGTTGTCCTCTCTAGACCCAGTGGGGAAGTCCCAAACTCCAGAGACTGTGGCCTTGCACGCCCCAGGACAAAGCAATGGGCATTTTTCCCCCTCCAGAACAAGTGGGCAAGTCACCCACTTGAGAGACTGTGGCCTTGCACTCCCCAGGACAAAGCAATGGGCATGTTGCCCCCTCCAGAAGCAGTGGGCAAGTCACCCACGCCAGAGACTGTGGCCTTGCACTCCCCAGGACAAAGCAATGGGCAAGTTGTCCCCTCTAGAACCAGTGGGCAAGTCACCCACCCCGAAGACTGTGGCCTTGCACTTCTCAGGACAAAGGAATGGGCATGTTGCCTCTCCAGAACCAGTGGGCAAGTCACCCACACCAGAGACTGTGGCCTTGCACTCCCCAGGGCAAAGCAATGGGCATGTTGTCCCACCCAAAAGCAGTGGGCAAGTCACCCACCTGAGAGACTGTGGCCTTGCACTCCCTAGGACAAAGAAATGGGCATGTTGCCCCCTCCAGAAGCAGTGGGCAAGTCACCCACTCCAGAGACTGTGGCCTTGCACTCCCCATGACAAAGCAATGGGCATGTTGCCCCATCCAGAAGCAGTGGGCAAGTCGCCCACCTGAGGGACTGTGGCCTTGCACTCACCAGGACAAAGCGATGGGCATCTTGCCCCCTCCAGAAGCAGTGGGCAAGTCACCCACTCCAGAGACTGTGGCCTTGCACTCCCCAGAACAAAGCAATGGGCAAGTTGTCCCATGTAGACCGAGTGGGCAAGTAACCCACTTCACAGACTGTTGGCTTGCATTCCCCAGTACCATGCAATGGGCATGTTGCCCCATCGAGAAGCAGTGGGTAAGTCACCCACCTGAGGGACTGTGGCCTTGCACTCCCCAGGACAAAGCAATTGGCATTTTTCCCCCTCCAGAAGCAGTGGGCAAGGCACCCACACCAGAGACTGTGGCCTTGCACTCGTCATAACAAAGCAATTGGCAAGTTGTCCTCTGTAGACCCAGTGGGCAAGTCCCCCACTCCAGAGACTGTGGCCTTGCACTCCCCAGGACAAAGCAATCAGCATGTTGCTGCATCCAGAACCAGTGGGCAAGTCACCCTCCTGAGAGACTGTGGTCTTGCACTCCCTGGGACAATGTAATGGGCATGTTGACCCCTCCAGAACCAGTGGGCAAGTCACCCACTCCAGAGACTGTGGCCTTGCACTCCACAGGAAGAAGCAATGGGCATGTTGCCCCCTCCAGAACCAACGGGCAAATCACCCACCTGAGAGACTGTGGCCTTGCACTCCCCAGGACAAAGAAATGGGCATGTTCCCTCCTCCAGAAGCAGTGGGCAAGTCACCCACGCCAGAGACTGTGGCCTTGCACTTCTCAGGACAAAGGAATGGGCATGTTGCCTCTCCAGAACCAGTGGGCAAGTCACCCCCAACAGAGACTCTGGCCTTGCACTCCCCAGGGCAAAGCAATGGGCATGTTGTCCCATCCAAAAGAAGTGGGCAAATCACCCACCTGAGAGACTGTGGCCTTGCACTCCTTAGGACAAAGAAATGGGCATGTTGCCCCCTCCAGAAGCAGTGGGCAAGTCACCCACTCCAGAGACTGTGGCCTTGCACTCCCCATGACAAAGCAATGGGCATGTTGCCCCATCCAGAAGCAGTGGGCAAGTCGCCCACCTGAGGGACTGTGGCCTTGCACTCACCAAGACAAAGCAATGGGCATCTTGCCCCCTCCAGAAGCAGTGGGCAAGTAACCCACTCCAGAGACTGTGGCCTTGCACTCCCCAGAACAAAGCAATGGGCAAGTTGTCCCATGTAGACCGAGTGGGCAAGTAACCCACTTCACAGACTGTGGCCTTGCATTCCCCAGGACCATGCAATGGGCATGTTGCCCCATCGAGAAGCAGTGGGTAAGTCACCCACCTGAGGGACTGTGGCCTTGCACTCCCCAGGACAAAGCAATTGGCATTTTTCCCCCTCCAGAAGCAGTGGGCAAGGCACCCACTCCAGAGACTGTGGCCTTGCACTCGTCAGAACAAAGCAATTGGCAAGTTGTCCTCTGTAGACCCAGTGGGCAAGTCCCCCACTCCAGAGACTGTGGCCTTGCACTCCCCAGGACAAAGCAATCGGCATGTTGCTGCAAACAGAACCAGTGGGCAAGTCACCCTCCTGAGAGACTGTGGTCTTGCACTCCCTGGGACAATGTAATGGGCATGTTGCCCCCTCCAGAACCAGTGGGCAAGTCACCCACTCCAGAGACTGTGGCCTTGCACTCCCTAGAAAGAAGCAATGGGCATGTTGCCCCCTCCAGAACCAGCGGGCAAGTCACCCACCTGAGAGACTGTGGCCTTGCACTCCCCAGGACAAAGAAATGGGCATGTTGCCTCCTCCAGAAGAAGTGGGCAAGCCACCCACGCCAGAGACTGTGGCCTTGCACTTCTCAGGACAAAGGAATGGGCATGTTGCCTCTCCAGAACCAGTGGGCAAGTCACCCCCAACAGAGACTCTGGACTTGCACTCCCCAGGGCAAAGCAATGGGCATGTTGTCCCATCCAAAAGAAGTGGGCAAATCACCCACCTGAGAGACTGTGGCCTTGCACTCCCCAGGACAAAGAAATGGGCATGTTGCCTCCTCCAGAAGCAGTGGCCAAGTCACCCACTCAAGAGACTGTGGCCTTGCACTCCCCATGACAAAGCAATGGTCATGTTGCCCCCTCCTAAAGCAGTGGGCAAGTCGCCCACCTGAGGGACTGTGGCCTTGCACTCCCCAGGACAAAGCAATGGGCATCTTGCCCCCTCCAGAAGCAGTGGGCAAGGCACCCACTCCAGAGACTGTGGCCTTGCACTCCCCAGAACAAAGCAATGGGCAAGTTGTCCTCTCTAGACCCAGTGGGGAAGTCCCAAACTCCAGAGACTGTGGCCTTGCACTCCCCAGGACAAAGCAATGGGCAGGTTGTCCTCTCTAGACCCAGTGGGAAAGTCCCAAACTCCAGAGACTCTGGCCTTGCACTCCCCAGGGCAAAGCAATGGGCATGTTGTCCCATCCAAAAGAAGTGGGCAAATCACCCACCTGAGAGACTGTGGCCTTGCACTCCCCAGGACAAAGAAATGGGCATATTGCCTCCTCCAGAAGCAGTGGGCAAGTCACCCACTCCAGAGACTGTGGCCTTGCAATCCCCATGACAAAGCAATGGGCATGTTGCCCCATCCTGAAGCAGTGGGCAAGTCGCCCACCTGAGGGACTGTGGCCTTGCACTCCCCAGGACAAAGCAATGGGCATCTTGCCACCTCCAGAAGCAGTGGTCAAGGCACCCACTCCAGAGACTGTGGCCTTGCACTCCCCGGGACAAAGCAATGGGCATGTTGCCCCTCCAGAAGCAGTGGGCAAGTCACCCACACCAGAGACTGTGGCCTTGCACGCCCCAGGACAAAGCAATGGGCATTTTTCCCCATCCAGCAGCAGTGGGCAAGTCACCCACCTGAGAGACTGTGGCCTTGCACTCCCCAGGACAAAGCAATGGGCATGTTGCCCCCTCCAGAAGCAGTGGGCAAGTCTCCCACGCCAGAGACTGTGGCCTTGCACTCCCCAGGACAAAGCAATCGGCATGTTGCTGCAAACAGAACCAGTGGGCAAGTCACCCTCCTGAGAGACTGTGGTCTTGCACTCCCTGGGACAATGTAATGGGCATGTTGCCCCCTCCAGAACCAGTGGGCAAGTCACCCACTCCAGAGACTGTGGCCTTGCACTCCCCAGAAAGAAGCAATGGGCATGTTGCCCCTCCAGAACCAGCGGGCAAGTCACCCACCTCAGAGACTGTGGCCTTGCACTCCCCAGGACAAAGAAATGGGCATGTTGCCTCCTCCAGAAGAAGTGGGCAAGTCACCCACGCCAGAGACTGTGGCCTTGCACTTCTCAGGACAAAGGAATGGACATGTTGCCTCTCCAGAACCAGTGGGCAAGTCACCCCCAACAGAGACTCTGGACTTGCACTCCCCAGGGCAAAGCAATGGGCATGTTGTCCCATCCAAAAGAAGTGGGCAAATCACCCACCTGAGAGACTGTGGCCTTGCACTCCCCAGGACAAAGAAATGGGCATGTTGCCTCCTCCAGAAGCAGTGGGCAAGTCACCCACTCAAGAGACTGTGGCCTTACACTCCCCATGACAAAGCAATGGTCATGTTGCCCCATCCTAAAGCAGTGGGCAAGTCGCCCACCTGAGGGACTGTGGCCTTGCACTCCCCAGGACAAAGCAATGGGCATCTTGCCCCCTCCAGAAGCAGTGGGCAAGGCACCCACTCCAGAGACTGTGGCCTTGCACTCCCCAGAACAAAGCAATGGGCAAGTTGTCCTCTCTAGACCCAGTGGGGAAGTCCCAAACTCCAGAGACTGTGGCCTTGCACTCCCCAGGACAAAGCAATGGGCAGGTTGTCCTCTCTAGACCCAGTGGGGAAGTCCCAAACTCCAGAGACTGTGGCCTTGCACGCCCCAGGACAAAGCAATGGGCATTTTTCCCCCTCCAGAACAAGTGGGCAAGTCACCCACTTGAGAGACTGTGGCCTTGCACTCCCCAGGACAAAGCAATGGGCATGTTGCCCCCTCCAGAAGCAGTGGGCAAGTCACCCACGCCAGAGACTGTGGCCTTGCACTCCCCAGGACAAAGCAATGGGCAAGTTGTCCCCTCTAGAACCAGTGGGCAAGTCACCCACCCCGAAGACTGTGGCCTTGCACTTCTCAGGACAAAGGAATGGGCATGTTGCCTCTCCAGAACCAGTGGGCAAGTCACCCACACCAGAGACTGTGGCCTTGCACTCCCCAGGGCAAAGCAATGGGCATGTTGTCCCACCCAAAAGCAGTGGGCAAGTCACCCACCTGAGAGACTGTGGCCTTGCACTCCCTAGGACAAAGAAATGGGCATGTTGCCCCCTCCAGAAGCAGTGGGCAAGTCACCCACTCCAGAGACTGTGGCCTTGCACTCCCCATGACAAAGCAATGGGCATGTTGCCCCATCCAGAAGCAGTGGGCAAGTCACCCACCTGAGGGACTGTGGCCTTGCACTCACCAGGACAAAGCGATGGGCATCTTGCCCCCTCCAGAAGCAGTGGGCAAGTCACCCACTCCAGAGACTGTGGCCTTGCACTCCCCAGAACAAAGCAATGGGCAAGTTGTCCCATGTAGACCGAGTGGGCAATGTAGGAGGCTGGACTGGCTTGTAGTGAGTACCAAGGGGTACTTGCACCTTGCACCAGGCCCAGTTATCCCTTATTAGTGTATAGGGTGTCTAGCAGCTTAGGCTGATAGATAATGGTAGCTTAGCAAAGCAGCTCAGGCTGAACTAGGAGACGTGTGAAGCTACTACAGTACCACTTAGTGTCATATGCACAATATCATAAGAAAACACAATACACAGTTATACTAAAAATAAAGGTACTTTATTTTTATGACAATATGCCAAAGTATCTTAGAGTGTACCCTCAGTGAGAGGATAGGAAATATACAAAAGATATATATACACAATAGCAAAAATATGCAGTATAGTCTTAGAAAACAGTGCAAACAATGTATAGTTACAATAGGATGCAATGGGGAAACATAGGGATGGGGCAACACAAACCATATACTCCAGAAGTGGAATGCGAACCACGAATGGACCCCAAACCTATGTGACCTTGTAGAGGGTCGCTGGGACTATTAGAAAATAGTGAGAGTTAGCAAAATAACCCTCCCCAAGACCCTGAAAAGTGAGTGCAAAGTGCACCAAAGTTCCCCTAAGGACAAAATAGTCGTGTTAGAGGGAAAATGCAAGGAAAACACAAATCAGCAATGCAACAACGATGGATTCCTGACTGAGGGTACCTGTGGAACAAGGGGACCAAGTCCAAAAGTCACAAGCAGCTCGGAGATGGGCAGATGCCCAAGAAATGCCAGCGGTTGGTGCAAAGAAGCTCTTAGTAGGCTGAAGAACTGTGAATACTGCAGGAACGACAAGGGCTAGAGACTTCCCCTTTGGAGGATGGATCCCCCACGCCTTGAGGAGTCGTGCAGAAGTGTTTTCCCGCCGGATGGACGCCAACAAGCCTTGCTACACGCAAATTGTGCGTTTGGCGTTTTTGGACGCTGCTGGGGCCCAGGAGGGACCAGGAGGTCGCAAATTGGACCTGCAGAGAGAGGGGACGTCGAGCAAGACAAAGAGCCCTCACTGAAGCAGGTAGCACCCGGAGAAGTGCCAGAAACAGGCACTACGAGGATGCGTGAAACGGTGCTCGCCGAAGTTGCACAAAGGAGTCCCACGTCGCCGGAGACCAACTTAGAAAGTC
Organism: Pleurodeles waltl; assembly: GCF_031143425.1. Taxonomy (NCBI): domain Eukaryota; kingdom Metazoa; phylum Chordata; class Amphibia; order Caudata; family Salamandridae; genus Pleurodeles; species Pleurodeles waltl. The sequence goes on from NC_090438.1 coordinate 527,018,510, forward strand.
GTGCAATGCAGGTTAGAGTGCCGTGGACCCAGGCTTGGCTGTGCACGAAGGATTTCCGCCGGAAGTGCACAGGGGCCGGAGAAGCTTGCAAAGTCGCGGTTCCCAGCAATGCAGCCCAGCGAGGTGAGGCAAGGACTTACCTCCACCAAACTCGGGCTGAAGAGTCACTGGACTGTGGGGGTCACTTGGACAGCGTCGCTGGATTCGAGGGACCTCGCTCGTTGTGCTGAGAGGAGACCCAAGGGACCGGTAATGCAGCTTTTTGGTGCCTGCGGTTGCAGGGGGAAGATTCCGTCGACCCACGGGAGATTTCTTCGGAGCTTCTGGTGCAGAGAGGAGGCAGACTACCCCCACAGCATGCACAAGCAGGAAAACAGTCGAGAAGGCGGCAGGATCAGCGTTACAGAGTTGCAGTAGTCGTCTTTGCTACTATGTTGCAGGTTTGCAGGCTTTCAGCGCGGTCAGCGGTCGATTCCTTATCAGAAGGTGAAGAGGGAGATGCAGAGGAACTCGGCTGAGCTCATGCATTCGTTATCTAAAGTTTCCCCAGAGACAGAGACCCTAAATAGCCAGAAAAGAGGGTTTGGCTACCTAGGAGAGAGGAAAGGCTACTAACACCTGAAGGAGCCTATCACAAGGAGTCTCTGACGTCACCTGGTGGCACTGGCCACTCAGAGCAGTCCAGTGTGCCAGCAGCACCTCTGTTTCCAAGATGGCAGAGGTCTGGAGCACACTGGAGGAGCTCTGGACACCTCCCAGGGGAGGTGCAGGTCAGGGGAGTGGTCACTCCCCTTTCCTTTGTCCAGTTTCGCGCCAGAGCAGGGGCTAAGGGGTCCCTGAACCGGTGTAGACTGGCTTATGCAGAATTGGGCACATCTGTGCCCAACAAAGCATTTCCAGAGGCTGGGGGAGGCTACTCCTCCCCTGCCTTCACACCATTTTCCAAAGGGAGAGGGTGTCACACCCTCTCTCAGAGGAAGTTCTTTGTTCTGCCATCCTGGGCCAGGCCTGGCTGGACCCCAGGAGGGCAGCTGCCTGTCTGAGGGGTTGGCAGCAGCAGCAGCTGCAGTGAAACCCCAGGAAGGGCAGTCTGGCAGTACCAGGGTCTGTGCTACAGACCACTGGGATCATGGAATTGTACCAACAATGCCAGGATGGCATAGAGGGGGCAATTCCATGATCATAGACATGTTACATGGCCATATTCAGAGTTACCATGGTGAAGCTACATATAGGTAGTGACCTATATGTAGTGCACGCGTGTAATGGTGTCCCTGCACTCACAAAGTTCAGTGAATTGGCTCTGAACAATGTGGGGGCACCTTGGCTAGTGCCAGGGTGCCCTCACACTAAGTAACTTTGCACCTAACCTTTACCAGGTAAAGGTTAGACATATAGGTGACTTATAAGTTACTTAAGTGCAGTGTAAAATGGCTGTGAAATAACGTGGACGTTATTTCACTCAGGCTGCAGTGGCAGGCCTGTGTAAGAATTGTCAGAGCTCCCTATGGGTGGCAAAAGAAATGCTGCAGCCCATAGGGATCTCCTGGAACCCCAATACCCTGGGTACCTCAGTACCATATACTAGGGAATTATAAGGGTGTTCCAGTAAGCCAATGTAAATTGGTAAAAATGGTCACTAGCCTGTTAGTGACAATTTGGAAAGAAATGAGAGAGCATAACCACTGAGGTTCTGATTAGCAGAGCCTCAGTGAGACAGTTAGGCACCACACAGGGAACATATACATGCACACCTATGAGCACTGGGGCCCTGTGTGACAGGGTCCCAGTGACACATACATATAGGCCACAAACCTATGAGCACTGGGGTCCTGACCAGCAGGATCCCAGTGACACATAACAACCATACTGAAAACATAGTGTTTTCACTATGAGCACTGAGGCCTGGCTATCAGGATCCCAGTGAGACAGTGAAAACAGTGACAAACACCCTGACATACACTCACAAACAGGCCAAAAGTGGGGGTAACAAGGCTAGAAAGAGGCTACCTTCTCACACAGGCAAGTAACCCACTTCACAGACTGTTGGCTTGCATTCCCCAGTACCATGCAATGGGCATGTTGCCCCATCAAGAAGCAGTGGGTAAGTCACCCACCTGAGGGACTGTGGCCTTGCACTCCCCAGGACAAAGCAATTGGCATTTTTACCCCTCCAGAAGCAGTGGGCAAGGCACCCACTCCAGAGACTGTGGCCTTGCACTCGTCAGAACAAAGCAATTGGCAAGTTGTCCTCTGTAGACCCAGTGGGCAAGTCCCCCACTCCAGAGACTGTGGCCTTGCACTCCCCAGGACAAAGCAATCAGCATGTTGCTGCATCCAGAACCAGTGGGCAAGTCACCCTCCTGAGAGACTGTGGTCTTGCACTCCCTGGGACAAAGTAATGGGCATGTTGACCCCTCCAGAACCAGTGGGCAAGTCACCCACTCCAGAGACTGTGGCCTTGCACTCCCCAGGAAGAAGCAATGGGCATGTTGCCCCCTCCAGAACCAACGGGCAAGTCACCCACCTGAGAGACTGTGGCCTTGCACTCCCAGGACAAAGAAATGGGCATGTTCCCTCCTCCAGAAGCAGTGGGCAAGTCACCCACGCCAGAGACTGTGGCCTTGCACTTCTCAGGACAAAGGAATGGGCATGTTGCCTCTCCAGAACCAGTGGGCAAGTCACCCCCAACAGAGACTCTGGCCTTGCACTCCCCAGGGCAAAGCAATGGGCATGTTGTCCCATCCAAAAGAAGTGGGCAAATCACCCACCTGAGAGACTGTGGCCTTGCACTCCTTAGGACAAAGAAATGGGCATGTTGCCCCCTCCAGAAGCAGTGGGCAAGTCACCCACTCCAGAGACTGTGGCCTTGCACTCCCCATGACAAAGCAATGGGCATGTTGCCCCATCCAGAAGCAGTGGGCAAGTCGCCCACCTGAGGGACTGTGGCCTTGCACTCACCAAGACAAAGCAATGGGCATCTTCCCCCTCCAGAAGCAGTGGGCAAGTAACCCACTCCAGAGACTGTGGCCTTGCACTCCCCAGAACAAAGCAATGGGCAAGTTGTCCCATGTAGACCGAGTGGGCAAGTAACCCACTTCACAGACTGTGGCCTTGCATTCCCCAGGACCATGCAATGGGCATGTTGCCCCATCGAGAAGCAGTGGGTAAGTCACCCACCTGAGGGACTGTGGCCTTGCACTCCCCAGGACAAAGCAATTGGCATTTTTCCCCCTCCAGAAGCAGTGGGCAAGGCACCCACTCCAGAGACTGTGGCCTTGCACTCGTCAGAACAAAGCAATTGGCAAGTTGTCCTCTGTAGACCCAGTGGGCAAGTCCCCCACTCCAGAGACTGTGGCCTTGCACTCCCCAGGACAAAGCAATCGGCATGTTGCTGCAAACAGAACCAGTGGGCAAGTCACCCTCCTGAGAGACTGTGGTCTTGCACTCCCTGGGACAATGTAATGGGCATGTTGCCCCCTCCAGAACCAGTGGGCAAGTCACCCACTCCAGAGACTGTGGCCTTGCACTCCCCAGAAAGAAGCAATGGGCATGTAGCCCCCTCCAGAACCAGCGGGCAAGTCACCCACCTGAGAGACTGTGGCCTTGCACTCCCCAGGACAAAGAAATGGGCATGTTGCCTCCTCCAGAAGAAGTGGGCAAGTCACCCACGCCAGAGACTGTGGCCTTGCACTTCTCAGGACAAAGGAATGGGCATGTTGCCTCTCCAGAACCAGTGGGCAAGTCACCCCCAACAGAGACTCTGGACTTGCACTCCCCAGGGCAAAGCAATGGGCATGTTGTCCCATCCAAAAGAAGTGGGCAAATCACCCACCTGAGAGACTGTGGCCTTGCACTCCCCAGGACAAAGAAATGGGCATGTTGCCTCCTCCAGAAGCAGTGGCCAAGTCACCCACTCAAGAGACTGTGGCCTTGCACTCCCCATGACAAAGCAATGGTCATGTTGCCCCATCCTAAAGCAGTGGGCAAGTCGCCCACCTGAGGGACTGTGGCCTTGCACTCCCCAGGACAAAGCAATGGGCATCTTGCCCCCTCCAGAAGCAGTGGGCAAGGCACCCACTCCAGAGACTGTGGCCTTGCACTCCCCAGAACAAAGCAATGGGCAAGTTGTCCTCTCTAGACCCAGTGGGGAAGTCCCAAACTCCAGAGACTGTGGCCTTGCACTCCCCAGGACAAAGCAATGGGCAGGTTGTCCTCTCTAGACCCAGTGGGAAAGTCCCAAACTCCAGTGACTGTGGCCTTGCACGCCCCAGGACAAAGCAATGGGCATTTTTCCCCCTCCAGAACAAGTGGGCAAGTCACCCACGCCAGAGACTGTGGCCTTGCACTCCCCAGGACAAAGCAATGGGCATGTTGCCCCCTCCAGAAGCAGTGGGCAAGTCACCCACGCCAGAGACTGTGGCTTTGCACTCCCCAGGACAAAGCAATGGGCAAGTTGTCCCCTCTAGAACCAGTGGGCAAGTCACCCACACTAGAGACTCTGGCCTTGCACTCCCCAGGGCAAAGCAATGGGTATGTTGTCCCATCAAAAAGAAGTCGGAAAATCACCCACCTGAGAGACTGTGGTCTTGCACTCCCCAGGACAAAGAAATGGGCATGTTGCCTCCTCCAGAAGCAGTGGGCAAGTCCCCCACTCCAGAGACTGTGGCCTTGCACTCCCCATGACAAATCAATGGGCATGTTGCCCCATCCTGAAGCAGTGGGCAAGTCGCCCACCTGAGGGACTGTGGCTTTGCACTCCCCAGGACAAAGCAATGGGCATCTTGACCCCTCCAGAAGCAGTGGGCAAGGCACCCACTCCAGAGACTGTGGCCTTGCACTCCCCAGAACAAAGCAATGGGCAAGTTGTCCTCTCTAGACCCAGTGGGGAAGTCCCAAACTCCAGAGACTGTGGCCTGACACTCCCCAGGACAAAGCAATGGGCATGTTACCACAACCAGAAGCAGTGGGCAAGTCACCCACCTGAGAGACTGTGGCATTGCACTCCCCAGGACGAAGCAATGCACATGTTGCCCCCTTCGAAAGCAGTGGGCAAGCACCCACTCCAGAGACTGTGGAATTGCACTCCCCAGAACAAAGCAATGGGCAAGTTGTCCCCTCTGGTCCCAGTGGGCAAATTACCCATTCCAGAGACTGTGGCCTTGCATTCCCCAGGAAAAAGGAATGGGCATGCTGCCCCCTCTAGAAGCAGTGGGAAGTCAGCCACTCCAGAGACTGTGGCCTTGCACTCCCCAGGACAAAGCAATGGGCATGTTGCCCCATCCAGAAGCAGAGGGCAATTCATACACCTGAGAGACTGTGGTCTTGCACTCCCCAGGACAAAGCAATGGGAATGTTTCCCCATCCAGAAGCAATGGGCAATTCACACACCTGAGAGACTGCGAGCTTACACTCCCCAGGATAAAGCAATGGGCATGTTGCCCCCTCCAGAAGCAGTGGGCAAGTCACCCACTCCAAAGACTGTGGCCTTGCACTCCCCAGGACAAAGCAAAGGGCATGTTGCCAACTACAGAACCAGTAAGCATGTCACCCACTTGAGAGACTGTGGCCTTACACTCCCCAGGACAAAGCAATGGGCATGTTGCCTCATCCAGAAGCAGTGGGCAAGTCACCCACTCCAGAGACTGTGGCCTTGCACTCCCCAGGACAAAGCAATGGGCATGTTGCCCCTCCAGAAGCAGTGGGCAAGTCACACACACCAGAGACTGTGGCCTTGCACGCCCCAGGACAAAGCAATGGGCATTTTTCCCCATCCAACAGCAGTGGGCAAGTCACCCACCTGAGAGACTGTGGCCTTGCACTCCCCAGGACAAAGCAATGGGCATGTTGCCCCCTCCAGAAGCTATGGGCAAGTCACCCACGCCAGAGACTGTGGCCTTGCACTCCCCAGGACAAAGCAATGGGCAAGTTTTCCACACTAGAACCAGTGGGCAAGTCACCCACCCCAGAGACTGTGGCCTTGCACTTCTCAGAACAAAGGAATGGGCATGTTGCCTCTCCAGAACCAGTGGGCAAGTCACCCACACCAGAGACTGTGGCCTTGCACTCCCCAGGGCAAAGCAATGGGCATGTTGTCCCATCCAAAAGCAGTGGGCAAGTCACCCACCTGAGAGACTGTGGCCTTCACTCCCTAGGACAAAGAAATGGGCATGTTGCCCCCTCCAGAAGCAGTGGGCAAGTCACCCACTCCAGAGACTGTGGCCTTGCCCTCCCCATGACAAAGCAATGGGCATGTTGCCCCATCCAGAAGCAGTGGGCAAGTCGCCCACCTGAGGGACTGTGGCCTTGCACTCCCCAGGACAAAGCAATGGGCATCTTGCCCCCTCCGAAAGCAGTGGCAAGTCACCCACTCCAGAGACTGTGGCCTTGCACTCCCCAGAACAAAGCAATGGGCAAGTTGTCCCATCTAGACCGAGTGGGCAAGTAACCCACTCCACAGACTGTGGCCTTGCATTCCCCAGGACCATGCAATGGGCATGTTGCCCCATCGAGTAGCAGTGGGTAAGTCACCCACCTGAGGGACTGTGGCCTTGCATTCCCCAGGACAAATCAATTGGCATGTTGCCCCCTCCAGAAGCAGTGGGCAAGGCACCCAATCCAGAAACTGTGGCCTTGCACTCGTCAGAACAAAGCAATTGGCAAGTTGTCCTCTGTAGACCCAGTGGGCAGGTCCCCCACTCCAGGGACTGTGGCCTTGCACTCCCCAGGACAAAGCAATGGGCATGTTGCTGCATCCAGAACCAGTGAGCAAGTCACCCACTCCAGAGACTGTGGCCTTGCACTCCCCAGGAAGAAGCAATGGGCATGTCGCCCCCTCCAGAACCAATAGGCAAGTCACCCACTTGAGAGACTGTGGCCTTGCACTACCCAGGATAAAGCAATGTGCATCTTGCCTCCCCCAGAAGTAGTGGGAAGTCACCCACTTCAGAGACTGTGGCCTTGCACTCCACAGGACAAAGCAATGGGCATGTTGCCCCCTCCAGAAGCAGTGGGAAGTCACTCACTACAGAGACTGTGGCCTTGCACTCCCCAGGACAAAGCAATGGGCATGTTGCCCCATCCAAAAGCTGTGGGAGGTCACCCACCTGAGAGACGGTGGCCTTTGATACCCCCGGACAAAGCAATGGGCATGTTGCCCCCGCCAGAAGCAGAGGGCAAGTCACCCACTCCAGAGACTGTGGCCTTGCACTGCCCACAACAAAGCAATGGGCAAGTTGTTCTATCTAGACCCAGTGGGCAAACCCCCCACTCCAGAGATTGTAGCCTTGCACTCCCCAGGACAAAGCAATGGGCATATTACCCCAACCAGAAGCAGTGGGCAAGTCACCCACCTGAGAGACTGTTGCCTTGCACTCTCCACGACAAAGGAATGGGCATGTTGCCCCCTCCAGAACCAGTGGGCAAGTCACCCACTCCAAAGACTGTGGCCTTGCACTCCCCAGGCAGAGCAATGGGCATGTTGTCCCATCCAGAAGCAGTGGGCAAGTCACCCACCTGAGACACTGTGGCCTTGCATTCCCCAGGACCATGCAATGGGCATGTTGCCCCATCGAGAGCAGTGGGTAAGTCACCCACCTGAGGGACTGTGGCCTTGCACTCCCCAGGACAAATCAATTGGCATGTTGCCCCCTCCAGAAGCAGTGGGCAAGGCACCCAATCCAGAGACTGTGGCCTTGCACTCGTCAGAACAAAGCAATTGGCAAGTTGTCCTCTGTAGACCCAGTGGGCAAGTTCCCCACTCCAGGGACTGTGGCCTTGCACTCCCCAGGACAAAGCAATGGGCATGTTGCTGCATCCAGAACCAGTGAGCAAGTCACCCACTCCAGAGACTGTGGCCTTGCACTCCCCAGGAAGAAGCAATGGGCATGTCGCCCCCTCCAGAACCAATAGGCAAGTCACCCACTTGAGAGACTGTGGCCTTGCACTACCCAGGATAAAGCAAGGGGCATCTTGCCTCCACCAGAAGTAGTGGGAAGTCACCCACTTCAGAGACTGTGGCCTTGCACTCCACAGGACAAAGCAAGGGGCATCTTGCCTCCACCAGAAGTAGTGGGAAGTCACCCACTCCAGAGACTGTGGCCTTGCACTGCCCACAACAAAGCAATGGGCAAGTTGTCCTATCTAGACCCAGTGGGCAAACCCCCCACTCCAGAGATTGTAGCCTTGCACTCCCCAGGACAAAGCAATGGGCATATTACCCCAACCAGAAGCAGTGGGCAAGTCACCCACCTGAGAGACTGTTGCCTTGCACTCCCCACGACAAAGGAATGGGCATGTTGCCCCCTCCAGAACCAGTGGGCAAGTCACCCACTCCAAAGACTGTGGCCTTGCACTCCCCAGGCAGAGCAATGGGCATGTTGTCCCATCCAAAAGCAGTGGGCAAGTCACCCACCTGAGACACTGTGGCCTTGCACTCCCCAGAACAAAGCAATGGGCATGTTGCCCCCTCCAAAGGCAGTGGGCAAGTCACCGACTCCAGAGCCTGTGGCCTTGCACTCCCCAGATCAAAGCAATGGACATGTTGCGCAATCCAGAAGCAGTGGGCAAGTCACCCACCTGAGGGACTCTGGCCTTGCACTGCCCAGGACAAAGCAATGGGCATGTTGCCCCCTCCAGAAGCAGTGGGCAAGGCACCCACTTCAGAGACTGTGGAATTTCACTCCTCAGAGTAAAGCAATGGGCAAGTTGTACCCTCTAGACCCAGTGGGCAAGTCTCCCACTCCAGAGACTGTGGCCTTGCACTCCCCAAGACAAAGGAATGGGCATGTTGCCCCTTCCAGAACCAGTGGGAAAGTCCCCCACTCCAGAGACTGTGGCCTTGCACTCCCCAGGACAAAGCAATGGGCATGTTGCTGCATCCAGAACCAGTGGGTAAGTCACCCTCCTGAGAGACTGTGGCCTTGCACACCCCAGGACAAAGCAATGGGCATGTTGCCACCTCCAGAAGCCATGGGCAAGTCACCCACTCCAGAGACTGTGGTCTTGAACTCCCCAGGGCAAAGCAATGGGCATATTGTCCCATCCAGAAGCAGTGGGCAAGTCACCCACCTGAGAGACTGTGGCCTTGCATTCCCCAAGACAAAGCAAAATACATCTTGCCCCCTCCAGAAGCAGTGGGCAAGGCACCCACTCCAGAGACTGTGGCCATGCACTCCCCGGAACAAAGCAATGGGCAAGATGTCCCCTTTAGACCGAGTGGGCAAGTCACCCACTCCACAGACTGTGGCCTTGCATTCCCCAGGACCATGCAATGGGCATGTTGCCCCATCAAAAGGCAGTGGGTAAGTCACCCACCTGAGGGACTTTGTCCTTCCACTCCCCAAGACAAAGCAATTGGCATGTTGCCCCCTCCAGAAACAGTGGGCAAGGCAACCACTCCAGATAATGTGGCCTTGCACTCACCAGTACAAAGCAATGGGCAAGTTGTCCTCTCTAGACCCAGTGGGCAAGTCCCCCACTCCAGAGACTGTGGTCTTGCACTCCCCAGGACAAAGCAATGGGCATGTTGCTGCATCCAGAACCAGTGGGCAAGTCACCCACCTGAGAGACTGTGGGCTTGCACTCCCTGAGACAAAGGAATGGGCATGTTGCCCCCTCCAGAACCAGTGGTCAAGTCACCCACTCTAAAGACTGTGGCCTTGCACTCCCCAGGACAAAGCAATGGGCTTTTGCCCCCTCTAGAACCATTGTCAAGTCACCCACTTGAGAGACTGTGGCCTTGCACTCCCCAGGATAAAGCAATGGGCATCATGCCTCCTTCAGAAGCAGTGGGAAGTCACCCACTTCAGAGACTATGGCCTTGCACACCCCAGTACTAAGCAATGGGTATGTTGCCCCCTCCAGAATCAGTGGGCAAGTCACTCACTCCAGAGACTGTGGCCTTGCACTTCCCAGGACAAAGCAATGGGCATGTTACCCCATCCAAAAGCAGTGGACAAGTCACCCACCTGAGAGACTGTGGCCTTGGATACCCCCGGACAAAGCAACTGGCATGTTGCCCCCTCTAGAAGCAGAGGGCTAGTCACCCACTCCAGAGACTGTGGCCTTGCACTGCCCAGAACAAAGCAATGGTCAAGTTGTCCTATCTAGACCCAGTGGGCTAGTCCCCCACTCCAGAGATTGTAGCCTTGCACTCCCCAGGACAAAGCAATGGGCATGTTACCCCAACCAGAAGCAGTGGGCAAGTCACCCACCTGAAAGACTGTGGTCTTGCACTCCCCAGGACTGAGCAATGGGCATGTTGCCCCCTCCAGAACCAGTGGGCAAGTCACCCACTCCAAAGATTGTGGCCTTGCACTCCCCAGGGCAAAGCAATGGGCATGTTGTCCCATCCAAAAGCAGTGGGCAAGTCACCCACCTGAGAGACTGTGGCCTTGCACTCCCTAGGACAAAGAAATGGGCATATTGCCCCCTCCAGAAGCAGTGGGCAAGTCACCCACTCCAGAGACTGTGACCTTGCACTCCCCATGACAAAGCAATGGGCATGTTGCCCCATCCAGAAGCAGTGGGCAAGTCGCCCACCTGAGGGACTGTGGCCTTGCACTCCCCAGGACAAAGCAATGGGCATCTTGCCCCCTCCGAAAGCAGTGGCAAGTCACCCACTCCAGAGACTGTGGCCTTGCACTCCCCAGAACAAAGCAATGGGCAAGTTGTCCCATCTAGACCGAGTGGGCAAGTAACCCACTCCACAGACTGTGGCCTTGCATTCCCCAGGACCATGCAATGGGCATGTTGCCCCATCGAGAAGCAGTGGGTAAGTCACCCACCTGAGGGACTGTGGCCTTACACTCCCCAGGACAAATCAATTGGCATGTTGCCCCCTCAGAAGCAGTGGGCAAGGCACCCAATCCAGAGACTGTGGCCTTGCACTCGTCAGAACAAAGCAATTGGCAAGTTGTCCTCTGTAGACCCAGTGGGCAAGTCCCCCACTCCAGGGACTGTGGCCTTGCACTCCCCAGGACAAAGCAATGGGCATGTTGCTGAATCCAGAACCAGTGAGCAAGTCACCCACTCCAGAGACTGTGGCCTTGCACTCCCCAGGAAGAAGCAATGGGCATGTTGCCCCCTCCAGAAGTAGTGGGAAGTCACCCACTTCAGAGACTGTGGCCTTGCACTCCACAGGACAAAGCAATGGGCATGTTGCCCCCTCCAGAAGCAGTGGGAAGTCACTCACTACAGAGACTGTGGCTTTGCACTCCCCAGGACAAAGCAATGGGCATGTTGCCCCATCCAAAAGCAGTGGGAGGTCACCCACCTGAGAGACGGTGGCCTTTGATACCCCCGGACAAAGCAATGGGCATGTTGCCCCCGCCAGAAGCAGAGGGCAAGTCACCCACTCCAGAGACTGTGGCCTTGCACTGCCCACAACAAAGCAATGGGCAAGTTGTCCTATCTAGACCCAGTGGGCAGACCCCCCACTCCAGAGATTGTAGCCTTGCACTCCCTAGGACAAAGCAATGGGCATATTACCCCAACCAGAAGCAGTGGGCAAGTCACCCACCAGAGAGACTGTTGCCTTGCACTCTCCACGACAAAGGAATGGGCATGTTGCCCCCTCCAGAACCAGTGGGCAAGTCACCCACTCCAAAGACTGTGGCCTTGCACTCCCCAGGCAGAGCAATGGGCATGTTGTCCCATCCAGAAGCAGTGGGCAAGTCACCCACCTGAGACACTGTGGCCTTGCATTCCCCAGGACCATGCAATGGGCATGTTGCCCCATCGAGAAGCAGTGGGTAAGTCACCCACCTGAGGGACTGTGGCCTTGCTCTCCCCAGGACAAATCAATTGGCATGTTGCCCCCTCCAGAAGCAGTGGGCAAGGCACCCAATCCAGAGACTGTGGCCTTGCACTCGTCAGAACAAAGCAATTGGCAAGTTGTCCTCTGTAGACCCAGTGGGCAAGTCCCCCACTCCAGGGACTGTGGCCTTGCACTCACCAGGACAAAGCAATGGGCATGTTGCTGCATCCAGAACCAGTGAGCAAGTCACCCACTCCAGAGACTGTGGCCTTGCACTCCCCAGGAAGAAGCAATGGGCATGTCGCCCCCTCCAGAACCAATAGGCAAGTCACCCACTTGAGAGACTGTGGCCTTGCACTACCCAGGATAAAGCAATGGGCATCTTGCCTCCACCAGAAGTAGTGGGAAGTCACCCACTTCAGAGACTGTGGCCTTGCACTCCACAGGAGAAAGCAATGGGCATGTTGCCCCCTCCAGAAGCAGTGGGAAGTCACTCACTACAGAGAATGTGGCCTTGCACTCCCCAGGACAAAGCAATGGGCATGTTGCCCCATCCAAAAGCAGTGGGAGGTCACCCGCCTGAGAGACGGTGGCCTTTGATACCCCCGGACAAAGCAATGGGCATGTTGCCCCCACCAGAAGCAGAGGGCAAGTCACCCACTCCAGAGACTGTGGCCTTGCACTGCCCACAACAAAGCAATGGGCAAGTTGTCCTATCTAGACCCAGTGGGCAAACCCCCCACTCCAGAGATTGTAGCCTTGCACTCCCCAGGACAAAGCAATGGGCATATTACCCCAACCAGAAGCAGTGGGCAAGTCACCCACCTGAGAGACTGTTGCCTTGCACTCCCCACGACAAAGGAATGGGCATGTTGCCCCCTCCAGAACCAGTGGGCAAGTCACCCACTCCAAAGACTGTGGCCTTGCACTCCCCAGGCAGAGCAATGGGCATGTTGTCCCATCCAGAAGCAGTGGGCAAGTCACCCACCTGAGACACTGTGGCCTTGCACTCCCCAGAACAAAGCAATGGGCATGTTGCCCCCTCCAAAGGCAGTGGGCAAGTCACCGACTCCAGAGCCTGTGGCCTTGCACTCCCCAGATCAAAGCAATGGACATGTTGCGCAATCCAGAAGCAGTGGGCAAGTCACCCACCTGAGGGACTCTGGCCTTGCACTCCCCAGGACAAAGCAATGGGCATGTTGCCCCCTCCAGAAGCAGTGGGCAAGGCACCCACTTCAGAGACTGTGGAATTTCACTCCTCAGAGTAAAGCAATGGGCAAGTTGCCCCCTCCAGAACCAGTGGGCAAGTCACCCACTCCAGAGACTGTGGCCTTGCACTCCCCAGGGCAAAGGAATGGGCATGTTGCCCCTTCCAGAACCAGTGGGAAAGTCCCCCACTCCAGAGACTGTGGCCTTGCACTCCCCAGGACAAAGCAATGGGCATGTTGCCCCCTCCATAAGCAGTGGGCAAGTCACCCACTCCAGAGCCTGTGGCCTTGCACTCCCCAGATCAAAGCAATGGACATGTTGCGCAATCCAGAAGCAGTGGGCAAGTCACCCACCTGAGGGACTGTGGGCTTGCACTCCCCCGGACAAAGCAATGGGCATGTTGCCCCGTCTAGAAGCAGTGGGCAAGGCACCCACTCCAGAGACTGTGGCCTTGCACTCCCCAAGACAAAGGAATGGGCATGTTGCCCCCTACAGAACCAGTGGTAAAGTCCCCCACTCCAGAGACTGTGGCCTTGCACTCCCCAGGACAAAGCAATGGGCATGTTGCTGCATCCAGAACCAGAGGGAAGTCGCCCACTTCAGAGACTGTGGCCTTGCACTCCCCAGGACTAAGCAATGGGTATGCTGCCCCCTCCAGAAGCAGTGGGCAAGTCACCCACTCCAGAGACTGTGGCCTTGCACTTCCCAGGACAAAGCAATGGGCATGTTGCCCCATCCAAAAGCAGTGGGCAAGTCACCCACCTGAGAGACGGTGGCCTTGGATACCCCGGGACAAAGCAATGGGCATGTTGCCCCCTCCAGAAGCAGAGGGCAAGTCACCCACTCCAGAGACTGTGGCCTTGCACTGCCCAGAACAAAGCAATCGTCAAGTTGTCCTATCTAGACCCAGTGGACTAGTCCCCCACTCCAGAGATTGTAGCCTTGCACTCCCCAGGACAAAGCAATGGGCATGTTACCCCAACCAGAAGCAGTGGGCAAGTCACCCACCTGAGAGACTGTGGTCTTGCACTCCCCAGGACTAAGCAATGGGCATGTTGCCCCTTCCAGAACCAGTGGGCAAGTCACCCACTCCAAAGACTGTGGACTTGCACTCCCCAGGGCAAAGCAATGGGCATGTTGTCCCATCCAGAAGCAGAGGGCAAGTCACCCACCTGAGAGACTGTGGCCCTGCACTCCCCAGAACAAAGCAATGGGCATGTTGCCCCCTCAATAAGCAGTGGGCAAGTCACCCACTCCAGAGCCTGTGGCCTTGCACTCCCCAGGTCAAAGCAATGGACATGTTGCGCAATCCAGAAGCAGTGGGCAAGTCACCCACCTGAGGGACTGTGTTCTTGCACTCCCCAGGACAAAGCAATTGGCATGTTGCCCCCTCTAGAAGCAGTGGGCAAGGCACCCACTCCAGAGACTGTGGCCTTGCTCTCCCCAAGACAAAGGAATGGGCATGTTGCCCCCTTCAGAACCAGTGGGAAAGTCCCCCACTCCAGAGACTGTGGCCTTGCACTCCTCAGGACAAAGCAATGGGCATGTTGCTGCATCCAGAACCAGTGGGCAAGTCACCCACCTGAGAGACTGTGGCCTTGCACACCCCAGGACAAAGCAATGGGCATGTTGCCCCCTCCAGAAGCCATGGGCAAGTCACCCACTCCAGAGACTGTGGCCTTGCACTCCCCAGGACAAAGCAATGAGCATGTTGCTGCATCCAGAATCAGTGGGCAAGTCACCCACCTGAGAGACTGTGGCCTTGAACTCCCTAGGACAAAGCAATGGGCATGTTGCCCCCCCCAGAAGCCATGGGCAAGTCACCCTCTCCAGAGACTGTGGCCTTGCACTCCCCAGGACAAAGCAATGGGCATGTTTCCACATCCAGAAGCAGTGGGCAAGTCACACACTCAAGAGACTGTGGCCTTGCACTCCCCAGGACAAAGCAATGGCTATGTTGTCCCCTCCAAAAGCAGTGGGCAAGTCACCCACCTGAGAGGCTGTGGCCTTGCACTCCCCAGGACAAAGCAATGGGCATGTTGTCCCCTCGAGAAGCAGTGGGCAAGTCACCCACTCCAGAGACTGTGGCCTTGCACTCCCCAGAACAAAGCAATGGGCATGTTCCCCCCTCCAGGAGCAGTGGGCAAGTCACCCACTCCAGAGACTGTGGCCTTGCACTCTCCAGAACAAAGCAAAGGGCATGTTGCCCCCTCCAGAAGCAGTGGGCAATTCACCCACCTGAGAGACTGTGGCCTTGCACTCCCCAGGACAAAGCAATGGGCATGTTGCCCCATCCAGAACCAGTGGGCAAGTCACACACCTGAGAGACTGTGGCCTTGAACTCCCCAGGACAAAGCAATGGACATGTTGCCCCCTCCAGAAGCAGTGGGCAAGTCTCCAACTCAAGAGACTGTGGCCTTGTACTCCCCAGGACAAAGCAATGGACATGTTGCCCCCTCCAGAACCTGTGGGCAAGTCACCCACTCCAGAGATTGTGGTCTTTCATTCCCCAGGACAAAGCAATTGTCATGTTGCCGCATCCAGAACCAGTGGGCAAGTCACCCACCTGAGAAGACTGTGGCATTACACTCTCCAGGACAAAGCAATGGGCATGTTGCTCCCTCCAGAACCAGTGGTGACGTTCCCATAATCGTCTGAGCTACCTCCCCGTCCCCCTGAGGTGCCTTCCCACTTGCAAACTGATGCCCTTACAGTGGTCTCTCCTGCTGTGTCAGGAAACATGTTGGGCCTTGGACTGTTCCCTGTGGCCTTGTGTGCCTTCATGACTTTGGTCTCGGCATTGACCCTTTATGGCATTTGTATGTTTTTGGTTTGTGTGGTAGATTTTGCTATGCTAATACATTGTCGGTAATCCAGCATTATGGTCCGTGTTTTATTATGCCGTGTGTTGCGTGCGATTGGTTTATATGTGCAGCTAGTTGTGTGTATGTTGTGTGTGTCTGGTATGTGTTTTGTGTGTGTGTGTGTCACTGTCGTTTTCCTTCCTCCCTCCCTTGTGTGCTAGGTGGCTGTACTCACCGTCGTCATCTTCGTCGGCTTTGGTGTTTCAGGTGGAGATGACGTAGAAGATCATCCGGAAGACTTGCAGTTCGGTCTCCATGACGGCGTGGTTCTTCCCTGTGTCTCAAATGGTGAGTCTTTTCACTTCTCAGCTCTGTTTCCACCAAGCTTTTGTTGGCATTGGTACCGCTCCGGAAAAGGTGGCGTGTTGCAGTGTCATATTATGGTGGGTGGTACTTTGTCTTCCGCCTGGCTGTAGGTGGCTACTGCCGTGGTGACTGTTGTTTTCACTGTGGCGGTTGGTGTGGTACATTGGCCATCTATGGGAGTTATCACCGCCATGGTCATAATTTGGCTGTACTTACTGCCAACCTGTTGGCGGTATTACCACCACTTTATCACTCACCGCCAATGTGATAATGAGGGCCATAATTTCTTGGCTCTTTGATAGAAAAATGTAATTTACACTGAAGTACTTAATACCAAAACCACTGATCTGTACATGCTGTAGTAGTAGCTATTGTAGTAGCTTATGGTGCCTGTAACCTTTTAACCCAATTTAGCCAACCTCTTTGCCTTCAGGAACAACTTAAATCATCAATTCTGTCTCTTGCTGAATTAATCCATGACCTACTCTGATAGACCTACATTTCGTCAGACAAATTATCTTAACTGTTTCTTGCTTCCACCATGCTGTTTAGCTGCAGTTCTTTCACAAAATACGCTCCCTTGGTGTTTCCTCCTTCACCACATCATAATGCTGCTTTACAATAGGTTGAAGTACCAAGTTGTTAGTACATGTTTTATTGTATAAATAACTTCTATTTAAAACACCCTTATACCTTTTGGTGCAGTTTAGCTATTTAAAACTGTTAAATAAAAAAATAATAAAAAACATATGATGGGAGGAGTGCGACCAAGCCAGTTTAAAAAACATTTCCTGAAAGTGGCACAAGGAAGAATAAACAGTTAGCTATGCATAAGGCCATTTTAATAGGATGGTGTATTAAATCTAGGCGTAGACCCTTGTAAGAATTTGTGATATGAGTTCTATAATTTTTTAAGAATACCATATTCTTTTCCACAGCAGTTTCCTGAATTAAAATTATATATGTAAATATGTTAAGTTAGAAGTGCATGTAGGCCAAATTATATAAAAAACAATGGCATATATACCATAGTTTATGTTACATCTGGGGCCTTCTCATGATGGGTTGTGCTTGCTAAGCAAAGAGCTGAGGCCCTGTTTTTATACACCTATGGCATAGGATGACCAGGCATCCTGGATTTGCCCGGACAGTCCTGGTTTTCAGTGGACTGTCCCAGTGTCCGAACAATTTGCTTACATTTTAGGTAAATGTCACTGTTTTGTGACAAAAGTTCAGGTCATTCTGCAAAGCAGAATTGAAAGTTAAACACTCTTTTCACAGACAAGAATAAAATCTTTTAAGTAATTTATCTGTTTCTGTCATGCAGCACAGGAGGGGAGTGGCTCTATACTCCAGGGAAGACAGGGGAGCTCAGTGTGTAGGTCCTACTATAGATATCTATCTACCTACCTATCTACCTATCTAACTATCTATCTACAGATATCCATATAATTAGATATACATATATATATTCTGAATAACCAAAGGTTTCAGGGAAGTTATAATTATGAAATAGTACCGGACTGCCTCCCCCAGGGCCCAGCCTTCTGAAATGTTTTTTGGGAGGGAGAGGAAACCACGTGGCCCTCCTCCCCTGGCTGATTTCAGCCCATGGACCCTATACCCTGGGGTCCCGGGGTTAATATATTTTGGGGGGAAAGAGGGAATCTACGTGGTCCCCCTCCCTGGGCCAATCTCGGCCCCAGAGACACCATCCCCTGGGGCCCAGCCCAAACATTTGTTTTTTCGGGGGAGGTGGGCCATGCGTACATATATAATACTACATATACTAGGAGTATCTTTTTCAACCCTTGAATGCTTCCAATTATATTTTTTCATCCTCATGATGACCCCTCTATAAGTAATTTTCAAAATTTTCATGGCGTTGAAACGTTAACAAGATACCAGTGGGCTGTTTTTAATTTGATTTGGAACATGTTACTCTGATTCTGAGTGTCATTTAACAACCAGTGCATCTAAATCAGTCATAAGTTTGGTAAATATTTGTGTTGTATAGCACTTGCACACTTGAAACTCACATATCTCAATCTCATTGAGCCCTTGCATTTTTGGGAGAACCTCATTATTATGGAATGTCTGTAAAGAAAACAAATCTTCATTTGCTTCTTACAAAAGGAACTGAATGAATAAAAGGAATCAGTTATTTGCTTAATCCATTTGTTGTGAGGGTTGTTAGAAATGGGGTCTTTAGTTGGCAGTGGATTGCACCCTGTCTAAGTAGGGACCCTCACTCTGGTCAGGGTAAGGGGGACGCTCACCTATATATATCTCCTACTCACCCCTTCGGTAGCTTGGCAAGAGCAGTCTGGCTTATCTCAGAGGCAATGTATAAAGTGTTTGTACAGACACACAGTTACACAGTGAAAACACAACAAAAGTACTCCCTTTTGGTTTTGTAAAATAGCTCATATTTATCTATGTAAACCAAGACCAAAACAACAAAAATCCAGCCTACACAAGTAAAGATACAAGTTTTCAAAGTAAAATCCTGGTATAGCGCTTAGAAAGTTGCTTCCTACAGTCCAACGCCACTCACAAGGGAGTGTAGATTGGTCACGGAGTCGCAGGAACCCCGGGTACAGTACCTTGGGAAACGAGGTTGAAGCAGAGCCATTGCATGGCGTCAGGGAAGTGAGCCGTCACTGGAGCCACTGCAGCATCGGTTCCTTACTGCTGGGCAGGGGAGGTGAGGCATAGGTTCCTTACGGTTGCAGGGGAGGTGATGGGGCATTGTTGGTGAGGTGTTGGCTCCTTACAAATGTTGGAGTGTCGCGATCACACCACGGGGACACGTGCTGTGGTGGAGTCGGGTGTCACGAACATCAGTTACACGGCACTTGGAACTGCAGCAGCATCGGGCTTGTGTTGCAGTTCACAATCAATGCACTCAGCTGGGACCACAGTTCCGGTACAGGCAGTGGCTCAGAGTCAGAGAGCAATGCTGGTTCCGAAGTCTGTCTGGAGTCGATGTGCTCAGTTTCTTCTTGATTGCACCAGAGTTCACTTCCAAGGGCCCAGTTCAAGCCCTTGGAGAACCTTGTAGAACCTTGGAAAGCAGGATGTTGAAAACAAAGTCCAGTCTTTTCACTCTTGGAACAGAAGTATCAGGCCAGCACAGCAAAGCAACAGCAACCAGCTCTTATTCCTGGCATCATGTCCTCAGTCCAGAAGTTTTTTAACTATGTGGTGTCAGAGTTCCAATACTTATACCCATTTCTGACTTTGAAGTAGGCAAACTTCAAAGAGAAGTCCTTGTGGTGCACAAGACACTGCCCTTTCCTGCCCTGGACCCAGACACACTCCAGTAGGTTGGAGACTACTTTGTGTGAGGACAGGCACAGCACTATTCAAGTGCAAGTGTCCGCTCTTACCACCACTCTAGCTCAGGAAGACCCATCAGCCTGGTGATGGGCCATCTGGATATGCAGGGCACACCTGAGCTCCCTTTGTGTGACTGTCTAGTGTGAATGCACAAACAACCCTACTGTCATGCTGACCCAGACGAGTATTCCACAGACAAGCAGAGGCATAGAATGGTTAAGCAAGAAAATTCCCACTTTCTAACAGTGGCATTTTCAAACTTACAATTCAAAAACCACCTTCACCAAAAGCTGGGTTTTTAAATTGTGAGTTCAGAGACCCCAAAGGCCATATCTCTGTCTGCTCCCAATGTGAAATTACACTTAAAATATGCTTCAAGGCAAACCCTATGTTACCCTATGGGAGAGATAGCGAAAAACGAAGTTAAATGTATTTCACCATCAGGACATGTAAAACACACCAATACATGTCCTGCCTTTTAAATACGTTGCACCCTGCCCATGGGGCTGCCTTGGGCCTACTGTAGGGGTGACTTACATGTAGTAAAAGGGAAGGTCTTAGCCTGACAAGTGGGCGCACTTGCCAGATCAAAATGGCAGGTTAAAACTGCCACCCAGGCACTGCCGTGGCAGGTCTGAGACATGTTTGCAGGGTTACTCATGTGGGTGATACAACCAGTACTGCAGGCCCACTGTTAGCATTTGATTTCCAGGCCCTTGGCACACATAGTGCACTTTGCTAGGGACTTACTTGTAAATCAAATATGCCACTCATGGATAAATCACTCACCAATACCATTTACACAGGGAGCACTTGCACTTTAGGACTGGTTAGCAGTGATAAAGTGCCCAGAGTCCTATGACCAGCAAAAACTAAATGCACCACAGTCAGAAACAGGAGGTCAGAAGCTAAAAAGACAGAGGGAATCACACCAACCGATGCCAGGGCTAGCAATGTTTATATATGATTGTCAGGGAAGTTAAGGCTCACACTTCCCCCTTATGGGCCACTGTTTCCGGGTATTTTGGGGGCAGATATTTTGGGGGACAAGCAGCACTTGAGGGAGAGCACAAGAAAACACATGCACTCTAATGGAGGGCTGAAAGCTAGAGAAAAGGTTGTTAAATATTTGCAATGGAATTATACAAGTCCTCCAATGTAAAAGATGGTAAAAAACCTATGCTAAAGTAAAAGTGTAAACACAAGAAGAAGAAAAAAAGCAGTTGAATAAGAAGCAAGGAAAGGAGAATAACAAGAAAGCTAATCAATTGTAATCAGTGGGCTTATCCAAAGTCCACTTTTAATTTTGGTGTGGTCCTCAGTAGGTGTTTTGTTAACAGGCAACTAAAAGCTATCTGTAGGCAAGGCCTAAAAATAAAACTCAACATTTTCTAGCATTTCATTTCCTAAAGTGCTCCAATACCCTTGTAGGCCACTAGTTGCTGATGCAGTTCTTAACAAATAGTGCCATTTTAAAATGACTACATGTTGAAATAATATGGCCATCACATCTGCTATGCAGCAAAGCTTCCACATCAAAGGAAAGACCCCAGGAGCTGTGACATATATAGAAAGGAGGGACTAAGGAATGAGCTCTAGAATGGGTAAAGAGGACAAGAAAAAATAATGTACACTAAAACATAAATAATCAGAACAAGCTACATAAGAATTAAGAAAGAAACTGTTAAATCATGGTCTGGATCTAAAAAGGATTTGGGAGTGGTGTGGCATGGCAGATAAAGACAGGCTGTGTGACCGTTTAATACTTTTATCCTAATGATACATTTATAGGAACCTATTTTTTAAAAGTGTTTATGAGAATGGGACATAGTACTGAAGGAGTACTCTTTTACACACTGCCTTTGTGAATCAGCCCTGAAACATCCACATTCCTCTCTGTAAATGTGTAAAGGTTTCATAGTACCTTCTATTTTAACTAATTGTATAGACATATTTCATGAGTATTCTTACTTTATTCCCATTTTAGATGTTTTTGGGTCTATTTACAAAGGCATGTAAGGTTATGTAAAAGACAACTTCTGGAGTTATACCTCACGTTCTCTAAAATACTTTGCGACTCAACATGTCCCACAATGTTTGTAGACCCTTGAGCAGTCTTCAGCATTGAACCAGGTAGCTTTTACAATATGCACAACTGTTGCAAAGAGCTAGGGGTTCTGTGAAACACTTGCAGTAACACAGATTATAATTTTGAGTTTGGTTGATGGGTTGCTCCATCACATCATGACAGATATCCCGTCTGCAATTTTACAAGTGGTATTGGATTTGTGAATTGGTTACTTTCTCACAAACATGACTGATATCCTGTCCTTCTCTTGACTATTGCCACAAAGGTTATCCTCATTGAATGGAAACCATTTATAAACATATTGTATCACACTTGGTGGGCAGGGATAATATACCTCAGAAGAGCTCCCAGCTCCCAGGAGACTCTACCAGGTAATCGCAAAATATCACAGAAAATATGGAAGACGTTAGATAATTTCACAGAACACAAACAGGACAGTACAACTCTTCCCCCTTGATTTTGTCACAGTCACCGAAATATATACATTTTATCTAAACCAACCGCATCCTTAGCTAACACCTACTGGATCGCCTTACTATGTTTCCTTCCGTCTCCCTATTCTGTACATATACAATGATGCACAAGAGAACTTTGTATAAGTTGTATACCCAAGCTATACCAGGAACTACATATGAAGCTCTTTGGGTCACTTTTTCAACCCCATTAATTGATTAATATGCTATTATATATGGATGTAATTTCCTTTGTTTTTAAAGAACTCCCATACAAGGAATGCACAAAGTGTATCACCTCTATCGTTGCCTATGTTTTCCTGTCTTCCTTCTGTTACTATGTGCTACTTTTTGCTACAATAAAACTTCAATAAAGATTTATGGAAAAAATTATAAACACGACTTAGATATGTTTCCTAATACAGAGCTTCTGTGTTCCTTCTGCCCACCAACAGGGCTTTCACTCTAGTGTGTGGTGGGGGATAGTACGCCAATGATTTTTCAAACAGTCTTCTGAGTGAACAACGGTTTAGAAAAAAAATCACTAGCACTGTCACATTCTGAACACAGTCACAGCATTGCAGTACTCCTTACCCATCACCTCAAATGAGATAGCGCCCTCATACGTCTCCTTTGCACTGTCTCAAGCACAGCCTGTAATGCTGTATAGACCTTGAGCCAACCATGTTATCAATACCACTTGGGGGGATATATTCTAATATGATTTATTTGCAAGGTATGGATGCCTAGAGATGGAAAATATGTGATAGCAAGTCATAGCTCTTTGCCTTTTGTGAGTTACCACTCCACTCCCAAGATATCTTGATGTCAATGGATTTTTTTTCATAATTTTCATTACTGTGAATTTAATTATTCAAATTTACATTTACAGTTAATGTGATTATATAAATTGATAATAATTATAATAGTAATTATGATTAAATAAGTACACCAAGTAAAATGTATACATTTTTTAATTCATTGCTTTTCCCAGAGCTGGTGGTGAGTGACTGTGCAGCATCATAAAGAAGACTGAAACTAGCTCACCCTGTCCCTCTGATCCCCAGTGTATAAATAATGTATGGTCAAATGTCCAACATGGAGTCACGCTGACAAGTCTACAGGACTACTTATCATGGAAAACTTTGTTCGAGGCAGCTCAAGTAAGGAATCACATTCCACTATTAGACATTGTGAGAAATGTGGAAAGCAACACGGTTCTCCAAGTATTTTAACACAGGAACTGCAGGAGCCTGTTTACTATAAAGAGAGATTTACAGACTATTTGGCAAAAAGCTGAAGCGGGAATGAGTGAGTTCTACAGTAAATGCCTAAACAGAAGAACATCATTAAAGTCAAACCTGTCTGCTGAAGAATGTAAATTTTGTGGAAAGATAAATTGCTACAAGGGAACATCAACATGTGAGAAATTAATCAAGGCCACAGAGCTTAGAATTGGCAAAAGGCTTTGGGAGTGTGCAACCATTAATTGTAATTCAAAGATCTTAGCAGTTTGTAGTTGAGATATAGTGGCTGCAGAAGCCCATCAACATGCATCTTGTTATAGCAACTATACAAGGGTTAAAGAAAAGGAGGGAGATCATGCATCTAGCATTCAAATAGATGATCACTACAAAAATATGAGAGATGAAACATATGATTAACTATTTCAATACATTAGAATTGTGATTATACCTTACAAAGAAGTAATACATGTAACAGCTCTCACTGAAAGGCTTGAAACCCCCACAACACACAGAGGGATACAGGGAATTGACGACTCAACCAAGAAGCATTTTAGATGAGAATTATACTCCGGTGACAGCCTCCACTTATTCCCAGACAACCAAGGAAAGTTATTGGCCCAACCTGATAGTGTCATGCTAAATGATGTTGTAAGAGAAAACCAGATTTTAAAAAGAGAATTATCAGTTTTAAAGATTAAGGCAATAGACACAAACAAGATAATTGATCAAACATTATGACACATAAGAACAATGATTAAAACAAACTTGACATCAACACCATGCCATATCATCCATCAGATGTTGATAAAGATTAATTTACAGTGCTTGGTTACCTTAAACCAGTGGTTCCCAACCTTTTTACTTCTGTGGACCCCCTCTCTATCATTACTGGGACCCTCACTGAATCCTTACTGGAATCTGGGGACCCCGCCCAACTGAATCATTATTGAAAGCTGGGGTCCTAACCTGTTAATAATATTTAATTTACTAAGCAGTCGTGGACCCCCTGAGGAGGCTTTGTGGAACCCCAGGGGTCCCCAGACCACAGGTTGGGAACCACTGCCTTAATCAGTTCCTATTAGGACTTCTTACTGGAAATCCAGAAAACACAAGCTTTCCAAAAGGGTTGCCTTACTTCTGCAATCATTCAGTCAGAGCATTAAATATGCAGTCACATATAGCCAGCAGAAACCCCCCAAGTAATTATTGCTCCTATACACTGTAAAAAGGCTGACAGGCAATGTTGAAATAATTCTCACTCTAAACAGACTTGGTCATGGGATTTCATACTCACAACTGGAAGAAAATGATACCGCCATGTGTTTTCAGCAACTTGCTGATACCTTAAATGAGCAAATTGTTCTTCCAGCCAAAATTCGGCCTCATGTCTTCACTAACTTAGCATGGGATAACATTGATAGACTGGAAGAAACTTTTATTGGTAAGGGGACAACTCATCAAGTCAACTGTCAATGGTACAATTTGAATGAAATAGGTACATAATCTGGGTTGTTACAAGACAAGAAGCGAGCCTCACACAGATATAACCAAATTGGACAGGATTTAACATCAGTACTAGAGACCTAGTTAGCATATCACAGGATTCCATTGGCTACTTCCCCACCATTAATGCCCCTGCAAATGAGTTGACAAATGTTTCTGCATGTGGTAAAAATTGTAGGGGTCATGGATTAAGCTCTCTATGCAAAAGCAACTGAGATCGTGTGGAAGCATAAAGCAATGAACAACATAATCATTCTTTGAATGGGCACCTTTCACACCATTTGGAATGTCATGTCAAATCTTGGAAAATGCTTTCAAGACGCTGGCTTTTGCAATCTTTGCATTGAAGCAGACATGATAGCAGAAGGCTCAATATCATCAGTACTGGAAGGTCGTATGTACAATCGTGCAGTTCGAGTACACAAGTGCTTATGTGAAGCTATGTTGAGACTGACTTGTTTGAAAGTTATCCCCTGGACGAAGAAGAATTACAAAGTGAACATTCAGGTAGTCTACTCCTTCATTGAGGATGTTATTGTTAATGACTTTGCAAAAGACCTATGCCAACAGAGATTAGAAAACCTCTGGCAGAATGCTGCCTTTGCAGAAGTAAAATAGCTTTGGGACGCATTCCTGCAACATCTTTGTCATGACAATGGAGCTCTCTCTGCATTTTGGATGTTGTATGTGGATATTGATGAAAATTTCTTGCTGGCTCTGCTGCTTGCCACTCTAGAAGGAAATTGGCATTTACATCTTACTGCCATGCACTGTAAGATCCCATGGTGTTCTGTGTATGACAGGATGAACTATGCTAGGTTTCTTCCGGTATATTATGCTGAAATGACATTACTTGCAGTAAAACATCCAGAGATACACCACAACTTAATCAACGTATGCTTTTCAGTTCAACTGTCAGATGTTAATCCATTTGGGAGAATTCTGGTCGATCAAGCGATAGAGGTAACAGTCAACAAAGACACACACACTCCAGATGGGACGACAAGGTTCAACCTCAAGATAGGTGTTATGAAAAGATATTATATGACGCCTGAACACAGAAGCACCTTTTTAGGTCAGATAAGTATAACAGCTCATAACAACGGATCAGATCTTACTCACGCAGACCTACATACGTCACAAATGGAAAAAAATGAAGATACTGTTACGAGAGCTGATAGTCTGGTTGAAAGTTGGATAAACCTATTTGTTGGGCCACATGATCTCATTAGTCTCTCCACAGCAAAAAAAACATCTCAAGATATAGTATCTGACATAAAGAAGGTGCATGAAATATGTGAACATTCAAACAGTGAAAATTATGCATAGAATTTGTATCTACATATGAGGAATACAAATAAGATTTATTGTTATTAATTTAAGGACTATATGTTAATTATTACAATTAATAGTCATAATTATTTTAAACTATATTGAATTTAACCAATCTGGTGGAATTAGATTTATATTTCCACAATTATGATGAATGTGTATGCTTTTATTAAATAGATGAAAACCATTATTTTTTTCTGGTTGTGGTTGCTAATCCAATAATATCAGAAAAGAGGCAAAGAGTGATGACTTGCTATCACA
This sequence comes from Pleurodeles waltl, assembly GCF_031143425.1. Classification (NCBI taxonomy): domain Eukaryota; kingdom Metazoa; phylum Chordata; class Amphibia; order Caudata; family Salamandridae; genus Pleurodeles; species Pleurodeles waltl. The sequence continues at coordinate 527,044,873 of NC_090438.1, forward strand.
TATTTTCCATTTCTAGGCATCCATATCTTGTAAAACTTCACGTTAGAACCCATCCCCTGGAGTGGTACCAATGGTCTAAGTTTGGGATCCTGGCTCATGCCCTAGTAGGATTTCTGCCTTTCCTTTCTTTGCTAAGACCAGCAATTACTTTCTTGCAAGCGTAAAACCATTACTGAAATCAGTCACTTTCTTAAGTCAGGCCAGTGATATCAATATGAAAATAAAATGCCCTTCAAAAAGACTTCTTGTATCAGCTTAATTTAACATGTAGTGGATATTTATTGAACACAAAAGTATCCATTTATCACCTCAAAGGATTAAATACAAAGCACTGTTCTTGAAAGATAGAAAGAAAGAGACAGCTATGCAGTGGCTGAATTATCCAATGTGCAACATGAGAACGTGGCCTCGGTCCCAGACTCCCTGCTTGATGAATTGTGTGGTCCCGTGCGATTATGTCACTTCACTTGACCTCCTTTTTGTCGCTCATCATATTTCAGAGGACTGTTAAGTTATTCAGTTTGGGATGTGTAACATACAATAAACAAGATTGTATGGTGTAATCAGTGCTTAATTTGAGCTGGTGGTTGTAGCTGGGTCCACCAGCACTCTATTTTGGGGAACTGCACTTATTTTCACTCATCAGAATTTGTCACAGTACAAGAGAGAGAAAAACAGAAAAGAGGAAGGAAAAGATAGAAAACAATGACAACGAAAGAAAACAAGGATCACTAAGAACCTGAAATAGAGAGTTATAGGGGCAGAGAATGTCTAGTGATCGATGAAAGGGGCATGAGGTGGAATCAAGAATACCAGAAATGGTATTTAACAGCCATGACATTTGAAAGCACCGGCTGCGGACTTCTGAGATAAATGTTAGCACTAGCAATTCTTATACAAATTAAGCACTCGGGGCCTCATTTATACTTTTTAGCAGCGCATTTGTGTCATTTTTTGAAGCAAAAGCGGCACAAAAACAAAATATAATTGAATTTTGTAAGAATACGCCGCTTTTGCGTCAAACAATGACGCAAATGGAGCGCTAAAAAAGTATAAATCAGGCCCTTGGTTTGATAGACTTCCATATTGCTCCATGTAAAACAATACTTGGCCATTTAAAAGGGTCACGTGACAACTAACTTGCCTCCTTAATCACTAATGGCATGTCATAGAGCTATAGAAGCGGTGCTTCTTGAATGTTTCAAAGTTCTTGTTTAGAAACCATCATTCCTAATAAATGTCATTCGATGAAGCTTTATTTTCAACTGCAATTAACTAAAGCACTTTCAAATGTTAAAGAATTGGAATTATTTTTCATATTTTACCTAAAGGGCGTTGGACGACTTGGGTGCCAAAACAGTATGATGACGGCGTGAAATCTTACCCTTACGGCTAAAGTAGTCCCTTGGCCCTGCTACGGCTCTGCTGATTTGCACACTTTAATGATTAACTTTAAACGAATGAGTTCCAATGAATGCCAATGTTGTTAGGAGAAGGTGTGCATTCATCATACATACGGAACAGAGGGCAAAAGAGCAAAGACACGGCCGTAGTTCATTTGATTTCAATGACTTGTTCCTAGACTGAATGAGTTAGCTAACCCTCGAACACTGTCACATTGTATCTTTTGAAAGTATAGTTCACATAATCTGAAAAAGAATCTCTTGTTAAAGGCCAGAATTTCAGATGCTGACAACAAGGTCCCTGAAAAAAAGAAAGACAAGTGACATCAAGTGCCTCAAAAATCGCTAACTGTTCGAGCCCAAAGCTCTCGAAAGACAGACTGTGAAAGTTGAATTACAGGACACAGTTTGAAATCAATGGGAAGATTGAAATGAAATTTGAATGTGTTTTTCCACAGTTTGGTAATATACTTGTAAATTAGTTACTTACCTGGCTCAACAGGACCTCCTGTCCTAATTCACCGTTCGAATGGTGTAGCTATTTTAAGAGTGTTTTATACAATACGGATGGGGTGCTACAGTATGAACAGAATAAGGTGAAATGCATTTAGATAATCCATTTAATATATACAGTCTTTAGATCAGAGCATGTACCTCATGCAATCAAATGAAAATTTGCAGTTTGAGGTATATTGCGTTCTTATAGGATTTGAAAAGCTGCTGATGATGAAATTAAAGCTTTTCATTTTCAAACTTTTCATACTGCAAAAAGGTATTCATATTCTATTCAGATCCCGCTGTTTGGTATTTCCTGTTATTCACTGTGAAGGAAGTGAACCACTAAGGAGCAAATCATTTATCTTTCGGAAGAGTGTTCGTATGTTTCAGAAGCCATTTTTGAGCAATAGTTCGAGAGGTCACCGTCATCTATAAGAAAGCATATCACAGTGTTCTTGGTCCAGTGCCATTAAAACTATAGTTCATGTCTTCGGGTGCAATTCAAACCGCAGAACTCGTCCAGTGCCATTAAAACAGGGCCGTAACAGACAGCCATCACAGCCCTCACGGTGCAAAAGGTCCCAAGTCTTCTGTACATGAAATGGGGGATCTCCCTCAGCTTGTCAGCCAGGGAAATGTGTGTGCCGCTTTGCAACAGCTGCAGTGGACAGTACAGCATGCTCCGAGCTGACACCAGAGCATGCAAGGCCCCTTCACCAGTCAGGACAGGCCTCTCAGAGAATATCAAAAAGAGATTAAGGGCCTCATTAAGACATTGACGGAAAATCCCACTTACCGCCATGCTGACTGCCGCCAATATACTGCTGCCGCCGCGGATATCCGTTCACCATATTATGATACACACACACCAATCGGTCACTATTCGGCCGCAGACACAAGTCCGCCACACCAAAGGTCATTGATAAACTGGCGGTATCAAAACCCACACCGTTACCCCAACAGAACAACACCCATCACATTATGACTCAAGAATCACCATGGCTGACATTCAACTGCAGTAAACCATTGGTGGTACATACCGCTTCGCTCAAAATACACACACATACATACAAAACAACACCACGTTGGACATTTTAAATAACACGCACCTGACACCCATACACACACCACACACACCCACACCACTATAAAACACACACCCACACTACCCAAAACCCTTTACAACTACAAAGAATTGCCACCAGAGAGAGACAGCAAGAGCACTCACACAACCAGAGCCACATACCACTCACACCTATACACCTCTCACGCACCCCACATCACACACCCCAACACATTACCCTACACACCCTCACCTACACACCTTATACAACAACCATGGCACCACAAATACACCCCCGATTCTCAGAGGAGGAGCTAAGGGTCATGGTGGAGGAAATCATCAGGGTAGAACCACAATACCAAAAAATTTCCCTAAAACACTCTGGGTACCTAAAGAAGGAATCCCAGGTTCCTGAGAAAAGAGAGTCTCAATGTCACAGCAAATACCAGGACGTATTAATATATCTAGTGCAAATAATTAATATTACGTTTATTCAATGATGTACATATTCACAAACCCAATGTTACCTAAAGGGTATAGCAAACTAATGAATAAATCTAATGTAGACCCTCGAAAAAGTCTATGATCTAAAAAACAAAAAACACACTCATACTAATTCACTCATACCAAATTTAAAAATGTGACAAGAATCCAACAAGTTACATGAGGGCCAGCATGAATCATAATACAAAGGACAAGTATACTGCCCCAAGCTGACCATCCGGTCTCACCAGAAATTCTCCAACGGAATAATACTAAATCAGTTTCCTAATCCACAAGATAATATGTCCCAAGGGGATCCTTTTATATTATGTATTGTTTCTTCAATCCAAATTTCATGTACTTAATTCTTCTTCTTTTATATATGTCCTTCGTTCCTTCTTTCTGTTGGGGGGGATAGGATAATTGTAGTATAGAATGTGTTGCTTTTAGTGTATCTCTGATCTTGAGACCTCCTTATATACAATATTAGAGAAAAAAGAGAAAGAAAGAGAAAATAGAAAGAAAAATCTGAAGAATGTAAAAAATAAGAAAAAAAGAAAAAGAGAAAAAAAGAGAATGGTGAGCTCCAATAACACCATCACAAGTGATACTCATGCAGGAAAAAGAAGAGAGAGTGTGTCCTCAAACCACTCTATGGGGAGTGTAATCTCATATCCCATAACGTTCATAGAAACAGATTGTTCTTAATTTAAATTGGCATGCTCTTTGTGATTGTTTTCAAAGGAATAGGTCATCGAAGGAGTGGTCACACACCCCAACAGATTACCCTACACACCGTCACCTACACACCTTATGCAACAACCATGGCACCACAAAGACACCCCTGAGTCTCAGAGGATGAGCTAAGGGTCATGGTGGAGGAAATCATCAGGGTAGAGCTTCAGTTATTTAGAGCGTAGGTGTAGCAGATATTGATAGCTAGGGAGATGGAGCTATGGCGGAGAATCATGGAAAGAGTCAACGGCGTGGGACAGCACCCAAGAACCAGGGATGACATCAGGAAGAGGTGGAACGACCTACGGGGGAAGTTACGTTCCATTACAGCAAGACACCGACTCACTGTACAGAGGACTGGCGGTGGACCCCCACCTCCTCCCCCCCAACTAACAACATGGGAGGAGCAAGTCTTGACAATCATGCATCCTGAGGGTCTGGCCAGGGTAGGAGGAGGACTGGACTCTGATAAGTCAACTCTTTACTACTACTATCCCCCTACCTGCATGTCATCACATACCCCACCCTCACCCTCACTCCCATCACTCCACCATCTCCCACACCCCCCACCATCACATCTTACTCATCCCAATGCCAAGCCCTGCATACCATACCAATGCATGGACACCACTCACAGCCCTGCATGGACACCTATCACTAAAGCATGCACACTAGAGAGAATCAGCTAGCCCACCACATACCAACTTACACAAGTGAAAGCAGCCAGGGCAAATACAACCAAAGAGGGCAACCCACCGATGAACAATATGTCACACACAGAAACAATAACACTTCATTTACATCCCCACAGGTATCCCAGCCAATGTCACCGGAGAAGAGGTGCCAGCACTAGCCAGTCCCCCCACAGAAGAGGCCAACAGTAATGACAGCAACTCTGGTCACCTGGATTTAGTTGACCAACCTGGCCCATCAGGGACCTCTGGACAGTTGGTTACTCAGGCACAGTCACACACCACCACAGAGCCTCCCCCATCAGGAAACCCCACCATAGCACCCACTCAGCGTACCCACACCTCTGTCCCCAGGACAAGTCAGTCAGCATTGTGTCCACCTCTACAGGGACCCCAGGGCACACCTCATACCCAAGACAATCAGGGACCTGGAGTCAGTGGCAGTGGACACAGTTCAGGGGACAGAGGCACAGGACAACAGGGAAACTGGGAGGACTGCTGTGCGACAGGGGGAGAACAGGCCCAGGAAAGCAATTCTCCAGGAGGCACTCACCGAGATCCTGAGAGCCTATCAACATTACCAGGACACGATGGGCCACATCCTGGACAATGTGCAGGAGAACAGGCGGCTACAGGAGGGACAGTACCAGGGGATCAGGAAGGACTTGCAGGCCATCAACACCACCCTGGTCTCCATTGCAGGGGTTCTGGCAGACATGGCCAACATTATGAGGGAGGCAGTCTCACAACAGCGCGCCACTGCCACTAGCCAGACATCTGAACTGCCTTCCACCTCCGTTGCCGCTAGTGGACAGGAGGCCCCACCACAGAACTTACAGGTCACCAGCACCCCTCCCCCTGCAGAAGGAGAACCACCCCACAAACGTTCCCTGCGATCCAGGCAGAAGCCAGAGACTATTGCCAAGACCCCAGCCAGGAAATGAGACTCTCCTGATTGTCACCCGTGTGTCCCACTCTGTCACCCTGTCCATCTTGAACTGCCATTGCCCCCCTTCCTATGTCCCCATGGACAATGCACCTGTGCTACAAATAGACTAGCACAATACCCTGGACTTTCCTCCATCATCACCCCATCCCCCTGCACTTGCCCCTTTTCTTCTTAGCACTTAAATAAACACCCTTGGAAAAAAAAAAAAAGTATGGAGTATGTTACATTTTTTAAGTATTTATTCGCTTAACCAGGTTCAAACAGTGCAATTCAACTGTACAATAATTGCGCACATAGAAAAGACCTGTATTTGGCTGCAGTGATCACATCAGGAGCGATAGTGGGGCACCAACATCTGTAAAATGAATTGCCAAAGCGTACAGTAAGTGGGCATAGAAGTGAGAAATAAGAGCATGCCAGTGCCAAAGATATACAAATAATTGACAATTAAATGTGAAATAACACTCTCTTACCTGTATGTTGTTGGAAGTATTGTCAGATCACTGCTGTTCTGTTGTCCTCATCCTCATCCTCTGCCTCCTCATCATCACTGTCCACAGGGTCCACTGCTGCCACACGGCCACCTCCAGCCTCCTCCTCCTGCAGAAAAGGCACATGGCTTCTCAAGGCAAGTTTGTGCAGCATGCAGCATGCCACAATTATCTGGCAGACCTTCTTGGGTGAGTAGCACAGGGATCCACTTGTTAGATGGAGGCACCTGAACCTGGCCTTCAGGAAGCCAAAGGTTCTTTTGATTATCCTTCTTGTTAGCTCATGAGCCTCATTGTAACGTTCTTCTGTCCTTGTCCTGGCATTCCTCACAGGGGTCAGTAGCCATGATAGGTTGGAGTAACCAGAGCCACATGCAAAGATCGAGGGATAACATATAGCCACACACTGTCCCATATGGCCCACAGCATACCCATACACCAACATATACTGGGTGGGAACCAGGGCTCGCCTATTAGCCACACCCTGTGCCTCTGTAGTTGGCCCATCACATTTGGGATGCTGCTATTCGTCAGGATAAAGGCATCATGCACCGATCCAGGATACTTAGTATTGACATGGGAGATGTACTTGTCCGCCAAGCACACCATCTGTACATTCATGGAGTGAAAACTCCTATGATTTCGGTAACCTGTTCATTGTGACGGGGGGCAATTCCATAAATCGCCACAATTATGTTGGGGATATGTCCCATTGCATAGAAGTCAGCCTTCACAGTGGCCAAATCTTCCACCTGGGGAAATACAATGTAGCTGCACATGTGTTTAATGAGGGCAGACAACACTCTGGTCAGCACGTTTGAGAACATTGTCTGTGACATTCCTGCTGCCAAGCCCACTGTCACTTGGAAAGAACCAGTTGCCAGGAAATGGAGCACTGATAGCACTTGCACAAGAGGGGGTTCCCAGTGGGCAGATATCAGGTCAGGCTCCAATTAGGCACACAGCTCTGTGATTGTGGCCCTGTTAAGTCTATAGGTGGGTGTGATGTGCCTGTCCTCCAGTGTCGCCAAGTCCACCAGGGGTCTGTACACAGGGGTATGTCCCCATCTCCTATTGATCCGCAGTGGTAGCAATCTAAGGGACAAAAGAGTCAGGAGCCAGTCACAAACTGAACAATGGGGCTATAACAGTACAATGCATGCTGTCAATTTGTATTGGGTAAGTGGGATTTGTCTTGTATGTCCAAATTTTAACTCTGATGCAGTCATTATCCAGGTGCTGCCCTGCCGTGAAATGGCGTCTGCCTGTCCTGTATGGAGGGACAGATGGTAGTAAGGCAATTCCGCTGACGTTCTTTGCCGTTACAGGAGGCGGTCGGGAACCGCCGTGCAACTCCTCATTGGTTAACATTGGGCCCTATGGGTTACAATGGCCAATGGTGATGTACGCTGGGGTGACGGTATGCACCACGCAGACATGACTGCCATTTTCTATCTGATTCCTCACTTGCTACCTGACCTTCAACAGGAGAGGACCTACACTGCATGTGCTGCTGTGACCTGTAGAGCCAAACCAGTTAATCACAAATATGGTGAACTGATATCCGCCGCGGTGGCAGTATATTGGCAGCAGTCAGCATGGCGATAAGTGGGATTTACCGCCAATGTCTTAATGAGGGCCTAAATCTCTTTTTGATATTCTCTGAGAGGCATGTCCTGACTGGTGAAGGGGGCTTGCAGGCTCTGGTGTCAGCTCAAAGCATGCTGTACTGTCCACTGCAGCTGTCGCAAAGCGGCACACACATTCCCCTGGCTGACAAGCTGAGGGAGATCCCCCATTTCATGTACAGAAGACTTGGGGTCTTTTGCACCGTGACGGCTGTGAGGGCTGTCTGTTACGCCCCTGTTTTAATGGCACTGGACGAGTTTTGCAGTTTGAATGGCACCCGAAGACATGAACTATAGTTTTAATGGCACTGGACCAAGAACACTGTGATATGATTTATTATAGATGAGGGTGACCTCTCAAACTATTGCTCAAAAAGGGCTTTTGAAACATACGAACACTCTTACAAAAGAGAAATGATTTGTTCCTTAGTGGTTCACTTCCTTCACAGTGTATAACAGGCAGTACCAAACAGCGGGATCTGAATAGAATATGAATACCTTTCTGCAGTATGAAAAGTTTGAAAATGAAAAGCTTTAATTTTATCATCAGTAGCTTGCCAAATCCTATAAGAACTCAATATGGAATGAAATGTGATAGTTTGTGTATATATGTTTTGTATATTGTTTGTGTTTTTTATTGGATTGTATATTTATAATTATGTATATTCATAAATAAATTATGATTTATATATCATTATTGTGGTTACCAAATGATTAGGGTAACAAACACCCAGACATTCATACTACTGATTTTGGATTAGATTTCCTTATATACTTATATGACTTGATGGTATTTTTTGTCTCTTATAATTACATGTTCAACAATGAAGTTATGGTGTGCCCCACTATTTTCTCGTTTTTGTGATTAACTGGTGTGGCTCAGTTGATTCCAATATGTACATGTTGGCAACAGATGTACTATAGTGTATGAGCACCAATAGCATATATAATATGTATTGAAAATTTGAGGAATGTACAGCTAAATATAGTCAGTGTTGCCTTTTGTGTTTCTGCTGTCACCTGTGTCTGGAACCTACCATAGCCCGTGTGACTGGGGAAAGGGCCCCTGCCTTCACCTCAGAGGAGATGGAGCGATTGGTGGATGGGGTCCTACCCCATGACGGACTGCTGTATGGGCCTCCACACCAACAGGTGACTACACTGTGAGCACAATGGATGTGGCATGAATGCATGGAGTGGTGTGTGTGAAGGCCTTGTGTAAGGGGGGTGGGTGGATGTCCTCTGGGCAGCATATTGGTTGTATGCTGGGCCATGTGTGTCTAAATGGTGATGTGAAGGGGTATGGTGGGCTATAAGTGTAACAGGCAGAACTGTCTGACTGATACAAATTTCATGTGTGTATTCCCTCTGCAGGTCAGCGCCCATCAAAAGAAGGGTATATGGCATGCCATCCCTAAGGACGTGCGGACCCTGGGGGTCTATAGCAGGAGGAGCACCCACTGTCGGAAACGGTGGGAGGACCTGAGACGCTGGGCACGGAAGACGAAGGAGGCCCAGCTGGGGATGGCCTCCCAACGAGGAAGGGGTGCCCATCGAACTCTGTCCCCCATGATGGCCCGCATAGTAACAGTGGCCTATCCTGAGCTGGATGGGTGCTTGAAGGCATCACAGCAGCCACAAGGGGGTGAGTACAGTGAACATCATTATAACTTACGCATGGTAGGGTGGTATCTGGATGGAAGATTTGTGTGAGTGGCTGCCCCTAGGCCAGGCCTGACATTGCAGAGTAGGTCCCTGGTAGCAAGGGTCCTGAAGGGATAATCATGCTACCTAGCTCGTAGGCATCCACAACTGGTCAGGTCTGTGTGGGTCCCAGGTGTGCTGCATTTGGGGGTGTGTGCCCCTCCCCATGCCTGGGTGGCTAGCAAAATAACTGGTAGTGCAATGCATAGTGCATCGGGCTGTTCCCTGTGTGTGAGAGTGGTGTGTAAGCCAACAGTGGTGCTGGTGCAGCCATTGACCAGGTGTATCCTTTGTCTCTCCTCCCCTTCTTCTTTTGTCACCCTGTCCTTAAATGCATTAGCATCATCTGGCGGAGGAGCAGAGGCACCGGTGACAGAGGGAGCTGCATCCCACAGGACCCCGGAGGCAGAGTCCACCGATGCTGAGGGCACCAATGGGACGGAGGGCGAGGGGAGCGCCACAGTGGAGACAGGAGGGGACAGTTCAGACTCTGATACCTCCTCCGATGGAAGCTCCATGGTGGTGGCGGACACCTCTGTGATCACCCCACCTGCAGGTACATCTGTCACCCCCGTAGCAGCACCGCCCTCCCATCAGCCCCTCATCGAGTTGCCCGTGCCCGCTCACCCAGGAGGGTGGGCATCTCCTTCGCCCGAGGCACTTCAGGCCCTGCCCCAGTTAGCCCTTCTGCCCTGAGTGAGGAGGCTATTGGCCTCCTGCTATCCATCTCTGTTGGGCAGTCAACCATTGTAAATGCCATCCAGGGGTTGACAGCCCATTTGCAACAAACAAATGCATTCCTGGAGGGCATTCACTCTGGCATGGCCGCCCAAAAGAGATCAATCAAGGCTCTGGCCTCCTCTCTGATGACAGCTATTGTCCCTGTTTCTAGCCTCTCCCCTCCAACGTCCTCTACCCAGGGCTAGGGGGCATGACTCCTGTCTTTGCTAAGACAGGAGTCATTTCAATGGGGGTTGGGAGTCTAAAAAAATGGCGCAAATCGGGTTGAGGCGAAAATTTTGCATCAGCCTGACTTGCCCCATTTTTTGACACCCAAGCTCCATTTTCCCCTACGCCGGCGCTGCCTGGTGTAAGTCATTTTTTTTCACGCACACCAGACAGCTCCGCCGGCTAACGCCGGCTAACGTCATTGAATAAATACGGCGCCTGCATGGCGCTTCAGAATGGCGTTAGCCGGCGTTAACTTTTTTGACGCACAACTGCGTTGGCGCAGTTGTGCATCGAAAAGTATAAATATGGCCCTAAGTTGTTGAGACCTTTGACCTTGTCAGTAATTCTTCAGAGTGTGGGTTTATGCCAGTTTACTTTATCACATACTATACATCACATGCTGACTTGTCTATTCGTCTTCTCTTCTGTCCATGTAGAGCCACTTTTCGGGACACTAGTTCAACTATGAACAATAACTTCTCCAGGAATCCATCTTTCCCCACTCAGCATGGAATGGGATGTCAGTTACGTTCACTGAGCACACTTCAGCTGGTGACTCATGATATAGGGTTCACAACTGCTTGTGAGTGACTTGTGCCTCAGACTTTGGCTCAGTGAGACCTGTAACTGACACTTCACAGGCTAAAATTCACCAGTGCAGCTGGACTGTTACACTTCTAAAGTGAATAAGGAGCTCTGCAAGGAAAAGCCCTAACAGATTTGTGCACAGATTCAGTTGGCTACCAGTGACAAGCAACTAAACACTTGTTCTAGAGTAAACAAAAATGTCATGGCTGGAATGCTTGAATTAATCTCAGACACTGGTAATTACTTGGTCCGCATTCTATTCCATTGTTTTTTTGCCCACCGTGCCACTTTAGATAAAACCTACCCATATGCAGATCAGCCTTGGCCCTGCTCAAAGAGGAACAGTTCAGTCTAACCTGCCAAGACAGGTCCTATCTGAACAAGACTACAAGCAAACAAAGACAGGTTTTGCCCTAGTTGGGGCTCTTCAGTCATGTGTAGCTTAATTGTAGTGGCATATTGAGCATGGGACCCTTGTCTGGGCATACTCGCTGCACTTAGGGCGTTGCACTGAAGTAAACAAAAAAGTGATGGGTTGAATGCTTGAATTAATGTCAGACACTGGCAATTACTTTGGGGCCACATCCCAGTCCATCAAGTTTTTGCCTGCTGTGCCACATCAGAGTAGACACAGCTACACGGTAATGCTCAAATAGGAACAGTCCAGGCCAGCTGCCAAGCCAGGTCCTCTCCAAACTGGAACAGAATCAACCTAAGACCCTCATTCAGAGCAACTATATTACATGAGATTTATTGATACTGATGCATACTCATATAATACATTTTGATGGGCTACAAATTAGTGGACCGAGCATCAGCAGACTAAGCTACAAGCCACATCTGAATGGAGCCTTGATCAGTTGCTGCACTCCCGCCATTTCTCTTTTTTTTTGTTTTATATAGTGCGCAAACATTTTGGCCCAAATCAAATCACTTGACTAGCGCGTCAAGTTGTCATCTTCTTCCCATACTTTGGTATTTAGTGTATTCAAAATCTGAGTAACCAACCAATTACTTTATTCAGCAATTAATTCAATCTTTAATCTTGACCTCTATGGGTGCTTTCACTGCATTTCAACTCCGTTTTGATAAGTTTGGAAAGCAGAATTACTAGGATTACCAGAAGCAATGAGTGGCCACTCAGAATGAGGTGTCCAAATTGAGGAGGGAATAGCCAAATTGTTCCACCGATTTATGGTAGAACTACTCACTCTGCCAAACTATGTACCCCCTTCAGTCTTCACCTTTTTGTTGATTTGCATCTGCACATCCCTTTCAAAGATACTGCTTATTTAAGCATCAGTGAGGGGTGTATTTATACATAGCATACTGATCCCACATAGATAGCTGTTTGCTCTTTGATGCTAAATGTATCACAAACACTCATGCAAGGTGGATGCAGGCTGCATAGGTGAAGTACTTCTGCAGGATGGTTGGTGACTCTGTTAGCGCAGATGACCTTATTTTGTTTTCTTATCATTAGTTTATAAGGGGATGTGTTAGAGGTTCGATGTACCTTTTGACTACGCTTAGAGTAGTTCCCACCATAAGACTCAGGTCCAATAAAATTCAATAGCAATACCAATCAATAAGATCAATAATCTTGGGAGTCACTAATTTCTACACACCATGACCCCGTGGCCATGAATAACCACACTTTTATGTAATAGTTAGAATGTTTATTTCCCTATATTAACAATGCTAGTATCACGTAACTCATTCTCAAAATCAAATGGTAAGCATAAAAAAAAATACTGGTTGACCAAATCTTCTAAAGAATCTCAATTTAATCAAAGCTTGGATCACTACACATTCTAGAGTTACAGTACAAATCAATAGCAAGAACAGCTGCACAACAGAAATGGCCTACATTTAGAATTCAGCAAAGAAAAGACATCAACTGTTATTAATGTTTAGCAGGCATCAATCAGTGAGTATCTTAACTAACATTCTGATTAGAATGGCATGTTTGGGCTTCATGCAAAACAATTTAGTTGACACAAATTTGGAAAAACATCTAACCATGGCTCTATCAAAATTAGCAGTTGGTACCTAAGGAGAAAAGCAAATAGACATAGCAATCAGTGACATCATCTTATGCCTTGCCTTAGTATGATTCGGCAAGCTGCAACTGTCTTCGTCAATTGGACATCTGTTCGGTCAGCAAAGCATCGGACTTCAGTATTAAAGTTCACGATAGATAATGTCTCTTCATGCAGTTTGAACAAAATAATGCCTATATCCTCTTGGGACGGGTAGGAAAGAAAATGGGGGAAAAAAATGGCTTCTCTTCTCTTGGTGGAGTCTGGCTAAGTTAGATTCCCTAAAACTACTTCCCACGTTGACATTGGTCAAATAATCATATGTTTATGTTTAGTCCAATGAAAGTAGAACCTCAAATCTAAGAATTTACAAAACCATTGTTCACACGTCGATGATTGGCTACTCTTCTCCTGTTCCCGTCGCTGGGCTCGTCAGATAACAAATTTGTATCAGCTTATACTCCAGTCAGTGCATTCATTGTTAGCTTTTGGGAACATTGCCTTTACACACACTGAGGTCCTTATTACGACCCTGACGGTGAGGGATAAAGTGGCGGTAATACCGCCAACAGGCTGGCGGTAAGTACCGCCAAATTATGACCATGGCGGTGATAACTCCTGTAGGAAGTTGGCTCTGTATATACTATCTCAAAGTAGGAGATAGTGTGCACAGAATCCAAGGGTTCCCCTCAGAGGTAAGATAGTGGCAAAATTAGATAATTCTAATGCTCTATTTTGTGGTAGTGTGGTCGAGCAGTAGGCTTAGCAGAGGGTAGTGTTAAGCATTTGTTGTACACACACAGCCAATAAATGAGGAACACACACTCAAAGACTAACTCCAGGCCAATAGGTTTTTAAATAGTAATACAAAGACCAAGGCACTCGTAAAATAATATGTAATTGTACAATCAGTAATTCGTAATTCTTGAATTCATAACTCAATGGTCCGATTCAAATGGTATACGCAAGTGAACAGAGTTCAGAGGAAGTCCTTGAAGTGAAAAGTTCATCTTTAATATGTCACAAACCAGCCAGCCAACACGTGTTTCGTCATGGGAGTGAATACTCCCCGTGACTTTTTCAAGGCTGCAAGGAATATCAAAAAGCAAAACATGTACATAATTCTACAAACAAAAGTCAATATATACACAAAGACTCAACGGTCAACTTTATAACGATAATACACCACGAAAAAGAAAAAACATAGTTGTGAAACCCCCACTTAGCAGTATAAACCAAAAAACCTAATCATACAATTCAAAGTGATAATACAATATTTGAATAAACCCAAAGACTTCGCACCATCTGGTTTGGAAATAACGGGAGGAGAAGAGGCATGAACTGCAAGGAGAGTGATAAATAGAACCCATATTATGTGCAGAGATACCGATCAAAATCGATTCCAAAACCACAAAAAGACCTATATGAAGCCACATACAATATTACCTAGTGCACTTCATATACCGGAAGTGAGTTACCATGCAAGCGCAATTTGTGTAAAGACCCCACAGTAAAGCAGCAGTGGAACGTAAAGATCTAAACAAACCTCAATTAGGTATGACGTGGGAAATACTAACTGCCTCGGAGTTCGTGACCAAATAGGTGAATCCACTCTAGTAATACAATAAATTCTTTCTAAGGTTAATTACAGAACACGGGTGCCATCTTTAAATAGAACGCTCGACTCGGTTTGCAAGCAGAGTGTTGGTTGTTCCCAAAAAACAACCAAACTGAAGTGTACGACTGGCAGCAAGAGGAAATCTAATAAAAGAAACGATTCTCATTACCAATGTATTAACAAAATCCATCACCACACCCCACTCTCGTCCAAACCACGAATCTCCCCCTATAAACCAAACCAGATGGCTCCACATTTAGATTATAGAAAGAACATATTTTGTTATAAAGATACAAAACAAAGAAAAGTTGGGAACAAGACATAAAGAAGGCCACCATATTTACAGTATAAGAAAATGGGAATATTTTACAGTAAGGATAATAAACTAAAAACATGGCCCATAGTTATTATGCTATCAAAAAGAAAAGGAAAATTCTATAATCAACATATTTCAAGGAACAACAATATTATTACTGAAACAAGATTAACACAAGAGTAACATATCCCCACTTTAATCCCAATATCAAAGGCGCATACATAAGTGGTGCTAGACCTTATTTTAAATATGACATCAGTACATAATAAAACACGACAACAGTATTAATCCAAGAAATATTCCATCTCATAATTGGTATTAAGCCCCATTTCCACCGCTCTTAAATAAGGATCCAGTAGCATTCCCTCTTCCTCAGTGCCAGCTCTCTATTTCCACCACGGGGACTAGAATGCACCACTTCAAAAACAAAGAATTCAAAAACCCGAATGTGATCCTGTTTCGGGCATTGGTACATGTGTGTGACTATGGGATAACGTTCCTCATGTTGTGTCAGAGCTCTGTAATGTTCACTAATCCTCACTTTGAGAGATCTAATGGTACTGCCAACATAATATGAACCACATCTGCACACGATCATGTATATGACAAAATTACTGTCACACGTAATGTTAGAGGTGATGCGAAAATTATCTCCCATCTGGCTGTTAAAAGTGGAGATCCCTGATCTGCTCCATTTACACATCCTGCATTGGCCACATTTAAAAAAAAACCTACTGCGTATTGTGAGCCAGTTGTCCTGCTGGGGTGTCAACGAGTAGCTAGGGCACAAGATATTCTTGAGGGTTCTACACCTACGATAAGTGAAAGTGGGTGAATCTAATATTTGTCCCTACAGGGTCGTGTCCGCCTTAAGTATGTGCCAATGTTTCCTCATACATCTTTGTAGGGCTGCCGAAGCGAAGGTATAATCGACTACACTTCGTAAGTTATTATCAGTAGTTTTTTCTCTATGTTTTAAGGTATCTTCCATAGAGAGGCGCCCAATCCTACTGCATGCTTTATCCAGGATAGCTGTGGGATAACCACGTAACCTAAACCTGGCCTTCATGTCTTCAATATTATTCTTGAAGTCCACTTCCAAACTACAATTTCTCCTGGCACGAACCATTTCACCATAAGGAATAGAGTGAATTTGATGTCGTGGATGTGAGCTACTTGCATGCAGAATTGAATTGCACGCTGTACTTTTCCTAAATTGGCGACTCTCGATCTTATCCTGGTGAATGAAAAGTTCCACATCCAAAAAAGTGATGCTAGTCTCACTATGTTCCCAGGTGAACCTTATATTGAAATCATTGGAATTCAAGTAGTTGATAAATTCATCCAATTTTATAACGTTACTTCCAGTGACACACAGGTAAGACACTGTAACCTCACCTTCCATTGCTGTTTTGTGTACAGAATTTTCTCTGGCTGGCTGCTGTTTCCACTACAATGGCCACTTATTGTACCCTTTAACATGTCTATTTGCAGATCTTTGTGCCCTCCTATGGCTCCTGGTGTATTGACTGCAGCACATTACAGGTCATACCTATGTATACATAACTGTACAGTCTATTTGCAGTGCCTACAGATTGTTAAACAAGTACATCCTTAAATCATTTGACATACTCCATACTTTTTTTTTCCAAGGGTGTTTATTTCAGTGCTGAGAAGTAAATGGGGTTGTGCAATGGGCTTTGGTAATGGTGGAGGAAAGTCCAGGATGGAGTCCAGTCTATTAGTATCACAGGTGCATTGTCCAATGGGACATGGGAAGTGGAGCAATGGCAGTTCAAGGTGGACAGGGTGACAGAGTGGGACACAAGGGTGACAATCAGGAGAGTCTTCTTTCCTGGTGGGAGTCTTGGCAATGTCTTCTGGCTTCTGTCTGGATCGCAGGGACCATTTGCGGGGTGGTTCTGCTTCTGCAGGAGGTGGGGTGCTGGTGGCCTGTTGTTCCTGTGGTGGGGCCTCCTGTCCACTAGTGTCAGTGCAGGTGAAAGGCTGTTCATCAGTGTGGCTAGTGTCAGGCGCCCGTTGGTGTGCCACTGCCTCCCTCATGGTGTTGGCCATGTTACAGCACCCCTGCAATGGTGACCAGGGTGGTGTGGATGTCCCTCAGGTCCTCCCTGATCCCCAGGTACTGTCCCTCCTGCAGCCGCTGGGTCTCCTGCAACCTGGCCAGTATCTGGCCCATGGTCTCCTGGGTATGCTGGTATGCTCCCAGGATGTTGGTGAGTGTCTCATGGAGAGTCGGTTCCCTGGGCCTGACCTCCCCCTGTCGCACAGCAGTCCTCCCAGCTTCCCTGTTGTCCTGTGCCTCTGTCCCCTGAACCGTGTGCACACTGCCACTGACCCCAGGTTCCTGATCGCCCTGTGTTTGTGGGGTTGCCTGGGGTCCCTGTAGTGGTGGACACACTGCTGATTGACGTGTCCTGGGAACACAGGTATGTGGGGTGGGTGCTGTGGTGATGTTTCCTGAGTGGGAAGGTTTTGTGGTGGGATGGGACTATGCCAGGGTATCCAACTGCCCAGAGGTCCCTGATGGGCCAGGTTGGTCATCCTGATCCAGGCGTGCAGAGCTGCTGTCATCACTGTGGGCCTCTTCTGTGGGGGGACTGGATGTTGCTATCTCCTCCTCTCTGGTGACGATGTGTGGGGGTCCTGTGGGGATGTAAATGCAGTGTTATTATTTCTGCGTGTTACATCTTGTGCATGGGTATGTTGCCCTCGATGGTTGTTATTACCATGGCAGCTTTGCCTTGTTTAAGTTGTTATTTGGTTGGCTAAGTGATTGTCTCTAGTGTGCATGCACTGGTGATGGTTGTCCATGCAGGCCTGTGATGGGTGTCCATGCATTGGTGTTGCATGCAGGGCTTGGTATTGGGATGGGTGGTTTGTTATGGTAGGGTGTGAGGGAGATGGTGGAGTGATGGGAGTGAGGGTAAGGGGCGGGTATGTGATGGCTTGTAGGATAGGGGGTTGAAAGTAGTAAAGATTTGACTTACCAGAGCCCAGCCCTCCTGCTACTCCTGCCAGGCCCTCAGGATGCATGCTTGCCAAGACTTGCTCCTCCCATTTTGTTAGTTGTAGGGGAAGAGGTGGGGGTCCACCGCCAGTCCTCTGTACGGGTATCTGGTATCTTGCAACCATGGAACGCACCTTCCCCCGTAGGTCGTTTCACCTCTTCCTGATGTCATCCCTTGTTCTTGGGTGCTGTCCCACGGCGTTGACCCTGTCCATGATTCTGCGCCATAGCTCCATCTTCCTTGCAATGGATGTCTGCTGCACCTGTGATCTGAATAGCTGTGGCTCTACCCGGACGATTTCCTCCACCATGACCCTTAGCTCCTCCTCTGAGAACCTGGGGTGTGTTTGTGGTGCCATGGGTGTAGTGTGTGGTATGAGTGAGTGTGTGTGGGGTGATGTGTTGGGGTGTGTGCTGTGAGGTGCGTGGATTTTGTATGGGTGATGGTGTTCTGTGGCTCTGGTTCTGTGGGTGCTCCTGGTGTGGCTCTCTCTCAGTTGGAAATTGTTTGTAGTGGTAAATGGTTGTGGGTAATGTGGGTGTGTGTTTTATAGTGGCGTCGGTGTGTGGGTGTGGTGTGTGTATGTGTGTCAGGAGTGTGTAATTTGAATGGTCCAATGTGGTGTTGCGTTGTTAGGTTGTGTGTATTTTGAGCGCAGCGGTATGTACCACCGATGGTTTACCGCGGTTGAATGTCCGCTGCAGTGATTTGTGGGTCATAATGCTGTGGGCGCAGTTCTGTTGTTGTAACGGTGTGGGTTTTGGTACCACCAGTTTATCACTGACCTTTGGGCTGGAGGACTTGTGTGTCTGTCTGTATAGTGGCAGATTTCTATGTGTGGGTCATAATAGTCGCGGTATGTTGGCAGCAGTTAGCATGGCGGTAAGCGGCCCTTACCGCCAATGTCATAATAAGGGCCTTAGTTTTGGAGACCGCTGTGTCAGTAACTTCAGGCTATGCCTGATATTTGACACTGCTCCAGTATTCTGAGGAACTCCAAATGGACTAAGGTCTAACAATGATCCTGTTCCATCAGAGGTCTGTCCCACAGGAGAGACTACTATGGCACTCTCATTGAGTCCTCCCTTCATTGAAATCTGACTCAGGAAGCCCTGTCCATTTGTAGTGTTATTTCCATGGGCAAACAAGGGTATGACTGGACCAATGGTGACAGGTAGAGATACACTATTTGGGCTAGGTCTAACATTCGGGTTCTGTGGGTGCAGAATTCCGGTATTCTGACTCATCAGTATGGACATGTCTGTCTGTGTCCCTGTCGAAGGAGTGTACTTTGGCATTGTTTGTGACTGCACTTGAGGCAGTAAGAGTGGAGTTCGCTCTGTCTGGACCAACGTTGGGTTTGGGAAAACCTATTCTGTTGGTACTATTAGGTTTGTGGCAGTTTCTACAATGGGTACATCAGGGCAAATTCTCTGGACATTCGGGTGTGACATTGGTTTTTGTGCTGCCGATGGAGAAGGTAGATTAAGACTGCTCTGCATTGGACTCTGTGTCATACTATGATTTATCTGCACCAGACTCGTCGTCATGTTAACCGGTGTTGGTGCCGAAGGGCTTGCACTAGTGCTCGGAACGCTCTCGTGCTGCATATGGTGGGGGAAGATTTCTCAGTAACTGTGAAATGAACTCATCATCATCTGACTCTTCCTCAAGTGTTAAAGATGTCCTAGACTCTTGTGATCTACTCTCCCTACTCTCGGAAGGACTCCTGTTTGTCTTTCTTGTAGCGTTCCCTTCTTCTCTCTTGCTGTCCTGTGTAATTGCAGGACACAACTTAATTTCCTGTAAACTCTTGGTTCTCCAAACTTCCTGATCGCTGTCCCATCTAACCTCTGCTAGTGTCTTTTCTGCCTTTCTGATTCTCCTCTCAAACTTCTGTTGCTGTTGCTGTCTGGCTACTAATTCCCAGATTGCTAATGCCTCGAACTGTGCTGGTGTTGGAGGGGGTTTCAAATCATATAGCACCCTCTTCAGATTCTGTAAGCTCCTCAAATAAAATCTTCCATGGGCAGGAAACGCTAAAGTCTCATCTTTCTCTGTTGCTTTGCAATATTGTTTTAGCCAAAGACATGGCGCAGCACCCTTTTTTTCTATTACAATGTAAGCTGGTGTACCTTCTGGCGGTGCAATATCTCTTATACTCGTTGTAATATACGTATATCCCCTTAAGGCACTCTTTAAAGCTTTGAAAAATTTAATTTCTGCAACCTTTATGTTTTTCCAAATCAAACCAGGAAGTGACTTTCAATCCCAGAATCCCTTTCACTGACCTTCTCAACCAATTGCGCTTCACGGTTGTTCGCCAATCCGTGCGTGACCATTCTCACTAATCAACCTATCGCAACACGGCTCCAATGACGTCACACTCACAAGTACAGCGGCTGACAAAGTCTTGCGGCTTGTCCTTCTAAATTCAGATTCTCACTCAACTAATACAAAATTATTGCGAGTACTAAACAAAATCAAAACCCAATTTGCCTGTTTACTACAGGAAGGGTTACACAATTGCTTCAAAAACCTTACAGATTTTTTCACTGACAGCGTTTCGCTCTAGCAGCTACTCCTTCTTTATCAGTCTCCCTGACTCAAAAGCAAAATTCGACCCGCAATTTTTACTCTCAAATGATTAGTGTTTCTAACCTGGTGCACATCGGATACACCAGATCTCAGTTGAAAAATTATTTCTCTCACTCATACTCTGACTTGTCGACCACGCCCAATCAACCTATTAAACCAGAAAAATTACAACAGAAACCAAGTATCTCATACACTTTTCAATATACTCCAGAGTCTTAGACTTCGCAAGCCCCTTTACCAACAACAATGAGGATTTTTTTTTAGCACAATGCGGCACACACATGTGAAGTTCGACAACTTTCCTACTCTCACATTTCGGAGTATGCAAACTCCTTCAAAAACTTCATTTGGAGTATGCAAACTCCCTCAACCCTCACAAACATCACAATTCAACTGCGATTTGCATAAGCTGTGCAAGCGCAAAACCTGTTCCATTCACACTGTCACTAGGACACCGAGAACATCCTCAAGCAATCATTGGCAAGCTCTAAGGTTCTGGCAAAGTCATTCTAAGGTCTTAGGGATACATTTTCTCTCCACTTTGTATAATCGAATCTGAAAATCCTAAATTTATACAAATTTTTTTTCTTTAGAGGACTATATACCGGGCCTTTATGATGGGCTCTTAAAGAGACTAACCATCCAACTTTGCCACCATCACTGTGAGCAAATCTGACCTTATTTAATTACTTATCATTAGTTTATATGGGGACATCTTAGAGGTTTGTTGGACCTTTTGACTGCGCTTAGAGTAGTTCCCGCCATAAGACTCAGTTCCAACATAAATCAATAGCAATACCAATCAATAACATCCATAATTTTGGCAGTCAGTAATTTCAACACATCATGATCCCTTAGCCATGAATAACCACACCTTTATGTAAAAAAAAATGTTTATTTCCATGTATTAACAATGCTAGTATCATGTAACTTAGGGGGTCACTATGACCCTAGCTTCCTGGTCTGTCACACCGGTGGTGGCGGCCAGACTGCCGACAGTGTGGCAGGGCAGGACCACCAAATTATGACAACGGAAGTGAACTGGCTGCATTGCAGCCAGTTCACCACCTGTACTGCCATGGGGGTAGGACCGCCTGGCCAAAGGTTGACCACCTTTGACCTGGCAGTCCACCTAACACCGGTATTTTGAGCATCGTTTTCACCAGGGATTCCGTGGTGGCAGCCCGCCACGGAATCCCTGGCGGTAACGATATTGGTGACAGGAATACTCATTCCTGTCACCACTGCAGGACTCCCCAACCCCTCCTCCATGTACGACCCTCCACTCCACCCTGACCCCATCCGAAGCCCCCTACCCACCAAGCAGTGACACCCCTGCCCGATCCCCATTCGGAACCCCTCCCCCCGATCCCCATTCTGAACCCTCCACACCCGATCCCCATTTCGAACCACCCGCCTCTCCGATCCCCATTCTGAGCCCCCATACATCCACGCAGTCACACATCACTCATACATACATGCACACATACACGCACTCATTCACACACATGCACACACGGCCACAATGCCTCCCCACCCCTGCATACATGCATTCACACTAGCGCACATACATTTGCATTCATACTCACACAAACACACACAACAACCCCCACCCTCAGCCATTCACACAAACACACACCACTATTCACGCACACAACATTCAACACCCCCCCCTCCCCTGTCGGTCAATCACCTTACCTGGTGGTCACAGTGCTCGTCTTGCTCCACTGCCAGCGCCCCATCACCTCAATACCACCACGCTGTTTACAGTGATGTAATACGGTGGGTGGTGTTGTGGTGATGTGGTGGTGGAGGAACCTCCACTAGACCGCCGACCGCCAGCATGGCTGCTGGCTGCTTCCCCACCTAATATTGGCAGAGAGCAGCCAGCAGCCATAATATGGCAGGCTGAAGACCACCAACACTGGCAGTCATTTAGAGGGCTCGACAATGGCAGTCTCTGTAAAAGACTGCCAATGTGAAAATGACCGCCTTAGTCTCAAAATCAAATGGTAAACATGCAGAAATAATACTGGTTTACAGAATCTTTTAAAGAATCTCAATTTAATCAAAGCTTGGATCACTGCACATTCTAGAGTTACAGTACAAATCAATAGCAAGAATAGCTGGCAATAGAAATGGCATACATTTAGAATTCTGCAAAGAAAATACATCAACTGTTATTAATATTTAGCAGGCATAAATCAGTGAGTATCTTAACTAACCTTCTGATTAGAGTGGCATGTTTGGGATTCATGCAAAACAAATTAGTTGGCACAAATTTGGAAAAACATCTAACTATGGATCTATCAAAATCAGCGGTTGGTACTTAAGGACAAAAGCAAATAGACATAGCAATCAGTAACATCGTCTTATACCTTGCCTCAGTATGGTTCAGCAAGCTGAGTCTGTCTTCATCAATTGGACCTCTGTTCTGTCACCAAAGCATTGGACTTCAGAATTAAAGTTCAAGATAGAAAATGTCTCTTCATGCAGTTCAGACAGAATAATGGCCACATCCTCTTGAGATGGCTATTAAAGAAAAGGGGGTGAAAATGGCTGCTCTCTTCTTGGTTCAGTCTGGCTAAGTTAGATTCCCTAAAACTACTTCTCACATTGCTATTGGTCAAAGAATTGTAGATTTACTTTGAGTCCAATGAAAGTAGAACCTCAAATCTAAGAACTTACTAAACCGTTGTTCACATGTCGGTGATTGGCTCCTTTTCTCCTGTTCCCCTCGTTGGGCTCGTCAGGTAACACATTTGTATCAGCTATACTCCAGTTATGCATTCATTGTTAGCTCCTGGGAACATTGCCTTTACACACACTAAGTTTTATAAAGTATCCTTAGCTAATACAACATATTCTAGCAAGCAGTTCTCATGGAAAAGAATTCTAGCTACTAACATTCGGTCAACACAATGGAAAATTACAATTTCATTCTCTAGGCAGGCATTTTATGATTAGTTTTAAGCAATGCAACTGAACATGAGGCCGTGCGATTAGGCCCAAGACCTCGCTAAATTAAGGCCTATGATTAATAAAGCAAATACATAATACATAACCATTAATGTGACATATTACTACATTAATCCAAACATGAGCTTGACATTTTATATTAATATGCTGTTAATAAGTACACTTCTTGATTATTGGTGGTCACTCAGGGAGGCACATTTTCAAACTTGTATATTATTTTTCTATATTAACTCATTTTCTATGCAGATTTAACATTCAGAATACATGAATATTCACTAGGAAAATATCAGCGTTAACAACTCAAGTGAAGGAGTACTAGGAGGCACCCCTCCCTTTCCCTGCAGAGGGGTCCCCAAAGGTTTTGTTACACCACTGGTATGGGGGCCTTGCTGTTTGTTATTTCCACTAGAGGTATCATTTTATTTTAGCAGGAGTGACCAATAGACAATTGTTTGGATCTCAAATTAGCCTTTTTCCACCCTCACAATTTAGAGATGTTGTCATGCAATCTAGTTTGTTCCACAGTGTTCCAGTCTGCCTTTTGTGGTCCTTCAGGTGGATATTTAAAATCAATCCTCAATAGGTGTTCATGTCATGAAGTTCCACACCATGTTGGTGACACCATATTGCTGCTTGGAGAAGTAGCATTCTTCCAAGAGTGTTGGTCTACTCTAAATCACCCAACCACATATGAGTGGCCAAAGAACAAGGCTACCAAGTTGGATATGAAGCAGAAGGATGTTTTGGGGGTGAAGTGGTTAATATTGAATGGGAGATCCCCAAGGGTTACCTGGGAATACCTGTCCATTTGATGAAGATGTGTACACTAAAGGTACATGTGGGTACGAGTGTGGTATTTGGAATTCAGTGGGCATACTTGTATGGTGGATTGTGGGGCTATCCATGTTGTGTATAGTTGTAACAGGTGCCACCTTGCTTTCATCTGAGGACTCGTAATCTGAAAGAGAGGCCACCTAGGGAGACTGTGTCAGATCTCACACAAGAACTAACCTCTGGTTCTGTATCGCAGAACGGGTGACGATAAACCAACATTGCACATGCTCTGGAATATAAAGAATGATTTCCAGTACACACTTACCTTCAAATTCTGGCTGCTTGGCACAACAACTGAATGCTGGAGGAACTCTCAATATAATTGTAGGAAAGTGCTCCTTTGTGTCTGGTCACCCTCCAATTCCTACCCCCAGTGCTGAAAGTTATGACTCTGTTAGTCCCCTGGAGCCTGCTAACCAGGCCCCAGTGCTTGTGTTCTCTCACTAAATTGATTTGCCAGCTTGGTAGTTCTCTGATTGGCAAAGGCTTTACCCCCTTATAGGTTTCTAGTAAATGGTTCCTAGGGTACCCAGTGCATAGGGGGTAAAGGGATCCTCTGGGCTGCAGCACATGTTTGTGCCACCTTGAGAGATCCATGCAAACTACTGATATCAACCCTGTCATTGCAGATCGAGGAGCAGTGCAAACTGCTCGAGTTCGCCTGTGCCTTCACCACGAGTGACACAGCCCAATGCACTGCCTTACACATATGACCGACACCACTAAGAAAGGCCTCTGCAGCAGAAGAGGCAGGGTGCATTGTATTTAAGTTGCAGGCATGTTAGCACAAGCTTATCTGTCTCTATAATGGCTTTGCCATTAAAGTACTCTATAAGTGCTTGCTGTTCCTCAGGATAACATGGGGGTCCCACCCAGGCAGACCCAGGTTGCTTGCTCCATTATGGTACCACCTAGGTATGTCGAGTTTGGTGGCAAACAATCTCTCCCCTAACATGAATCTGGTGTCGAAGGATGACTGGAATGTAACCAGGTGGCACCTTTGTGGATCCCCACCTCCTTGCCCCAACTACGTTGTGCTCTGGCAGTCAACCCACACTTTCCTATTCCTGATGTCCTGAAGACAAGGTTCTGACCTCCTTCCACATAGTGTGGGCACTCCTAGGAGTCAGAGACAAAGGCTGAGGCAAGAACAAGGTCACACCTCCCACTCCCCCTGCCCTGCGGGCTATTGAATAGACACATCAGGGCAGTGAGCTTCAAGGGTTTTACCACCCCTGCTAGCCATCTGTGCTGCCTCCCAGAGAAGGAAACAGCCCTCCCATACCCCAGGCACATTTGCTCATGGTCAGGCACAAAATTGAATATGCAGGACAGTGCACACCCCCAGCAGGCTGACCACACCTCTAGGGTGAGCAGCACAGTCTGTGCACTAAATTTTGATTTCTACCATTTAAGAGTGGCAGAACGGAGGGTTCTGGGTAGCAGAAGGTAACCTACCCCACCGGATTCAGTCACCTCAGGGGCAGATTAGTTGTAGGAGCTAGCTGCTCTCTGACCACTAGTTTCCAAGGCCCTAATTCCCCTAAATTCAGGATTTAAGGGACACCCCTGACACCAGAACCTCAGAACTGATTGATCAACTTTGAAAAAGGTCTGACAACTAGACTTCACCCACTTCAACAAAGGAAAAGAGTGATACTCTGTCCCTGAGGCAACAAATTGGGAACTACGTGAACGACCCTCGTCCTTGGCTCAAACTCACAACCATAGGGATACCTGTGGACACCAGATGTACCCTCAGTCTCCCCTGGACTAGTGGCACAAGTCCCCTGCAAACTGCAGGTAAAATTGCTCACATGAGCCATAGATTCACTGGGCATCTGGCCCTCTGTGGGATCGTCCAAATGCAGGTGTTCCAGTGTCTTCTGGGAGTTGTAATCTCACCTGCCCCAAAGTTTTAGGTTGCTACATCACTCCCCTGGACTCTGTGAAGTTCCCAAAGCTTTTCATCACCTTTACCACTGCCAAAGCCTGTTGATTGCCAGTACGATAACTGACCCCCATTCTTGATGCTGCAACTGTGCAGCTTACATACGACATCGCCAACCCAGGCCCAGCACAGTTGCTGCATCTTCTTCACTGTTTCATTGTGTAAATGGTAAAATCAGCACTAGTCCAGGGTCCGCTCAGCACCACGGACAACCAGGACAACCCTGCACCCAGACCCCACCGGCCAGGTAAAACTGAATTCACTGTTGTGGCCTGGTCCTAAGACCCGCACACCCTAACCTTGCAATGGTTCTATGTAACTCAACCTCTAAGTGGTCTTTTGTCACTAGTGGTTTTTCTCCCTTGACTTCAATGCAACGTTAAAATGCAATTTTTGCTGTAATTTAAGTTTGCTTTAAAAATCATCAAGGTAGAAATGAGCCCTATTTTTATAAATTGATATCAGATTTCTTTTGAGTTGTTTCAATTTCTTATTGTCAATGTTGGCTCTCTGAAATCCTTAACACATAGGGGGTCATTCTGACCCCGGCGGTCTTATCGGCGGGAGCACCGCCGACAGGCCGGCGGTGCCCCGCAGGGCATTCTGACCGCGGCGGTTCGGCCGCGGTCAGAAGAGGCAAACCGGCGGTCTCCCGCCGGTTTACCGCTGCCCTTAGAATCCCCCATGGCGGCGCAGCTTGCTGCGCCGCCATGGGGGATTCTGACACCCCCTACCGCCATCCTGTTCCTGGCGGTTCGCCTTTTGGCGGCCGCCCGCCAGCCCAGGGCAAATCTCAGAATGACCGCCACGGTCTTTCGACCGCGGTGCGGTGTTCTGACGGCGGAACCTTGGCGGACGGCCTCCGCCGTCCGCCAAGGTTAGAATCAGCCCCATAATCCTCTAAATAAAGCCTCACTGCTCTTTGCCACACTACCAGGACTGAGTTAGGGGTTTACGTTAGGACCCTCTTTGGGGTATTGTGAGACTATTGCTTGGTGAGGACTAACCCCCATGCCACATAATACTACACTTTCCTACAATAATAATTCCTGTAGGCACCCTCAAAGAATTGGGTAATTTAGCTTGATCCTCTTGATGCATAATGAAGGTAACTGAATCTTTTACTTACTTGCACTAAATAATTGATTAGATTGTAGGTTATTTTTTTTAAGCCACGCACATACTTTAAGCTTGACGATGCAAAAAATAACAGAGTAAGGCTCAGTTTGTTTTAGGTGGTGGTCCACTGGTTGCACCATTTAACTATCTCACGTCACGTTTACTAGATTTGCAAGGACATCAGTAATTAACTTACCATGTGGACATGGCCATACTATTAATTCAGGTTTTGGCATTCATCATTTCGACTTGCTAGTTTCTTGGATTACAGAGCATGGGTCACACTTGTTAGACCTCAAGTCCTGATGATGATCCTTCATACCATTGCAAATTGAAAGGTCATTGAAATGTGGGGCAATTGGACCTGCCTCACTAATTCCATGTCTTGATATTAAAGACTACCACAGATCAGACAGCAACACAATATATTTTTCTCAATTGAATATCTCTTTTATATACACTAGTATGTTTTGTTCTATTTTCATGCACTGTGTGATCACTTGAGCACTGAACACAGTCAAGATGTATTAAATATCAAGTATGTAAGGAAACCTATTATGACCGATGTAAGCAATTGGAGTACTAATTGAAGTGGATATGCACCCAGCTGATGTAATAATGACTATCCTTGCCAGGGTGAACTCATAATTACTAAATACACCAGAGGCAATGTGTAATACAGTACTAAAACAGGAATGTAGTCAAATTGAAAAACAATAAAAATAGCAAAGTGAATAAGAACATTAGAATAAAACTTAATAAGTAACATTACACCACAATGACAAAATCCCAGAAGGGGAACTAGATATATTTTATTTAAAATGTTTAAGTAGGAATAATGCCAACAAGCACAAAATGCAAACAATAGTCAGTGGTTACTGTAGAACAGGACCTAGGTGCAATCTGACAATGACCACGATGAAGAGTGGGTCGGATACATTTACCAGGTTCATCCGCGTCAAAGTTTTTACCTTCTGATTACACTCTTTAAGTCCATATCCACCACAGGAAGTACACTTCGAAAGCTCCCAGGACCACAGGAGAGGTACTTAGAGACTCACTTGATGCCAGGCAGAATTCAGTCCAGGTACAGTTGCCACTGATCAACTGGAAATTTGCAAGAAAGACTTCTCATAGCGTGTTGTTTCCCTGTAGCTTGACCAGGAGATCAGCCTGATGATCCTTTAAGTCCACTTCTTTGTCTTGGGCAGAAGAAGGAGAGGAGGTCTAGGCTCTTCTCAGGTCTCAGTCAGCAGGTTTAGTTCTCTGCTGATCTTCCACAGGTCCAAGAATGGTATGAAGTGGATTCCTGAAAATGACACATTTATGCCTGGCCTGAGCTAGTGGGGGAGAATGGCCCTTGGGGATGCCTTAAATGAAAAAATGGGGGTGAAGGTCCCGGGATAACCCTACGCATTTTGGGCATTTTCAAAATGGTAAAAGTATTTAAAGACATTAAGCCTGGGCTTGGTGAGTGTACTATAGTAATCCTAGTACCCTCCCACATCTAAAATCAAAAATATGTTTGAGTCAATCTGTAAGAAACTGGGATACATGTTGTGGTGGGTTAAAACCTGTCTGAAGCAGAAACCACAATTCTTCTCAGGGTGAAGTCACAAGCAAAGGATTAGAACTCTGAGCCTCTGGGTGATCTTTCCCCAAACTTTTTTTACCTCACTGTCTTCATTTTTGCTGTACTTGTTTTTGTTGGCATTAAGACTCTACCACCGCTAACAAGTGCTGAAGTGCTAGTACTCACTCCACTCAGACATGGTTACATTAGCTTATACTAAATTGTCGTATTTTACTTTTAAGTCCCATGTGGAGTTGTTTACCATATACCCAGGATCTGTAAATTAAATGCTACCAGTGGGTCAGCAGCATCTATTGTGCCAACCACTTAAGCAGCACTTCACAATATGTCCCAGGTCTGCTACTGCACCTGAATGCAGTTTTAAACTGCCATGTCGACTTGGCAATAAAATCCCCTTGCCAAGTCTTAAACTCCCCTTTTATTATATGTATGTCACCCCTAAGGTAGGCCTTAGATATCCCATAGGGCAGGGTGCAGTGTAATTAAAGGTGGACATGCCCTTTTAAGTTTTGCATGTCCTGGTAGTAAAAAAAAATCCTAAATTTGTTTTTCACTTATGTGAGGCTATCCCTCCCATAGGATAACACTGGGGATTCCTTGTTGCATTTAAACAACTGTAATTTCCAATTGGGAGAAGGTAGCTTTGTCATGTGTTGTGTCTTTGGAATTGAGGTGAAAAGCCTGATTGATTGATAAAGTAGAGTTTTTGATCACAGTTTAAAAAATGCCACTTTTAGACAGTTGTAAATAGATTAATGGTCAATCCAAGGGGGAAGTAACCTAGACTTCCGCGGTGATCTAATGACTAAAATAATTTTAAGTGTCCAAACAATGTAACATCAATATAAATTTCTATTGATGTTACATTGTGAGAAAACTGGGCTGATTGCAGAGGCCCCCTAACTTTCTGTCCCCATTTTTCACTTTTTGCTGGTGTTTTCCTGACTCTGATGGTGCTCTGGGTACTACTAACCAGTCCGAGGGCCTGTGCTCTGTGTAAAATCAATATGCACATTAGGCTAATTATAATTGGCTAAGTCAACCGACCTTCAAGTCCTTAGTATATGGTAGGGTATGTAGGTTTAGGGACCACAGCATAGGTAAGTGCACTGCTGAGGTGCCCAGTGTCATTTTAAAGGCAGGCCTGCCTTGCTGGCTGCTTTTAAATTAAAGTTATATGCAAATTCGACTTTGGAATAAAAAGTAGTTCCAAAGTCTTAAACTACCTTATTTTTACATATAAGTTACCACTAAGGCGTGCCCTATGTGCCCCTAGGGCTGGGGGCCATGTAACTATAAGCAGGGACTTTATAAAAGTAGTTTTATAAGCCCTGCTGAGGTAAAAACAGCCAAATTAGTTTTTCCCTCATTGTAGTGAATGGCCTTCATAGGCTAGAGTGGGGAGAGTTTATTTACATTTTTAAAGTCCCCTTAAGTAATGGATACCAAGAGCTTGGTATCAAATTAATTGTTATAATAAATCCCACAACTTCCAGTTGTGGGATTCAATATAAGTTGTTCAGGTAAAGAGTTTTTTACTTTACCTGAAAAGTTGCCAATTTCAGCCCTGCATTGTTTTTGTTGCTGTGCCCTGATTGGCCAGCCTCTGGCAGCCTGGCCAGGCTGCTTTGAAGAGGTGTGAAGTGGCCTGGCTTCACACAAAGAGATGTGCCTGTGGGAGGGAATTTCCCCTCAGCAGATGGTGAGGCAGGAAGGGGGAGGGCTGCCAAACTGGTCTTCAAAGGCAGAGAAGGACATTTGGAGTACCCCAGCAACACCCCCACATCCTGCAACCCCAGAGAACTAGGTGCCCCCTTGATTAGATTAGGAGAGGGCAGGAGAGGGGTGTGTGTATGATTTTTAGCCACACCAGTGGGAGGGCTCAGCCAGATGTAACCTCCAAAAATCAGATTCAGACATGATGGATTTTTGAAGAATGTTGCCTCCTGGTATTGATTTTTGCCACCCTTCCCAGGAAGTGATCATCACAGGGGGAAGGACCCTGCACCTGATTGGAGAATCAGGACCCCGTGTTTTTCACCCAGGCACAAGGATAAAACTGGCAGACCTGCATCCACACCTCAGTTCCCTACCACATCCCTACCAGGAAGAACTACAGAAGAAGAAGGACTTCCCTGCTGGACCCCTGGCCTGCACCTGGCCTGCACCTGGAACCTGCACTCGGAAGGACTGCACCAGCTGCACACTTGGGCTTCACCACAAGAAGGACTTTGCCTGGCTTCAACTGGTTCAAGGAGGGACTCCCTGTTTGCTACAGGTGAAAAATTGCTAACCAGAGTCCCCTGCACCAACTCCTGAAGAAATCCACCAGCTGACCACTGCCCAGTGGCCAAAAAGGAGTTTGCGCCAGGTACATTCTGGAAGTTGTAGTCCGCACCCCCAATGATCATCTCAGAGCTTCTGGACCCTTGGGGTGAGCTGTGGTCCCCAAACGAAGACCCTTGGGGTGAGCTGTGGACCACAAACGAACCTTAAAAGAACATCTGGGAGAAGCCCCAGAAATTTGGAGAAGTTTGGAGAACTTTAAAAAAAAGCTCCATAGAGGGACCGACCCACCGCGGCACTCTAGCCGGCTTGCCTCAACCGTGACCCGGCCTGATTTGCTGGTTCGTCCCAGTGAAGAAAATCTCCAAAAAAGCGACTAAGTCCGAAGGTGAAAAGTTGACCGGGACCTCCCAGCTAGCGTATCCGAGGAGGGCTCCAGGGATGTCGGATCAAGATCCAGGTTTGTCCGGTCGAACGATTTTGACCTCCAAAAAATGACTAAGTCAAAAGGTAAAAATCTCCACTGATGGCTCCTGCGACGCGTATCTGGAGAAGAGTTCCAGTAGCTCGGATTGGACTGGCAGGTTCGTCCCGCTGAAGAAAATCTTCAGAAAAGAGACTAAGGGGGTCATTCCAAAAGATCGCCCGCCGGCCCAGCGGGAAAGCCCCTGCAAAGAGGAAGCCAGCTCCGAATGGAGCCAGCGGATTTGCAGGGGTGCGACGGGTGCAGTGGCACCCATCGCGATTTTCAGTGTCTGCAAAGCAGACACTGAAAATCTTTGTGGGGCCCCCAGGGGTCCCACGACACCCGTTCCCGCCATCCTGTTCCAACCGCCAGGAACAGGATGGCGGGAAGGGGGTCGGAATCCCCATGGCGGCGCGAGGATTCCCTGGGCCAGGGGTAAACCGGCGGGAAACCGCCGGTTCCCCTTTTCTGACCGCGGCTTTACCGCCGCGGTCAGAATGGCCCAGGAAGCACCGCCAGCCTGTTGGCGGTGCTTCCGTGGTCGTTGGCCCTGGCGGTCGGTGACCGCCAGGGTCAGAATGACCCCCTAAGTCTGAAGGTAAACTTCTGACCAAGGCCTCCCGCGAGCTGTAGCCGAGCAGGGCTCCATCGCGGTCGGCCTTGAACTTTGACTTTTCCCCGGTCGACGTGCAACCAGATGACCAGATTGGCGCTTTTTGTTTCTAGGCGCTAGAAAACAATAATTCTTTAAAAATTCATATCTCCAGTTCCCCTTATCCGATTTTATTTGTTTTTGTGTCATTTTTAAGATAAAAATATAATCTATTTTTATAAATTGGTTTTGGATGTTTAAACTGTTTCCTATGTTTTATTTAATTACTGTTTTGTGATATTTGAATGCTTTACACTCTGTCACCTTGTAGCTCGTTGCCAAGTTACCAAGGGTTGAGCTGGGTTTCATTTACTGAGACCTAACTGGACCTAAGGGGAGGTTAGTGGCCTATTGCTAAGTGTAGGTACCTACCTGCCCTTACCAATAACCCATTTTCCAACATACATTGTTTGTACACTTAGAATTATTTTAGTCATTAGATCACCGCGGAAGTCTAGTTTACTTCCTCCTTGGATTGACCATTAATCTATTTACATTTACTACCCTGGTCAAAAGGGTTAGAGGGTACCCACCTCATTGTTTGTTATACTTTTAGACAGTTGGCAATTTTTCTGCCCTTAACCCTTTCAATCCTGTAACCTGACCTGGATCACATGACCGGGTGACAGTTATTCTTTGTGAATTCCTCCCAGATAGTTACACAATAGAGAGATTAGATGTGCCTTAATAGGCCATCTGCTGGCAGGATGGGCGGAGCTGACCAGCGTCCCACTTCCACCTGATTAGCCTGTGCTCTGCTTTCACACAAAGGGCCTACCTACCCCACATTTTCATGGCAGCCAGCTTGGAGCCAGAGCAAGGGAGCCAGGAAATACCATGCACTTCAATGCCACTGTCTAAAAGCTTCCTCCACCTTTCAGGAACAGGGCACCAGGATATAAAGAGGGGACCTTGGGCACCAACTCTTCAGTACACCTTTGTACCTGTGGATACTCTGCCAGGAAGATGGACTACTGAGCTGCTGGAAGGACTGACACTCTTCTGGACTGCTGCTCTGAAGGATTGTGGCCATGTTGGATTGCTGCTGTATTGTCCTGCTGCTCCACCATCATCTGCTGGGGGCAAGGACCAGATTTTCAACTGTCCCAGGACCTCCAGAGTGACTCACAAGGGGAAGTTTGCTGGGTTTGCTGGACTCCTGTTCAGAGTCACAAAAGGTTTCCTTTATCTTGAACCTGCACCTAGAACTAGCCTAAGTGAGTCCTGACCCTCTAAAGTGTAACCCTCCCACTCCCGGACCCCTGGAAGTGGTGCTAAGGGTGCCCAGAAAGCCAAAATCTAAAAATGGGTACTTTTTTCGGCTAAAAACTGGTCTGGGAACCAGGAGGAGACTATGACCAGCCTGCTCATCTATCCGTCGGATTGCCTATTGGATTGATTTCTCTGCTTCTCTTGCTACTTTCTTCTCCACAGCAGCAAATCCTTTTCAGCTGTCCTTCACCAAAGGGGTATCCAGCCACATGGAATAGTCTTCGGCTACAGCCCTCCGCCTTGTCCCAATGGAGGTTTTCAACTTCCATTTCATAGACTAAGGGACCCATTATGAAGTTGGCGGTTGGACCACCGCACTCCTGGTGGTCTGACTGCCAAATTATGATCCTGGCAGTAAGACACCAATGGGTTGACTGTGGTTGGAGTCATGGTCAGCCATGGCGGTGCCGAGTTCGGCACCACTGTGCTGATCACGACTCCGCTTTCTGTCAGCCTTTCCATGGAGGGGTCCCCACATGGAAAGGCTGGCAGAAAGGCAATGCTCAGGGCCACAGGGGGACTCCTTCACTGCTCATGACCATGTCATGGACAGTGCAAAGGGCTCCCTGTCAGCACCCTCAGAATGTTCACTGTCTGCTATCCTAAGGAAGTCAAGGCCAATGCTGCAGCACTGTTTCAACTGGGCTGACTGGCTGAAATGTTGTAATATGACATTTCTGCCGGTAAGCCCAGTGGTTACATTGTAATACGTCCTCATCCCTGCGTCTTTGGTGGTCCAATGGTTGGATCACCAAAGTTGTATTCAGGCCTTAAACCTGAACATAGAAATTTTCACTGCAGCTTTGACCCAGGGTTATCCAACAATGATGCTCCAGAAGGTAAGCCCCCACTCTCCATCATGGTTGGCCATATATTTTTTACTGTGACTCGGTCTCGCCAGCCTAGATGTCCATGGTTGGATCTTTTAGGCACTAGTGTTTACTAAAAACTGTATTCTTGTCAATTTGCTCTATTTTTCTAAATTGGTTTGGAATTTTTCTTCTGTTGAGTTTCCACTTTATTACTGCTTGCATGCTGCATACCTTACACATAACCTCTGAGTTAAGCCTGACTGCTTTTTGTGCAAAGCTACCCGACATTATTGGTTAATTTAGTGACTTTTTTGGTTCAACCTGAAAAGTAGTTGTGGCAGTTGCTTGACCAGTGGTCACACCCCAGTCAACTAGAAACCCAATTTCTAACACAAATCCTAAACTATCCTTTACTCAATCCTCAGGTAGCTTGGCACAGAGAAGTCAGGCTCAGCTATTTGTGCAACACTTCAAACAGTAACAAAGTGAAAACACATCACAAAAAGATTCCACACCAGTTTAGAAAAATAGAGTCATTTTTTAATGAATAATAATAATATAGGACCAAAATGACAAATGTTCAATTAGTAGTACTGGAGATGTGTAGTTTTAAAGATTTCAGTAAAAATAGCCTTAAAAAGCACAAAGCTCCCACTGTGGATATCTGGTCACACTGGACTGAGACAAAGTCACAAGTTCAGACCAGCCATGATGGAGCATGGACCCGGTTATGCTGGCTGGAAAAAGTATGTTAATTCCTTGTTTGCTGTGAGTTGCGGGGATCCATGTTGAAGATGCTTTGCACAGCTGAGGCTATGCGTTGGTCTGGAGGTGGGGAAAAGCTGTGATGTGAGGTCCTGCTTCATCATAAAGCATCTCATTGATGACATGGCGGCTATGTCGGGTCTAAGGAGCTGTGAAACTGCGATTCGAAGGTCATCGCCATCATCGAGGATGAGGTTGATAAGAGATGTGGGGCCTGTGCCTAGGATGCACCGCAAAGCAGTGGTATCGAAGAGGCCACAGAATGCGAAGATGATGCAGATCTTTGTGATGGGCCCATCCACACAGCAGCAGTGATGTGTTGTTCTGCTTAGAGTTGCGCCACACAGCAGAGGAGATGTGTCAGTTCTGCTGGGTACCCAGGTCTGGCAGAGCACCGTAGGCTCACTTCCAAGGATTCAGGAAAGGGGTATCACCACGTGGCAGGGTAGTCTCACAGATGGCATAGTCCTGGTGCTCAGTTCAAGGTTGTTGGAGACCTCTGTCCTTGATGCTCAAGTAAGAAGGCCAGCAACTGGCTCTTGGAGTCACGCTAGGGTCCTGGGTTCAACAGACGCAGGTCCATTCCCTATCACCCAGGCAAGAGGGTAGCAGGCAGCAGGTCAGTACAGCAAGGGAACAGTCCAGCAATGAGGTAGTCCAGCAGGGCAGCAGTCCAGCAGAGTGTCAGTCCTTTCAGCAGTACAGCAGTACTTCTTCCTGGCAGAGTACCCACAGGTCCAGAAGTGTACTGAAGAAGTGTGTCTGAGGTTCAATAATGATACCTGGTGCCCTTACTCTGAAAGGTGGCATACTCTTCTTGAAAGTCTCTTTGAAGTGCACAGGATTCCTGCCTATCTTGCCCCGGCTCCAGACTAACTTTGGTGGGTATGCAGCCCTTTGTGTAAAGGAAGGACAGTCTATAAAGTGTAACTAGAGCTATGCTCAAATCCGCCCTCCCATCCTTCCAGCGATGGTCCATCCAGGAACATCTAAGCTCTCTAATGTGTGTGGCTGTTTAGGAGGAATACGCAATGCCCGACTGTCAACCACTCCCAGACATTTGACCCAGAGACAGGCTACAGGCACAAAATGTATAAGGCAGAAAAAAGGCAACCTTCTAAAAGTGGCATTTTCAAAATTATAGTTTAAAATCTGACTTTACCACGAGAAATCCATTCGCATTACACTTCCAAAGACACAAAACATGAACTAGCTACTTACTCTCATTTGGAAATTACATCTGATTAGGTGTAAGAAGGTAACTCCAATTTTAGCCCATGGGAAATGTAGGCTTTGAAGTAATAAAAAAACAAACTTGAAAGTCTTTCTCTATCAGGACATGCAAAACTTAAAAGTGCATGTCCTACTTTTTAAATATAGTGCACTGCATCATCTGGGCTGTTCAAGACCTACTGTAGGGTTTCCCTTTATGCATTAAAAAAATAGTTTGGCCCAGTAAAAGGTTTATTTTGCCAAATTGAAATGGCACTTTACAATTGCACACACAGGCTGCAATGGAATGCTGAGACTAGGCCTGGGCGGAACTTATGGAGTTTCACTCTGCTGAATTCCATGGTGTTATCTTAGAACTCCGCAAGATATTGCAAAGTTCTCTGAGCAGCAGAGTTTCAGTACGTTGCAGTGTTTGCACAGATTTTTAGCACGGGGAGTGATCAGTATAGGGAAAGGTGCGGAAGACATTGTGGCGCGAAGGGTTAATTAGCTTGAACAGTGTAGATGAGTGTGATGCCTGCCGAAGCCAGAGCAACGTGGAAGAAATTCACGATGTTCGCTTTCAAGCTTGTTTTCTTTTGACATTCCGTAGATAAACTTATTCGCAACTGCATGTGTGAGTAACAGGCTGTGAAGGAGATTCAGTCTCAACCTTGAGAACAAGACCACAGTTAAAGATGGAATGAAAACAATGGCCAGGGAATGGCAAGGCAGCCAAGAGACATGTACTGATAACATAGCTAGAAAATACTGGAAGGGGATAGAATCCAAGCTTCAGGTTACTTAAACACTGAAAGGTGGGTGAGGGAATTGAAGCTCGCAGATGGGGTTGTGAAAGCTGACATGGCCCAGCGCTGCCTCCCTGTTGTGCTGACTGTGATGCTTGAGGGGGAGAGAGGTCCAAGCAGGCGGTAGAGGGCTTCCCAGCATTTCGTGGACTAAGTTAAGTTCCACACAGGGATGAAAGGCCTTTGTTTCTCTGCTCTATTATTATGACTGATTATTTATGCTTGCACTGTGTTTATAACCTAAAGTATTCAGCTCGTTTATATTTTGCTTTCTGAACCTCATAGTATGAACCTGCTACAGTAACTGAAACATGCATTTTGGTGTGCAGTAAATCAAAGTTTATCTGAAGTATTCAGTTTGTTTATATTTTGCCTCCTGAACATTGTAGTGAGAGCCTGCTGCAGTAATTGAAACATGCATTTTGGTGTGCAGTAAATCAAAGCTTATCTGAAGTATTCAGTTAGTTTATATTTTGCCTCCTGAACATCGTAGTGAGAGCCTGCTGCAGTAATTGAAACATGCATTTTGGTGTGCAGTAAATCAAAGCTTATCTGAAGTATTCAACTCATTTATATTCTGCTTCCTGAACATCGTAGTGTGATGCATTTTGGTATACAGTTAATCAAAACTTATATCTGTCAATGAACTCTTTGCTTATATATATATATATATATATGCATAGATGCTCCTTGTAGTGTACTTATATTTAAATAGATGCTTTTCATTGGTATTCTTATTCTACTATTGTTAATGTGCTAAATGCCTACATTTACCTGCAATTCTAGTAAAGCTAAATTGTATTCATAATTGGCGTGTGGTCCTTCATTGAGCGTCCTTATTGACTTATACCGAACAGGTGTCAACCAGCCACCTGGATAAGACATTTGGTACCAGAAGTGGGGCATAAGTCAATTATGCCTCTTTGGGGACGTAAGAAAAGTGAGGCAGAGAGCGGAAGGCAGCATGGGGCAGAAGCCAGATCCATTCCCGGGTGGTTAGCAACTGACCCGTTCTCTGGTGTGGCAGGACTCCTGAACCGGTGGGCAGCGCCGGTGTTATGGGAGGCATTAGATGAGAAAGTGACTCCTCTCTTAGTGGAAGATGCGGTTGAGAGGGTGAAGCTAAGAGGGGCAAGGCTGGAGCTGAAAGCAGCAGGGCAAGTGGGATGGCTTTTCCTGTCTGCGCTCCGTACGGTATACAGGAAAACATTAACACAAGATGCAGAGAGGAGAAAACTGCGGGATGAGGTTGTAGCCTTGCAGGAAAGGCAGTTACTTATGAAAGAGACCATAGAAAGTGCAGTGACTCGGGGTGATCAAATGGAGGCAAGGTGCACCGCATTAGCAGTACGAGTAGCAAAACAGAAGAGTAGGCAGAAGCCAACAATGCCCTCAACTGTGCAAGTGAGGGCACTGGTACGCAAACAGAAGAGTAGGCAGAAGCCTAAAATGCCCTTAGCTGTGTAAGTAAGGGCACTGGTACGCAAACAGAAGAGTAGGCAGAAGCCTAAAATACCCTCAACTGTGCAAGTGAGGGCATTGGTACGCAAAGAAAATTGGGATCCACATACTTGAGAGGATGAGGTGGAAGTATGTGTAACAGAACTAGGTGGAGTTGAAAGTGGAGAAGGACGTGTAGGTGAAATTGAAGGGGAAAAGGGAGTTAATGGTGGGCAAATACAGAATTCTCATTTGGTAAGAGATTATACGCAGACTGAGTTGTTGGAGGGAACTCATATGTTTAGGCAGATGCCTGCAGAGCCTTTGTTTAAATGGTTGGTGAGATCGTGGGACACTGGAGCAAAAGATGCACTACAGAATCCTTTTACGTTAGGTCCCATCACAGAAGGAGACCCGTTTGAGCTGGAAATGATAGTACAGGATGATGTAGATGATGCAGTGATGTGGAGCCTATGGCAGAGGCAGGGAAAAAAGAGGGTGCCACAAGATTGGGCCTTAGTGGAAATAGAACACATAATTGATGATCGGCCGGTCACCTTAAAAACATGGGTCCCCTTACTAGGTTGGACAAGAGAAGGAGGGGTTGGCAATAAAGTAGGCAGAACGCAGGAGTTTGCCATCGTGAAGTGGAAATGGTATCTGCAGCAGAGGGCAAAACCGGGACCAGCAGGAGTGTCGAAGTTACAAGAAGATAAGCTAGGGGGAGTGGACTTACAGGCAATGGCCCCTGCGCCAGTGCCCTCTGAAATGGAATCCTCACCATTTAAGACAGCCCCACCTTTTGAACGACTCATCGAAGAAGAATAGCAAAATGCATGGTTCACAGATGGTATCGCCCGGTACTATCAAGGAAAAAGACAATGGCAAACAGTCGCATTCCAGCCTGCTACAGAAACAATGTTGCTGCGAGAAGGGGATAATGAATCAAGCCAGCTTGCAGAACTGCAGCGGGTAGCAGCAGTGATCGAACAAGCCCCCATCAGAGAGAAAACATTTGTGTACACTGACAGTCGGGCCACTTACCAAGGACTAGTAAGCTGGGCCCGACTTGGCGCAAGGATGGATTGAAAATCAAAGGCACCCCCATTTGGGGAGGCGAGCAGCTATGGGAAGAGATGTGGGAGAAAGGGCAAAAATGTCAAATCTCTGTGGGACATGTGGATGCCCATTGCCCATTGGATACATCACTTGCATCTCTATTCAACAACACCGCAGATCAAATGGCCAAAACGCAAATGGTGGTCATCAAGGAGGAAGCTGAAGCTGCTTTAGCAAACAGGGCCCATGCAACATCCGGACATTTAGGAGAGAACAGCACTTATGCATGGGTACAGCAACGACAAAGTCCAGTTACTAAAGAAAAAGTGCAACAAGCAGTAAATGAGGGCCCCATATGCAACCAGATTAGACAAATGCCCCTGCAAAAGAAGCCTAGCGGCCATATCAGAAGAGGAACTGCAGCTGCTATAGTGTGGCAATTGGACTATATCGGGCCGCTACCAAAAGAAAGAGGGAATAGCTAAGTATTGACCATGGTGGACACCTACTCTGGCCTTATGTTGGGTATGCCCTGAAAGTCTGCAGATCAAAAGTCCACTTTGTGAGGGCTAAACTACCTGATAAAACATTATGGGGCACCTGATGAGATCCAAACAGATAGGGGCACACACTTTTCAGGAAAGACAGTGCAGGGCTGGGCGCAGGAACAGGGAATTTGGTGGATTGTGCACCATAGTTATTATCCACAAGCTGCAGGCATGATTGAGAGATATAACAGATTGTTGAAAGAACAGCTAAAAAAGTTACCAGCCATCAGACTCTAAAAGGATGGAGTAGTAATTTAGACAAAGCCTTGTTCGAATTGAACAATAGACCAGTTGGGCAGCAGACTCCTTTCATTCGGATGACAGGGCATGATAAAGAAATCACCCACACAATGATTGTCTGGAAAACAGACCCTCGAGCTCGATTACCTTTACAGGCTACTTCTGGCAGTATAGGACTGGACCTGTTTGCTTCAGAGGATGGAGAAATACCCGTAGGACAGGTGAAAACTGTTCCCTTAGGAATAGGAGTAAGAGTACCACCTGGAACATATGGTAGAATTGCCCCTCGATCCAGCCTAGCCATCAAGGGAGTGTCGGTGGTAGGGGGGGTCATAGACCCAGATTTCAGAGGAGAGGTTAAAGTAGTATTACTGAACCAAGGAGATGCTACTGTATAATGTCAAGCACATGACAGACTTGCTCAATTGATTTGTGAACAAGCTTACACCTTATACATTAAAGAAAGATCTGCCCCCCCGATAATACCCAGAGAGGTGAGGGAGGATTTGGAAGCACAGGAAGAAAAGTATGGGTGAACTATCCAAAAAAAAAAAAAAAAGCCAGAGGCAGGAGAGATATTGAGTCAAGGGGTGGGAAGCACGTATATTATACTTTTAAAGAACTCTAATGTACCTGTATTTGTACCTGCAGTGAGACTTACCCCACAGTTGTAAATGATGACATCTGCGTCGATGACGTGGTTCCTGTTTGCGGTCAGACCGAATGTAGCAGAGAATGTCGTTACGGACCTTCATGTCACTTGTGCACCTCAAGCCGCTAACGTAACTGATGACCAGGGAAATGTTTCACTTTGCAATGTGAAGGTACCTGGAGGCAAGTGGATGGCTGCCACAGCTGTCCCCTGGAAGGTAACTGGACAGCAAATCTGACATGCCAACGGACTGAACGAGGTGCAGGGGATGCCAGCAATAGTACAGGCTTTGAGTTATATGCTAAACATGATATGTAAATATTGTGATACCAAGACACATGGTGGTTGTTACAATGAACAATAGAACACCAGCTTTTATGTTTTATGTAGCCGAAAGACGCATGGTCAGCAATTTAGGCAACGTTTCCATAGTTCGATATAGAATAGGATGTAAGCAAGCTTTGCATGCAAGCATAATTAACCATATTGTGTTACAGACAACAATTGCCAAGGGGAATGTTTCTAAGTATGATCCATTATGCACACCATGGACACTACCGTTATGGCCCTTGCTGAAGTTACTCATCAGAAGAGATCTAGGATCCATGATAGCTGGGGCCACTGGAATCAGGGTAGGGACCCTGAACGCTTTTGATATTGAAGCCATCAGGAATAAGCTATCTTCTACAGGATATAGTACAGGGGAGGCCATAAAAGTAATTTCTCAATGGGGGCCCACACACTCACAAGAAGTATGGAAGGTTCTGCGTGGGTTGTATCGTGATTGGCAATGGCATAATTTCAATTATGAACAATTTGGAAAAAGCTTTCAAAGCACACAAACAGTGTCCAAAGGAATTCAGTGCATACTATGGCAAAGCATTGTTAATCAACAGTATGTAGACTTCAAAGCGGAATGGGGACAGCTTCAAGGTGAATATTGGAGACAACAATTGCATTTGCCTGAGGAAATATGGGTAAAGTCCATACAATTTCATTGTGAGGGAGAGATGTGTTATGCTTATTTTGATATAGCTAGAAGTGATCTTCCTCCTGAAATATGGTGCCCCTTTATATTGCTCCCTGTAGT
Organism: Pleurodeles waltl; assembly: GCF_031143425.1. NCBI lineage: Eukaryota > Metazoa > Chordata > Amphibia > Caudata > Salamandridae > Pleurodeles > Pleurodeles waltl. The sequence continues at coordinate 527,087,444 of NC_090438.1, forward strand.
AATAGGTGAAGAATAGTGGATACCTCACACTGACAAAAAATGGATTGATCAAACAAATCACACCGTAGATCCTACTAGATGTGCAGATTGGTCTAAGGGGTGGGTATATACCCACACTGGACGGGCGCTAGATCCTTGCCTTCACCCAATACCAGGGGAATGTGAATGGTTACCTTATCCTATTAATGGCACAGACTTATATGAGATGGGAACAGAGAGTATATGTTACGTTACTAATCATCCCTTACTTATTAACGGATTTGTACAAACCACCGGAGAGCAGGTAATGTGTATGTGCAATATTACCAGCATTATTGACATAAGTACTCACATCCTATACCGACCGACTAAGTTCACCACAACCACATTACAGACGCTAATGCAAGCACAGTTAGAATGGAACATCCTGCTTGTTGTGAAGCTACCTAGACTAGATGCAATCAGGCGCTACGCACAAATCACATTTGCTAAATTCGACATGGCAGCTAAATATACCAAGGATACCGCCATACAGATGACCATAGACACCAAACAGCTTATGCACACTGCTTCACGCATCCAGCAAGTAACTGAGCACCATTGGTATGACATCTTCTTAGGTGGGCACCAGGAGCTACGAAGACGCTAAATATAGTGTTACATCCGCTAATCTGGTTATTGATTGTCTGTGTCACGCTAATGATTATACTATGTAGACTATATGTACGCACAAACCAGCTTTATACTAAAATGCAGGCGCTTAGAATAATGCTAACAAGTATTTGTAGCAATCTAGCCAGCGAAGTGTTGCAATAAATAATTCTGGTTTTGCAAGCATCGCGCTCATCTAAGGGGTGCAGTGATCAGTGTAGGGAAAGGTGTGGAAGACATTGTGACGCGAAGGGTTAATTAGCTTGAACAGTGTAGATGAGCGTGATGCCTGCCGAAGTCAGAGCAACGTGGAAGAAGTTCACGATGTTCGCTTCAAGCTTGTTTTCTTTTGACATTCCGTAGATAAACTTATTCGCAACTGCATGTGTGAGAAACAGGCTGTGAAGGAGATTCAGTCTCAACCTTGAGAACGAGACCACAGTAAAAGATGGAATGAAAACAATGGCCAGGGAATGGCAAGGCAGCTAAGAGACATGTACTGATAACATAGCTAGAAAATACTGGAAGGGGATAGAATCCAAGCTTCAGGTTACTTAAACATTGAAAGGTCGGTGAGGGAATTGAAGCTCGCAGATGGAGTTGTGAAAGCTGCCATGGCCCAGCGCTGCCTCCCTGTTGTGCTGACCATGATGCTTGAGGGGGAGAGAGGTCCAAGCAGGCGGTAGAGGGCTTCCCAGCATTTCGTGGACTAAGTTAAGTTCCACACAGGAATGAAAGGCCTTTGTTTCTCTGCTCTACTATTATGACTGATTATTCATGCTTGCACTGTGTTTATAACCTGAAGTATTCAGCTCGTTTATATTTTGCTTTCTAAACCTCATAGTATGAACCTGCTACAGTAACTGAAACATGCATTTTGGTGTGCAGTAAATCAAAGCTTATCTGAAGTATTCAGTACGTTTATATTTTGCCTCCTGAACATCGTAGTGAGAGCCGGCTGCAGTAATTGAAACATGCATTTTGGTGTGCAGTAAATCAAAGCTTATCTGAAGTATTCAGTTTGTTTATATTTTGCCTCCTGAACATCGTAGTGAGAGCCGGCTGCAGTAATTGAAACATGCATTTTGGTGTGCAGTAAATCAAAGCTTATCTGAAGTATTCAACTCATTTATATTCTGCTTCCTGAACATCGTAGTGTGATGCATTTTGGTATACAGTTAATCAAAACTTATATCTGTCAATGAACTCTTTGCTTATATATATATATGCATTGATGCTCTTTGTAGTGTACTTATATATAAATAGATGCTTTTCATTGCTATTCTTATTCTACTATTGTTAATGTGCTAAATGCCTACATTTACCTGCAATTCTAGTAAAGCTAAATTGTATTCATAATTGGCGTGTGGTCCTTCATTGAGCGTCCTTATTGACTTATACCGAACAGGTGTCAACCAGCCACCTGGTAAGACAAGGAGCATGTCCTGCACTGTAAAATCAGCACGAATGGCACCACGTGCCACTCCAGAGGGCGCTGCGTCTTCCTGCCTAATGAGTCGACTTTCTACTCGAGCAGGCAGCTTTCTGAAAGCTTGCAGTAGCGACCTGCCGAAACCACTGGCATTGAGAAATCACGCTGGGAGGCATTCTAACACCCGCAAATTACACTGGGGATACATGTTCTTGCTCACGCTCACCAACTTAACATTGGTGAGCTGCATGCAAACTCTGCCACATGGCAGTTGGCGGAGTTTTGTCATAACTCCACACTCCAAGTGGAACAAGGAGTGGGCAAAACTACGCAAACTCTGCCGGTAGAGTGGAAGTTTTTGCCCATCCCTAACTGAGACATGTTTAAAAGCTACTTAAGTGGGTGGCACCATCAGTGCAGCAGGCCCACAAGTCACATTCACTTACATGCCCTGGTACATGGAGTACCACCGTACTACAGACTTACAAGTAAATTGAGTCCTATGGCCAGCAAAAACAAGATCAGCAGAAATGAGGGGAGGAAGGCAAAAGATTTTGGGAAAGGCCATCCTAGGTCTGACAGGTCTAACACAGCCCCTGTACTGCCAAGAAAATCAGAGACAGACGTCTGTTAGAAAAAGCTGACTTTTCCAGCAGCCACACAGTGGATAAACAAAAATTATTTTGGCATTCCATTCTCACCTACGGAAATGCATCCCATGTGTTATATGTAAAACCACAGCAGACCTGTCACGCAGCTGTTGAAACCACAGCAGGACTTGTCACTAATTGAAAAAAGATTCTCATTGTGATTGTAGCCTGCCTGATCAGGAGACAAAAGAAAGGGTTCTGCCCATGTGGCAGTTAATATTTTACTGTGACAGAGGAGGTTACTTTGAAACCACAGCAGGCCTTTCAAGCAGGATTTGACATCCAAATATCAAAAAGGATGCTCACAGTCCCTCCCCATATATTCTGTCAGGTCGTGAAGGGTCTTCGCTGCCCATTCATCTTAGACTATTGCTTGCTTCTGGGAGGCATTTCAAACCATTTCACACATATTCAAATGCAAAGTGGGAGAGCAAAAATGCAGATTAGTCTCCAGCAGCATCGGTCAGGGAAATGATAACTTTCTTAAGGTTACTGTTCCATTGCTTTAGATTTTTAATAACTGTTAAAATAGTTCTTTAGTTATCTGTCCCATTCATGAGTTGCAGTTTTAGTATTTAATGTTGTATCCTAGTGTTTTCCAATATAACAGCCAGCATTGTTACAGTGAAAATAACTTTTGGAGCCTTCTCACTTAAACTTTTACATGTCCTAGTATTGGATACCATGCAGCTTGCCTTTAGTTTGGCCAATAAGGCCTACCTGATGTTGACTTAAAAATGTTTTTTAAAAGGAAGGTTTAGGCTCATCAAAAGGAGTTATATTGACAGGTGAATTTTGAAGTTTAAAGCTGCACAGCCAGGATACAAATGGTAGGTCTGAAGTCATGTTTGCACTGTCACTGCAGTGGGTGGCACAATGGATGCTGCAGTCCACTAGTGACATTTAACTTACAGGCCTGGGTAAACTTTGTACCATATACCAGGGACTTACAGGTAACTTAAATATACAATTAGAAGTATCCCAATTTTACTCTGTTGATAGGAGACACATATGCACTTTATCATCTGTCAGCAGGGGTAAAATGCAAAGAGTTCTACAGCCAACAAAAATATAGGGTCCAGCAAATGTGAAAAATCAGGGGTAACGGTGAAGCAAAAGATGCATTTATACTACAGCTGATAACACTGTTTTCTTCAATTAATTTGTACCCATTGATAAACAACTTATACTGCTTTGAATATAACTGCTTATCCCACAAGTAATCATAGTTTATATGTATGAGTGCAGTAGACTTGTTTGCTGTTTCTGGGCATTCTGACTTACTTGGTGCTTTCCGCTTTACATTAAGGCATGTGTGCATCTGACCTAGACTGATGGTGGTGGTCTTAGAAGATGGAGGCCATTTAGCTGGTGAGGTGCACGATGATGGCGTTACCATACTTCTTTCATGATGAGCTGCCACTTGTTCCCTGGTGAACTTGCCTTTTACACCTCATCTTGCCATATCTTTTTCAGATCCACAGGAAATGTGTTTTTACTACAAATTGATTCACATTATCAATTAGTCCCACCCACTTTCTCCACTTTACTAATGGTGTGTGGAAGTAGACTATGGGCCTGATTTAGATCTTGGTGGTATTACCACCAAGCAGCATCAGCTGCCACCCCAAAAAGACTGTCAAGTCAGTAGTCTACACCAGTGGTTCCCAACCTGTGGTCCCGGGACCCCTGGGGGTCCATGAAGCCTCCTCAGGGGGTCCGCAACTGCTCAGAAAATTGAATAATATTAACAGATTAGGTCCCCAGCTTTCAGTAATGCGTCAGTGGGGGTTCCCGGGTACCAGTAATGATAAAGTAGGGGTCCAAGAAGTCAAAAGGTTGGGAACCACTGGTCTACACTAAATAAGCAAAATACCTCCACATTGGAGTGTACTCTGTCACGCCAGTAGCAGCAGCAGCAGACAAGGTGGACTCCTTTTTAGAATGTTTCAACACCCATATCAAAATATGTTAAACTAAACTCAACTCCCCAAAATGTCTTGTGTCATACCAATTGCTAGCATTATGGCTGTATCTCTCCTTTGTAACAATTTGCACTATGTTAAGTCAGATTGTGTGTTGTTCACCATAGATCATCTGTTTCATTTGCTTAGTCACTTTCTTTCTTTCAATGTATGTTGTTTTTCTCCCAAAAACATGTCCAAACCTCTATCCACTTGCACAGGAAGGTATAGTGTCTGTAAGTGGTATTCTCACCTATTCACACCATACCATATGTGTGTATATGTTGTAGATGTGTGTTCATCTCCACTATAGTCATTGAAACAGATATGTGCAACTGAATTTAAAAAAAGTATTGTCTATGCTGTGAACAGATAAGTACAACTACCATGATGCTCTGTTTTTATATCTGCAAAGCTATAATGCTGTGTAATGTTGCTCCACCTTCCTTAAGTTCCTTATGAGCACACTTCTGAACAAATTGTGCATTACACAGTCAGCATGTCAAGCTATGGTTTAAACTCCCAGTTCTGGTGTATCTCAAGCATGTTGACACCTTTCATAAATACATTGAAGTGATGAAAATGCTTACATATTTCATAGTCCTCTGCATCCAAGATTTTGTATATTGAGATTAGGAAAGCATATAAACGTAGTATTCTCACACAATTTATATTGAACTGCCATTAGATGACCAATGTAATTTACAGTTTGAAGTTGACCCATATTGCTTTTAATGTCTTGTAGCCTGCTGGACCTTGAAATGATCCAGTACTGTAATCTACTCAACACTGTGTTGGGTTGAAAGTCTACTACAAGTAATATACATTGCTGAAATATTACTTTTGCATTTCAGGGCACCTCAACAATGTCATCACTGGAGTTTGCATCTGTGTAAATCAGCCTGCATGTGTAGAACAATGAAAATCACACAAAGGCTTAACCATTCTATCAGTCTGATTTTATATTATTAGGTTGCCCCATTTGTAGCTAAAGACACAAAAAGGCAGTAACTAGATATTAATTACATATTCTCTGCATCCTTCTCAGGTCCAACATCATAGACCAGTAGATCAGTGACTGCCACCCAAAACACCTCCACTCCAGACCACAAGCAAGCCTCCAGTGAGGACACCACTCCTGCAAGTCTGGATTTTATGAGGAACCTGGTCCATCTGGTCAGTCTGGCCAGACAAATCCAGTGGTTCACACTCGGCCCATACCTACAGCTCCCACTCCAGCTGTAACAACATCTCAGCCAATGGATACCTCCATTTCCTGTGTCCAAAGGAGCAATACACCAATCTTGTGCCCCAGTCCTGACTGATGTTGAGAACGCACCAACACCACCTCCAGTTCTGATAGGAAGTAGTGGGATGGAGCACACCACTTGACCGGAGTGGGGGTAGGGGTCATGGGAGGGAGTCTGTGGATCAACCATGTAAGGCCACTGGGGTCTTTGTCAGCCACACCACCATTGACTGAGCCTCGGGAGAGGTACAATACTCCCAAGATGTGATGGGCCAGGTAGTAACTGAGTTCAGGGAAAATCAAGGAGATACACAGGGAGTTCATATCAGAAATGCGTAATAAGAATGAAAATATGAGCTCCCTGACTGGGGTGCTTTATGGCATGTACTACCATGTGAGCAGGGCTTTTCCTTTTCCATCTGCCCATCTGTGTACCCTCTACATCTGCCACTGTTACACCACTACCAGCTATAGATAAGGAGGTCCTGCCACATGAGGAGGCTGCTCCTCCCACACCAGTCCTGTCACCTGTTCCCCCCTCCTCCCCAGAGGGAACAGTCATCCGAACCACCAGAAGAGGATGGCAAGACCGCCACCACCACCACCACCTCCAAGATAGGAAAATCATAATTTCTTCCAGTGTGTGTCTAGCATTCACTCTGTGGACCATATCAGTGGCACATTTACCTTTTCTGAGGGCAGTTGTATTCTGTACATTGCACTCCAAATATTTGGCTCTTCAACCATATTTCATCAACCATGATAGACTTGTTTGTTTCATTTCCACATTTTTTATTTGATATTTCTGTTTTTTTGTGTCATGCTAATAAATGGTATGGACAGAGTAATGGTAAGTTTATTACTTAAATAATAAAAAAACATAGCAAAACAATGTTTAAAAAGGTTAGAGCTAGTGAATAAGAGCCTGAAAACAATTCCACCATTAAAACAGTTTAAGCATTTCTACAATAGCATAAAAGGAAGCAGCTTAAACTTCCAAAATCACTCAGCTAATGAAAGACAAAATTATTGAGCTTAGCTATTAAAAGGAAAAGATATTATACAGTACAAGACGCCACAATAAAGCTGGACTAAAACGCAACATACTGTAATTCAGTGCACCCCCAACCAAAATAGGGAAATGCTATCATGGGATCACTTGAATCATATCAGAGTCTTTGGCTATAAGTATGATGAATTTTTTATACAGAAGTGCCACAGCTTGTGGGCACTAGAAGGACTAAAGTACATTGTACTGAAATTATATACCAAACCAGACAGAGACAATGGGGGTCATTCCGACCCGGGGATGCGGGAGCACCGCCAACAGGCTGGTGGTGCCCCGCAGGGCATTCTGACCGCGGCGCTTTGGCCGCGGTCAGACCAGGAAAACCGTCGGTCTCCCGCCGGTTTTCCGCTGCCCTGGGAATCCCCCATGGCGGCGCAGCTTGCTGCGCCGCCATGGGGGATTCCGACCCCCTCACCGCCATCCTGTTCCTGGCGGCTCCGACCGCCAGGAACAGGATGGCGGTGAGGGGTGTCGTGGGGGCCCTGGGGGCCCCTGCAGTGCCCATGCCAGCGGCATGGGCACTGCAGGGGCCCCCGTAAGAGGGCCCCACTTTGTATTTCAGTGTCTGCCTTGCAGACACTGAAATACGCAACGTGTGCCACTGCACCCGTCGCACCTACCCACTCCGCCGGCTCCATTCGGAGCCGGCTTCCTCGTGGGGAGGGGTTTCCCGCTGGGCTGGCGGGAAAGCCAGAATGGCCTCCGCGGTCTTTCGACCGCGGAGCGCCCATATGGCGGCTCCCGCTGCCCGCGGGGGTCAGAATGACCCCCAATATGTCTTGAGGCCACTTAGATTTTGGGAAAATAGTCTGTTATGAGTCTTTTGCTTACAGTTGTTGTATTTTTAGGCTTGGGGGAGCAGGTTGCAGGAGATTACTGAGCTCGCTCACATATTTAGCACATCTGGCTAATAATGTTGAGTTGGTCCGAGAGAAACAGCGAAGAGGCCCCTTGACAGGTACTCACCCCTTCTGCAAGTACTTTCTATGTGTGTTCAAAGCGGGGCAACAGCACAGTAAATGCAACCAAAAAACTTATTTAAAGTTGCACAGCCTGCAAGCCCTTCCTTGACATGTACTGGTCCAGGCTGGATTAAGGTCTTTTATCGGGAACTCCAGAAGTCTGGTATTATGTATTTCAGTCTGTGCCCAGGAATTCATTCAGTCAGCAAGGTAGGGTTGGAGTTTCTCTACCAGTTAAGAAGAGTTCAATGGAAGAAAAATATCCGAGGAGTTCAATGAGGCAGTATTTTGCTGAAACGAAATTAAACGCCACTGCTGGTTAATCTCCTCTTTTCATGCTGAGAAAGGGGTAGATTTCGATACCAGGGATGAGTCAACAATTTGGAATGTCCTTGTGGCCTTCTGTAGAAAGTCATGCCATGGATTCCCTGGACTTTAAAAAGTATCCTTCAAACAGGACTTTCGTGAGTTCTCGGATTCCTTCTGTACCCTCAGGTCATACTTCAGGATTTCTGCTTTGCAGGTTAGCCTTTGCCACAACAGACCAAATTCGAAGCAAATCCTGGATCTCCTTAGGTGCCTCGGTAGGTAGAACATCCTTTTATAACCTAACAACTGGACTTTTTCCAGGACGGATGAGTAAGCCCCCGGAAAGGCCAATTGCCCATAACGTAACGCAGGGAGGAGAGTGGCATTGATGACTTTTAGAAATGGTGCTGCACAGTAACTCTTTTAGTTATTATTGATAAAAGCTAGGCCATGCAATTTCACAATGGCTTTCTTCTTAATGGCAGCTTCCTGGGCAGCTGATTTGGCGGATTCTAAAAGCCAAACCCTGAGGTAATTGTATTTTGCTGCAGATTTAATTGTCAGTGGCCCCAGACTCCTGGAATGCAATTTCTTCATCATATAGGACCCAAAGATGACCACCTTTGACTTATCCTGAAGTACAGTTAGGTAGTTCTTAGTGTTGTTTACATGGAAGCTGCTCAAAGCATGTTACAATTCACATCTGGAGTGATCCATAACATAACATCATATTGGAGGACGTGTACTGGCAACTGGCTAAAATGAGGCAGGGCTAAAAAATGGTTTGCCAGGGCCCTACCCAAGTTTGTAGTGTACAGGTTCAACAGCAAGGGAGCAAGGCTGCATCCTTGCTTCAGGCCTCCTTTGGTTTTAATTTTCTTAGTGATTGTAAATGGTCCCGTTTTTACGCATACCAAAGTATCAGTGTAGAGTGATATGATAGTTTGGAGAAGATTTGCTTGGATCCCCCATGAGGCTAGCTTCCTTCATAGAATGGGGCAATCAACCTTGTCATAAACTGCACTATAGTCTCTGAGGCAACAGAAGAGTGGCAAATACTTATGAGCGGCAGCCTGCTGGGCAACCATTGAAACTATGTTTTCAATGGTTGAAGCAGAAGCTCGAAACTGTGTCTGGAAGAAAGGTAAGATCTCATTAGCGATTGCCCAGACCTCCAACTGCTGCAAAGGACGTTGTGCTTAACCATTGGCCTGGAAGTCTAGTAAGGCAATCAGGTGACAGTTTCCTAGTTTTGTAGGATCCCTTTCTTAAAAATTGAGCACAGGATGGAGCCCTCCATGCCTCTGGAATACTTGCAGAAAGGAAGGATTGATTGAAGAGTGGGGTAAGAATTGTAGCCCACTCCTCCAGGGCACATTTGAAGACCTCTGCAGGGAGACCATTTGGGCATGGGGTCCCATCCTTTCGCATTGCCTTGATGGTCTCAATGACCTTCCCAAAGAAGTAAAAGCTGGCTGCTCGATTGTGGCCTGATTAACATTCTTGTGGAATTCCGTAGTTACAGGTAAAACTGTGTGGGCTGAGTACAATGCAGTAACGTGAGTAGCCCAGATGCTTTCTGGAACTCTTTTACTTCTGCCTGCAAAGGGAGATTTCATCTTATTTACAAAGTCCAGAACTGCGCTAGGGTTCTTTCCTGAAGCGGGCTGTGGATCTTCAGCCTTGTCTTCTATAGTCTTGTTGCATTCCCATGCAAGCTTTTTGTGATTTTTCTTCATGTTAATTACCAGTTTGGTGGAATCAGGTGTGGGATTTGCCCTTTTGTCTCAAAATAAATCTCAGTTTTCTGCATGAATGGACAATGGATCTGTTGAAGTGTGAGTTCCTCCCCCCATGGGATTCCCTGAACAGGTTATGCGAGTGTCCCCTGTGAGGCTGCAGCTTTGTCATCTGGTCCATGACCATTCTGCTCCAACCCGGCCCAATGGCCACCTCAGCAAAATTGAGGCCGGCAAGCATTTATTTTAGCCAGCTTATTACCTTGGAGGTGTCAGTTGGATTCCATTTCAACCTAACTGGCTTGAATTCTTCAGTCTGGGTTGAGCATCCCACTGCTAGATGCCGGGCCTGCTGGGGCAGTTCCAAGATTCAGGGACACAGTCAGTGGGTTGTGATCACTTTAGTTCCTGATGCAAAATTCAAAACTGAGGATATGATTTAATAGCGGTTCCAACAGGAAGATGTAATCAATTGTTGACATACTCTTAAACATGTGGAGGAGACAGATGCTAGGATTCTGGTGTTTAATTGCCTGCTCAGCTGAGTTAAGTTTGAAAGAGAAGAGGAAGTCATTCATTATCTCATGATCTATGCAGCTTCCCAAATTTGTAGAGCTGTGCCCCAGACCCTTGATTTTAAAATCTCCCAGCAGCACTGGGGCATAATAGAGCAGCAGGGGCTCCAAAAAATTGCAGAGCTTGGCACATACACTGGATTTGCGTGCCTTCTGAGGATTGGTGTAGCAGTTTAGCAGACATTAAGGTAGCTTTGTGCATTAAAAAGTTAGTCCATTGATAAGTGCCACTTGCACAGCGCGATGAGAATGAGTCAGTGGACTCACAGTAAACTTAGCTGTATGCCTAACATAGATGGTCAGACCACTGGAAGGGAGGACAAACTAGTTTACCTACTGTGCTGACTTAAAATGCTCATGATAACCAGGTATCAACGTAGGGGCTAGTGCCCATGTTTCTTTGTAGCTTAAGGCAGCTATGGCAGATTTACTTTTCAGTATGGAACTCAAACCAGCTACAATCCACAGGGTAATTGTAAGCCTGTGTGCTGGCATGGGCTTCTGGGGATTGGGACAGTCAGATCTTAGTTGGCTAAGAATGATCCCATCGATCATAACATGTCTGATTGCCGTAGGTGCCCCAACTGTTGCTACTGTTATTTCTTACCCAATGGCTTACGTTTCTTGCATTTTGGAAAGTGACATTTCAAGAGAGTTTGTGGCTTTCTTTCCTTGTTGAAGCCAGTCATGAGTTGCACCCCCATTCCTCCTTCAAAACACTTGGTTTTTAGGAGACTTGGGGGGGCAGAAGCACATATGGATATTTTGGAGCAGTTAATATCCCAGTGCTCAAAGGTCTTGGCTTCACCCATGATAGCATCCAGTACGCCCAGGCTGCGCCATGTTGTAATTGTGGCATCTGATGAGCCTCTATCAGGGATGTGAGCAAACCGATTGACCGTGGTTAGGTGCTTTAAATTAGGAATATGTTGGAACAGGGGAATCAGTTTGCACCTGTTTGATATGTCATGCGCCCCTTTAGGAATATACAGCTGGGATAAAAGCAAATTATGGCGGGATTGATAGTGCTTCGATCATGTCCTGAGACTGAAACTGGACATGAGCGCCACTCCTGATTGTTCGAGACCCAGCTTCAGTTTGAATCTCACACCTCACCTTGGTATCACTGGGTGGAGCTCTTACAGGACCAGGACCCAATGAACTGGGTCCCGCAATGTCCTGTCTCTCCTGGAATTAAGTTGACTGATTAACGGCCTTCATTGCCACTCGTACCCAATGGTTTGAAGTTGGGAGGAGGTTGTACTGGTGAAAGCCATGTTCAAAGCCTCACCAGTGTCCGGAATCACACAGGTCACCAAGGCCCGTTCTTTTATGCAGTTCATCTCTGGGCGTGATGGTTCCATCCCTAACGGCCAGTGCTCAGTGGGCCATAGGCAGTGACCTGACTGAGTGGTGCCGAAATGGTCCACTGCATTGTGAACTTTGTCAGCCTTATGTTGGCTGAAACATATCTCTTTGCTGAGCAGGATGGGGGGCTTGATGGGCACATCCAGTCGGCACCTGATATGGGGCCTGGTTCCTCTCCCCCATGCTGTGACGGATTTAACTGGGATCAGCCAATCAGCTCTTGTCTAGCAACTGCCAAATCAGCTGCCAAATTGAGTGAGATCACTTCAGGGTGTGATAAGGCTATCTCTATGTCATTACTTAATTGAACTGCTGAAGAAGGCATGTTGATTACTGCAATTTTTGGTGCAAAGGCTGTAGTGCTGCCACTTTGCTGGGAAGTGGGAGCAATCACATTTTCCCCCTTGTATTGGCACACAAGAGACACAAGATCCTGATTCTGAAGGCATTAGGGCCTGAGCTTGACTGTGCCCGGTGGGGGGCCATATTTTCCTTTTGGTTGGACATCGCAACTGCCTTTTTGTGGGAGGCCCCTCTTGGGGCACCTTCCGTTGGGGACGTCAAAAATATGATGTTCGCTGGCCTTTCTTGTGGGCAGTTAAGGGGAGCAGGGTTTGGCTCCTTTGCAGGATTAGAGGCCAAAGTAAAAATTGGCAAACCTTTTGAAGGGGCAGCCTCATGCCTCCCGTGATGATTTGTAGATGTCTCAGCTATCTGAGATCCTCGTATTGAGAGGCGTTTTTTTATGATTGTTTCTTTAGTTTCTTTTTTACCCTCCTTGATAACTTCAAGATGTCCTCACTTGGCGGTGGAGCTGAGTTTGTTAACTGCTGTGCTCTGGTTTCCACCTTTTCTTTTGTGACAACAGGGTTGTCCGCCACAAGGCTCATAGCCTGTGGGGCCTCCCGAGGAGATCCCATAGCAGATGTTGTAACTGCTGGCTGCTCACTGTCAACAGTCATAGAGAACGTTGTAATAGGGTTGCATGTTGATTGGGAAATACACTCTACAGCCTCCACTTCTACTGTCTGCTCAGTATCAGCATCCATTGATTTTCTTGTGGTAATCTTGCTTGGTCGCTATGCACTAGATACCCGAAAGAGGCTATATGCCATCATAATGCTGTCCATCAGGGTCCAAAGAATTTTTGGCAAGGGGCTTAATTTATTAATCAGAGATGAGCAGGGGCACTGGTGAGCTGACCCCGCTGACCCTGAGATGGACTTCAAGGTCATTATTTGGCAGTCCAGGTCTGTAAAGGTTAAGGCAAAGATCAACTGCAACAGATCAATTTGGAGATCAATTTTTCGTGATTTGCACAGTAACGCATAGGCATGGTGTCCTGTTTGGAACAAATTGAGGATAGGGAGGTCTGGCAAGTGCTAGGTGGAGGTGAAAAGGACAGAGGAGGGCTGGGAGGGCCTGTGGGAGCAGATCTGGCATGTCAAGTGGATCTAATCAGGGTAGGACTATTGGCTCCAGTGTTTATGCCCCTTTAAATGCAGGGGTTTGGGCTAAGTATTCTTCAAGTTGTGCTCCAATTTGTGCCCCCAGAGTAGCCAAAAACTAGTCCGATAGGCAGCCCAACTCAGGATGCTGTGTGCTATCCCTTCTAGGTGACTTTGTGGGGGAATGAGGTAGAGCAAGCCACTGAAGCAGGATACACTGCCTCTAACGGCTGTGTCTGAGGTGGAGAGGAGATTAGCAGTGGCTCACAGCTGTAGATCTGCGCTGAAACAGTTATTGTGTGGGGGCTCATGGGTCCCGGGTTTATGCCCTCATTGGATGAGAGGCTTGCAGCACCTATGGGAGAGCCATCTGGGTGGTTCTCCATCTGATTAGATCCTGTGTGACCTAACAAGGTAGAAAGTGGGCGGGGCACACCTCTTCTCTGGTTCATCTTGTGTAGACTTGGACAAGAGCATGATCTTTGACTGTGTTGCCGTGTGACTGGTTGCCCCTTGAAGCAAGCCTTTAAACCATCATGCAGCCACATATAGGTAAAGTTATTTTATGTACAGCAAGTTCAGATGGCACTGGCTCACACTGATCCAGCCCAGTCTGTCCCATTCCAACACACACTTATTCATACATCCCACAAATCCCTGACTTTTGACACATAGCAGCCCTTCTATCTTGTACATAGTTACTGAATGTGATGCAGTCTATGGGTTCTACCTCTTGAGAGTTAGGCAGGAAGTCACTGTAGCTGTGCATGGCAAATATGTGCAAGGGGTATACCGGTGGTTTGGCCTTTAGTAGCTCATAATGATTGTGAGTAATCAGGGGTGGCTCTCACAAGAGGATAGGTTGCATAGCTCTGCCACAGATGATGTTATAGTCCTGAATAGGTACCATGAGGAGGTAGCAAGTTTGGATGGCACTTATGGGATTACTGCAAATCAATATTTCCTAGATACCTTTAATATTTTTTGGGGAAAAAATATAGTTACTGTTTGGTGAATGTACGTGTGAATATCCAAAATGTAATGTCACAGCAGTACTGCCAAACAGAAACACTCATTAATTTTCTTATTATTTTCTGTCATCCATTCAGGTCAATGCCCATCAGAAGTGGGAGATTTTGAAGGCCATTGCAAAGAAGGGACAGACCCTTGGGTTCTACAAGCAGCGCAGGCACTGTATGAAGAGGTGGGAGGACCTGCGTCGCACAACACAGACATCTGCTGAGGGCCAAGTCGGGCAGTCCTCCCAGAGACTAAGGTGGTCATTACAACCCTGGTGGTCGGTGTTAAAGCGGCGGTAATACCACCAACAGGCCGGCTGTAAAAAATTAGCAATTCCGACCGTGGCGGAAACCGCCAACAAAGACAGCCACTTTAACACTCCAACCGCCACGGCGGTACAAACAAACAGCTTGGCGGTCACCGCCAACAGACAGGCGGGAGACAATGTGCCGCCCACACTATTATGACAGGCCAATTCGCCACCTTTTCCAGGGCGGATTCACTTTGGATAAAAACACGATGGAAACAGGAATCCCGAAGGGAAAACGCTCACTTCTACACACCCCACGAGGAACGAGGACGCCATGGACCCAGAACTCCAAATTCTCCCTGCAATAGTCTTCCTGCTCCTCTTCCAGGAGCACGAACGCCGGTGGCGAAGCCCACAGTGAGTACTGCACCTACGACGCAGGGGAGGGGGGAGGCAAAAAACAGGGACACACACATGCAACACCCCACCCCTACCCCCACTCTCACCCACTACAACACACACATTAAGGCATATCAATACATCACAGTTACAGCCCCCAAACCCCCCGGAAGAATGCAAAGACAATAGAAAATGAGTGTAATCATTGTAATATATTAAAAACAAGTAGGCAGAAATATATATATACACCATGTACAAAATATATACCAAGCATAGTAGTCCAGGTAGTGCACTAAGAAAGTCCATGGAACACTGGGACCACACGGTATGGGCGAGGCCCACACAAGATCCCCGACCATGACGGAGAGAACACTGCAGGGGCATCAGAGAGCAACTAAACAGGCACCTCAGGGGGAGGGAAAGGGGGGGCACCTCAGCTGCTTGAGTGCACGATGCCAAATCCACGAGGGGGCCACATGCCCACTGTTCAATCCTGGGGAGTGCAAAGCCACAGTCTCACAAGTCTCTACAGTGGGTGGGTTGCCCACTGTTCAATCCTGGGGAGTGCAAAGCCACAGTCTCACAAGTCTCTACAGTGGGTGGGTTGCCCACTGTCCAATCCTGGGGAGTGCAAAACCGCAGTCTCTCAAGTCTCTACAGTGGGTGGGTTGCCCACTGTTCAATCCTGGGGAGTGCAAAGCCACAGTCTCACAATTCTCTACAGTGGGTGGGTTGCCCACTGTCCAATCCTGGGGAGTGCAAAGCCACAGTCTCTCAAGTTTCTACAGTGGGTGGCTTGCCCACTGTTCAATCCTGGGGAGTACAAAGCCACAGTCTCACAAGTCTCTACAGTGGGTGGCTTGCCCACTGTTCAATACTGGGGAGTGCAAAGCCACAGTCTCACACGTGGATGACAGTCTCCACTGGTTCTGGAGGGGGCATGGTGCCCAGAGTGCTTCATCCTGCTAAGGACAGAGGTAGTGGATAGATATCTCCACTGGTTCTGGAGGGGGCATGGTGCCCAGAGTGCTTCATCCTGCTAAGGACAGAGGTAGTGGATGGATCTCTCCACTGGTTCTGGAGGTGGCATGGTGCCCAGAGTGCATCATTCACCCCGTGACAGACTCAGTTGCGTCAGTACCCCTGCCGCTCATGGGCTAGCAGTGCTTGAGACGGCAGTACCCTGTTCAGCGGTGCTTGAGACCGCGGTGCCCTGTGCAGCAGTGCTTGAGACGGTGGTGCCCTGTTCAGCGGTGCTTGAGACGGCGGTGCCCTGTTCAGTGGTGCTTGAGACAGCGGTGCCCTGTTCAGAGGTGCTTGAGTAGGCGGGGCCCTGTGCAGTGGTGCTTGAGACGGCAGTGCCCTGTTCAGCGGTGCTTGAGATGGCGGTCTCCATTACAGGGTCTCAGCTGCTGGCGGTCCTTCATGGCCCAGCGGGGCTTTTGCTGGCGGTCCTTCATGGCCCAGCAGGGCGTTTGCTGGTGGTCCTTCATGGCCCAGCAGGGCTTTTGCTGGCGGTCCTTCATGGCCCAGCAGGGCTTTTGCTGGCGGTCCTTCATGGCCCAGCGGGGCTAGTGCTGGCGGTCCTTTATGGTCCAGCGGGGCTAGTGCTGGTGGTCCTTCATGGCCCAGCGGGCTGGTGCTGGCGGTGGCCTCCTGGGCAGCTGGGCTGGTGCTGGCGGTGGCCTCCTGGGCAGCTGGGCTGATGCTGGCGGTGGCCTCCTGGGCAGGTGGGCTGGTGCTGGCGGTGGCCTCCTGGGCAGCTGGGCTGATGCTGGCAGTGGCCTCCTGGGCAGCTGGGCTGGTGCTGGCGGTGGCCTCCTGGGCAGCTGGGCTGGTGCTGGCCTCCTGGGCAGCTGGGCTGGTGCTGGCCTCCCTGGGCAGCTGGGCTGATGCTGGTGGTGGCCTCCTGGGCAGGTGGGCTGGGCTGGTGCTGGCGGTGGCCTCCTGGGCAGCTGGGCTGATGCTGGCGGTGGCCTCCTGGGCAGGTGGGCTGGTGCTGGCAGTGGCCTCCTGGGCATCGGGGATGATGGCGGTCTTCTCCGCCGTGCTGCTCTTCCCAGACTTGCCAGGTTTCTTGTGACCCTTCCCCACCTTGGAAGGTGTCACAGCTGACTCCACACTCCCACCTGTACCCCTGGGAGCAGCTTTGGTGGCTGGAGTCTTCCCCCTCTCCCGATGGGCACTGGCCAACTTCTGATGCTTCACAGGTGGGGGACTGGTGCTGGCGGTCCTGTCTGCCCCAGCGGGGCTGATGGCGGTCCTGTCTGGCCCAGCGGGGCTGATGGCTGTGGGCTCTTGGGCAGCGGGATGATGGCTGTGGCCTCCTGGCGAACGGGGATGATGGCGGTGGTCTCCTGGGCAGCGGGGATGATGGCGGTGGCCTCCTGGCCAACGGGGATGATGGCGGTGGCCTCCTGGGCAGCGGGGATGATGGCGGTTGCCTCCTGGGCAGCGGGGCTGATGGCGGTCTTCTCCGCCGTGCTGCTCTTCCCAGACTTGCTGAGTTTCTTGTGCCCATTCCCCATCTTGGAAGGTGTTGCAGCTGACTCCACAGTCCCACCTGTACCCCTGGGAGCGGCATTGGTGGCTGGAGTCTTCCCCCTCTCCCGCCGGGCACTGGCCAACTTTTGATGCTTGACAGGTGGGGGACTGTCCGTGCTTTGGCTCCTGGTGGGGGACTGTCCGTGCTGTGGCTCCGTGCCACACTGGCTGCCCTAGTGGCCGGTGCATTCCAGATTACGGTGACTACAGGCACCACTGGTCCCGGAGATGTTGTGGCTGAGGTGCTAGTTCGGGACCTATGAGACGGGGTTTGGGAGTGGAGGAAGAGGTGGTGGTTGTAGGAGGTGTACATTTGGTGACTATGGGTGAAGGTGCACGCGCTGGAGGCTGTCGTGAGGTGGATGACTGTTGGGTGGGTGTGTGCCTACGTTTGTGTATCTTGGGAGGGGGCGTCACAGACACACTGGGAGAGGACACAGGGGACGTGTGAATGGTAGTGGGGTGGTGATTGCACGTGAGCGGGGTGTGGTGGTGGGTGTGCTGGAGAGGGACGTAGTGGCTGTAGAGGTAGTGCATGCAGGTGTGAGTGTAGACGAGACTGGGAGGGAGGAGGGAGACGAGGAGGAGGGGGACACAGTGGAGGCAGTGGATGTTGGTGTGTCTGCATGTGTGTGATGCTTGCGTGAGTGCCTGAGGGATGTGTGGTGCTTATGTTTGCCTGAGCTTCCCTTGGGTGTTGAGGTGTGTGCATGTTGGTCTGTAGGTGTGCTTGGGATAGGCTGAGGTACAGGGGATTGGGTCGGGGTGGAGGAAGATGAAGGGGGGAGGCTAGAGACAGGGTCAATGGCTGCCATCAGTGCTGAGGCCAGAGTCTGAAAAGCTCGGTGAAGGGCCGCCTGACCAGAAGGAATGCCCTCCAGGAATGCATTGGTTTGTTGCAACTGACTCTCTATACCCTGGATGGCATTAAAAATGGTAGACTGCCCAACAGTGAGGGACCTGAGGAGGTCAATGGCCTCCTCACTGAGGGCAGCAGGGGTGACTGAGGCAGGGCTTGAGGTGCCTGGGGCGAAGGTGATGCCCACCCACCTGGGTGAGCGGGCATGGGGCAAAGGCTGAGGGGCTGCTGGGAGGGCGGTGCTGGTAGGGGGGCTGTACCTGTAGATGCGGGGGGCACAGATGTTGCCGCCACCACAAGGGAGCTCCCATCAGAGGACGAGTCCGTGTCGCTGGTGTCAGCTCCTGTCCCCGCCGTGGAGCTCCCCTCGCCCTCCGTCCCACTGGTGAATTCAGACTCCGTAGTGTCGCCCTCCAGTGCCATGTGGGATGCAGCTCCCTCGTGCTCTGGTGCCACTGCTCCTCCGCCTGATGATGCTAATGCACACAAGAACAGGGAGACAGCAAAAAGGGGGGGGGGAGACAGAAGAAAGACATGTTGAGTGCATGCATTACCGCTACAGTTGGCGGACACAACAGACACAGAAGCCCCCTGCATTACGCCGCGCTCTTGGGCTCCACTGTTCCATTCCTGGGAAATGGCCTACAAGGCTATGGATGACATCTGCACACATAGATGACACAGGGGCATGACTAGGTGTACTTGCCACTCTACAGAGGTGGGCGGGGGTGCCACATGGCCTGCCTTATGGAGGGGCCTTGCCTACGGAACTTGCCCTGGCCTAGGGAAACCCACAGCCCACCTCCCCCACCCAGACCCCTCCACTGCACGCAAAGTCAGCAGAATGAGAGTGTGCTCACCCCCTTGTGGCTGCTGTGATGCCCCCAAACACCCATCCAACTCCGGGTAGGCCACCACCAGGATCCTGAACATCAGGGGGGTCATGGTGCGACAGGCACCCCTCCCACGTTGGAAGGCCATCCCCAGCTGAGCCTCCGCCATCTTCTTGCTCCAGTGGCGAATGTCCTCCCATCTTTTCCGGCAGTGGGTGCTCAGTCTGTGGTAGACCCCCAGGGTTTGGACATCCTTGGCGATGGCACGCCAAATATCTTTTTTCTGGTGGGCGCTGCCCTACATGAAATGTACAGGGGAAAAAGAGAAGTTATTACCAACTGCACCGTCAAACTGATTGGCCCCCATCCCTACCCTTGCCATGTGGCACATGCATTCACCGTCTTTCATGCACGCAGCACTCTCTGCCCTTCCTTCTTACAGCCAGCCTTCTCCACAAAGGCATAGCCCATACAACATGCTCCCTGTGTACTTACCTGTTTGTCTGGAGGACCATAGAGTAGTGTGTACTGGGGGAGGACCCCATCAACGAGCTTCTCCAACTCCTCTGATGTGAAGGCAGGGGCCCTTTCCCCAGACACTCGAGCTATTGTCTCTTCCAGACCGAGGTCACAGCAGCACTTGCAGTGTAGGTCCTCTCCTGTCGAAGATCAGGTATCGAGTGATTGAACAAATGGAAAATGGCGGTCACGTCCGCGGCGGTGCGTACCGTCACCGCCGGCGTACATCGTCATTGGCTCCTGGAACCCATAGGGTCCAATGTTAACGAATGAAGCATTGCGCCGCGGTCTTCGACCGCCTACCGCGAAGGTGTACAACGCCAGCGCAGTTACCTCACATCCCATTGTCCCACTTTAGAGGTCAGGCAGCCTCCATTTCAGGGCCCCACATGGCTTCATTTCCAACTGCGTCACACATTCCTAGGCCTAGACTCAACACACATACAGGCCACCTTATGTGTATGATTGGTGTTCTGGGTAAACTGTGGGTCGTAAACTGTGGGTACGTACCTCTGAGTTGTTTGACTATGTGCTTGCTGTTGTCCTTCATAGGCACCGTCCGCTGGGACATGTGAGGAGATGGCGGCATCCTCCGTGTACAGACCGTTGGTGGACCTGTCGACAATGGAGGAGGGACATTTGATAATCACCTAGAGGCTTGACCGTGCCACAATCCAGGAACTGTGTGCCCAGTTGGAGCCAGACCTGATGTCAGCAA
The DNA here is from genome assembly GCF_031143425.1 of Pleurodeles waltl. Taxonomy (NCBI): domain Eukaryota; kingdom Metazoa; phylum Chordata; class Amphibia; order Caudata; family Salamandridae; genus Pleurodeles; species Pleurodeles waltl. The sequence goes on from NC_090438.1 coordinate 527,107,981, forward strand.
TCCGCCATCCCACAGGAATCCCCCCTCAAGTGCAGGTGCTGTGAGTGCTCCATTTCCTTACAAGTGGGTCTTTTCAAACAACAGTGGCCATAGCATCAGGGATGTCCCAGCCTATGTTTTCCAATGTATTGTCCAGAGTTTTGTCTGCCCTTCAGAAACACATGTGGAGCTACATCGTTTTCCCTCAGGTGGAGGATTTGCCTACAGTGAAAGGGGATTTCTATGCCCTGGGACACATCCCCAACATCATAGGTGCCATTGATGGGTCCCATGCGGCTTTGGCTCCCCCCCCCCCCACAGGAGTGAACAGGTGTACAGAAACCGGAAGAGTTATAATTCTATGAATGTACAGATGGTATGTTTGGCAGACCAGTACATCTCCCATGTGAATGCCAAGTTCCCTGGCTCAGTGCATGACCCCTACATCCTGCGGAATAGCAGCATCCCATATGTGATGGGTCAGCTCCAGAGGCACCGTGTGTGGCTATTAGGTGAGCACCTGGAGGCAATGGTTGTCTGGGTCTGGGGATATCCCTCCAGGTTAGTGCGTGTCTAACAGTTGTCCCTCGCCATTTGCAGGTGACTCTGGCTACCCCAACCTGTCATGGCTACTGACCCCAGTGAGGAATCCCAGGACAAGGGCAGAGGAACGCTACAATGAGGCCCATGGGCGAACAAGGAGGGTGATCGAGCGGACCTTTGGCCTCCTGAAGGCCAGGTTCAGGTGCCTCCATATGACAGGTGGATCCCTATTCTACTCACCAAAGAAGGTGTGCCAGATCATCGTGGCCTGCTGTATGCTTCATAACTTGGCTTCGCGATGACAGGTGCCTTTTCTGCAGGAGGATGGTCCAGATGGCGGTGATGTTTCAGCTGTGGAGCCTGTGGACAGTGAAGACGAGGAAGCAGAGGAAGAAGACATGAACAACAGGGACTCAGTGATCCAGCAATATTTCCAGTGAGACACAGGTAAGAGTACGGACCTGCCTACTACATGTACTTTAACACTACTACCTCTCTACTGTGTGTCGTTTTCAGCCAGTGTATAGTCACTGAGTTGTCACTTTCCCTTATGATTTCACAGATGTGAGTCCCACTGTGTGACATCTGCTTAGATTCCTCATGGACTAGAGCTCTGTGACATAGGTATGTTGACATTACAATTGAAAGAGCATTTTGTTACAGTAATTGCTAATACCCTATTTCGAAATCACAGACAGACTCCAGATTGTTTTGTGTTTTAAGTGTGTTTCTTTAAGTGCTCAATATTGGAGGGGGTAGTGAAATGGTGAGGGGTGATGGCGGAGGAATGTCCATGGCAGAGTCCAGTCCATTAGTCTCACAGGTGCATTGCCCAAATGGGCATAGGAAATGGAGCTGGGGCAGCTAAAGTATGGACAGGGTGACAAAGTGGGACAGTAGGATGACAATCAGGGTGGTCTCATTTCTTGGCGGGGGTCTTGGACTCGTGCTCCGTCTTTGTCCTGGATCTCGGGGACCGTTTGCGTGGTGGTTCTCCCTCTGCAGGGGGTGGGGTGGAGGTGTGGGGTGTGGTGGTCCTGTGGCAGGGCGTCCTGTCCACTAGCGCCAGCGGAGGTGATGGGCAGTTCATCGTCCATGCTAGTGTCTGGGGCCCCTTGTAGTGCCACAGTGTCCCTCCTGGTGTTGAGTACTTCCTTCAGCACCCCTACGATGGAGCCCAGGGTGGAGCTGATGGTTCTGAGTTCCTCCCTGAAACCCATATACTGTTTCTCCTGCAGCCGCTGGGTCTCCTGAAACTTGGCTAGTACCGTTGCCATCGTCTCCTGGGAGTGGTGGTATGATCCCATGATGGAGGAGAGGGCCTCGTGGAGAATGGGTTCCCTTGGTCTGTCCGCCCCCTGTCGCACAGCGGCCCTGCCAGTTCCCCTGTGTTCCTGGGCCTCTGTCACCTGGACCCTGTGCCCACTACCACTGCCCCCAGGTCCCTGTTGTTGTTGGGGTGGTGGGTTATCATGGGTTCCCTGTAGTGGTGGACACACTGCTGATTGACGTGTCCTGGGGATGGAGGTATGGGCCCGCTGGGTGGGTGCTGTGCTGGTGTTTCCAGAGGGGGGAAGGTCTGTGGTGGCCTGTGACTGTGTGAGGGGAACCGACTGTCCCGAGGTCCCCGATGGGCCGGGCTGGTCATCTAGATCCAGTTGGACAGAGCTGCTGTCATCACTGTGGGCCTCTTCTGTTGGTGGTGTGGACATGTGTGGACCCTCCTGTCCGGTGACGTTGGGTAGGGGTCCTGCAGGGGTATAAAAGGATGGTTATTACATCTGTGTGTGTCATGGTGTGCAATGGGTGGGTGACCGTGTACCCCAGTGCTTGTATTCCTGTGTGAGACCTTGTGTGAGGATGGTTTAGGGGGTTGTATGGATATGTGCATTGGGCATGCTTTAGTGATGGCTGTCCATGCTTTGTTATTGCATGCAGGGCTTGGTGTTGGGATGGGTGGTTTGTGATGTTGGGACATATGTGAGGAGTTGGGGTGCTGGGGGTGAGGGTGAGGGAGGGGGTATGTGATGGCATGCAGGTAGGGTGGGGGATGTAATATTTAAGATTTGTCTTACTAGAGTCCATTCCTCCACCTACTCCTGCGAGGCCCTCAGGATGCAGAATCGCCAAGACCTGCTCCTCCCATGTTGTTAGTTGTGGGGGAGGAGGTGGGGGTCCGCCGCCAGTTCTCTGAACCGCAAGGTGGTGTCTTGAGACCACGGAACGCACCTTCCTTGTAGGTCACTCCACCTCTTCCTGATGTCCTCCCGATTTCTTGGGTGCTGTCCCACTGCGTTGACCATGTCCACTATTCTTTCCCATAGCTCCATCTTCGTTGCAATTGAGGTGTGCTGCACTTGTGCTCCGAATAGCTGTGGCTCTACCCGGACAATTTCCTCCACCATGACCCTGAGCTCCTCCTCCGAGAACCTGGGGTGTCTTTGCCGTGCCATGGGGTGGTGTAGGTGATGTGTGTGGTGGAGTGTGTGGTGTTAAGTGTGCTGATATGTAGTGGTGTGTTGTGTGAGGTGTGTGGAAGTTCTGTGGGTGATGGTGTTGTGTGCCTGTGGATGCTGTTGTTCTTGCTGGTGCTATCTCTCTCTGGCCTTCTTTCGGAATTTTTTGTCGTGGGGGTTTGTGGGTGATGTGGGTGTGTGTTTTATATTGTAATGGGTGTGTGGGAGTGGTGTGTGTATGTGTATCAGGTGTGTGTATTTCGAATTGTCCAATGTGGCTGTGTTTTGTAAGAGTGTGTGTATTTTGAGCGCGGCGGTGCGTACTGCCAATGGAATACCGCGGTTGAAAGACTGCCGCGTGGATTCCTGAGTCATGATAGCGTGGGTGTATTTCTGTTGGCGTGACGGTGGAGGTTTTGTTTTCGCCAGTTTATCACTCACCTTTGGTGTGGCGGACTTGTGTGGGTGTCTGAATTTTGGCGGATTCCGAAATGTTGGTCATAATAGCTGTGGTGGAATTCTGCGGCCGTGGCGGTGTGTTGGCGGTCTTCTGCACAGCGGTAAGTGGCTTTTACCGCCAATGTTGTAATGACCGCCTAAGTCAGGTACACCACACCTGGACCCCATGATGGACTGCATCAATGTGATTGTTTACCCAGAGATTGATGGGCAGTTGAGGACCCAACAGCAGCAACAAGGGAGCAAGCAATCGTCTGTAGATATTGTTGTGTTTTAACCTCTTTATTTTCTGGCTATGTTGTATGCCATCTACATTGAAGTTGACACACATCCATGCCCATGAGGATTTCTGGAGGAGTACTTTGATCAGAAAGTGTCTAATGCTGTGTGTGGTGTTTTGCTTTGTGCTGAAGGTTGCCACTAGACTCCTCCTCACAAGGCAAGTACTGTTGTGGACAGGCACATGGCCCCATTCAAACAAAGTGGTTTCTTGTATTTTCTAAATTACATGAGGGACAGTTTCACAAAACATGCTTTATGTCATGAATGGGTGAGGTGGGATGGTACATCACAAATGTGTGTAGTGAATGTATGCCTCTATACTGGTAACTGTGGCAAACCACACAATTATAATGCAGCTGATATATCACACTTGGCGTTGGTAAGTTGGTGCTATGACAATATGAGAATGTGCATCTGTACCAAATGTATTGGAATACTGGGGTATCATTTCTTATCTGACACATATTTGATAGCATGTTGTCCAGCAAACTTCTAGGAAGTTCATGGGGACAGTAGCAGGTTGGCCTGAGTCCTTAGTTCTTCACAAATGTGCATGTAAGCCAGTCTGTGATTACTAAAGTTAATTTGTCTGCCAAACTGAATTGATTGCAACAGATAGGAATGTGTCCACATTGGTAAGAGAGTTGTATGTCCCCCAGACAACATTTTGGTGTCCTTAGTTCTGCCCAGAGGAGAGATTGATGATGTTGAGCAATGAGATACTGAAAAGGACATTTGCGCATAGAATTTTACATCACAAAGATGTTGTGGTGTCCCATCTTGAGCAGTCAATTTCCATTCCAACACCTTGCCTTTTAAGTAAATTGAACTGATTTTAGCTCTGTACTGCAGCGGTAACGAGGTGTCCTCAGGCCTATGTGTTTACTCAAGCTGTTGGAACTCTTTGTCATGGAGTGAACCACAGGTGTATATGTGACAAAGGCATACATGATATGGGAGCTGGGATGTAGGCTTACTGAACTTGGCGCAAATGTTGTGCAATGTACGTTGATGTACATTTGTATTCTCATAGATACATTAAAACTGTTGTATCTGTGTTTTCAGCATCAACTGGGCAGGGTGAAAGTGACAGCGGCCACATCGGCAGGGATGAAGCAGGTCACTGGGGATTGAGTGCAGACACCACCGACACCGAGGGACCCAGTGGTATGGAGAGTGAGGGGACTGGCCAGGAGGCCACGAGTGATTTGACATCTTCCTCGGAGGCCTCTAATGAAGAACAGTCCCTAGAAGGGGCAGACCCTGGAGCGACTGTGACACCTGCGTCTTCTTCCACCTCCCATTCCAATCTCCACCGTACCTCTTGCTTCCCCCCCAGTTGGTTGTTGCCACCCCCCTAAAAGGGGTGGCATCACCTTTGCTGCATCATCTCTGCCCCAGTGTCCCAGGCTACGCTCAATCAGGACGCTGTAGGCCTTTTACGGACAATCGCTGTAGGCAAGTGGCTGGCTGGCCAGAACACCCTGGTCTTGGCTTACCTGGATGGCATTCACAGTGTCCTTTCTGGCCTACAAGGATCATTCCAGGTTGTGGCCTCCTCAATGAGCGCAGCCTCCCACCCACCCCAACCTCTAGCCCACGCTACCACCCTTTCCCCATTCCAAATCCCTCAACCCAACCCTATCCAAAGCACACTCAAACATATGCACGCACCCATTACAATAGCCACAAGCAGCACATCCTCCCAGCAACAGAGCGAAAAACACAGACACACCAATGCAGGTGCCACACACCCCACCAGCACCACCCCAGCATACAAACAAAACCAACACCCACCACTTCACCATCACACCACAAGCACACCCTCAGTCTGTGTACCCACCACTACAGCAACACCCAGAGACACCACCAGCACACCCACAATCAGTGCACCCACCACAACACAAACACACATCACAGACACACCCCCGGTCAGTACACCCACCACTTCAGCTACACCTATAGACACCACCAGCAAACCCCCAATCAGCACACCCACCACAACACAAGCATTTACACACACCATAGGCACACCACCAGTCAGCGCACCCACCACCACACACACATGCACCAGCACACCCAGACACCACAGAAAGAGACACCATAACACACTCACATACTGAACCCAAATAACCACACTCAGCCACCCAACAGACAATCAGTAAGAGACACAAGTCAAAACATACAGCACATACACCTGACCCTCAGACACCCACACCTTCTACAGACACATACACAACAGTCACTGCCACTCCCTCTACATCCCAACCTGAACTCCCTCCTGCTCACCCTACCCTTTTCACTAAGGAGGATGTAATGTTTGCCCTGGCCCTGATCCCTACCACCTCCCAGACCACCCCTCCCAAATGTCAGACCACCGTACCCTGACATCTTTGTACCCCTTCCAAATCCAAAGCTACCCCTTCCACTTCCCCAATAACCCCTTTCACACCCCACACCACCCCTTCCCAATCCAAACCCACCCCCACGAAAACCAAACTCACCCCTCCCAAACTCAAGGACCACACCTCCCAGTGACATCATTGAGGTGCCTTCTCTCTCTGCCTCATAGATGGCCCTTTCAGAGGAGGTTCCTTTCTGGCAGTGATTGTAAGAGGCAAGCGTGGCCTGACAGCCATTGTGGCCCACATGGACTGTTTATTGTTCTGTACATGTTGGAAAATGGGTTATTGGTAAGAGCAGGTAGGTACCTACACTTAGCAATAGGTCACTAACCTCCACTTAGGTCCAGTTATTTCTCGGTAAATTAAACCCAGCTCAACCCTTGGTAGCTTGGCAACGAGCGACAAGGCTTAACTTAGGAGACAGAGTGTAAAGCATTCAAATGTCACAAAACAGTAATTAAATAAAACACAGGAAACAGTTTAAAAATACCAAACCAATTCATAAAAATAGATTAAAGTTTTATCTTTAAAATGACAAAAAAAAAAGAAAAAAATCGGATAAGGGGAACCGGAGATATGATTTTTTAAAAAGAATTATTGTTTTTTTAGCGCCTTCAAGCAAAAAGCGCCAATCGGATCATCTGGTTGCACCTCGACCGGGGCAAAGTCAAAGTTTAAGGCTTACTTTCGGACTTAGGGGGTCATTACAACATTGTCGGTAAAAGCCGCTTACCGCCGTGCAGAAGACTGCCAACACACCGCCGCGGCCGCGGATTTCCGCCACAGCAATTACGACCCACTGCTCGGAATCCGCCAAAATTGAGCCACCCACAGAAGTCCGCCACACCAAAGGTCTGTGATAAACTGGCGAAAACAAAACCTCCACCGTCACGCCAACAGAAATACGCCCACATTATCACGACCCACAAATCCAAGTGGCGGTCCTTCAACCGCGGTATTCCATTGGCGGTACACACCGCCGTGCTCAAAATACACACACATTTACAAAACACAACCACATTGGACAATTCAAAATACACACACCTAATACACATACACACACCACTCCCACACACCCAATACAATATAAAACACACACCCACATCACCCACAAACCCCTACGCTCAAAATACCGAAAGAAGGCCAGAGAGAGACACTACAAACTACTAACAAGCATCCACAGGCACACAATACCATCACCCACATAACTTCCACGCACCTCACACAACACACCACTAAATATCACCCCACTTATCACAACACACATCACCCCACACATCACCCACACCACCCCATGGCACGGCAAAGACACCCCAGGTTCTCTGAGGAGGAGCTCAGGGTCATGGTGGAGGAAATCGTCTGGGTAGAACCATAGCTATTCGGAGCACAGGTGCAGCACACCTCCATAACTAGGAAGATGGAGCTATGGCGAAGAATAGTGGACAGGGTCAACGCAGTGGGAGAGCACCGAAGAAATAGGGATGACATCAGGAAGAGGTGGAACGACCTACGGGGGAAGGTGCGTTCCGTGGAATCAAGACACCACCTTGCGGTTCAGCGGACTGGTGGCGGACCCCCACCTTCTCCCCCACAACTAACAACATGGGAGGAGCAAGTCTTGGCGATTCTGCATCCGGAGGGCCTCGCAGGAGTAGATGGAGGAATGGACTCTGGTAAGTCAATTCTTAACTATTACATCCCCCACCCTACCTGCATGCTATCACATACCCCCACCCTCGCCCTCACCCCCATCACTCCAACTCCTCACAAATGTCCCAATATCACAAACCACACATCCCAACACCAAGCCCTGCATGCAACAACAAAGCATGGACACCCATCACCAATGCATGGCCACTGCACATACCCATACACCCCCCCAAAACACCACCACACAAGGTCCCACACAGGAATGCAAGCACTGGGGTACAGAGTCACCCACCCATTGCACACCATGGCACACACAGATGCAATAAACATCCTTTTATACCCCTGCAGGACCCCTACCCAACGTCACCGGACAGGAGGGTCCACACATGTCCCCACCACCAACAGAAGAGGCCCACAGTGATGACAGCAGCTCTGTCCAACTGGATCTAGATGACCAGCCTGGCCCATCTGGGACCTCGGGACAGTCGGTTCCCCTCGCACTGGCACAGGCCACCACAGAGCCTCCCCCCTCTGGAAACACCAGCACAGCACCCACCCAGAGGGTCCATACCTCTGTCCCCAGGACACGTCAATCAGCAGTGTGTCCACCACTACAGGGAACCCAGGCTAACCCACCACCCCAACAACAACAGGGACCTGGGGGCAGTGGCAGTGGGCACACGGTCCAGGGGACTGAGGCCCAGGAACACAGGGGAACTGGGAGGGCTGCTGTGCGACAGGGGGAGGACCGGCCCAGGGAACCCACTCTCCACGAGGCCCACTCCAACATCATGGGAGCCTACCACCATTCCCAGGAGACAATGGCACTGGTCAAGTTTCAGGAGACCCAGCGGCTGCAGGAGGAACAGTATTTGGGCTTCAGGGAGGAACACAGATCCATCAATTCCACCCTGGGCACCATCGTAGGGGTGCTGAAGGAAGTCCTCAACACCAGGAGGGACACTGTGGCACAGCAATGGGCCCCTGACACTAGCCTGGATGATGAACTGCCCACCACCTCCGCTGGCGCTAGTGGACAGGAGGCACCGCCACAGGACCACCACACCAGCACCCCATCCCCTGCAGAGGGAGAACCACCCCACAAACGGTCCCTGAGATCCAGGACAAAGACAGAAAACGATGCCAAGACCCCCACCAAGAAATGAGACCGCCCTGATTGTCATCCTTCTGTCCATCCTCAAACTGCCCCAGCTCCACTTCCTATGCCCATTTGGGCAATGTATCTGTGAGACTAATAAACTGGACTCTGCCATGGACATTCCTCCACCATCACCCCTCACCATTTTACAGCACCTTCCAATATTGAGCACTTAAATAAACACCCTTAAAGCACAAAACAATCGGGAGTCTGTCTGTGATTTCGAATTAGTGTATTATCAATTAAAATGTCAAAATGTTCTTTCAATTGCAATGTCAACATGCCTATGTCACACAGCTCTAGTCCATGAGGAAACAAAGCAAATGTCACACAGTGGGACCCACATCTGTGAAGTCGTAAGGGAAAGTGACAACTCAGTGACCATACACTGGGTGAAAACGACAGACAGTAGAGAGGTAGTAGTGTTCAAGTACATGTAGTAGGCAGGTTTGTATTCTTACCTGTGTTTCACTGGAAGTATTGCAGGATCACCGAGTTCCTGTTGTCAATGTCCTCTTCTTCTGCTTCCTCGTCTTCACTGTCCACAGGATCCACAGCTGCCACAACACCTCCATCTGGACCATCCTCCTGCAGAAAAGGCACCTGTCGTTGCAAAGTTAAGTTGTGAAGCATACAGCAGGCCACGATGATCTGGCACACCTTCTTTGATGAGTAGAATAAGGATCCACCTGTCATATGGAGGCACCTGAATCTGGCCTTCAGGAGGCCAAAGGTCCACTCTATAATCCGCCGAGTTTGCCCATGCGCCTCATTGTAGCGCTCCTCTGCCCTTGTCCTGGGATTCCTCACTGGGGTCAGTAGCCATGACAGGTCAGGGTAACCAGAGTCACCTGCAAATGGCGAGGGACAACTGTTAGACACACACTAACCTGTAGGGATATCCCCAGACCCACACAAATATTCCCACTGACTTGCTTCCAGGTGCTCACCTATTAGCCACACACGGTGCCTCTGGAGTTGACCCATCTCATAAGGGATGCTGCTATTCCGCAGGATGTAAGGGTCATGCACTGAGCCAGGGAATTTGGCATTCACATGGGAGATGTACTGGTCGGCCAAACACACCAGCTGCCCAATCATGGAATGATAACTCTTCCGGTTTCTGTACACCTGTTCACTCCTGCGGGGGGGTACCAAACTACATGTGTCCCATCAATGGCACCTATGATGTTGGGGATATGTCCCAGGGCATAGAAATCACCTTTCACTGCAGGCAAATCCTCCACCTGAGGGAAAACGATGTAGCTCTGCATGTGTTTCAGCAGGGCAGACAACACTCTGGACAACACATTGGAAAACATAGGCTGGGACATCCCTGATGCTATGGCCACTGTTGTTTGAAATGACCCACTTGCAAGGAAATGGAGTACTGACAGCACCTGCACTAGAGGGGGGATTCCCGTGGGATGGCGGATAGCTGACATCAGGTCTTGCTCCAACTGGGCACACAGTTCCAGGATTGTAGGTGATCAAGCATGTAGGTGATGATCACATGTCTTTCCTCCATTGTCGACAGGTCCACCAGCGGTCTGTACACCGGAGGATGCCGCCATCTCCTCACATGTCCCAGCGGACGGTGCCTATGAAGGACAACAGAGAGCACAGAGTCAACCAACTCAGAGGTACGTACACACAGCTTACACAGAACACGAATCATAATTCGAAATTTGCATGTATGTGTGGTGAGGCAAGGCCTAGGTATGTGTGACGCAGTTAAAAATTAAGCCATGTGGGCCCCTGAAATGGCGGCTGTAAAGTGGGACAATGGGATGTGAGGTAACTGCGCTGGCGTTGTACACCGTTGCGGTAGGCGGTCGAAGACTGTGGCGCAATTCTGCATTGGTTAACATTGGACCCTATGGGTCCCAGGAGCCAATGACGATGTACGGCCGCGATGACAGTACGCACCGTCGCGGACATGACCACCATTTTCTATCTGTTCAATCACTCGATACCTGATCTTCGACAGGAGAGGACCTACACTGCAAGTGCTACTGTGACCTTAGTCTGGAAGAGACAATGGCTCGTGCGTCTGGGGAAAGGGCCCCTGCCTTCACATCGGAGGAGTTGGAGAAACTCGTGGATGGGGTCCTCCCCCAGTACACGCTACTCTACGGTCCTCCAGACAAACAGGTAAGTACACTGGGAGCATGCTGTATGGGCTATGCCTGTGTGGAGTGGGGTGGATGAAAGATGGGAGGGGGAGATTGAGGCGTGCATGAAATGACGGTAAGTGCATGTGCCACATGGCAAGGGGAGGGATGGGGGCCAATGACTGTGACGGTGCAGTTGGTAATAACTTTTTTTTTTCCCCTGTAAAATTCATGTAGGTCAGCGCCCACCAGAAGAAGGATATTTGGCGTGCCATCGCCAAGGACGTCCGGACCCTGGGGGTCTACCACAGACGGAGCACCCACTGCCGGAAAAGATGGGAGGACATTCGCCGCTGGAGCAAGAAGACGGCGGAGGCTCTGCTGTGGATGGCCTCCCAATGTGGGAGGGGTGCCCGTCGCACCATGACCCCCCTGATGTTCAGGATCCTGGCAGTTGCGTACCTGGAGTTGGATGGGCACTTGAGGGCATCACAGCAGCCACAAGGGGTTGAGTAGACTCCCATTCAGCTGATTCAACGCGCAGTTGAGGTATATGGGTGGGGGAGGTGGGCTGTGGGTTTCCCTAGGCCAGGGCGAGTGTGCTAGTTAGGTCCCCTTCTTCTGGCAGACAATGTGGCACCCCACCCCATCTGTGTACAGTGCCAACTATGCCTAGTCAGGCTCCTGTGACATCCATGTATGAAGATGTCGGCCATAGCCTTGTAGGCCATGTCCCAGGGATTGAACGGTGGGCCCCAAGTGCACGGCGTAGTGCAGGGGGCTTCTGTGTCTGTCATGTCCGCCAACGGTAGCGGTAATGCATGCACTCAACATGTCTTTCTTCTGTCGTCCCCCCCTTTCTGTGGTCTCCCTGTTCTTGTGTGCATTAGCATCATCAGGCGGAGGAGCAGTGGCACCGGAGCAGGAGGGAGCTGCATCCCACATGGCCCTGGAGGGCGAGACTACAGACTCGGAATTCACCAGTGGGATGGAGGGCGAGGGGAGCTCCACGGCGGGGACAGGAGCTGAGACCAGTGATACGGACTCGTTCTCTGATGGGAGCTCCCTTGTGGTGGGGGCCACATCTGTGCCTCCCGCATCTACAGGTACAGCCGCCATCCCCCCTACCAGCACCGCCCTCCCAGAATCCCCTCAGCCTTTGCCCCGTGCCCGCTCACCCAGGAGGGTGGGCATCACCTTCACCCCAGGCACCTCAGGCCCTGCCCCAGTCACCCCTGCTGCCCTCAATGAGGAGGCCATTGACTTCCTCAGGTCCCTCACTGTTGGGCAGTCTACCATTTTGAATGCCATCCAGGGTGTAGAGAGGCAGTTGCAACAAACAAATGCATTCCTGGAGGGCATTCATTCTGGTCAAGCAGCCCTTTATCAAGCTTTTCAGACTCTGGCCTCAGCACTGATGGCAGCTATTGCCCCTGTCTCTAGCCTCCCCCCTCCAACCACCTCCACCCAGACCCACACCACTGTACCTCAGCCTACCCCAAGCACACCATCAGACCAGCATGCACACACGTCAACACACAAGGGAAGCTCTGGCAAAAATAAGCAGCACACATCCCACAGGCACTCACGCAAGCATCACACACATGGAGGCACACCAACATCCACTGCCTCCACTGTGTCCCACTCCTCCTCGTCTCCCTCCTCCCTCCCAGTCTTGTCTCCACTCACACCTGCATGCACTACATCTACAGCCACTACTTCCATCACCAGCACACACTCCACCACACCCCGCTGACGTGCAGTCACCACCCCCACTACCATTCACACGTCCCCTGTGTCCTCTCCCAGTGTGTCTGTGACGCCCCCTCCCAAGATACACAAACGCAGGCACACACTCACCCAACAGCCATCCACCTCATGACAGCCTCCAGTGCATGCACCTTCACCCAAAGTCACCAAACGAACAACTCCTACAACCACAATCTCTTCCTCCACTCCCAAACCCCCTCGAGCTACCTGTCCCATTGTTCCCAAGAAACTTTTCCTGTCCACCCTTGACCTCGTTCCCTCACCTCTCCCACCCCGTCAGTCTCCTAGGGCCCGACTCTCCAGGTCCCAACCTAGCACCTCAGCCACAACATCTCTGGGACCAGTGGTGCCAGTAGTCACCGTATTCTGGAGTACACCAGGCAGCAGGGCAGCCAGTGTGGCAAGGAGCTACAGCACGGACAGTCACCCACCAGGAGCCAAAGCACGGACAGTCCCCCACCTGTCAAGCATCAAAAGTTGGCCAGTGCCCGGCGGGAGAGGGGGAAGACTCCAGCCACCAAAGCCGCTCCCAGGGGTACAGGTGGGAGTGTGGAGTCAGCTGCGACACCTTCCAAGATGGGGAAGGGGCACAAGAAACTCAGCAAGTCTGGGAAGAGCAGCGCGGTGGAGAAGACCGCCATCAGCCCCGCTGCCCAGGAGGCAACCGCCATCATCCCCGCTGCCCAGGAGGCCACTGCCATCATCCCCGTTGGCCAGGAGGCCACCGCCATCATCCCCGCTGCCCAGGAGGCCACCGCCATCAGCCCCGCTGGGGCAGACAGGACCGCCAGCACCAGCCCCGCTGGGCCAGACAGGACCGCCATCAGCCCCGGTGGGCCAGACAGGACTGCCAGCACCATCCCTGCTGGGCCAGACAGGACCGCCATCACCAGCCCCGCTGGGCCAGACAGGACCACCATCACCAGCCCCGCTGGGCCAGAAAGGACCGCCAGCACCAGCACCGCTGGGCCAGATAGGACCGCCATCAGCCCCGCTGGGCCAGACAGGAACGCCAGCACCACTGGGCCAGACAGGACTGTCATCAGCCCCGCTGCGCCAGAAAGGACCGCCAGCAGCTGAGTCGCCGCAACAAGCACCGCTGAACAGGACGCTGCCACCACAAGTACCGCTGAACAGGACACCACCGCCACAAGCACCGCTGCCAAGGAGACTGCCGCCACAAGCACCGCTGAACAGGACACCGCTGCCACAAGCACCGCTGCCAAGGACACCGCCGCCACAAGCATTGCTGGCCCATGAGCGCCAAGGGCACTGACGCTACTGTGTCCGCCACGAGCAGGATGAAGCACTCTGGGCACACAGCCCCCTCCAGAGCCAGTAGAGAAAGGCATCCACTACCTCTGTCCTTGGCAGGATGAAGCACTCTGCGCACAAAGCCCCCTCCAGAACCAGTGGAGAAAGGCATCCACTACCTCTGTCTTTGCCAGGATAAAGCACTCTGGGCACAAAGCCCCCTCCAGAACCAGGGGAGACTGTTATCCACTTGAGAGACTGTGGCTTTGCACTCCCCAGGATTGAACAGTGGGCAAACCACCCACTGTAGAGACTTGAGAGACTGTGGCTTTGCACTCCCCAGGATTGAACATTGGGCAACCCATCCAATGTAGAGACTTGAGAGACTGTGGCATTGCACTCCCCAGGATTGAACAGTGGGCAAACCACTCACCCACTGTAAAGACTTGAGAGACTGTGGCTTTGCACTCCCCAGGATTGAACAGTGGGCAACCCACCCACTGTAGAGACTTGAGAGACTGTGGCTTTGCACTCCCCAGGATTGAACATTGGGCAACCCATCCAATGTAGAGACTTGAGAGACTGTGGCTTTGCACTCCCCAGGATTGAACAGTGGGCAAACCACCCACCCACTGTAAAGACTTGAGAGACTGTGGCTTTGCACTCCCGAGGATTGAACAGTGGGCAACCCACCCACTGTAGAGACTTGAGAGACTGTGGCTTTGCACTCCCCAGGATTCAACAATGGGCATGGGGCCCCCTCATGGATTTGGCGTTGTGCACTCAACCGGCTGAGGTGCCCCCCCTTTCCCTTCCCCCTGAGGTGCCTGTTTTATTGCTATCTGATGCCCCTGCAGTGTTCTCTCCATCATGTTCGGGTATTGAGTGTGGGCCTCGCCCATGCCGTGTGGGCCCAGTGTTCCACGGACTTCAATGGAGCAATACCTGGACTACTATTCTTGGTGTATATATTTGTTAATAGTTGTAGGAGGCTGGACTGCCTTGTAGTGAGTACCAAGGGGTACTTACATCTTGCACCAGGCCCAGGTATCCCTTATTAGTGTAGAGGGGTGTCTAGCAGCTTAGGCTGATAGAAAAGGTAGCTTAGCAGTGCAGCTTAGGCTAAACTAGGAGACGAGTGAAGCTCCTACAGTACCACTAGTGTCATATGCATAATATCATAAGAAAACACAATACACAGATATACTAAAAATAAAGGTACTTTATTTTTATGACAATATGCCAAAGTATCTCAGTGAGTACCCTCAGTATGAGGATAGCAAATATACACAAGATATATGTACACAATACCAAAATATGCAGTAAAAGCAATAGAAAACAGTGCAAACAATGTATAGTCACAATAGAATGCAATGGAGGCACATAGGGATAGGGGCAACACAAACCATACACTCTAGAAGTAGAATGCGAACCACGAATGGACCCCAGACCTATGTGACCTTGTAGAGGGTCGCTGGGACTGTAAGAAAACAGTGAGGGTTAGAAAAATAGCCCACCCCAAGACCCTGAAAAGTGGGTGCAAAGTTCACCTAAGTTCCCCAAAGAGCACAGAAGTGGTGGTAGGGGAATTCTGCCAGAAACAACAACACCAGCAATGCAACAACAATGGATTTCCTGACGAGAGTACCTGTGGAACAAGGGGACCAAGTCCAAGAGTCACGATCAAGTCGGGAGTGGGCAGATGCCCAGGAAATGCCAGCTGTGGGTGCACAGAAGCTGCCACAGGATGGTAGAAGCTGTGGATTCTGCAAGAACGACATGGGCTAGAAACTTCCCCTTTGGAGGATGTATGTCCCACGTCGTGAAGAGTCGTGCAGAAGTGTTTACGTGCAGAAAGACCGCCAACAAGCCTTGCTAGCTGCAAAGGTCGCGGTTAGGGTTTTTGGATGCTGCTGTGGCCCAGGAGGGACCAGGACGTCACCAATTGCGTGAGGGGACAGAGGGGGCGTCCAGCAAGACAAAGAGCCCACTCAGAAGCAAGCAGCACCCGCAGAAGTGCTGGAACAGGCACTACGAAGTGGAGTGAACTGGAGCTCACCCGAAGTTGCACAAGAGGGTCCCACGAAGCCGGAGGACAACTCAGGAGGTCGTGCAATGCAGGTTAGAGTGCCGGGGACCCAGGCTTGGCTGTGCACAAAGGAAATCCTCGGAGAGTGCACAGGAGCCAGAGTAGCTGCAAAACACGTGGTTCCCAGCAATGCAGTCTAGCGTGGGGAGGCAGGGACTTACCTCCACCAAACTTGGACTGAAGAGTCACTGGACTGTGGGAGTCACTTGGACAGAGTTGCTGAGTTCAAGGGACTCGCTCGTCATGCTGAGAGGAGACCCAGAGGACCGGTGAAGCAGTTCTTTGGTGCCTGCGGTTGCAGGGGGAAGATTCCGTCGACCCACAGGAGATTTCTTCGGAGCTTCTAGTGCAGAGAGGAGGCAGACTATCCCCACAGCATGCACCACCAGGAAAACAGTCGAGAAGGCGGCAGGATCAGCGTTACAAGGTCGCAGTAGTCGTCTTTGCTACTTTGTTGCAGTGTTGCAGGCTTCCAGCGCGGTCAGCAGTCGATTCCTTGGCAGAAGGTGAAGAGAGAGATGCAGAGGAACTCTGATGAGCTCTTGCATTTGTTATCTAAGGAATTCCCCAAAGCAGAGACCCTAAATAGCCAGAAAAGGAGGTTTGGCTACCTAGGAGAGAGGATAGGCTAGCAACACCTGAAGGAGTCTATCAGAAGGAGTCTCTGACGTCACCTGCTGGCCCTGGCCACTCAGAGCAGTCCAGTGTGGCAGCAGCACCTCTGTTTCCAAGATGGCAGAGGTCTGGAGCACACTGGAGGAGCTCTGGGCACCTCCCAGGGGAGGTGCAGGTCAGGGGAGTGGTCACTCCCCTTTCCTTTGTCCATTTTCGCGCCAGAGCAGGGATGAGGGATCCCTGAACCGGTGTAGACTGGCTTAAAGCATTTCCAGAGGCTGGGGGAGGCTACTCCTCCCCAGCCCTGACACCTTATTCCAAAGGGAGAGGGTGTAACACCCTCTCTCTGAGGAAGTCCTTTGTTCTGCCTTCCTGGGCCAAGCCTGGCTGGACCCCAGGAGGGCAGAAACCTGTCTGAGGGGTTGGCAGCAGCAGCAGATGCAGTGAAACCCCGGGAAAGGCAGTTTGCCAGTACCCGGGTCTGTGCTAGAGACCCGGGGAATCATGGGATTGTCTCCCCCATACCAGGATGGCATTGGGGGGGCAATTCCATGATCTTAGACATGTTACATGGCCATATTCGGAGTTACCATTGTGAAGCTATACATAGGCAGTGACCTATGTATAGTGCACGCGTGTAATGGTGTCCCAGCACTCACAAAGTCCGGGGAATTGGCCCTGAACAATGTGGGGGCACCTTGGCTAGTGCCAGGGTGCCCACACACTAAGTAACTTAGCACCTAACCTTTACCAGGTAAAGGTTAGACATATAGGTGACTTATAAGTTACTTAAGTGCAGTGTAAAATGGCTGTGAAATAACGTGGACGTTATTTCACGCAGGCTGCAGTGGCAGGCCTGTGTAAGAATTGTCAGAGTTCCCTATGGGTGGCAAAAGAAATGCTGCAGCACATAGGAATCTCCTGGAACCCCAATACCCTGGGTACCTCGGTACCATATACTAGGAAATTATAAGGGTGTTCCAGTATGCCAATGTAAATTGGTAAAATTGGTCACAAGCCTGTTAGTGACAATTTGGAAAGAAATGAGAGAGCATAACCACTGAGGTTCTGATTAGCAGAGCCTCAGTGAGACAGTTAGTCATAACACAGGTACCACATACAGGGCACACTTATGAGCACTGGGGCCCTGGCTGGCAGGGTCACAGTGACACATACAACTAAAACAACATATATACTGTGAAATATGGGTGTAACATACCAGGCAAGATGATACTTTCCTACACAACCCCCCCCCAAACGAAGGACAATAAGACTAGCCATGACCTGATGAGTCTTCATTGTCTAAGTGGAAATATCTGGAGAGTCCATCTGCATTGGAGTGGGTACTCCCAGGTCTATGTTTCACTGTATAATCCATTCCCTGTAGGGATATGGACCACCTCAACAATTTAGGGTTTTCACCTTTCATTTGTTTTAGCTAAAGTAGATGTTTGTGGTCTGTCTGAACAATGAAGTGAGTGCCAAACAGGTATGGCCTCAACTTCTTCAGTGCCCAGACCACAGCAAAGGCCTCCCTCTCTATGGCAGACCAACGCTTTTCTTTAGGGGTCAACCTCCTGCTGATAAAAGCAACAGGTTGATCCTGGCCCTCAGAATTAAGTTGTGATAAGACTGCCCTTACCCCTAATTCAGATGCATCAGTTTGGATATAGAATTTTTTTGAGTAACAGGGGCTTTTCAGGACAGGTGCAGAGCACATGGCCTGCTTCAGCTCCTCAAAAGCTTTCTGACAGCTAGCTGTCCACAATACCTTTTTAGGCATTTTCTTAGATGTGAGGTCGTTAAGAGGGGCTGCAATGGAGCCATAGTTCTTTATGAACCTCCTGTAATACCCAGTGAGGCCTAAGAAGGCTCTCACCTGGGTCTGAGTTGTAGGGGGAACCTAATCTATAATAGTTTGGATTTTCCCCTGAAGTGGTGCAATTTGTTCTCCACCTACCAGGTGTCCCAGATAAACCACTTTCCCCTACCCTATCTGGCACTTTGAAGCCTTGATAGTGAGGCCTGCTTTTTGCAGGGCCTCCAAAACTTTCCATAGGTGGACCAGGTGATCATCCCAGCTGGAGCTAAAGGCAGCTATATCATCTAGATATGCTGCACTAAAAGCTTCCAGCCCTTGCAGGACTGTGTTCACCAACCTTTGAAAAGTGGCAGGTGCATTTTTCAATCCAAAAGGCATTACTGTGAATTGGTAATGGCCTCCAATGGTTGAAAATGCAGTTTTTGCTTTTGCATCCTCTGATAACTTGATCTGCCAATACCCTGCAGTCAAATCAAAGGTGCTTAGATACTTGGCAGATGCTAGTGTATCTATTAGCTCATCTGCCCTGGGTATAGGGTGAGCATCAGTTTTGGTTACCTGGTTGAGACCTCTATAGTCTACACAAAACCGCATTTCCTTCTTTCCATCCTTGGAATGAGGGTTTTGTACAAGTACCACAGGAGAGGCCCATGGACTTTCAGAGTGCTCAACCACTCCCAGTTCAAGCATTTTCTGCACTTCATGCTTTATGCAGTCTCTGACATGGTCAGGCTGCCTATAGATCTTACTTTTGACAGGCAAGCTGTCTCCAGTATCTATAGTGTGCTCACACCAAGAAGTGGTGCCTGGCACAGTAGAGAAGAGTTCAGAAAACTGACCCAGAAGATTTATGCAGTGGTCTTTCTGCTCAGCAGTAAGACAATCTGCCAAAACTACACCTTCCACTAGAGCATCTTGTTCTGTGGAAGAGAAGAGATCAGGGAGAGGGTCACTCTCTTCTTCCTGTCCCTCATCTGTTGCCATGAGCAGGGTGAGATCAGCCCTGTCATAGTAGGGTTTCAGGCGATTGACATGGAGCACCCTAAGGGGACTCCTGGCAGTGCCTAAGTCAACTAAGTAGGTGACTTCACCCTTTTTCTCAACAATAATGTGGGGTCCACTCCATTAGTCTTGGAGTGCTCTTGGGGCCACAGGCTCCAAGACCCACACTTTCTGCCCTGGTTGGTACTGAACCAAAACAGCCTTCTGGTCATGCCATTGCTTTTGGAGCTCTTGGCTGGCCTGAAGGTTTTTACTGGCCTTTTTCATGTACTCAGCCATCCTAGATCTTAGGCCAAGTACATAGTCCACTATGTCTTGCTTTGGAGCTTTTAAAGGTTGTTCCCAACCCTCCTTAACAAGTGTTAGGGGACCTCTTACAGGGTGTCCAAATAGGAGTTCAAAGGGGCTGAAGCCCACTCCTTTTTGGGGTACCTCCCTGTAAGCAAAAAGGAGGCAAGGTAACAAGATATCCCATCTCCTGCGGAGTTTTTCAGGGAGTCCCATTATCATACCTTTGAGAGTTTTGTTAAATCTCTCCACCAGTCCATTTGTTTGTGGATGATAGGGTGTGGTGAACTTGTATGTCACACCACATTCCTTCCACATGGCCTTTAAGTAAGCAGACATGAAATTGCTTCCCCTGTCTGATACCACCTCTTTTGGGAAGCCCACCCTGGAAAAGATTCCCAGGAGGGCCTTTGCCACTGCAGGAGCTGTAGTGGTCCTTAGAGGAATTGCTTCAGGATATCTGGTGGCATGGTCCACTACCACCAAGATAAACCTATTGCCTGAAGCAGTAGGAGGGTAAAGGGGGCCAACTATGTCAACCCCTACCCTTTCAAAGGGAACCCCAACCACAGGCAGTGGAATAAGGGGTGCCTTTGGAGTGCCACCTGTCTTGCCACTGGCTTGACAGGTTTCACAGGACTTACAAAATTCCTTTGTGTCCTCTGACATTCTAGGCCAATGAAACAAGGGGACAAGCCTGTCCCAAGTTTTCATTTGCCCCAAATGTCCATCTAAGGGAATGTCGTGGGCTAGAGTTAGGAGGAACTTTCTGTACTCCTGAGGAATCACCAATCTCCTGGCAGCTCCAGGTTTTGAATCCCTTGCTTCAGTGTACAAAAGGTTGTCCTCCCAGTAAACTCTGTGAGAGTCACTGACATCCCCATTTGCTTGTTTGCCAGCTTGCTGCGTTAGACCCTCTAGTGTGGGACAGGTATGCTGTGCCACACTCAGCTCCTCCCTGGCAGGCCCCCCTTCACCCAAAAGCTCAGCAGTGTCTGCTTCCAGCTCCTCTGGTGTAGGTTCTGCACAGGGTGGAAATTCTTCTTCCTCAGAAGTTGAATCCACTGTAGAGGGAGGGATAGTAGGTAGTGTTTTACCTTTACTAACCCTAGTTTTAGGGAGCACTTGGTCCATTCTTCCAGGATCCAAGTCACCCTGTCCTTTTTGCTTTTTGGCCTGAGCCCTTGTTAAAGCAAAATTATGCCCTGGAATGCCCAGCATTGCTGCATGAGCCTCCAACTCCACATCTGACCAAGCTGATGTCTCTAAATCATTCCCTAGTAGACAGTCTACAGGTAAATCTGAGGCGACCACAACTTTCTTTGGACCAGTAACCCCCCCCCCAGTTGAGATTTACATCAGCCATGGGGTGGCTAAGTGTGTTGTTATGAGCATCAGTTACTTGGTACTTGTGACCAAGTAGGTGTTGTTCAGGGTGGACTAGTTTCTCTGTTACCATGGTAACACTGGCACCTGTGTCCCTGTAGGCCTGAACCTCAACACCATTTATTAGGGGTAGTTGCTTGTACTTATCCATATTAAGGGGACAAGCAACAAAGGTGGCTAAATCAATAGCCCCCTCAGAGACCAACACAGCCTCTGTGGTCTCCCTAACAAGACCAACCCCAACTTAATTACCAAAAGTGAGCCCAGCTACTCCCTTGGATTGGCTATTAGTAGGTTTGCTCCCACCACCACTGCTATTACTAGGGGCACTAGGTGTAGCAGCAGGGGTTGTAGTGGTAGGAGGCTTGGTGCTTTTCTTTGGACAACTGGGATCTGTTGTCCAATATTTTACATAAATAACACCATGGTTTCTTTTCTTTGTTTTGATTTGAAGAGGATTTGGAACCACCACCCCCACCAGAGTGTTTTTGTGGGCCTGATGAAGACTCATTTTTCGATTTGTCCCCACCCTGGTCAGAAGACTTACCATCCTTCTTCTTGCCATCCTTGTCACCCCCTGTATTAACCTTTCTGTTCACCCTTGTTCTGACCCATTTGTCTGCCTTCTTTCCCAATTCTTGGGGAAAGGTCAGATCAGAGTCTACCAGGTACTGGTGTAACAAATCAGACACACAATTATTAAGTATATGCTCTCTCAGGATTAAGTTATACAGGCTTTCATAGTCAGAAACTTTGCTGCCATGTAACCACCCCTCCAAGGCCTTCACTGAATGGTCAACAAAGTCTACCCAGTCTTGTGAAGACTCCTTTTTGGTTTCTCTGAACTTCATCCTGTACTGTTCAGTGGTTAAGCCATAACCATCTAGGAGTGCATTCTTAAGAACTGTAAAATTATTGGCATCACTTTCCTTTACAGTAAGGAGCCTATCCCTACCCTTTCCACTGAAAGATAGCCATAGGATAGCAGCCCACTGCCTTTGAGGGACCTCCTGTACAACACAGGCCCTCTCAAGTGCAGCGAACCACTTGTTAATGTCATCCCCCTCCTTGTAAGGGGGAACTATCTTGTCCAGATTCCTAGAATCATGCTCTTTTGCAGGATGACTATTTGGAATACTGCTGCTGCCACCATGGGGTCCTAACCCCAACCTCTGTCTTTCTTTTTCTAAATCTAAGGTTTGCCTATCTAAATCCAGCTGTTGCTTCTTGAGCTTCAGTCTGGATTCTTCCACTCTCAATCTATTGAGCTCCCTTTCTAACACTCTGTCATCAGGGTGGGTGGGTGGGGCATGCCTTGAAACAGAAGAATGGTGAGAATGAACAGAGGGAAACCTGGCCCTAACAGATGGCACTCTAACATTCTGCCCTACAGAAGTGACACTTCTACTGTGATGAGAAGCAACACTATTACTGTGATGTGAAGCAACACTCCTACTGTGATGTGAATTCACATCAGTACCAGCTATGCTAGGTGGCCTGCTAAGGGGCAGGTTGGAAAGATTCCCTCCCAAATCTTTTGCTAGGGTTGCCCCAGAATCAGAGTGGGAACCATCAGCTAATTTCTCACCAGATGTGCCAACTAAGGTCTTATCTTGTTCAATGAGCATATTAACCAACAGCTGTCTTGAGTGATTCTTCTCTACCCATAAACCTCTATCTATGCAGAGACTCCTTGCTTCCTTCCAGCTAAGGTTGTCATAAGCTATGCTGGACAGAACAAGAGTTTGGCCTGTACCAGACATGATAGAAAAGGTTTAAGGGACAGAAAAAGAAAGAAAACGTTTTAGAACTTTTTAAAGAACAGAAAAAAAACTTTTTTAACTTTTTAAGAACTTTTTGAAAGTTTAGAGGTACTTTTCAGCACTTAGTAAAAGAAGTGAGAGAAGAAAAGCAAAACTTTTTGGTTAGGTGTACATACACTGAACTTGTTTTGTATATTTTTCTCTTATGAAAAGTACAAAGACAAAAAGTGGTAAGTAGTTGCAAAGTACTTATCCCACCGCTGCACAACCAATGTAGGAGGCTGGACTGGCTTGTAGTGAGTACCAAGGGGTACTTACACCTTGCACCAGGCCCAGGTATCCCTTATTAGTGTAGAGGGGTGTCTAGCAGCTTAGGCTGATAGAAAAGGAAGCTTAGCAGAGCAGCTTAGGCTGAACTAGGAGATGAGTGAAGCTCCTACAGTACCACTAGTGTCATATGCACAATATCATAAGAAAACACAATACACAGATATACTAAAAATAAAGGTACTTTATTTTTATGACAATATGCCAAAGTATCTCAGTGAGTACCCTCAGTATGAGGATAGCAAATATACGCAAGAAATATGTACACAATACCAAAATATGCAGTAATAGCAATAGAAAACAGTGCAAACAATGTATAGTCACAATAGAATACAATGGGGGCACATAGGGATAGGGGCAACACAAACCATATACTCTAGAAGTGGAATGCGAACCACGAATGGACCCCAGACCTATGTGACCTTGTAGAGGGTCGCTGGGACTGTAAGAAAACAGTGAGGGTTAGAAAAATAGCCCACCCCAAGACCCTGAAAAGTGGGTGCAAAGTTCACCTAAGTTCCCCAAAGAGCACAGAAGTCGTGATAGGGGAATTCTGCCAGAAACAACAACACCAGCAATGCAACAACGATGGATTTCCTGACGGGAGTACCTGTGGAACAAGGGGACCAAGTCCAAGAGTCACGATCAAGTCGGGAGTGGGCAGATGCCCAGGAAATGCCAGCTGTGGGTGCAAAGAAGCTGCCACCGGATGGTAGAAGCTGTGGATTCTGCAAGAACGACAAGGGCTAGAAACTTCCCCTTTGGAGGATGGATGTCCCAAGTCGTGCAGAAGTGTTTCTGTGCAGAAAGACCGCCAACAAGCCTTGCTAGCTGCAAAGGTCACGGTTAGGGTTTTTGGATGCTGCTGTGGCCCAGGAGGGACCAGGATGTCACCAATTGCGTGAGGGGACAGAGGGGGCATCTAGCAAGACAAAGAGCCCACTCAGAATCAAGCAGCACCCGCAGAAGTGCTGGAACAGGCACTATGAAGTGGAGTGAACCGGAGCTCACCCGAAGTTGCACAAGAGGGTCCCACGAAGCCGGAGGACAACTCAGGAGGTTGTGCAATGCAGGTTAGAGTGCCGGGGACCCAGGCTAGGCTGTGCACAAAGGAAATCCTCGGAGAGTGCACAGGAGCCGGAGTAGCTTCAAAACACGCGGTTCCCAGCAATGCAGTTTAGCGTGGGGAGGCAAGGACTTACCTCCACCAAACTTGGACTGAAGAGTCACTGGACTGTGGGAGTCACTTGGACAGAGTTGCTGAGTTCAAGGGACCTCGCTCGTCGTGCTGAGAGGAGACCCAGAGGACCAGTGATGCAGTTCTTTGGTGCCTGCGGTTGCAGGGGGAAGATTCCGTCGACCCACGGGAGATTTCTTCGGAGCTTCTAGTGCAGAGAGGAGGCAGACTACCCCCACAGCATGCACCACCTGGAAAACAGTCGAGAAGGCGGCAGGATCAGCGTTACAAGGTCGCAGTAGTCGTCTTTGCTACTTTGTTGCAGTGTTGCAGGCTTCCAGCGCGGTCAGCAGTCGATTCCTTGGCAGAAGGTGAAGAGAGAGATGCAGAGGAACTCTGATGAGCTCTTGCATTTGTTATCTAAGGAATTCCCCAAAGCAGAGACCCTAAATAGCCAGAAAAGGAGGTTTGGCTACCTAGGAGAGAGGATAGGCTAGCAACACCTGAAGGAGCCTATCAGAAGGAGTCTCTGACGTCACCTGCTGGCCCTGGCCACTCAGAGTAGTCCAGTGTGGCAGCAGCACCTCTGTTCCCAAGATGGCAGAGGTCTGGAGCACACTGGAGGAGCTCTGGGCACCTCCCAGGGGAGGTGCAGGTCAGGGGAGTGGTCACTCCCCTTTCCTTTGTCCAGTTTCGCGCCAGAGCAGGGCTGAGGGATCCCTGAACCGGTGTAGACTGGCTTATGCAGAGATGGGCACCATCTGTGCCCATCAAAGCATTTCCAGAGGCTGGGGGAGGCTACTCCTCCCCAGCCCTGACACCTTATTCCAAAGGGAGAGGGTGTAACTCCCTCTCTCTGAGGAAGTCCTTTGTTCTGCCTTCCGGGGCCAAGCCTGGCTGGACCCCAGGAGGGCAGAAACCGGTCTGAGGGGTTGGCAGCAGCAGCAGATGCAGTGAAACCCCGGGAAAGGCAGTTTGGCAGTACCCGGGTCTGTGCTAGAGACCCGGGGAATCATGGGATTGTCTCCCCAATACCAGGATGGCATTGGGGGGGCAATTCCATGATCTTAGACATGTTACATGGCCATATTCGGAGTTACCATTGTGAAGCTATACATAGGTAGTGAACTATGCATAGTGCACGCGTGTAATGGTGTCCCCACACTCACAAAGTCCGGGGAATTGGCCCTGAACAATGTGGGGGCACCTTGGCTAGTGCCAGGGTGCCCACACACTAAGTAACTTAGCACCTAACCTTTACCAGGTAAAGGTTAGACATATAGGTGACTTAAAAGTTACTTAAGTGCAGTGTAAAATGGCTGTGAAATAACGTGGACGTTATTTCACTCAGGCTGCAGTGGCAGGCCTGTGTAAGAATTGTCAGAGTTCCCTATGGGTGGCAAAAGAAATGATGCAGCCCATAGGGATCTCCTGGAACCCCAATACCCTGGGTTCCTCAGTACCATATACTAGGGAATTATAAGGGTGTTTCAGTATGCCAATGTAAATTGGTAAAATTGGTCACTAGTCTGTTAGTGACAATTTGGAAAGAAATGAGAGAGCATAACCACTGAGGTTCTGATTAGCAGAGCCTCAGTGAGACAGTTAGTCATAACACAGGTACCACATACAGGGCACACTTATGAGCACTGGGGCCCTGGCTGGCAGGGTCCCAGTGACACATACAACTAAAACAACATATATACAGTGAAATATGGGTGTAACATGCCAGGCAAGATGGTACTTTCCTACTCAACCCCCCCCAAACGAAGGACAATAAGACTAGCCATGACCTGATGAGTCTTCATTGTCTAAGTGGAAATATCTGGAGAGTCCATCTGCATTGGAGTGGGTACTCCCAGGTCTATGTTTCACTGTATAATCCATTCCCTGTAGGGATATGGACCACCTCAACAATTTAGGGTTTTCACCTTTCATTTGTTTTAGCTAAAGTAGATGTTTGTGGTCTGTCTGAACAATGAAGTGAGTGCCAAACAGGTATGGCCTCAACTTCTTCAGTGCCCAGACCACAGCAAAGGCCTCCCTCTCTATGGCAGACCAACGCTTTTCTTTAGGGGTCAACCTCCTGCTGATAAAAGCAACAGGTTGATCCTGGCCCTCAGAATTAAGTTGTGATAAGACTGCCCCTACCCCTAATTCAGATGCATCAGTTTGGACAATGAATTTTTTGGAGTAACAGGGGCTTTTCAGGACAGGTGCAGAGCACATGGCCTGCTTCAGCTCCTCAAAAGCTTTCTGACAGCTAGCTGTCCACAATACCTTTTTAAGCATTTTCTTAGATGTGAGGTCATTAAGAGGGGCTGCAATGGAGCCATAGTTCTTTATGAACCTCCTGTAATACCCAGTGAGGCCTAAGAAGGCTCTCACCTGGGTCTGAGTTGTAGGGGGAACATAATCTATAATAGTTTGGATTTTCCCCTGAATTGGTGCAATTTGTTCTCCACCTACCAGGTGTCCCAGATAAACCACTTTCCCCTGCCCTATCTGCCACTTTGAAGCCTTGATAGTGAGGCCTGCCTTTTGCAGGGCCTCCAAAACTTTCCATAGGTGGACCAGGTGATCATCCCAGCTGGAGCTAAAGACAGCTATATCATCTAGATATGCTGCACTAAAAGCTTCCAGCCCTTGCAGGACTGTGTTCACCAACCTTTGAAAAGTGGCAGGTGCATTTTTCAATCCAAAAGGCATTACTGTGAATTGGTAATGGCCTCCAATGGTTGAAAATGCAGTTTTTGCTTTTGCATCCTCTGATAACTTGATCTGCCAATACCCTGCAGTCAAATCAAAGGTGCTTAGATACTTGGCAGATGCTAGTGTATCTATTAGCTCATCTGCCCTGGGTATAGGGTGAGCATCAGTTTTGGTTACCTGGTTGATACCTCTATAATCTACACAAAACCGTATTTCCTTCTTTCCATCCTTGGAATGAGGTTTTGGTACAAGTACCACAGGAGAGGCCCATGGACTTTCAGAGTGCTCAACCACTCCCAGTTCAAGCATTTTCTGCACTTCATGCTTTATGCAGTCTCTGACATGGTCAGGCTGCCTATAGATCTTACTTTTGACAGGCAAGCTGTCTCCAGTATCTATAGTGTGCTCACACCAAGAAGTGGTGCCTGGCACAGTAGAGAAGAGTTCAGAAAACTGACCCAGGAGATTTATGCAGTGGTCTTTCTGCTCAGCAGTAAGACAATCTGCCAAAACTACACCTTCCACTAGAGCATCTTGTTCTGTGGAAGAGAAGAGATCAGGGAGAGGGTCACTCTCTTCTTCCTGTCCCTCATCTGTTGCCATGAGCAGGGTGAGATCAGCCCTGTCATAGTAGGGTTTCAGGCGATTGACATGGAGCACCCTAAGGGGACTCCTGGCAGTGCCTAAGTCAACTAAGTAGGTGACATCACCCTTTTTCTCAACAATAATGTGTGGTCCAATCCATTTGTCTTGGAGTGCTCTTGGGGACACAGGCTCCAAGACCCACACTTTCTGCCCTGGTTGGTACTGAACCAAAACAGCCTTCTGGTCATGCCATTGCTTTTGGAGCTCTTGGCCAGCCTGAAGGTTTTTACTGGCCTTTTTCATGTACTCAGCCATCCTAGATCTTAGGCCAAGTACATAGTCCACTATGTCTTGCTTTGGAGCTTTTAAAGGTTGTTCCCAACCCTCCTTAACAAGTGTTAGGGGACCTCTTACAGGGTGTCCAAATAGGAGTTCAAAGGGGCTGAAGCCCACTCCTTTTTGGGGTACCTCCCTGTAAGCAAAAAGGAGGCAAGGTAGCAAGATATCCCATCTCCTGCAGAGTTTTTCAGGGAGTCCCATTATCATACCTTTGAGAGTTTTGTTAAATCTCTCCACCAGTCCATTTGTTTGTGGATGATAGGGTGTGGTGAACTTGTATGTCACACCACATTCCTTCCACATGGCCTTTAAGTAAGCAGACATGAAATTGCTTCCCCTGTCTGATACCACCTCTTTTGGGAAGTCCACCCTGGAAAAGATTCCCAGGAGGGCCTTTGCCACTGCAGGAGCTGTAGTGGTCCATAGAGGAATTGCTTCAGGATATCTGGTGGCATGGTCCACTACCACCAAGATAAACCTATTGCCTGAAGCAGTAGGAGGGTAAAGCCGGCCAACTATGTCAACCCCTACCCTTTCAAAGGGAACCCCAACCACAGGCAGTGGAATAAGGGGTGCCTTTGGAGTGCCACCTGTCTTGCCACTGGCTTGACAGGTTTCACAGGACTTACAAAATTCCTTTGTGTCCTCTGACATTCTAGGCCAATGAAACAAGGGGACAAGCCTGTCCCAAGTTTTCATTTGCCCCAAATGTCCAGCTAAGGGAATGTCGTGGGCTAGAGTTAGGAGGAACTTTCTGTACTCCTGAGGAATCACCAATCTCCTGGCAGCTCCAGGTTTTGGATCCCTTGCTTCAGTGTACAAAAGGTTGTCCTCCCAGAAAACTCTGTGAAAGTCACTGACATCCCCATTTGCTTGTTTGACAGCTTGCTGCCTTAAACCCTCTAGTGTGGGACAGGTATGCTGTGCCACACTCAGCTCCTCCCTGGCAGGCCCCCCTTCACCCAAAAGCTCAGCAGTGTCTGCTTCCAGCTCCTCTGGTGTAGGTTCTGCACAGGGTGGAAATTCTTCTTCCTCAGAAGTTGAATCCACTGTAGAGGGAGGGACAGTAGGTAGTGTTTTACCTTTACTAACCCTAGTATTAGGGAGCACTTGGTCCATTCTTCCAGGATCCAAGTCACCCTGTCCTTTTTGCTTTTTGGCCTGAGCCCTTGTTAAAGCAAAAATATGCCCTGGAATGCCCAGCATTGCTGCATGAGCCTCCAACTCCACATCTGACCAAGCTGATGTCTCTAAATCATTCCCTAGTAGACAGTCTACAGGTAAATCTGAGGCGACCACAACTTTCTTTGGACCAGTTACCCCCCCCAGTTGAGATTTACAACAGCCATGGGGTGGCTAAGTGTGTTGTTATGAGCATCAGTTACTTGGTACTGGTGACCAAGTAGGTGTTGTTCAGGGTGGACTAGTTTCTCTATTACCATGCTAACACTGGCACCTGTGTCCCTGTAGGCCTGAACCTCAACACCATTTATTAGGGGTAGTTGCTTGTACTTATCCATATTAAGGGGAAAAGCAACCAAGGTGGCTAAATCAATAGGCCCCTCAGAGACTAACACAGCCTCTGTGGTCTCCCTAACAAGACCAACCCCAACTAAATTACCAAAAGTGAGCCCAGCTCCTCCCTTGGATTGGCTATTAGTAGGTTTGCTCCCACCACCACTGCTATTACTAGGGGCACTAGGTGTAGCAGCAGGGGTTGTAGTGGTAGGAGGCTGGGTGCTTTGCTTTGGACAGCTGGGATCTGTTGTCCAATGGCCTTTTATTTTACATAAATAGCACCATGGTTTCTTTTCTTTGTTTTGATTTGAAGAGGATTTGGGCCCACCACCCCCACCAGAGTGTTTTTGTGGGACTGATGAAGACTCATTTTTAGATTTGTCCCCACCCTTGTCAGAAGACTTACCATCCTTCTTCTTGCCATCCTTGTCACCCCCTGTATGAACTTTTCTGTTCACCCTTGTTCTGACCCATTTGTCTGCCTTCTTTCCCAATTCTTGGGGAAAGGTCAGATCAGAGTCTACCAGGTACTGGTGTAACAAATCAGACACACAATTATTAAGTATATGCTCTCTCAGGATTAAGTTATACAGTCTTTCATAGTCAGAAACTTTACTGCCATGTAACCACCCCTCCAAGGCCTTCACTGAATGGTCAACAAAGTCTACCCAGTCTTGTGAAGACTCCTTTTTGGTTTCTCTGAACTTCATCCTGTATTGTTCAGTGGTTAAGCCATAACCATCTAGGAGTGCATTCTTAAGAACTGTAAAATTATTGGCATCACTTTCCTTTACAGTAAGGAGCCTATCCCTACCCTTTCCACTGAAAGATAGCCATAGGATAGCAGCCCACTGCCTTTGAGGGACCTCCTGTACAACACAGGCCCTCTCAAGTGCAGCGAACCACTTGTTAATGTCATCCCCCTCCTTGTAAGGGGGAACTATCTTGTGCAGATTCCTAGAATCATGCTCTTTTGCAGGATGACTATTTGGAATACTGCTGCTGCCACCATGGGGTCCTAACCGCAACCTCTGTCTTTCTTTTTCTAAATCTAAGGTTTGCCTATCTAAATCCAGCTGTTGCTTCTTGAGCTTCAGTCTGGATTCTTCCACTCTCAATCTATTGAGCTCCCTTTCTAACACTCTGTCATCAGGGTGGGTGGGTGGGCCATGCCTTGAAACAGAAGAATGGTGAGAATGAACAGAGGGAGACCTGGCCCTAACAGATGGCACTCTAACATTCTGGCCTACAGAAGTGACACTTCTACTGTGATGAGAAGCAACACTATTACTGTGATGTGAAGCAACACTCCTACTGTGATGTGAATTCACATCAGTACCAGCTATGCTAGGTGGCCTGCTAAGGGGCAGGTTGGAAAGATTCCCTCCCAAATCTTTTGCTAGGGTTGCCCCAGAATCAGAGTGGGAACCATCAGCTAATTTCTCACCAGATGTGCCAACTAAGGTCTTATCTTGTTCAATGAACATATTAACCAACAGCTGTCTTGAGGGATTCTTCCCTACCCATAAACCTCTATCTATACAGAGACTCCTTGCTTCCTTCCAGCTAAGGTTGTCATAAGCTATGCTGGACAGATCAAGAGTTTGGCCTGTACCAGACATGAAAGAAAAGGTTGAAGGGACAGAAAAAGAAAGAAAAAGTTTTAGAACTTTTTAAAGAACAGAATTTTTTTTTTTTTAACTTTTTAAGAACTTTTGAAAGTTTAGAGGTACTTTTCAGCACTTAGTAAAAGAAGTGAGAGAAGAAAAGCAAAACTTTTTGGTTAGGTGTACATACACTGAACTTGTTTTGTATATTTTTCTCTTATGAAAAGTACAGTGACAAAAAGTGGTAAGTAGTTGCAAAGTACTTATCCCACCGCTGCACAACCAATGTAGGAGGCTGGACTGGCTTGTAGTGAGTACCAAGGGGTACTTACACCTTGCACCAGGCCCAGGTATCCCTTATTAGTGTAGAGGGGTGTCTAGCAGCTTAGGCTGATAGAAAAGGTAGCTTAGCAGAGCAGCTTAGGCTGAACTAGGAGATGAGTGAAGCTCCTACAGTACCACTAGTGTCATATGCACAATATCATAAGAAAACACAATACACAGATATACTAAAAATAAAGGTACTTTATTTTTATGACAATATGCCAAAGTATCTCAGTGAGTACCGTCAGTATGAGGATAGCAAATATACACAAGATATATGTACACAATACCAAAATATGCAGTAATAGCAATAGAAAACAGTGCAAACAATGTGTAGTCACAATATAATGCAATGGGGGCACATAGGGATAGGGGCAACACAAACCATATACTCTAGAAGTGGAATGCGAACCACGAATGGACCCCCAGACCTATGTGACCTTGTAGAGGGTCGCTGGGACTGTAAGAAAACAGTGAGGGTTAGAAAAATAGCCCACCCCAAGACCCTGAAAAGTGGGTGCAAAGTTCACCTAAGTTCCCCAAAGAGCACAGAAGTCGTGATAGGGGAATTCTGCCAGAAACAACAACACCAGCAATGCAACAACGATGGATTTTGTGACGGGAGTACCTGTGGAACAAGGGGACCAAGTCCAAGAGTCACGATCAAGTCGGGAGTGGGCAGATGCCCAGGAAATGCCAGCTGTGGGTGCACAGAAGCTGCCACAGGATGGTAGAAGCTGTGGATTCTGCAAGAGCGACAAGGGCTAGAAACTTCCCCTTTGGAGGATAGATGTCCCACGTCATGAAGAGTCGTGCAGAAGTGTTTACGTGCAGAAAGACTGCCAACAAAGCCTTGCTAGCTGCAAAGGTCGCGGTTAGGGTTTTTGGATGCTGCTGTGGCCCAGGAGGGACCAGGACGTCACCAATTGCGTGAGGGGACAGAGGGGGCGTCCAGCAAGACAAAGAGCCCATTCAGAATCAAGCAGCACCCGCAGAAGTGCTGGAACAGGCACTACAAAGTGGAGTAAACTGGAGCTCACCCGAAGTTGCACAAGAGGGTCCCACGAAGCCGGAGGACAACTCAGGAGGTCGTGCAATGCAGGTTAGAGTGCCGGGGACCCAGGCTAGGCTGTGCACAAAGGAAATCCTCAGAGAGTGCACAGGAGCCGGAGTAGCTGCAAAACACGCGGTTCTCAGCAATGCACTCTAGCGTGGGGAGGCAAGGACTTACCTCCACCAAACTTGGACTGAAGAGTCACTGGACTGTGGGAGTCACCAGAACAGAGTTGCTGAGTTCAAGGGACCACGCTCGTCGTGCTGGGAGGAGACCCAGAGGACCGGTGATGCAGTTCTTTGGTGCCTGCGGTTGCAGGGGGAAGATTCCGTCGACCCACATGAGATTTCTTTGGAGCTTCTAGTGCAGAGAGGAGGCAGACTACCCCCACAGCATGCACCACCAGGAAAACAGTCGAGAAGGTGGCAGGATCAGCGTTACAAGGTCGCAGTAGTCGTCTTTGCTACTTTGTTGCAGTGTTGCAGGCTTCCAGCGCGGTCAGCAGTCGATTCCGTGGCAGAAGGTGAAGCGAGAGATGCAGAGGAACTCTGATGAGCTCTTGCATTCGTTATCTAAGGAATTCCCCAAAGCAGAGACCATAAATAGCCAGAAAAGGAGGTTTGGCTACCTAGGAGAGAGAATAGGCTAGCAACACCTGAAGGAGCCTATCAGAAGGAGTCTCTGACGTCAACTGCTGGCCCTGGCCACTCAGAGTAGTCCAGTGTGCCAGCAGCACCTCTGTTTCCAAGATGGCAGAGGTCTGGAGCACACTGGAGGAGCTCTGGGCACCTCCCAGGGGAGGTGCAGGTCATGGGAGTGGTCACTCCCCTTTCCTTTGTCCAGTTTCGCACCAGAGCAGGGCTGAGGGATCCCGAAACGGTGTAGACTGGCTTATGCAGAGATGGGCACCATCTGTGCCCATCAAAGCATTTCCATAGGCTGGGGGAGGCTACTCCTCCCCAGCCCTGACACCTTATTCCAAAGGGAGAGGGTGTAACACCCTCTCTCTGAGAAAGTCCTTTGTTCTGCCTTCCTGGGCCAAGCCTGGCTGGACCCCAGGAGGGCAGAAACCTGTCTGAGGGGGTTGGCAGCAGCAGCAGCTGCAGTGAAACCCCGGGAATGGCAGTTTGGCAGTACCCGGGTCTGTGCTAGAGACCCGGGGAATCATGGGATTGTCTCCCCCAATACCAGGATGGCATTGGGGGGGCAATTCCATGATCTTAGACATGTTACATGGCCATATTCGGAGTTACCATTGTGAAGCTATACATAGGCAGTGACCTATGTATAGTGCACGCGTGTAATGGTGTCCCCGCACTCACAAAGTCCGGGGAATTGGCCCTGAACAATGTGGGGGCACCTTGGCTAGTGCCAGGGTGCCCACACACTAAGTAACTTAGCACCTAACCTTTACCAGGTAAAGGTTAGACATATAGGTGACTTATAAGTTACTTAAGTGCAGTGTAAAATGGCTGTGAAATAACGTGGACGTTATTTCACGCAGGCTGCAGTGGCAGGCCTGTGTAAGAATTGTCAGAGTTCCCTATGGGTGGCAAAAGAAATGCTGCAGCCCATAGGGATCTCCTGGAACCCCAATACCCTGTGTACCTCAGTACCATATACTAGGGAATTATAAGGGTGTTCCAGTATGCCAATGTAAATTGGTAAAATTGGTCACTAGCCTGTTAGTGACAATTTGGAAAGAAATGAGAGAGCATAACCACTGAGGTTCTGATTAGCAGAGCCTCAGTGAGACAGTTAGTCATAACACAGGTAACACATACAGGGCACACTTATGAGCACTGGGGCCCTGGCTGGCAGGGTCCCAGTCACACATACAACTAAAACAACATATATACAGCGAAATATGGGGGTAACATGCCAGGCAAGATGGTACTTTCCTACAATAGTGTATATATATTTTTGCGTACTGGATTTTAATATATTACAATGGTTGCACTCATTTCCCTTTGTCTTTGCATTCTTCCTGGGGTTTTGTGGGGGTGTAACTGTAGTGTATCATGCTGTATTAGTGTGTGTGTTGTAGTTGGTGAGGGTGCGGGTGGGAGGGTTGCGTGTTGCGTATGTGTCACTCTCATTTCCCTCCCCCCTCCCCTCTGTCGTAGGTGCAGTACTCACCGTGGTCTTCGCCGCCGGCATTCGTGCTCCTGGTAGAGGAGCAAGAAGATAAGGGCAGGGAAAATGTGCAGCTCTGGTTCCATGGCATCCTGGTTCCTCGTGGGGTGTGTAGAGGTGAGCGTTTTCCCTTTGAAGTCCTGTTTCCGTCATGTTTTTGTTTGCGGTGAATCCACCCGGAAAAGGTGGTGGATTGGTAGGTTGTGATACTGTGGGCAGTATATTGTCCTCCGCCTGTCTGTTGTCGGTGACCGCCCTGCTGTTTGTTTGTACCGCCATGGCAGTCGGAGTGTTAAAGTGGCTGTCTTTGTTGTCGGTTTCCGCCACGGTCGTAATTCCATTTTTTTTTTCCGCCGGCCTATTGGCGGTCTTACCGCCGCTTTAACACTGACCGCCAGGGTTGTAATGACCACCTTAGTCTCTTTTCTGAAGATTTTCTTCAGCGGGACGAACCTGCCAGTCCAATCTGACCTCCTGGAACTCTTTTCCAGATACGCGTCGCGGGAGCCCTCGGTGGAGATTTTTACCTTCGGACTTAGTTGTTTTTTCGAGGTGAAAATCCTTGGACCGGGGTAAACCTAGATCTTGATCCGACGTCCTTGGAGACCTCCTCGGATACGCTGGCTGGGAGGTCCCAGGCAACTTTTTACCTTCGGACTTAGTCTCTTTTTTGGAGATTTTCTTCACCAGGACGAACCAGCAAATCAGGCCGGGTAGCAGTTGAGGCAAGCCAGCTAGAGTTGCTGCGGCAGGTCGGTCCCTCTATGGAGCTTTTTTTCAAAAGTACTCCAAACTTCTCCAAACTTCTGGGGCTTCTACCAGATGTTCTTTTAAGGTTCTTTTGTGGTCCACACCTGACCCCAAGGGTCCAGAAGCTCTGAGATGGTCCCCAGAGGTGCAGACTACAACTCCCAGAATGCACCTGGCGCAAACTCCTTTTTGGCTACTGGGCAGTGGTCAGCTGGTTGATTTCTTCAGGAGTTGGTGCAGGGGACTCTGGTTAGCAATTTTTCACCTGTAGCAAACACGGTGTCCCTCCTTGAACCAGTTGAAGCCAGGCAAAGTCCTTCTTGTGGTGAAGCCCAAGTGTGCAGCTGATGCAGTTCTTCTGAATGCAGGTTCCAGGTGCAGGCCAGGGGTCCAGCAGGGCAGTCCTTCTTCTTATGTAGTTCTTCCTGGTAGGGATGTGGTAGGGAACTGAGGTGTGGGTGCAGGTCTGCCTGTTTTATCCTTGCTGCTGGGTGAAAAGCAGGGGGGTACTGATTCTCCAATCAGGTGCAGGGTCCTTCCCCCTGTGATGTCCACTTCCTGGGAAGTGTGGCAAAAATCAATCCCAGGAGGCAACATTCTTCAAAAATCCATCATGGCTGAATCTGATTTATGGAGGTTACATCTGGCTGCGCCCACCCACTGGTGTGGCTAAAAATCATAAACACACCCCTCTCCTGCCCTCTCCCAATCTAATCAAGGGGGCACTTAGTTGCCTGGGGTTGCAGGATGTGGGGGTGTTGCTGGGGTGCTCCAAATTTCCTTCTCTGCCTTTGAAGACCAGTTTGGCAGCCCTCCCCCTTCCTGCCTCACCATCTGCTCAGGGGAGATTCCCTCCAACAGGCATATCTCTTTCGCTGCCAGAGGCTGCCCAATCAGAGCACAGCAGCAAAAACAATGCAAGGCTGAAATTGGCAACTTTTCAGGTAAAGTTTAAAACTCTGTACCTGAACAAGTTATATTAAATCCCACAACTGGAAGTTGTGGGATTTATTATAACAATTAATTTGATACCACACTCTTGGTATCTGTCATTTAAGGGGACTTTTAAAATTAAAATAAAATCTCCCCATTCTAGCCTATGAAGGCCATTCACTACAATGAGGGAAAAACTAATTTGGCTGTTTTTACCTCACCAGGGCTTATAAAACTATTTTATAAGGTCCCTGCATATAGTTACATGGCACCCAGCCCTGTAAAAATAAGGTAGTTTAAGACTTTGGAACTACTTTTCATTCCAAAGTCGAATTTGCATATAACTTTAATTTAAAAGCAGCCAGCAAGGCAGGCCTGCCTTTAAAATTACACTAGGCACCTCAGCAGTGCACCTATGGGTGCACTACCTATGCTGTGGTCCCTAAACCTACATACCCTATCCTATACTAGGGACTTATAGGTAGGTTAACTTAGCCAATTATAATTAGCCTAATTTGCATATTGATTTTACACGGAGCACAGGCCCTGGGACTGGTTAGCAGTACCCAGGGCACCATCAAAGTCAGGAAAACACCAGCAAAAAGTGGAAAATGGGGGCAAAAAGTTAGGGGGCCTCTGCAATCAGCCCTGTTTTCTCACAGTACGTATGTACACAGTTATTATTTGTTGCACATTCCTAGCTAATTTAGCGGTTGTGGGACGAGTATCTCATTTACACAAAAAAAAATAAAAAAAAATTCAACCTCTCTTTATCCTGGCCTTTTTTTTTATTGTCACTGATTGTTTGCTGATTATGTTATTTCTACTAATATGTGAGCCATGCACTTCCTCTCATTTGTGAGAGTGATAAACACATGTTGTATCTTTGACTTATTTTTCTAAATGAATACATAAGTGTTGCACATTAGTGATTGCCAAGATAATTTTGGTGTCCTCCTGATATTGTGACTGGAGAATGCATGTGCGCTTATTTTGCCAATAATATGCACATATGCATTACCTAGGCCACATGACACTTTGTAGGTCAATATCATCTACTGTTGACATCAATTGCAGACACGAAGGAGACATGTGAGCTTCCAAGATCTCTGACATCTCTGACATGTTTGCAGTTTAGAGGTAAAATGTGTTGTGAATTTTGTGTACACTCCCTTTTTAGCTTTTTGTAATGCAATTGCAATTGCAACAGCGTTATGGTAATGTAATTCCTATAGGGGATACTAATTATATTTGAGTCTATTGTTTGGGGAAAATATTGCACAAACCTGTATGATCACAATTTTATTTGGGATTGCTGTGCCTTATGGTTTGGTGTCCAGTGCCATGAAGGCAGTTATTGCCTGATTGGTAGGTAATACAGACATCCCAGGTGTGTTTTGAAATTTTTTTTATTGGTGCAACACTGCAGGCATCTACATTGCACGTCAATATACTGATGTCTGGGGCCCTTTTGTCCTGCGCCAAGTGTGTGATTGACAGGTAATACAGTGACTTACCTTCGGTTCTGGCAACAACGGCCTTGGTTTTTCATCTTGGTCCAGCAACAGCAGCAGCAGGGATATCACCACCACAATTGGGATCATGTCAGCAGGAAAGAGGAAAAGTTTTAAAAATGTGAGTTTTGTGTTTATATAGTTCCCAATCTGCCAACTCAGGTGTTGAGGTTTAGTCGTTACAGTTGCATTGGCAGGACTGCACATCATGATTGCCTCAGTGGTAAAAGGGGATGGAGTTCTGCCTATGGTGCAGTCAACGCGGGTGGTAATTCTTGGCTGTTGCAGCGGATCTTTGGCTGTCTTTCACATATGAACCCGCTAACATCTAAATACTGCAGGTGGACCATCATGGCGGTGGGTGGGTTATCAGTCAGAAAATTGGCAGTGGGAGCGTTAACGCCAACATCTAAATCAGGCCCTATGTGTTAACGATAGTAATCAACTAGAATTCTGACTACCAACTGTGCCTTTTCCTCACTGACGTTTCTCTTTCTCTTTAGTGGTCTGCTCTGAATTGTGATTGTACTATAGGCTCCAAACTTCTGATTCTAAAATGACAGACATCAAAATGGGGAAAGGGGCTGATGGTATTTAAGTACTTCAGATGGTGATTGGTGTCTCATGAGTGTGAATGTACTCAGATTTTCTAATTACATAGGCGGTCATTTTGAACATGGCGGGCTGAACCGCCATATTATGAAATGGATGACAACCACCACCGGCAGCCATCACCCATCGCCATGCTCCAATGAAACACCATCCGCCAGGGTAGCTGTGCTACCCTGCGGATAATGTTTCAAATGCCACTAGCCTTTTCCTGGCGGGATATCCCGCCAGGAAAAGGCTGGCAGAGGGGGTGCCCCTGCACTGCCCATGCACCTTGCATGGGCAGTGCAGGGGCCCCGTGCAGGCCCCCGTCGCGCATGTCACTGCCCGATTTACAGGCAGTGACATGCGCAATGGGTGCTGCTGCATGCCTCATGGAGACGCCCTCAATGTTGCGGCCGTGTTCCCCGCCAGGCCGGCAGGCGGAAACACTGTCTCCACCCACCAGCCTGGCAGAGAAAATATTATACGCCCGGC
Source organism: Pleurodeles waltl (assembly GCF_031143425.1). Classification (NCBI taxonomy): domain Eukaryota; kingdom Metazoa; phylum Chordata; class Amphibia; order Caudata; family Salamandridae; genus Pleurodeles; species Pleurodeles waltl. The sequence goes on from NC_090438.1 coordinate 527,147,079, forward strand.
GGGTTTTCTAGGAGGCTGGAGGTCGATGGAAAGACCGCCAGCCCGAACACATGGGAAATCCCGCAGTGTTCAAATAGACCGCCACAGTTTCCCACATTTGGAATAATATGCATCATTTGTACATCCTTCCTCTAGCACACGTTAGTAGGAGAAATATGGATAGTACAAGTGTAATGTTACTTGTAGTGACATTATTTTCATACTTCTGGGAGCACATCTATCTTCCTGATCATTTGAATGCATGCAAGGGGGCAGAAAGTGGTTTGTCTACTCCAGAGTACAAATCTCAGCTTTTATTTGGTGAGTTGCATTTATTCATAAATACATGTACAGTAGTAAAATACTACTAAACTGGGGCACAATTTTATTATCTCAAAGAATGTTGTATCATTTTTAATTGTGTTTCACACAAAATTCATGAACTTTATCAATAGTTTGCTTTTTTCGGGTTTTAGACATGGGCGTCAATTCACCAATATGCCAGGGGTAGCGGAAGTGACATCATATACCCTTTGACCTTGATGATGTCAGAGGAAGTGATGTCACATAGCCTTCACCCTCATGACATCACAATACATGCACTCACTCTCACCACTATCCCGCATACTAACAGACATGCTCACACATTCTCATGCTCTATTACTCATATTGTCTCTCACACACACATGCACTCACACAATATAAACTGAAAAGCATTTTAATTTACTTACCTAAGGTGGCAGTGAAGGTTCCATTCCAGATTCTGCTGCTCCATTATTAGTGCAAGATAGGTCATTAATCACCATTATTGTAATAAATATTGAGCAGAAAGGAGGATGGAGCCTGACTGGTAATGCGAGCTAGGACTGTGTTTTTGGCACTAATTATTCCAACCCTGGGTCAGGGGTCCCAAATGCAGGGCCAGGAGTTGCAAAGGGCAAGCCAGGGGTCGCAGTAGCGACCCCTGGCAACCCCTAAATGACATTCATGGTTTTAAATAATTGTTTGCATGTTATGGCCAAACTTTTTTCAGATGATAAATTGTTAGGTTTTTTGAGTGCCTGTTTTTGTGAATAGACTTTGCCTATCAACAGTCAAAAAAATTAAAAGAGGTACTAGCCGCAATATAAACTGTTCATCTGGAAACATATACAGGCACTAAAAACTGTAAAAACTGCACACATTGCAATAATGTGATCATTGGAAATACAGCAGTACATACACAAACAGGTCAACCATTCAGACTTCGACAGTCATCGGAATGCAACACGAAAAATGTCATTTACAGCATAAAATAACCTTGCGGCCTCGTATATGTAGGAAAGACAGAGATCAAAATCAAGACATGCAGTAATAACAGAAATTCCAGCTTAGCAGCACATTGGCATGATAAAAAGCACAACATTGCTCAACTAAGATTTCAAATTGTAGAGGTCATTAACCCCTAGGGTGCCCAGGACGAGCTGGTCTTGCCCTCGGCAACGGTTGCCCGGTGCCGAGGACGAGACCAGTTCGTCCTGCTATGGGCCCCCGGGGGGAGCGCTAGCTCTACCCCCGATGGCCAACACCCCCCTCCCCTGGGCAGGGATGGAAGGGGAATCGCTTCCCCTTCCACCCCGCACCGCCTTGACCCCCCGTGGCATCTGGTGATGTCAGCGGGTGATAGCATTTCTCCTTCGATCACGTGGAGGAGGCAGAGAGGCATGAAAGGAGAGGAAAGGTCTTTCCTCTCCTTTCATGTCTCTGAGCATTTCGCGATCGGGCAGCAGAAATGCCACTAGACACCAGGGATTTTTTTTTTGTGTGTTTATGAAATAATGGGAGCGGCCCCTTGGGCAAGGGTCGCTCCCCTGGGGTCAAAATTAATTCTAGGCCGTTTCTGCCCCGCCTATTTTTATTAGGCCAATCGGCCCACAAGGGGGGCAGAAACCACTAGATACCAGGGATTTTTATTTTTGTCAGTTTCACATGAGGGGAGCGACCCCTTAGGCAAGGGTCGCTCCCCTGAGGGGGCAAACATGTTTTAAGCCATTTCTGCCCCCCTTGGGGGCAGAAACCTCTAGGCACCAGGGATTATTTTATTTTTTTTGTTTTATTTTTTTAAATGTGGGGAGTGACCCCTTAGGCACCCCTCCCCTGGGGGCAACATTATCTTTAGGCCATTTCTGGCAGAAACCACTAGGCACCAGGGATTTTTTTTCCGCCAAATTCACGCAAGGGGAGCGACCCCTTAGGCAAGGGTCGCTCCCCTTGGGGGGCAAATTTATTTTAGGCCATTTGTGCTCCCCTTGGGGGCAGATTGGCCTATTTCTATTAGGCCGACCTGCCCCAGGGGGGCAGAAGCCACTTAGGCACCAGGGATTGGTGTGTGTATGTGTGTGTTTTGTTTGGGGGAGCAGCCCCTTGGGCAAGGGTCGCTCCCCATGGGGGCACATTACTGTTGGCCATATCTGCCCCCCTTGGGGGCATATTGGCCTATTTTTGGAAGGCCCATGGGGGCAGAAAGCCCACCAGAGTCCGTGGAAGATTTTTTTTCAAAATGAGAGGGTGGGGTATGGGCATACCCCCACCCCAAATAAATGGTGCCAAAGTAGTTTTGCCCACCAGGGGGCAGATGGGGCAATTACCCCCGATCCACATCCCAGGGGGGCAGAAAGTCTACTAAATGCCAGGGAATAAAAAAAAATAGTGTGGTGGTGGCTACCAACCAGTATGGGCATGGCTATGCCCCCACCCCAACTGAAGGGGGAAACAGTCTTTTGGATCTCCCCGCATACTGATACATCTTATCCCACGGCAAGCAAGTGGACATTTGATTATTTGGGGTTTTGGTTTTACATTTGGGCCATGAGAGCTTGGCTAACTCTCAAAATCGTCCCACTTGGAATAGTGAGGGCTGCACTTTTTGGACGTTGGGACGCTGCCATATAGGAAAATTCACAAGACCTAGACACATCTGAAAACTAAACATCTGGGTGAGTCCAAGGTGGTGTGCTTCACATGCAGCCCACACCATTTTCTTACCCACAATGCCCTGCAAACGTCCAACTTTGCTGGAAATCACACATTTGTTCCCCATTTTTGTGATGGAACCTTCAGGAATCTTCAGGAATCCACAAAATTCCTACCACCCAACATTGTCTCATCTATACCGATAATAATTCTGCTTCACTTGTAAGACTAAAATTTTTTTTTTCAAACTGCCCTTTTGAACCCACTTTGGTTCCCCCTCAATTTCGACATGTTTTTGGCTCTTCCCTGTTACAAGCACTTGGCCCACCTACACAAGTGAGTTATCATTTTTACTCGGAGACTGAGGAGAACGTTGGGTGGTAGAAAACTTGTCCCGGTGCTGTGATCCCACACAGAAATGTGGGAAAACTGTGATTTCTTAGCTAAATTTGAGGTTTGCTGAGGATCCTGGGTAAGAAAACATTGGGGGATCCACGCAAGTCACACCTCCCTGGACTCCCTCGGGTGTCTAGTTTTCAGAAATGTCTGGGTTTGGTAGGTTTCCATAGATGGCTGCTGAGCCCAGGACCTAAAACGCACGTGCCCCCCACAAAAACAGGTAGTTTTGTATTTGATAATTTTTACGTGTCCAGATAGTGTTTTGGGGCATTTCCTGTTGCGAGCACAAGGGCTACCCACACAAGTGAGGTACCATTTTTATCGGGAGACTTGGGGGAACAATGGGTGGAAGGAAATTTGTGGCTCTTCTCTAAATGTGAGGTAAATGTGTTTATTTAGACAGATTTTGTGGTTTGCAAAGAATTCTGGGTAACAGAACCTTGTGAGAGCCCCACAAGTCACCCCATCTTGGATTCCCCTAGGTCTCTAGTTTAAAAAAATGCATAGGTTTGGTAGGTTTCCCTAGGTGCCGGCTGAGCTAGAGGCCAAAATCCACAGGTAGGCATTTTGCAAAAAACACCTCAGTTTTCTTTGGGAAAATGTAATGTATCCACGTTATGTTTTGGGGCATTTCCTGTCACAGGCACTAGGCCCACCCACACAAGTGAGGTATCATTTTTATCAGGAGACTTGAGGGAACGCTGGGTGAAAGGAATTTGGTGGCTCCTCTCAGATTCCAGAACTTTCTGTCACCGAAATGTGAGGAAAAAGTGTTTTTTTAGCCAAATTGTGAGGTTTGAAAAGCATTCTGGGTAACAGACCCTGGTGAGAGCCCCACAAGTCACTCCATCTTTAATTCCCACAGGTCTCTAGTTTAACAAAATGCACAGGTTTGGTAGGTTTCCCTAGGTGCCGACTGAGTTAGAGGCCAAAATCCACAGGTAGGCACTTTGCAAAAAACACCTCTGTTTTCTTTGGAAAAATGTGATGTGTTCACGTTGTGTTTTGGGGCATTTCCTGCTGCGGGCAGTAGGCCTACCCACACAAGTGAGGTATAATTTATATCAGGAGACTTAGGGGAAAGCTGGGTAGAAAGAAATGTGTGGCTCCTCTCAGATTCCAGAACTTTCTGTCACCGAAATGTGAGGAAAAAGTGTTTTTTTAGCCACATTTTGAGGTTGGCAAAGGATTCTGGGTAACAGAACCTGGTGAGAGCCCCACAAGTCACCCCATCTTGGATTCCCCTAGGTGTCTAGTTTTAGAAAATGCACAGGTTTGGTAGGTTTCCCTAGGTGGTGGCTGAGCAAGAGGCCAAAATCCACAGGTAGGCACTTTGCAAAAAACACCTCTGTTTTCTTTTGGAAAATGTGATGTGTCCACGTTGTGTTTTAGGGCATTTCCTGTCGCGGGCACTAGGCCTACCCACACAAGTGAGGTATAATTTTTATCGGGAGACTTGGGGGAACGCTGGGTGGAAGAAAATTTGTGGCTCCTCTCAGACTCCAGAACTTTCTGTCACCAAAATGTGAGGAAAAAGTGTTTTTTTAGCCAGATTTTGAGGTTTGCAAAGAATTCTGTGTAACAGAACCTGGTGAGAGCCCCACAAGTCACCCCATCTTGGATTCCCCTAGGTCTCCAGTTTTAAAAAAATGCACAGGTTTGGTAGGTTTCCCTAGGTGCCGACTGAGCTAGAGGCTAAAATCCACAAAAAACGCCTCTGTTTTCTTAGGGAAAATGTGATGTGTCCACTTTGTGTTTTGAGCCATTTCCTTTTGTGGGCGCTAGGCCTACCCACACAAGTGAGGTACCATTTTTATCGGGAGACTTGGGGGAATACAAAATAGTAAAACAAGTGTTATTGCCCCTTGTCTTTCTCTATATTTTGTCCTTCTAAATGTAAGGCAGTGTGTAAAAAAGACGTCTATTTGAGAAATGACCTGTAATTCACATGCTAGTATGGGCACCCCGGAATTCAGAGATGTGCAAATAACCACTGCTCCTCAACACCATATCTTGTGACCATTTTGGAAATGCAAAGGTTTTCTTGATACCTATTTTTCACTCTTTATATTTCAGCAAATGAATTGCCGTATACCCGGTATAGAATGAAAACCCACTGTAAGTTGTAGCTCACTTATTGGCTCTGGGTACCTAGGGTTCCTGATGAACCTACAAGCCCTAAATATCCCCGCAATCAGAAGAGTCCAGCAGACGTAATGGTATATTGCTTTTAAAAATCTGACATCGCAGTAAAAAGTTACAGAGTAAAAAGTGGAGAAAAACTGCTTTTTTTCACCTAATTTTCAATATTTTTTTATTTCAGTTGTTGTTTTCTGGAGATAACCCTTGTAGGATCTACACAAATTACCCACTGCTGAAATCAGAATTTTGTCTACTTTTCAGAAATGTTTAGGTTTCTGGGATCCAGCATTCGTTTCACACCCATTTCTGTCACTGACTGGAAGGAGGCTGATAGCATAAAAAAATCTTTAAAATGGGGTATGTCCCAGTAAAATGCCAATACTGTGTTGAAAAATTGGGTTTTAAGATTCAAGTCTGCCTGTTACTGAAAGCTGGGAATCTGGTGATCTTAGCACTGCAAACCCTTTGTTAATGCCATTTTCAGGGGAAAAACCACAAGCCTTCTTATGCAGCCCTTTTTTCACATATTTTTTCAAGAAAACGAATTTTCCACTGTATTTTGGCTAATTTCTTGGTCTCCTTCAGGGGAACTCAGAAATTCTGGGTACCACTAAAATCCCTAGAATTTTGGAAAACAAGGACGCAAATTTGGCGTGGGTAGCTTATGTAGACAAAATGTTATGAGGGCCTAAGCACGCCCTGCCCCAAATAGCCAAAAAAAGACATGGCACCTGAGGAGGAAAAGGCCTGGCAGCGAAGGGGTTAACCATTTTGGACAATGAGAAATCTTTTGGATCAGCAAACTTGACATACACCCCCAAGGTGTTCAGTGACAAGATAAAGATGGTGTGTTATCTGTAGTCATCCATATCATGGCTAAACTAGGTTTTAGACAGAAGTATCTATTTAATTTGCAGCTATGAATGTTTTCATCTGCGAATACTTATCATACAATAGATCTTTAATAGTCGTTATGGTTTTGAAGAATACATTTCTGACGCTAAAGATTTCAGTTAATTGTAGCTTTGAGAGTGTTAAGCCCCCCAATCATGTCAAAGGATATATCCAAAAGTTTAATAGTTGCTTGCATAGATTTGTTTCCATTTCCGGTCCATTAGGCAACCGGTACTGTTAGGTAATTTTACTTTCAATGTTTTCATGCGTCTTTTCATGCAATTTTGTATGTATTTTGTAGGCACCATTTGAGTATGTTAATAAATTGTGTTAAACCAGTGAGTGATGTAGCACCACCAATAGCTACATGATTGTTAAATATTACAAAACATATGAAATATTATTTATAATACCCCATTCAGAATACCAATGGCTTTTGAAATTGACACCGTGCAAGTTAGTGTTTTCACAAGACAAATTTGGACAATTTTCAGGCTGGGTTTCTTTCTAGGCGATCAATGTTGACAATTTTTTAATCAAAGAAACTCGAGCTTTTTAGTTTAATGTAACTTAATTGTAATTTTTACCACGCTTACGGGTCAATTCTGGGTTCCGCGGCACTAACCAGTAACATGGATCACCTAAAAAAGCACTCGCCACACCCCATTATGTTGATGAAGAATTCATAAGAGCGGCCATATATTCACGCTCAGTACCCACCCGTTCTACCAGGTAAATTAAGCTCTGCATAGTCATTTTAACAACGGGCTTTTAGCAACATATGGCAGCAGTTTAATCACTGCGTTTTTAACTTTATGCCATTTTGTGTATCCACGGGGTATCTGCCCAATAGAATGTTTATCTGCAGAAAAAGGGATGCATCGGTTTTACCATGCGTCAACAGATTCTGACTGTATCGTGAATGTACTGAGAGTTCACTGTGAGATATTGTATACATGAGCACAGAGCGTGATTTTTGTATAATGAACGGTAAACGCACAGTCAACACTTTTAAATATAGATGGGGGTTGGAGAGCAAAAACGTGTTTTCAGCTATTAAGGTCATCGTTTTACTTTCTGGGTTAAGCTGTAGTGAACTATGTGGTGGTCATAATTTTCAGTATGCTTTTATGTTTTATAAAAACACTTTTTTTAGATTTGAGGTTTGCATTTTCACTGTTTGTTGTGATGGTGTACGAATGATGGTCCACGAAGCAGGGTAAGTTGAAGTCCAATTTTGATTATATATATAATGGGATCCCACTTCTGGTACCAACCTCTAGCGCAGCTCACAACTACAACTAACTATGTTGGAACCCAAGCAGCACCAGCGCGCTGGACCGGCACGTGGAGCTCACACAAGTAATAACATTCTACATGACATGCATGTGAATAACCTAATGCATATCAAGAAACAATCACAACATCTTCCCCCTTTAGACACAACACAATAACTAAAATATAATTAACTTACGAAATAAATGCTAAACAACATGAAATACGGATGCAAAAGAGAAAGCACCATTGGAATTACTGGTTATGCTACAATGTTAATTCATGTCAAAGTCTTTGAACCTATTGGGTACCATGATTTTGCATACCGATCCGAGACAGGTAACATTTGTGCCAACTTCGTGTGCACTTGAATGTGTAGTGACCTGGGTACTATGCTGTGACACCCCCACCCCCACAGAAGACCTATGAACCTGAGTGTTTATACCTGCTCTTTCTCTACCCCTGGAACTCTCCTAATAACATCACGAGAATCTGGCATGGAAAAGTCACCCTTCTTCTTGGGAATATCCAACCACCTCGAGCACCCCACTTCATCATGGCAATGATGACCATCAGCCGCCTTAGAGTCCAATAAAATGTAGCTTGTTTAGGTGACACCTTAACCAGATGACATCTATTCCGCCATCCCTTATTATCAATCAGAACTGCACTTTATGAGACCTTGATAATCCTTTTGGGTGGCTTGAACTTGGATTCACCTTTCCAAATTCTGTAGGTTTTTTTAAATACTACCCAACCTCCCTCAATGAGCTCTTTTTCTTTGACATCATGTTTCTCATCGAACCATTCTTAGGCATATTTTTGTTGAGGTTGGACCTTTAACCTTACCTTCTTGTGTACATACTTTTCTCAAACCTTAAATGTGACCTTTCCTTTTCAACCAGTCAGGACATAAAATGGATCTTGGTCTTCTTTTTCTTAACAATATAAACAGAGATACCCCTATACGTCAATACCTGTGGTCAAAGCAGTTTGGATCCCTTCCTTCAAAAGCCTATTCCTCCTCTCGACCAAACCATTGGATGTAGGTGAGTATAAGGCTACCTGAAGATGTACAATATTGTGACACTCAATGAATTGTTTCATTACCGATGAAGTAAAATGTGTACCATTATCAGTGACAATAGTTGAAGGTACCCCTTTCACTTAGAAAATCGTCTTCAAAAATTAAATCACATAGTATTAGGACTTTTCACAAACTTAAAATACACCCATTTTGATAAGTAGTCTATTAGAATATTTAAAATATTTTTATCAGGGGTTACCATCTCGAAAGGGCCTGCAAAATCTAATGCTATCTTGTCTTATGGTTTCTCAGGCAAAGGAACCATTTGCAAAGGTGACTCCACAATTTTCCAAGGTTTATCAGAGTTGAGACACCCTTTGCACAGATTGATATATTCAGGCACATGACTGTTCATTTAAGGCCACCAGTAATACTGCTTGAAGTGTTTGCATGTACCACCAATGCCCAAATGCCCGTCAAGTGCCAGTGTAATGAGTTTGAGTCTAATGTCAGAAGGAGGAACACAAAAGTCTTGGCGCATCGAGCAGTCATTTCCAATAGCAAGTTCATCTGAAATGTTAGCATAAGCCTTCACCCAATATCTAATTTTTTTTGTTTGAGACCATCCTTTCATCACTTGTTGGATTACTTTAGTTAAATTTTGATCACGATCAAGTGCTTGTACCCAATACGACTTGGAAATACTCCCTCCTTATGCTAATAAGTCTTCTGGTGATGCTACCATGCATTTAACATCATCATACTCTTGTGTTAATGTTTCATCAACTTTTACCAACATTCTGGAAAGCAATCAGCCCTACTGTTTTTACTCCCAGGTATGTATTTGATAGTGAAGTTTGACTCTTTTAGTCGAGATAATAGCTTAACCAATCTGGCTGCTGTTCTACCTGTGCCATCTCCATTCAACAAATAAATAAGGGGTTCATGGTCTGTAAAGATTTCGAACATTGCCCTCCACAAGAACGTTTTCAACTTCTCTTCAGCCCAACAGTATGTAGGTGCCTCACACTCAATGGAACTGTATTTTACGTCAGGTTGTTTCAAAGTTCTTGATATAAATGCCACAGTGCATTCTTTGTTCCTCATCCATTGAGACAGGACAGTGCCCAGTCCAATTTAGCTGGCATCCACTGTTACAAAGCACTTGTTGTCTTGATCAGAAGGGGCTAAAGCTTATTGTAAATCCTGTGGGGTGTTGTGGAATTTTATGTGCAGATGTAGTTTAGTCGACATTGCATATAGGAATGCATTAAAGAACCGTGAAAGTGCACTTTGTGATACACCTCCAGCTGCTGCAATGACCCCTTGATAGCTTCCTGACGCTAAGAAGTGCAGGGAGCATAATACCTGCACATGAGTGGGTATGGCATTGGTTCTTTCTGTATGTCGCTGCAGTAGGGGTTGGAAATCAGAGTTCAACCTGTACTTGTCAAAAATCTCCTCCTCTGTCTGATAAAATAGGGTAATGCGCACTCTAAAAATTTGCTGCTGTCTCCTCCTCCCTCTCCTCAAACCTGCCAGGATCCTCCTCCTCCTTGCCATGATGTAGAGTGCAGCCATTGTTGATAAGGGCTGGTGCATTCTGGCCTCTTTATATAGGTTGCACCTGTTTACCACCTGATTTCAATTCATGGTAAATTGCACATGCAAAAACCCATTTTGGGACTAATCGCAATTTGGGAATGCTTCATACATTGTATGTCACGATTCACCCTTGGCTTACCGTCCGGATCAGAGGGGGATGGTGTGTGACCTCGGTTCTTATAGGTCTTACTCTGACCGAGGTAGGGGCGACTCCTTCCAGTAGCCACGGTGCTGTTGACAATAATACGCCACCACAGTCCGTGGCCTCCAGAAGGAGTCCCAGAGGAAAAAACCCCAAGGGGAAAAACCTCCAACAGGAACTCCCTGGAACAGAAAGGAGGACACAAGGAATTAGCACTTAGAGTCCTGGAAATACTGGAAAGCAGAGGAAAAAACAGGAACAACTGGAGTCCAAGTGAAGACCAGCTGGAGCGTGACCACCACCGCAGAAGTGTTGCAACGCAATGAGAAGAAGAATTGATTCCCCTTATATACCCCTAGACAGGAAGTGGTAGACAGGAAGAAGTAACACCACCATCTTGGATTGGGAAGGGGCTATAGCAACAGATAGGAACAGATGCCATAGCAAAAGGGGAACAGATGCATGCAGGGAAAAAAGAGAGGTGAATGGTGTGCTGGGAGGGAGAAGGCATGGCTCCACTAGCCAGAAAGAGGAAGAAAAGAAAGCCCTGGAATGGGGCACCCAGTAAGTGTGGGAATCGAGGTGGGGGGCGCGTACACCCCACGACAACACTCGCGCTGAAAAAAGGGAGCGCGGAGCACCACATTGTATTGCAATTGGTTAATTGCGAATCGCAGTCTGTGATTCTCAATATCTAGTCGCAATTTTAAGGAATCACTATTTTAGCGATCCCTTATAATTGCACTGCAAATGCCTTTCATACATCTTGAAAGGTGATTTTGCATTTGCAAACAGTGGAATTTACTGATTCGCACCATTTGCAAATGAAAAATCCTTTGATACATCTGGCCCTTTGTCTTTAGTAGATACAGCATTAATGTGTTCTTCTTCTGAACATGAGTAGATATTGGTGTGTGAACTAGTTGAGGCTTCCATAACCATCAGCTTACTAGATATAGAACATTCTATGGCTTTTGCAAGATCAATAATTTCAAGCAAAGTAGGATCTTTGTTACTCAAAAGCTGTTCTTGAACTTTCTTGGAGTGACATGCAAACACAAATTGATCTCTGATATAGATGTCCAACGCGTTGCCAAAGTTAAAAGTGGAAGCCAACTGTCTAAGGCCAGAGGTGAACTCTTCAATTCTTTCTTCGGGTGATTGCTTCCTCTTGAAAAAAAAAATCTCTCAAATAATTCCACAGAAAATTTGTTACGCAGAAGTACAACAGCTTCTGAGTACTCATTCAGACATTCACCATTGCCTCCCTGTGCTGTCCTTCATGACCCAGGCGGCTGAATAACAAAGCAGCTTTCCTTATAGGCTCAAAGTTGGTGGCATCCATAATGACTAAATAATTTTCAAAGATGCAGATCCAATGTTTCCAGGCGATAGGAGGTTTCCCTGGACTTTGCAGAAAAGGTGGAATTTGAATGGGCAACTGTACAGTATAGTGAGTTCACTATCTAGAAATAATTCAGTCAAAAATGTGAACGAAGCAGGAAAGAAGAAAAAACCAAATTAAGTATTTTAATCGTGAATTTTCTATTTGTATTACAGTTTTGTGCTCAACAAGGCAGTAATAGCTCTTGTTGACTTTGCGATGGACAAACAGTTTTGAATACGATGATGGAAACTCAGTGGTTAAACTCATAGCCACTTATCAGCTAAGTGTACGAGTTACACTGACATTTAATGTTAAAACAGTGATATCACCCCAAACTAAGATGGCCCTCTGTACATGCCGTAATGACGTGCATATTGTGAGCGTCTGTGGACTTGCGCTCCAAAAAAATGAGATGCACGTGCCGAATCCTGCATGTGGCCTGGAATGGCAGCACAGCTTGCGCATGGCGCCAACAGTAAACAATGTCACCGCACCTAAAACGAAATGCCAGTCACTCCAAACCTCCTTTTCTTCTTGCCGATCCTCCAACAAAGCGGGAAGATGCAGCTCGACTCCAAGGGCTGCAGGGTGCGGCTTCAGTGACAGTGAAAGACTATTACATTGATCCAAAACATATTACTGGGTCGTTGGCTCCTGGGAAAAACCATGCTTGCCAAATGTAAAAATGATGGTCCAGGAAGCAGGGTAAGTTGAAGTCCAATTTTTATTATATTTATAATGGGTGCCCACGTCTGGTACTAGCCTCTAGCGCTGCTCACAACTCCGACTAACTGCTTTGGAATCCAAGCAGCACCAGCGCGCCGCTCCAGAACTTGGAGATCACACAAGTAATAATATTCTACATTACATGCACATGAATCACCTAATTCAAATGAAGAAATACTCACAACATCAACACTATAGGTGGTCCAGTTAATATGTTTTGCGTCACATAAGGTTACATCAAGCAAGAGGCACTAGAACTGGCAAAAGTGAGTCCAATTGTCAGGTATAATTGGAGATGTGTCTTGCATGGAGTGTTCTGATAGGACATTTTTCATTTTTCATAATACAGTTACCCCTGATGAAGGGTTTGACCTGAAATGCATTGGATTTATGACACAATTGTTGTTTCACGATGATCTCCGCAATAAGTCTGTAGCAGTATCTTGCATGAATTTGGAATATTGGAAACAAGACGTCTTCATTTAAGTGATTGATGCATCAGAAACCAGACCTAGGACTATGGCCCTCATTACAACATTGGCAGTAAATGCCGCTTACCGCCGTGCAGAAGACCGCCAACACACCGCTGCGGCTGCGGAATTCCGCCACAGCTATTACGACCCACAGCTCAGAACCCGCCAAAATCTAGACACCCACACAAGTCCACCACACCAAAGGTCAGTGATAAACTGGCAATACAAAAACCTTCACCGTCACGCCAACAGGAATACGCCCACACTATCACGACCCACGAATCCACGTGGCAGTCTTTCAACCGCGGTATTCCATAGGCGGTACACACCGCCGCACTCAAAATACACACACATTTACAAAACACTACCACATTGGACAAATCAAAATACACATACCTGATACACATACACACACCACTCCCACACACCCAATACAATATAAAACACCCCCCCACATTACCCACAAACCCTTACTACCCAAAAATTTGGAGAAGGCCAGAGAGACAGCAAAGCAAAGACAACACCAGCATACAGAGGCACACAACCCCATCACACATCCACGCACAAAACACCACACACCCCTAAAGATCACCCCACACATCACAACACACACCACCTCACACATCACCCACACCACCCCATAGCACCGCAAAGACACCCCAGGGTTTTCTGAGGAGGAGCTCAGGGTCATGGTGGAGAAAATCACCTGGGTAGAGCCACAGCTATTCGGATCACAGGTGCAGCACACCACCATAGCTAGGAAGATGGAGCTATAACGCAGAATCGTGGACAGGGTCAACGCAGTGGGACAGCACCCAAGAACATGGAATGACATCGGGAAGAGGTGGAACGACCTACGGGCAATTATCACACAAGGTCCTACACAAGAATGTAAGCACTGGAGTACAGGGTCACCCACCCATTGCACACCATGGCACACACAGATGCAATAATCATGCCTTTACACCCCTGCAGGACCCCTACCCAACGTCACCGGACAGGAGGTTCCAGACATGTCCACTCCACCCACATAAGAGGCCCACAGTGATGACAGCAGCTCTGTCCAACTGGATCTAGATCACCAGCCCGGCCCATCTGGGACCTCGGGACAGTCGGTTCCCATGACACAGTCACAGGCCACCACAGAGCCTCCCCCTCAGGAAACACCAGCACAGCACCCACCCAGCGGGCCCATCCCTCTGTCCCCAGGACACGTCAAGAAGCAGTGTGTCCACCACTACAGGGAACCCAGGCTAATCCACCACCCCAAGAACAGCAGGGACCCGGGGGCAGTGGTAGTGGGCACACGGTTCAGGGGACAGAGGCCCAGGAAAACCGGGGATCTGGGAGGGCTGCTGTGCGACAGGGGGAGGACAGGCCAAGGGAACCCACTCTCCACGAGGCCGTCTCCAACATCATGGGAGCCTACCATCATTCCCAGGAGACGATGGCAACGGTACTGGCCAAGTTTCAGGAGACCCAGCGGCTGCAGGAGGAACAGTATTTGGGGTTCAGGGAGGAACTCAAATCCATCATTACCACCCTGGGCACCAATGTAGGGGTGCTGAAGGACATCGTGAACACCAGGAGTGGCACAACAAGGGGCCCCTGACACTAGCCTGGACAATGAACTGCCCACCACCTCCGCCAGCGCTAGTGGACAGGAGGCACCGCCACAGGACCACGACACCAGCACCCCACCCCCTGCAGATGGAGAACCACCCCGCAAGCGGTTCCTGAGATCCAGGACAAAGACAGAGAACAATGCCAAGACCCCCACCAAGAAATGAGACCACCCTGATTGTCATCCTTCTGTCTCACTTTGTCACCCTGTCCATCCTTAAACTACCCTAGCTCCACTTCCTATGCCCCTTTGGACAATGCACCTGTGAGACAAATAGAACGGACTCTGCCATGGACATTCCTCCACCATCACCCCTGACCATTTTACAACCCCCTCCACTAATTTGCACTTAAATAAACACCCTTGAATCACAAAACAATCTGGAGTCAGTCTGTGCTTTCACAAATGTGTATTTGCTATAACTAAGGAAAATACCAATGTCCATTGTATTGCCAACATACCTATGTCACACAGCTCTAGTTCATGAGGTAACATAGCAGAGGTCACACAGTGGGACCCACATCTGTGAAAATCGAAAGGGAAAGTGACAAATCAGGGTCCATACACTGGGTGAAAGTGACAGACAGATGAGAGGTCGAACAATTTTATCAGATGTAGGAGGCAGTGAGGTCTTCTTACCTGTGTCTCACTGGATGTATTGATGGATCACGCTGTTTCTGTTGTCTATGTCCTCTTCTTCTGCCTCCTCTTCTTCACTGTCCACAGGCTCCACAGCTGCCACAACACCTCCTTCAGGACCATCCTCCTACAGAAAAGGCACCTGTCGTCGCAAAGCCAAGTTGTGCAGCATACAGCAGGCCACGATGATCTGGCACACCTTCTTTGGTGAGTAGTATAGGGAACCACCTGTCATATGGAGGCACCTGAACCTGGCCTTCAGGAGGCTGAAGGTCCTCTCTATAACCCTCCTAGTTCGCCCATGTGCCTCATTGTAGCATTCCCCTGCCCTTGTCCTGGGATTCCTCACTGAGGTCAGTGACAGGTTGGGGTAGCCAGAGTCACCTGCAAATGTCGAGGAACAACTGTTAAACACACACTAACCCTTAGGGACAACTCCAGACCCAGACAACTATTCACACTGTATAGGGTCCATGTCCTCACCTAATAGCCACACACGGTGCCTCTGGAGTTGCCCCATCACATAAGGGATGCTGCTATTCCTTAGAATATAAGCGTCATGCACTGAGCCAGGAAACTTGGCGTTCACATGGGAGATGTACTGGTCGGCCAAACACACCATCTGCACATTCATGGAATGGTAACTCTTCCGGTTTCTGTACACCTGTTCACTCCTGTGGGGGGGAACCAAGGCCACATGTGTCCCATCAATGGCACCTATGGTGTTGGGGATATGTCCCAGGGCATAGAAGTCACCTTTCACTGTAGGCAAATCCTCCACCTGAGGTAACACGATGTAGCTGCGCATGTGTTTCAGCAGGGCAGACAACAGTCTGGACAACACGTTAGATAACATTGGCTGGGACATGCCTGATGCAATGGCCACTGTTGTTTGAAAGGACACACTTGCCAGGAAATGGAGTACTGACAGGACCTGCACTAGAGGGGGTATCCCTGTGGGATGGCGGATAGCTGACATCAAGTCTGGCTCCAACTGGGCACACAGTTCCTGGACTGTGGCACGATCAAGTCTGTAGGTGACTATTACATGTCGCTCTTCCATTGTCGACAGGTCCACCAGCGGTCTGTACACTGGAGGATGCCGCCATCTCCTCACCTGCCCCAGTGGACGAGCTCTATGGATGAGAACAGCAATCAGAGGGTCAGCCAACACTGAGGTACGAAATAAACAACTTTATTGCACACATTTGTCAATCCGCTATGTGCCTGTCTTAGTGTGTATGCAAGGCCTAGATATGTGTGACACATTTAAAATTCATGCCATGGGGCCCCTGATATGGTGGCTGCCTGACCTGTAATGTGGGACAAGGGGATATGAGGTAACATCGCTGGCGTTGTACACCGTCGCGGTAGGCGGTCAAAGACCACGGCGCACTCCTGCTTTGGTTAACATTGGACCCTATGGGTCCCAGGAGGCAATGACGATGTATGCCGACGGTGACGGTACGCACTGCCGTGGACGTGACCGCCATTTTCTCTCTGTTCACTCACTTGATACTTGATCTTCGACAGGAGAGGACCTACACTGCAAGTGCTTCTGTGACCTCAGTCTGGAAGCGACAATGGCTCAAGTGTCTGGGGAAAGGGCCCCTGCCTTCACATCGGAGGAGTTGGACAAACTAGTGGATGGGGTCCTCATACAGTACACGCTACTCTACGGTCCTCCAGACAATCAGGTGAGTACACTGTGAGCATGCTGTATGGGCAATCCCTGTTTGGAGTGGTGTGGATAGGAGATGGTGGGGGATGAGGCATGCATGAAACAACGGTGAGTGGATGTGCTTCAGGGCAAGTGTGGGAACATGGGCCAATGACTGTGATGGTCCAGACGGTTATAGTTTTTCCTTTCCCCCTGTACTATTCCTGTAGGTCAGCACCCAACAGAAGAAGGATATTTGGTGTGCCATCGCCAAGGACGTCCGGGCCCTGGGGGTCTACCACAGACAGAGCACCCACTGCCGTAAAAGATGGGAGGACATTGGCCGCTGGAGCAAGAAGATGGCGGAGGCCCAGCTGGGGATGGCCTCCCAACGTGGGAGGGGTGCTCGTTGCACCATGACCCCCCTGAGGTTCCGAATCCTGGCGGTGGCATATCCAGAGTTGGATGGGCGCTTGAGGGCATCACAGCAGCCACAAGGAGGTGAGCACTGTCACATCCATCTGATTCAGCACGCATTGGAGGTGTCTGGGTGGGAGAGGTGGGCTGTGGGTTCCCCTAGGCCAGGGCGAGTTTTGCAGTCAAGGTCCCTTTGTGAGGCAGGCTATGTCGCACCCCACCCCACCAATATTAAGAGCCATCTACCCCTAGTCAGGCTCCTGTGACTTCCATGTGTGCAGCAATCAGGCATAGGCCTTGTACCCCATGTCCCTGTGATTGATTAGGGAACTCTAAGTGCATGATGTAGTGCAGAGGGCTGCTGTGTCTGTATTGTCCGCCAACGGTAGCGGTATTGCATGCACTGAATATGTCTTTCTACTTTCTTTCCCCCCCTATTTGTGGTCCCCCTGTTCTTGTGTGCATTAGCATCATCAGGCGGAGGAACTGTGCCACCGGAGCAGAAGAGAGCTGCATCCCACATGGCCCTGGAGGGCGAGACTACGGACTCAGAATTCACCTGTTGGACTGAGGACGAGGGGAGCTCCACGGCAGGGACAGGAGCTGAGACCAGCGACACCGACTCCTCCTCTGATGGGAGCTCCCTTGCGGTGGCGGGCCCCTCTGTCCCCACCGCATCTACAGGTTCAGCCGCCACCCCCCTACCAGCACCGCCTTCCCAGCAGCCCCTTAGCTTGTGCCCCGGGGCCGCTCACCCAGAGGGTGGGCATCTCCTTCGCCCCAGGCACCTCAGCCCCTGCCAGCCCTGCTGCCCTCAGTGAGGAGGCCATTGACCTCCTCAGATCCCTCAATGTTGGGCAGTCTACCATTCTGAATGCCATCCAGGGTGTAGAGAGGCACTTGCAACAGACAAATGCATACCTGAAGGGCTTTCATTCTGGTCAGGCAACCCAACAGCGAGCTTTTCAGACTCTGGCCTCAGCACTGATGGCAGCCATTGTCCCTGTGTCCAGCCTCCCCCCTCCAACTTCCTCCACCCAGACCCAATCCCCAGTACCTCAGCCTATCCCAAGCACACCATCAGACCAGCATGCACACACCTCCACACACAAGGGTAGCTCTGGCAAACATAAGCACCACACATCCCACAGGCACTCACACAAGCATCATACCCATGCAGACATACCAACAGCCACTGCCTCCACTGTGTCCTCCTCCTCCACGTCTCCCTCCTCCCTCCCTGTCATGTCTCCATTCACACCTGCATGAACTACATCTTCAGCCACTACCTCCATCACCAGCACGCCCATCACCACACACCGCTCATGTGCACTCACCACCCCCACTACCATTCACACATCCCCTGTGTCCTCTCCCAGTGTGTCTGTGAGCCCTCCTCCCAAACTACACAAACGCAGACACACACCCAACCAACAGCCATCCACCTCACAACAGCCTCCAGCCCATGCACCTTCACCCAAAGTCAGCAAATGAACACCTCCTACAACCACTACCTCTTCCTCCACTCCCAAACCCCCTCCATCTACCCGGCCCAATGTGTCTAAAAAACTTTTCCTGTCAAACCTTGACCTCATCCCTTCACCTCCCCCACCCCTTCCGTCCTCTAAGGCCCGCCTTTCCAGGTCCCAACCCAGCACCTCAGCCACCACATCACCATGAACAATGGTGCCAGCAGTAACCAGCTTCTGGAGTGCGTCAAGCAGCAGGGCAGCCAGTGCCCCAAAGAGCCAGGCCAAGGACATTCCCCCACTTCCAAAAAAAAAGAAGTTGCCCACAGCCCGGAGGGAGAAGGCCAAAACACCTGCCACCAAGGGCTCAGCCCGGACAACAGTTGGGAGTGGCGAGACAGCTGCACCACCACCCAAGGTGGGGAAGGGCCAGAGAAAGAAAGGAAAGTCGCCGCCAACCTGCAACGCGGACAAGACCGCCTCCGGCACCGCCACATGCACCGCTGCTACGGGCACCACCGTTCATGGCACCGCCGCCAGCAGCACGCTCAGTGAGCCCCCCACCAGCACCGCCGCTCGGGACACCGCCACCAGCAGCACGCTCAGTGAGCCCCCCACCAGGACCGCCACCCAGCACACCGCCGCCAGAAGCACGCTCAGTGAGCCCCCCACCAGCACCGCCTCCAGCAGCACGCTGAGTGAGCCCCCCAGCAGCACCGCCGCCCAGGACACTGCCGCCAGCAGCACGCTCAGTGAGCCCCCCACAAGCACCGCTGCCCAATGAGTGCCGCAAGCACTGCCGCTACTTAGGCCGCCGCCAGCACCGCCAGCGGCCACGCCACATCCTATGGCAGTGGCACCACCGCAGACATGGCTGCCATCCCCAGTGGTCAGTCGCACGAGGGTGGTGTTCAGTTCCAGGGGCCTGGACAGCTTCCATGTTGACCCACCGTCAGTGGAGTGTCAGATCCACTACCTCAGTCTTTGGCACGATGAAGCACTCTGGGCACAGAGCCCCCTCTAGAACCAGTGGAGAATGACATCCACTACCTCTACCCTTGGCAGGATGAAGCACTCTGGGCACAATGCCCCCTCCAGAACCAGTGGAGAATGACATCCACTACTTCAGTCCTTGGCAGGATGAAGCACT
This sequence comes from Pleurodeles waltl, assembly GCF_031143425.1. Taxonomy (NCBI): domain Eukaryota; kingdom Metazoa; phylum Chordata; class Amphibia; order Caudata; family Salamandridae; genus Pleurodeles; species Pleurodeles waltl. The sequence goes on from NC_090438.1 coordinate 527,167,039, forward strand.
CTGGGCACAAAGCCCCCTCCAGAACCAGTGGAGACTGTTATCCACTTGAGAGACTGTGACTTTGCACTCCCCAGGATACAGCAGGGGGCAACCCACCCACTGGAGAGACTTGAGAGACTGTGGCTTTGCACTCCCCAGGATGAGGCAGTGGGCAAACCACCCACTGGAGAGACTTGAGAGACTGTGGCTTTGCACTCCCCAGGAGAAAGCAGTGGGCAAACCACCCACTGGAGAGACTTGAGAGACTGTGGCTTTGCACTCCCCAGGATAAAGCAGTAGGTATGGAGCCCCCTTGTGGAACTGGTGTCGTGCCCTCATCTGGCTGAGGTGCCCCCCTTCCCTTCCCCCTGAGGTGCCTGTTCTGTTTCGATCTAATTCCCCATCAGTGTTCTCTCCGTTTGGATCGGGTATTGAGTGTGGACCTCGCCCATGCATTTTGGGCCCAGTGGTCCACAGACTATGTAGGTGCAGTACATGGACTTGAATTCTTGGTGTACATATTTGTTAATAGTGCATATATATTTTTGACTAATGGCTTTTTCCTGATTACAATCGTTCACCTCATTTCCTTTTGTCCTTGCGTTCTTCCGGGGGGGGGGTTGGAGGATGTGAATGTAATGTTTCAGCATGTATTGGTGTGTGTGTTGTTGTGTGTGAGGGTGGGGGTGTTGCGTGTTGCATGTGTGTGTCACTCTCTTTTCCCTCCCCCCTCCCCTGTGTCGTAGGTGCAGTACTCACTGTGATCGTCGCCGTTGTCGGTCGTGCTCCTGGTAGAGGAGCAGGAAGACAATTGCGGGTAGAATTTGGAGTTCCAGCTCCATGGCGTCCTGGTTCCTCGTGGGGTGTGTAGAGGTGAGAGTTTTCTCTTCCAAGTCCAGTTTCTGCTGTGTTTTTGTTTGTGTTGAATCTGCCCCAGAAAAGGTGGTGGATTGGCCTCTCATAATGGTGTGGACTGTACATTGTCTTCTGCCTGTCTGTTGGCGGTGACCGCCATGCTGTTTGTTTGTACCGTTGTGGGGGTCGGAGTGTTAAAGTGGCTGTCTATGTTGGCGGTTTCCGCCGCGGTCATAATTCCATTTTTTTTACCACCGGCCTGTTGGCGGTCTTACTGCCACTTTAACACCGACCGCCAGGGTTGTAATGAGGGCCTATATGTTTTGAATGGGCAGAACATTGGCACTTTTACAAAAAGTGCTTTCCAAGCAGCTGTGATCATTTTGTTTATTTATTCAACTGCCTGAGCTTGAACCTTCAGAGTCACACTCATGACATTGTTTCCATTTAAAATGTCTTAGATAACTAGATATTTCATGGTGTTTGTCATTCTCTGTCAGAAGTACAGGTAGGAGGCGGGCAGCCAAGAGGAATGCATTGCAGTTTCAGTACCCTCCCCTTCAATTATTAACTTTGTATTGCAGAGTGCAGATTTGTGTTTGTTTGGGAGCAGCATTGGATGCCCAGGGATACACTAAACTACATGGATTTTCAGGTCTGCTTGTGCAACTGTTGCCTGACTGTATGTGATCAATAAAAAGATCTTTGAGTACTAATGAGAGATGCGCTTAGTCTCCATCACATGTTAGTTCCCCTGAGTACAGGATTTGATTCAGCCAAATTTGTGAGCTTTTACTAAAAAATGTGCTTGTATTGCACTTTTTGGCTTGTGGAAAAGCTTATACTCTATACAGCAGAGCTGAATTGGTTAAGGTGGCAAGTAAAAGATTGTGGAGATAGGCCTAATGTGTTCATTATGACATGTGATGATAAAGGCATTAGGCCTGACATATTTTTTGTGAATACATATTCTAAAGTCACTAGGCATCTAAGTGTGGATTGTTATTACTATATACTAAAGTATACCAACATATATTTTATTGCTTTTATTCACATAGTGTCATGACATACAAGGGTTTTGGCTTTGGCCTCCCACTCATATAAACCATGAGAGTTCTCACTGTGATGATTATTGTTAGGCCCTGTTGAATTCAGTCATGTATTTTTTGCAACCTGTATTTTTCCACATCTTTGTAATTGTATAGCTGTAAATATGGTGATTGCCAGTTTATGTGCACTTGAATAGGCCAGTGTTGGGTGTTATGCCGTCAGTAAAAGGTAAATACTTTTTTGGGTCATTGAGAGAAGTCATATCATATTTAACAGGTGTGATATGTTTATTATGAAATGTTATAACAAAGCATGTAGGCCTGACCTACTTATTTTGAAAAAGCATATATTTAAGACAATGGGGGTCATTCTGACCCCGGCGGGCAGCGGGCACCGCCCGCATGGCGGGAACCGCCATATGGCCGCTCCGCGGTCGAAAGACTGCTGGGGCCATTCCGACCATCCCGCTGGGCCGGCGGGCGCTAACATTGTTAGCGCCCGCTGGCCCAGCGGGAAGGCGGCCTGCAACACTGAAGCCGGCTCCGAATGGAGCCGGCGGTGTTGCAGGTGTGCGACGGGTGCAGTTGCACCCGTCGCGCTTTTCACTGTCTGCTAGGCAGACAGTGAAAAGCATGCTGGGGCCCTGTTAGGGGGCCCCTGCACTGCCCATGCCAGTGGCATGGGCAGTGCAGGGGCCCCCAGGGGCCCAGGACACCCGTTCCCGCCATCCTCTTCCTGGCGGTGAAAACCGCCAGAAACAGGCTGGTGGGAAGGGGGTCGGAATCCCCATGGCGGCGCTGCTTGCAGCGCCGCCATGGAGGATTAGCCCAGCCGGGGGAAATCCGGCGGGAAACCGCCTGAATCGGTTTTCCGACCGCGGCTTTACCGCCGCGGTCGGAATGGGCTTTGAAGCACCTCCAGCCTGTTGGCGATGCTTCAGTCATCCGCGACCGCCAGGGTCAGAATGACCCCCAATATTAGATAATAAAATAAGATATTTTGTTTCATGGAATTTCACAGATTACTATTGCAGGCAAGTTGTTTGGTTTTGGTGATTCACCTGAACAAACCACCATGACAGAAGATATGCACTACAATAATCCTTGTTAGGCTCTTTTTGTAACAATAGTAGTTTGCTTTGCCAACCAAAATGTTCTATACATTTGTACTTTACTGAGAGTATGTTGCATGTTTGCCTTGTAGAAAGTTTGCACTGAGTAGGCTTGAGCTTTTTTGTGACGTGACAGTGATAAGGCTGTAGGCCTGATTGCTATGAAGAGACAGTAGGTCTGACATACTGATTGTGAAAAGCATATGTTAAAGCCATTTAAGGGTGAATTGTTATCACTCTGAATTAAAGCCTACAGACAGGTTATTACATGGAATCTCACAGACTATTTAGTAGGTAAAGGTGTTGGTTTTGATTTCTCCCGTGACAAACCTTGGGTATAGACAATTTGCACTGTGAGAATCCTTGTTTAAACCATTTTAGAAGTGATAGTATTTGCCATGCCAACTGTAAGTTTGTATACATTTGCACTTCTATAACTGTATACCCGATGTTGCTTTTTGGGAATGCTCAGTGGGCATGAGTTGGTTATGGTGAAAAGAGAATTATAACAGTAGTTGGCTTCACTGGTGTGCAGGGAAATGGATTCCAGATATAGTAGGTATGGCCTGTTTATTATGAAAAGGTATTCCAAAGAGAGTAGCCATAGCTAATTTAACATGAAAAGCATATATTAATTCCAACAGGCCTCTAACAGTGGATTGTTGTCATATCGTTTTATAGACCATAGAAAGGTATTTGGTAACATGTAATTTCTGAGATTACTGTAGTAGGCAAAGATTTTGGATACACAGTCCGACAAATCCTGGGAGAAGAATTTCCCTCTGATGATTCTTGTTAAACCTATTCAGAGGGAATGCACATTGTTTTGCTACCTGTTATTTGTAGATTTATGCTTGTTTGCATGATGGTTGCCAGTTTATGCACTCTGCATTAGGCCTGTGTTGTAAACTGTGTCTAACCATTGGTAAGGGCTAGAGGCCTTATCAGTATACCGAGAAAAAAACTATATCAGATTCCTTAGGTGTGATCAGTTTATAAGGAAAAGTTATGACAAACCAAGTGGGCTGTACCTACTTATTGTGAAACATGCGTGCCAAAGGAAATATGCTTTAAAGAGTGAGTTGTTATAACTCTCTGCTGAAACCTGTAGGTAGGTGTTTTGTTACATGCAATCTTACAGATTATGTTAGCAGCCAAGGGTTTTGGTGTTGATGACAGACCCAATCAAGCTACTGAGTGTGACAATTTGCATTATGTTAACCCCTTTACTGCCAGGCCTTTTCCCCTCAGGTACAGAGCCTTTTTTGGCTATTTGGGGCAGTTCGTGCTTAGACCCTCATGACGTTTTGTCCACATAAGCTACCCATGCCAAATTTCCACCATTTTTTTCCAACATCCTAGGGATTCCAGAGAAACCAAGAGTTTGTGGATTACCCTGGAGGAGACCAAGAAATAAGCCAAAACACATCTTACATTTAATTTTCTTTTTTTTTTCTAAATGGGAAAAAGGGCTGCAGAAGATAGCTGGTGTTTTTTTTCTCCTGAAAATGGCATCAACAAAGGGTTTTTGGTTCTAAAATCACAGTCTTCCTAGCTATTAGGAACAGGCAGACTTGAATCAGAAAACCACATTTTTCAACACAATTTTGGCATTTTATTGGGACATACTCCATTTTTACTATTTTTTGTGCTTTCAGTCTCCTTCCAATTAGTGGTAGAAATTGGTGTGAAACCAATGCTGGACAGCTAAACATTTTTGAAAAGTAGACAAAATTCTGAATTCAGCAAGGGGCCATTTGTGTAGATACTTCAAGGTCTCCCTACAGAAAGTGAGAGCTAAAATAAAAATATTGAAATTGAGGTGCAAAAAGAGCCATTTCAGTCCACATTTTCTTCTATACCTTTTTCCAGGTATAGCAGATTTTTGAAAGCAATATACTGTTATGCCTGCTGGACTCTTCTGGTTGCGGGGATATATAGGGCTTGTAGCTTCATCAAGAGCCCTAGGTACCTAGAGCCAATAAAGGAGCTCCATCTTGCAGTGGGTGTTCATTGTATACCGGTTATACAGCAATTCATTTGGTGAAATATAAAGAGTGAAAAACAGGTATCAAGGAAACCTTTGTATTTACAAAATGGGCACAAGATTAGGTGTTGAGAAGCAGGGGTTATTTGCACATCTCTAAATTCCGGGGTCCCAATACTAGCATGTGAATTACAGGGCATTTCTCAAATAGATGTCTTTTTTATACACTGTCTTACATTTGGAAGGAAAAATGTAGAGAAAGACAAGGGGCAATAACATTGTTCTTCTATTCTGTGTTCCCCCAAGTCTCCCGATAAAATGGTACCTCACTTGCGTGAGTAGGCCTAATGACCGCGACAGGAAACGCACCATGGACACATCACATTTCTACATTGAAATCAGACGTGTTTTTTGGAAAGTGCCTACCTGTGGATTTTGGCCTCTAGCTAAGCTCACCTATAGAAACCTACCAAACCTGTGCATTTTTAAAAACTAGACACCTAGAGTAACTTAGGATGGGGTAAATTGTGGTGCTCTCACCAGGTTCTGTTACCGAGAATCCTTTGCAAACCTCAACATTTGGCAAAAAACACTTTTTCTGCACATTTCGGTGCGGCAAAGTTCTGGAATCCGAGGGGAGTGTAGGAGGCTGGCCTGGCTTATAGTGGGTACCTGATGGTACTTACACCTTGGCCAGGTCCAGTTATCCCTTATTAGTAGATTAGTAGTGTTCTAGCAGTTTAGGCTGATAGAGGTAGCTATAGCAGAGCAGCTTCGGCTGAACTAGGAGACATGCAAAGCTCCTACTATACCACTTATATCATATAGCACTATATCATAAGAACCACAATACTCAGAGTTACTAAAAATAAAGGTACTTTATTTTAGTGACAATGTGCCAAAAATATCTCAGATGATATACTTCCTTAGGAGGTAAGTAAAATACACAAAGTATACACACAAACCAAAATCAGGTAAGTAAACAGTTGGAAAAGTAGTGCAAACACTGTAGAATACAATAGGATGCAGGGCCTAGGGCAAACACAAACCATATACTAATAAAGTGGAATGTGAACCACTTAGGGGACCCAGGCCTAGTGTATTGTGTAGAGGGTCGCTGGGAGTGTAAGAAAACACTAAGGGTGTCTAAGATATGCTACCCCAAGACCCTGAAAAGTAGGAGTAAAGTGACCCTACTTCCCCAGAACCACTCTAAAGTCATGATAGGAGATTCCGCAAAGACCACATCTGACTGCAAAGCACTGAAGATGGATTTTTGGACCTGAGGACCTGCAAAGGAAGGGGACCAAGTCCAAGAGTCACGAAAGTGTCCACAAGGGTCAGGGGCCCACTAAACCCCAGATGAAGGTGCAAAATGTCTGCCTCCAGGTGGACGAAGCTGAAAATTCTGAAACAGCGGAAGATGCCAGGAACATCTCCTTTGTACAGAAAATGTCCCACAGCGTGCTGGAGGATGCAGAGTTGTTTCAACACAGAAAGACCACAAACAAGCCTTGCTAGCTGCAAAGGTCACGGTTGAAGAAAATGGGTGCTTCCTGGGCCCAGGAAGGACCAGGAGGTCGCCCCTTGGAAGAGGAGACAGAGGGGGCATACAGCAACACAGAGAGCCCCTGCAGAAGAAGGCAGCATTTGCAAAAGGACTTGAACACGTGTTCAAGAAAACTGAGGATGGCAGTCGCCTCAACACTACAAAGGAGGGTCCGACGAAGCCGGTGGTCAACTCAGCGAGTTAAGCAATGCAGGACGGAGTGCTGGGGACCTGGGCTGTGCTGTGCACAAAGGATTCCTTGCAAAAGTGCACAGAAGCCCTAGAAGCTGCAGTTCACACAGTACACGGGATTACTGTCTGGCATGGAGAGGCAAGGACTTACCTCCACCACATTTGGACAGATGGACCACTGGACTGTCGGGGTCACTTGGATCCAGCTCCTGTGTTCTAGGGACCAAGCTCATCATGATGCGAGGGGACCCAGAGGACCGGTGAAGCAGAAGTTTCGTGCCTGCATTAGCAGGGGGAAGATTCCGTCGACCCACTGGAGATTTCTTCGTGGCTTCCAGTGGAGGGTGAAGGCAGACAGCCCCCAGAGTATGCACCACTAGGAAACAGTTGAGAAAGCCGGCAGGATTAGGCGCTACAATGTCACTGGTAGTGTTCTTGCTACTTTGTTGCAGTTTTGCAGGAGTCCTGGAGCAGTCAGCGGTCGATCCTTGGCAGAAGTTGAAGAGGGAGATGCAGAGGAACTCTGGTGAGCTCTTGCATTCGTTATCTGAAGAGAAGCCCACAGGAGAGATCCTAAATAGCCCTCAGAGGAGAATTGGCCACTTAGTCAGGTAAGCACCTATCATGAGGGGTCTCTGACATCACCTGCTGGCCCTGGCCACTCAGAGGCCTCCATTGTACCCTCACACCTCTGCATTCAAGATGGCAGAGGTCTGGGACACACTGGATGAGCTCTGGGCACCACCACTGGGGTGGTGATGGACCGGGGAGTGCTCACTCCCCTTTCCTTTGTCCAGTTTCACACCAGAGCAGGGGCTGGGGGATCCCTGAACCGGTGTAGACTGGTTTATGTAAGGAGGACACCATCTGTGCCCTTCAAAGCATTTCCAGAAGCCAGGAGAGGCTACTCCTCTCAGGCCCTTAACACCTATTTCCAAAGGGAGAGGGTGTAACACCCTCTCTCAGAGGAAATCCTTTGTTATGCCTTCCTGGGACTGGGCTGCATGGACCCCAGGAGGGCAGAAGCCTGTCTGTGGGTTGGCAGCAGCGGTAGCTGCAGTGAAAACCCCAGAGAGCTGGTTTGGTGGTACCCGGGTTTGGCATGGGGGGACAATTCCATGACCTTAGACATGTTACTTGGCCATATTCGGAGTTACCATTGTGAAGCTACAAATAGGTATTGACCTATATGTAGTGCACGCGTGTAATGGTGTCTCCGCACTCACAAAGTCTGGGGAAATTGCCCTGAACTATGTGGGGGCACCTTGGCTAGTGCCAGGGTGCACTCACACTTAGTAACTTTGCACCTAACTTTCACCAAGTGAGGATTAGACATATAGGTGTCTTATAAGTTACTTAAGTAAAGTGTAAAATGGCTGTGAAATAATGTGGACGTTATTTCACTCAGGCTGCAGTGGCAGTCTTGTGTAAGAATTGTCTGAGCTCCCTATGGGTGGCAAAAGAAATGCTGCAGCCCCTAGGGATCTCCTGGAACCCCAATATCCTGGGTACCTAGGTGTACTAGGGAATTATAAGGGTGTTCCAGTGTGCCAATTAGAATTGGTAAAAATGGTCACTAGTCTGCAGTGACAATTCTAAAGGCAGAGAGAGCATGAGCACTAAGGTTCTGATTAGCAGAGCCTCAGTGACACAGTTAGGCACCACAAAGGGAACACATTCAGGCCACAACTATGAGCACTGGGGTCCTGGATAGAAGGATCCCAGTGAAACAGGCACAAACAATGTGACACATAAGTTAAAAATGGGGGTAACATGCCAGGCAAGATGGTACTTTCCTACAGGTAGCCACAAACGTCCTTCCTCCCAGCATTCCCCCAAGTCTCCAGATAAAAATGGTCCCTCACTTGTGTGGGTAGACCTTTTGCCTGCGACAGGAAATGCACCAAAACACAACATGGACACCTCAAATTTTCCAAAAGAAAACTGACAGTTTTTTTGCAAAGTGCCTAGCTGTGGATTTTGGCCTCTAGCTCGGCTGCCACTTAGGGAAACCTACCAAAACCTATGCATTTTTTAAAACTAGACACCTAGGGAAATTCAAAATGGGGTAACTTATGGGGCTCTCACCATGTTCTGTTACCCAGAATCCTTTGCAAACCTGGTGTCTAGTGGCTTCTGCCCCCTCAGGGGCAGATCTGTCTAATTAAAATAGGCAGATCTGCCCCCGGGGGGCAGAGAAGGCCTAATAAATAATGCCCCCTTGGGGAGTCACCCTTATCCCAGGGGTCGCTCACCTTCATTATTTATAAACAAGAAAACAAACTCCCCGGTGTCTAGTGGGCATTTCTGCAGCCCGATCGCTTTACAATCAGGCTGCAGAAATGCTCAGAAAGGCATGAATGTCTCTCTGCCTGCCCTCACCCACCAATCGGAAGAGAAATGAAAGCATTTCTCTTCTGATCGCGCTGGAAGCTGGAGGGGACCTCTGATGAGATCAGTGTGCGATTGTGTGCTTACGTCATCAGACGTCACGGGGGAAACTCCCCTTCCATCTCTGCCCATGGGAGAGAGGTGGGAGGCCCACGGGGAGAGCTAGTGCTCCCCCCATGGGTTGGGTGCAGGACGAGCTAGTCTTGTCCTTTGCACATGGCAACCGTGGTCGAGGGTGAGACCGGCTCATCCAGGGCACCCCAGCGGTTAATCCTTATTAGGCTCTGTTATAAGGGATTTTACATATTTGTTAATGTATTAAGATATACCTGATGAATGCCTTGTAAGAAGGCTCATAGCCAGCATCGTGGGTCTGAGGTGATTATGATGAGATGCCAATGATAGCAGCTGGAGGCCTGGCAGGTTCATTAAAAATATTTCTGATGCTATTGGTCTTCTATTTACCATGAAAAATTATGATGAATCCAGAAGGCCTTAAAATTGATTGTAAAAAGCATATGTTAAACCAATAGGCTTTTAAGGGTGGATTGCATTTTTCCCTTTATTAAAGCCTACCAATAGGTACATTGTTAAATTAATTGTCACAGATTACCTTTGTATGGAAGGATTTTTGGTGATGGTTACCACTTCTGACAAACCCTAGGAGAGACGATTTGAACAATAAAAATTAATGTTATAATCTCTTCTTACATGTCTGCCAGGATTCTGTAACAAAGTAAATCATTACATAATGCGTACATAAATATGTATCTTATATGTACGGAGGGCTTTTGGTTCTGCTCTGTTCTGCCATTGGTCTGCATGTTTGTCATTTACACTCTGCTTCCTTTCAGGACAGTGTACTGCATGGGTTAATGGTTCAATCCGCATCTGTCATTGCTTATTTTGCCCTGTGAATGACAGCATTTTCTGCTCATATATGTACATCCACCTGAAAACAAGTATGCTTCAGTGTCAGCACTTGTTGGCCAATCCTTTAGTTTTAGATTTTCTAATTTTATAGTTCCCCTTTCACTTATTCTCTTCTTACTTTAATATTTCTTAAGATGATAAAAATGCTCTCAAGCCAGTGATAACTGGTCATTTGCATGCCACGCATTTCATCTGCAATGTGCCCCCATCGTACGTTCCAGTTTCCTTTAAATCAGGGGACCATTGTGGAATGTTGTTGTCCAAAATTTTCCAAGGTGAGCAACAAGTTTGTTCTAAATCTCATGGCCATGCTGGAACTGCAAATCAGCGATAGACTATTTACCTCTGCAAGATGGATACCCTATGCTATGTCAGGTTACATGATTGCATGCATATGCCCATCCTGTTTAGACAACATGTAACATCTGTGTAGCATCTTCCTCAGCCTGCGTACCTGCCAATGACTAGGCCACACAGAGAGCTGAAAATCACAGTCTTTATTCCTCTATGTGTATTGGCGTACATGTGAAATCTAACATTCGAAACCAAGCTTTCATTGCATTCTATTTAAGTGATTACGTCACATTGATACACTTTCCTTCTAAATCATGCAAGACAGTACATCTTCCCCTCTGCTAAATAAAAAGTTATGTTTTTATAAAATCCTTAGACACACACATGTATATATATTGAAACATACACAACTATGGCCCTCATTACGACTTCGGCGGTCTTTTACAAAGACCACCGAAGCTGCAGGCACCAACATACCGCCAGTGCTGGTGGTATGTTTGGCGCCCTATTATAACTTTACCACTGGGCCAGTGGATGGAAACAGTGTTTCGTAATCGAGCCAGCAGCAATGTTGAGGTGCGTCGGGTGCAGCAGCACCCATCGCACATTCCACTGCCCATAATTCGGGCAGCGCAATGCGTGATGGGGCTGTGCATGGAGGCCCCTACAGTGCACATGCCAAGTGAATGGGCTCTGAGTCTCCCATACTGCCAGCCTTTCCATGGCAGTGTTTACTGCCATGAACAGGCTGGCAGATGGGGACTCATAATCCCCAGGGCAGCGCTGCTTGCAGCACTGCTCTGGCAGTTTACAACCCCCAGAACCGCCTGGACCCCCAGGCTGGCGGCAGCCTGGCGGTATCAGTGGTATTAACGTCACGGCTCCGCCACGGTCATAATGTAGCAGCAAGTACCGCCAGCCTGTTGGCAGTACTACCGCCACATTATCACCTCCCGCTGGGGTCATAATGACCCCCAATATCTCTTCAATCAATCTTCTTAGCGCACTGATCTGTTTACTAGAGGTTGTAAACAGTCATCTTCAGTGTCAGAGACTGCTAAATATGGTATGGAATTTTCACTGTGTTTGCAGAGTCAGTCTTTCTTTCACCACTTTGGGAGTCATTACGAGCCTAGTGGTTGGCGGCAATGTGGCAGTAAGTACCTCCACATTATGACATTGGCGGGTTGGCTGCACCCAACCTGCCAATGTACCACTCTGACCGCCACAGCGGTAACAACCGCCAGGCCGGACATATCCATCTCCAGCCCGGCGGCAGTCATTGTACTGCCTGCGGGATTATGACCCCGCCTACCGCCATGGTTTTCCATGGTGGTAGGCCAAATCAGTGACAGTGAATTCCTTCCCTGTCCTTGATAGGGGTCTCCCCACTTCCTCTCCAGTTACCCCCACCTCTCCAAACCCCCTCAACCCAAAATTCACGCCCCCTTCACACACACACACATCTGCACACACTTTCATACATACATGCAGACACACATTCACATTTCACAACATACACGCACTCACACGTCCGTACATGCACACACAATTTCAACACTCAATACATACCCACAATCACGCACACACATACATTCCCACACCCCCCCCACACACAAAACATCCCCTACCCTCCTCCCCTGTCAGAGACCCTACTTACCTGGATCCAGGGGGTCCTCCGGCAGGAGACGGGACGGGGTGCTGCTGCCACCAGCAGCGCATGCCAGCAGAACACCGCCAGGCCATATTATTGGTCATAATACGGCTGGCGGTTGTCTACTGGAGTGGGGCTGCTGGTGGCAGCAGGTCCACCTTATTGCCATCCGCCGGCATGGCCACAGCCGGATTTCTGCCATTCTTGTGGTGGAAATCCAGCTGTGGTCATAATACGGCAGATGGCTGGTAGCCGCGGCGACGGTCTTTTGGCGGCCGTCGCTGTGGTGCTAGGTGTTTTTTTACCACCAGAGTTAAAATGAAGGCCTTTGAGTTGAAGATCATAGAAACACAGGCCTAAAGTAAGAAGACTTCCCAGGTGCTGGGCAGTTACCATGTGTTCTTTGGTAGACATCACTTCAAATGGCTTAGCATCGTGAGGAGCATCAGAATTTATTTTGTGCATCTGTTGAGCGAAAACCAAATCTCCTTTTCTGAATGAGATATCTTTTGCACGTCACCTATTATCGGCTTAAACTTTCAATTTCTGTTTTTTAACCAAGTCCCTTTTACAATTCATGTTTAGATTTTTAACTCTTTCAGTGGTCGATTGAGGTAACTTAGTTGGAATTGCTCTCTGAAACATCGAAGTTACAGGACTTTCACCTGTGGTTGAGTGGGATGTCGAACAATAAGCTTGTAGAGTAGAATTCAATACTGTTTTCAAATAGAGCTTCTCAAGAGTTGCACTCTGCACTGCTTTCTTTAGAGTAACCTTAAAACAAATGCTCAGCAAGTTCATTGGCCTGTGGCCATAAAGATGTGATATTTTTGATGCTTTATGTTCTGATGCTCCATGAATTCTTTACATTCTTTACTATTGAAGGGTGGACCGTTGTTAGACTTTACAATGGCTGGTATGACTCATGTTGCAAAGATGCCATCAGTTTGTTTGATTACTTGTTCGTGAGTCGTGGATGAGAGATCTTCAATCAAAGGAAAACATGAGTATTCATCTACAATCACCTTTATGACGACCATTATCAAATGGACCAAAGAAATGGATGGCTATTCTCTCCCGGGCATGTTTTAGGAGTTCTGATATGTTCAAAGTATATTGAGCAACCTTGTTTGACAGGCAATTGCATATGTGACAGGCCTTGAGTTCCACTTTAACTCTTTCATTAAAGTAGGAGAACAAAACGGTCTTGGAGGACTCTCTTTGAGGCCATGATACCATGATGTCCTTCACCAGCTATTCCAGTCACTTTTTGTCACAGTCTTACCCGGAATCAGAATCCTCGACCCTCACGATATAACTCCTTCTTGAGTTATTGACAATTGATCTTTGACATTTTTGTATTTGTTTAATTCACCATCATTACTGAGAAGTCAAATGTGTTTGTTCAATTACTAATTATGTCTTTTTACTTCAGCATGTCATGATTATGGTTCATGGCAGTGACAATCTGGGCTAACGATACAGCAGCTGGTGTACTGACTTAACAATAAAATTAATGTAGGCCTCAGCCATTTAGATGGAGTACCATGAACTTGTATAAGCACTCTCAAATAGTAGTCAGCAGGATTCTGGTCTTTTTGTGGGTGATGCACAATTGCATAGAAGTATTCTTGTAATAGTAATCCCCATCATTCAGAGCGAGGAGGCATTGTGGCCTTTGGATTTCCAAGGATGGTCAGCAAAGCAGTGAAAAAGGCTTTCCATACAGGAACACACAGAAATGTTCTTTACCAGCTCTCATAATGGAGCAATAACAGTGGCAATGTCTGGTACGTATCTTGAATAGTAACTGTCCATGCCAAGAAAAGAACACACCATTGAAATATCTTGTGGGGGTTCAGCATTTGACAAAGCTTGCACTTTTTCAGGATCAGGTGTTATGCCCCATCAGCAAAGATATGGCCAAAAAATTCAGTTTTGTCTCGTTGATCTCACACTTTTCTGCATTTAATGTCACACCTGCATTACTGAGTAATTGACATATTTTGGTGCAAGCTCTATTTTGGTCCTTCTGTGTAGCTCAGAAAACTAATATGTCATTACTATAACATGCATTCACAGCAGGCTGTATCATGTGTCAAATGACGTCTTGGAAAAGTTCTGTAGCCAAAGCCACACCAAAACTAAGGACCTGATTTAGATATTGGCAGATGAGTTACTCAGTCCAAAATATAAATGCAAAAGGATATTATTTGATTTTGATTCCCATCACCATTTTTACAGAGTAACTCATCCTCCAAAATATAAATCAGGCCCTAAGTCTTTTATATAAAAAAAAAGACATGTGTAGAAAAGGTTGTAATGTACCTGCAGCTTTCTTCAAGTTCTAACTGATGATAACCTTTATTCACATCAAGCTGAAAGAAGACTTTAGCACCATTCAACTGCGTTATTATGTCAGCAATGTGCGGCCATTTATGTTGTTCTTGTTCAATTGCTTTGTTTGCCTGGCGCATGTCAACGTATATATGCAGAGCTCCTTCACTGTCCTTTTTGGGCACTACTACTATGGGAGAAACCCAATGTGTTGGACCAGTGGAATGCTCAATAATATCTCACTTGAGTAATGATTCAAGATCTTTTTCAACAGCTGCTTGTAAATTAAAAGTAACTCATGTATGTCACTGAGCAACAGGACAGACTTCTTCATTAATACTTAGCTTGACTTGCATAGTCTTTAACTTTCCTAAACCATTAAAAAACAAAGGGAATTGATTTACTATTTCATGATAAGCATTCATGCTGTAATTCACAGAAATTGGTCCCATGTCAGCAGCCATGTTGAAACTGAGCAAGCAAGCATTTGCAACTGTACATTGAAACACTTAAATTGGTGCTTATACAATCATTTTCTTGTGTTTCACTGTCGCTATAAATTAACCTTTACTCCTCATGGGCCTTGATCCAACTCAAGTATACACTTTGGCCTTATACTGCACAAGCCATGGTAATGGAGACAGTTCATTGTATTTCTCTTCAGGCATTATATTTATTGAGGCACCACTGTTGATAATGAAAGTTATTGAACAATCATTTATTTTCAATGTAATCTTTGGACAGTGTTTGTATGATTTTGTTGCATTGCCAAGTAAAATTTTCTTTACTGACTTTTTTGTTCTCATGCGATATAGTACAATCACTATCTTCACTTTACTTCTTATTGAGGTGGAAGAACTGTTTGACAGTGGTTTAAATGATGATCAACTTAGTTTAGTATCAATTTACTCAACTAATGTCACCACTTGGCCTTGTGGAAATGGGTAGAACGTTGTTTCTGTAACATTCTGGCAGCTATTTTGTCATCGCGCCATGACACACTTACTTTTTCCTTCGCTCCACACATTGTCACAAAATGGTTCTATTTACCATAACCTTTCATTGTCTGTCCAATGGTGAAACACTTTCCTTTGTGTGGAAATTAAAATCCATATCAAAACCACAACTATTTTTTTCATGTATTCATCACTTTCTGTCCTTCAGTCTTTTGTTTCTGATTACTTCTCACATTCATGGTTGACTCACTCAGGGCACCTCAGGGCTGTCAGCAGCTTGTTTCTCAACACTTTCCTGAGCTCTGGCAGTCGTCAACACTCATTCCAGACTAGAAGTTTCTCTCAGCATTTGTCTTTTGAATGAATCAGACAAGCATCCATCGATAACTCTAAGCTGCATGGTTTCTTTATCAAAAAATTCATTGAACATACAGGGCCTGATTACAACTTTGGAGGAGGTGTTACTCCGTCCCAAAAGTGACGGTAAAGTGACGGATATACCACCAGCCGTATTACGAGTCCATTATATCCTATGGAACTCGTAATACGGCTGGTAGTATATCCGTCACATTTGGGACGGATTAACACCTCCTCCGAAGTTGTAATCAGGCCCACAGTGTCTGTTGAGTGTTTTGAGTCCTTCCACAGATTCATTGATTGTTTCACCAACTCTTTGACGTTCTTGACTGAAAAGCTTATCATTCATAATCAACGTTTGGTACTGGATTGGACTTAATCTTAATCTGACGGTATGTGACTTCTTTGTCAGTTTTCGTCATTTTCTTTATGACTTCTTTCACACAATCATAAACAAGATTTTTGTGATATTTGATAACCTTTCTGTTATCTGGCTCTTCAAGTGCATCAATGAAATCTTCAAATGTCTCTATCCAGGCAGACCATCTATCACCAATATTTTCCTTTATTGTGGTATCAAAAGGTAGTGGTAGTTTCAGGGAGGCAGCAGCATTATTGACAAGTTTGAAACTTACTGATGTCAGGATCTGAGCTTTCTCTGCCTCCATGCTCAGTGACCAGGATCAGTTCTATTTATACCCCTACCTTGGCCCTGCGATGGACCTGCCTCAGGGTCATCCTTGATGGGCTCCATTGGCAGAACAGCCTTCTGCCAAATTTCTGGCCTCTTTAAATATGAACCACTCCGTAAACACAACCCCTGATATTTCTCTTGGTGGTACCATCAACCGTGATGTGATGACTTTGTCTACTTGGTTCAGGTGAGGAAATGACCCTTTTGCGTATATGACTGATTTTATTCTCAGTCTCTTTTTCCGCACCTTCTTGATCTTTGCTTTGCAGTGCTAGTTGATGTCTGATAATTGCCTTCAACTGTGCTTTGTAAACCTGTTTGAATCCGCCTTCTGCTTTAATGCTCCGTACAATGTCTAACTTTATTTTGTGTGGCAGCAAGGTTCTTTTTGTATATTGGTCGTAGCTTATTGACCAGCGATTCATAGACTGCTTAGGGAAGCTTTCTTTCCCTTCACATGCTTCACACTGACTGGAGTTGCACTTTAACTTCACATATACGAACCGTCGACTCAGCGCTTTGGCAAAGGGACATGTGGCAAACTCTCCAGGAGATCACTTTCTTCTTTGAGTTACTTATCCCATCCTCATCACCAGTTGTAGTATCTTCCCCCGCATCGGTACCCGCCAATGACTAGGCCATACATGGAGCTGTAAATGACATCTTTTTTTCTCTGCTTGTACCTGTGAACTTTAATATTCTAAACCAAGTTTTCATTACATTCTATTCTAGCAATTATATCATACTGACAGGGAGTCTGCTGGGAGCCAGAAAGGTTCCGTTCTAAATCATGCAAGACATTACAGATGGCAGAATGTTTTCCTTTTTCTGCTTGTATGCTTTTAATTTATCATGCATATGATGTTGAGTTTGTGTGTCTTATATTGCGCTTGTGTCAGAGGATGAATACAAGAATGAGTCAGTGGGCAGATGAATAGATGCATGAGTGCAAAGACAAGAGACAGAGTACATGTATGATGCTTTTTTAAGTGCCTAAACACATCAGTGACACAAAAGGAACTTTCATTTATACCCGGACCTGTTGGCGTTGCTGTTGCTTGTTATTTTAATGTTGCACTATTTCTTTCTTTGTAATCTTTAGTGCAGTTGTAGAAAGTGCAAATATTAGATGTAGGAAAGATGGTAAATGTTTTCCCACTTGCATCTTAAAATGTACCAGGCTATTACAAATGCATGAATTGAAAGTTTAAATAAATATTTATAGGAAAGTGCCAAAAACACATTTGTAGCACATAAACGTAATCCAATATGAAAAGATCAATGGGTGACTACATTTTCATTACCTATGGTGTTTAATTCATTTTGGAAATTTTAAATATAGCCTTTCTAATCTAAGTGAAGTACTTAACAGAAGCGGCCACATCTCTGACTGGAGTCTTGGGATTCACTCTTATACACTATTGACAGCTTAAGCCAGCAGCTGCTACAGTAAAGTTAACTTATATAAAAGCAAAGGTAGGAGGGATGAATAGTTTCCAAGTTTTTAAGGACACAACTGTCCTTTAAAATTCCTTGTCACAACATTCCCTATAAATCTTTGTGAACACTGACAGATGTAAGAAGCCAAAGCTCTACGTAGGGTTGAAGCACATGAATCACAGAGCCAAACATTTCTTTTGATGTTTTGTTGAAGTAGCCAGGCTGACTAGCAGTAGAGTTAAATGGCAGGGACATATCTCCTTCATTGAAACAGGGAAACATCCAAGGTTGCTTGTATGTTGAAAGGGGGTTTACCCACAAGCAATTCCATAGAAAAGGAACTGTGTCACACTGCTGGAAAATGAGAACTAAAGAAATAATTTCCAGCATACAGCACTAAAATACCTGACTGCCTGACAGATGCCTCTTGAGACAAGTGTTTTCATTTCTATCATTAAAACAGGGACTAGAAGGTTTCTTCAAAGGTGAAAGGTGGCATTCTACTCAACGACATAAGCCCTCATTTAGAGTTTGAGGGGCAGCGGAGCCCACCTGCCAAACTCTTCCCGCCCTCGGACTGCCTGTGCAGCCTGAACCCCGCTGGCACTAATGGGACTCCACAGCAGGGCCGGCGGGTTGAAACACTGTTTCCACCCGCCGGTCCTGCGGTGAACAGGGCCTTAACATTGATGCCAGCTCCTAATGGAGCCAGTGCCAATGTGGTGGTGCAGCAGGTGCTGCAGCACCCATAGCGCATTCTACTGCCGATAATTCGGGCACTGGAATGCACGATGATAACCCCCATTCTGCCAGCCTTTCCATGGTGTTGTGAACTGCATTGGAAAGGCTGGCAGAAGGGGACTCCTAATCCCCAGGGCGGCGCTGGAAGCAGCACTGCCCTGGAGGGTGTGAAACCACGAAGACCGCCAGGCTGCCAGCTTGCGGCAGCCTGGCGGTGTCAATGGTCCAACTGTGGCAACTCTGCCACAGTCATTATGTGGCGGTCCCACCGCCAGCTTGTTGGCGGTGAGACCGCCACTGAGAGTCTGGCGGTCATGCGACCACCAGACTTGTAAGGACCACCACAGTGTTCAATGTCTTTCCAAGAAATCTTGCTTAGCCCTATGAAACATACCTCCTGTGACTGGAAAGGTCATAGGGTCCTGAAGAAGAAGAAGCTCATTGTCTGCATTGAAAGGCGTTGGTAGACCAGTTATGCCTGGGTTTTTCTTGAGGCTGAACCAATTAATATTTTCTAATCAGATGTCGATGGTCCTGTGGATGTTTCATGCTATTGGTGCTGCAGTGAAAATCTGAACTTAGCATTTGCAGTATACCTGAATTGGAGTTGTTTGGATAGCCACTGTGGCTGATAACAGTGGCCTTGGGTTTGAGGAACAAGCCCTGAAAATGTGAAAACATTTCCCATCAACAAACATTGACGTTTTGGAAAAGATAGGATTTGGAAAAATACATGTTTTGGGGGTACTGTGACAAAGTGCATGTTGTCTTTAACAGGATGCATCCTGATAAATGTGCATTTGGCCACTTTTCAGATACATTTTTGACATGTAGTTTGTAAGAAATTAGGTTATTGGTTGTGAAAGATATAAGCCCTTTACAAGTAAAAGATCCATAACTATCTCTTTACTGGTAACCATGTGCCACATTAGACATGTGATTCTCTCAATGTGGCAAAGCAGAGCAGTCCAAGGCCTACTGAGGAGAGGTGGTGTGGGCTACCAATTTGCTGGCATGCACCAACAACAACACTCAGGGCCTGATTCAGAAACTGCACTTTGAGTAAACTGACACTTTTGAGTAAGTTTGCTGCTTTTTTAAATTTAAAGACTGCACTTTTGTAGTAACTTACACTTTTGTTATAACCCACACAAATGTAGTAACTCCAGTACTACACATGACCACACATTAGCACTGTAACACTCTCCCACAGAAAATAATGGAGACAAGGATTTAAAATAAATCCTATCGGAAATAATGTCAAATGATATACAATTATTTAAATTTGTTTAAAATATAAATAAATATACATTAATGTAAAGAAATATATAAAAATGCATACTTATTATTGAAATATAAATATGTAATAACCCATTTTGAGTTTGATAAATAATGTAGCAATAATGTTGTTACATTCAGAATAGGAGGCAGACTTCTCCTCTGCAGGGTCCTAGTGCTTCTCTTCTTCCAGTGGCAACATCTTGAGAAGGTCAGGAAGGAGGGATATTAGGGGTTCTAGTCTTCCCTCAACTGGTCCCCATGGGGCAGCACGGGGCAGCACCACTAGCCCTAGAGAACCAACTTCCTAATCCTGGGATTCAGCTGTTGACCAAGTCCTTAGTCCACCTTGAGGAGCATCAAGTGGCACCTCTCTCCAGTTGGCCATTTCCTCCTCTGTCATCGTTTCCCATGTCCAAAGTATTCTTCTCTGTTTCTCCCTCATGCAGAGGTTTTCAAATGGGGATGGAAAGTTTCCAGATTCCAAGAACCCCTAGTCAGTCCTGGGATGTCAAATTATCATTCCACCCTGTCTCAACCCACCTGCACAGCATTCTGGGACACTCCAAAATGCCACCATCGAATTTTCTCTGAACAGATCTCCTCTAAGGGCCGGAGCTCCACTCCTAGTGAACATCAATCTTGGATCCCTTCACACCAAAACTTCACAGGAGAGTCCTTGCTGTGTTGGCTCCCGATAACTGAACTTCCTCCTCCTTTCAGTGTGACTAGGCTGTCCCAGTACAGGTGTAGTATAACAAGCTAATTATCAGATGCTGATTTTTATCATGCCCCTTCCCTTTCCCAGGAGCTGGGTCTGTCACTGATATGTGTTCCATTTGTGTGTGAGACCTTTGAACAGGGGAACAGAGTAGTTAACATGGCCCAGCAGGTGGGACAAAAGCCTGGAATCTGATTGTGAGCTAAGCCAGAGAAATATGATAATTCTTGATGTCTCAAAAGATGTAGTATGTTCACAATTGCATATTTGAAACTCCATGTGCATGTTTTACCACAGTATGACACCTTGCTAGAGTGAGTGAGCCTCTACCTATATGTGTAATACAGTGAAAGCACTACAGATTTTCCAGTAAACCCTACCGACCTATTTATTAATGCCCACTAATATTATAAGGCTTATCCCAGGTAAGCATCCATCCTTGTAGAATCCCTTGGGAGACAGGCTATCTGTGCACAATTACCAGGCTGCACACATTGTTAGACTCACACAGTTTTAATGGAATGTTTTGCTTTTGTCAATAGCTGTTAATCCCTTCATACACCTCCCCTTTTTTAGCCTCTTTATTCATTTAGTTGTTCACTTTTTTACTGAATAGGTTGAAAATGATAATCTCTATATTTGTTGACTGCCTTGTTAATTTGTATAATAATAGTTGCACATCTGACCCTTTGCAATTCCTTTGAGAAAGTTCTTGCTCCTTGTACCGATCTGCCAAGGGTGAGCCATGAGTCCTTCAGTGAAAACAGTTTGTGATTTAGTGGGTGAATTTCTTGGGCCTTTTGAAACCTCAAGAACAGCTTACATAAAGAATGTGATCTCTCACACACTCTCTCCTGTTGCCTACGTCATAAAATGTCCTTTTTGTGTGCTTACTCTCATTTGTTGGGCCAGCTATCAGACTCAGTGCTACTGTTAGCGTGTCAGACCTTAAAAAGTAAACTTACAAGGGGCCGCGAATAGGTCAATGAACCTTTTGACTTGCATTTAAGATGTTCCAACCATAGATCTAGTATATGTAGATCAATAATCAATAATAAATCAATAACATCAATAATCAATAGGAGTCAGTAATTATCACAAACCATTACCTTTCAGTCATGAATAACCACAACTTTTAGTAAAAGTTAGAACATTTATTTCCCTATATTAACAATGCTAATGTCACGTAAAATAATCTCAAAATCAAATGATAAACATACGGAAACATCACTGGCTGTCCAAAGCGGCGAAAGAAACATAATCTAATCAAGGCTTGTATAATTACACATTCTATGGTTATGGTGCAAAGAAATAACAAAGATAATTGTGCAAACGATATCACATACATTTAGATTCAGCAAAGGAAAGACATTGACTGTTACTCCCTATTGCGAACTTTCATTAGTGAGGACCCTTATCTAACATCAGATTAGCATTAGTATGTTGGGCTTCATGCAAACCAATTTAGTCAACACAAACTTGGAAAACATCTAACTATGGGTCTATCAAAATAGTGCGGTTGGTACCTAGAAAGATAAGCAAATAGGCATAGCAAAACACATGCGTAACAATATACCTCTCCTCAATTGGATCGGAAAGCTAAGATAGTCTTCAACCTCAGGACATCAGTTCGGTCAGCAAGGCATCAGGATTCAGGCGTGTGTGCTGTTTCACTGCCAGTTCAACTTGGCAATTAAACGTACTCGCAAAGCTTTAAACTTCCCTTTTTCCACATATGTCACCCCTAAGGTAGGCTCTAGTTAACCCAGAGGGCAGGGCGCTAAAGGCAGGACATGCACATGTGTGTTTCATATGTCCTGGTAGTGGAAAACACCTACATTCGTTTTTCACAACTGTGAGGCCTGCTTCTTTCATAGGATGGCATTAGGGCCAACCTCGTACACTGTTTGAGTGGTCAGAAAGAGGTAACCAGGTCATATTTAGTAGGGCCAGAATCCTGCTTGTTGGTGAGGTTGGATTTTATATTACTATTTTAGAAATGCCACTTTTAGAAAGTGAGCATTTCTCTGCACTTAAAATCCATTTGTGCCTTACAGCCAGTCTCCAATAAATGTCTGGGCTGGGCTGGTTGACAGCTTACTTGTGCTTTTCATCGAGACGTCCACAAACACAGGATACTCAGTCACACCTGCACTCATCTGCATATTGAATGGGTCTTCTTGCGCTGGAAGGGTGGAGGGCTTGACACTTACATTTCAAAGGCTAGTGGCATACCCTCACGCATGGGACTGCCAAACACCCTACTGGGACCCTGGCAGACAGACCTGAACTGAAAGGGGACCTTGTGCACTTTCAAAACCACTCTTTGAAGTCTCCCCCACTTCAAATAATTTTTTTGGTACATAATTGGGTCCCTGACCCCACCAGATCAGGCACTTCTGGACCTGAACCTGCAACCTGTCAAGAGGATCTGGCTGGCTACCCTTATGGACTCATCTGGATTGCTTTGCTGAGAAGGACTGCTGCCCTGCTGTTGCCCTGCTGCCTTGCTGTCCCCTGATGTTGCTGTAAAGTGCTCTTCAAGGGCTTCGATTGAGCTTGCCTCTCGTTTTCTGAGGTCTCTTTGACAAAAAGACTTCATCTCTTCAGAAAATTCACTGTGTGCTGAAAATCGACACACAGCCTGCCGGAAATAATGCACGCCCTTTTTGCAACTGAGAAATCGCCGCACAGCAGAGCCGAAATGACGCAGCCTGACTTCCTGAGTGAAGGATCAATGCAGCACCTGCCTTGCAGATGGAAATTTTACATACAGTCCTACCAGATCAATGCACAGCCAAACCGAAATGATACAGCTAGACTTCCCGCCATGCTACAGAAAATTCGATGCATCACCAGATCGACGCCTGTGACTTCTTCCCATATGACCAGGATTTTCCCCGCATTATCCCTGGGTGTCAAAAGATCCCCACATCACAGTGAGGAACGAAGACTGAGGGCCTGAAATCGATGCACAGCCTCTTGCAGCATGGAAAGAAAGAAACGCATCATCTGTGCTGTGTCGGAAAATCCGATGTACACCTTATTTTTCCACGCAGATCCTCCTCTGCTGTCTCCGTGCATGTTATTTTTTTTACGCAAACCATGTACTTGTGCAAACAAGACACAACTGTTGATTTCCAAGACTCTTTTTAATATTACAAAAGTGATATCTCAACTTGTGCTTATTGAATCTTTATCGTTAGGACCTTTATTTAACCAGATAAATATCATATATTTTTCTGAACCTGAGTGGTGTATTTTTATGGTGTTTTCACTGTGGTACTGTATGATTTATTGCAAAAATACTTTACACATTGCCTTCTAAGTTAAGCCTGACTGCTCAGTGCCAAGCTACCAGAGGGTGAGCATAGGATAATTTGGATTGTCTGTGACTCACCCTAACTAAGATTGTGGTCCCATTTTTGGACAAAGGTGAATACCTCTGCCAACTAGAGACCCCATGTCTAACAGTGTATTTTTGCAAAGGTAAACATTTTTCACTGGAGTACTTGATTTTCAGTTTAGAGGCACATCTATGCAGCTTTGTTACACCTGAAGTCCTTAGTGTCCTATTCCCCTGGACATTTTGCCTTCACTCCACCATTTTCCTGAACTTGTTTTTATTGGTATTAGGACTCTTTACCCTTGGTAATGAGTGGGAAAGTACTTATACTCTCTCCCTAAAATTAGCACCTTTAATTTACTTATAGGTCCCTAGTAAATGGTACTATGTCTATGTACCCAGGGCATATAAATTACACACTACTAGTGGGCAGCAGCACTCATTGAGCTACCCACTAAAGTAGCCCTGTAGAAACCTGTCTTAGGCCTACCACAGCTGCTTATACTGCAGTATTAAACTGCCTTTACAAGCCTGCGAAAAAGCCCTTCACCAGGTGTAAACCTTTCTTTTTAACACCTTTAAGTTACCCTAAAATAGGCCCTAAATGCTCATAGGGCAAGGGTATTTAAAACGTAGGAGGTGTGTGCTTAAGTTTTACATGTCCTGACAGTGAAAAACTCCCAGAGTCATTTTTCACTGTAGCAAGGCTATCTCTCCCATTGACAGTGGGTTAGCTTAGTACAGTTAATAGGTGAAAACTTCAGTTTGGAAGCAGATTGGAAGATACATCTTCCATTCATTTCAATTGTAATTTGAAATCCCTTTCGGTGGTAAATTTGAATTTTAACTTTCTATTCTGCAAATGCCACTTTCCATCACCAATCGGACGTGCCTTAGCCCTGCTGCTAGCCTCCGATGGAGTGAGTCCTAAACCTCAAAAGGTGCCCCTTAGTCCTGAACCATTGGTTGACATCAGAGTGTACTCCTCTTCCTTCAAAAGTAGACTACAGGTGAAAATCCAGACATTTGGTTGTCTTTATAACAGTGAGTGGATTCTTTGCATCAGCAGTGACTGCCGTGCCTCCTGCCAAAGCAAAGTTCTGATGACAACCTGCTCTTTATGCCAAACAGCAATAGTCATATTTCCATCAATGTGAAGCTCCAGTGGCAGCCTGCTCCTCTCGCATTCAAAAATCTCCTCGCAACCCCTGCCAACATACAGCTCCAGCTGATGCTCCTTTCGTGGACTGGGACTGAGAGAAGGTAAACTCTTTTCTAGAATGAAGTTGGTCCCTGTATCCAACCCACACTCCATCAAGATCAACGTGAATTTGTGACTTTGACTCGCTCTAGCACAATTAGATAACTCCAAGATGTGCTCTGTTTTTTTGTGCTATTTTCAACTAAAACTTTGAAAATTCATAACTCTGATCCTATTGATTGACTTTGTGTCATTTGGAAGTCATTTTATTGATCAAAATCATCTAGTTTTTTAATTTACTTTGGGATTGTTTTGTGTTGTGTTTTCACCTTATTATTGTTTGAGATATGACATGTCTTTCCATTGATGGAGAGCCACTGCCAGAACGTCTCAGTGTTGTCAGGCATGTGAGCATTTGGCACCATCTCTCTTTTACCGAGGACATTAGAGCAATGTCTACACCCCCCAGTGCTAACTGAGTAATCTTCTACCCGAGCACTATACATGCCATTTCCATGGTAGACCCATCGGTGGGGGCTGCTTCTTGTGCTCATAGTTGGGATCCTCCACAATGTGCACATGTTGGTAACACTCATGGCGCTAGATGTGCCAAGATAGTAGAGGGTTAAGCACAGGTTTTTTGGTGACGTTTGTGGTTCACCCTGACAAGGATTGTGTTTATTACTTGAGTTTATTACTTTAGTATGGCCCTCACTCCTTTCAACTGATATCCCAATTTCTTACATTGGTGTTCAGAGGTGGGATTAATAACTTGTGTTTGTTCAATGACATTCAGTGATTTGTGTAAAACCAAAAAACCCTTGTGATAATCTGACATCAGAATCGATTTGTTTGAAATTCTCCTTGAAGTTTGATTGCGCCTGTGAGATATTGCCAAAGTGGAAGCAGACCTCAGCAAACTTAAAAGCTATACGGTGGCAGAGCTGAAAAGGTTGTGCAGGGAAAGAGTACTGCAGATGTCAAATGCAGCAGGAATAGCAGATAGCCTTCACAGCCTGACGGGAGGTATGTCAGCTGCAGTCTACAACACAAGAGGAGGAGGAGGATGTAGAAGAGGAGGATGAAATGGAGCAGAAGGGAGAGAACCTCCTGACCATGGCCCCAGAGGATGAAATGGAGCAGAAGGGAGAGAACCTCCTGACCATGGAGAGAACCTCCTGACCATGGCCCCAGAGGAGTAAAGAGACCCCACAGGGGTGGGGTCCCCTGCTGGATCTAGAGCAATAAACAGTGTGTCCTCCCCAAACCTGTCCACTGAGGAAATGGAGGGCAGGAGAGGTGAAAGACAGTTCAAACTGCAACTTGTCTAGCTGAAATTGACTGCAGATGAGAAAAAGGCTGGGGTAGAAAGGGCCTTAGCAGAGAAGAAGTCTGAGGCAGAGAGAGCCTTGGAGGTGATAAAGCTAGCTGTGAAAGAAAATAAAATATTACTGGCTCATGAAATAAGTCAAAAGGAGTTGGACTCCCCTTTTGTATAGATTACTGAGGGCTAAACTCAGCCACTAAGACTGTCACTCACTGCATCGCTGAGCTGATGAACTTATTGGCCAGTTGGGACCTAGCAAATTTCTGAGTACATTTAATCTGACATCAGGATACTGGCTGATTGCCTCAACCAAGAGGACCAAGGATTGGTCTGCATTCTCCATCCCAGAATGCCACTTTCAATTTAGAGTGACACATGTTGGGTTAAAGAATGCCCCTGCCACCTTCCAGGGTCCTGGCTGAGTTGGAGGAATTCAGTGCTGACTGCCTTGACGGCATTGCTGTCTTTGGCTCTAGTTGGAATGACCACTTGCAGTGTCTCTGGGCAGTGCTTTAGGCCCTGCAATGGCCATGACTGACTATCAAAGCCAGTAAGTGCCAGATAGGAGAGGGTTCCGCTGTGTACTTGGGCCACCAAATCAGTAGGGGCAAACTGCAACTAGGAGTTGTGGGCTATTCCTCAAAGAGCCAAGTCTTGAGCTTCCTACTGAATTTGTTGAGAGTGGGTGTGCTTCAGAGGTAGGTGAATAGCTTGTTCCAGTTCTTAGCTGCGATGTAGGAGAAGGTACGTCCCCCTTTTCAGGTACATCAGATTCTAGGGATTTGGGCAAGGGCGAGGTTGGCTGATCATGCTCTCTGGCGGGCTAGTGGAAGGAGAGTTTGTGGTTGATGAGATTGGGTCCGATGTTGGGGAGTGCTTTGAAGGCAATGGTGAGGACCTTGAACTTGCATCTTTTGTGTACGGGCAGCCAGTGTAGTTTCCTGAGGTGGAGGGAAATGTGGGTTCTTCTGGGCAGGTCAGGGTGAGTCTTGCTGCAGAATTCTGTGTGGTCGGGAGTTTGTGGAGGACTTGTGCAGGGAGTCCCAGGTACAGGGAGTTTCTGTAGTCCAGTCTGCTGGTGACGGTGGCCTGTGTCATTGCTTTCTGAATTCAGTGGGGGTCCATTTGAATATCTTGCGAAGCAGGTGGAGTTGGTTGAAACAGGATGCATCAACGTTATTTACTTGTTTTGTGAAAGGGGAACTTATTGTCTACAATGAAGCCTAGATTTTGGGTGTGTTTACTGGATCTTTTAGAGGTGGAGCTAAGACACAAGTTCTTGAATACCTGAATAGACATGGTATCAAACTGGCCTTTTTACAAGAGACCCACTTGCCCCAAAGACATTACTGCACTTATGCCACCCAATGGGGAGCCAACTGATACGTCTCTCATTTCAGTACATACTCACATGGAGTCTGCATTTTAATACATAAAGACATACCTTTCGTCTTACAAAAATGCATCCCAGACCCCCAAGGGATACCACATGTTAGCTCTGTTGAAACTTGTGGACAAATTAATGCTGATAGTTAATGTTTATGCTCCTAACACTGAAGCCCCTGAATTTTTCTGCAGCCTTTTCTTTGGCTTATTTTAAACATACCCATCTGGCTGATTTTTTTTTTGCTGGGCTGGGACTTTAACATCACTTGCACTCCACTGCTAAACTGCACCCACTCTGCAGTGGTTTCTAAGCCACACTCGCTCATTGATCTTATAGACCTTCTAGATACTTTCCAACTAGTTGACACACGGCAGTCCCACCACCCTTCCGGGAGAGATTATACATATTATTCTGCTTCACATAATGACTTGACTCGCATAGACTACTGGTATGTGTCTCAGGACCTGTTGCTGTGGATGCCTGAGATCACACATCTTCCTCACACCTTATCAGATCACACTCCTGTTAAGGCTACCTTAACGGTACCTAGCAGCGTACCACTATTTTGACCCTAGAGATTCTGGGCAAATGCCCTTCTCGATGATGATTTCAGCATGGAGGTCTGCCAGGCTACACTAGACTACTTTGCATTAAATGCACGGACTGTCCAGACATATCCTACACTTTAGGACGCCTTCAAGGCCTATGTCAGGGGCGTTTGCATCGCCAAGCATGCTGGAGTGCTGCAAAGTATGTGTAACGACTGAGCCCAAGTGAAGAGAAAACTCCACGACATCAACATGTCTATGGTGTCAGCTGCAGGCATTGCCTCCTTACACACTAGGACCAAGTTTCTCTGAGAGTTCAGAGACCTGGCCCTGAGCAAGGTTGACTACCTGGGTAAATATGCAAGGGCATGGCAATATGGCAAACGCGAGAGGCCTGGCTGGACATTAGCCAACCTGCTTAAGCCCTTATATCATGGCACTTGTGTAACCCAACAACAATGGCCAGACGGCTCAGTCAATTCAATTCAAAGAAGCTTTATTGCGGCTACAAGAGCCAAAAAAGCGCGAGCAGTAATAAATACAAATAAATGCACATGATAAAATAAAATTGCAGGTAAATATGGTGATAAAAGGGAATGAAATATAAATAAAAATTAAAATGGAATAAAAATGAGATAGAATAAAATGGAATGAAATTAGAAAAAATGAAATGAAGTGAAATGCACTCTGCAGGATGTTGGGACAGTCTTATATTGAGTCTTTGTCAAGGAGAGTTTTCCCTCTAATAAGCCAACTAGCTCCGAGGAATTTGGCGATAGCGATCACTAGCGTTGGCCTGGTGTCTGATCTAAGGATTCGCAGAGCTAGCGCAGAGCAGCGTGCTCCCAGTAGTCTGCATGCCGGGGCCAGCCATTTCCTACGGGGGGCAGTATACGCGGGGCATGCAAAAAGGAGGTGAGGGAGATTCTCCACGGGGGCTTTGCAAGCAGGGCATGCGGTGGATTCGTTGTGTGACCAGCTGCTGGTGAAAAGTCTTAATGGGAGTGTTCCAATGCGGAGCTGGAAGTACAGTTTCCTTTCCCTTGGGGCCGTGATTAGGTCCCAAAAAGTTTCGTACTTGCATGACTCTTTTAGGTTGGCAAAGTCACAAGATAATGTAGTGTGGAGTGCAGCCCGAGTGTCTTCGTTGTTGGCCCTTTGCCAGTAAAGTTTCTTTAGTTCGATTTTCGAGGGAAAGACTGACGTGGCTGGTGAGTTCCAGAGATCATCGAGCCCGATAGAGTGGAGTAAATCCTTGATGGATCGTAGCCAGGGGATTCTGTGCAGGTGGTCGGCTTTTAGGATGACCTGTAGAGCTTCGGTGAAGATGACAAGTTCCGGAGTGGTCCAGAGACGCCGCCAGTACAGCAGAGGTCGCAGGCGGGCTTTGTGACCAATGCGTTTGATGCCGAGGTCCTTGAAAAGAGGGAACAGTGGGGTGCTTAGCGGAAGGGACACAAGGTTTCTTAAGAAGTTGTTTTCAGCGGTGGTTAGGTCTTGGGTTTTGGTATAACCCCAAAGTTCAGCCCCGTAGAGCGCTGAGGAAACTGCCTGGGCTTCGTATAATTGTAATGCTGGGCGAATTGGTTTTGTGTGTGAGAGGTGGAAGTTTTTTAGTAGAGCCCCAGTTGTTTGTCTTAATTTAAGGGCTTGTTTTCCTATGTGTGGCTTCCAGGACATGTTGTCAGTGAGTGTTATGCCCAGGTAGCTGAAAATGCCCACCTTCTCGAGTGAGGAGCCCTCTAGAGTAAATTTCCCTTTGAAAGATCTGTGGGGATTAAGGGTCATTAGTTTGGTTTTCGTTGCGTTGATTTCGAGTCCCTGGGATGAACAGAAATGCTCGAAGCACGCAAGGAGTTTCCTTAGACCACTAGGGGTCTTAGATATCAAGAGAGTGTCATCGGCAAAGAGTAAGACTGGGATTTTTTGTGTGCCAACTGAAGGTGCGTCAGCCTGCAGTCTGAGGAGGGAGGGGACAATTTCGTTGATGTACAGGGAAAAGAGGGTCGGGGCAAGTACGCAACCTTGCCGCACACCCCTAGAGACGTGGATTCTATCGGTAAGTTGGCCCTTGTTGCCCCACCTGACTTGTGCGTAGTTGTCCTCGTGGAGTCGTATCAAAATGGCAAGGATGTGTTCCGGGATTCCCATCCGAGAGAGAGTGACCCACAGTTTATTGCGAGGTACTAGGTCAAAAGCAGATTTGAGATCCACGAAGGCTACATAAAGGCTGCCTTTACCGATGAACACTGTTTTCCAATATAATAATAGGAATCTGAGGGCTTGATCAGTGGTGGAAATCTTCTTTCGGAAACCGGCTTGGAGGGGGCTAAGGATATCGTGGTCAATTATCCATTCTTCTATCTTCCCTAGGAGGCAGTGGCAGAAGACTTTTTGGACACAGTCAATTAGACTAATGGGTCTATAGTTACAGGGAAGAGATCTGTCGCCCTTTTTAAAGATTGGAATAACAATGGCCGCTTTCCAAGAGTCGGGAATTGGCGCCCCAGATGCTATTGCGTTAGCTAGAATGGTGAGATATCTTGACCAGGATGCTAGGTCTGTTGAGAATAGGTCTGCTGGGACGCAGTCTGAACCAGGGGCCCTGCCGCGTTTTAGAGTGCTTAGAGAGTAAGTTATATCACTTTGGGAGAACAACAGGGGTGCTGCGGTGGTTGGTGCTAACGAGTGAAATAGGAGGGGGCCCGTACAAACAGAGGTGGGGCTATCATGATCAGGGGAGTACAGACTACTAAAGTGGGCTATCCAGTCTCTTGGGGCTATATTGGTTGTGATGTCCAAACCACTGGTTTCTGGGCCTCGCGCTGCCAGGGACCAGAACAGACTATAATTTCTCTCTCGCACAGCGTCGCTGAGTGATGTCCACCATTTGCTATCTTGATCACGCTTGGCTATGCATATTGCAGATTTATAGGACTTCCTAGCTACGCGGATGGCGATGGGGTCCTTGGATTTAATGGCTTGAACTAGGTGCTTGTTTAGGGACCGGCACATTTTGTTGAACCAGCGGTGCCTGGCTTTGGGTCGTTTGTCGTCGTGGGCTGGGGGTGCTGAGAAGTGGGTTGCGATATCCCTAAAGCAGGAGGTGTGGATTGAGCTAATTTCCTGGTGGGGTGTTGCAGAACCTGCCTCTAGGTCCCTTAGTGTGGATTTTAGGGTGTTGTTGGCAGTATTGATGAGTGCGGGCCGGGCCACAATATTGACCCATTTTAGGTGTCTTTTGTTGTTGGCCAGGTTAATACCCTCGGGTGCTACTGCTGCGGGGTTAGACGTGGCTGGGAGGTTACCTAGGGCTAATGTGTGGACAGAAAGAGGGTTGTGATCACTTTCGGTCCTTTCGATGATTGTCATATCGATGACTAGAGGCCATAATCTTATATCGAATAGGCAATAATCGATTCTGCTGGTGTGGTTCGTTTTGTTGTATGTGTGACTACCGTTGGTGTCTGAATTAGTTCTGCCATTTAGCGCCCTGAGTCCAAACTCCATGGTCAATGATTTTACCTGAATCGCAACCGACGTCCACCTTTTGATGGGTGCAATGGACAGGGCGGGGATAGACCAGACTTGATCTTCCTCGCGGGTGGACCTGAGATCGTCCCAGTCAAGGGGTTCGAATGTGACGTTGAAGTCCCCAGCCACAATGGTTTTATGATGGCGGGGATAATTTTGTAAGAGGGCTACGAGGGCGCAGAGGGTTTTGGAGACTTGACCCCCACTGACCCCTCGAGCGTAGATATTAAAGATGTTCACCACAGAGTCAGGCCCAAAGGATAGACAAAGGCCTAACAGGTCGGGAGAGGCGGTAGGTAGCTGTGATATATGGCAGCTAAGTGATGTTTTGATCCAGATGGTCAGACCCCCTGAGGGCCTGCCTCTCGTGCTGGCCACACCGGGGATGTGGAAATGTGAGTAGCCTGTTCGGAAGAGTGGGTCGAGTGACCATGTTTCCTGTAGGAGACATATGTCATGTTCGTCAATAAATGAGGAGAAGGATGGAAGGGGAAGAATAGATTTCAGACCTGCCACGTTCCATGAGACAAGTCGTACCCCAGATTGTGACTGAGTTGTCCTACCTAAATGCCCGGGGTTTTTGAGGTTGGCTGTCAGGGGTTGGTTTGGCAGATGTGGCTGGGGGAGCAGGGATGGGTTGATGCCAATGTTTGCCCGTGAGGTTTGTGGTGGTTGGTGATGTTCCTCTGTTGGAACAGGCCTGGTCCTGATCAAGGAGATGCTTGCGGGCCTAGACAGCAGCTCTAGGTTTGGTGGGCAATGTGCCTGCAAGATGGGTGGAGCATCGTTGTCATGATTGCTCGGTGAGCCGGAAATGGTCGCGGTATCATGGGTAGGGGGGTGAATACATGGACAGACAGTGGTGGGGTAAAAGGAGGATCTGGGGGCGATGGATGTTGGAAGGTTGCAAGGTTTGCCTGCATAGATTTTAGGTGGGGCTGTGAGTCAATCATGTTTACCAAGAGGGGATAGGTTTTCTGCCGGGTGGTAACTCGGGCGTTCCTCGTGGAGCGTGGGTGACCTGGGCTGTTTAAACTGGATGCGTGAGTGTGCAGGTGGGCTTGTTCTTGCGTCTAGGGCCACCAGATTGTTCGCCATGGTCCTGTTCTTGAGTGTCAGTTTTAGGATATCAAAGTGAGTTCCCGGGTCTGGCCGTCGTACTACGGTAATAGACGGCTCAGTCATTACTGATGGCACAGCCATAGTCGAGGAATTCGTAACTTTTTTTAAACAACTCTATACATCTCTGGCGAGGTACAGTCATAAGGCTCTGGCCGAATACCTGGTCGAGGTGCAATGGTTTGGCTTGAGCCAGGACAGCAACACTTTCTTGCAGCTCCCATCACATGCGAGAAATTATGCAAGCTATTGATGCCTTTATCAGCTCAAAAGCTCCAGTACTGGATGGCTTCCCCAGCAATTTTTATAAGGCCTTGAAGATGATCCTGGACCCACACTTGCTAGAGGTCTCTGCAGAATCCTTAGAAGCGGGCATCCTTCCCCCAACAATGAAGTTGTTATTACCCTACTGCTAAAACCAAATAAATCCCCTTACCATTGCACCTCCTACGGACAACTGTTGCTCCTAAATCATGACAATAAATTCCTCGCTAAGGTAATAGCCACATGTCTTTCGCTCCTGATGGACCCTGTGCCCCATGCAGTCAGGCTTTAGTCCACATAGTTCCATCAATCTCCGTACCATCTTGGCCGTCATCAATCAGATTTTGCCTACTATCTCTGCAGTGGTGGTACTACTTGACACTAAAAAAGCTTTTGCCTCCCCTGAATGGTCCTTCCAAATTGCTACCTTAGCTAAACTTGTCATCCCCAAGGGTTTTTTACAGCTCATTCCCATGCTCTACAATGACCCACTGGCTCACCTCTGAGTCAACAACATTGTTTCTGAATCCTTCAAATTAACGAGAGGCACCAGACAAGGCTGTCCTCTCTCTCCTCTACTTTTTATCCTTGCTGTAACCCCCTTGGTCTGCTAATTGCAAGACCGACACTTGCAGAGAGGCCTTGGTTTTCCCAGCAGGAGACTGCTGCCATCTTTATATGCCAACAGCATGCTACTGTTTGTCTGTGACCCTGCCGTCAACTTTTCTCAAATTATAAGGGAAGTGATCCCTTTCAGATCATTTTAGGGCCTGTCAATTGAGTGCAATAAATAAGAAAATGTTCCTCTCACTAATGCTACAGTTCCATGTCCTTTGCACTTCCCGCTCCAATGGTGTGCCGGCAGCACTAAATATTTAGGCACACACCTTCATAAAGATAAAGGTGAGGTCATACAGCACAACTATGGCCCTGCCATTGAAAGGCTTTCATACCATTGGATCAAATTGCCCCTTACGATGGGTAAGCGGGTGGCCATCATTAAAATGGTGATTCTTCCTTGCTTTCTTTACCTATTTCTAAATATCCCCATTGCCTTAATGAACAATTTTGTCAATACTCTGAGAGGATTACACGTGGGGTTGGTTTGGGCCAGGCATCTCTCACGCATCGTATGGTGGACGTTAACACTTGTGGGGGGCTTGGTGTTTCTGACCTACAACTATGTTACTTAGTGGCCCAATCACACTTTGCTTCTCTATCTTAAACCTGAACATGCTCAAGCCCCTGATCTTCCTCTCTCCGCCATCCTTTCACATAGGCTCCCTCGGAATCCTACTGAAATACAGACATTGCCCACCACATGTCGGGCTTGGTTTAAACTTGTATGCTATCTAGATATGCCTACCCTGTACTCTCCCCAGCTGCCACTTAAAAACAACCTCTCACTCCCGCTTACTCAGGAATGGTTAGTGCAACAAACATTCACAACACATAGGCCCTCATTATGGCATTGGAGGTCAGCTGACCGCACGCTAGCAATGGCAGTAGTACCGTCGCCAGGCTGGCGGTGAAGACTGCCAAATTATGACCATGGTGGTGATCCCTCCCATAGACAGTGAATGTACCACCCAAACCGCCACTTCGGTCCGTCCACTGACCGCGGCGGTAGCCATCTTCAGGCTGGCGAAAGACAAAGGACCCGCCCCCCTTATTATGACATAGCAGACCGTGAGGATTTCCGGGGTGGGACAACTGCCACCAGAAGCCTGGTGGAAACACATCATATAAAAGGAGACACTCACCTCCAGGGACACAGGGGAGTCCGCAGCCACCATGGAACCCAAACTGGAAGTCCTGCTGATGCTGTACCACGTGATGGGCTTATGGAAAATTATGAGTGGATTGTCCTCTACAATACGTTAACAATGTAACTGAAACATGTACATATTATTCAAGTACATATTTGTACATGTTTGCCTGGCATACCAATGGCTGATAAATAGTCATGTTGTAGGGGTGGTGGAAGATGTAGTAGCTGGGCTTGTCCCAGAGGGGTCTGCCACTACCAGGGAGCTTCTATCGGAGGACGAATCTGAGTCAGATGTTGTTGCTCCAGTCTCCCCCATGGTGCTCCCCTCTCCCTCAAACCCACTGGTCCCCTCTGTGCCTGTGCTCTCCGTGCATGAAGGATGAGAAAGTGAGGCTAAGGAAGATAAGTAACATGGAAAATCTCCAGAAATTGGGCCAGCAACGTAGATATAAAAGCCTACCTCACACAATCTAGCTTCAATGTGTGTGAATGATCACACATTGTCGAATACTCACTGTACCAAAAATAACATGGAGACATGAAAGTCCAGACACATTTCTATACACATTGTTTTGGCCAGCACAAACAAGCGGGACTGATACAAGTGGCAACTAACACCATCTGTACCCTGGGTCTGCAGAAATTACCCTCTTCCACTACTTACCAATGATCTAACAATGCATAAGAGGATCAAGTATCACAACATACACGTCATGCTAATTCTGAGAAAATGATTGCACAAGTCCAAGACAACCAACATTTAAGTCCCTAGTTCATAATAGGGCACAGCTGACACCAACAACCTTCAAGTCCCTAATACATAGTAGGGTGAGGTTGACACCAACAACTTGTAAGTCCCCAGTAGATAATGGGACAGGGTACTTCAGGTGTGCTGTTGGATTTCTTGACTTGATTGTGTACTGCAATGCCAATAAGTCACTTGAGGATGAAAGACCCAATCACATTAATACCCACAGGGATCCATCCACTCTGTGCATAGTCAGGGCCTGTGAACTGTCCTGAGAGAGCCACCCTGACCTCGGTCCCACACTAGAACCAATAGGGCTGTGGGGGTGTTGAAAAAGCCACTGGTGCACAGATGATTTCCCTGCAATCCCTGTTTCACAGCAGGCCTGCCATGCAGCTTGTGTTGCAAAAGGGAAGTCATTGCAAGACTACATGTGCAGTAATTGTAAAGTCAAAGTGTATGTGTCAAAAAAATACGCAGTACAGTACATCCTTGGTGGGGCAGGCTTGGTGTGGCCTTTAACTTTGTGCATGGACGGATTAAAACAGGAAACATGTGGCATACTGTGTGAGAAAAATACAACTCTTAACTTGTAGCTGCTTTGTAAATGTATCTACATTTGGAAATATGTCAAACATTGTTATGAGTAAAATGTCTAGCTACAGTGCTGCCCATTTACCCCCAAATGATTGCAAAGTTAGTAGATGATGATGCCCTAAACACACCACCGTAGTAGGCAGTACTAGTCACACATGAATGACACATTCCAATTACTAACATGACACATGAATACCAAGCATGACACATGTCACTCCAACACATGCTGAACATTGAACGCATGGTTCTTACACATGTTGCATTCCATCACGATGTTAGGCCCTAGGTAGACACCATACAGTGTCACACACTTCATCAACATAGCTCTGTGTCAGCGGATCACATATCAGTCTGAGTCAGCAGCATCTTCAGGTATACTGTTGTCAAGGGTAACATGCGCATGAACATGTTACACACATGGCCCACCTATTACAATCTGTGTGGTGAAACAAACAGTGGGTATTGTAAAACTGCGTTGTGTAAGACCAATAATGCACGTTTCCTCATATATGTACACTCACAGTACAAACATTGTGCACATGTGTATACATCCATGTGGGAAATTGTATCAAACACATATACTCTTACACTCAATATCACTCCTCCAATGCATCCCACAGACCAACATACGTGATGTAGCACATTTTCACTTTTGTGTAAAAAAAACAATGTATGTGTTCTTTTTGAGCAAACGCATTTTTAAAAAATGACGCATCGCATGTGTGTCAAAATTCTCACTTTATGCCTTGTCAGCCATCATCAAAAAACACACACAGGGCCATCATGCGTCAAAAAATATGACATATGGGCTCAAAACGTAATGCACGTGCCATGGCAGTAATGCAATTGAACTTCCTTCGTAGACACATGGAAAAGTTGTTACTCTCATTTTCCCTTTACAGTCTTTTAGTCATTGTTTGGGAGAGGTTGTGTGGTGCTGGTGCAAGGAGTGGTGTTTATTGAGTCCTTTTGGGCTGTCTGCTGTTTGTGTTGTGTCACCAAAGTGTTGTTTCGTAGTGTTTTGTCATTTTGTCATCTATTTTGCTGTGTTTTGTTGGGGTAGGTAAGTTTGTTGGGGTAGTTGAGGTTAGTATTTTGTTGGGTTTTATTATTTGTGCCCAGTATTTTGATTTCAACATGTCTGGAAAGGGAATGGCAAAGAAAATGAGTCCAGAGGAACCGAGAGGAACCATCTGGCTAGTCTGCCACTACCTGCTCAACACGGTGTCCATGGGTGGCCATGTTATTCAGGGCCACCAGACAGAGGCACTGAAGCTGCAGTGGGGCAGGGTGCTGGCCCAATTGTCCAGGATATTTAATGTTCAGCAGACAGACCACCAACTGAAGCACCAGTGGGCAGACCTGATTGCCCGTGAACAGGACTTCCTGGATCACCTGGGAATAGAGGTCAGCGGAACTGTTGGTATGTACAGCTCATGTGTTGCTTAGAGAAATTTTGCTTTTGCAGTAACATAGGCTATAGGAGCAACCTTACCAGGTCATGACAAAGGCCTGGATTGCCAGTAGTGTGCCTAGCCAGCCCTCATCCATGAGAAGGGAAGCAATGCACCGTCAGTCACAAAAGTGGCATAATCCAGTCTTTGTTCCTTGTGTTTAGCCAGGTGATTTTGAAGTGACACAAAGCCAACACACATGTTTCATGGTACTAGGGTACACGGATACAAGCCCCAAATGTCTATGTTCATATAAGGCATAACCACTGTGTAATGTTGCTCAGTCATGTACTTGTGATGGAAAACAAGATGCATGAGTATAGCTTGTAATTTATGAGTGTGCCCTGAGTCATGCATCTGCAGAGTGACACAACCATGTGTTAGGCTTATGGAAAATTATGAGTGGATTGTCCTCTACAATACGTTAACAATGTAACTGAAACATGTACATATTATTCAAGTACATATCTGTACATGTTTGTTGGGCATACCAATGGCTGTTAAATAGTCATGTTATAGGGCTTACTTGAATATTCCCTCAACTGACTCTCTTATGTCCATCTGAAAATCATGTGTGATGTTTATATTTTGTACATAGTGTGCATAGTACAACATTCATGCTGCTATGTGTCATGTCTTGTCCTGCAGGAGGACCCGCCCCATGCAGCCTCAGTGAGGTTGCAAGTTTTGCAGGCTCCCATACTACCAGTACGTGTCACCCTGTATGTATAATGTGTACTACAAGGGTTGAGTGTGTTG
This sequence comes from Pleurodeles waltl, assembly GCF_031143425.1. NCBI lineage: Eukaryota > Metazoa > Chordata > Amphibia > Caudata > Salamandridae > Pleurodeles > Pleurodeles waltl. Next base: position 527,205,613 of record NC_090438.1, read on the forward strand.
TTGTACATTGTGTACACTTGGTATATCACATTTGCATGTGTGACAATTTAGACATCATTGCCCATCAATGGATATTGAAGTATGTCAGATGTCATGTAGAGGATGTGGAGTGCAACAAAGTAATGCATTAGTGCCATTGTGTGCTGCAAGGGTTTTGTGTTTGTTGGAATTGGCTTCTATGTGGAATAGACCCCATGATGGCAGTCAGGACATGTGCCTGAAGTGCAGGATTAGCTACATGTATGTAGGGTGCCAAAATGTGAGTCACAGTACATTAGCCAGCTCTGTGTGTCACACGTAGCACACAGTAACTAAGGGCATGTAATAAATAAGGACCATTTGAATTTGTCACTGAGGGGCTCATCATTGCTCCCGTGGTGCTGACAGTGCTTCACTATTTCCCCTATGAAAAATTACACACCAACAGTGCAAGTGGCTCATAAGTAAACATTTCTGAAATTCAGGAAACCTTGGACATAAGGAATGTGTAGAAGATAGTTGTGATGCAGATGTGTGATGACCTAAGCCTTCAGGATGGTATTGTGTGTTGTGTAGGCAAACGTCTATCATCTGAAAATGCTAGGTTTTTTTTGCATGCTTGCTCGCCCTCTGCCAAACGCACATTCCTATAACATGCTCCCTTCATACCAGATGTGAATACTGATTTTATGTTGCACACACATGTTGTTTATACCCCATACACGATGTTTGATGTGGCAACATAGACAATCCATGTTTTCCTCTTAGCACTTGACATGTGTGTATGACACAGGGATATCCAAAAACAATCTCAAATGGCATGCATTAACTCAGTACAGTTTCAAAACGTTAAGGTCCTGAGAATGTCCAATGATGTCTTGCAAACAGCTCCACACAATGAGCAGTATCTCCCAGTACTGTTGCAAGATCACTGTGCAAATAAGATGTGGGGCATGCATGCACCCACATATGAGAGGCTGTAGTTGAACTGCAAAACACTGACCTGCGCCTATTTACACATATACAGACATTTGGCAGCATAGTGTCACACAAAGTTGCATTAGGACTATGCATGTTTCCATGGCACAGCCCATCATGTAGTTAGCTGAGTGGATACTGGAGTAGATCCATGTATCTCAGTGTCACATGATGAGTAATCCACTCTACATTTGCACATACAATACATGTCACATGTTGATCCAATGTAGCAGAGTGTCCAAACATCTGTACTTGCCTGATAAAGCACATAGGGGCTTCCTTACAAGGCCATTGTGCTGGTGGTGCATCCCTTTTTATATGGGAAACAGTGAAGCTCCAGTGGTTCAAGGGCATTGTGGATTAGCACCATAGTTTTTGAGTCCACCTATAAGTTGCAGGCCTTGTTCTGATGAGTGTGTTCCAGATCTGAGGATCGTAGGTAAATGACGTGTGCAGAGGCACATTTATGAGCTATCCGGTATGATGATGTGTGACCTACCATGGTGAGAAAAAGTGTGTATTGGATGAGCATGCTGAATGTTTACTTAATACTTTGGAGATGCAAAAAGCTTCTGCACTGGTGGAGTGCAACATTGGTTGGCTTTGACACCTTGGACATGAGGAATGTGTAGAACATAGTTGTGATGCAGATGTGTGATGACCTAAGCCTTCAGGATGGTATTGTGTGTTGTGTAGGTAAACGTCTATCGTCTGAAAATGCTGGTTTTTTTTGCATGCTTGCTCGCCCTTTGCCAAACGCACATTCCTATGGCATGCTCCCTTAATGTTTCATCAGCATCCATGACTTCAGCACAGAAGCAGGCCTTTGAGAAAAGGAGGGAACGCTACAGGCACATATGTGATGTAGATAAGGTTTACCAGAGAATGGGCCGCAGATACAACTGTGAGAAAGCATTCGGTCCTGGCAGCAATTTGCACATGGTGGGCCACCAAAAGAGCCTGTGGCCAGTAGCCACACAACAGGGAGCTCCAAGAGGGACAGGGTTGGCTCCACAGTGTCTGTACCCTCAACCTCTGAAGGCCACACTGCAGTACCATCACGTCCCCAGCCTGGAGGTCCAGTCATGGCCAAAATCTTTAAACAGGAAATGCGCCAGGATATGCTAGAGGTTAAATTGAGACCCGACAAGTTTCAGGCAAGGCAGGAGAAGTCTTACAGAATGTTAAACTTTCAAAACTGTGATATGTGATATGTTTTTAGCCCTCCTGCTCACCTCACCTTCCCTTACCTGCCCCATGTTTTTATGGTTGTTTTTCTTACATTAGGGGTTTTAGATTGTTAGTGTAGGGTAGTTTAGTTTTAGACCATAGTTTTTAATCTTAGGGGGGTGGGTTCTAGTTTTTGTTAGAGGGGTGGGTACGTGTTACTTACAAAACAAATTACATAAAATATATATATCTGTTCAGCCTATATGTGTAGTTAGTCCATGCTTAGCTATATTCACTGTTGCAGTGGTTTACTGATGTCTTTTAAAGCGGGTGGGGGGTTGATGTTCATCATGTGGCATTACATGTTTAGCATACGTTTAGATTAGATACGTTAGCTGTAAGTATAGTTAAGTTAAGATAGTAGAGATTAGGTTAGTTTAGGCTAGTCTGTAGTTTAGGAATCTTTAGGATAGAAAATGTTAGATGTTATTAAATCTTGTTATTAAGCACACTGTATGCTTTGATATCTAGTTAGTATCATGTCTGCACAGGACATGTGAGACCAAAGCATTTGGTTTTGCATCCAGTGCCACTTTACATGTGTGACTATGTGCATCCCATATGCCTAAGTCCCTGTCAGGTTGGCAACGGTATGATATCAGCTACTTAAGACAGTCATTACCACTGGTCACGCATGAATAAATATCTCAAAACAAGTTCTCTTACACCATTCCTTTGAATTGGTAAGTATAGATACTTTCAGTGTTTAGAGGTTGATGTCAGAGCACTCACTCAAAATGTAAAAATTGTTACTGGAACACACATGGCTGCCACTCACAGTTTCAGAGCTATCTAAATTGGAATTTTGCATCAGTGTCCTACTGGTGCGAACATCCTAGCTTTGCCCCAAAACAAATGTATTGCATCATGCACACCACTGCAAATTTGCATCCTATCGGTTCTTGGGAGAATCAGAATTTACTTGCCAGTCCACATTACTATCACTCAGCTTGATCATGTTTCAGTCATTGTGTGCGGCTTTCTGTGTGACACAATGCCAGGCATTTCCTTTTGTCAAGTACTCAATGTTTCGATTTCACACAATGCATACAGATCATTACTGCATCAGACACAATGGCGGTCATTCTGACCGCGGCGGGCGGCAGTAGCCGCCCGCCATGCGGTCACCGCCATTTGGCCGCTCCGCGGTCAAAAGACCGCGGAGGCCATTCTGGCTTTCCCACTGGGCCGGCGGGCGCCCGCCAAAGGAGCACCCGCCGGCCCAGCGGGAAAGGCCCTGCAACACAGGGGCCGGCTCCGAATGGAGCCGGCGGTGTTGCAGGGGTGCGACGGGTGCAGTTGCACCCGTCGCGATTTTCACTGTCTGCTATGCAGACAGTGAAAATCATGCTGGGGCCCTGTTAGGGGGCCCCTGCACTGCAGTGCAGGGGCCCCCAGGGGCCCCACGACACCCGTTCCCGCCATCCTGTTCCTGGCGGTCAAAACCGCCAGAAACAGGCTGGCGGGAAGTGGGTCGGAATCCCCATGGCGGCGCTGCTTGCAGCGCCGCCATGGAGGTTCAGCCCTGCCAGGGGTATTCAGGCGGGAAACCGCCGGATTCCCTTTTCTGACCGCGGCTTTACCGCCGCGGTCAGAATGGGCAATGAAGCACTGCCAGCCTGTTGGCAGTGCTTCCGTTGCCCGCGGCCCTGGCGGTTTAGGACCGCCAGGGTCAGAATGAGGGCCAATATCAACCAAATTGTAACTTTTGTATATTTATTTACCTGTGCACTTTTGGTTTCTGATTATGCACATTGGACAGGAGATTGACCCCATGATGCATTGCAAACCATTGGATGGCCAGACAAAGTCAAAGGTGGGGGGGGCATTTCATGAGATATGCGTAGGAGAGGAGTGCATCAGTCAGGAGGCTTACAAATTGGCAATAGGTGGGATTGGTCACAATGACAGTCAATGTGTGATAAAGTCAACAGTGGGAGAGTAAAAAAGGGATGTTGTCATTTGTTAAAACACTGGCATGATTTTCAGCATAGAACTAAGGAGATACTGTCCATGTACCACAGACTGTATCTACCGGGTGGTTTTTCAGGTGAATTATGTTTCTTCAACATCTTCATTCTCCGATGTGTGCGGTGCCTCCTGTGCCATGACGGGTGGTGGTGTTGAAGTCAAGGAGGGCACACACACACATCAGGGGATGGAGATGCGGTTTCCAAGGTTCCAGCAGCTGTCATCTGTGGAAAGATGTAAGGCACCACTGCAATAAGAACTAACTGCTGGTTATACAGCACAGCAGCCACATCACGGTGGTAGGCAGCCAGATTGTCAGTGAGAATCTCAGCATCTGCTGCACGGACTCCAGGACAGTTTGGATAGCCTCCACCCTGTTGTTCAAAGAGGAAGGTGTCCCTTCCTGCATACCATCACTTATCCTTGCTACACAGGTCTCCGTTCAGCATGGGTGCAAGCCTACCTGCAATTCAGGGCAATTGCTGTTGTGCATGAAAGTAGACCTTTCTGCTTGAACACAAACACAAGAGCTGGGTGATCAGGATGGTGCAGGATGTACAACCACATGACCCACAGTGAGGAGGCTGAAGCATGTGCACAGCTCATTCACTTTCATTACTCTTACAAGACATGTGGGGGAGGCGTAGGGACCTACTACATTTTCAGTCTTGTTGATGTACAGATGCATCAACTTGCTACACCACCTCAGGAGTATGTTTGTAGTAGTGTTATAAAGGACTGACATTGTTGTTGGCCGAGTTTTCGCATCTTCCAATGTGTTGCAATAATCAGCAGTCATTGTAAGTAGTAGGCAGCATTCCTGTCAGTTCATGTTGCAGGATGTGTCCCTTCCTGCACATGTGCATTTGGACTTGCAACAGGGACACCCCTACACCATGCTGATTGTGTGGCTGTGTTGCTGTTAGCCATGATATATTTGGCCCATCAACAAAGGTAGTTCAGGGATGCATTGCATGTCAATGATTGCTACACATCCCTACTCATTTGAAAGGATGCATCTAACACAGCACAGAAAGATGGACTGTTCCACTGCCAAACTTCATTTGATCATAAATGAATACATATGTGCCACATTTCTCAGACATTGGCATCATGGTGTTCCACCAGTGCATACCAGAGTTACCTTCAGCTCCAGTGGTGCTGTGTAGTAACTCATGTTTACCATGCCAGGGGAAGGCACATTGCACGCCTTATCATGGCCTGGTAAAGATGTGCCCCTCTCACACATGACACAAATGGAGTTGGCATTCGATGTGCATATATGTGGGTATTCCCTTGCAACACATGTGTAACACAGCCAGCTCCTGGAGGCTTCCACAGTTGTAAAATTAGTATTTGCTACAGTTGTGTCCAGTGATTCAACGGTGGTATAGGAGTGACAAAGGTGTATCCGAGATCTTGGTATGTCCCGAAATGTGGTTTTTCAATGTGTGTTTCATTGGGCATCACGCATAGGGTCCAATTTGCATAACATTGGTGGATTGCTCACAATGCAACACTTTTCTTGCACCCCACCTTGACCCAACTGATGACACCATGGTAGCGCTTTATTTCCAAAACTGTGCACTATGATGCACAATTTCACAGTGACCTCATGTGTTGCGCCACTATTATGTTGCTTTACTGCATTAATACCATGAACAGTGGCACTAGTGCAGCAAAGCACAGGGTCGACCATAGTTTCCAATGGGTGTGTCACTTGAACATCTGCCTTTGGCAGGCTTTTCATATGAGTTCATAGATTGCACAGTTAAATATTTCTGTTTTAACTATGCCTTTTATTTCAACCCTCCCTGCGTGGGTACTTCCCCCTTGCATACATCTATGTGGCAGAGTCATACTGTGGGTCTAGTATTTACGAAGAGAAGGTATTCATGCATGGTGCAACTTTGTTGATATATTAAAAAGAGATTAGGCACCGTAAGGCAACATTAGCAAAATTGACACTGATGATAGTGTTGTTCTGAGGCCTTTTAAATATGGTCCCTTGTGAGGTGGTAAGACCACTTGTAGCTGGTGTTCTGCAGGAAGGTGTACCTTAGTGAAGAACACCAACCATCCCCAGTACACAGACACTTTTGCAGCATGGTGACATGGCAGCTACTTCTACAGCTGTGCAGATGATAATAACAGACATGCCTCATATGTGGTGTATACTAACATTTGTGGCCATTCCCAGTGGTGCTGGGGGGCATATGCAAGTTGCTGCTGGACCACCCAGTGCAACAAACCTTGTACATGTTGGACCATGAGGATTATACAGGGTCAGTTGTTACAGTTGCCAAAGTGAGCTGAGTGATGTGTGGGTTTGAGAAATGGTGTGTGCATATGGGTGGGATGTGTGTATCCATTACAAGTGTTTGGGCATTACTGTACCCCTATGTGGGTCCTATGTGCCTCCCCCTTCTGTCATTTGTTGGTCACCAGATTGCCCCCCACTGCAACTTACCATGCATTTGTGGTAGTTCTTGAAACGCTACACTGTCCTGTCCTGTCCCTGGACTCCAGTGACCAACTTCTCCGGGATGACCACTGCCACCGTCTCCTCCAGCTCATTCAGCTGCTCCTGGGAGCTGGTCTTCTACCTCCAGTCTGCAGTGCAGCCTTTCGATTCCTGGCCAGTTTCTCCTTAGTTCTGCTCTTGCAGTCATGCCAACGCTTCTTATAATTGGTGACAGTCCTCTTCACCATTGACTTTATCGACTATTGACTGCCATATGTCCTCCTTCCTACCTATTTGCAATTTAGAAGTGGCAAAGAGCTGGTGTTGTTGTTCCGTCACTTCTCTGACCAAGATGTTATTCTCCTCCTGACAGAAATGACACTTCCCCTTCCTTTTCCCCTTCTCCTATTCATCTGTCTGCCCATCCAGACTTGTACTGCGCTTGATGGGGTCTTTCTGGGGTCTGGTCTCCATCATGGGTCCTTGTTTGAGTTTAGAGGTTTAGCAGGCTTCTTTTTATACGCTTATGGTGCAAAAATGATGCTTGCACAATTAGCGTAAAAAAATGTGCAGCTAATCATGCTAACGCCACTTTTGCAGTATTGGAGTCATTTTTGTTAATAACTTGATGCATAGGTTATGGCCATCATTTTTTACGCTAGCCTTCTCTTAAGGCCATTGGGCACCATTCCATAAATATGGCACATGCATGGCACTGAGGAAAGTCATTATGCAGCGTTAAAAAAACTGACGCACAACTGCGCTAGCACAATAGCCCTTCCAACCCTTCAACCAGTACTTAATTTGAGCTGAAGTTGCATATTAGGCCCACAGCACTCATTTTGGGGACCTCCAATTCGTTTTCCTCCAAAGACTTTGATCTGAAGCAAGAGGGAGAAAAACTCAAATGGGGGAAAGGAAAAGGAAAAATATGGAAAAACAGAGGCAAAGGGAGAAAACAGAGATTACAAAGAACCTGCAAGAGTGGGATGAAAAAGCAGGTAGTGACCAATAGTAGATTGAAAAGACAAAAGGTGGAATCAAATGTATGCAGCCTTGGTGTTCAGTACCCCTACATTCAATAGCATCCATTGCGGTCATCTGAACAACCATGCACTGTTGGTACATGTTGGTGCAAGAACAACAGGCACTTCTTAGTTTACAAATTGTCCACTGCATTCAACCCACTCCCCAAACACATCTAGCACCTCACCACACTACCCAACATGTAATTGGAGTCAGCTCTATTTTATGCCACCCATAGCCAATATAATCATAAGATCTACTGCCAAACTATGAAGCACAGCAGAGGAGAGTTTTACCATTATCTTTCAACCATACACTTCGTCCACAAATGCAAAGAAATGAATACAAATTCAAAATCTGAAATAATCCAGAATGGTTTTCTGTTTGTCACAGGCAACTAAACTGCATAACAGATAACCTTGGAATGAGAGCTCAAAACTGTATGTGAATTCCTTAGAAAACTTACAATAACAACTGCACCAATTAAACAGTCATGAAACAGTCAAATTACAGAAACCTGCTATCCTTTGAAAGGATCTATCACATACGCAACAGGACCTATCATTTCAAATCTGCCTCATCTTTACCAACTTTGAAACACCTACTGCTCACAATTAGATCTCTTCCCAGCTGTTGTAACGCTGTTGTCCCTGCAGTTAGACATCATAAACACATCTGCATGGCAAAATCACCACCTAACCCAATTCTCACTCAACCACCTCAACCCATATGCATTGATTTGCAGTGTTTTCCCAGCTCTCCCAATATTCCTCAAGCCTAACCCTCCAATTGACACCATCCATCCCAAAATGTGAGTCTCAGCACATGCATTCAGCTGAAAAGAGTGACCTAGATACCAGTGGCCCACTCACAGAAAACAGCAGCCAACTAATTGGTCTATACCAAGTATTGTTCAGTGATAACCGCATTGTCACTCTTGACAATCTACTACCAGAAGAATTCAAAGTAATCAATAGGAATAGAGTCTGAGATTAATTCTCGAGTCAGCTGGCATGACAGCTGCCAGATGAATCAGGAATGACTTGTAAGGAGGGAATTCAGTAGCTTCTGTTTTTCTTCTTCCCAGATACTTCGCCTGAGAGAGTGAAAACAGACTGTGCAAATGGGAAAAATGGGTGACTCAGAAATGAAGCAGGTATTCTCATATGTTGTTTATCATTTCTCTGGGGATCACCCATAAAGAGCTAGTATTCAAACAAGTACCAAGACCTACATTGTTGGTACATGTGGGTGAATAACAGTGCAGGATTCCTACTGCCTCTCTAATTGGGACCAAAGTGAAACAGTGTGATAACCATAGTTTACAACATTTCAGTAGCGGCTGGTATCTAACAAAATTAGTAGCGCAGTGTGGGGGACAATAACAATAAAAATTAAATAAAAACACTAACCCTACAGCTTGCTGACTCGATGCTCCTCTGCTGTTAGTGCACAGGTTCCTAGACTCCTCTAAGTCAATAAAGACGCTTCTCTCATGCAGGTAATACTATTACCCAGCATTAGAGAAGCACAGGGGTTGGTCTGAGTGAGCTGGTTTTGCACTCCTGGGGAACTGGGCACCTGTGCCTGCTGTTCTTTACCTGGCAACACAGCTTGGGTTGGAGAGAACTCAGTGCGCATGTGGGTTTGGCCTTCTTAAGACAGCCAGCCAAACCAACATGCACACTTGCAGCAGTGTCTACCATTCCTCCTTCAGTGTTGTCATCATCATGGCCCGCCCCTAACACTCATCTGGTGAAGAAAAATAAAATGAGAATAAAAGAATAATTTTTCATTATCTTCATTATCTTGTTTTATTATCATTTTATTTTTCATGTTTGCATCTGCTGGCAGGAGAGCAACGCTCCTCCGCCATAACAGAGAAGCCGCCTCTGCAATATTTTCTGACTTGCACAGTTATTCACAACATCTGTTCAACATCCTTAGAGGGCTTAACTACCTGATTCATTATCAACCAAAAAAGCTCCTTATCTCCACCAAGCTATGGCTTCTCATTCACACAATTCTCAACAAGTGCTGACTAAAATGTCAGACTATTTACAGCATTGTACAGCTTGGTCTCACAATGCACAATCAGGAGATCTTAGAAGAAGGGCTAAACAATGAATATAACAGGCATGCTGGGGATTGCAATAAGATTAATTGTCACAGAAAACATGGGTGAAATGGTAAAGTTGCATACTACTTCATGATGTTTACTCAGAAAATACAGACTAGCATGACAGGAAGGCTATACAAGAAAAACCCAGACCAGGTGCAGTCTCACATTTACAAATGTTGCCTTGTCACCAGTGCATACGTCCTCAGACAATGAACGTAATTACACCCCAACCAGTCTCATTATTCAAGGACTTCTTTTGGACGAACCCGACTAGGCCTGACAAGAATCCAAACAGGATGTTGGACTAACTTCAACTATCCAAAGTTCTTCAAAAAAGGCTAAGATAAAAATTACTATGCACTCTTGGAGGAATAGCTACATATTCTTAATATACATATACATGGGCACCCATGCTCGGCCCCTCCCCAAAAAAACACACTGGCCACAGGGGATGTGGTCCTTGGGGTTTCTTTGAGGCTTGGGAATGGGGGCCATGCATCCACATCTCTATTATAAAGTTATTGGCCCCGGAGGATGTAGTCCCCAGGGCCTCTTTGACGCTTGGGAAACGGGGCAGCATGCACCTCTCCACATTATAAAACTACCATTGCTGGGAGATGAGGTTCCCAGGACCCTTGAAGGTTTGCAGATTAGGGCTGCATGTCTCTTTCCCCAGAAGAAGAAACATGCACCATCCCCTGAGCCCAGTCCCGCCCAGAGGTGTTTGAAAAAAAGGTTGGAGACTGCCATATTTTGTTTTAATTGGCACCATGGATATATACATAAGTATCTGTCTATCTATCTATCTATCTATCTATCTATCTATCTATCTATCTATCTATCTATCTATCTATCTATCTATCTATCTATCTATCTATCTATCTATCTATCTATTTATCTATCTATCTATCTATCTATCTATCTATCTATCTATCTATCTATCTATCTATCTATTAGGCGCTTCAGATGTTCTATATCTTGTAGAGCCAGGAAATACTGTATGAGCGATTTTTTTTACAAGTGTATATGAGAAATGTTACCCGTATTGTAACCTACATGATGCCTCTACCAGAGCTGTATTGTGTGCCATGCTGTGTTGACTGAAAATTAAAAACAACGTTAAAGAAATGTGTGCTTTCCCCTAAGTGTTCGTGCCCCAGCCCAACCCTCTTCAACGTCTAAGCTGCCCCGCTGGCTAACATCGCCCAATCCCACAACCTCAAAATCATGTCATACGCCGATGAAACTCAGCTGATCCTCTCCCTCACCAAGGACTCCGCCAAGACCTACCTCCACAAAGGAATGAAGGCCATCGCCGAATGGATGAAGAGCAGCTTTCCAAACTCAAATCTGACAAGACGGGAAGTCCTTATCTTTGGCTCCACCCCCTCCTCATGGGATGACTACTGGTGGCCTGCCACTCTCGGAACCGCTCTGACTCCCACTGACCACGCATGCAACCTAGAATTCATTTTGGACCCCTCACTATCCATGCCCCAGCAAGTCAACTCCACCTCCTCCTCCTGCTTCAACACTCTCCACATGCTCTGACAGATCTACAAATCAATGCTCACCGAAACCAGAAGAACGGTCACCCAAGCCCTCGTAAGCAGTAAACTGGACTACAGCAATGCCCTCTATGCAGGAACCACGACCAAACTCCAGAAGAGGCTGCAACGCATCCAGAACACCTCCGCACACCTCATCCTGGACATCCCCCACCACTGCCACATCACAGACGACCTGAAAAACCTGAACTGGCTCCCAATCAAAAAGAGAATCACCTTCAAACTCCTCACCCATGCTTACAAAGCACTGCACAGCACCGGACCACAATACCTCAACAAACGACTCTCCTTCTACACCCCGACCCGGCATCTCCACTCCACTGACCTCGCCCTCACAAACGTCCCACGCGTCTGCAGAACTACAACCGGCGGTAGATCATTTTTACACCTCGCCGCCAAAACGTGGAACACTCTTCCCACCCACTTGCACCAGACCAAAGACCTCCTTACCTTCAGGAAACTACCCAAGACCTGGCTGTTCGAGCAGTAGCAGCACCTCCCCCCCACCTTCTCCCCTCCCCTCTTCAGCGCCTTGAGACCTTCAGGGTGAGTAGTGCACTTTACAAATCCATGATTGATTGATTGATTGATTAAAGGGGCCAAGTGCATCCCCATTTACAACAAATATCAGTAGGGTGTTCATAAACAGCACCTTTCATTCATTGGTCTGTTGTGTTATTCACATTATTCTTCTACCCAGTGGAGCATGGGGAAATGGATCAGGCTATTTCTGCTGTTGGTTATCTTCACAGTCAGTTATAAAACAGTAAATTTTTACAAGGAGCATGCATGCACACATAGTTGCAGTGTGTAGGAAAGTCCTCCTTTTTGCCCTGGTCACCCCCCACACTTTTTGGACAGGTACTGGTGGTTACTGACTCTTGGCTGTGCCCTGGGTACTGCTTACCAGTCCCAGGGTCAGTGCTCTGTTTAAAGTGGATATACAAATTAGGCTAATTATAATTGGCTAAGTTAACCTACCTATAAGTCCATAGTATATGGTAGAGCATGTAGGTTTAGGGACCACAGCATAGGTAGTGCACCCATAGGTGCACTGCTGAGGTGCCCAGTGTCATTTTAAAGGCAGGCCTGCCTTGCTGGCTGCTTTTAAATTAAAGTTATATCCAAATTCAACTTTGGAATTAAAAGTAGTTTCCAAAGTCTTAAACTAACTTATTGTTACATATAAGTCACCCCTAAGGTGTGCCCTATGTGCCCCTAGGGCTGGGTGCCATGTAACTATAAGCAGGGACCGTATAAAAATTGTTTTATAAGCCCTGGTGAGGTAAAAACAGCCAAATTAGTTTTTCCCTCATTGTAGTAAATGGTCTTCTTAGGCTAGAATGAGGAGACTTTATTTTAATTTTTAAAGTCCCCTTAAATGATGGATACAAAGAGTTTGGCATCAAATTAATTGTTATAATAAATCCCACAACTTCCAGTTGTGGGATTTAATATAACTTGTTCAGGTAAAGATTTTTTAACTTTACCTGAAAAGTTGCCAGTTTCAGCCCTGCATTGTTTTTACTGCTGTGCTCTGATTGGCCAGCCTCTGGCAGCCTGGCCAGGCTGCATTGATGAGGTGTGAAGTGGCCTGGCTTCACACAAAGAGATGTGCCTGTGGGAGGGAATTTTCCCTCAGCAGATGGTGAGGCAGGAAGGGGGTGGGCTGCCAAACTGGTCTTCAACGCAGAGAAGGACATTTGGAACAACCCAGCAACACCCCCACATCCTGCAACCCCAGACAACTAGGTGCCAACTTGATTAGATTAAGAGAGGGCAGGAGAGGGGTGTGTTTATGATTTTTAGCCACACCAGTGGGTTGGCTCAGCCAGATGTAACCTCCAAAAATCTGATTCAGGCCATGATGGATTTTTGAAGAATGTTGCCTCCTGGGATTGATTTTTGCCACACTTCCCAGGAAGTGGTCATCACAGGGGGAAGGACCCTGCACCTGATTGGAGAATCAGGACCCCCCTGTTTTTCACTCAGGAGCAAGGATAAAACTGGCAGACCTGCACCCACACCTCAGATCCCCATCAGATTCCAACAAGGAAGAACCAAAGGAGAAGAAGGACTGCCCTGCTGGACCCCTGGCCTGCACCTGCAACCTGCACTCAGAAGGACTGCACCAGCTGCACACTTGGGCTTCACCACAAGAAGGACTTTGCCTGGCTTCAATTGGTTCAAGGAGGGACTCCCTGTTTGCTACAGGTGAAAACTTGCTATCCAGAGTCCCCTGCACCAACTCCTGAAGAAATCAACCAGCTGACCACTGCCCAGTGACCAAAAAGGAGTTTGTGCCAGGTGCATTCTGGGAGTTGTAGTCTGCACCCCCAAGGTTGAGCTGGTTGAGCATCTCAGAACTTCTGGACCCTTGGGGTGAGCTGTGGACCTCAAAAGAACCTTAAAAGGACATCTGGGAGAAGCCCCAGAAGTTTGGAGAAGTTTGGAGAACTTTTGAAAAAAGCTCCATAGAGGGACCGACACGCCGCGGCAACCGTCTTGCCTCAACCGCGACCCGGTCTGATTTGCTGGTTCGTCCCGGTAAAGAAAATCTCTGAAAAAGAGACTAGGTCCGAAGGAAAAAAAGTTGATTGGGACCTCCCAGCCAGCGTATCCTACCGTTGACGTCTGCGCCGGAGTTCGTACTCGTGGTAGATGAGCAGGTAGACGAGAGCAGGTATGATGTTCAATTCGGGTTCCATGCTGTCCTCCGTACTCGTGGAGTGCGTAGAGGTGAGCGTTTTCACATTCGTAGTCTGTTTCCGCCGTGTTTTTATCGGCGGGGCTCCCGCCCCGGAAAAGGTGGCAGATTGGTGGGTCATGATAGTGTGGGCGGTACATTGTCTGCCGCCTGGCTGTTGGCGGTGACCGCCGCGCTGTTTGTCGGTCCCGCCGTGGGGGTCGGAGTGTTAAAGTGGCGGGCTGTGTTGGCGGTTCCCGCCAGGGTCAGAATTCCATTTTTTGGACCGCCGCTTTATCACCGACTGCCAGGGTTAGAATCACCCCCTAAGTCCGAAGGTAAAAAGTTGACCGGGACCTCTCAGCCAGCGTATCCGAGGAGGGCTCCAGGGACGTCGGATCAAGATCCAGGTTTACCCCGGTCGAAGGATTTTCACCTCGAAAAAACGACTAAGTCCAAAGGTAAAAATCTCCACTGAGGATTCCCGCAACGCGTATCCAGGAGGTCGGATTGGACTGGCAGGTTCGTCCCGCTGAACAAAATCTTCAGAAAAACAACTAAGTGTGAAGGTAAACTTTTGACTGAGGCCTCCCGTGGCCTGTAGCCATGCCAGGCTCCATCGCGGTCGGCCTGAAACTTTGACTTTGCCCCGGTCGAGGTGCAACCAGATGATCCAATTGGCGCTTTTTGTTTCTAGGCACTAAAAAACAATAATTCTTTAAAAATTCATATCTCCGGTTCCCCTTATCCGATGTTATTCATATTTGTGTCATTTTAAAGATAAACATATAATCTATTTTTATTAATTGGTTTTGGATTTTTAAACTGCTTCCTGTGTTTTATTTAATGACTGTTTTGTGATATTTGAATGCTTTACACTCTGTCTCCTAAGTTATGCCTTGTCACTCGTTGCCAAGCTACCAAGGGTTGAGCTGGGTTTAATTTACTGAGACCTAACGGGACCTAAGTGGAGGTTTGTGGCTTATTGCTAAGTGTAGGTACCTACCTGCCCTTACCAATAACCCGTTTTCCAACACAGGGAAACTATGTGAATGTGTACTTTTAGAGAACAAAGGTGGATTTCTACCTTGAGGAAATTATTTTTATACTGGCTATGGCCCAGCAATCCTCAAAATATAGGGGGTCATTCTGACCCTGGCGGCCGGTGGCTGCCAGGGCCACCGACCACGGGAGCACCGCCAACAGGCTGGCGGTGCTCCCACGAGCATTCTGACCGCGGCGGTTCAGCCGCGGTCAGAAGCGGAAAGTCGGCGGTCTCCCGCCGACTTTCCGCTGCTCGGGGGAATCCTCCATGGCGGCGGAGCGCGCTCCGCCGCCATGGGGATTCTGACACCCCCTACCGCCATCCTGTTTCTGGCGGGTCTCCCGCCAGGAACAGGATGGCGGTAGGGGGTGCCGTGGGGCCCCTGGGGGCCCCTGCAGTGCCCATGCCAATGGCATGGGCACTGCAGGGGCCCCCGTAAGAGGGCCCCACTGTGTATTTCAGTGTCTGCAATGCAGACACTGAAATACGCGACGGGTGCAAACTGCACCCGTCGCACATACCCACTCCGCCGGCTCCATTCGAAGCCGGCTTCCTCGTGGGTTGGGGTTTCCCGCTGGGCTGGTGGGCGGCCTCCTGGCAGTCGCCCGCCAGCCCAGCGGGAAAGCCTGAATGGCCTCCGCGGTCTTTCGGCCCGCCTCAATGAGAATCACCCCCATAATGATTTTCATAAGCCATGACAAAACAAGTATTGACAAATAAGTCTGGTGACGACTGTTAGCCATTTGACTGATAGTTGATAATTTTCACATTTGTTATTGGGGATTACTTATTGTAGTGCCTGTGCCTAGTTTTCAGCCCTGTCTGGCTTAGATATATTCTTTAGTTGTCTCCCACCTAAAATTGTCTCTGCTGCATGACATTGCCACAATAAATGCACAGTGGCTGGAGTGGGATAACCCTTTATAATTTGATGTATGCTGTGGCATTGAGTATGTGGCCATATGTATTAATACTTTGTCTTTTTTGTATTGTGCTAGTGTCTTAAAGAAGCTAAATCGATAAGGTAAGGCCTGTTTTGCACAGATCTCACAGACACACACACCAACTCACTGATTTAGAACAATACTTCTGCTTTCTAAATGGGACAGTGTTTTAGAAGGAAGGTTTTAGACTGTCAGAAGAGATGGCGCCTCAGTGGATGACTGCTGCCCAGGCCCTAACTCAAGTAATGAAGGACAGCTATGAGGCAGGATCAGATACTGAGACAACATCTGAAGGGAAGCAAAATGGAGTGGATTCGGAAAGTGATTTCTGTGGAGTTTCCTTTGCAAGCACCGTTTGTGCACCGGAGCCAGCATAGCAGAGTAGGCCAACACAGAGAGCAGGCATGTGCAGCAGCAAGAAGAGATTAATCCCTTTTTTGGCAGCCCCCCAATTTAGCGCATCCCCAAATTCCCCAATTCACAGAAAATGCTAGATGTAAAGTTGGTACATCCTTTTTTAGGTGGTGACTACTTTGAGGTATCTGAGAGAGTATGAAGGCACTCTTGGGTCTCATTCTAGGGCACACTGGTGGACTCCCACTTCACTTGAGGAATTGAAGACATTTTTTAGCCTAACACTCAAAATGGAGATAGTGCACAAACCTAGGTTGCCATCCTACTTGTCTAATTGCACGGTTTGGGTAACACCCAACTTCGCATTGAATATGAGCAGAGATTATATTTTAACTATTGCAGTGCATGATGCATTTCAATGATATTTCTGTTGCATTGCCCTGGGACCATGCAGACCTCAACAGTTTGTTCAAAATTTGACCTGTCATCAATCAGTTGTCTGCTAGGTTTCCAGAGCTTCATGCTCCTGGAAAGAATATGGCCATTGATGAGTCCTTGAGCCTGAACAAAAGGCATCTGCTGGTAAGGCAGAACAAACCCAGCAAAAGCGCTTGTCATGGAATCAAGTTGTACATGCTGCATAAGAGTTCTGCTGGCTCTGTATCAATGTAGGAATCAAGGCAAATATTGTGTAGGAGCTTGTCCAACCACTCCTTCAAAAAGGTTGTAACCTTTATGTGGACAAAGTCTGTAATGGATTAGAGCTGTTTAGTGAGCTGCACAAAGTTGGGACTGTGGAATGTGGTACAGTTTAATATTGCTGCCAAGGATTCTCACACAAGCTTGTTTGTAAGAAGCACTAAAAATCCCAGAGAATTGCTTTGCGTTCCAGAGAGCTGCTTGCAACCAAATTCTCTGATAGGCGGGATCTGTTCGTGCTCATTACAATCCACGATGAGTGCACTTTCCCCATCGTAGTTTGAGGTCCGTTTGCTGAAGTTCACAAGCCACCTGTATTTTTGATTAAAATAATTACATGAGCAGAGTGGGTAAGACTGACCAGGTTCTTCAGCCGTACAACATGAGTTGTAAAACTCACACTTAGTATAAGAAGCTGTTTACCCACGTGATCGAGATGGCAAAATACAATGTGTATGTTGTTTATCCTTCGACTACTATGGATAGAACAATTTATTTCCTAGGTTTTCAGTTGACTCTCATTGCTACAGAAGCAGCAGCCTCAATTCCATCTGCAATGGAGGATGTGGTAAGGCTACAGTCTTGGCAATTTGATAACTGCTTCCCTGCAACAGCTAGAAAGACTCCACCATGTCTGTTGTAAGCAAAGAAAGAGGGAAGAAATATATAGTTACTGTCCCCTGTGCCATTCTCAGCTAGCCCTATTTTTTCAAACTTTCTTTATGTTGAACCATGGAGAAGTGAAGTATTTGGAAATTGACTGAAGGGAAACTGTGCTTGTTTCTTTCTTTTGATGGCTGTGCATGGATACATAACTTCAAAGGGACACCTCTTCACTGGGCAAGTAGCTTTAGAAATTGTTTCCTCTACTTATGGAAATCATTCACTTCTTATGTCCTGCTCAAAACCTTTATCTTCTGTCAGAAGATGGTAGGTGTTCTGTTCGTCGTATAACAAATGGATTACAGTCACCACACTGCACATAATGGAGGAAGTAGCTCAAGTCATATTGTTGTGGAATATCCTGAAGAGACAATTTCTATGTTCGTAATTAGTCTCTTTTTTGGAAGTCAAAAACCGCCAGCGGGGCAAGGCAGGTGGCTTGAAAAGCCATTTGATGAAGGACTGCTAAACACAACTCACTGCTGCAAAAAATAACACAGTGGGAGCAGCCAGTACTTCAGGCCAACCAGCGATGCATCTTGGGCAGATCGATGAGCAGATTTATCCTGGTCTCCTCCTGGTTCTCAGAGCAGTTTTTGACCATCCTCACTTTTGGCCATCTGGGTTTATTTAGCACCACAACAGTGGGCCAGAACTGGTGGGACACGAGGACTCAAGCAGGCAGGCTGGGTCCAGGTACAGGTTCAAGATGATGGGAGCCTTTTATCTCCCTGTGGTTCTGAATAGGAAGTCAGCAAACTAGCCCTTTGAGTCACATCTGGTAGTCCTGGGTGCAGGTGAAGATGCAGGTCTCAAACATCAGGGTTGGCCTCTGAGGGTTCAAAGAAGGCTCAAGACAAAAGGCAGTCTTTCCAGGTATAGCAGCAGTCTGTCAAAATGCACAGCAGATCTCAGCAGCAGCCAATCCTCTCATAGTCCTTCCACTGGTCCAGGAGTGAACTGAAGAGTGGGTCTATAGGTCAAATTCTTTCTCTGGTGCCCTTCCCTCTGGAAGGTGGGGGAAGCTTCTAGAAAGTTTGTTTGACGTAAACAGACGATGTACCAATAACACCTACTGGCTGGATTCCAAAAGATGGGGATCTAGCACGAGAAAAAGTTGCTGTGAAAAAGGAATTTGGTCCTTCTTATCATGCACTACTCCCAGTTATGGGAATACACGGTACTGCCGTTGGCTGGTGCTAAAGAATATCACTTTGTATTTATCGACAACGTCAAGTTATGCCATGTGGCCGATCCTGCACAGCAGATCAAGAGGAGCAGTCAGTAGTTCCTGAATCCCTCTCACTTCTGGTCAAGAAGTCCCTCTAAACATTTTGAGCAGCAACGCTGACATCTCACTGAGCTTGGGGAGGGTGGAAAATGATCTTACATTAGTTCCACTAACATCTGCTACAACAAACAGTACAGAATTTACTGATCAAATTGACACAACTTCAACACAGACGGATGGCGTCATTTACTATGAATCACCACAAGAGACCCTTACCAGTTCTCTTTCTACAAATACGGCTCCAGCTTTTGCACAAACTGCTTCTGGATACTTTGCCGACGTCAATGACACGTTCTCGAACTCATTTGCCTCTTCTACATCTGAACTGCCAAAATCATGTAAACTCATATACTGGCTTAAAACAAATTATTTTATTTCCCCATGGAACTATCTGTGGCTTTCCTTGACTGCATTAGCTTTCCTCTTTTGGATTGGCTTTGTCATAACATTCTATCTATCAATACATGGTCATTTTCTTCCTGAAAGATCAACAGTTGAACTGGTAGATGAGGTCCTAAAACCCCATTTTTCTTCTTACAAGGTCTGCAGAGACTTGTCTTTCGTGTACGTTTCTGCTATAGCAATTCCTGAAGGGATTGTTTGGGATAAAGTCACATATGATATATACGCCCCCAAGGAGGTCATTGAAATACCATATGTGTTTAAACTTTCAATGAACGATGTAATAATACCCGGAGCTGTTTCTGATGACTGGGATGAGAAAACAGTTGATTCTATGATGACTGAATTGCAGCATTTTGCTGTATTTGAAAGTGAAGGTGTTTATCAATCTAAAGAGAATTATGGTGATATGTTTTGCTATAATTATTATGGACACCATTACATTCACAGAGCAAGTACCCCAAAGACTATTTTTAATTACACGCAATAGGAACATTGTCCAACTCTACCACAAGGGAGTTCTAAAACACATTCGGAAAAATGTGCATATTTTTCTGGGCACAATGTTAAAAATGCTGAGTCATATTATTTTAAATTGCCATCAATGGAAAGTGTACATATATTATTGACAGATACAAAATTAATTTATTCAGTTTCCTTTATTTCCCGGTTGGCTACAGAAGGCTATGAATATTGGCTGAAGTCGATTGACTTAAAGAATCTGATAACCGTTCAAATTATATTTTTAAATGAAACAGTACAACAAACAAGTTGCTTAGTCTTAGAAAAAATTAAGGATTTTAATGCGCCTAGTATTCCTGCCCCTGCAAAATTTTACAAATGGCAAAAGTATATAAACGTAACTGAAGATCAGCTTGATGAATGGTTTCAGAATGGCACGTTCAAAGCTTCACTGTCACGTCCTGGCAGGTGGTTATTGTGGCCAATAGATACCAATGGGTGTCATAAATGTTTTGTAAACTCCACAGTGGTTTTAGAACAAGTAGGTCGGACCCTCGCTATGTGTCATCTGAACATGCGGGTATAGTAACAACATGCAGTGTAGGGAAACTATGCCAGGAATGGTTGAAGAGTTCCTTACTAGATGCTGTTAGAGAACACCTCAGTCACCTGTCTAATAACACTGACTTACAGGACTTCCGGTTAGGTCCCAGAAAACAACGCAGAAAGCGCTTCTTATATGCAGTATATAATGAAATTTGGTAGCTTTCCCAACAAGAAGCTGCTGCCCGGTTAGGGCAAATGGATCAGGAAAACTTACAGAAGGCATTAGCTGTTGTAGATAATGAGATTAATACCCTGTCCAACCGGATATGCACCTTTAACAACATTGTTTCTTCTGCGATAGACATAATACAAAGTGATATGTCTTTGTTACACCATTGACAGAGTCAACTAAGGTCCACTATGCAGTTGGATTAGATACTTTAAACACTGAAGGCATGTTGCGTTCCCTGGCAACACATTAGCGCAAGGGCCATATTTTCCACATTTAATTTAATGCGACAACAACAGCTAATGGCTGAGAAAGAAGCGACTTACGTCATTTTAAAAATCAAAAAGTTAGAAAAGTTGTCTTTTACTGTGGCCGAAATACTATCTGCTGAATGGTTAATACACGGGGTCATTAATCTGCCTATTTCAACACTTCAATTCACGTCCTGCTTAAAACACATTCCAGTAGGCAGATGTGAAAGGCTAAGAGATAGTTACATCCATGAGGTGTGGGAGCATGCCCTTCTCGTTCAAATGTCTCGGTGGTATGAAAGAGATCTTTCTTAGTGGCAGTAAATGCAAGACTTCTGTCAGCCATTCCATGGTTTGTAAACAGCTGTCCTTGCACGGGCATGTAACGATTTGGCAGCGAACGTGGCTTGTTATCTGAAGGGAGCTTTAATCCCCTTGATTAGACCTGCGTTCCAGGTGCTTTCAAATGGCCTCTATGTCATCCCCAATAGTGAAAACTGTTGTGGAATGGGAGCCGGAATAGTTTATGTTGTTTTGGTCTCAAAGAATGTTACATGCTGCGGGAACATACTTTTTCCTCCCACAAGACAGAGAGAAGTAGCTAGCGCTCCCCCGAGGGCCTGGCACCCCCCTCCCCTGGGCAGCAATGGAAGGGGAATCACTTCGCCGTCCACCCCTGCCCCCCGACCCCTCTGTGGCATCTGATAATATCAGGGTGTGATCGCGCTCTGACCTCATCAGAGGCATACCCCTCCACGCTGGAAGCTCAGCTTCTAGCGTGGATCAGAGGAGAAATGCAAAAGCATTTCTCCTCCGATCATGTGCAGGGGGTGAAAGAGCCATGAAAGGAGAGGAAAGGCTTTTCCTCTCCTTTCATGTCTCTCTCAGCATTTCTGCTGCCCGAACGATATGCTGACTAGACACCAGGGATTTTTAATTTTTTTTTATATATGCATAAGGGGAGCAGCCCCTTGGGCAAAGGCCGCTCCCTAGTGGGCAAATTACTTTACTGACATTTCTGCCCCGCTTGGGGGCAGATCGGCCTAATGTATTTAGGCTGATCTGTCCCCGGGGGGGCAGAAACCTCTAGACACCAGGAATCTTTTTTCTTTTTTTGATTGTTTTTTATTATAAGTGGGGCGCGACCCCTTAGGCAAAGGTCGCTCCTCTGGGTGCAAAATTAACTATAGGCCATTTCTGCCCCCAAAGGGGCAGATCGGCCTATTTTTATTAGGCCAATCTGCCCCCAAGGAGGGAAGAAACCACTAGACACCAGGAATTTGTATTTTGTACCAATTTCATGCAAGGGGAGCGACCTGGGGGGGCAAATTTATTTTAGGCCATTTCTTCTCCCCTTGGGGGCAGATCGGCCTATTTCTATTCGGCCGAACTGCCCCCAAGGGGGGCAGAGACCACTTAGGCACTAGGGATTGGTGTGTGGGTTTATGTGCGTTTTGTTTGGGAGGTAGCCCCTTGGGCAAGGGCCGCTCCCCATGAGGGCACATTACTGTTGGCCATATCTGCCCCCCTGCGGGCAGATCGACCTATTTTTGGAAGGGCAATCTGCACCCCCAGAGACCAGGGAGGATTTTTTAACAAAAAAGAGGGTGGGGGTATGGCCATACCCCCACCCCAAATAAATGGAGCCAAGGTTGAGCTGCCCACTGGTGGGTAGATGGGGCAATTACCCCCGATCCACTCCCGGGGGGGGCAGAAAGCCTACTAGATGCTGGGGAACTAAAAAAAAAGTAGTGGGGTGGTGGCTACCAACCAGTATGGGCATGGTAATACCCACACCCCAACTGAAAGGGGTAACAGTCTTTCAGCTCTCCCCTGCACACTAAAACATCTTATCCCACAGCAAGCAAGAAGACATTTGATTATTTTGGTTTTACATTTGGGCCATGAGATCTTGTCTAAATCTCTAAATCGTCCCACTTGGAATGGTGACAGCTGCACTTTTTGGACTTTGTGACACTGCCATGTAGAAAAATCCACAAGACCTAGACACATCTGCAAACTAAACATCTGGGTGAGCCCAGGGTGGTGTGTTTCACATGCACTGCACAACATTTTCTTACCCACAATGCCATGCAAACCTACAACTTTGCTGGAAATCACACATTTTCCCCACATATGTGTGATGGAACCTTCTGGAATCTGCAGGAATCCACAAAATCCCTACCACCCAGCATTGTTGCATCTATACTGATAAGTTTTTTTTCAAACTGCCCTTTTGGACTCGCTTTGGTTCCCCCTCAATTTTGACATGTTTTTGGCACTTTCCTGTCACAGGCACTTGCCCCACCTACACAAGTGAGGTATAATTTTTACCAGGAGACTGAGGGGAATGTTGGGTGGTAGGAAATGTGCCCTGGTGTGGTAATCCCACACAGAAATGTGGGGAAAATGTGATTTTGTAGCTAAATTTGAGGTTTGCTGAGGATTCTGGGTAAGAAAACACTCGGGAATCCACGCTAAGTCACACCCTTCTGGATTCCCTTGGGTGTCCAGTTTTCAGAAATGTTTGGGTTTGGTAGGTTTCCCTATACGGCTGCTGAGCCCAGGACCAAAAGCGTAGGTGCCTCCGCAAAAGCAGGTAGTTTAGTATTTGATCATTTTGATATGTCACATAGGGCCTGATTCTAACTTTGGAGGACGGTGTTAAACCGTCCCAAAAGTGGCGGATATACCACCTACCGTATTACGAGTCCATTATATCCTATGGAACTCGTAATACGGTAGGTGGTATATCCGCCACTTTTGGGACGGTTTAACACCGTCCTCCAAAGTTAGAATCAGGCCCATAGTGTTTTGGGACATTTCTTTTCGCGGGCACTAGGCCTACACACACAAGTGAGGTACCATATTTATCAGAAGACCTAGGGAAATGCTTGGTGGAAGGAAATTTGTGGCTTCTCTCAGATTCCAGAACTTTCTGTCACCGAAATGTGTGGAAAAAGTGTTTTCTTGGCCACATTTTGAGGTTTGCAAAGGATTCTGGGTAACAGACCCTGGTGAGAGCCCCACAAGTCACCCAATCCTGGATTCCTCTAGGTGTCCAGTTTTAAAAATTGCACTGGTTTGGTAGGTTTCCCTAGGTACCAGCTGAGCTAGAGGCCAAAATCCACAGATAGGCACTTTGCTAAAAACAGCTCTGTTTTCCTTGGGAAAATGTGATGTGTCCACATTGTGTTTTGGGACATTTCCTGTCACGGGCACTAGGTATACCCACACAAGTGAGGTACCATTTTTATCTGGAGGCTTGGGGGAATTCTGGGTGGAAGGAAATTTGTGGCTCTTCTCAGATTCCTGAACTTTCCGTCACCTAAATGTGAGGAAAAAGTGTTTTTTGGCCAAATCTCGAGGATTTCAAGGGATCCTGGATAACAGAACCTGGTGGGAGCCCCACAATTTACCCCAGCCTAGATTCCCCTAGGTGTCTAGTTTTAAAAAATGTGCAGGTGTGGTAGGTTTCCCTAGGTGCCGGCTGAGCTAGAGGCCAAAATCCACAGCTGGGCACTTTACAAAAAAAGCTCTGTTGTCTTTGGGAAAATGTGATGTGTCCACGTTGTGTTTTGGGGCATTTCCTGTTGCGGGCACCAGGTGTAGCCACACAAGTGAGGTATCATTTTTATCGGGAGACTTGGGGGAAGGCAGAATAGCAGAACAAGTATTGTTGCCCCTTGTCGTTCTCTACATTTCTTCCTTCCAAATGTAAGACCGTATGTAAAAAAGACGACTATTTGAGAAAATGCCCTGTAATTCACATGCTAGTATGAGGAGCCTGGAATTCAGAGATGTGCAAATAACCACTACTTCTAAACACCTTATCTTGTGCCTATTTGTGAAATACAAAGGTATCCTTGATAGCTATTTTTCACTATTTATATTTCACCAAATTAATTGCTGTATACCAGGTATACAAGGAAAACCCATTGCAAGGTGCAGCTCCTTTATTGGCTCTGGGAACCTTGGCCCATATTTATACTTTTTGACGCAAATCTGCGCCGGCGCAATTTTGCGTCAAAAATATTACCGCCGACTAACGCCATTTCGGTGCGCCGTGCGGGCGTCAAATTTATACTTTGATGCACGCCGGCGCAAACCACAGGTGTAAGTCATTATTTTTTACGCACACTGCAGCGTCAAGTCGTAAAGCAAAATGATATTAACGCAGCAGAAATGACTGTGGGTCGATTTACGACCCCGCACACTGGATATGCTGCGTTTTTTGACACAATAGCGTAAAAATTCCCCGCAAACACAGCCATTTCAGCAGAGGAGAGCCAAAATGGATCCCAGATGCCTGTACAGACCCCAGGAAGATGAGAACAGACCAGGAACCAGCCAGGTGGACCCACACAGGAACCAGGACAGTTTTAAAAAGAAAAGAAAGTGTCGCTTCAGTGCAGAGGAACAGGAAATTCTGGTGAAAGAGGTGAGGGAAATCACCAGCACCAACTGTTTGTCACCACAAAGTTGCCAATCAGTAGGAGAGAGGCAATATGGCAACAAATTGTTGACAAGATTAACAGTGTGGCAGAAGTACGCAGAACAGTCATCGAGTGCAGAGAAACGCTGGCATGACTGCAAGCACAGAACCAAGGAAAAGATGGCCAGGAACAGGAAGGCAGCACTGCAGACTGGAGGTGGGAGTCCAGCACACCAGGAGGCCCTGGACCACATGGAGGAGATGGTCGCAGCCGTCATCCCTGAGGAGATCATCACAGGGATTCAAGGACAGGACAGCACAGACTACCAGGAGACAGCGCACATGCAGGGTAAGTCGCATAGGTAACTAAAATGCGCTAATGTCAACTACAACCGGGGGGGATACTGACCACAAAATGCATGGAAGCCATGATATACATGGAGTGGCATGGGTAAAGGGGTATGGCATGGGGGCATGGCCTGTACACAGAGAAGCACCATAACACAACACCAACAACAGTCCCATGGGGGTATTCTGCCATGCCAACAATGTAGCAAAGGTAAAGCCACGCCAGGAGGGAAGGGCACAACGTCAAACTGACATCCCGTCACATGTCAGCCACTATACCCCCTACATTAACTAGGGCCCAATTAACAACCTCTAGCCATACCGACAACTGGAATGTAACAGTGACAACAGTTGCCACTACCACCTCCGCTCTGTATGCAGCTCAAGTAGCCAATGGCAGTAACGTCCCCATGGATCATACACACCTAAATTAGTGGGTTGAGAATGACAATTTTAACAATCCCCAGAAACAAGACAAATGTTCCTGTCCTGTCAATTGTGAATGCCCCTAGTTGCCGCAAACATCAGCCAATGCCATCAACATTAGGAGCTACACAGCACTAAGGTCACACCCATACAGCACATGCCAGGGTCCATCCTGTGCCTGGGTCACAATGCAACATCCCAAATGTCATACTGCTCAGACAACAGCATTGAGGGGGAGGACACTTGTAACTGGTTACTGACATACACCTGCACAGTCAGAGGAGGAAATAGGACACTGCTACGACTATCAGGGCAATCCAATCTCCACACATTCCCCAACATCAGCAGTACACATTACCAGTGCTAACATCCATATCGTGCCATTACATAGTTATGCATAGGATACGCTACATTTCAACTACATATAAGTGGATGTGAAAGATCAGAGACTGGGGCAGGTCCAGATGGTTAAGTGTGCTGCTAGTGCCATCAGAGCACCCACAGCCAGTGAAAGGCCTCGCCATTAGAATGGAAGCAGACAGAGGGTTGAGTAGGACAAGAAGGTGGCAAATCAATATTTGGCCTAAACCAACACCTAGAGGAGATGATTCCGACAAGTCAAAGAACTTAACACAATACATGTGACATGCAGGTGGGCCATAGACCTGGTAGAATGCCCATCTGAAAGACTGGAGCAATGAACAGGAAACAAGATCACAATGTGAATTCATCAGAAGGCAGGCATGTCTCATCACTAATGGCACAACACAGACACACTAATTGTACCCATTTCATTGCAGAGGACGATGGATCTCCTGCGGATATGCCTGTCCAGGACTACCCTGATGACATGGATGACGAGCTGACAAATATCAGCCACCAGACCCTCCAAGATGTCCTTGGAACCCTCCAGACCCCACCTTCTGTCACAAGGAGGAGCTCAGAACAAGCAGCCATCACAGAGGACCCACCCACAACACCAATTGTAAGACCTGCAAGCTCCAATACAGCTGAGGACTCAGACGACACAGGCACCAGCTTTGAGAGAACTGTAGTCGGAGTACAGCGGGAGCTGGCCAAGGAGGTGTGGGTGGGAATGCAAACTATGGCAGTCAGCCTAGAGGGGGTGCGTTCGTGCATGATGTCATCTGCAGATCAGGCAGCAGCCATGCAAGCGCTAACATCCATCCTGCAAGGACTACAACAAACTGTAAAGGAATTCACCACTGCAGTAAGGGAGTTGCAACAACACCTCGCACCCCAAACCTTCCAATGCATACACGAATGCAATTGTGACCCCCTCAGGGCCGACCTGGCTGCCTACCATTGTGATGTGGCTGCTATTATTAAGAACCAGCAGATCCTCTTTGCAGCAGTACTGCCCTTAAGATCTTCACAGGTAGCAGCGACCGGGATGTCTGACTCCACGTCTTCTAACACTGAGGTGTGTGTTGCCCCTTCACAACCACCACCACCAAGGACAGAGGAGGCAACACACACATCAGAAGATGAAGACGTGAAACAGATCACCTTCACATGGAAAAGTACCCGGAAGCACTAGTCCCTGCCACATGGCCAACTATTACCACGACCAGCGCTTTGTAACATGCCAGTCTTACAACAACTGTACTCTATGACTGTTCTGCAAACCACTGTTTATCTTGTCAGCCTGCCCAGTGATTGTCTCTCACTTACTCATAGGCAAATCCTGTCCCTCTTCACTGTCTGACACATCACCCCAGCATGTCAAATGCATTTTCCTTTAGCACTTGTGTAGGATCACAATGGAAGATGTCACTATAATGGACAATCATGGACAATGTACATATAGCACTACAACACTTTTCAATAAATAGCACTTACACGACCACTTTGTCTCTGTGTAATGTGACACATCAACCGTGCAGTAGATCACTGAAATTTGCCTCCTGTCAAATTACATAGCTTGTCAATACAACTGTCCTGAAATTATGTAGTCTGATAACTATGCACAGTGGCCTGGATTGCACCATACTCTACCCTTCCTGAGGGTAATATCTGATAAAAAGAGAAACCATACACCATGATGCTGTGTTGGACAGAATAATGCTTTCTCAAGGGATATCTAAGCCATCAAATAGTGGCAGCAAAATGTTGCCACCATGCAATACTAACACATATAACAGTGCCCACAAATCTAAGCAAACAGTCAACAAACGGCATGAATGAAGGTGTCTGAGTTTACATCCAAATAAGTAATCATGCTGAACAGTGTCACAAATGATGTCTGTGAGTCATGAACACGATACTACAAGAGTGCTTACTACCATTCAGCTAATAAGGGTTTCCATGAACATCACACTGCAGTCAGACATTACACAGTGCCCCCAATACCAAATCTGGAAGCACTGTTTGTGACTTTGAAAACATACGTAATGAAAAAAAGACTTTGCGATCCATAGTAACTGTGATTGGTGGTTGCGATGAATGGTCAAATCTTTGCAAGGTAGCTTTGGGGTAGCTGCCAATCTTACAGCTCAGTTGGGATTTGTTTGTAGCATAGGACACAAATGTAATAGAACAGAATTGATGTACACTTATGCCAAGGCCCTGACCAACAAGCATTTTACACATACTGTAAAGGGTTTACTACATATTTATTAAACAGTAACAACAGAAGAGGAAACTCTGGGAAAAGTCTTACCTACCCTAATCTACCCTAACTACTCATTACCCACAACTGTCCGTAACTAACCTAAGCTAAACTTACTTATCACATGTAACAAAATGTTCTAAACATCAGCCCCCCACCCCCCTTATGAGACGGGACACATGGAGGACAACAGATACTAACCTAAACACATACTATCCTAAACTAAACAAATATACATTTTTTTGTAATTTATTTCTTGTTTTTTTCTAAACATACAAGAACCCCAACATAGCCCCCCACCCACACACTCAAAAAGAAAAAAAGAAAATATTCAGGACCCCCCACCTCCCACCCACTAACACTAACTAAACTAACACCCTATACTAACCTAACACTAAGGGGGTCATTCTGACCCTGGCGGTCACCGACCGCCAGGGCCAACGACCGCGGAAGCAACGCCAACAGGCTGGCGGTGCTTCCATGGGCATTCTGACCGCGGCGGTACAGCCGCGGTCAGAAACGGGAAACCGGCGGTGTCCCGCCGGTTTCCCGCTGCCTCAGGGAATCCTCCACGGCGGCGCTCCAAGCAGCGCCGCCATGGGGATTCCGACCCCCTTACTGCCATCCTGTTCCTGGCGGTGAAACAGGATGGCGGTAACAGGTGTCGTGGGGCCCCTGGGGCCCCCTGCAGTGCCCATGCCAATGGCATGGGCACTGCAGGGGCCCCCTAACAGGGCCCCACATTGATTTTCAGTGTCTGCCAAGCAGACACTGAAAATCGCGACGGGTGCCACTGCACCCGTCTCACGCCTTCAACTCCGCCGGCTCCACTTCCTCGTTAAAGGCGCTTTCCAGCTGGGCCGGCGGGCGGCCTTCTGGCGGTCACCCGCCAGCCCAGCGGGAAAGCCAGAATGGCCGCCGCGGTCATTTGACCGCGGTGCGGTCATTCGGTGGTTCCCGCCGGGCGTGCGGTTACCGCCACCGGCGGAAGTCGGAATGACCCCCTAAGCCCCCTAAGCCAACTAAGTACAAGAATAAGGAAAGAGGAAGGAGGCTAGGGAATCATGTCCATCAACAAAGTCTAGAGGTTGGCCCTCCGGAGGGTCTGCTTAATGGACTGCACACGCCTGTTGATATGGCGAACATCCTGCCGCAGGTGGCTCATTTTCCGGAGGACACGGTCCATTTTGCGCTGCATGTCCGCAAAAGCAGCAGGGTCAATTGTTGCAGCTGGGGCGGTCTGGGTACCAGTTGAGGACGTGTGTGGTCGTGTATTGTCAATGCCTGTGGGCTGCCCTGAAGGTGGTCCACTGCTAGGGCCTGGAGAACTTGCAGATGTTGTTGGGGCAACGGTCCCAGCTGTGAGTGGTGCCACCTGGGTGGTAGTGGTGGTAGTGCTGGTGGTGGCTGTGGTGGGCAAAGTGTGGCCACCCTGTGGGAAAGCCCTCAAGGCTCCGGAGGCACGTTCGGTCCTGTATCTTAAGCCATCCTTCTGTCCCCCGACTCTACCAGCAGGACATGCTGGTAACGCATTGCCCGCCTATGGAAATCATGGACCTGGATGGGTGTCATATTAGCAGCTGTGAAGACAAAGGAAAACATATTACATTAGGAACTGCATTATGTGAAATGGCACAAGAAGTAAATCAGAAAGTACATCTACTGTACTTGTAACAGCTCCTATCATCATACAGATCATTTAATGTCCCTGAGAAAGTACATGGCAGGCCAGACTACAAAGGTCACATCACACATAGCACATTCAAACCCTACAAGATGGGTAACAATTGGCATGATTTTGGCATCTATGTCCCACCAGTTGTCAGCTAACAATCATGCTGCACTTCCTCCGCCAATGCCAGGGCTACAAATGTCAGTGTACTCGATGGAAATCTAGGGCCACATGATCTGCAAGTTGTAAATGGGCTTGCTAGTATAGTACTCATGTGCTATACCTGAGTGTGTATACTAGGTTCCGACCAAAGATTCACTGATTTACATGTCTGTGTAACATACTGGTATCATCAGTCCTAGGTACACTATTCACAAACCCATGCCTGTGTTTGAGGGTGGGGGGTGGAGAAACAACTAACAATTTCCAACAACATGGACACCCAGGAAGCTTAGGAAAGCTGGACATGTGTTTGGTTCAACACACACACCACAGGTAAGGTGTATCTACAAATAGGAGACAGCAAACCCTTGACCAATCCCAGCGCCACACATGTCTGGCAATGCAGACCTTTGTCCACATCATATACTTCCAGTAAGCCATGACTTACAACTAACACAGAGTTGCAAGAACACCCCTGGCCATGATTTGCATGCACACCTAGGCCATTGCACTCAAGTGCCACATACTTGTAGCACTACATGTGGAGCTACATGCTGAATAGGGAAGTAGAAGTCTGTGGGTCAGCATTTTGCAGCCCCATTCTGGGAGAATGTGGGTCTGACTGGCAGACTAAATCTGAGATTAGGTCCAGTGTGACTCTTGTTGATACAAGTGTTATCCACATTACTCAACCCAATTCACATTGCGGGGCCTACAGGAAGGACCTAGAATCCCTAGATAAGACAATAGGAAAAGCATTGGCAAACTCCATAATGCAGAGTTAATGAAATCCCACTCATGGAACAAGACAAATGATTGGCCAGCGCATCACACCTTGCTATTTGTTCAACACACAGGAGTCCATTACACATCACCAGCAAACACAACACATAACAGACATATCAACGCTTACTGGAGTTGTCGGGGTCCTCGAATGAAGCCACCTCGCCCACAGTGTATGGTGCGGGCCCACCTGTAAGGCATGGATGGAAGAAATGTGCTCAAAATCTGTGCACTGACCAACAATTCCAAAGACAAAAACTATGTGTAAGATTACATAAGTAAGTAAAGCAACTCAGACATGATGATACTGCATCCAATATAGCACGGCTAACATGTACATAGCATGGGTCTCCTGTGAAATTTACACACATATCTGCACACATGCAGTGGCCCTAACTATCATGTGGTGGCAAACATGCTCCTTCATTAGTGAGCAGAAATAATAATGGAGTGTATTCGTCTCATCATGTGCATCCAAGAGAGACATCCAAGGCCACTTTCCTTGAGGAGTGCATTACCAGTCAAACAGCCATTGTGGCCATGACAAATGTATGACACATACGTACAATGTACAGAAGGGCAGGGAAATTTGTATGCCCTCATGTTGTTACCGTTTCTTCATTTGAAGTGGGCCAGCTATGATGAGTTGCACCAACCATAGAGATATGAACCCATGTGCATACTTTTGGCCTGCCATCACTAAACGAAAGGTGGAACACAAAACACCAAATACCAGTGTAAGGTGTTAGCTGAGGGCACCTTGCACTTTTTCTCTATGTTTCCAAATCCAGATCTGACATATATCCAAAATGATCTAGGACCACAATAATCCATAACATTCATATAACTTCCGTGAACGCTTTCCTTACACACTCACCAGACACACATGAGACATATGTCTGGGCCACATTGCTATCATCAATTGACGTGAAGCCTGCACTCATTTTCTGCATCATGTAGTGTTTCTAAAGTTAGTCTAGCTATTGCATCAACAAAGGTCGGTAATATTTTGGAAAATGTACACCTCACTGTCAAATGAGACCTATATAGACATGATTGGCTCCTAATTTGTGTTGCTGTCTGACACAAAGGGGGCACCAACTTACAATAAGCAAAACTATTCAATAAGTTTGCAGAGCACTTGCTTCCTGACAGCTAGCAATTGTGGTCCTTCACATAGTCCATCAATGACCCTGTATGTTTCCAAAGTATTCCACACATGCAACAACATAGCCGGCAGATATTGTACAAATCATCTGATGTCACTACAGAGCTTTTAATCGTGCACATTTACATGATTTGTACTCACCAACAGGGCCACCAATCACTATTCCAAGGTGGTCCAGCAGATCTGGCTCCCTGGAGATGAGGTCAGTCCAGCGGTGCTTCAGCTGGTGGTCATTCCTCTGGCTCTGATATACGTGCTGCAAGTGATGCAGGACCGTTCCCCAACGGATTCGACGCACCTCGGTGTGATACCCATGTATCACCCGCCCCCCTGCCTCAATCATAAGTGGGAGGAAATGGCACACCAGCCATATAAACCCCCCAAGCTCCTCCTCACCCATCTTGCCAAGACGTGGCCTACCCAACATCTTAGCACCGAAAAAGGGGATTAGGGGATAAAGACGAACAAAGGATAAAAGGGGGAAAGTAGAATAAGAATAAAGTAAACTTAACAGCTAAAAGAGCCCAACTATCCCCAAACTAACACTACCCACATCAGACTCCCACAAACAACAAAGACAATACAATACTGGACAATAGTACACAAAAAACACTCAGACAGTATACAACAACAATTTTAGATAACAAACTAACAGGGGATAAAAGCACAATTTCACTGGACAAAACTCAGACCATAGCCACACAGTCTAGAAGAATCACAGACTGCAAAGTGAAAGTGAAAGTATCCCCACTGTACATAATCTGTAAACAGGAAATCCTATTACATCACTTCCTACATAAAATGGCTGCCGTTTTTATATTTATGCGTCATAATTTTTTATACATACAGTATGTGCATCATTTTTTTCGACGCACAGGAGTAAAAATTAGGCCGCATCCATATATTTGAGAATAGTCTAACACTTAACCAATTTTAAGGGCATTATGCATCGTTTTTCGTTCATGAGCGTCATTTTTTTATGCTTGTGCGTCATTTTTTGACGCGTATGCGTCAAAATTTCAGGGCAGTAACTGGGTTTGGGTAATTTTGCCATTTGAATGTAATGTTACATTTGTGACACAACTGAGATAGGCTGATTGCACCCACTTTGGTGTTGACGGTGTATGGTCACATGTGAGACATCATACTGCTGCGGACCATGATCCGCTACTTCCTTAACAGGATTTTCACTCTTGGCTGATGCACTAGATGGCCATATGTGTGGCCTACATATATGTATTGCACAAATTGGGCATGTTTGGTGTCAGGAGAGGATAGCAAGGTGACGCACATAAGTACAATACCTCAATGCCTATGGATCAATGTGTGTGCATTGGCTACTAATGTATTTGTTGACCCAATGTTTGTGCATCACAAGATGCATTATTGAAAATATGCTTGTATGAATGTGAAGTCAATGTGTCCAAACCTTAGATGCAAGTCAGTGTGGAAATGAGAGAGGACATGTGCTAGTCATACATGTAGCAACGTCTGTTGTGTGTACTTCCAAGATCTCGGGTAACGTAGACACCACAAATGACAAAGCATGCACCGGATAGATGGCAGACGCTTGTTCATGTCAATGGTCCACAAGTTGCCCATCCCACGTCCTAGAAATTTGGTAACTGCTTCCTAGGCACTTGTTGGTAAACCCACCATGAATCTTGCACATGTACTAAGTGGGTACCATGTTATTGGCACAGACAGCCAAAGGTGACCCCCAACTTTTATATCACGCCACAGTTGTGGTCATATGACTGAGCCACAACTCTCCAGTGGCAGTGGTGGACAAGCATACGAGGCAGCACCTGGCCACATATTTTGAGTGATCAATTGCACAGGGGTGTCTGGTTCATGTGTATGGTCCAATGTTGATCCAGTATATTTTAAGGGGTGTATGTTGTCACAGTTATGTCCAGGTCTCATCATGAGTCAGTGGCGGCTGTTCCTGTATCTACTGAGTAACCTTCGGAGATCAATGTGAGTAAAGTCGATGAGGACATGGGAACCTACATGGGGATGGTCCCACCCTGTCACTGCAGACGTGTTATGAGACTGTCAAAAGGGCAACCTTGGTCTGCTGAGTGAGATCATATCTCAGGAGTCATGTTCCGGCAGGTGTCATTACAACATTTGTACACAGGTTGGCCTGTAAAGTTCCCACTGCATCTGGGAACATCATGGCCTCTGTGTTGATTAATCTTGAAGCTATTCACCATGCACAGCCCATCAATATGTTGTGAGCAATATGATTCTGCGTGTGAACTGTCAGGGTCCTAACATGTGTGGACTTTTCATGCACATTATCAGAGGTAGCTGGTTCTGCTGGAGGCACCATACCCATCCCTGCATACGGCCCTGGTACACTGTCACACTTTGTCGTTCATGCATACATGATACCCAGACAAGGGATAGGCCATGATTTTGGTATTCAAAGACAATTTTACTAATATGGTACAAATAAAAAGCAGATGATGCTATACAATGTATTTGGGTATGCATTGAGGAAGCACCTGACAAAATACCCCCTGAGGAATGTGAGGTTTGGTAAAGCAAGTGTGGTACATATGTAGCCACAAGGAACCTTTAGGGTTACACACAGACAGGTGCCAGTCAGGCTGACAGGATGCAGGGTCAATCAGGATCCAGCAATTTCACAAGGTACATACTCAGTGGTCTGACTCAGACTGGTCGGAGGAAGAACAAGACAGTTGACAAGGAGAACTGTGTTTGTCCTGTGTTTTTGAAGGTGACACATAAACCCAAGGGCTGTGTTAACTGCTTAAATACTAGCAATGCATAATAGTGTATTTGACAAAATGGCAGCTTCTATGCTGTTCCAATCATCTGCAGGGGCAGTGCATGTTCAAATGGGTGGTGTACATGGAGGTGATCACAGGTGTGTGCTGCAACAGTTTCTCAAAAGTTCTGTAGGTGAGATTCGAGTTCAAATGGTCAACAGTACCTTTCACATGGGAAGCAATCTACAGGTGATAACAGGGCTTAGAAACTACAAGCCAGTGTATTAATTGACGTGACGTCCATGCAGTCAGATGTACTATGACAATGGCATAACATAGGAAAGGGTGTAGCACACTGGATTACTATTGTTACTCTGTGTGTGTCGAGGAGGGAATATCGAGGTACACATATTACCATTCCAGGGACCTCTTCAGACAGGTGGGTTGAGACCAGGAGCATGGGTGTGTCAGGAGTTAGGAAATGGGCTGACATGTACATGGAATGTCATGTGCGCAATGCTTGTCCTAGGAATGGAACTTGTGCTGTCTATGTTCTGCTTATATGGAGCTCTAGTCACAGATAGTCCTTGCAAATATAGGTGCTGTACGACTTACTGCTGTGAAGGGTCTGGTCATACATTCCTGTTACCAATGCAATTGCACATCCATTGCGTCATGTATGAGGCTTTTTTTCCCTTATTGACTGATGGTGTCTTAGTTGTGTGCCATATGATGCGATGAACCATGTTGCCAACATGTATGTGTGAAATAGGTGTGGTCCTCTGCTATTGACCTTCAAAGGTGATATGTACAGGATATATGTCATTTACAGTGTGTGTGTATGTGACTGTTGTATGATACGCATCACAATTGCTCAGGAAATTTCTGTGTCCTGATCGGAATATCAACAATGCTCCATGAGGCTACACTCTTATTCTGATATTTAGGTATAAAGGTGAGCACAAATGATCAGCCATACCATGATATGGTGATTATTATCAGTGTTTCTTTACATTAGTCAATACAGTGGTGATGGTGAGTTGGTTTAAAAGAAATTGTTCACAATATGTTGTCGCCTGCGCAATCCAGAAGCTGTGTTTTGTTGTTCCCCCTCATGTTGCAGGCCAGCATCCTCCTATTCCTCCTCTTCAGGCATGTGTGGCTCTGATTCTAATGAATGTTCCTTTGTATGCAAATGTTGTGCAGGATGGCACATGTTAGAATGACCTTACAGACCATTTCTGGGGAATATAGGAGGCTGCCACCAGTGATGTCGAGGCACCTGAATCTCGACTTGAGGATGCCGAAGGTCCTCTCGACTATGCTGTGTGTCCTCCTATGTGCGTCATTGTAGGCACGCTCTGCTGCAGTGCTTAGGTTGCCAAATGGTGTCATAATCCATGGCTGGATCCCATACCCCTGATCAGCTGAAAAAGAAAATGAATGGGATCATGTTGATGTAGCTTGCCCCATTGATATCACCTTGCATGGCAGTAGTTGTCTTGTGTTGTCTGTGACTCTTTTGTATTTTTGTGTTCCTTCCTAGGCTTGTAGGATGTACCATCTGCATTGGGTTGTTTCCTTGGCTGAACAAGTGTTTGCCTGCTGACCGATTGTCAGCAGTATGTTTGGGTATTTGCAGTAGTGTGCACTCCCTAGCATTGTGACTTGTGATACAGGTGTCCCTGTGTCTTCGCTGGGGGTGAGATGATAGTTCCATACACAGATTCATTTTGACAGTGGTGGTAACACATTTGCATCTATGAACCCTGGACATCCCATACCTTTAGACTTATGCAATGCATTAATTTAAACATCAGTGACATGCTTACATTTTGCAAGGTGACAATTGGCCAAACCTCTCCAAACGTTGTGATCATTGACGTCTTAACATTAGACTGTGCACTAATTTCAGATCTGTGACAGGTTCACTGCAGACCTATGAAACATGGCTAGCAATGTCACGACCTCTGTGTGTTCCTGTCCACATGTTGCTGTCATGGTGTATGTGTTGTGTGTCCTAGAGGGTTGCTGTGCAGTGTGTATATAAGTAGGTTTCTGTACTTACCAACAAGTAGTCCATTGCCATATCGTCCATCCTGGAAGTGTTGATTGATGGTAGAGTGACGGAAGATGAATGAGTCATGGACACTCCCAAGATACTTTGCCACAATGTTGGTGATCAATCCTTGGTGATCGACAATGGCCTGCACAGTGTGCTTCCTGTTGCGGTAGAGGTGTTCATTTGCAGCAGGTGGCACAAGGCGTACATGTGTGCAGTCGATAGCACCAAGGAACTGTGGGAAGCCACTAAAGAGGTAAAACCCCTGTTTTGTCTCCTGCTGCTTCTGCAGTGTGTTTGGGAAGCAGATGTGGCGGGATGAGAGTCCAATGATGGCACCCAGTACTTTGGGCAAGAAGGCAGAAAATGATAGCTGTGATATTCCGGCAACCAGGGTGCCAGTGCTTTGAAAGGAGCCACTTGCCAACATGTGGAGTACAGCTAGCAGCTTGGTTTCTGTTGGGATGGTGCGGGGTGTCAGCAAGATGGGTGCCAACTGTGGCTCTATGTTGCGCAGCAGCTGCTGAATGGCCTGCCAGTTCAACCTGTATCTCTGGATGATGTCATGTTCCCTGAGGCCATGAAGGGTTGTTCTGGTGCGGCCGTGTGGCATTTTTGCCCGGAAGCATAAATACGACACACGGCCGTTTAAGTAATTTTTTGGACAGGAACGCCTACCTTGCATGTGATTAATGCAAGGCGGGTTCCCGCATCCCAAAAATGATGCACACGGCGGGATTTTGACGTCCGCAGGATCGGGCGTCAAAGTTTAAATATGGGGCAAGGTTTGCGCCGAATCTGCGTCAAAATTGTTGACGCACATTCGGCCCAGACGGAGTATAAATATGCCCCTAGGGTTCTTGATAAACCTGCAAGCCCATATATACACACAACCAGAAGAGTCCAGCAGATGAAACAGTATATTGCTTTCACAAATCTGACATCGCAGGAAAATGTACAGAGTAAAACGTGGAGAAAATTGCTTTTTTTCAGCTTAATTTCAACATTTTTTTATTTCTGTTATCTTCTGTAGGAAAACCTTGTAGGATCTACACAAATGACCCCTTGCTAAATTCAGAATTTTATCTACTTTATAGAAATGTTTAGCTCTCTGGGATCCAGCATTGGTTTCATACCCATTTCTGTTACTAACTGGAAGGAGGCTAAAAGCACAACAAATTGTAAAAATGGGGTATGTCCCAGTAAAATGCCAAAATTGTGTTGAGAAATGTGGTTTTCTGATTCCAGTCTGCCTGTTCCTGAAAGCTGGGAAGATGGTGATTTTAGCACAGCAAACCCATTGTTGATGCCATTTTCAGGGAAAAAATCACATGCCTTCTTCTGTAGCCTTTTTTTCCCCATTAAAAAAAAAAAATCTTCGCTGTATTTTTGCTGATTTCTTGGTCTCCTTCAGGGGAACCCACAAACTCTGGGTACCTCTAGAATCCCCAGGATGTTGGAGAAAAAGGACACAAATTTGGCATGGTTAGCTTAGTGGACAAAACGTTATGAGGGTATAAGAGCAAACTGCCCCAAATAGCCAAAAAAAGGCCTGGCACCTGAGAGGGAAAAGGCCCGGCAGCGAAGGGGTTAATTACCATACCATTACTGCAATGATAAATATTATAACAATAAATGTTTTATTCATTAGTCCACTTCAAACATGGTTGTTTATCTACCACAGAAATCTTAATAGCTAAAGGCAATGCACCTCAGAGCTCCTGAGCAAAACCTCCTGCTCCACAAATGTTTGAAATACCAAGAAAATCATGAGTGGCATGCAAGTACGGCAGAACCTTATCGTTCATTGATATTTTAACTTTAACTGACGTTTTATTTGATGCACGCTTCAATTTTAATTTTTGAGTGCTTAGGTTGTTGGCTCTTTAGGAGGTTAGATTCAGGGCTTTTACGTCAGGGCACATTTAATTCCACGTTAGTTTAGTTAGTAAGTTATTTTACTGGAGGCATTTTAAATGTTTAGCTACATTATTGGAGGCAGATCTGTAGTGATATTATTGGAGGTGAAGCAAGAGGGCGGCTCTGTCCAGATCTACCCTTGTTGCCATCTACAGCCGCCATTTAAGGAGCGGTCTAGTTTTTTTTCTTTTTTTTGATCAGACTCCAGCTGAGCCCGGGGGCGGCACGGTATTTCGGCACCATCGCGGCACAGACGCAAGAACCACGAGAGGCAAAAAAAAATTATAGCTTTTTCGAAAAATAATTTTCAATTCCATTAAGGACACGGAGGTGAGGATTATGCTTCTCTTTCTATGCTTTGATATTTCAGCAGCCAATAGTAAAAGTAAACAAACAGTCACATGATAAGCATAGAGATGGCCCATATAAATGCTCTTGCCAACATAACACTTCCTCTTTCTTTGCAATCCAAGGCAAAAACATTGGAAAAACTTTACAATAGAGTCATATTCCACACTGGAACCAAAACCACTTCCCAGGGACCTGAAGTCATCCAAAACTGGGAAGAGACTGTTCTCCAACTTTTCCTGCTTAGTAACAATCAATGCACCAAAGACTCCAATGGCGTCCAGACATCCGTGACGTATCCTAGATCATTTATCCTCCTGGCCTAAAAGGAAACAAGAAAACAAAAGCCTTTATCTTCATGTTCTACCCACTGTGAGTAGAATCACTGTGCAATAATATACTTCTACACCTAGGGAGGGAACAGTTTGTAGCATCAGAATACAGAAACATAATATATAACACTGAAATATCAAAGTAAGAAACAAAACATTTTTACTGTCTTTTGCAAACTGACTGGTTGGGATAATCCTTGCCTCGTTGTCCTTAATAGAATTGAAAATTCTTTGTCGCGAATGATAGAACATTTTTTTTCAATGTCAGGACCCGAGGCCCCGAATTTGCTAGTTCAAAACTGATCCATCACCATTGAGGCCACATCTAGTATTGGTTTATAGTAAAAGATATTAAATATAGACTTAAAGGACCAATCCGCTGCTTTCAAAACGTCTTCTAAACGAGGCCCTAAGGCAAATGATTTGGAAGCCATTGACCCCCTTGCAGAATGCGCTCAAAAAATTGAAGTATCGATACCTGCTTTATTAAGAAGCCATTTCACCCATCTAGCCAGCTTGTTTTTATAATGCAATCAATAATTGATCCTGCATATCAGATCGAAATTCTGCTGTACTGGCCTCATATGCCTTCAGACATTGAACTACACATAATTTAGTATTACCTGGGAAAGCTAGATATGATACTATTCTGGAATTGCCCTTTGTCCTCCTAGATATTAGAAAAGAAACTCCTACAGGAGAAAATTGCCTACCTGCTAAGTCTAAAGCCTTCACATCAGAAACTCTCTTGCAAGAGATCAGGCAGAGCAAAAAGGTCAATTTGGATTACAACTATTTCTGTGATAGATATTTATTACTTGGCCAAGAATGTAAGAACCTGGGGACTATGTTCACATCCGATAAAACAGAATATTTTGGCTGGAGAGATTTGAACATCCAAATACCCCTAAGTAACTTGGAAACAATGGGTAATTGACCTACCAGAGTCCCGTCTATAAAGGAGTGCCGGCTGAAATGGCAGATGTTGTTCACAGACCGTTAAGCCATTGTGGCCACAGCAAAATAGGAAAGAAAATTCACTATCAAATGGCAATCTGCTCTAATGGGATCTGCCCTCCGTGAATTGCACCAATCGCACCAACGTCTCCACAGAGTGGCGTATCTCTTATGAGTACCTGCTGACCAAGTGAGACTAATGAACTGCTGAGCGTCTCTCAAAAGGCCTGGGATATTCCATCTTTCCCCGAAACCAGCCAGGCCACTAAAGAGAGTTGACGTGTCTGTATCAAAGGATGTGGAAGGCCTCCAGATCTAACAAACTGCTTGAATGCCATGGAAGAAGAACCGGGGGGCACACGCGAGCTCCAACACATTCGGGAACCAAGGTTGAGCTCTCCACAGTGGGGTCACTAAAATGATCTCCGCTCTCTGACGTCTCGTTTGAGCTAACACTCTCGGAATCATAACAAAAGGGGGAAATGCATCATTTCAAAATGGGCTTCATACTTGGAGAAACGCATCCGTTGCCTGGGCTTCTGGGTCCGGACACCAACTGAAAAATACTGGAAGTTGATGGTTCAGGCAAGAAGCAAAGAGATCTACACTGTATGGACCCCATCTGGGAATCAGTGCTTGAAGGCTCTTGGGTGAAGTCTCCTATAACTGACATCTCGGACGTGACAAGATTGCAAATCGGCCATCACATTGCATTTACCTGGAAGATATTCTGCTATCACCGAAATGCGATTCTGCAGACAAAAATGCCCAAAATCATTGGCTATCTGCGAGCACATCTTGGACCTGGTCCCGCCCAGCTTGTTCACATAACGTACCGCTGAAATGTTGCCGATGCCGAGTAAAATGCAGCAATACACTTTCCCTGCCTAGAAACTCCGAATTACAAATGAACCTGCCAACAGCTCCAGGCAGTTGATGTGGAGGTCTAGTTCCGTCAAGGACCAATGACCTCCCGTGGAGATCTGACTGCAGCGGGCTCTCCAACCCAACCAGCTGGCATCTGCCTCTATTTTTATCTCTGGGGAGGAACCAAAAAGGGTTCTGTCATTCCACGCCTCCATGTGATCCAGCCACCAGGAGAACTCTGATTTGTCCTCCTCTGACAGGGAGGTCTTTTGTGAAGAAGAAAGACCCTTGTTTAGATGCTAAATTTTCAGGCTCTGTAGGGCCCGATAATGAAGGGGTCCTGGAAATATTGCTTATATTGTTGACACCAGAAGGCCTACTACACGGGCTATGGACCTCAATGAAGTGGTCGTCTGGGACAAAACCGATCTCAATTCTTTCTTGATACTCTCCACCTTGTGCGGTGGAAGCCTCAGCTGGGAAGAGGGAGAGTCTGTCTAGAACCCCTGAAATTCTAAGTTGTGGGTCAGGGTCAGGATCGATGTCTGGTCATTGACAATCAATCCCAAGTCCTGGAGAAGAGCAATAGTCCACTCTAGATGAGCTAAATTCCTCTGTGAGCACTAGGACATGATAATAATCTTGTCCTGGTATATGATGAGATGAACCACTCTTGACCTCAGAGACTCTAGTACCTTTTTCATCACGTTTGTGAAGCACCAAGGTGTGGAAGAAAGACCGAAGGGAAGGACTTTGAGCTCGTAGCACACGTTGTTCAATAAAAACGGAAGGAAATGGGGGAAAAATAGGAATGGTCAAGTAAGCATCCTTCAGGCCTAGGTGCACCATCTAGTCTCCTTCTTGGAGGATATCCCTTAAAAGATGGATACCCTCCATCTTGAAATGATGGTAGAGTATCTAAAAATTGAAATCTTCAAGGTGAGAACCAATCTTGATCCTCCTCCTTTGTTTTCCACTAGAACAACAGACCTGAGAAACCTACACAGGTGTATAAAAGACTTCTGAATGGCCTCTTTCTCTAAAAGAGTCTGAACCTCTGCGTCTATGAAGCACTGCTCAAGATGGGAAAAATACATTGTGTGAGAGGACAGAGTTTGCACTGGTGTCTCCTAAAATTCCAGTTTGAAACCTTGCATTGTCTCTAGAGCTCATTGGTCTTGTGAAATTTTGCATCAGTTGAGGATAAACATTTGCGTTCTTCCCCTCAGAGAAACCTCTGATAAATGAAGAATTCTTGCCTGTGGTACTAGCCTCTTGGAAGGAGCTCTGGCTGCCCCTAACTCACCCTTTTCTGAAACGGCCTCTGTTGAAGCAGGTTCTGGAAGGGTAGAAGGTGGCGGACTGCTCCTGATCTCCACCTCAACCTCTGTGATAGTATTCTCACTTCGGGTCTTGTTGATATCCGCGGCCGAACACTCATCCCCTGAAGTGTCCGGCCCTGTTAAAATGTGGGTGAAGAACATTTCTGATATATCCTTGGGTTTTGTCCAGGTTGGAATATGTTGCAACAAACGTAGATCGGTCCTTCAAAAAGGGCACTCCAAAGAGGAAAACTTGGGCCGAAGGGCCAGCCTCTGAGGAGGCTAAATCGGATAGTTTAGGATCCAATTTCATCAAGATAGATCTGCGGCATTTGCTAGAAATAGCACAGATCACAATGCCCAGTTGGCATATGGCATGCTGGGCCCACCTCACCAAAACTTCCGTATCAATAGGTACCTGAGACTCCTTGGAGTGGAAAACCATCTCGAAAATCTTTGTTAATGGACTCGACATGTCCAATAACTTGTCCTAGCATGATTTCCATGCCCGGTCTAAACCCTTCTTAGGGTCTTTGGTGAACCTTTTAAGAGAGGTACCGATGGTGGTGTTCAACTCTGGGGTGTCTGTCACCTTATCAGGTAGGAATAGTCTGGGACATTCTGACCGTAGTCGTGCTCGCACGTCTTTGTCAAAGTCTTTGCGGATATGGGAAGGAACGTAATCCACTACATCTAATGGGGGAACCCAGGAAATGGACCCCGGATGTACGATATCCCTGGGTTCGAAAGTAAGAACCTTGGGCTGCTTACCTGGTTCTGTATGCCAGTATTTTTTCTTCTGTTTGCCGGATTTTGGGATTACTTCTTGATCC
This sequence comes from Pleurodeles waltl, assembly GCF_031143425.1. Taxonomy (NCBI): domain Eukaryota; kingdom Metazoa; phylum Chordata; class Amphibia; order Caudata; family Salamandridae; genus Pleurodeles; species Pleurodeles waltl. Next base: position 527,249,531 of record NC_090438.1, read on the forward strand.
ATACTCTGTGAGTCTCGGGAGTTGGAATTATCTAACTCCGTGTCATCTAAGGAGGGAGAGGGTATGCTATAAGTGTGGTGAGAGAACAGAGATGCTGCCAAGTTCTCAAAGGCCACTGGCTGAGGCCCTTTGGAATGTAGAGCCTTTTTTCCTAGATCTTTCGGTGCATCAGAAGGGGGAGGGGTAGCCATCCCTGCTGTTGCCCAAACCCATATAGATGACGCTTTAAGGGGAAAATGGCTTTCACCAGGGCGTCATTCACCATCTGATGCACTCCTGCATCCAAGGCATGGACCAGGTTCTGTTCAAATGACCCAGCGGGGTCCTTTTCATAAAAGTAATTATCATCTGTGTCCTGGTATTCATCTGCCATTATTCTACCTTTGTTAGGCAAATATATTAGAATTCCCCAAAGATCTATGATTGTGGGAAAAACTCCAGTAAAGAACTGTAAAGGGGTTATTCACAGGGAGCATGGCAGCCAAAAGTCAAACTTGCCATACACCCCAGCAAAAAAAGACCCGCACAGTGTGCAGAATAAAGAGTGGAGGGAAACAAGGTCTGAAAAAAGAATATTACAACCCTGCCGAACTCTGTCGAGGAAGGGTGTCCACAGCAGCCAGTAAAAGCACTGTGAGTTGTCCAAGGATGAGCACGCACTTCCACACATTCCCCAGATGAATTACAGTGATCGGGAGTCGGAAAGCGCATGCACGTGCCGCTCACGCTAAAGGCAATAAAAAGAGTATGACTCGAACGATGATCGCGTCGCCCTGGCTCCCCAAATCCCTCTCCACATGGATAGGCGTGGGTGGCAAGCACCTCGCCATCGAGCGGGTCAAACCGCCTCCAAACAATAGAATATAACGCGTTGCCGACACACAGCGCAAAACGAATAAAATCACTTAAGTAAAGAGCACAATATTGAGTATTGAGCAGCAAAAGAAAGAGGAAGTGTTTTGTTTCCAAGGGTATTTATATGAGCCATCTCTGTGGTTATCATGTGACTGTTTACTTTTACTATTGGCTGCTGAAATATTAAAGCATGAAAAGAGAAGCATAATCGGAGCCTCTGGTCCTGACAAAGAATTCAAGGAGAGGTACCTCTTATCTTTCATTGTTATTTTCACTTTTATTGACGTTTCAATTGATGCACAATTCAATTTTACCTTTGGGTGTGTAGGTAGTGGGCTTTTGTGGAGGTTCAATTCAGGGTATTTAATTAGGGGCATTTTTAATGTTATTTTTGTTTAGCTACATTATTGGAGGCAGATCTGTAGTGATATTATTGGAGGCAAAGCAAGGGGGCAACCGTGTTCAGAGCCACCCTCGTTGTCATCTACCGCCACCATTTTAGGAGCAGTCTAGTTGTTTGTTTTTGTTTTTTTATGACTTCAGCTGAACCCTACCAGGCATGGAATTTAGGCAGCACAACAGTGCAAAAGAGGTGAAGATTTATGATGTTGGTAGTATATGCCCCCACTCAGGCTACTTTCGGATTGTAGAACCCGCAAAATGGAACTAGATTTCCAGTCTTGTCCAAGCCACAAACCAAAACAACATTAAAAATGGCATCAGACCCAGACAGTTCAAATGAACTGCAGATTGCTCCTAAACATAGCAAAGATATATTTCTGTTCTTAGAATATAAGAAACCAGGCTTAATATGTCTTACCGAGACCTGGTTAAGAGAGGAAACCACCCCTGATGTTGTTATAGCCCTCCCACCGGGGTACTCAATAGCAAGTTCCAAGACAAAAAGGGGGTGGAGTGGCAATCATTTTTAAGGGGGAATGGAAAGGAACATTTACCTCTATTAATCTGGTCTGATGCGAGAGTCTCCAGTTCTCAATAGAATTTTCACCCACCTTTCCTTTCTCTGGCTTGGTACTGTGTATGGTCCCAGGGAGCATAGCTCAGTTTACTTCAAAGCTTCCTGACAGAGTGGCAGAATGATGCCTAAATAAAGCTAATTTTACTCTTCTAGGGGATTTAAATGTTCATTTTGATGAAGTAGAGTGTGATATAGGCAGCAGGCTAAGACAGGACCTGGAGGCACTGTGGCAAAAAAAAATAGCTGTGGACCCAACTCATATTCAAGGTCATCTACTGGCCCCTGTGTTCACTAACCTCTCAAATCAATCAACAGAAGAAGACATCCCCATCCCTTGGTCGGATCATTATTTAGTTCCAATCAAACTAAAGGTTACGGACATGACAATACAACAATCAATCCTAAAATAACTTAGATGATCATGATCTAAGTTCATGGGAAGGAATAGGTGAAGGTTCTTTCACAGTCTAAACCCAGCCTGACAGGAGACATTACAGAGAGGCACAACACCCTGGGTAGTTGGATGAAAATCGCGTCCTGTATAAAACTGGGAGGGGAAGCCAGAGAAAGAACAAGGACCCCTGGTATACTCCTGAAGTGACAACATTGAAAAGAAAAGCAAAAAAGAGAGAAAGGGAATGGAGCAAAAACAGCTATAGAAGAATATCCAAGGGCTTTAGGGCACACAAGAATAATCTATTTTAAACAAAAAATGTATTCTGCACCAAACTCCCCAAAATAATTGTTCAAAATAGTAAACTAATTAATGACCCTCCCCCATAGGAGGTCTGTATACCCAGTGTTAGAAATGGGGTCTCCAGTTGGCAGAGGTACACACCCTTTGTGCAATAAATCATACAGTAACCTTAATACATCTCTGACATGTTTGCAGTTTAGAGGTAAGAGTGGTTGTACATTCTGTGTACACCCGCATGTTGCATTTTGTAGTGTGTTAGAGTTAGTGTCTCCAGTTGGCAGAGGTATACACCCTTGTCCAAGTAGGAACCACAATCCTAATCAGGATAAGTCACACACAATCCAAATTATCCTGCACTCACCCTCTGGTAGTTTGGCACTGAGAAGTCAGGCTTTACTTAGAAGGCAATGTGCAAATTATTAGTGCAAAAATCATACAGTACCACAGTGAAAACACCACAAAAATACAACACACAAGTTTAGAAAAATAGATAATATTTATCTCAATAAAATAAGGTAAAAAAAGACAAAGACTCAATACGCACAAGTTGAAATATCACTTTTAAAAAGTTTAAGAGTCTCAGTCCTTAGAATTAAATGGTTGTTTCTTTGTTACCCACATTACCTGGTATGCATAAAAAATAATGACGCACGGAGACCGCAGAGGAGGAGATGCATGGAACAATAAGATGTTGCATCGAATTTTGATGTGGCACAGACAATGCATTGTTTCTTTCCACGCTGCAAGGGGTTTGTGTAGTTTTTTGGCACACAGTCTTGGTTCCTGACTGCGATTTGGGGATATTTTGATGCCCAGGGACGACGCATTGAAAATCCTTGACATGCTGGAAGAAGGCACATGCACTGGGTCGATCCTGTAGGCGCCGCGTTACAATTTCCAATCGGGAAGTCGAGGCTGTAACGTTCCGGTTGGCTGTGCGGCAATTTCTTTGCTGCAATGCAGGCTTTGCATCGACTTCTGCAGGCGTTGCATCGATTTTCAATGCACAAGGAGTTTCTTGAAAAGATGAAGCCATTGTTGGCCATGAGACTTCAGAAACAGAAGGCAAGCTCAATCCAAGCCCTTGGAGAACACTTTTGGGGAAGGCATAGTCCTTCCGGCAAAGTCAGATGCCAGGGCATGGCAGCAGTCCTTCTCCAGATAAGTCCTTTAGGCAGACAGGCAGCTCCTCTGACAGGGTGCATGTGTAATTCCAGAGATGTCTGTGTTGGTGGGGTCAGAGACCCAGTTTAAATACCCCAAAATGCCTTTGAAGTGGAGGAGACTTCAAAGAGTGGTTTTGAAGTGCACAAGTTTCCCTTTTAACCCTGTCCTGTCTGCCAGGGTCCCAGTGGGGGGTTATCAGTCCTTTGTGCGAGGGCAGACCACTGGCCTTTGAAATGTAAGTGTCAGGCCCTCCACTTTCCAGCACCGAGAGGGACCCATTCAGTAAGAAGATTAATGCAGATTTGACTGAGTGTCCTGTGTTTGTGGTTGTCTGGGTGAAATGCACAAGAGAGCTGTCAACCAGCACAGACCCGAAGTTGAGTGGAGGCTGTAAGGCACAGATGGTTTTAATTGCGGAGAAATGCTCACTTTCTAAAAGTGGAATTTCAAAAATGGTAATATCAAATCCAACCTCGCCAGTAAGAAGGATTTTCCATTACCATTCTAGCCATACTAAATATGACCTGGTTAACCCTTTCAGACGAGAATCTACCACTCAAAAAGTATACAAGGGCAGTCCTAATGCTAGTCTATGAAAGGAGCAGGCCTCACAGTAGTGAAAAACAAACTTATAGGTTTTTCACTACCAGGACATATCAAACACATATGTATATGTCCTGCCTTTTTCCTACAAAGCACCCTGCCCTATGTGTTACCTAGGGCCTACATTAGGGGTGACATATGAAGAAAAAGGGAATTTAAAGCTTGGCAAGTACTTTTAAATGCCAAGTCAAAGTGGCAGTGACACTGCACACACAGGCCTTGCAATGGCAGGCCTTAGACATGGTTAAGGGGCTAATTATGTTGGTTGCACAATCAGTGCTGCAGGCTCACTAGTAGCATTTCATTTTCAGGCCCTGGTCTCATGTAGTGCACTGTACTAGGGACTTATAAGTAAATCAAACATGCCAATTGGGAATGAACCAATGTTCAAGGGAGAGAACATATGCACTTTAGAACTGGATAGCAGTGGTAAAGTGTGCAGAGTCCTAAAACCAGCAAAAACTGTGTCTAAAAAGGAGGCAGGCAAAAATGTTGGGGGATGACCACCCTAAGGCTGTCAGGTCTAACTCCCAGCATTTTTTCAAGAGAAGATTCTTAATATTCTTAATTCTCCCCAACATCAGAGTTACCCACTACAGAAGACCTGGACTGGCACAGAAAAGGCCCAACTTTAAGATCATTCCCTGCATTCAATTTAGAAACCTGGGAGACCATTCTATAATCGATTAAGTCCCGGTCCCCTCTTGGCCCAGCTCCTTCTAATGTATTACTAAAGGGTGGGAGTGTTATCCTCCCTTTGCTAATGGATGTTCTTAATCTCTCTATGGAAAGTGGTGTAATTCCTGCAGCCTGGAAGCAGGCAATAGTGAAACCCCTTATAAAAAAACAACAACAGTCAGTACAGCATTCCTGAAAAATTACAGGCCGATCTCATTGTTCCCAGTGCCAAGTAAATATGTTGAAAAGCATGTCAATAAATGTTTATCTGATTATCTGGAAGCCCATGACATTCTGGACCCCAAGCAAACAGGGTTCAGATTGAGGAGTAGTACAAAGACTGCACTATTAGTGGCAGAGGAATTGAGGATTATCCTGGAGAAGGATGGTGTTGTCGCATTGATTATGTTGGATTTAAGTGCCACCTTTGATACCCTGTCACATCTCTCTCTCATCTAGAGACTGAAGGGTGTTGGAATTCAGGAGAATGCTCTAAATGGCGTCAAGATTTCCTGGGCAATAAAAGGATGCGGGTATGTGAGGAGATTCATTCCTCTGATGTATTTTCTCTCACATGTGGGATGCCACAGGGCTCATCTCTGAGCCCCACGTTTTTTAACATTTATGTTCGCACCTTAGCACAGACTATCCAGTCATTTGGACTAGACCTTGTGTCCTATGCAGATGACACGCAAGTTATTATGGCACGGACCCCAAGTTCCAAGTCTGTCGGTCCACAGCTTAATCAGTGCTTGGTAAAGTGAGCTGCCTTAAACGTAATGGCGGAAAGACCAAGGTACTGGTAGTCGAGAACAATTGTTCAAGATGGACGGAAGTCACAAGGTCTGAACTTCTAGGCGAGAGCCCAAAACCAACCCAGGCTATAAAGAGCCTTAGTTTTTGGAATGATGGAAAGCTCAGCATGGATGTAGAGGGTTGAAAGCTGAAAGGCTCCTGTTTCAGTATTCTGAGATCTCCTAGAAAATGCCTGCAATGGCTACCTCCCTCCACTTAGAGAGTGGTGGTTCAGAGCCTTATGTGTTTCAGACTAGATTACAGTAACTCCCACTACTTAGGGAACCCACAATATGTTATTACAGTAAAAGACTACAGGTAGTTCAGAACGCCACTGCCAGAATCCTTTTCACAATTCCGAAATATCAATTGGCAGCTCTGGCACTGGGAGCTTTCACTGACTGCCTGTTCAGAAAAGGATTAAGTTCAAGCTCTTTTGCATTGCCCATAGGATACTTTCTGGCAAAGGTCTCCCTAGTATCTGGAAATTGATTTCACCCTATGTTGCCAACAGATCACTTTGATCACAAACACATGGACTCAGTTGCGGCTCACGGGTGTTGAAGGTGGTGGGGCGGGGAGGCCCAGGTGTGTAGGGGGGCAGAGAGGTGGTGGTGGGGTAACAAGAAAATAAAAATTAAAAAATAAGCTTACCTTAGCTCCTGTGCCGCTCCTCTGCTGGCTGGAGGAAGGCACAGGCTCCCAGCCTGCCCTGCAGCCAATTCTGACGCTGCTTAAAGTAGCGTCAGGATTGGCTGGGAGCGCTTAACCAGGGCGCTCCCAGGCAGACTGGGAGCCTGTTCAGGCTCTTTCCAACCCAGCAACAGTGTTGCTAGGCTGGAGTGAGCCCTGTGCGCATTTGTGTTTGACCAGCCCGAGACGGCTTGCCAAACACACAGCACTCCCCCTCAGAGCAGGACACCCCCGTGGCCCCACCCCTTTACAAGGAAATGATAACAAACACCATTTGTTATTGTTTCCTTGTAAAGGTTTTGCAGCTGTCGCTAATGGCGGGGGGAGCAACGCTTCTCCACCCTCATGGAGGAGCTGCCCCGGCATGGACTCCTGACAGTTCCCTAAATCAGGAAAGCAAGATATGCTGGCAAGTCTTTTGCATACATTGTAGCGAAACTTTGGAATGATTTTCCAGGAGACCTGAAATCTAAACAGTCAGAAATTGGATTCAAGAAACTGTTGAAAACATATTTGTTTTTATTCTTCTGGGCTGTTTGTGTGGCCTCTGCTGATGCTGACGTGGTTTGTTAGTGCTGGGATGAGCTATAGGGTAGCTATGCACTCTCTAAATACTGCATAATCTAATCTAATCTAATCTAAGTAAGATCTACATTAGTCAGGCTTTCTGGACCCCAAATGATTTAAGCTGAGATGTTCTGCTTGAAAAATAATGGACAGTCTTACTCATACCTTGCCAAGATTGTTGTATTTTGGGTCAATTTTTGAACATATGAAAATCCCTTTCTTACTTGCTTCCACACTTACTAAACTTATCTTGGATTTGCTTACCAATCTTCACCCTCTTCAACAGATTCCAATAGACCTTGCGTAGATTAAACAGATGGTTCTCCCTAAGATTAACAGATTTAACAGTACTATAAAGAGTATATATAGATAGATGCCATATCTTTTCGGTATCCCATGTTGGCTAGTCTTCTTTTCCACACATCACAAGCAAGCTTGAACTCTCCATCTGCTACTTTAAGTATCTTCAAATGCCATGAGGCCACTTCCCTATTCTAAATGGTTGTGTGTTGTAGATATTGTTTAATTCTACTAGCATCCTTGCCTCTTGTTTCAAACCACTTGTTCAACTGATAATATATGTACCTCAATGAGTTGCTATTTTTTTAATCTTTTCTGATTCGTCTCATGGTCGGAACTTACCCTCTTGAATCAACTGTCCCCATTAATTTATCCCTCCTGCTTCTCTTAATAGATAACTTATCATTATCCCCCATGTTTTCTGGGGTACTTGGGGACTTCCAAATGGGGCAAACTCACTAAAGTAGGATCTGTCATATACAGTTTTAATAAAGGACCACAGTTTACTACTGACAACACTTTCAGCCCTATTTTCTGACACATTAGCTGCATCAATTCCTTCATCTCTGACTGATCTGGTTTTGTTTGCTTACAATCTGTAATTTTTCAACTGAAATGCCCAACATTACATTTCAAAGTCTGCTGTTGCCAAGCTCCTTTTCTCTCTGCTCTTCTGCAGCTTCTTTCAAGAAATTATTTCTCCTTTTGATGCCTGTGCAGCTTATTTATTAGGTCTTTATGAAAATGCAAATGATTACTATTAAATGGGAATGTCAAGATTAGCATTTTATTCAAGCTAGACCTCCTGTATATTTACTAATGAGAGGATCTGCCGACTCGTAAAGGCTTTGTCAGTTTTAGCCATGGCTTTTTTTTAAATGTGACTTAGCTAGCTTACTTAGATCATGTATTGCCCTTAATCCCAGATACCACAGTTGTTTATTTATTTCAATCCCTTCCAAGGTCATATTCCTGCTTATAATTTCTGTTTTTGAAGTGTTCACAAAATTGCCTGAAAAGTGGCCAAATGTTTGAATTAATTCTTCTTTAGCTGAGAGGGACTTTTTATATCTGATGTGTATATCATCAAGTCACCTGCATAAAGAACAATTTTCCTGTCTCAACCACAATAAGAAAAAAAGAGTAGTACTGTTCTTGTTTCTCAGTTTCCTCACTGGAGTTTCAAATGTAAATGAAAAAATAGGGGAGATAATGGGTACTCTTGCATTGTACCTCTAGATTATACTAACCATCAGATCTCCTAATATGAATGCCCTCACTTTTGGGGCACAGTAAACTTGTTCATTGCTCTACATATATTACTCCCTAGACCCTTAAGTCTTAGCACTGACATTAGGTATTTCCAAGACACTCTGGGGGTGATTCTGACCGCGGCGGTCGGCGGTCGCCGCCCGCCAAGCGGTTCCCGCCGAAAGACCGCGGCGGTCATTCTGGCTTTCCCGCGGGGCCGGCGGGCGACTGCCAGAAGACCGCCGGCCGGCCCAGTGGGAAAGCCCCGTCAACAAGGAAGCCGGCTCAGAATTGAGCCGGCGGAGTTGAAGGGGTGCGACGGGTGCAGTGGCACCCGTCGCGATTTTCACTGTCTGCACAGCAGACAGTGAAAAAATGTGTGGGGCCCTCTTATGGGGGCCCCTCGACACCCCATACCGCCATTTTGTTCCTGGCGGGCGAACCGCCAGGAACAGGATGGCGGTATGGGGTGTCAGAATCCCCATGGCGGCGCAGCAAGCTGCGCCGCCATGGCGGATTCCCATGGGCAGCAGAAAGTCGGCAGTACACCGCCGGCTTTCCGCTTCTGGCCACGGCTGTACCGCCGCGGTCAGAATGCCCGGCGGAGCACCGCCAGCCTGTTGGCGGTGCGACCGCCAACCTCCGCCCTGGCGGTAATTACCGCCAGGGTCAGAATGACCCCCTCTGTCTAAGGTTGTCATTCATCTAAGGTTATATGCTAGAGGAACATTGTGTGCTATCACCAGATCTATAGTACAACTTAGCCCATGTATCAATTCATGCAGCTATCTACCTGGGAAATATCCCCTTCTGATCTTCATGTATCAAATCTCCTAAACCCTTACTTAATGCTCTTGCTAGAATACTTGAAAAAATGTAATCACATTTCACAAAGAAATAGGTTTTTAAGACTCACAAACTTTTTGATTGTACTTGTCTTTAAGATTACTTTGATAGTAGCCTTTCTACAATTCGGCAGTAATGGGCTTCTATCTTATATATGGGATTGAATACTTTACTCCAAATTGGCATGATATTCTCCTTCAAAGTTAAGTAGAATTATTTGGAATGCCACCTAGACCTGCTGCTTTACCCGTTTTACATTTTCTTCATTACATCCAAAATCTTATCTGTTTTGAATATCTTGGGTTAGCTCTACCTTCTGCCTTGCTGCTAGTTTCAGGAAAGGCTCAAATAATAGCCATCTTTCTTGTTGCCTACTTCAATCCCTTCTTAATATAGCTCTTGGTTGAACTTTAACATGTGTTTCCCACACCAATAATTTCCCATATTCAAAACAAGCTATAACCCAGCCCTTTAACAAGGGTTGTCATTAATACTGCTCTTTTGCCTTCATCTAATTGTTGATGATTTTGTAGTACTACCTCCAAATCCTTCATTCTCTTCCATATCTGAAAATGTTTCTTCCTATCTACTTCTGGCACCAAATACTACTAATCTTCATCCACTAAAAAGCTTTGAATGAATTACATACATGCTGATTGGAGCTGTGCCTATATTTCTATTAAAGTATGCTTCTGTTTCTCTACATAGATCCTTGGCCACCTCTTGATCTAATATTAGTTTTCTGTCCATTGTCCATGATTGTACTCCTGAACTCTGTTGCAAAACAAGTTCTGAAACTACCCCAGAGGGATCTGATAAAGAAGCTGGAAGGTGTTTTATATAGGTCACCCCATCTATTATCTTTTGGTTTTCTGGAAAGTAAACTATCCTGGAACAGTGACCATATTTTTTATTGTGAAATATATACTCTTGACAATCCATATCTCACATGCCAAATATTACATAGCCCAGATTGTTTACTTTACTTAGGCATGGTCTTTGGTGGTGTTTACATTTCTAATACTTGAGGTTCTATCAAATATGTTATTCAACAAAACATGAAGAACATGGCCAATTATTGTATCCCAATATCTCATTGTCTAATTTACTAAAAGGCTCAAAGTCATCTATATTGGGTCCATAATAACCCACAACCGGATATATACTCTGCTGTATTTGCACTTTTGCAATAACTCATCTTCCCCCTGCATCCACTATACATTCTAATAGTTCTATTGCAGACTTTGACCTTATCAATATCGCTACCCCTCTGGAGCAGTGTGAGTGATCCATGCAGGTAAACTGTTTGACCCAATACTGAGCCTCTTGGAGGTCCTTATATCCCTATCCTAATAACTGAGACTCTTGAAGAAATAGAATCTGTACTTTACTCTCTCATAACTACTGCATCATCATCTTCTGTTGCTTATATCTCAGCCATAGGTTATTCACATTCAAAGACAATACTAGTAATGTGGAGTCTTTAGACATATCAACATTGTCAGTTTTATCACGTATACTCTCCAACAGTTTCATCCTTAAAATTCTTGTCTATTGGTTGCTCAGCAAACATTTTTTTACCTTCTGCTTTACTCCAAGTGCCCTTGTCCCTCCTCGCCTCCCTGTGCAACCCTCTACTGTCTCTCATTGGGCATAATTCTTATGCCCATTTGAGCTCACCTACCTGAGGTATTTACTTTTACTTATCATTTTTTAATTTACTTGCACTTCATCTCCCTTTTAACGTGACTGTGCCTTGATGTGAAAGATCAAATTGTCCACTTCATTCAGGTCTCTCATAGTGTACATCTTATTATTCCACATTATCGGGAGTGCTGCTGGAAATTTTAGTTGTGCATGTGTGTTTAGCTTAAAGTTCCTTCATTCTTTTTCCCAACTCCCACTGTCTATGTTGTGTTGTTCTGATAGGTAAGATCTAATGTTAAACATATCGGCCCTCATTATGACCTTGGCAGTAAATCCCACTTACCGCCATGCTGACTGCCGGCAACATACCGCCACCACAGTGGATTACCGCTACCCGTATTATGACACACACATAACAATCCCCCACTATACAGCCACACACACAAGTCCCCCAGCCCAAAGGTCAGTGATAAACTGGCGATACCAAAACCCACACCGTTACGCCAACAGAACTACGCCCAGAGCATTGTGACCCACGAATCACCATGGCGGACATTCAACCACGGTAAACCATTGGCGGTACATACTGCAGCGCTCAAAATACACACACATACAAAACAACAACACATTGGACAATTCAAACTACACACACCTGACACACATACACACACCACACCCACCTCATTATAAAACACACACCCACACTACCCACAACTCTTCATGACTAAAAACAATTGCCAACTGAGAGAATCAGACCAAGAGCACCCACAGAACCAAAGTCACAAAACACTATCACCCATACACCATCCATGCACCTTACATCACACACCCCAACACATCACCCCACACACCCTCACACACACCATTCACACTACCCCCATGGCACCACAAAGACACCCCAGGTTCTCAGAGGAGGAGCTAAGGGTCATGGTGGAGGAAATCATCCGGGTAGAGCCACAGCTATTCAGATCACAGGTGCAGCAGGCATCCATTGCAAGGAAGATGGAGCTATGTCGGAGAATCGTGGACAGGGTCAACGCCGTGGGGCCGCACCCCAGAGCAAGGGATGACATCAGGAAGAGGTGGAACGGCCTACGGGGGAAGGACGTTCCATGGTTGAAAGACACCAAATAGCTGTACAGAGGACTGGCGGTGGACCCCCACCTCTTCCCCCATAACTAACAACATGGGAGGAGCAAGTCTTGACAATACTGCATCCTGAGGGCCTGGCAGGAGTAGCTGGAGGACTGGACTCTGGTAAGTCAACTGTCTATTACTATCACTCCCCTACCTGCATGTCATCGCATCCCACCAACCCACCCTCACTCCCATCACTCCACCACTACCCACGCACCCCACCATCACAACCCACCTATCCCAATACCAAGCCATGCATGCAACACCAATGCATGGACACCCCTCACAGACCTGCATAGACACCTATCACCACTGCATGAACACTGAAGAGAATCACCTAGACCAACAAATAGCAACTCACACAAAGGCAAATCTGCCAGGACAACAACAACCATAGATGGCAACACACCCATGCACAATATGTCACACGCAGAAACAATAACACTACATTTAGATCCCCACAGGTCCCACACACAACGTCACCTGAGAGGAGGTGCCCGCAACATCCAGTCCCCCCCAGAAGAGGCCCACAGTGATGACAGCAACTCTGCACGCCTGGATCAGGACGACCAACCTGGCCCATCACGGACCTCCGGACAGTCGGTTACCCAGGCACAGTCCCATACCACCACCGACCCTTCCTCCTCAGGAAACACCAGCACAGTACCTGCCCAGCGGGCCCATACCTCTGTCCCCAGGACACGTCAATCAGCTGTGTGTCCACCACTACAGGGACCCCAGGACACCTCACAAACAGAGGACGATCGGGTACCTGGGGTCAGTGGCAGTGGGCACACAGTCTAGGGGACAGAGGCACAGGACAACAGGGAAGCTGGGAGGAGTGCTGTGCGACAGGGGGAGGAGAGGCCCAGGGAACCGACCCTCCACGAAGAACTCACCAACATCCTGGGAGCATACCACCATTCCCAGGAGGTGATTGTCCAGATTTCTTACACACTGGCTTACTTTTGGTGTGCACAAATGCAACAAAATCCAGTTGGTAATTACAATTGTTCTGCAGTTCTATGTTTGCTACATGTCTTCTGACAAAAGTGGTATGTCACTTGTGTGGGTAGGCAGAGGGCCTGCATCAGGAAATGGACGAAAACCCAACATGTATACATCACATTTCTCCACTGAAAAAACTACCCCCATTTGCAATGTTGGTTGCTGTGAATTTTGGGCCCTAGCTCAGCTGGCACCTAGGAAAACAGTAGATGTGGGTAAATGCAGGATAGGCTGACTTGAGTGGCTCTCACCAGGTTTTTTTTTATCCAGAATCATGTGCAAACCTCACACTTTGACTAAAAAAAACACTTTACTCATATTTCTGTGATAGAGACCTCTGGAATCTGAGGACAGCCACAAAATTCCATCTACCCAGCATTCCCCCAAGTCTCTCGATAAAAATGGTACCTCACTTATGTGGGTAGACCTAGTACCCATAAGAGGAAACAACCCAAAATGCCACGTGAACACATCATATTTTCGCACATATAACTGACTTTTTTTTGCAAAGTAGGTAGCTGTGGATTTTGGGCCATAGCTCAGCCATCACCTAGGCAAGTGTAGCAAACCTGCATATTTTTGAAAATTAAACACCTGAGGGAATCTAGAGTGGGGTGACCCGTGTACCTCTCTTTCATACCCAGAATCCCTTGCAAACTTCACAATTTGACTAAAAAACATTTTCCTCACATTTCCTTGATGGAACGTTCTGGAATCTGAGGGGAGCCACAAAACTTCCTTCCACTAAGTATTACCCCAAGTCTCCAGATATAAATGACACTTCCCTTGTGTGGGTAGGCCTAGTGGCTGCGGCAGGAAAGGGTCCAAAATACAACATGGGTACATCACATTTTTCTGCTGAAAAAAGGCCATTTTTCCTAAGTTTGTAGCTGTGAATTTAGGCCTGTAGTTCAGCCATCACTTAAGGAAGCCTGCAAAACTGCACATTTTTGCAAACAAAACACCTAGGGGAATCCAGGGTAGATTGACTTGCCTGCATCTCTCCAAGTTTTTCTTTTTTACCCTGAACCCTTTTCAAACCTCACACTTTGACTAAAAACACATTTTCTTCACATTTCTGTGATGGAAAGTTCTGGAATTGGTGGAGAGCAACAAACTTCCTTGCACCCAGAATTTCCCCAAGCTCCCAATGAAAATGGTATCTCACTTGTGCTAAGTAGGCCAAAGGCATACCCACACAACATAGGAAGCAACAGGAAATGGACCAAAATGGAACATGGACACATCCCATTTTTCCACTAAAAACTGACCCTTTTTTTGGCAAAAGTGGTAGCTGTGGATTTTGGGCACTAGCTCAGCCAGCATCTATGGAAACCTAGCATACTTCTACATTTTTTTAAACTATTCACCTTAGGGAACCCATTGTCGCTCTCACTATTTTTTTTTTTACCCAGAATCCTTTTCCCCTTTTTCTGTAATGGAAAGTTCATGAATCTGTTGGGAACCACAAATTTCCTTCCACTCAGAATTCCCTCAACTCTCCCGATAAAAACTGTACCTCACTTGGGTGCGTAGGCCTATCACTCCGACAAGGAAGGGCCCAAAATCCAAAATGGATATATCACAGTTTTCCACTAAATTCTGACTCTATTTTTACAAAGTAGGTAGCTGTGCGTTTTGAGCCCAGCGTAGCCGACACTTAGAGAAACCTAGCAAACCTGCACATTTGTTAAACCTAGATACCTCGGGAATCCAGAGTGGGATGGAATGTATGGCACCCACCATGTTCCTTTAACCAGAATCCCTTGGAAACCTCAAATTATGACTAAATAACATTTTCCCTCACATTTCCTTGATAAAAAGTTTGGTAATCTATGAGAAGACACAAACTTCCTTCCACACAGCATTCCCTCAAGTCTTCTGGTAAAAATAGTATGTCACTTGTGTCGGTAGGCCTAACGCCTGTGACAGGAAATTACCCAAAAGGCAACATGGATACATCACATTTTTCCACTCAAAACTGGCCTTTTATTTGCAATGTAGGTAGGTGTGGGTTTTGGGCCTTACCGCAGTCTACATCCAGAGGAACCTAGCAAACCTGCACATTTTTTAAAAATAGACAACCAGGAAGGTCATGGGGTCCATGATTTGCATGGAACTCATTAGGTAATTTTACCCATAATTATTTGCAAACATCAAACTTTGGTAAAAAGCACACATAGTGTTGTGGAATTTCGGCGGAGGCACACATTTGATACCACCCAGAGCTCCCATACATCTCCTGATAAGAACAGTGCGCACTTGTGTGGGTGGGCCAGGAGATCATAAAACAAAAGGCACCACAGCCCTTTGCGGAGAGATCAGCAAAAGGGGTAGCTGAAGGATTTGAGGGCAGAGCTCGACCACTACTCATGGAAACCTACCAACCGCAGACATTTTTGAAAACTAGACAACCAGGGGATTCCAGGGTGGTGTGCTTTGCATGGATCCCACAAAGTATTTTTTTTTCCCACAACCCCCTTCAAATGACAATCTTTTCCTGAAAACATGCATTTTTCTCACATTTCTTGCTGGAAACGTCTGGAATCCACAGGAATACATAAAGGTCTTCCCACCCAGTGTTACCCCATTTGTAGCAATAGGAACTCTGTCCCACTTGTGTGGCTGAACCTATTGCCCGTGACAGAAACAGATCAAACTGAGGTCAAGGGGAGTCCCTTGGCATTTTTTTAGGGGTTCCTTCTGACCTTTTCTAAGTTAGTTAATTTGTCTTTTCTGTACCACCCACTTACACCGTCAGTTAATATTTTATGGCTTCCTGCTGGGATGCTTTCTGTCCCATTTCTTACATCAAACTCTCCCCTTGCTTTTGCTGCTTTAGTGCTTCTCAGAAGGTATTCCCCTTCTCACTCCTCTCGACTTTGCTTCTGAATCTCCCTGACCCCCTTTGTTAAAAACCTCACTCCTCCACTTACTGACTGGGTTAGGGAGGCTTTTCTTCTATTTTCCTTCACAATGGTGGCATTCACTCCCTCTTTTGGACCATGGATATTGTCTCTGACATCTAACAGCTAAGTCCTTGCTTCTAGGGTAAAGTTCCACCGTCTATTTCAGGACAGTATACTGTGCATACTCTGCTAACTTTCCCCTGTAGGGGGATGTGTATTACTGTAGGAATGCAGCTGTACTTTCCCTCTGACTCAGAGGGATTTTCAACATTGTAGTTACTTGCATTGGCTGCCATACCCCCCCACCCAAACACACACACAGAATTTCCTTTGCTACCTATATATCATGTGGGCATCTAGGGTGCTCCTTTCTAAGGCGGTTTGGAGGAGAACTGGTCCAAAGATGTCCAAGGTGACCTTTTTGCTTCAGGGTCCCTACTAAGTCCACCCTCTCATAAAGTCTCTGCCCATCTGCTGGAGATTAAAAGTAGAGACAGAGAGTTCTAGAAGGTGTATGTTCCCACACAAATCAGAGATGTCATCCCTCCACATCTGGGTTACATTTCCTGGGAATAGCCCAAACAAGCAGGCAAGCCCCTCCTCCTACACAGCATTCTGGGATTTTTCAAGATGGCGGAATCAAGTGATAATCTGGAAGACCTCTTCCATTACATGACACTGCCTCTGACACTGGCAAACTGGCTTTTTCCATGATGTCAAAGGGAACCACTGGTGTGGCGTGTGGCAGAGTTCTGTTTGTTATGCCTTGTCTATCTGAAAAAGACACACACAGGCTAGTCCCATTGCTCTGATAGAGGAAGCATAATTTTCCAAAATGGACCTATTGTCCAATAAGAGGCTTTAAACGGCTAGCTGGACAGCAAAAATGATGCATGTGGCCCACTAGGGCAGTTCAAAATCCAAATCCCATTAGGGATGGCTCAGGTAAATATTACAAATAACAAGGTTCATCAAGGAATGCATATCTATGGCCAACTAAATATTTTATACATCCCAGAGCCACAGATCAAATAAGAAAAGTCATATAGTGCCTTGTGTACATTAAGTCAATTCAGAATTGCACTTTACACACTCAGTGTAAATAAAGTTAAGCACTGCACCTTAGGGTCCGATTCACAAAGGTAAACTTAGACTAAAAGTCATGGAGAAGTGTGTCACAATGGTTAGAGCGGCAGACCCTGATGCAAAGATCTGGCCGGGGACCAGGGTTCAATTCCCCCCTAGGTGGGTCTTGGGATCAATTCCCTTGGACCAGATAATTCTTGCCTCAGTGCCTAATCTAATTAATGGGTCCCACTCTGTAACTCTGAGCAATTGCTTGCTTAATCTCCACAACGGCCCTCACAGCGCTTGGATACCTGGCTTCACCCTAGGGCTGTCCAGGAGTGGGCACCTCACAGGGAAAAGCCAGGAGGGGTTACACAGCAGTATGCGTACAGCGCCTTGAGACCCTAACGGGTGAATAGTGTGCTAAACAAGTGCACAGTTTACAGATTAGAACTGAAGTCGAAGTTTAGACCTAAAGCTTAACTTTACTAGTAGTAATTTTAGACTTTAGGTATAAACTTAGACTTGCAGGTCTAAATTTAGACTTTGGTCTAAGTTAACCTTTGTGAATCGGGCCCTGACTCTTTACCTGAAAGGAAAAGGGACATTTATTTTTCATGTCCAAATAAATTAGAAGGCCCAATTGATCCTGCATCTTGTCTATAACAGAGTCATCTCTTTCAGCTACCAAGCTGAATCCTGCAACAGTAGTCCATGAGGCTGGATACACATGTGAACATGAGTTAACATTTAAAAATCACAGGGAGGCTTTTGCCTCTGGGCACAGACCTTATTATAAGAGGATGGCACTGGTGCTTACCACTCAAAACCATATTGACCGAATTTTAAATTGAGTGATACTCCATTAGGGAATTTCATTCACAGCAGAGAGCTGAAAATTAGGAAGTCCAAAATCATACCATTTAGGTTTTTTGTGTGTCAGGTACTATTTCTTCACAGTTTGCTTTCCCACTCACCCATGATGCAAAAATTGCTGCGATTTGAGATCTGCCTCAGTTAGCCTTTGCACCCATCTTGCTCTGGTTTATCTAGTCAAGATAAAATTTCCCAAATTTCCAGAATACTGCTCCAAGATCACATCTGCCTTTGGTCCCACTCACCAACTCAACTCCCCGTGATGGCTTTGACCATCTCTTGTTTGCTGTCAAAGATTTAGCGTTATGATATTTATTTGTACTTAATTGACTCTTGTGTTGTCCACTCTTTAATATTCCACAATTATTTACGGCCTCTAAACGTGTTGCAGTTGTTCTTCCACTACTGTGAACATGAACATGGCGTATAATTTATAAAACAAAAGGTCCATATTTGTCGGTTAGGATATCGGTGAAGATGAATGGCTTGCCAAGAAGAGGACACAAATCATATTCTTTCGTTCTGTAGTTAGCGTGGCTTTTTACCCAAAGCACCAGTTATTGGGGCTTAGTATACGTCTGTAATACGAGCACTACATAGCCAAACATGCACATACAAATAGAGTATAGGTTTATTTCTCTACGGTCCTGTTACACGCGCTCATTATGTATATTTACCGGTGTGAAAAGAATAAAGTAAGTGTTCACAAAAAACACTTCTTAAAATGTCCACATTCTTCTGCGTAGCTTTGGAAAGGTAACAACACACATTGAGCTGACTATCAGGAGGCAGTTCCCTCGAACTTTTCTGGAATTTCCTCCGAGTATTTGTTGTGGCTATGTGCATATGTTCCAGCAGATAATAAAGATAATTCAAAATGGCAGAAAACTGTGAAGTAAATTACAATTACTCATAAAAAGCAAATAGTATCAGATTTAAAAACCCTCCTTGCATAAACAAGCCGTACTGTTCTTTTCTCTTTGTTCTCTGTTGGTCATGACATACCTCCAATCATCAATGACTCCTTTCACACATGCGAGCTCTTTATTTACCGTGAAAGCGAAACACGCTTTCTCACCTTGTGGGCATCTGCATTGCTGGAAGGACACGTAAAGAGAAAGTCATTTTACTATCCAATAATTATTGTCTTACTTGAATCATTTCATTTTGTTCCAGTTTGATGCTATTAGCAGTAATCAGGTCGCATGATTCTGAATCTGATTTGCATTCGGCTTCTGCGCTCTGCGCTCAGGCATACAAGGCGAATGGTTCATCAGCTCCGACAAGAAAACAGACTTTATATTCAGGGCTTGTAAAGAGAGCATTTAAGTAATATTCGAACACTGACATTGTTTTTTCGACTTCTATCTTTATCCCTTCTTGTTTTCAAAACTACATCTATCAGTCTTTGTCTTTATTACATATTCTTGTGGCAAGTCTATATTTTTATTCCCTCTATGAAGTGTGTTTCGGCAGAATGAACAACTTCCTCCCCACTGCTGCCTACCAGGACCCTAAGATTGTTCTATGATGGCGGTCTTTAGTCTCCTTCAACGAAAGTTACTTTTGAAGGCGAGGCCTAGGGGCATAGGGCCATATGTACGAACACTTTTTCCCATAGACACAGAATGGGTTAAAACCTTTGCTACATCTGGCCCATAATCATCAAAAGCGTGGTCGCAAAAAGCGGTTGCAATTTGTGTACCGATTTTTTTTTACCTCTACATTTGTTTGAAAAAATCCATGTACTAATAAGTCAGTTTGTAAAACAACGATTCAGATGCTATCCCAGAACAACCTGTCTATTACATTTTCATTTGGCAATTTGCAAATTGTGAATCCTCCCCGTCAGCTGCAAAGACAAGGATAATGGCCGGCAAGGGACGATAGACAATCATGCCTGTCTTTACATTTCACAACTAATTTTTTTTTCTACTTCTAGCAGCCCAATTTCCTTGAAGCACTGGCTGCAAAAAAGTCCTGTTTTAAATACTTCATTAAGAGCTGGCACCGGTCCCTTGTACCAATGCCTACTCTCACTGGAGCTGTCACCACAGTTCACATACTTCCTTTTTGCAGATGTTACTGCCCTAAAAACTTTAGAGTCAGTAAATTATCACGGGTATGCAACCAGAATTACAGTTTCAAACCATTCAAACACAGCATACTAGTTCAATATTTGGAAGGAGCACTCAAAACATTACTCTTCGAAATACCAAATCAGTAACTATTTCTAAACAAATTTTTTGACTCAGAGTTTTCCAGATCACAAAATGTATTAAAATCTTAGTACATCCAGGGCCATATGTATGAAGCATTTTGTGTTTTCTAGCGGTGCAAACGAAAATTTCCGTCTGGAAGAAATGCAAAATGTCATTTTGGTATGTACAAAAGCCATTTGTGGTGGTGCAAAATGTGATCTCTACCTAGTAGAGATCGCATTTTGGAAATATCAAAATAGGAAATCGCAAATAGGGATTTCCAAATTGTTAATCGCTAACTGCATGTATAAAGGATTTCCTAATTGAAATTAGTCCCAAAATAGCCATTTAGGAAACGCAATTGCCATTGATTTGGATCAAATGGTAACCGGGTGCAAACTTCAACAAGCATTTGCAATGCAATGGGTCTTACGTTTGCTTGAGTTAGAGCTATTAGCGTTGTAAATTCTTAACTAGACTTTTCTTGCTAAATAAATTGAATATGAAAAGTAAAACAGTTGACATAAGCAAGCCGATTCAAGGCCTGTTCTCTCTAGAGGGGCATGAGATTAGGGTGGCTTTGGATTTCTCCAGAATAACAAATGAAAAGCGGAAGGCATTTTTGGCCCTTCGCCCACAACTCAGGACCCTGGATGTTAAATATGGTCTTTTTGAACAGGCTCGCATGTGGATTACATATAACGGCAAATCCAGAGATTTCACTGAGCCTGCAGATCTTAGCTCCTTCTTGAACAGCCTTGCCACACACTCCATGGACATTGCCTCTGTGCATCTAGATTTTGACTCCCTCCCTTCTGAGGACCTCTTCGCTGCTCCGCCCCGCTGTCTCAACCTCAGCGTCCAACCTCGCAAAAGAGAGGCAGAATCAACGACTGCTCGCTTAAATCACAGGGTAGTCATGACCATGTCCTTCAAGCAGTGATTGATCACACTCAGAGCACCCATGATGCTGGACCACAGGGTGCTCTGAGGACTTCTCGCTCTGTACCCAGCACCAGGTTCTTCCCCATTGGACAGCTAAGAGTCAAATTAAACTATTATTATCGTTGTCTTCCTCCCCGGTGGGAGGGGGTTTAGGAGGGGTCTAGGCCGGTGCTAAGTCTTAATGTCGGTGATATGTCTGAGGTAAATTTCTCCTGTTTTAGACCTGCAATGAGACTAGCTTAATGCCAATTATTGTTGGAAACAAGGAAGCAGTAGCAGATACAAATGTTCTGTTCAAGTGATGTCGCACATGTTTCCTGATACAGTTGATATAGAGTTATTTATTTAATGTTAGTGTTTCTCATCTGGCACCGACTACACTATGTGTACTATGCGACGACCTCTTGTTGTGGGTTTTGCCAGACGCCGTCCGCTCCTTCTCTCCTGAACTGCCCCACCTGAGTTTTTTTGAGTTTTCTATTCTATCTACCCGTAGTATTGTAGCCGCGGGACATCTTGTCTCCACGAGACGAGCTCCCAATGGCCCCTCAGCATTCTCCATGTCCCTGCTAAGGGAGAGGTTAGTTCACCCCTCTATATCATCTATTCCCACTTGCCAACTTGGAGAGATGTTCAGTGAGCATTCGTCGTGGGATTTTGGTACACACTCTGCGCTTTCCTAGGGCCATCACTCTCACTCTCTTCCTAGATATTCCCTAGGCCGTGTTACATGGCTACTCCCCAGCTCATAGCCCCTGACAATGGCGGTTATGCCTTCACTGATCCCCGAAGCGGACTCCATTGGTGATATTGGCCCTAGTTTGAGGTAGCATAGGCTTCACCCTCCTTATGTGCTCAGCAGGGTACTACCTCACGATTACCTGTCTAGGTGACCAGCCAGATTACATGCTTCTCTGCTACACTTCTTTGTAACACCCTCCGTCATATTTCATATTTCATATTTAATATTTCATATCTCATATTTCGTTATATTCCGCCTTCCCATACTTCATACCCCAAGCTCTTTGCGCCCTACACCTTACCGTCCAACATTACGTCTATTCGAGGCTTTTTAGCAGTCCTATCGGGAAAGCATGCTAAATACCAGGCCACCCTCCTCCCCCACCCCTCGGCACCCACCTGGCGCGCAGGCTTTACAGGTTCCGACCAGCAGTTTAGCAGGGCTTCCGGTGGCGAGATACTCCTCGTTCACTGTCATTTTCACTCTTTCCTCCTTTCCCTATATTCATTTATTATCTTTCCTCTCTTTTCTTTCTTCACACTCCTCCTCTTTCTTCTGAGTTTATCCGATTGTTCACTCTTTCCCTTCTGTCTTAGTGCTTTTTTATTTCTCTTTGTCTTTTTCCCTTCTCCCCTTACATTTTTCCCTTCTCCCTGCTCTGCTCTTCTGTCTGCTCGATTTTCTTATCCCCTGTGACCGAGGGTTTCACCCACACCTTCCCCCTTTCTCTATTTGTCTTTTCCTAGATCACGCATGCTTGGAGTTTCACTACTCCTAGCACCTCCTTTCATTTCCTGTATCAAAAAACACAGAACCCCTTGCTCCCCTTCGAATAGGTTCTTACTACGTCCAATAATGGGGTCGATGACCCCACTCACGGTTCTGTCTTGGAACGTACATGGTATGACGCACTATATCAAGCGTCAGAAGGTCCTAGCTTATCTCCGTTAAAAAAAAACTATATTGCCCTACTACAGGAAACATACCTCTCCCCATCAGAGTCAGGAAAACTTCGTAGAGACTGGGTGGGCAAGGTGCTTTTCAGCGGAACACCATCTGTACATAGTGGGACGCAGGGTTCAGGGCGGAAATGTGGCTTGCCGATACTCATTCGTCGTTCCATACAGTTTCGGCTTCTTAAGACATGGTGCGACCCGGAGGGGCGCTACGTCCTCGCCAAGCTCACCTTAGGCTTTTCTACAATCTGTATCGGTTCCATTTATGCTCCCACAGGCTCCAAACGTTCTTTTTTCCCCTCTCTTAATCGACTATTGACACAGATTGGTGCCTCCCAATATATACTAGGTGGGGACTGGAACGTAGTGCAGGACGTCATCCTGGATCACTCAAGTGGTCTCGACACGGGCAACAACGCAGACCGGGCCCTTTTACTGGACTTCCTATCGGACCATGGTCTGTTGGACCACTGGCGCCTCTCCCATCCTTCCGACCGAGAATACACCTTTGTTGCCTTGGCCCACGGGACTATTTTTTGATCAACCATCGGTTATTATAGTCGATTCGAATGTCTGAAATTCTTCCGGCCGCACTGTCTGATCATTCCCCGGTTTTATTGGCCCTGGAGCTGGGGATAGCCTCACCCGGTCTTAAGCCTTGGTGTCTTCCAAATCCCAGATACTGAACCCAGAAGGGAAAGGAACAACTTAAATCACACATTGCCACATATCTGCAGAATAATAAGGGCCCGGTCTCCTTGCCCCAGCTACTGTGGGTGGCGGCGAAGGCAACGATTAGAAGGACAGCTCATGAGAGATGCGGCCTTCTCCAATGCTCAAAGGAGGGATCAACAAAGGAAACTGGAAGATTGCATTGCCCAGGCCACCCAGGAGTACACCCGAACACCCACTCCGTCCATCCGTCGCCACCTGGAACTAGCCAAAATGGAGCTCAACTCAGTTTATACCTCACAGGCGGAATATGCTTTACAGCGGATGAAAGGTTGCCACTATGAGCACGGGGAGAAGGCAGTCGTCTATTAGCCGCTCAACTCCTTCAAAGGGAGGCAGCATTGGCCATACCAACCTTACGCAGTCACAACGGCACGTTCATTATGCACCCTCAGGCAATCGTGGATGAGTTTTCCCACTTTTACCAAGCCCTATACACCCCAGAAACAACTGAGGACACTGATCGCTTGGACGCCTTCCTTGAGAGGGCGAATATACCATGCCTTTCGGATGAGGATAGAGCGCTCTTGGAGGGTGACATCAGCAAGGAGGCAATACAACAGGCGATAGCCAACCTCCCATATCATAAGGCATCAGGGGAGGATGGGTTCACGTCTGAATTCTATAATTGGATGGGAGCTGATACCGTGGATGCCTTATATGAGGCATTTCGGGGGGCTGGCCTTACAGATTCCTTGCATCCTCTCTCCAACAAAGCCTCCATCACTATTTTACCCAAACCAGGTAAGGACCCTCTTCTAAGTGGAAGCTACCGTCCCATATCGCTCCTCAATGGAGATGTAAAGATCCTGGCAGGGCCTCAAGAAGGTCATCCCCTCCCTGGTTCACCATACTCAGGTGGGTTTTGTACCGGGCCGCTCATCAAGAAATCACCTCCGCACACTACTTCATGCCATCTGGACAGCGCAGGACTCATAAGAGGAAGCCCTCGCTCTATCACTGGATGCCGAGAAGGCATTTGATCGAATATAGTGGTGGTCCCTCTTTGAAATACTAAAATGTTTTGGCCTAGGGATTAGTTTCATCAACAGGGTGCGTTTACTATATGACTCCCCGATGGCCCAGGTAAACTGTGGAGGGTTTCTATCGTACATCTTCTTGGTTAACAGAGAGACACATCAGGGCTGCCCCCTATCCCCGTTATTGTTTCTATTGTCCGTGGAACCCTTAGCAGTGGCTATTCACAGCTCCAATCTTGGATTCTTACCCTGTTAGACAGGGAACTCGACAAGGGTGCCCCCTCTCCTTGGTGTTGTTTGCTATAGCAGTGGAACCACTAGTCTGCAGTGCACACATTGGTAGGCAATATAATGGACTGCTGGTTCGGGATGGACAAACTATGCGGCACTATATGCGGATGATATGCTGCACTTCCTTCGATATGTAGAGCTGGACTGCCCTGGAGTGATAGGCCTTTTGGAGTGGTTTGGATTGATTTCCGGCCTCCATATTAACTGACAAAAATCCAGCTTACTGCCACCATCCGTCATGGGCAAGGTTGCAGTGGCCAAAATTGTGGCACTTCTAGGGTTACGTATTTTTTTTGCTACCTTAAGACTGCTGGTCACCTTTCAAATGTTCTGTGAAAGAGACTCTTTAGTGATTGAGTTGTTTTGGGGGTGGTCAGATGCAGAATAGCACTGATGAAGTTGCACCACCATGTGACTTATGGGGGCCTGGTTGCACCCAACATGGAGACATATTACCTTACAGCTCACCTGCAAAGGTTCAACAGATGTATTTTAATAGCCTACACCCACTGGTTGGAGAAGCCATTGATCCCTCTGACACCCAAGAGCTTATGTCTATTCTCATGGCCCATCATTGCCTCCCTGGTGCCTCTCCGGAGGTGCTGGTAATACAGAGATGCTGGCACCGTTGGCTTCAGAAGACCCACACTCATGCCTCCTACTCGCCCGATATGCCATTAAGATGGCTGGAGTGATTGACCCCTGGGGAGTACAGGGAGATCTGGTGGTGTAGGCGACAAGGGAGCCACACGTGTTGGAGATCTTCACAGAGATGGTATGTTACTCCACTTTGAAGATTTGAGACACTGGCCGGCCATTTTCTATTACACAGTTCACTGATAGCTGCAGTACGCAATTACTGGAGCATGGGAGACCCGGAACCTACAGTGCACCAGGGTTACTAGTAGCTTTGTACTGCAACAGGACGATTCAGGGCAGTAACATGTCGATATCGGGCTATGCATGCAGATGTTGTTATCCCCTTACACAACCTAAAAGCTAATTGAGAAACTGATTTGTCATACCAGATCACAGATGATGACTGGGATAGGATACTGGTGAATACCTCCACTGTGTAACATAATTCCTGGTTTAAACTAATTAACGTTCATTTCTTACACAGGTGTTACCTTACACCTGGTAAAACTAATAGACTCTATCAATCAACAATGGCAACCTGCCTAGATGTAGCAAGGTTGGATCTGAGATTTACCATATGCTCTGGGCATGTTCTTGCCTGGATGGGGTCAGGGTGGTGATAATGCTCTATATTAATGAAGTGACCCTCCAGTCGATTCCCTGTACTACCATTAATGGCATTCTGGGGGTGTTCCCTTGGCCTAAAAAATATAAAATTACCACCCACTTTACAGACCTGGTGTTGGTCCTCTTTAAATGAGAACTGACGCTGCAATGTAAAGCAGGTAAAGGGCCTATGGTTAATAAATTGAAGGAAGAATTGATTAAATGGGTGGGTTTTGAAGGATCAGTGCTGCTCAGGGAACTGAAAAGAGGAGAAGGGAAAGTGGATAATTTACGTGCTTGGGATAATCTTGTTGACACCCTTATGGCCTCAAATGTGGACACGGACATGGAACAGACTCATCATCTAGCTCCTGCATGTCAGAGTGAGATTTAGGAGATGAACAAGGTTGACTAATACTTGAGATTCAGGGGAACTCCAGGCAATGTCTATATGTAAGACAGCGTAAAGGTTTGAGGCATCCTGTAGCTTCTCTTGAGATATGTATTACTATATGGGGCAGTGGAACAGTGGCAAGGGGCGAGTATTCAGGGTTGTTTGAATTAGGTTAACAACAACAGACAATTGGCTTGAGCTCCTCTATTCAAAGAGATGTAATATATGGCAGTACTAAAATTACATGCAGAGGTTTCTCAAAATATGTTCACACTGATGTACAAGAGACAGTAAAATAATCTGATGAGCTGCCATTGTACTCTGTGGCATGTGGTGTTGCTGCAACATAACAATAAAATGTATTTAAAAAAAGGAGGATGTGAAATAGGGATCTGTCTAGGGACATGGAAACCAGTCTGCCACTGCAAAGGGCAGGAGCCAGCGATGGTTGGAGAACGAGGTTGATATGCCAAATCATGTTGCAACCTGTGTAAATACATGTCACCAATTCCAGCACTACTACCATATGGGGTACCCAAAGCCCTCAATGACAACCAGACACGTCAGTACATTGGATATGGTCACACATATTGTAGGCATTGTAGGCACCTGAGAGTCAATGTGTGATCTAAGTCACATCACTGTGTGGCACTAAGTTGAGTCAGTGGCACAAAATGAGGAGTGGCAGAGGAGGCATGTACATGTACAAGTGAGCGGGCCTGAGTCAAAAGATTGTCATACTATGCAGACACCAAACTCTGGCAACTATCAGCTGGGGTGAGTGTCACTGATAGCAACCTACCTATTGTGAAAGTGCACATACCCTCAGATTTGGTGCACAGTGCCCACTGTTCACAATGATGAAGCCAAAAGTGAATCCAATCAAATCAAATGAGGAAGCACAAATTGGAAATGCATGGTGAGTACATGCCTTCACACATTCCTGCAGTATAGTAAGCTTGTTTGGTGTGAAGTGTTCTGCATGATACGTGTTACAAAATCAACCCTTGAGCACAGGAATGCACAATGTGCATGCAAAACTGCAAGACAGCAGAGCAACAGAGAGTACTATGGTGTACAGTGTGAAACCCAGACGGCAGGATCATTACAAAATTATGACGAAGCCCACATCACCTGCACAGGAGCAGTGGGCTAAATACAGGCCACAGGGAATGCAGGCTCCCTGGGGATTAGGTGCAATCTGAACAGTAGTGGTGTCAATATGTTAAAACACCATCAGTATAGGTACCATGAAAAACAATGCAAATCACCTTGTCAGAGGTGGACCTGATCTCTTCTCACACATCCAGGAATGGCAGGCCCAGTGACCTGTGTAACTGTGTTGTAATAAGTGCCATGAAACAAAAAGTCTGCCTCCTCACACAGTGGTGGTTGTATTAATAATGCGGGAATACTGCCATCTGAAAGGCAACTGCAGTGCAACTTGGACTCCATACCTACATGTAATAGACATCCTAAGCATCAGTGTTGTATTGAAAGTCAAATATTAGCAAATAAGATTATCAATCAGATTACTCATGTCAACAGCTATCATAGGACACCATTCACAATTCTCTCTCTCATTGCAGAGGATGTACCTTAACCTCCTGAGCAGCTGCCTGTCCGGGGTGATGAAATGGCTGAGGATGACAGCCTGACAATCCTTGAACAAGACACCCTCCGGCAAATCCTGGCCTCCTTTGACACACCATTTATGGATGCAGGAAGGGCCAACAGCATTGCGGCGACTCCAGAGGAGCCACCTGCCAACCCACCGAAGCCCTGGACTTCAAGGACTTCCAAGTAGAATTCCAATGTTGTGTGGTAGAAGTCTAGCGGGAGATGCTAGATGTGGTGTGGTTGGGGATGGTGACCATGGTGGGAACCCTTGCAGCAGTCCATATGAGCTTCAGTCCCAATAAGGGACACCTCAGCCATTATACAAGGTACCTACCCTCCACTCTGTGGACTCAAACAGTCCCTGGCTGACATCGCCATGTTATGAGGCAGAGGCATAAACAACTGCCCTGCCAAAGTGGCATCAATGAGGTTGCCAAACATCTGGTGTCAATCCACAACATCCTAGAGTCCATGGAGCAGAAGCAGAGCTCATACATCACCACAATGGGTGTCTACCACAACAACCTTGGGGCAATGCTGGCAAACCAGCATGCCCTTCTCAGTGCAGTAGTGCATCACTTGTTGGTACAAAGAAATGCTGCTGCTGACTGGGGATCTACATCTTCAGTCCCTGGTGTTTGTGTACCACCATTGCCTCCAGCTCCTGCAACACCCCCCTAACATGAAGCACAACACAAATTAGAGGAGGAAGATGTGGACTTCACCTCTTTCCAACTTAAAACTCCACGGTAGCATTTCTCTGTGCCAAATTGTCAGTTCCTTCTTTGCCCAGTGCTGATGACCATGCCAGTGCTTTCCCAACTGGTACTGTCCTCAATTTGCTGTCCCACCTGTTGATCTCACCCATTTGTGGACTTTCAATGTAGCCTATCTTCCTTATTAGCAATTTGTTCATTCTCTGACTTACTGAAACACTCCTCTCCTCCACATATCCCATGCAGTGTATCCCCCATGGACTCTGTCTGGATATTCAATGGGTCAAAAAAACTGTGGGGGTTGTTGCCGTAAGAACTGTGTTTGTAATCCTACACATTTTTGCACATGTAAATAAATGCACTGACTTCAACCTGTGTGGTGTATGTCTGTTGAAATCTGGACTAAGTAGAACATGGGGGATTTTTTGAGCCAAAGATACCAACTACTCCACAGAGGGACATGTGTGTAAAGGAGCCATGGACAAAGCTACACAGGTCAAGGGCAATAGATTTGGCTAACCCTGCATGTATGTAGACTAGCAAGTAGTTACTCAAAGTCACAAGCATGAAGTGCAACAAGTAGCATGCAGTCAATGTTAATGTTGAATGAAGTCACAGCACTGATGGGGAGCACATCCATGGATACTAGCCAGCAAACAACACTGCTGTGACAAGCAAATGATGCAAGAGTGAGTGTGTAAGGGGCTGGCATCAGTGTGTGACCCAGAAAATCTTTGATTAATGACAATGGTTTGAGATCAGCATCTCTCCACATGACTTACACACAGAGCAACAGTATGTGAATTCTTGTTTCGGCGTATCTATCCATTAACATTAAGCGTGACACTTACAGTGCTCAACTATGTTTGTAGATCCCTCATGTGATTCCATGCCGGACTTGACAGATTCCTCCCCATAGGTCTTTCACCTAGTCACACATGCCTACAAACACTGCTAGCAAAGCCTAATGCATGTACGTAACACAACCTAAGCAGATATTATAAATCATGCACACTAAACCATGAAGTAGACTTGTATGTATTTTTGCAAGATTGATGTTTAACGTAAATATACAACTGTTCCTATCTAAATCTACCTAAACTACACTAACTGACTCATCTACCTCAACTACACCAAAACTAAACTATGCTACCTAAACTACACTACCTTATCCTAAAAACTATCTTAAACTACCTTATCTTCTCTTACACTACACATTTTAAACATCAACCTCCCAAACCCACCTCTTCAAACAAAGTAAACATACTAAGCTAAAAAAAGGTATCCTTTTTATTTTATTTTTTATTTTTCTTTATGAAAACACCTATCCCTAACATCAGCTCCTACCCTCTAAATAACCTGCCCACCCCTATACCCAATTACTGAACCAACCCTACCTAAAATATTAAAACAACCATATATATACTAGCGAATGCCTACACTAATTATGACTGTACTATGCTAGTAAAACACTGTAATAAAAGCAGAACTTAAAACATGGGGAAGGGCAGAAAGGGTCCCTGTGGCCTAAAAGTGCTCCAAAATGCGGTTAACAGACTGCTACAGTGTTTGCTGCAAACGTTTTGCTGTGTCCATCTTGTGTTCCAGGACTGCCACTTGGAGCTTCAGGTCCATCATGTCCTTCATAACAATGTGTTTAAAAATGAAACCATGTTCACTCCAAATGGATCAGGTGGTTCATTTTCTACTCCGAGGTTCATGTTGTCCAATTGAGCAGAATGAAAATGTATCAGACAGAGAATAACTAGGAACTGTATCAATCGTCATAATGCCTAATATAGTTTCCAACATCACATGTGGCATCTCTAAAACTTCAAATTCATCTTGAAAGTATAAAGTAACCATCCATCTAAAAATACATGTACTTATCCTACTATAACAAGGCCAAAGTACAAAGGTGTTGCCAATGTTGGCTACTGCAATATCTCTGGTTGGCCAAATCTAGTTATCACTATCAATACAGAGAATGATTGGGAACAATGCTTTTGAGGACACATGGTATGGTACATGCCCCTAGTAATTAATCATTTGTGTTGCTTCTGCTGCGGGCTTGAGTCCATGGCCATTAACCTAGGTAAGATGAGCATTGTCTGGCAAGTACATGAATTGTGACTTAACATTGTGTACCTTACATGGCAAGGACACAACTCCAGACACATTGCTACACAGACTTACTATAACCCAGGTGTTGGACTTTTGGCCATACGCATGGTCAACCCTAGTCTTTTTGCCTCCTTCCTCCTGGTTTTTCTGACCTCTCGCTGTTGGCTCTAGGACTCTGAGCACTTTATCCCTGCTGACCAGTGCTAAAGTGCAGGTGCTCTCCCATCTAAAGTTGGTATGATTGGCTTATACCTAATTGGCATATTTAATTTACCTATAAGTCCCTTGTACAAGTGTACTGTTATGTGATGTTGGTCTGATAATTACGTTGTGTACAATACAGTGTATTTTCATATAATCTGGTGTTGTGTTTCCTTTGTGGTGGGGATATTGCGTCACATGTATGTGTGTGTTGTGCAAACGCTTTACGCATTGCCTCCGGGTTAAGCCTGACTGCTCGTGCCAAGCTACCAAGGGGGTGAACAGGGGTTATCTTGGACGTGTAACTCCCTTGCCCTGACTAGAGTGGGTAAGTTCTGCCTGGCTGAGGTGCATACCCTAGCCAACCAGAAACCCCATTTCTAACACCAGGTATTCAAAACATTAATGGAGGCTGGCTAGCTAACTCACATCAAACAGAGATGATGGATAAATCTCCAATTTGACTCATGAAAATAGCTGATGCAGTTCAAGTAATAGCAGGTGTCCCTCTAGATAGCCTAGTATCTGTCCCTACATGTCATCCATTAATGTAACCTTGCTGCACATCATCACTCAGAATATCCATGTGATTGGTATGTGCGTGCATGCTGTGCATTTCGTATGCACACGTATCTTATGATGTAACTAGCAAGTGTTAGCAACAGTTTAATCCTGTTTGTCATTTTTGTTGCAAGCATTTATGGGTAACACCACCTAAAGATGGATTGTGTAATGGACTGATGTGCAGACATGACTGGTCAACACACCTTTACATTTCTGGTAAGAAGACAGTGCAAAGTTATAGCTATGTATATAACATGGAGAATGGGGCATTATATGGCATGAGTGAGGCCTGTAAATGCATTACCATGTGTGGAATGCCGACATCTGCGATAGCTAACAGTACCAATTCTCTCTTCACTGAGGTGTGAATCTGCACATCCTGTCTAGACCTGCCATACAAAATGTACGTAGAATGCAATGTGGACGACTACAGTAGTGATGTGCACCTGACATGCTTTTGGAAGGTTAAACATCCCAAGCCATGCACAGCTATAAATCTGCTCCCATATACTTTATCAGACTTTGGCATTTTGGTCATGGCTCCTCTCTCACTCCATCCTACATGTGGGCCAGCATAAATCAGCACTGCATTCACCTTGATATTATTCACTATCTACTAATGTACATGCAACTTTGATATATTTCATTTATGATGCACCATGTCTGGAACAAAATATTCCATTAGAGTTGGATGCCCATTGAACATGTCATTGTAAACTAAATCCAACATTGCACACAATCCTTTCACAACACAGTAACCATTCAGGTGGCACTCACTTGTAGCATCCGGATCCTTGATGCTGTCCACCTCAGCCGTTGCATAGGATTTAGTTCCACCTACAAGACATAAAACAGTACATTGCACTGTGAATGTAGAACACATACACTGTGGAGATAAGAAGCATAGTACATTGAATTAGCAATTGCCTTTGTTAGCCTGCACGTTGACCATGAGGCACATGGCACAGCTGACATGCCAGTATGTTACACAAAGGTAAGGCAGGTTGAAGTGTACATAGATATGATGTGCCTAATCAGGAATCTGGTGCACAGATTGTGGACCAAGTACAAATACATCACTGCTTGCATAATTGCACAAGTGTGCCTCCCTTTCATGGGTCTGTGACCCTAAAGATTTTGCATGCCACACTCTGCAATGTATTGCATTTGCTGTTCCTTTCTTATGTCTATACATGTCCATGACAATGCCAGTAGCCATGCGTGTTCCAAGCCTTCACTGAGTTCAGTACATGTCAATGCTGCACAGTAAACAGACATTGTCCATCCATGCCCTGTACAGGCACAATGAGGAATTGGGAACATCTTCACACCAGCATGTATGAGAAATGTTCAGATGTGTCACAAACAGTCTGTCAAACACTTGGACAAAATTACATGTGAGTGTGGTCCACATTTATAAAACACCTGCGCCGCTGGAGCATCAACTTTTTTCTGTCGCTCTGGTGGGGCAGGCCCTCTCAGTCATATCTATGAAGTGATGCAAAGTCACTGTGTGTCAGTTGGCATGGCCTCATATATATGGAGAAAGGCAAGGCAGGACAAAGCTCTGCGCAGCCCTACTGTACATCAAGGAGGGATTCCATGTGTTTTGCGGTGGCTATTCCTAAGCAACCCCCATGGGTATTGACACATTCCCAGATTCACAAGAATCTGTACATCTGGGAAGGTGTCATACCTGCGTGCCTCTCCAGGGGAGGTGTAACAAGAAGAATTATCCTTATTTCTAATTGTGTCTTTTCCGATTTGTATGTGCTGCATTCTGCAGCACACTTAGAAAGAGAAAAACACCCCCATTGAATGTTTTTGAGCAGGAAGATGTTCCTTCCTACAGAAAAACAATTGTGCCAAGAACGCAGACAACCTTAAACCATGGGACAAGGGTGGCAGCACTCGGGAAAGGCACCATTATGTGTGCCTGCACAGACAGAAAAGACATGAATGCACCAAATT
This sequence comes from Pleurodeles waltl, assembly GCF_031143425.1. Classification (NCBI taxonomy): domain Eukaryota; kingdom Metazoa; phylum Chordata; class Amphibia; order Caudata; family Salamandridae; genus Pleurodeles; species Pleurodeles waltl. The sequence continues at coordinate 527,283,289 of NC_090438.1, forward strand.
TTTGGAAATGAGGCCCTCAGAGTTTGGCATACATATTTGTTACAATGCCCAATGACAACACTACCTGCACAGTGCTGATAGGCAAGAAGCACCTCTGGGGTCTGGCTTGCACTACATGGTCTGTGGCGGCTAATGCTAGCTAAGTGTTAAACTGTCTCTGTGGCATGCTTCTTTTCATGCGGAGGCATGGCATTTTTACCATAATACATATGTGACCCTTAGAGTCATAGATGAAAAATCATATATTAGCAAAAAAGACTCAGCTATAAATTCACAGCATATGTGTGCTTAACAACAGCTCCCCTCACATCAACAGCAAGGTGATGTAAGAGGTCAGCTTCCCAGCTGACCACATCTGCCCAGCGATCCTAGAGCTGATGCATCGTATGCTTAACCTTGAAAATCCTCTGCATGTGCTGCTGCACCTTTGCCCACTGTGTCTTCTGGTCCTGGGCTGGGTAGCCCTTTATTACCCAACCCCCACTGACAATCTTGTTGGGGAGGTAGTGGGTAATAAATCACAGGAATCCCCCGAATTCCTGCTCAGACATGTTTTGTCCTTTGTCTCTCCCAACTCAGACATATCCCTCCCCAAAATATAAATCTCCCCAAATAACAATAACCTACCTAAAACCCCCCAACAACCCTTAACAATACAGAACCCTGAAAAGAAAGACACTGAACAATACAATGAACCTAAACAATACAAGCAACTACAATATAACAAAAATAGAATTTAGGGACACAACAGGGACAGCACAGACACCAGTAAACACCTAAACACTCTCCAGCAACCACAAGACACAACCTCCAGCAAGCACAAACAAAAGGTCCGTGAGGGAAAGTGAAAGTAACTTCACACTTCCTGCTTTGCATCATGGCAGAGCCACTGCATCATTTCCTTGGTGGATGCACCACATTTTCACCTAAGGAATCATTTGTTTTACATGCATCTGTACAAAAATAAGCAACGTGTTATTTTCATACAACACATGACAATGCACAATGCTGTATTTTTCACTCATCCACTTGGATGCGTGAGCTCTGGCTCACGTGACAGGTGCAGTGCATCATGCCTTACACTAACGCATCTGTTTAAAATGATGAATGGGCCAAATGTGTGTTTTATAGTGTAGTGTATTGTGCAATACATGGAAACAATACCATGTATCAGTGTATTGCATGTGGATATATGAGGGGACATATTCGATGTCTTTGAATGTGTTGCATGTGTATGTTGAGAGTGTACAGTACTTACATTGCTGGGGCCCTATTACGCATAGGGTGCACTTTCTCTTTTTGCACCATGGCGCACTTTACAAGAGGTGCACCTTGAGCAAACTGATAAACTGCATCCTATTACATAGAATGAGCTTCCCCCAGGGCTGCCGCAAACTTGCACAGCTCTGGGGGAAGCACTTTCACGTGTAAAATAGAGCGGCTTTTGTAAAGCAGCCCCGTGGTTCACTGACAGCCAGCAACCTGTCTGCACTGTTAGAGGGGATTACAGATTCCCTTGCAGGCGGGTGCAATGAGTGTCTGCCCTCACCTGCAAGGGGATGTCTGGGGGGGTCCTTAGGACCCACTTTCCCCTTCCAGAGGCCTGCCATTGTGGGGGGCACTGAAAGTGCACCCCTTTTTAGGTGGCGCACAGTCAGTGCGCCTCCTGATATCTTCTTTGCCTCTGCGCCGTGTCTATAATACAGTGCAGGCACAGAGGCAAAGGGATTTCCTCATTTGCATGTGGTCACGTCCCCCTGCAAAGGAGGGAGCACCCTCTGGTGACAGCGCAGGCACTATAAGTGCACCAGCTCTATCGGTATTACATAAGGGGCCACAGAAATGTCTGCAACCCCTTCTTTGATTCCAAAGTGCCCTGGGGTGCACAAAGTGGGTGCAAAGGCCTGTTGCACCCATGGGGCACTTTTTTAATATGGCCCATTGTGTGCATACTGGAGCGTGCAAAGTAACAGTTTCAATTTGCCTGTCATGGTAAGGAACCTTTTAACTAATCTTTGATGCAAAGCAGAACAGAAAGCTAGGTTCATGTTCTGCGTTGGGTGAAAGAGAGAGGGCAGAACTGCCCCATATTTGCAAAGATATGGAGCATTTCTCCTCCCTCCTTGAGCTGATGCACTTGAGGCAGCCTAGCGCCAACACAGGCATGCTGGCACCATGGTGTCAGGGTGCCTGAATTGTGAGGGGAATTGTTTTTGTAAAGGAAGGGATACCTTCCAGCATGATAGCAATCTCTCAAGGCTCTTCCTCATTCCTATGTTTGCTGCAGAATGCAGCACAGGTAGATAGAGGAATTACAAGGACCTGTGGGAGGCTGGTCTGGTTTGTAGTGTGTACCTTGGGTACTTACACCTTACACCAGGTCCAGTTATCCCTTGTTAGTGAATGTAGTAGTGTTCTAACAGCTTAGGATGATAGAGGTAGCTATAGCAGAGCAGCTTAGGCTGATCTAGGAGACATGCAAAGCTCATGCAATACCACTTATAGTTACACAGTACTTATACACAAGTAAAGACAATACTCAGAGTTACCAAAAATAAAGGTATTTATTGGGTGACACAGTACCAAAAATATTTTAGAGACAATACTCCTTCTGGAGGTAAGTATTATACACAAAATATACACTAGACACCAAAATTAGACAAGTAAATAGTCATAGAACAATGCAAACAGTAGGACATCCTATAGAATGCAATAGGAGAAAAAAAGGCTAGGGGCAACACAAACCATATACTAAAAAAGAGGAATGTGAATCACAAATTCCCCCCTAGACAAGTGTAGTGTGTGCAGAATCGCTGGGAGAGTAAGAATACAGTAAAGGTAAGTAAATTACCCCACCCCAGAGCCCAGAAAAGCAGGAGTAAAGTACTGGAAGTTTCCTTAGGACACACTACACCTCGTGTTTGGGGTTTTGCAGCAGCCAACCAAGTCTGCAAAGAAAAAATGCTGGATTATTGACCTGAAGACCTGCAAAGGAAGGGAACCAAGTCCAGAAGTCGAAAGAAGATCCGGGAAGGACAGGAGCCCCTGCCAACCTAGAAGAGGGTGCAAAAGAAGAGTCCCTGGTTAGTTGAAGACTGCAGAAATGCACCCTAGGAAGATGTCAGTGGTTTCCTGCATAATGCAAAAGATGTCCCACGGCGTGAAGATCATTGCAGACAAGATTTTGTGTTAGAGGCACCAACAAGCCTTGGCTACGGCAAAAGTGCATTTTTCATCAAAATGGTGCTGGATGGACCCAGGAGGGACCTGGGGGCCTCAACTCTGTGTGAGGAGGAGGAGGGGGCTCACAGAACTTTAGAGATCCCTCAGGATGCCAGCCAGCACCCCCAGAAGCCACAGGATCTGGGTTCAAAGGAGGTCCAAACGCAGTTGATGCAGCACAACAAAAGAAGGTCCCACGCCACCAGAGAACAACTCAGCACGTTGAGCATTGCAGGGTGAAATGCTCGGGACGTGGGCCAGGAAGTGCATGAAGGAATTTTGCAAAGAGTGCACAATGGCCTCAGGAAGCGAAGAAGAAACAAAACACAGGAGTACCATTGTTCTCAGGGAAGGCAAGATCTTACCTCCTCCAAATTGAGTCAGCAGGACATCAGGACAGTCTATGTCGATGATGTCTACCCTCTATGTCCTTATGAGCTCGGTCGTCGCCGTGAGAGGAGTCTCGAGGTACCGGTTGTCACCTTGGAAGGTGCCTGCTTGGAGAAGTGACTCCATCACTCCACAGGAGATTTCTTCGGTCCTTCTGGTGCAGGATGAAGACAGGGAGTCCCCAGAGAATGCACACCGTGGAAACTGTTGCAGTTGCGGACTTGGAGCTGAGGTTGCTGAAGAAAAGTGTTATAGACACTTTGTTGCAGTTACAGCATTTCTTGGAGCAGGCTGCAGTTGATCCGAGGTCAGAGGATGCTGAAGTTGTTGCAGAGGATTCCTGAAGGAAGCTTGCAAGCAGAATCTGAAGAGAACCCACAGGAGAGACCCTAAATAGCCTTGAGAGGGGGATTGGCTCCCTTATCAGGTATGGACCTATCAGGAGGGGTCTCGGATGTCACCTGCAAGCACTGGCCACTCGGAGCCCTCCAGAGTGCCCCAACACCTTGAAAACCAAGATGGCTGAAGTCTGGGACACACTGGAGGAGCTCTGGGCACCACCCCTACGGTGGTGATGGACAGGGGAGTGACCACTCCCCTTTCCTTTGTCCAGTTTCACGCCAGGGCAAGGGAGAAGGGGTCCCTGAACCGGTGTAGACTGGTTTATGCATGGAGGGTACCATCTGTGCCCTTCAAAGCATTTCCAGAGGCTGGGGAGGCTACCCCTCCACAGTCTGTAACACATATTTCCAAAGGGAGAGGGTGTAACACTCTGCTCTCAGAAGAAATGCTTTGTTCTGCCTTCCTGGGACTGGGCTGCCCAGACTTCAGTGGGGCAGAACCCTGTCTATGAGGTGGCAGCAGATGTGTAGCTGCAGTGCAAGCCTCAGAGAGTTGTTTTGGCAGTACTGAGGGTCCATGGTGGAGCCCCCAGGATGCATGGAACTGGCTTTCCAATACCAGATTTGGAATGGGGGACAATTCCCTGATCTTAGACATGTTACATGGCCATATTCAGAGTTACCATTGTGAAGCTTCATATAGGTATTGCACATGTGTAATGGCGTCCCCGCACTCACAAAGTCCGGGGAAATGGCCCTGAACTATGTGGGGGCACCTTTGCTAGTGCAAGGATACCTCACACTTAGTAACTTTGCACCTGACCTTCAGCAAGTAAAGGTTAGAGATATGGGTGACTTATAAGTTACTTAAGTGCAGTGAAAATGGCTGTGAAATAGTGTGCGCTATTTCACACAGGCTGTATTGGCAGTCCTGTGTAGGGGTTTGTCTGAGCTCCCTGTGGGTGGCAAAATAAATGCTGCAGCCCATATGGATCTCCTGGAACCCCAATGCCCTGGATACCTAGGTACCATATACTAGGGACTTAGAAGGGGGGTCCAGTGTGCCAATTGAAATTGGTAAATGAAGTCACTGGCTTACAGTGACAAATTTAAAAGCAGAGAGAGCATAAGCACTGAGGGTTTGATTAGCAGAGCCTCAGTGACACAGTTAGGCACTACACAGGCATATACATTAGGCCATAAACTATGAGCACTGGGGTCCTGGCCAGCAGGATACCAGTGACACAGTAAAAACACACTGACACACACTCACAAACAGGCCAAACGTGTGGGTAACCATGCTAGAAAGAGGCTACTTTCCTACACAACCCCCCCCCCCCCACAAACGCAGGACAATAAGGCTAACCTTGGCCAGTTGAGACTTTATTGTCTACGTGGTGATAAGTGGAGAGTAGATCTGCAATAGAGTGGTTACTCCCTTTATCATCCACTATATGTTAACTTCCCTGTGGGGATGTAAAAAACCCTATTTGGAGATGTTTACCTAACCAACAGTGTGAGTGTAAATTCTCAGAGTTCCTATTAGTATGTTTTAAAGTTGGGCAGTGGGATTGGTCCACTGGGCCTATGTCAAATGGAGGAAATGCTAGACAGGGATGCTGTCTCAATAAAGCCATAGCTGGGCAAAAACTTACTCCATATGTCTCTCTTGAGTTGGAGCAGGGCAGGGCTGTTGTCCTATAAGCTCTACACCAGGACAGGGCTGCTGTCCTAAGTGTTTAGAGGCAGTGCAGGGCTGCTGCACTAAAGTTTCTCTGGGAGGGTTGCCGGTATGCTCCATATTTACTGAAATGGTGCATTTTTGCACATCTGGATTAGTAGTTTCACAGAGAAGTACTTTTACCTCTGGTAGTCCAGCTGTGGTAGCTGATGTTTCCTTTGGTACAGGTTCCACCCCAGGAGAGGTTTCTCCCACCACAGGAATGATATCCTTAGTGGCAGGGTGGGGAAGGGATACTTTGATACCCTTTTACCTGTTGGTAGAGAGGGATTCTGGGATTTCAGGCCTTTTTCTCTCTCTCCTTTGCTTTTTCATTTAACCAGAAATGAGAGGAAGCAATTCCTCAGGGATACCCAGCATGGATGCATTGGTATTAAATTCTACCTAAGCCCAACCTGAGGCCTCTAGGTCATTCCCTAAAAGACAATCTACAGGTAAGTTAGGTGATACCACCACCTGCTTAGTGCCAGTAATTCCACCCAATTAGGTTGAACTACAGCTAAGGGGAGATACTGAGTGGAGTTTGACATCAGTAACTTGATAATTCTGTCCAAGGAGGTGTTGTGCAGGTGACACTAGGTTTTCAGTCAGCAGAGTGATACTGGCACCTGTGTCCCTGTAGGCCTGAGCCTCAACACCATTTATTAAGATTGACTGCCTGTACTTATCCATGTTAAGGGGACAAGCAGCCAAGGTGGCAAGGCCAATGCCACCAGGTGTGATAGAAACTGTTTTGGGACTGTCTACCCCAGTTTCTATTATGGTCCCAAAAGTGAACCCAACTACACCTTTAGTTTGACTATTGCCAGTAGTCCCACCACTATTACCACTACTGCTAGGGACACTAGAGTCTGATGTCTTAGTGGTGGTAGGCTCAGGGGCTTTACCTGTGCAGGACTTATCCCCTGGCCAATGGCCTTTATTTCTACACACATAACACCAAGGCTTTTTCTGATTGTGTGAAGAGTTTGAAGAAGATGAAGAAGTTTTAACCCCACCCCCAGAGGAGTGTTTTGGACCTGAAGAAGGATTGTTGTGTTTACTTTTATCCCCATGCTTGTCCTGAGATTTTTCACTATCTTTCTTCTTGCCATCCTTGTCACCCCCTGTATGAGCTTTTCTGCTCACCCTTGTTCAGGCTCATTTGTCTGTCTTCTTTCCTAATTCTCGCTAGCAGGATCTCAGTGACACAGTAAAAACACACTGACACACACTCACAAACAGGCCGAAAGTGGGGGTAACCATGCTAGAAAGAGGCTACTTTTCTTTGGTCTGGAAGAATATGTGTGGCACATGCACAGGGCCAATACGAATTAGTGTTTGCCTCAATTCTTTGCCTATCTTTTGGTGATAACAAGGATACCTTGGGTGGCCAAAATAAGTCTGATTTATTCCAAAGAGGTATATGTTTGCTGTTGACATGCAGCTCATTGAGGGATTACTTGAACTTAGGGTGTGGTTATGCCTTCACACAAGATGGTCACCTGGACATTTGTTGACACATATGACACATTCTTCCACTATGACCTGAAATGCATCAGTGTATGGTACCTTGGCTGTATTCACCTTGCATTTAGACATTGCTTCTGTGCAAATGTTTTATATTGTAACTCTTTGTGTAGTGTTTTTACAATCACACATAACTGTAGTTGTAGGTGTGAACCTATTGTTTGTATCTGAGTGCAACACCCCAACATGGTAAGATACATCCTTGCCTGTTCCAGTTACATCTTTGAATAGTGGGGCAAGTGGTGACGCATTGGCACTAGGTAGCCAATCTTGCACTGGCACAGTTGCAAATTCCACATTTATATGTGTGATGCGAGATATCATGATGGATTTGATATTTGCATGCAGACTTTGATGTAGCATATGCCGACTGTATGGGTTGGTCTGTGCTCCCATGCACATAGTATGTGTCTCTGTTTACAGTCATCAGACTATGAGTTAACTCTACTATCCTCCACAAGTATGAGGCAGTACAAGTGGCTAGATGTACGACACAGACACTCAGACATTGCACACAATTAACATTAGCACATCATTTGGATTGAGATAGGATGCCTGACGGTCAGTAGGCTGCAACAACACACATTATCATGAACTGTCCAAACTGTGCCAGATTGCTATCTTTGTTTGATGTCTGTCTTCCCAATGGACATGCATTTGGCACGGGTTGTTGGCATGCACACACTTTTGGATTTACAAGACATTGTCCAGTGGTGCTGGGTACACATTGCTACATACCTTTGTTTTGTGTCTATTACTAGCATGTATGATGTGAGCTTTTTGATGTTTATAGTGACTATGAAGTACAATTGCTTGCACAATGGTACTGTTGCTAAATTTATTGGCATTTTAGAACACCTTTTTCCTGTAGCCCATACATTTGTGTTCCCTTGATGTGGCTCATGCATTTGCAAAAAAGTCTGCACAATTTGGTTTTTCCTCAGTGCCCCAGCAATTGGAGGAACATTTTGGAGTTGGTCCTCATGCCCCTCATCATCATCCTCTGGGCTTCATGGTCCTCATTTCCCTCATCCCATGGGACATTCGGCCGCACACATATGTTGTGCAAAATGTAGCACACAAGTATGATCTTACATGTCATGGGGGAAGTAGAGCAATCTCCCCTGGACTTGTCGAGACAGCAAAAGTGTGACTTAAGGGCTCCAAAAACGTGCTCCTCTATGGACCGGGTCCAGCTAAGGACATGTGTGTTGCTCTGCTGGGCATTCGTCTGGGGCTATGTATATGGGGTCATGACGCATGGCTGCAGACCATATCTTTGTTCATGTGAAAAGACAGGAGGGGAACAATCAGTCAATGTCAATAATGGTCGATGAGCCCACATTCATGTATATGCTGTGATGTATACTGAATGACATAAACACTTTTCATCCAGTATGGGACATGCACTGACATTGTTTGGCATACATGCACTTTCATGTTTGGTAATACTGACACTGTACTACGAATACAAGTATACTGGCCTGTGTGATACAGATACTATTTGCAACATTTGTGAGTGCCAATGCCATGAAGATGGTGAATCTTTACTAGTATGGAGAGTCTGTTCGCCATTGCAAAATGCAGCATAGAAAGAGGAAATGACAAGGGAAAATAAAGTTATTTCTCCTTGTTACACCAACACTGGGGAGGCACAGATTCTTGACACATTTCCAGGTTTTCAGATCCTTGTAAATCTGGGTATGGGTCAAAACCCTTTGGTGTTGCAGTTGAAAAGCCATGGCAAGGCCCAAGGCACACATCCTTGTCATAGAGTGAGGCAATGCAGCTCTTTGCACTGCCTTGCCTTAATCCATATCTATGAGGCCATGGAAGGGCATGCAGGGTGACTTTGAGTTGCCTCATAGATATGATTGAGAGGCCTGCTTGACCAGAGCATCATGGAAATTGACGCTCTAGCAGTGCAGGACTCTTAACAAAAGACACACAGTGACTTAGCAGGTCTTAAGATGTGTCACTTGGAGGGTTGTATTGCACATGTGCCATGTTGTATGGTGCAAGTATGAGGCCCACACCTGCTATGTATGCACCGCCTCATTAACCCAACACAAATATATCAACATATTTTACTTTCAGGAGGTTGGTCATGTGCTTCAGATGTACTTACCAGCCAGTAGGCCATTCCCAAATCTGCCATTCTGGAAGTGTGAGTTTGTGATGGAATGTCTGGAGATGTATGCATCATGAGCACTCACAGGGTACTCTGACATCACATTGAGGAACATACCCAGATGGTCCACTATTGCCCGCACGTTGATGGAATATGTGTGCTTCCGATTATGGTACAGGTGGCATATAGCAGCAGAAGGCACCAGTTGTACATGAGTGCAGTCCATTGCTCCCAACAGAAGCCCTGCTTGTTTTCACCTTGTTTCTGCTGTGTGTTGCGGAATAGGAGGTACTAGCATGTGAGGCTTATGATTACATCAAGGATGGAGGGGAGGAATGTGGAAAAGGATGCTTGAGATAATCCTGCCACTCTGGTTGTGGTGGTTTGAAATGAGTGAGGCGCCAGCATGTGGAGTACTGCCATCAGCTTGGCTTGCAGAGGAATGTTGGTGCACCTCTGGGATGTTGTCCGCAGCCTTGCTGCAATCTAGTGCAGGAGCTGGAGAATGGACTCCCTCCTGAGCCTGTAATAGGTGATGATCTCTTCCTTCCTGAGGTTAATGAGGGTAGTCCTCTGCTGGTGTGTTCGCTACAAGCTGCAGTATGAGTAGCTCCATTGTGCAGTTGAGCTTGCCAAAGTGCTTTGGGTATGTCCTGCTTGTGTACCAGTGCCAATACATAATTTTTACATCTGGGGTGCTAATGTGCAGGAATTATCATACATTTTGGACTCTGTTCATCATTTGCCAATAATGCGTCACTTTCCTATTAACTTGTAAGTATGTATGCATCAGTTCTGCAATAGATTTTAAGGGGGAACACCTACCTTGAATATGATTAATGTTACCTGATGCAACTGGTTGTAGCGAAGGAAGAAAAAAATGATGCAGGACAGAGAAAAGTAACGCATTATGCCTTATGCATCACTTTGTAAATATGGAGCACTGAATACACCACTTCTGTGTCAGAAAATTATGCAGTGGCTCAAGCTCCTTGTAAATATGGCCCATAATGTCCAATTTTCCACAGTATGCCGTTAATATACATATATGCTCAGGGTGCACAGCACCTCACCCAGACATGCACATCACCACACCTAAAGGTATAGAGATTAATTTTCAGCCATACACTCAGGCCCCCATCACTCGTTAAAGGGAGATGTATCCCCAGGTGGGGAATACCACCTTGGGTAACTACACATTTTCCAGTGTCTCAAGGGCCAGGATTATAGGCCCTTAATCTCTGGACCTGATGGATTTGGGACCAGGAACACTACTTGAAGAATTGTGAGGAGATGTGGGGTCTGCGGGCAGCTAAAATTCAATCTTGTTTTATGGTTATTAAAAACCATTACTAATAAATACACATGCAATTCAAGGCAATATAAAACATAAAGGCACAATTTTAAAGTAGGTTAAAAATCAATTTTGTCCCAAGCCCTGCGAACTGCGAAATGTGCAATTTTATTAAAGAGGAAAGGGGTTTGTATAACCGTGTGAATGACTTTGAAATGCCTAGTTTTGATAACTTGTCTAAAACAACATTACACATTTTATGAAACCGCTGGCACGTTGCACGCACGTTAGATTAAAACATTTGTTTAGTGCCAATGAGCAAGATCCAATGTTAGAGCATCTAAAGGATGGAAGTAAAAGTGTTTATTGTTTAGTTAGAAATACGTGACAGTGGCAAATTACATCAGCCAGAGTCAATCGAGTTTATATAAGGCCAAAATTTCCTGGAGTCTTTAGATCTGAAAATTGGCAATAAAGACAGCCACTCTACGTCTTAAGTGATGGCCCCAGGCCTTTTTCATAATTCAGCATGTAAGGTTAAAGAAGCTCTGCCCTACCAGCACTCCCATCTGCCTAACAAACCCCAGTCGAAAAAAAAAAAATCCAGAATATTTACTAATTGCTAAAATCAGGGGGTAAATTTGTGTGATTTCGGCCTAATATTTGCCCCAGAACAGCAAAAAAACCATACAGAACTGGACCTGGAATTCCCAGGTTCACTTTAGTCCCACTGAAGGGAAAATAATTGATAATTCGCATTAACTCATGAAGAGAAATTAACTAGAATCATTGATCTGAAACTTGGTATCTCCCTGCATAGTTAACAATGAAGTCATAATGAGGTCTTAAGACAAGAACAGGTACACACCCACATGCAGAGCCAAACAGACATGCATGCAAACTCAAAATCAGGCACATACTTGTACTCTTACAGAAAAGAGAGGGATGTTCAGATATACACATGAGAATGGACAATCTTGCAGACACAACCACAAAGACACAGACACAATGAGCCAGTGCACACATACACATATACCTGGCATGTATAGCAAGCATTGGTAAAGCCTCATATAGTTTAATAGAAGCACTCGAGAGGAGGTGGAAGTTCAAACGCAAACAGCTAACAGTATTAGGGTGGTTGTGCAAAATATAAGAAACAAAAATATCGTTGGACAAAATATTGTGTCAAGGACAAAAATATTGCTAAGGCAAGTTTGTATAATTAAGCAAAGTTTTACTATAAATAACTCCACATATATGTACCTTTTGATAAATATATATCTTCAAGGTATGTAGGTGTGCGTTGACTAGTAAATCTATACTTACCTATTTATACTTACCTTCTCGTTATTTTGGTCCTCAATATTTGTGACAGAATATTTTGTCCACATTATATTTTTTCTTTCGATATTGTTTTAGTGATTCAGTATTAGATGCCAGATTAATACTCCATTAGGTTAAGCCAAGTTGTAACTGACAAAGCCTTAAGACAATGGCTGAAAGAGCCCGGTTGAAGAAAGTCAGTGTTTGGAAAGGGTGGACCTAAAGTTCACTCTATATATTTTGTAAGCAAGACATCTGTTTGTTGCGATGTCAATACTCAGACATAAAAAGACAGATCACTCAGCATAACTAACAATGACTGAGATACATATAAGGTTTACATGCATCACTTTTTAGTTTTTTTCCCAGGAATAGATTCCAACTGAGGGACCAGCAGGTATTGACAACAAGGCAGTCACACTTATGCACTTATGCAGGGATAGAAAAACATAGACAGGCAGGTACACAAGAATGGATCCAATTGCGTGGTTCATTAACACTTGAGTGTTGAGTCCACCTATGTAGTAATTACTTAGCTTAGTGTGGGCAGGTAACGAATGATGAAGCATGCCATGGTAATATGTGGATAAGGTGAATTGTTCAGGTCTCTGGTGAACCCATGCATTTGAACATTTCTGAGGGCTTAAGAGCTATTCAACCCCACAATTGGATCCTTGTGCTCACATTGTGGTAAATGTCCAAGAGAGGATGTGTGTGGATTCTATTCCTCTCATGTAACAAATCACTCTCCGTTTCATCACATGAAGCTGCTTTGTCTACAACCTAAGCATTTTTAGTGTCTTTAGGACCTGAGATTAATAACCAGAAAATCTCCAGCAGTGTTTAGATTGTGCCTCCAGGTAGCACGCATGCACTGCTGTCGCCTGGTGATCTACTGTGTCTAAAAAAAAAAATCCTTGAAAGGGGCTTTTAACCCACCCTATACTTATCATTTGTGGTGATCATTATCTCTGTTCTCATCTGCTTTCTAATACAGCAGCTCATCCCAGGCCTCAGTCCTAGTGTAATTTCCCTTCTCTGTGTGGCACATGGATGAAGTACAAATTAGTTTCTCTTAATTAGTGTCTGTCTGCTGTTCGCGCTGTGATTCCGGTACTATTTCTTCTTTTTGTTGTACAATCCTTTTATAGCACAAACAGGATCTGACCAGAAGGGTTTGGAGAGTTTTTCATGAGCAAACGTTACACTACAAATGGTCACATTCACTTTTTTTAAGCATGTGCTTTTGGGGGCAGACTTTTGTGAACTTTGTCCTCGACAGCAAATGTGCAAGGATGACTCCTTGTATGTGCATTTGTTTTGTTGTTCTCTCCACACCAATTCACTCTACTCTGCTTAACTCTAATTCACTCCAATCCACTTTGTTCCACTCCAGTGCACTCCAATTCACTCTAATCCACACCATTCTGGTCAACTCCAATCCAATCCACTCAAACCCACTCCAATCCACTCCACGCTAATCTGATTCAATCTAATCCACTCAACTCTAGTCCACTCTACTCTAATCCACGCAAACCCACTCAAATCCACTCCACACTAATCCACTAACATCCACTGCAATATACTCCAATTCATTCCACTTTAATTCACTCTAATCCACTTCACTTTAATCCACTCCACTTTAATCCACTCTACTATTGTCCACTCTAGTCTACTCAACTCTCGTCCACTCCACTCCACTCCACTCCAATTCACTCTAATCCACTTCACTCTAATCCTCAACTCTAATCCACTCTAACCAATCCAGTCAACTTCACTCTAATCCACTCCACTTTATCCCACTTCACTGCCACTCTAATCCACTCCAGTCCACTCCAATATACTCCATTTAACCCCATTCTAATCTACTCCAATCCACTCCACTCTAATCCACTATAATCTACTCCACTCCACTCCAGTCCACTCTAATCCACTCCAAACCTCTCCACTGTAAACCACTCCTAATAAACTCCACTCCACTCCAATCCAGTTCACTCCAATCGAACCACCCACACTAATCCACTCCACTCCACTTCACTCTAACCCACTGCAGTCCACTGCACACCATTCAACCCCACTACAGTCTGCTCCACAACACTCCATACCATCCAATCTACTCCAATCAAATCCATTCTAATCCATGCCACTGTAATTCACTCCAGTCCACTGCAGTCCACTTGAATCTACTCAGATCCATTCAAATCTACTCTAGTCTAATCCACTTCAATTCCCTCCAAAACCAGTCCACTCCACTCTAATCCACTCACCTTTAAACCACTCTACTCCACTCTAGTCCATTACACTTCAATCTACTCCACTCCAATCAATTCCAACCCACTCTGATCCACTCCATTCTAATCCACTCCTGTCCACTCCACTCTAATCCACTCCAATCCACTCCAATATGCTCCACTCCAGTCTACTCCAATCTACTTCAGCCACTCCATTCCATTCCAATCCACTTCAGTCAAATCCACTCTAATCCACTCGACTCTAATCAACTCCAATCCACTCCACTTCACTCTAATCCACTACAGTGCAGGTAACCATTTTATGTTTGGTGTCTCTGGAATTGTACTTTCAAATACTAACATATGGTAAAGTCATATTTTATATTACATGTTTTGAAAATGCCACTTTTAGAAAGTTGGCATTTTCCGGACTAAGCCATTTGATGCCCCCAGCCTGTCTCTGAGTCACATGGCTGGGTGTAGTTGACAGTCTGGCTTTGTATATTCCTCCTAGACAGCCACACACAATGGGGAGCTTAGGTGTGCCGGAATGGGCCATCACTGGCAGGATGGGAAGGAGGAGCTGTGCCCAGCCCCACTTGCACTTGATTAGGCTTTGTCCAGTCTCCATACAAACAGCTGCATTCTCATTGTAGTTAGTCTGGAGCCATGACCAGGAAGGCAAGTGTACCTGTGCACTTCAAAGGCATGACTCTAGAAGTTTCTCCCCACTTCAAAGGCACAAGTGGGTTTTAATACTGGACATCAGACCCCAACTAAGGCTGTGGTGTTGATCTTGTTGGATTTGTCCTTATCGTTTGATGCAATCGCCCCGGTGCTACTTATCTCCTGCCTAGCTCAGCTAGGTTTTAAATACACTTTGTTAAATCTGCTGAGATCATTCTTAACAGACAGAACACAGACAGTAACTTGTGATTAGCTTAAATCAATTCCCTTTAGTCTCCCATTTCTGGTATCTCAGGGATCCTCCTTGAGCACCACATTGTTCAATCTACATGTATCAAAAATCATAAAAAAATCTCGGGCTGACTGTGCTCCAGGCCCTAATGGGATACCACGAGCAGTTTTTAAGCACTTAACCCAGAGACGGGCAATTTATCTGGCAGCAATGTTTAAATCTGTTTTAGGAAAAGGAATTATTCCTGGAAGCTGGAAAGGTTCGATCATTCATCCCATCTTTGAGGGAAGGGCCAGATCATCACCAAGCAACTATTGTTTAATCGCGCTAACAGGTCGGCTGTTAAATATTTTTCTACACTAATACTCAATGATCTGGAAGCATGTGTTTCAGAAACTAGCAGGCTCCTATTTAATCAAACTGGTTTCATAAGGAGACAAGGTACACTAACCAATATTTTACAAGTGGGGCTGACCTTTTGTCAGGATACTTCAATTCGATTTCCTCAGAAGCAGAAGATAACTCCTCAGTCCCGACCCGAGCTACTCACAACAAATTTTAATCCTTCGTGCTGAGTACCCCGGAGGGGGAAAGGGGAATGGGATTGTAGAGAGACTGCCACAGAGATAATGAACGTCAGTACTCAGTCTGCCTCTTCACGTCTATGATTGGATGCAGCACCTGCAAGAGTCACAGTCGCAATTACTAGGGACATACAACATCAGTTTTACACTTTCTACTCTTAACACTTAATTCTCTTTAATTCTATTATTTCTTCACTCACCCAGAGTTCTCTGTAGCCCTGCTTCTCTCTATGAATGATAAGCTCTTCTTAAAAATGCTTATTAATGATTCTGGAAGAACTTCTCAACCTTTGTCAGAGATTGGTTTTATGTTGCTATATATATATATATATATATTTATATATATATATATATATAGTTGGTGATAATGCGTTCTCCAAATCAGCTGATGTTAGTTGGTTTCTACTCTACATTAGAGAGTTCAATTACATTTATTGCATTGGTAATTCTTGCTTGTGAAAGTTTGTTTCTCCTGTCTTATTTTGACTTCTGTCAATACTTGTATTTGTAAATGCTTGTTTATTAAAGTTAGTTTCTTCTTTCTTACTTCGACATCTGTTGATAACTTGTATTTGTAAATGCTTGTTTATTAAAGTTAGTTTCTCCTTTCTTACTTCGACATCTGTCGATAACTTGTATTTGTAAATGCTTGTTTATTAAAGTTCGTTTCTCTTTTAAACTCTACTTTGGTTTATTACCGCTGCATTTGTAAATGCTTACTTGTTAACATTCATTTCTCCGTTAAACTCGGCCTTCATTTATAACCTTGGTATTTGTAAATACTTGCTTGTTAAAGTTCGTTTTTCTTTTGACTTTGGTATCTTAAACAGGAACCTTGTAAACATAAGGTTTATTCATACATTAAACTCTGTAGCCTTGCAAACCTCCACTGGAACGGTCTACTATCAAACTCCTCGAATAAACCTTGACAATATTTATCACGTTTTCTGTAAAATAGTCTTCAAGTGTAATTTTACCTCACAGGAGTTTCTGCTCTGAAGCGTGCTCTCTCTCCACACAGCTGATTCCTGTCAGAACTCAGTTGAAGTGCGAAGCTTCCAGCTGGTGAGCTCGTAACCTAGCAACCAACCGATTGCAAGACTAGAACTGTAACTAACCTTCAGGACTCACGACGGCCATCTTGAATCTTCTCTTCTTGATTCTTCCTTTGAAATAAGCGCAAGATTACTCTGCAAACCTTCTTCCAGTTTGGGCTTTGCTGTCTCCACTGAGGATATCTCTTTGCTTTTCTCAAGCATTTCTTTGATTTGATTTGGCAAGTTTGTGTGGTCATGACACCTTTATTAGAGCTAAAGCCACAGGTACTCCTCTTTAAATGTGCTTTGTTGATGTTGATTTCAAGGCAGCGTTTGACTGTGTACCATGTGCACAGACTGTGGGAAAAACTCAAAGCAGTGGGGAATTCCATCTAACATTATGAAGGCCATTATCCTGTTATACTCGGAGACGTGGGTTAAGGTCAAAATTGGGGACTGAACCCACCTGCCAAGAGAAGTGAAAACAGATCAAGACAAAGCTGCATTTTGGCACCCCTTCTCTTTAATTAATATATCGCTGATCTCTCCACGGAATTGGATGTTGTGGTGTCCCATACTCCAAGCCTGGGCAGCCAGCCATTGCCAAATATTTTGTGTGCAAATGATTTGCTGTTGCTCAGTAATATAAGAATAGGCTACATAGATTACTAAACTACCTTTGTTCATATGTAGAGGTTAGTGGCCTAGAAGTAAATTGCAAAAAGGTGAACATTATTCTGTTTAATTGTTACATCTTACATAAACGTAAATGGAATCTAAATTGAAAAATGATTGATGAAATCCCAGAATATGTACACTCAGGAGTTAAAATGGATATAAGAGCAAAATTTGCTCCTTAGAGAAAAGTGATTGGAATAAAGCTTAGGCTCTTACCCACACCTTCATTATGCTAGCAAAATCTATTAGGGACACAACCTCCAGCCACTGGTTGCAGTGATGAAGGCTAAACTGTTGCCAGCCATTTCATATGGAATGAAAATAATGATAGGTGCAGAGGCCACCCTTCTAGATAAAATTATGGTGAGATCATCTAAGCAAGACTTCCGATTACCACCATCTGCATCACCTGCCCAAGATAGGGTGGAGTTTTCTTTGATTCAGCATACAATTGCCAAGCCTGTAGTGTTTGTTATGTGTTGTCACAAATTACGGTCAGCAGCTGAGGGTACCCTGGCCAATATAGTATTGTCTGAAATTAATCTTCAAAGAGGGAATAACGAGTATGAAAATTATCTTGACAAGAGCATCAAAAAGCTGGAGCTGGGTGATTACTGGAATCTCAACACCCCTGACTGTGCTTTCAGAAGAGGAGGAAATAAATCAATTAAATTGCAAAGATGGCTGGATAATAAAGGCATAGTAGCAAAGTGTTAGCATGGATGGCTGGTCTTGAAGTCATATGATACTAAAGGAGACTCCCCTCTCCTGGGAGCCACATACCTGTTAAGCCTTTAAGGATCAAACAGAAATTACTAGCTTTAAGGCTAGGTTATATTCCAACTTTAGAATTTCTGCCAAAGCGGAGAAAGGATAAACCAAGAGATGACTGGAAATGCCATTTATGTCATCAAGTGGATGAGACATTGCAACATATAATTTGCATCCGCCCTGTTCTTGGTCAACAACGAATTTACACTGAGGGGTCAGGTCCTGTAGATCAGCTATAATTGAGTCCTTAGATCCAATAAATATAATGCTTAATATTCAATTGATACAGTTTCTGGACATTTTGAAAAACCCTGGTTAAAGTAGAACTGCTAACATAGACCAGATTCAGTTGAGTGGTTATGAAGGCTCAAGATAAGAGTATGACCTTTCTGAAACACGTATCAAGTTATGGTGGACTGCTAGGGGCATTGTAGCTTGGTTGGCACCCTACCGTGACAACTTTAGAATCTTTGCCTACCTTAGATCATTAACATTATGATATGTCAGCATCAGTTGATTGGCTTGTGTCCTTTTGCCCACTATATAACCTTTGGCAGTGAGTTTCTGTACATTAAGGATAGGAACTTTTACTTTTTTGTGCAATTTTCTCTGTTGTATAGGCCATTAATTACAGCAGACTGCTAGAAACTGTGGAATTGGCTGGCTCCTTAACCCCCCACCTCAAATATTGTATTTGTCATGGTTGTTGTTTATTAGCCTTTTATGGGATGATATGCTAGCATTTGTTGCATGTTTTGCGTATTTGCAGATTACGTGAGCAGGTCCCACTCTTGTATATTAGATATGAAGTATTTAGCATTTTAGCATGATTTGCACATTATATAGATTTGATGACTGATTGATTTTCACACAGTTCATTGTGTATCATTGTATTTTTATTTGTATCTTTTCAGTGAAGTTTATGATTTTAATTGACTAATAAACACCACTTACTACTACTGTATGTATCCTCTCTAGCAAAGCTGATTCATTCTTTTAGTCTTCAGGCCCTTTTCTATGCTGATGAAATGCAGATTATTGTAATCATTACAGATGATGGGAATTCCATAGCCATTAACGTCAATAACTGCATAAAAGCAATTTTCATCTGGATGAAGGGTAATTATCTGGAACTGAATACAGACAAAACCAAGGTCATAATCTTTGGACATGAGTCTTAAGTTTAAAACAGCAATTGGTGGCCAGATATACTGGGAACCCTGTCCTCACTGACTAAATCATTGAAAGTTCTTAGAGTCATTGTGGACCAACAATTCTTCTTTGATCTACAGGTGAACCGAACAGTATCAATCTGTTTTAACATTGTCACAATACTTTGGAAAGTTTTCCCTTCCATCCATTTAACAGCATGAAAATCAATGGTTCTGGTCATATTCTCCTCGGGGATCGATTTTTGTAATGCCCCGTACTTACAATAAACAAGTTCTCTTTAAAAAAAAAACTTCAAAGTGTCCAGAATGCAGCAACAAGGCTTATCTTGGACATTCATAAGTATAACTCAATTTCAGCTGGGCCTGGTAAGCGTCACTGGCTTCGAGTTAGGAAGCAAGTCATTTGCAAAGCCCCTTGCATTGTGCATAAGACCTTACACATGTTAGAGCCCCGGGCCATCAGCTCTACGTTCCTTTGGTACTTGCTGACCAGGCCACTTCGTTCTGCCAAACATAATCTGGTGATGATTCTGAAATTTCAAAAGGTGAAATGGGGAGGCAGATCATTCTCATTGGCCACCGCCAAGCTGTGGATTTCTCTTCCTCACCATTTGACATGCCTTGAAAATCACTTGGCCTTTAAAAAGGGTCTCAAACCCTTGCTTTTCCTCTCATAGCAATGTATAGCTCCCCAGGTCCTCCACTGTGTTCTTCCAGTCCCTAGCTTAGGTGGATCTAATGGCTGTAGCACCTTGATGACTTACAGCGTAGGTGCACTTTACAAATATGTTTTGATTAATTAATTCATTTAACTCTTTAGTACACTTCTGGACCTGTGGATACTCTGCTAGAAAGAAAGACTGGTGTGCTGTTCTGCTGAAAGAACTGCTGCTCTGCTGGACTTCTGCTCTGAAGAAACTACTGTCCAACTGAGCTGTCTTCTGCCCTCTTGCCCAGGTGAGAAGAGAACTGGCCCTGCAAATTCACCCTTGAACCCATGACACCAGGGTGACTCCAAGGGCTAGACCATTGTCCTCCTGATCTTAGCCTTTGGGACATAAAAGCTCCCCAACATCCTACATGAGTCCCAGGACGCAGACGCAGTTAGTTCCTGAAACCCTGTTGGTGCCCCTCAGGTCCTCGACCCTTGGTGTGGCTAAGTGAAGCAGTATTCAAGCTTTTGGGTGCTTTGTGAACAGGCTTGTTTGCACTGAGACCTCGCTCCTCACATAGCGATTCAGTGTGAAGCTCCGACAGCTGCCATTTTGTGCTACAGCATCGATTACAAGCAGGGACCGCTAACACAAAGCTCCAGCAACACTCACCCATGAAACCGGCCTGCTCTTCGTACCACGCCACAGGATCCCACAAAGGTCCACATACTCATCCGGGCCCCCTCCATTGTGAACTGGACTCTGCACAGATTTGAGAACATAAGCTTCAGTGGGCCCAACCTGGTGACTGTAACCAACCCGCGCTCCACCCTGGTCAGTCTCCATGACTGGATACCACTAGTTGACGCTTTGTGGTTTTTGGCACTATTTTCACTATAATCTTTAAAAATTCATAACTCTGGTTCTACTAATTGGAGTTTTGGCATTTTGGTCTTTTTTTATTTATAACATTTTGTTCTATTGTTCTAAGCTGGTAAGGGATCCTTTTGTGGAGTGTTTTTAGTGTGTTACTGCTTGAAGTGTTGTACAAATACTTTACACATTGCCTTTAATTTAAGCCTCACTGCTCTGTGCCAAGCGACCACAGGGCTGAGCACGGGTTAATTGAGGGCTGGCTTGTGCCTCACCCTGACAAGGATTGTGGCTACTGTTTGACTAGGGCTCAAACTCCAGTCAACCAACAACCCAATATTTTACACCCGTTAATCCAGTTATAGACAAGTTAGTGTCTAATAAGGGTTATTCAAGACTATCAGGTATAAACTGATAGTAACTATTCATTTTTCCAGTTTGATGTAATAGATTCAGTGGCAGAAGATGACAAACAAAATCAACCAGAGTGGTGTGAGCATTATACAATGTATGTATTAGCACATATAATAGTCTATAAGATAAAATATCAGCTATGGGGAGTATTTTAATAATAACATCCCATACTTAAAAAAAAATTAAATAACTGGGCAATCAAATAGTACAAGTTCTAGAGAATCACAATTTTGATCACAATTCCAACAAATTGGACTATCCAAAAGTTTGCCCTTCAATAATTTACACAGAGTCCATAATTATTTAAATAAGACAAACCTGCTGGTTTGATATAATGCAACAGAAAGTCAACCAGAAATATCAGTTACCCATGTTTTCTTCCCCTTCTCTAAAGTAAATGACAAAGAGAGTTCTTTATTCCTAAAATCTCTAGTGAAGGATAAATCAGCATCTTGTTTCTTATTTACATTTTTATAGATTTTAACCCCTTCCCCGCCATAGACGTAATGGTTACGTCTTTGGCTGCGGCGCTGAGGAGCCACGGATGTAACCATTATGTCCTGGGACTGGCCCTCAGGGAAAGCGCTAGTGCTCCCCCCCGAGGTCCGCCTCCACACCCCCAGGTCAGGGATGGAAAGGGAATCGCCTCCCCTTCCACCCCCACCTCCCCACCCCCGCAATGACGTCAGCGCGCGATCGCACGCTGACAGCATCAGAGGGTGCCAGACGCACTGGAAGCCATTTTCTTCCAGCGCGTCCTCAACAACGGAGGTAAGTTTTTCCTCCAGGCAGGGGGGGGGATTGCAAAAAAAGAGGCATCAGGGGAAAGGAAAGGGATTTCCTTTCCCTCGATGTCTCTTTCCGCATTCCTCGCAATCGGAGCAGCAGGAATGCCCTCTAGACTTCAGGGAATTTGTTTATGTGTGTGTGTGTGTATACAGGATGGGGGAGCGACCCCTTGGGCAAGGGTCCCTCCACTTGGAGGGCCAATATGCATATCGCCATTTCTGCCCCCCTTGGAGGCAGGTTGGTCTTTTATTTTTAGTCTGATGTGCCCCCAAGGGGGGTGGAAGCCACTAGAAATCAGGGATTGTTTTTGTGGCTTTTTTTTGTGTTGGGGCAGCCCCTTGGGCAAGGGTTACCGCCAAGGGGCAATAAGCAAAACTGGGCAGTTCTGCCCCCCTTGGCGGCAGATCAGCCTATTTTTTTTATGTGTGTCTGTTCATGTGTGTCTGTGTGTGTGCTTTGTGTGGGGGGTGGCCCCTTGGGCAAGGCTCCCCCCCCCCCCATCGGGGGAAACATAATATATGCCATTTCTGCCCCCCTTGGGGGCAGATTGGCCTATTTTTGTAGGCCCTTCCAGAAACCATAAAGACACCAGGGATTTCTTTTCTTTCTTTTTTTTGTGTAGGGGGGGCCCCTTGGGCAAGGGTCACCCCCCAAAGGGGACAAAGCACTGTTGGGTAGTTCTGCCCCCCTTGGGAGCAGATCAGCTTATTTTTTTAGGTCTATCTGCCACCAAGGGGGGCAGAATCCACTTAGCACCAGGAATCATGTGTCTGTGTGTGTGTACGATTTGTGTGAGGGTGTGGCCCTTTGGGCAAAGGTCACCCCCCAAAGGGGGCAATATATTCTATGTCATTTCTGCCCCCTTGTGGGCAGATTGGCCTATTTGCTTTAGGCCCATCTGCCCCCAAGAGGGGCAGAGAACACTAGATACCAGGGAAAATGTATAAATGTTTGGTGGCAGAGTGTTTGTCAACTGGTAAAGTATTTGCATTTGTGATTATAACAGTTTATTTCTCCTTTTTGTCTAGTACAAAGCTTTTGCTTCCTTTGCTGTGGTTTGTTGCAGTTTTGGCAGTGGTTGTCCTGCAGTTTGCATAGTTGCATGTTTTAGATAAGTAAATACATTTACTCCAAAGGAGTAGTGTTGCCATGCATGAATGACATGTTTGTAGGTGGTGTACTCAAAGCAGGATTGTGTGTGAAATTGTCCTTAGATTAATGCACAATGATATTTGTGTTGTCTTATGTCTAATTTGCTTTTCTTTTTTCTTTTTAATGGGATATCATTGGTGATTGCTGTGGCTTCTGCATAGTAGTTGCTAGTGAGTCAAGCTTTTTTAGGCAAGTGAGCGGTATAGTTTTTGAGTTTAAAACTCTTAGTGATAAAGCTACACTTTGTTTATTACTTATCTTACACAGTGCTGGTTGTTGGTGGTGCATTTGTCCAGTTACTTTTTGTAGGAAGGATCATGGCTAGCCATAGCATGACTGCTCAGCAGGTTGTTGGTGTGCTTTTTGAGTCATCTCCTGACCATAATTTTGAGACTGACTCTGCATCTTAGGCAGAGGAGGAAGTGCAAGATTCTGGAAGTGAATTTTCTGTCAGAGAGGAATCATCTGATGATGAAGCCACTCTCAGTGCTGATGAAGTGCCTGTTTTAGAGGAGGACACTGATGTGCCAATGGTGCAGTAGCCAGCAGCTGAAAGACTTCCCATTGGAATACCTGACACATGGGTTGCACCAAACATGGAGCAGCCACAGTTGCCTGCGTTTACTGGTTTCCCAGGGTGACAAGTAAATACAGAAAACTTTTTGACTTTCAACTTCTTTGAGTTGTTTATAAACTATATGTTTTTGGAAGAGATTGTTGATCAGACTAATTTGTATGCAGAGCAGTATTTGACGGACAACACTGCCAGACTTAGGCCACACTCTAGAGCTAGCTGGTGGATTCCCACAAATCTGGAAGAGTTGAAAAAGGTATTGGGTTTAACTTTTTTGATGGGGTGGATAAGGAAGCCATCCCTGTCTTCATATTGGTCTACTAGTCCCTTGATGGCAATTGCTATATTTCCTGCAATCATGAGTTGTAACCAGTATGAGCTTTTTCTTCGGATGTTGTATTTTGTAGATAATGCTTTAGTCGTGCCACAAGATCATCCTGATTTTAACCGTCTTTTTAAGATTAGACCTGTCCTTGATTATTTGGTAGATCAGTTTTCAGAGATCTATGTTACAGGCAAAGAAATATCTGTAGATGAGTCTTTGGTTCTGTTCAAGGGTCATTTGGTTTTTAGGCAGTACATTCCTAGCAAGAGGGCACAGTATGGAATTAACTTGTATATGCTGTCTGAAAGTAGTACAGGATATGTTTATAATTTCCTGGTCTACACTGGTAGGGATTCCAGTATTGACCCCCATGGTTGTCCGCCCACTTTTGGAGTTAGTGAGAAAATTGTGTGGGAACTTGGTAGATGACTGTTTAACAAAGGTCACCATTTATATGTAGATAACTTCTACACTGGAGTTCAGTTATTCAAGGAATTGTTCACAGTGGACACTGTTGCTTGTGGCACAATCCGCTCTAATCAGAAAGGCTATCCAAGAGAGCTTTTCTGTAAACAACTTGAGAAGGGGCACTGCAGTGCCTTGCAGAATGATGAGCTGTTAGCACTGAAATTTGTAGACAGGAGGGATGTGTACATGCTAACTACCATCCATGAAGAGAGTACTTCACCTGTGGCTGTTTGGGGTGGTCAGGTTGCTGAAGTGCACAAACCTGTGTGCATTTTAGACTACAATAAACACATGGGTGGTGTTGATAGAGTAGATCAGAGGTTGGAACCTTAAACTGCTGCTCGTAAGGCTTATGTTTGGTATAAAAAATTAGCGGTTCACCTGTTCCACTTGGCAACTTGTAATGCTTTTGTTGTGTTTAAGGATAGTTCTCAAGAGTCAAGGATGACATTCGTGAAGTTTCAGGAGTCTATAATAGCAAGCCTTGTTGTGCTGGAATAGGCAAGAGTTCCTAGAGAAGCAGTGGTGGAGGATGTGGCTATATTGAAAGATCGTCACTTTGCTGAGCACATTCCTCCCATGGCCAAAAAAGACTTTCCTGTTAAGAGATGTAGAGTCTGTGCTCAAAGAGGTATCAGGAAGGAGACTAGGATGTACTGCCCTGATTGTCCTTCAAAGCCTGGGCTGTGTGTGGGTGGCTGTTTCAAGAGCTACCACACACAGTAGAATTATTGGGAAATACCGTGAGCGTAAACTGCTGTCTGATATTTTCATATGTTCAGTTTCATGGTTGGCATTACTGTCATGTATTTAGTTAGAGCTTTTGTGTTTGTAGTTTTGTACTTTTTTATAATAAGTGGTTTCTTTGTTGTTGAAAAACAAAAAAAAGTGGTGGCTATGTGCATGGACTGGTGCTTGGCTGAGGGTGTATGTGGCCCTTGGCTGGCAGTGTGTGTGAGGTGGCACTTGGCTGGCAGTGTGTGTGCGGTGGCGCTTGGCTAGCAGTGTGTGTTCGGTGGTGCTTGGCTGGCGGTGTGTGTGGGATGGTGCTTTGCTAGGGGTGTGCGTGGGGTGGCGCTTGGCTGGCAGTGTGTGTGGGGTGGAGCTTGGCTGGTGGTGTGTGTGTGGGGTGGCACTTGGCTGTCGATGTGTGGGGTGGATCTTGGCTGGCGGTATGCGTGGAGTGGCACTTGGCTGGCACTGCCAGCCAAACGCCAGTCCACACACTCCCATCAGCTGGTGTGATTGCTGTATCAGGCATGTGGGCATATGAAAGTGATGGGCCCTTGAATGGTGCTGTCTGTTGATGCGAGTGATGTAATGTGCTGGGCCCGCGGCTGGCGGCGTGAATGGTCTTGTGCATGTCATATATGAAAGGTGTGTAAATGGACATTAAAGCGGTTGGTGCCTTGACGTGGCTTTACAGCTCACAAGCTATGAGTCATTGGTTTAGTTTTTTGGCCTTTCAGTTATTAACAGTGCATTTCACTTTTGTGAAATGTCTTGTTAATAAAATTTGATCTACTGAACCATCACTCACACTCGTGCTGAATCCAACCAGTATGTTTGGTAAAAATGACAAACCATGCTCCGCTGTAATCATGCGTCGCAGCACACCCTTGAAACGCTAGGTGTCTTGGGTAGGGCCCCGATGATGAAGCACGCCACCAACTTGGTTGGTGGGTGAGGGGTCTTTTTAACATAACCTAAGTGGGTTTCTTTTCACAATTGTAGTCACAGAAGTACATGGACACATCAAAATGATCTATTGGAAAACCACCACCGGGTGCAGCCTTCATCTAGGGAAACCTACCAAACACAGATATTTTTTCAAACTACCCCAATGAGTCCAGGGAGGTGTGGCTTGTCTGGATCCCCCAACATTTTCTTACCCAGACTCCTCGGCAAACCTCAAAATGCGTTTAAAAAAACATATGTTCCTCACTTTTCTTTGAAGGATCACCGCTCCGGCACAGATTTCCTACCATACAGCTTTCCCCTCAGTCTCCCAAGTTAAATGATACCTCACCTGTGTGGGTCCCCAAAGCAGAGTCAGCCTAAAGATGTACAAAAGAAAAATATGTGCTTATCAGCTCACTATGCTATCCTCTCAATCTCTGCAGGTTTTTGGCCATTTTCTGTTGCAGGCACCTGGGCAACCCACACAAGTGAGGTATCATTTTTATCAGGGGGCTTGGGGGAACACTGGGTGAAAGGAAATTTGTGGCTATTCTCAGGTTTCAGAACTTTCTGTCACCAAAATGTGAGGAAAAAGTGTTTTTTTAGCCAAATTTTGAGGTTTGCAAAGGATTCTGGCTAAGAAAACACTGGGGGATCAATGCAAGTCACACCTCCCTAAACTCCCTTGAGTGTCTAGTTTTCAGAAATGTTTGGGTTTGGTAGGTTTCCTTATATGACTGCTGAGCCCAGAACCAAAAACACAGGTGTCCCCTGCAAAAACAGTTAGTCACCCCATCTTGGATTCCCCTAGGTGTCTACTTTAAAAAAATGCACAGGTTTGGTATGTTTCCCTAAGTGCCTGCTGAGCTAGAGGCCAAAATCTACAGCTAGGGACTTTGCAAAAAAACACTTTCAGATTTCAATGTAAAAATGTGATGTGTCCATGTTGTGTTTTTTGCCACGAGCATTAGGTCTACCCACGCAAGTGAGGTACCATTTTTATCGGGAGACTTGGGGGAACACAGAATAGCAAAACAAGTGTTATTGCCCCTTGTCTTTCTCTACATGTTTTCCTTCCAAATGTAATACAATGTGAAAAAAGACGTCCATTTGAGAAATGCCGTGTTATTCATAGGCTAGTAATGGGCACCCCAGAATGCACAGATGTGCAAATAACCACTGCTTCTCAACACCTTATCTTGTGCCCATTTTTTAAATAAAAAGGTTTTCTTGATACCTATTTTTCACTCTTTATATTTCAGCACATGAATTGCTGTATACCCGGTATAGTATGAAAAACCCATTGCAAGGTGCAGCTCGGTTATTGGCCATGGGTACCTAGGGTTCTTGATGAAACTACAAGCCCTATATATCCCCGCAACCAGAAGAGTCCAGCAGATGTAATGGTATATTGCCTTTGAAAATCTGACATTGTAGAAAAAAGTTCCAGAGTAAAATGTGGAGAAAAAATGCTGTTTTTTTTCACCTGAATTTCAATATTTTTTTATTTCAGCTGTTATTTTCTGTAGGGAAACCTTGTAGGATCTACACAAAATACCCCTTGCTGAATTCATACTTTTGTCTACTTTTTAAAAATGTTTAGCTTTCTAGGACCCAGAATTGGTTTCACATCCATTTCTGTCACTAACTGGAAGGAGGCTGAAAGCACAAAAAATAGTTGAAATGGGGTATGTCCCAGGAAAATGCCAAAATTGTGTTGAAAAATGTGGTTTTCTGATTCCAGTCTGCCTGTTTGTGAAAGCTGGGAAGATGGTGATTTTAGCACCGCAAACCCTTTGCTGACGCCATTTTCAGGGGGAAAAACCACAAGCTGCCTTCTGCAGCCCTTTTCCCATTTATTTTGGAAATAACAAAGTTTTTGCTGTATTTTGGCTACTTTTTTGGTATCCTTCAGGGGAACCCACATAGTCTGGGTACCTCTAGAATCCCTAGGATGTTGGAAAAAAGGACACAAATTTTGCATAGATAGCTTATGTGGACAAAAAGTTATGAAGGCCTAAACGCGAACTGCCCCAAATGGCCCAAAAATGGCCTGGCACCTGAGGGGGAAAAGGCCTGGCAGTGAAGGGGCTGAAAACAGTGTGACTATTAATATTGTTTAAACACAATTCCTATTCAGACAATTTTGCAACAGGTATAGTGTTAGCTAAACTGTTCAGAATAAATTTACATAAAATTCATATTTATAGTAATCCAAGAAAAGCAATACAAAGTTACCCTGCAATTCTAAAAAAGATAACATTTTATCAGAATTAGAAATATCATATATATAAACCATCCAAGCTTCAATCTAAGATTTCAAAAACTTGCTACTATGGTTCAATTGATTTAAGGAATTATAACATAGAGATTTGTTTTGAGGTGTTAATAAGCAAAGTAAATAACAAATTGAACTCCAATAGTATTACTTTAGTTGATTTTTTGATTGTTGTAGATTTTATTATTTTATTAGAATTAGACATAGACAGTAAGACTGGTAGTCAAAAGGATATACTATGTTTTATTCAATTAGAATCCATTTAGGGGGATAATAAAGGATCAATCTGTTGAAATCATTACAAACCTTTATTAGACCTGACATTCTTGTTATGGTCTTCCACTAAATGTTTTATCTTCACTCCTTTATTTTAATTCATTTTTTGTTGGCATTAGGACTCTGTGCACTTTACCACTGCTAACCTGTACTAAAGTCCTTGTGCTCACTCTCTGGTAAACTTGGCCTGCACCTGGTTGGTGCATTTCACATAATTGTAAAGTCCATAGTAAAGCATGTACCAACAGTCCGTAATTGAAATTGCTTCTGGTGAACCTCTAACACTCATTATGCCACTTACTAAGATGAAAGTGTGAAACATGTCTCAGCCCTTATATTGCAGCCTGTAGTTGGTTATAAACTGCCAATTAGAGCTGACAACAGAAAAAATTTACCAGGCCCAAGCCTTCTTTTTTAATTTATAGATTTATAGGTTACCCCTAACGTAGGCCCTAAGGTCTTTTAGGCCAGGATGTACTGTATTTAAAAAGCAGAACATGTGGGTTTAAGTTTACATGTCCTGGTATTGAAAACTCCTGAATTTTTTTTTCACTACTTTAAGGACTATTTCTCCTATTGGATACCATTGGGTTACCTTATTAGATTTATTAAGTGATATCTTTTGCTTGGGAGCTAGTAGAAATCACATGTTTGGATTCAATTTAATTGTAATTATATAACTCCTAATGGTAAACTCGAATTTGAGGTCGCAATTCTGAAAATGCCACCTCTAGAAAGTTGGCTTTTTCTTGCCCTAACCATTTGGTGCCTCCTGCCAGTGTCCTAGGTCACATGACAGTGGATGGCTGAGTTGTTGAGGTTTGTGTATTCCTGCCAGACATTGAGACAACGTGTACTGAGTGTAGGCTACTAGGCCAACGTGTCAGGATGGCTGGGTGTGAAGTTGTTCCCTGCCCTACTTACACTTCAAAAGGCTTGCCTCCAGCAAACAAAATAAATCTGATGGCAGCCTTTTTCACCCCAGACTTCTTCTATCCTTGGCTGAGGAAGGGAAGAACTTTCCAGCACCACATGTGGGAGTAGCCCAGGATGTCCCCACACATCAAAGGCTGAACCAGTATAAATATTAGACCCTCAGAACACCTCTTCAGTACAATCTTGGACCTAGACCAATGCTTGTTGTCAAGATAACGTCTAAACACCTGGGCCTCATCCAGGTAATCCAGGAAACATATGTCAACTATCTACAACCACATGGGCATCATCCAGGTAATCCAGGAAGCACATAACAAGTTCCCCATGTGTTTCCTTGCACCTGGTTCGGGCCGACTATATTAGCTGGTGTTTCAGGCTAAATCCTGCGTAGCCTTGTTTATCTTGGAAACAACGCTTCCCAGTCTCCAGTCTTTGGCAGCCTTCCATTTGCATTGGCAGTCTTCTCTATGCAGCGGCATCCATACCTTCACAGCGACAGGCTTCTCCTCGCATGGACGCTCTACCTGAGTTCTGACCTAGTATTTTCGATCTTCTCCGCAGTTACCACACTACTTGTAAAAGGTGGGCAGCTTGCAGTTTATCTCTCGTATCGCGCTTTCTTGCACTGGCAAAAAAGACACAAGTCATCCCAAATAAGGTAACACACGTTTTTCTGTTTAATTTGAAATCTTGATTAGTACTGATTAATCAAATTTATCTAAAACCAGCAATAAAATTCGGATCAATTTTGTGACTGGAAAGGCAGTAGAGAAAAGTCATATTTCTTATAATACTTGAACCTTCCTGGATCTTGTGCTCATAGTTGGTTTTTAATCTGTGCTTTCTTGATCTGATGTTGGTTTTCTAAAAGACTTCTGGAACAATTTAGAACTATAATCTGATTGCCATTGCATATTTGCACTCTTGAGACTCTTTAAATATTGAAGAATTTGAAGTAGTTTTGTTGTGATTAACCCTTTGTTCGCTAAGTGGAAAACCTTGTGTCTGGTCATTCCAATTCATGATAATTCTTGGATGATTCTTGAATCACACTGGGTAATGGTTCTAGTGTGAATTATTGGTATGTTAATTTGACATTATTTAATGCCAAAGATCTGTTTACTTTCTCCTGTTTTAAAGTGTGGTTTCATTACAGGGAAATCCAAGTCCAGACCCTTGTATCTGAATAATCCTGATTGTCGGTATCCTGAATCCAGAACCTGAATCTGGATATCCTCAAGCCCAGCAGTGCCTGAAGTAGAGAAACCTGAATATGCAGCAATCCTGGTATTTCTCTCTTTCTCTTTCATCCCATCCCCCCTTCCCATTGAAAACTCCTAGGGTTGCAGTGTGTCCTTTATTGGTGCCCTGTCAGTTCTCATTGGAATTCTGGGATTATTGTCACCCCCTAAGAACCACCTGGCGTTCAGGTGAGTGTCTCACAACACCCAGGTCCTGGACACTTTGAAGTGGTTTTAGAGGTGCTGCTCCTGTCTAACCCTAAAAATTGATACTTAGAACATTTTTCACCAAAATGTGTCCTGAGTGCCGACAGAAGACCAGGACCTACCTGAAATTTGATCTGCCCAAGTGCATTGATGGTCTGCCTGACTTCATCGTGGCTCCCACTATGTTCTTATCCCAGCAGAAAATCTTGTCCAGCTGAACATCTTGGAGAAGGTATCCCGCATTGTGGAGCCCTCATTGATTACAGCATGCTACTTTGTCCTACTGGAGATTCTTGACTTCCAAAAAAGTGACAAAGCCTGAAGGTAAAAGTCACCACACCTCCATCAAGTAGATTCCCAGAGAGGACACTTCCTTCTTGGACACTGTCTGCCGCCTTGCCCTGCTGACCTCTACCTTCTCAGGAACTCTTCTTCACAACTCCTTCTAAATCTGAAGGTAAACTGAGACTGGGCTTTGACTTTGCTCTGATCTCTAGTGACCAGATACCCGTGGTTGGTACTTTTGATCTTTTAGGCACTATTTTACACTAAAATGTTAAAGAATGTAATTCCGGTTCTATTGATTGGATTAATAGGTTTTGGTACCATAGTTTTCCAAATTGTTTTAGGATTTTTTTGTGATGTGTTTTCACTTTATTACTGTTTGTGTGCTGCAGAAATATTTCATAGATGTACTCTAAGTTAAGTCTGACTACGTTTGTGCCAAGATACCAGAGGATGGTTTGTGTTTCACTCTGATAAGGATTGTGGTTGTTGCTTGAGAAGAGTTTTCACCAACTCAACCAATAACCCAATTTCTTACAACCTTGCGTATTTATAAATGCCTTATGGTATTTATAAAAATCATGAAAGCTTAGACCCACATTATTTTACCAATCTTGAGTTAAACATAACATGTACTTGGGGCCTGTTATTCCAGATTAATTAACATATGTTTCCATCTATATTTGTGTATAATGTGAGAGGTAGATAGAATATAAGTTATTTGAGGAGCAATGACCATTTTGGTAGATGTAATTTTTCTCCACCAGGTCATATGTAGTGATGACTATTAATTTTAGCAGTACTGTATTTAAATTAATTGATCACAATTTAAAGTGATTTTTTTAATAGAATTTGGGAAAAAGTGCCAAGTCAATGTTCTATTTGCCATATAATGGCTGTATTATTTAATCTGCCAAGCGCACAATGCTTATTTAATGGAAAGAAACTCTTACTAGTATTCTATATATAACTAGAAGCTATGGCATACTCATGAATAATAATTCTGAAATTACAAATGGTGATATCTGGGTCACTATAAAATAAGAGACTATCATTAGCATAAGAAAATGCTTTTAGAGTAATATTTTGATATATGAGGCTTTATTATCATTGTGCCTTCTAATAAGAGAGGAAAATGCTTCTGTTGCTAATAGAAAAAGAAGAAAAGACAATGGCTATCCTTGTCTAGTTTCTCCAGGTATTTGAAATGACAATAAGGAATGACGATGATTGATAAAGAGTTTTGAATAGGGAAGTAAAGAGCAGAAAATATTTTCATAAAATGCTTCACCAATATTTAAAGCTGACAAAACGAGGAATACAAATTGGTAGTAAACTTAATCAAAAGCCTTCTCGATATCTAGTGAGGGGAAGGCCGGAAGAGAAAAGTAATGAGGGAATGGTTTCTATTACCTACCTTTCATAAAGCCTGTTTGGGCTATATGAATACTATTCAAAATATCAGATAATGTAATGGCTAAAAGTTTTGCGTACATTTTGCAACCTTGATTTATTTGTGATATAGGATGATAATTAGAGACAAATGTGTGATCTTTAGCAGGTTTATAATTAATAATGACTCTGTAAATGACCCTGAAACCTTACCAGCATTACTAAACACACTAATAACCAAAATAAGTATGGGATATGAAGAGTAAAAAATATTTTGAAAAAGTAAGTAGCTATACCATCAGGTCTAGGAGATGTTCTTGGTTTCAGGGAATTATTAGCTGTAGTAATTTTATCCACAGTTATAGGTAACTTAAATTTAGACTTGTTCAACTGAGAGAGGTTTCAAGAGTTCAGAAAATAATCTATAATATTAATATCAGTTGCTTCAGGTTTACTATATAATGAAGAATAAAATTCAAGAAATTCTGTGATAATATTTGTAGTAGATAAATCTAGTTTTCCATCTTTTCCACAAACAGTGTGAATTTGAGTCCAATATGTTTGATATATAGAAAATGTGCTAATAATTTTCCAGAGATCTTTGCTTTAAATTAAAATTTTGTTTCCTCATTTGATATTTTTCATCAAATCAAATCCAGCTCATTTGCTAGTCGAAAAAATGTATTCTTAGTGAAGTTTTTGTACTTAGAGCATGTAGATAGTATTATTAAAGGAAATACAAATGCATTCACAATTTCTTTTTCTAATTTTGGAATTAAATTGTTTGTTTTCCTTGACCATATTGGCAATAGTCATACCTCTAATATATGCTTTAAAAGCATCCCAATGCATCACATGGATGTCACATTAGTAGCATTGAAAGAAAAATAATTGTAAATAGCAGAGAGTATTTTAAGTGTGTTATCATCATTTAGAGCAATGTCAACATTCATGACCTATTAAGATTTAGAAACAGATACGTCATCTAATTTTAGAGTCATAAAAATATAGCTGAAATATCAACATTACCAATTTGAGCGCTATAAGTTGAATGACACAAATGTATTGATGCTAATAGATAAGTAGTCTGATAATAGGAGCTTCAAGAGTGAGAGAAAAAAAGTAAAGTCTGTGGTTTGGAAAGTGCAGTCTCCAAATATCAAAATGTTACTGAAAAATGTTTTAAAGCATTGATGTCTAAATTTGGTAGAGGATAGTTTTCGCGATGTGGATCACATATTAAATTAAAATCACCACCTACTATGAGGAGAACATTTCCTAGACTTATAAACTCAGTAGAAACATGTTTCCAAAATGTTGTATCATCAGATGTGGGACCTTAAATATTGATCAATTGTAAAACAAAAAAAAATACATTTTGACGTTATCATATTTAATAAACCATCTGTGTCAGCATTCTTACCTAGTATTTGAAAATGGAGCTTTTTAGTAAATAAAATTGCAACACCATTTTTCTTACCAATGAATAGAAAGAATATATTACCTCCAAGCCATGTTTTATTTGTAAAAGATAAGATCTTATCATTTATACCAGTCTCTTGTATTAAACAATGTCTAGCTCAATACTCTAAAATTGTATTTGGTTTAACTTGGAGCCATAAACCCTTAACAGTTAGAGAGATAATTTTAAGGCAATATGATTTATCCATGAAGTAACTGAAAAAAAAGAAAAAAGAGCATTTTTTGTTGTAAATGGAACTAATTGGTCTGCAAGAGTTCTATTGTCTCTGATTTTGATTTTCTTATCAGAAACTGTAATTGATAGACCAGCCAAATCCTTATGAATAGTTTAAACCTCCATAGTAATAACTGTATTAGATCGTATAGATTAAAATTCTTCCAAAAGTGTACTAAGAGACAATTCTGTGGAACCAAGAATTTAGGATTTTATATGTGGCTGAGATATTTTGTTGATGCGTATTAGCATGGCAAGATATATTTTTGCTATATTTATGATGCTACTGAAGGTAAATGACTGCACAAAGAATATTGAGTATATTTGAAACTTCAGCACTTTAAAAAAAATGCTTGCTTAATATATTATTTGTTTATCTAAAATATGGGTCTAATAATCAAGGAATGCAGCAAACGCTCTAATGGGAATGTTCTGTACACTACAGTAAAGAAAAGATACAAACCTTTGTTTATAGTTGCGCAGCTGCTAACACTTCCACAAGGAGGGACCTGGGTCAAAACTATGCCCCTTTCCTGATGTGATCTGCCTCCTCTGACAAGATATTCAGCTGTGTAACAAAATAAACTGTTGAAATTGCAAAGAGAAATGGCCCAGCATCAGCACCACCACAATCTAAGGAAAGGACCCACAAGCTCCCCACAAAAGCAAACTTAAGTAGAGTGCTAAGGAACAATTGTATTGGTCATCCTTTTGACAAAATAACACCATTATTAGAGTGGGCGAGTCAGAGTTCAGCAAGACGGTGCCATCTTAGTATGCGCTCTTGCTCATCTCACGAGCTGCACTGTATGAACATTACACTCTAACTCAGACAACTAGTGGGTTAAATTATTTCACTTTACAAACTACAGGCACGTAAAAAATAATATATGTCACCTCAGCTTATCTGTGTATCTGCAAAAATAAAAAGTAAAGGCACACTGTTTGGATCCACTCTAACTGTTCTCTGGACATCTTTCAGGCAGTAAATGTATTTTCTTTGTAAATATTGTCCTGATGATGTACTCAATTGTGTAGGT
This sequence comes from Pleurodeles waltl, assembly GCF_031143425.1. Lineage (NCBI taxonomy): Eukaryota > Metazoa > Chordata > Amphibia > Caudata > Salamandridae > Pleurodeles > Pleurodeles waltl. The sequence goes on from NC_090438.1 coordinate 527,318,911, forward strand.
CAAAATGCCGTTGACAAATGTCAGCAGATTTACAGATTGCGATTTATGACATGAATTTGTAAATAATAACCAACTAATATTCATGAATGAGATGAAATGAATAATTTCTGCTTACTGTTCTCTCATTTCACATTCATGTGTTTCACTTCAGCCATTTACTGTCCTTTCATGAATACTATGGGCCTCATTATGAACATGGTGGGTTTTCCCACCATGTTCAGGCTGGCGGTCTAAACACAGACCGCCAGCCTGTGAAGGACCCCGCCGGCCGAATAATCAACATTCCGCTGGGCCGGGGGGTGGAAACAGTGTTTCAACCAGCCAACCCAGTGGAATGCTGGGCCTGGACATTGCCCACAACTCCACATGGAGCCATCGTTAATGTAGCAGTGCGGCGGGTGCAGCAGCACCCATCACGCATATCACTGCCCGTAATTTGGGCAGTGACCTGCGCAATGGGGCTGTGCACTGGGGCCCCTGCACAGCCCATGCCAAGTGCATGGGCAGTGCAGGGGCCCCCAGGGTCCCTCATTCTGCCAGCCTTTTTCTGGCAGGGGAACCACCAGGGAAAGGCTGGTGGACACAGGTTCTTTATCCGGCGGGCAGTGCTGCTTTCAGTGCAGCCCTGTTGGATAAGGAACTCCACCATCGTCAGGCTGCCTGGCGGCAGTAGCTTGGCGGTGCCGGAGTTCTCCCCCAATGAACATTATATGGCGGTCCGGACCGCCATGCCGGTGGCAGTAATTACCGCCACTGCCAGCATGGCGGCCCGGACAGCCAATGTTTATAATGACCGCCTAAGTGTTCACTATGCAAGTAATGCAGAGTTTTTAAGTAATGCTGATGCTGATTTAAAAGTTTGGGTTAAACCTTCAAAAATATATTCACATTAACTCCTCCTGGTGGTGTATGTTCTCTTTATAATTAAGGTATTATGATTTAATTGGTTTTTTATTGTTACCCATTGAGACATTGTTTTTTGATACTACTCAGAAGGTTAGCAGGCCCATTCTCCCTTCCCAGAAGATAAATTGCTATGAAATGAAGAACATTCTGCGCTGCCCACAAACAAAGTTCATGAGCAAGGGCTGCCAGAAGGGAAGTTGGAGGGCTCCCTTAGCGATTGATGTCTGTGTTGGCTATCTGATGGTTTGTACTTACACAGACTACTTTCCCTTGTAGTAGAAGAAAGAAGGGGTGTAAAGCCTGAAGGATTGCTGCTAGCTGATGATTTTACTCTGTCTTATCAAGACCAAAATCTCTGCTTCCTTGTTTACCATAAAAGTTGTTCCACACCCTATGCTTCTGGCATCTGTAGTAGGTACAACTGGGGGAGGGATGTGCAGAGGAAATCTTTTACTCAAGTTGTTCAACTATAGCGAGCACTGGACTGACTGTCTGATCTTAGTGATATTAACTATTTGGTCATAGTCTTGGGAAGTTGGAATTTAGCAAGAGAGAAGATAGTGAACTATGGGCTGAACATTGATCTGGGCTAGGGAACAACCTAAGGCTGATGCCATCTTCCCCTGTTTCTAGAAGCCATTTCCTGGATGTAGCCTAATCCTTCTGAAGGAGTATTAAAAGGTGTTGTATCAGTTTCTCCCTTCTGGCTTGTGGTACCAATACAAGACCCCAGTCTGTATGAAAATGGGCTCTGATGATCAGATGTTTCTGTGAGGTAACATTCTGTAACTGTGTGATGTTGACTATCCAGCTGCAGCTATAGACTAGCTATGGCATGGTTCTTGGCCATCTATGCAAGCCCTAACAAACAAAATACAGCAATTAGCCAATCTTCCAAGTCAGGAAATAATCTGATCCTTCAAAGAATGCAATAATACTACGAAAGGGAAGAGAACTTTGGTAAAGGACCCTCAGGACACAAGAAATTCAAAAAGGAAAAACCATAACCTGATAGAGTTCACCTTGAATGCACAACCTTAGAAATCTCTGCAAGTCTTGATGGATTGATATGTGGACATAAGCATTCTTTAACCCCTTCGCTGCCAGGCCTTTTCCCCCTCAGGTGCCAAGCCTTTTTTTGGCTATTTGGGGCAGTTCACGCTTAGGCTCTCATAACTTTTTGTTCACATAAGCTACCCACGCCAAATTTGCGTCCTTTTTTTCCAACATCCTAGGGATTCTAGAGGTACCCAGAATGTGTGGGTTCTCCAGAAGGAGGCCAAGAAATTAGCCAAAATACAGTGAAGATTTCGTTTTTTTCAAAAAAATGGGAAAAAGGGGCTGACCATACTAGCATGTGAATTACAGGGCATTTCTCAAATAGATGTCTTTTTTACACACTCTCTTATATTTGGAAGGAAAAAATGTAGAGAAAGACAAGGGGCAATAACACTTGTTTTGCTAATCTATGTTCCCCCAAGTCTCCCGATAAAAATGATACCTCACTTGTGTGGGTAGGCCTAGCGCCCGCGACAGGAAACGCCCCAAAACGCAACGTGGACACATCACATTTTTTTAAAGAAAACAGAGGTGTTTTTTGCAAAGTGCCTACATGTAGATTTTGGACTCTAGCTCAGGGAAACCTACCAAACCTGTGCATTTTTGAAAACTAGAGACCTAGGGGAATCCAAGATGGGGTGACTTGTGGGGCTCTGACCAGGTTCTGTTACCCAGAATCCTTTGCAAACCTCAAAATTTGGCTAAAAAAACACGTTTTCCTCACATTTTGGTGACAGAAAGTTCTGGAATCTGAGAGGAGCCACAAATTTCCTTCCAGCCAGCATTCCCCCAAGTCTCCCGATAAAAATTATACCTCACTTGTGTGGGTAGGACTAGCGCCCGTGACAGGAAATGCCCCAAAACACAACGTGGACACATCACATTTTTTGAAAGAAAACAGAGGTGTTTTTTGCAAAGTGACTACCTGTAGATTTTGGCCTCTAGCTCAGCCGGCACCTAGGGAAACCTACCAAACCTGTGCATTTTTGAAAACTAGAGACCTAGGGGAATCCAAGATGGGGTGACTTGTGGGGCTCTGACCAGGTTCTGTTACCCAGAATCCTTTGCAAACCTCAAACTTTGGCTAAAGAAACACATTTTCCTCAAATTTTGGTGACAGAAAGTTCTGGAATCAGAGAGGAGCCACAAATTTCCTTCCACCCAGTGTTCCCCCCAAGTCTCCCGATAAAAATCATACCTCACTTGTGTGGTTAGGCCTAGCGCCCGCGACAGGAAATGGCCCAAAACGCAACGTGGACACATCACATTTTTTGAAAGAAAACAGAGGTGTTTTTTGCAAAGTGACTACCTGTAGATTTTGGCCTCTAGCTCAGCCGGCACCTAGGGAAACCTACCAAACCTGTGCATGTTTGAAAACTAGAGACCTAGGGGAATACAAGATGGGGTGACTTGTGGGGCTCTGACCAGGTTCTGTTACCCAGAATCCTTTGCAAACCTCAGAATTTGGCTAAAAAAACACGTTTTCCTCACATTTCGGTGTCAGAAAGTTCTGGAATCTGAGAGGAGCCACAAATTACCTTCCACCCAGCATTCCCCCAAGTCTCCCGATAAAAATGATACCTCACTTGTGTGGGTAGGCCTAGCGCCTGTGACAGGAAATGCCCCAAAACACAACGTAGACACATCACATTTTTTTAAAGAAAACAGAGGTGTTTTTTGCAAAGTGACTACCTGTAGATTATGGCCTCTAGCTCAGCCAGCACCTAGGGAAACCTACCAAACCTGTGCATTTTTGAAAACTAGAGTCCTAGGGGAATCCAAGATGCGGTGACTTGTGGGGCTCTGACCAGGTTCTGTTACCCAGAATCCTTTGCAAACCTCAAAATTTGGCTAAAAAAAACAAATTTTCCCCACATTTCGGTGACAGAAAGTTCTGGAATCTGAGAGGAGCCACAAATTTCCTTCCACCCAGGTTTCCCCCAAGTCTCCCGATACAAATGATACCTCACTTGTGTGGGTAGGCCTAGCGCCCGTGACAGGAAATGACCCAAAACACAACGTGGACACATCACATTTTTTGAAAGAAAACAGAGGTGTTTTTTGCAAAGTGACTACCTGTAGATTTTGGCCTCTAGCTCAGCCGGCCCCTAGGGAAACCTACCAAACCTGTGCATGTTTGAAAACTAGAGACCTAGGGGAATACAAGATGGGGTGACTTGTGGGGCTCTGACCAGGTTCTGTTACCCAGAATCCTTTGCAAACCTCAGAATTTGGCTAAAAAAACACGTTTTCCTCACATTTCGGTGTCAGAAAGTTCTGGAATCTGAGAGGAGCCACAAATTACCTTCCACCCAGCGTTCCCCCAAGTCTCCCGATAAAAATGATACCTCACTAGTGTGGGTAGGCCTAGCGCCCGTGACAGGAAATGCCCCAAAACACAACGTAGACACATCACATTTTTTTAAAGAAAACAGAGGTGTTTTTTGCAAAGTGCCTACCTGTAGATTTTGGCCTCTAGCTCAGCCGTCACCTAGGGAAACCTACCAAACCTGTGCATTTTTGAAAACTAGAGACCTAGGGGAATCCAAAATGGGGTGACTTGTGGGGCTCTGACCAGGTTCTGTTACCCAGAATCCTTTGCAAACCTCAAAATTTGGCTAAAAAAACACGTTTTCCTCACATTTCGGTGACAGAAAGTTCTGGAATCTGAGAGGAGCCACAAATTTCCTTCCAGCCAGCGTTCCCCCAAGTCTCCCGATAAAAATGATACCTCACTTGTGTGGGTAGTCTTAGCGCCCGCGACAGGAAATGGCCCAAAATACAACGTGGACACATCACAATTTTTCATGGAAAACAGTGCCTACCTGTGGATTTTGGCCTCTAGCTCAGCCGGCACCTGGGGAAACCTAGCAAACCAGTGCGTTTTTGAAAACTAGGGACCCAGGGGAATCCAAGATGGGGTGACTTGTGGGGCTCTGACCAGGTTCTGTTAGCCAGAATCCTTTGCAAACCTCAAAATTTGGCTAAAAAAACACATTTTCCTCACATTTCGGTGACAGAAAGTTCTGGAATCTGAGAGGAGCCACAAATTTCCTTCCACCCCGGGTTCCCCCAAGTCTCCCGATACAAATGATACCTCACTTGTGTGGGTAGGCCTAGCGCCTGTGACAGGAAATGCCCCAAAACACAACGTGGACACATCACATTTTTTGAAAGAAAACAGAGGTGTTTTTTGCAAAGTGACTACCTGTAGATTTTGGCCTCTAGCTCAGCCGGCACCTAGGGAAACCTACCAAACCTGTGCATTTTTGAAAACTAGAGACCTAGGGGAATCCAAGATGGGGTGACTTGTGGGGCTCTGACCAGGTTCTGTTACCCAGAATCCTTTGCAAACCTCAAACTTTGGCTAAAGAAACACATTTTCCTCAAATTTTGGTGACAGAAAGTTCTGGAATCAGAGAGGAGCCACAAATTTCCTTCCACCCAGTGTTCCCCCCAAGTCTCCCGATAAAAATCATACCTCACTTGTGTGGTTAGGCCTAGCGCCCGCAACAGGAAATGGCCCAAAACGCAACGTGGACACATCACATTTTTTGAAAGAAAACAGAGGTGTTTTTTGCAAAGTGACTACCTGTAGATTTTGGCCTCTAGCTCAGCCGGCACCTAGGGAAACCTACCAAACCTGTGCATGTTTGAAAACTAGAGACCTAGGGGAATACAAGATGGAGTGACTTGTGGGGCTCTGACCAGGTTCTGTTACCCAGAATCCTTTGCAAACCTCACAATTTGGCTAAAAAAACACGTTTTCCTCACATTTCGGTGTCAGAAAGTTCTGGAATCTGAGAGGAGCCACAAATTACCTTCCACCCAGCATTCCCCCAAGTCTCCCGATAAAAATGATACCTCACTTGTGTGGGTAGGCCTAGCGCCTGTGACAGGAAATGCCCCAAAACACAACGTAGACACATCACATTTTTTGAAAGAAAACAGAGGTGTTTTTTGCAAAGTGACTACCTGTAGATTATGGCCTCTAGCTCAGCCGGCACCTAGGGAAACCTACCAAACCTGTGCATTTTTGAAAACTAGAGTCCTAGGGGAATCCAAGATGCGGTGACTTGTGGGGCTCTGACCAGGTTCTGTTACCCAGAATCCTTTGCAAACCTCAAAATTTGGCTAAAAAAACCAAATTTTCCTCACATTTCGGTGACAGAAAGTTCTGGAATCTGAGAGGAGCCACAAATTTCCTTCCACCCAGGGTTCCCCCAAGTCTCCCGATAAAAATTATACCTCACTAGTGTGGGTAGGCCTAGCGCCCGTGACAGGAAATGCCCCAAAACACAACGTAGACACATCACATTTTTTTAAAGAAAACAGAGGTGTTTTTTGCAAAGTGCCTACCTGTAGATTTTGGCCTCTAGCTCAGCCGTCACCTAGGGAAACCTACCAAACCTGTGCATTTTTGAAAACTAGAGACCTAGGGGAATCCAAGATGGGGTGACTTGTGGGGCTCTGACCAGGTTCTGTTACCCAGAATCCTTTGCAAACCTCAAAATTTGGCTAAAAAAACACGTTTTCCTCACATTTCGGTGACAGAAAGTTCTGGAATCTGAGAGGAGCCACAAATTTCCTTCCAGCCAGCGTTCCCCCAAGTCTCCTGATAAAAATGATACCTCACTTGTGTGGGTAGTCTTAGCGCCCGCGACAGGAAATGGCCCAAAATACAACGTGGACACATCACAATTTTTCATGTAAAACAGTGCCTACCTGTGGATTTTGGTCTCTAGCTCAGCCGGCACCTGGGGAAACCTAGCAAACCAGTGCGTTTTTGAAAACTAGGGACCGAGGGGAATCCAAGATGGGGTGACTTGTGGGGCTCTGACCAGGTTCTGTTAGCCAGAATCCTTTGCAAACCTCAAGATTTGGCTAAAAAAACACGTTTTCCTCACATTTCGGTGACAGAAAGTTCTGGAATCTGAGAGGAGCCACAAATTTCCTTCCATGGGGGCAGATCGGCCTAATAACAAAAGGCAGATCTGCCCCCAGAGGGGGCAGAAATGGCCTAAAATAAATTTGCCCCCCAACCCCCCCCTGGAGCGACCCTTTCCTACGGGGTCGCTCCCCCTGCGTGACATTGGCGCCCAAAAAAAAAATCTGCCTAAACTCAGCCAATGGGGGCAGAAATGGTCTAAATACAATTTGACCCTCCAGGGGAGCGACCCTTGCCTAAGGGGACGCTCCCCATCTGTGAAACAACAACAACAACAAAAATCCCCGGTGCCTAGTTAATTACAATAGCCTGACCTGCCCTAAAATAAATTTGCCTAAGGGGTCGCTCCCCTTACGTGAAAAAAAAATAAAAAAATAAACTCCCTGGTGTCTAGTGGTTTCTACCCCCCTTGGGGGCAGATTGGCCTCATAAAAATAGGCCAATATGCCCCCAAGAGGGGCAGAAATGGCCTAAATATAATTTTCCCCCTATGGGAGCGACCTAAGGGGTCGCTCCCCACACCTAAAACACAAAACAAAAACAAAAAAACTAAAGTATCCCTGGTGTCTAGAGGTTTCTGCCCCCCCTGGGGGCAGAAAAGGCCTTAAAAAAATGCCCCCCCCTGGGAGCGACCCTTGCCCAAGGGGTCGCTCCCTTATGTCACTTTCACACAAAAAAAAAACATCCCTGGTGTCTAGTGGCATTTCAAAAGCCGGATTGCAAGCAATCCGGCTTTTGAAACGCTGGGAGAGACTTCAAAGGGAAGGAAATACATTTCCTTCCCTTTGAAGCCTCTCCTTGCCTCCCCCACGTGATCGAAAGAGAAATGCTCAGCATTTCTCTTTCGATCGCGCTGGAAGCTGAGCTTCCAGCGCAATGGGGGAGGCTCTGTGATTGTCAGTGCGCGCTCGCGTGCTCATCACAGGGGGGGTGGGGCGGGCCGGAGGTTGAAGGGGAAGGGATTCCCCTTTCAGCCCTGGCCTGGGGGGGTGGGGGGCAGCCCTCGGGGGGAGCGCTAGCGCTTCCCCCGAGGGCCGGTAGCAGGACGTAATGGTTACGTCCATGGCGCCACACGGGCGCTGCCATGGACGTAACCATTAAGTCCGTGGCGGGGATGGGGTTAAGCCTAGAGATTCAAGAAATTCCCTTGGCATAGTTTATGGTATGATTGAATACAAAGTCACCATTGTGAACTACACATGAGGTTCACATCCCTTGCACCTACAATTGACTGGAATTCTCTGGATTTTTGCTTTACTAGGAAGCATATGGAATAACATTCTATACCCTTCTATTCCTAAAGTAGTTGTATAATCAGCAGATTTGTTAGTAAGTTTTGAACCTCCAAAGTAGGGCTTGGTGGTATGTGGGTCAACTTGGTTATAGAGTCCTTTTGAAAATATATGGAGAAGCAGTTGAAGATCATACTTTGTATTTTTGGTGATCAATTTGCAACGCCCAAGTATCCCTAATACAGATGTCCCAGTTCTTTGTAAAAAAAAATATAAATGTCCTTCACAGTAGAATTTTTTGCTGACCCCGAGGGTGTACATTCAGGACTTACAGGAGGCATAGATGACTGACCATCTGACTGGGATTTGTTCACTGATAGACCTGACATCTTTTGGTGTGTTTCCCCTGATTTTTGCCTTCTGACCTGTGTTTATGGTATGCTGGTTTATTGTCCCTGCGCACTTTACCACTGCTGATCAGTGCTAAAGTGCAAGAGCTCCCTGTGTAAATTGTATTGGTGATTGGGTTTCCATGATTGGCATATTTAATTTACTAGTAAGGCCTTAGTAAAGTATGCCATGTATGCCCAGGACTTGTAAATCAAATGCTATTAGTGGGCCTGCAGCAATGGTCGTGCCACCCACATGAGTAGCCCTGTAAACATGTCTCAGACCTGCCACTGCAGTGTCTGTGTGTACAGCCTTACAACGGAAAATGTGACCACCTGGCAAGTGTATCCACTTGCCAGTCCCACACCTTCCCTTTTGTACATGTAAGGCACCCCTAAGGTAAGCCCTAGGTAGCCCCATGAGCAGGGTGCCGTGTATTTAAAAGATAAGACATGTACTGGTGTGTTTTACATGTCCTAATAGTGAAATGCTTCCAAATTCGTGTTTCACCATTGTAAGGCCTATCCCTCCAATAGGTTAACATAGGGACTGCCTTTAAATATCTTTTAAGTACAGTTTCCCATTGGGAACAGATAGAGATGTGGAGTTTAGGGTCCCTGAACTCACAATTTAAAAATACAGGTAGAGTTGTTTTTTAGATTGTCTGTTTGAAAATGCCACTCTTAGAAAGTGGGCATTTGCTTGCTTAACCATTCTTTGCCTCTGCCTGCCTGTGGAATCCACGTCTGAGTCAGACTGATAGTTGGGCTGATTGTGAATTGCCTCTAGACAGTGACAAAAAGGGAGCTGGGGTACAGCCTGTATTTCCTGATGAGTCTCCTGTGCTGGAGTTGGGGAGGAAAGAGCTCACACCTGCACCTGAAATGGCTCTGCCTGTCCTCACACAACGCAGTCTCTGCCCCCCTGGACTGTGTGGGGCCAGGCCTGGGCAGGGCAGGAACTTGTAAACAACAGAGACTTTACTTTGAAATTTGCCTACTTTAAAGGCCAGAACTGGTATAAGTAGTGAACCCAAAACCCCACACATCTAGAACACTTCTAGACTAGGAGGAACCTCTGCCAAGGAGAAAAGCTGGAGGAGGAGTACTGCCCCTTTGCTGTGTGTGCTTTGCTGGGTTGGCCTCCAGTTGCTGCTTCTGCCTTAAAGAGGGTAAAGGCTGGACTTTGCTCTGCATCTTGCTTGTGAAGTTTCTCCAAGGGCTTGAAGCAGACCTTTGCTCCTGTTGGAAGTCTCAGGGATATCAAAGACTTCAGCTTCATTTGCCTACAGCACTGGGAAGTGTGTGTTTTGTGCTGCAACAGAAGAAAAACCACTGCGATGCAGTTAATGATGCCGTTGACTGCACCATGACCTGATGCCACCTCACAGAGCCGTGCCCCACTTCACACAGCACCACTGGTCTTACTGACGGCAACACCTGATGCCGTCAGTGAGCCGCTGCTTGCACTGTGACATGTGGGCTGCACACTCTGCAGTCGCTTGCTCACACTGCAGCCTTGGCATCTCCAACGATGATGCTTCACGTTGACACCGATGCCACTGCCTGTACCGTGGTCTGTGGACACCACTCGTGAGGTACACAAAGCACCGTCCCATCTCACACCGCAGCCCAGGTCCACGGATGCGAGTGCCATCAACTCCTGCATCATCAACAGCTGCCCCTGTCTGCACCCCGAACCGTGGGGGCGGCAGGGAGCACACCCCACATCATACCACCACATTGGGCCTACTGACAACAGCACTTGAGCAACGATGATGCTGCTTCCTGCACCACAACTTGGAGACACTGTACTTCGCACCACCCTGCTTCACACCACAGCCCTGGTCTCTCCGACGCCGCAGAACGCCTTCAACAAGCCGCTGCCTCCATTGTGACCTGTGGGCACCACACTTTGCATTGTCCCACTTCGCACCGCAGCCCCAATGCCATCCACGCCAGCACCCCTAACTTCGTCATCAGCCCAGAGCTTGATCTGCAATGTGTGTGACTTCAAGGGCCCGATGTCCCCTGCACCAGTCTCCGGAACTGATGACCTTTGGCACTTGCCAACGCCAGTGACGCCAAACTCCAGATCTCACTGTGAGGATCACAACACCCTACATTTCCAAGGTACTGTTTGTGGGTCTTCCCAACACCGTAGCTGGCCTGCAACACTGTGGCCGGCATGAACTGTTAGATTTGTTGTTCACGATACCGTGATACCCCAGACAGAGCTATCGACTTCTAGGAACTGTATTTTGAAGGTAATCCTTGAAAAATTAATAACTTTATTATTGTATGTTGGATTTTTCTCATTTTGGTCTCGCTGTACACATATGAATATTGGCTATTCTTCTAAAACTGGCATGGTGTCCCTTTGTAGTGTTTTCACTGTATTACTGTGTGCCATGTGCAAATGCTTTACAAATTGCTTCTGAGATAAGCCTGACTGCTTGTACCAAGCTACCAAGTGAGTGAGCAGGGGTTATCTGAGGTGGGTATCTCCCTTATCGTGACTAGAGTGAGGGTCCTTACTTGGACAGGGTGCAAACCAACTGCCAAATAGAGACCCCAATCTAACATCCACAATAGGACCTCCGGGGCACAACCCCTCCCTCGAAATGGCTGGACATGATTTCAGGAACAAGAAGCTTGACTAAAGGTTCTTTCCTGAGTCAGGCTTGTCACCTACACAGAGGAATGAATAAAATCTTAATTTTTTTATCTGAAGCAATTTGTATTACCATCTCCTCCATCTCAAGTCCAAACACTTACCCACTAGAAAAATAAATTCTCATCAGGGAGCATTTCTTAGAAGAATGGAATTTTCATCAAGGATCATTTCTGAGTAGAATCAACCTTCCAAATACTCCTCCACAAATGTTCTGCAGGCTGCAAAGACCACACCTAATGTTCCAGCACTCAAATTGATCAAATTATCAGTAAGGAAGTGCACTCATTATCCCATTTTCAAACAGGAACTAGTGTCTTTATTACCCTGCTGTAAAGAGTCTGCCAGGGCTTGGATCTCCCTGAACAATAACTGAATGATAATATTGAAATATTTGTCAGTGCAGATTGCAAAATAAAAGAAGCATAAGTACACTTAACCTTAAGAGTCACCTGCAACTTCGTATCCATCGTATCCAATGATAAGACATCTTTTGAAATGAGCAAGCCCTGAGACGAAAAGGCCACATTTAAGGAATTCTTCCTAACCATGGGGGTTGAGGGAAATCATCATAAAATCCATGCAGAGTGTGTGTGTGTGTGTGTGTGTGTGTGTGAGTCTGTGTGTGTTGTGTGTGTGTGGTGCAAATTGAAGAAAATTGTGTTTCTCAACCTTATTAAACAAGTTTACTAGCAGCTTCCAGATATTATTACGCAAGGGTATTTTTTTCGATTGTATCTGCTGATACTGCTGAAACAAAATTGTATTGCTCATTGTCAGGAGAAGGTAGGGGAAAGCCTATGTTTTCTCCAGTATACTACAACACTTTCTCTGAGTCAGATTCTTGGGTGTACTGCTCTCTAGCATCTTCACCAGTTTCATCAGGGGCTGGACTCTCCTAAATTCTTGATTGTTTGGTCACAGATTGCTTGGACTGCCATGCAGCAGCAACTACTTTGTTAATCATGTCTTGTAGTATAGAGATATTAAGGGGGTCATTCTGACCCTGGCGGTAAAAACTGCCAGGGCCAACGACCGCGGGAGCACCGCCAACAGGCTGGCGGTGCTCCCTTGGGCATTCTGACCGCGGCGGTACAGCCGCGGTCAGAAATGGAAAACCGGCGGTGTACCGCCGGTTCTCCGCTGCCCTGGGGAATCCTCCATGGCGGCGCAGCTTGCTGCGCCGCCATGGGGATTCCGAGCCCCATACCGCCATCCTGTTCCTGGCGGTTTTGGCCGCCAGGAAGAGGATGGCGGTACGGGGTGTCGTGGGGCCCCTGGGGGCCCCTGCAGTGCCCATGCCAATGGCATGGGCACTGCAGGGGCCCCCGTAACAGGGCCCCACAAAGATTTTCAGTGTCTGCCATGCAGACACTGAAAATCGTGACGGGTGCAACTGCACCCGTCGCACCCCTTCCACTCCGCCGGCTCCATTCGGAGCCGGCATCCTCATGGAAGGGTGTTTCCCGCTGGGCTGGCGGCCTTCTGGCGGTCGCCCGCCAGCCCAGCGGGAAACTCATAATAACTGCGGCGGTCTTTTGACCGCGCAGCGGTATTCTGCCGGCGGGACTTTGGCGGGCGGCCTCTGCCGCCCGCCAAGGTCAGAATGAGGGCCTAAGTATATCCAAATCAGCCGTATTAGGAGCTTCTCTAACCTCCTCAGAACTAGGATCTAACTCCTCTGTATTTTTGCATTGAGAAGAAGGTTTAGCTGGCTCAATAGCACTTGACAGAGATAGAAAAGTCCTTAGAAACAACTAGAGCAAGAACTAGCACCTCCATTTGTCTGAGACTCCTCTCTTATTGCAGCTGAGTCCTAACAAGAAAACACAAGAACTCTCCTAAAAAGAGAGTGTAGGGAGTTGGCTCTGTATACACTATCTCAAAGTGAGAGATAGTGTGCACAGAGTCCAAGGGTTCCCCTCAGAGGTGGATAGTGGCAAAATTAGATAATACTAATGCTCTATTTTGTGGTAGTGTGGTCAAGCAGAAGGCTTATCAGAGGGTAGTGTTAAGCATTTGTTGTACACACACAGGCAATAAATGAGAACACACACTCAAAGACTCAACTCCAGGCCAATAGGTTTTTGTTAGACTTTTCATCCTTGGCGACACTTCCTCTAACTCTTTGCCTCTGTTTCCCAGGTTGTTGTGTGCTGGACTCTGTTTTTGCTGTTTTTTTTACTCCGGGCACTTTACCACTGCTAACCAGTACTAAAGTACAAGTGCTCCTCTACGAAATATGTATGTAATTGGTTGATCATGATTGGTATATGTGATTTACTAGTAAGTCCCTAGTAAAGTGCACTAGAGGTGCCCAGGACCTGTAAACCAAATGCTACTAGTGGGCCTGCAACATTGGTTGTGCCACCCACCTAAGTAGCTCTGTAATCATGTCTCAGACCAGCCACTGCAGTGTCTGTGTGTGCAGTTTTAACTGTAAATTCGACTTGGCAAGTGTACCCACTTGCCTGGCCTAAACCTTCCCATTTCTTACATGTAAGACACCCCTAAGGTAGGCCCTAGGTAGCCCCAAGGGTAGGGTGCAGTGTGTGGTTAAGGTAGGACATATAGTAATATGTTTTATATATCCTGACAGTGAAATATTGCTAAATTCCTTTTTCACTGTTGCAAGGCCTGTCCCTCTAATAAGTTAACATGGGGGCTACCTTTAAATATGATTAAAGTGTAGATTCCCTTTGGGAGCTGTTTTGCTTTCCTTATCTTATGACCGAGCTGACAAAACTTCTCTGGAATGCACTTCTTAGTTTAAAGAAGACATTTATTATCATTACTTCACCACGAGGTTCCTGAGAGACGAGATTAGTAGGTTGGAAGCACATATTTAACAGTAGTCACAGCAATGAAAGCTAAATATATCTCGTAATATATATAGTACTTCTCAATTGCAATGTACACAGCAAATACATGTGATTATATTATAGCATAACTTCAAAGCAAAGAATAAAAGTCAAAATGTCATCACCGCAGGGCCTATCACTCCATTTCATCTTTCTTATGCCTGCAAGTTGATGACTCCTGTTCAACTGCGAGAAAGAGATTTTCCACCCAAACGGGAGGTCAGGCAGCTGAGGTCCTGGAAAATTCCCCTCGCTGCTGCCCAGAGACACCGTAAAAAGCCTGCTAACAGGCCCCTTAGTCAAAATATGCTGGCTCAGTAGGGGAACCGAACAAGAGTTTGGAGAGTGGCCAAGTCTCCAAACTTCGCTCATTCCCAGGCTGGGTAGGGAGGTAAACACAAAATATAAGCTCTCTTATCACGTTAGGGTTTGGTGTGAATTCAATACGAAAAACACAGCTTGGAAAAACACAGCTCATCTGCAATGTCTCAACTGCAATGTCTAACTCCACGTTAAAGCCAATAGGCAGCTAACCTAAATACCAAATGTAATGTCTAATGGCATGTTAAAGCCAATAGGCAGCTAAACTGAATACAGAATGTAATGTCTAATGCCATGTTAAAGCCAATAGGCAGCTAAACTGAATACAACATGTAATGTGCTACTGATGAACATTGAACAACTAAAATGCGCAGTGGTGAAACACAAAGTCATTGGTCAAACACAATTAATTGCATAACACACTCTGAAGTCAAACCTACTGCTCGTGTCAAGCTACCAAAGGGGTAAACAGGGGTTAACTGAGGGTGATTTTCTTTTACCCTGACTATAGTGAGGGTCCTTGCCTGGACAAGGGGTAACCTGACTGCCAACCACAGACCCCATTTCTAACAGTTTTTACGTAGAAAAATATTATTTTCTTAATTTATTTTAGAACTACAAGATTCAGAATTCAAGTAAGTACATAAATTGTAGGGTACTTGGTATGGGTAAATATGAAAACAGTAATGTTCACAGTTTAGGCAAAAATGGCAAATAGCTATTTTAATAGTGGACACTGCAAAAATCAACAGTTCCTGGGGGAGGTAAGTATTGGTTAGTTTCTCAGGTGAGAAAGGCACTTACAAGTTCAGTCTCCTGGGCATAGGCAGCCCAATGTTGGGAGTTCAAGGCAACCCCAAACACCCAGCACCAGCAACACAGGGCCGGTCAGGTGCAGAGGTCAAATTAGGGCCCAAATAGCAGAGGCACCTATGGAGACCGGGGTGCTCCAGTTCCAGTCTGCAAGCAGGTAAGTACCTGCACCCTCGGGGAGCAGACCAGAAGGGTTTTGTAGAGCACAGGGGGGGTCACACACAGGCACACAAAATACACCCTCAGCGGCACAGGGGCGGCCGGGAGCAGTGTTTGAATTTGGTGCCGGGATTCAGATAGGAATCAATGGAGAGACCTGGGGTCACTCTGGCGATGCAGGCAGGGCACAGGAGGGCTTCTCGGGCCAGCCACTGACTGGGCAAGGAGGGGGGCCGCCTGCCGGTCAGTCATGCACCGGTAGTTGGTTTCTCTCATGCCAGGGGGCTGCGGGTGCAGTGCTTCTCTCAGGCGTCAGGTTCTTTGTTACTGGGCAGTCGCGGTCAGGGAGGAGCCTCCGGATCCTCTCTGCAGGCGTCACTGTGGGGGTGCAGGGAGGTTGTCTCAGGATGTCCATGTCATTGGAGTCACCTGGGGGTCCTCTCTGCAGTGTTGGTTCTTCTGGATACAAGCCGGGGGCATCAGGTGCAGAGTGTTGGGGACTCATGCTTCTGGAGTGAGGCTGGAGTCTCTTTAAAGATGGTTTCTGTGTTGTTGTTTGGACAGAGCCACTGTCCATAGGAGTTTCTTGGTCTTTTGGGTGCAGGCCAGTCCTCTGAGTCCTCATAGGTCGCTGGTCCCGCTGGATGCATCGCTGTACAGTTCTTTGAGTCTGGAGACAGGCTGGCAGGGCTGGGGCCAAGTCATTTGTCATCTCTGTCGTCTCAGCGGGGCTTTCAGGTTAGCAGTCCTTCTTGTTGTAGGTCATCAGGAATCTGCTTTCCTGGGTTGAGAGTCACCCCTGAATACTCAATTTAGGGGTGTGTTTAGGTCTGGGGGGCAGTAGCCAATGGCTACTGTCCATGAGGGTGGCTACACCCTCTTTGTGCCTCCTCCATGTTGGGAGGGGGGCACATCCCTAATCCTATTGGGGAGAATCCTCCAAAACAAGATGGATGGGTCACCTCAGCTCAGGGCACCTTAGGGGCTGTCCTGATTGGAGGGTGACTCCTCCTTGTTTTCCTCACTATCTCCTCTGGACCTGCCCCCAAAAGTGTGGGCTGTGTCCCGGGGGGTGGGCATCTCCACTAGCTGGAGTGCCCTGGGGCACTGTAGCACCAGGCTTGAGCCTTTGAGGCTCACCACCAGGTGTTTGCAGTTCCTGCAAGGGGAGGTGTGAAGCACCTCCACCCATTTCAGGCTTTGTTCCTGACCACAGAGTGACAAAGGCACTCACCCCATGTGGCCAGAGACCCGTCTGGATGTAACAGACTGGCAGAAACTCGTCAGCCTAACATTAGTAGTTGGACTGTTATACAGGGGGCATCTCTAAGATGCCCTCTGTGTGTATTTCTCAATAAATCCCACACTGGCATCACTGTGGATTTATTGTGCTGAGAAGTTTGATACCAAACTTCCCAGTATTTAGTGTAGCCATTATGGAACTGTGGAGTTCGTATTGGACAGACTCCCAGACCATATACTCTTTATGGCTACCCTGCACTTACAATGCCTAAGATTTGGCTTAGACACTGTAGGGGTATAGTGCTCATGCAACTATGTTCTCATCTGTGGTAAAGTGCACCCTGCCTTAGGGCTGTAAGGCTTGCTAGAGGGGTGACTTACCTATGCCACAGACAGTGGGTTGTGGTCATGGCACTCTGAGGGGAGTGCCATGGCGACTTAGGCCCTCATTACAACATTAGCGGTAAAAGCCGCTTACCGCCGTGCAGAAGACCGCCAACACACCGCCACAGCCGCGGAATTCCACCACAGCTATTAAGACCCACAGAACGGAATCCGGCAAAATTCAGACACCCACACAAGTCCGCCACACCAAAGGTCAGTGATAAACTGGCGAAAACAAAACCTCCACCGTCACGCCAACAGAAATACGCCCACACTATCACGACCCACAAATCCATGTGGCGGTCTTTCAACCGCGGTATTCCATTGGCGGTACACACCGCCGCTCTCAAAATACACACACACATACAAAACACAGCCACATTGGACAATTCCAAATACACACACCTGATACACATACACAACCACTCCCACACACTCAATACAATATAAAACACACACCCACATCACCCACAAACCCCTACTACCAAAAATTCTGAAAGAAGGCCAGAGAGAGACAGCACCAGCAAGAACAACAGCATCCACAGGCACACAACACCATCACCCACAGAACTTCCACGCACCTTACACAACACACCACTACATATCAGCACACTTATAACCACACACTCCACCCCACACATCACCTACACCACCCCATGGCACGGCAAAGACACCCCAGGTTCTCGGAGGAGGAGCTCAGGGTCATGGTGGAGGAAATCGTCTGGGTAGAGCCACAGCTATTCGGAGCACCGGTGCAGCACACCTCAATTGCAAGGAAGATGGAGCTATGGCGAAGAATAGTGGACAGGGTCAACGCAGTGGGACAGCACCCAAGAAATCGGGAGGACATCAGGAAGAGGTGGAACGACCTACGGGGGAAAGGTGCATTTCGTGGTCTCAAGACACCACCTGGCGGTTCAGCGGACTGGCGGCGGACCCCCACCTCCTCCCCCACAACTAACAACATGGGAGGAGCAGGTCTTGGCGATTCTGCATCCTGAGGGCCTCGCAGGAGTAGGTGGGGCAATGGACTCTGGTAAGACAAATCTTAACTATTACATCCCCCACCCTACCTGCATGCCAGCACATACCCCCACCCTGACCCCCAGCACTCCAACTCCTCACATATGTCCCAACATCACAAACCACACATCCCAACACCAAGCCCTGCATGCAACAACAAAGCTTGGACACCCATCACTAAAGCATGTGCACTGTACATACCCATACAACCCCCTAAACCATCATCACACAAGGTCCCAAACAGGAATGCAAGCACTGGGGTACACAGTCACCCACCCATTGCACACCATGACACACACAGATGTAATAACCATCCATTTATACCCCTGCAGCACCCCTACCCAACGTCACCGGACAGGAGGGTCCACACATGTCCACACCACCAACAGAAGAAGCCCACAGTCATGACAGCAGCTCTGTCCAACTGGATCTAGATGACCAGACCGGCCCATCGGGGACCTCTGGACAGTCGGTTGCCCTCACCCAGTCACAGGCCACCACAGACCTTCCCCCCTCTGGAAACACCAGCACAGCACCCACCCAGCGGGCCCATACCTCCGTCCCCAGGACACGTCAATCAGCTGTGTGTCCACCACTACAGGGAACCCAGGCTAACCCACCACCCCAACAACAACAGGGACCTGGGGGCAGTGGCAGTGGGCACACGGTCCAGGGGACGGAGGCCCAGGATCACAGGGGAACTGGGAGGGCTGCTGTGCGACAGGGGGCGGACAGGCCAAGGGAACCCACTCTCCACGAAGCTCTCTCCTCCATCATGGGAGCCTACCACCACTCCCAGGAGACGATGGCAACGGTACTGGCCAAGTTTCAGGAGACCCAGCGCCTGCAGAAGGAACATTATATGGGCTTCAGGGAGGACCTCAGAACCATCAATCAGCTCCACCCTGGGCACCATCGTAGGAGTGCTGAAGGAAGTACTCAACACCAGGAGGGACACTGTGGCACTACAAGGGGCCCCTGACACTAGCATGGACGATGAACTGCCCACCACCTCCGCCGGCGCTAGTGGACAGGACGCCCCGCCACAGGACCACCACACCAGCACTCCACCCCCTGCAGAGGGAGAACTACCCTGCAAACGGTCCCTGAGATCCAGGACAAAGACAGAGCACGATGCCAAGACCCCCGCCAAGAAATGAGACCACCCTGATTGTCATCCTACTGTCCCACTTTGTCACCCTGTCCATACTTAAACTGCCCCAGCTCCACTTCCTATGCCCATATGGGCAATGCATCTGTGAGACTAATAGACTGGACTCTGCCGCGGACATTCCTCCGCCATCACCCCTCACCATTTCACTACCCCCTCCAATATTGAGCACTTAAATAAACACACTTAAAGCACAAAACAATCTGGAGTCTGTCTATGATTTCGAAATAGTGTATTAGCAATTACAGTGACAAAATGCTCTTTCAATTGTAATGTCAACATACCTATGTCACACAGCTCTAGTCCATGAGGAATCTAAGCAGATGTCACACAGTGGGACACACATCTGTGAAATCGTAAGGGAAAGTGACAACTCAGTGACCATACACTGGGTGAAAACGACAGACAGTAGAGAGGCAGTAGTGTTAAAGTACATGTAGTAGGCAGGTCTGTACTCTTACCTGTGTCTCACTGTAAATATAGCAGGATCACTGAGTCCCTGTTGTTCATGTCTTCTTCCTCTGCTTCCTCGTCTTCACTGTCCACAGGCTCCACAGCTGCCACATCACCGCCATCTGGACCATCCTCCTGCAGAAAAGGCACCTGTCGTCGCAAAGCCAAGTTGTGAAGCATACAGCAGGCCACGATGATCTGGCACACCTTCTTTGCTGAGTAGAATAGGGATCCACCTGTCACATGGAGGCACCGGAACCTGGCCTTCAGGAGGCCGAAGGTCCGCTCGATCACCCTCCTAGTTCACCCATGGGCCTCATTGTAGCGTTCCTTTGCCCTTGTCCTGGGATTCCTCACTGGGGTCAGTAGCCATGACAGGTTGGGGAAACCAGAGTCACCTGCAAATGGCGAGGGACAACTGTTAGACACACACTAACCTGGAGGGATATCCCCAGACCAAGACAACCATTCCCACTGACTAGCTTCCAGGTGCTCACCTAATAGCCACACACAGTGCCTCTGGAGTTGACCCATCACATAAGGGATGCTGCTATTCCGCAGGATGTAGGCGTAATGCACTGAGCCAGGGAACATGGCATTCAAATGGGAGATGTACTGGTCTGCCAAACATACCATCTGTACATTCATCGAATGATAGCTCTTCCGGTTTCTGTACACCTGTTCACTCCTGTGGGGGGGGACCAAAGCCACATGTGTCTCATCAATGGCACCTATGATGTTGGGGATGTGTCCCAGGGCATAGAAATCACCTTTCACTGTAGGCAAATCCTCGACCTGAGGAAAAACAATGTAGCTCTGCATGTGTTTCAGAAGGGCAGACAACACTCTGGACAATACGTTGGAAAACATAGGCTGGGACATCCCTGATGCCATGGCCACTGTTGTTTGAAAAGACCCACTTGCAAGGAAATGGAGCACTGACAGCACCTGCACTTGAGGGGGGATTCCTGTGGGATGGCGGATTGCTGACATCAGGTCTGGCTCCAACTGGGTACACAGTTCCTGGATTGTGGCACGGTCAAGCCTGTATGTGATTATCACATGTCGCTCCTCCATTGTCGACAGTCCACCAATGGTCGATACACCGAAGGATGCTGCCATCTCCTCACATGTCCCAGCGGACGGTCCCTATGAAGGACAACAGCGAGCACAGAGTAAAAAAACTCAGAGGTACGTACCCACAGTTTACACAGAACACCATTCATACACAAAAGGTGGCCTGTATGTGTGTTGAGTCTAGGCCTAGGTATGTGTGAAGCAGTTGAAAATGAAGCCATGTGGGCCCCTGAAATGGCGGCTGCCTGACCTGTAAAGTGGGACAATGGGATGTGAGGTAACTGCGCTGGCATTGTACACCATTGCGGTAGGTGGTCGAAGACCGCGGCACAATGCTGCATTGGTTAACATTGGACCCTATGGGTCCCAGGAGCCAATGATGATGTACGCCGGTGGTGGCGGTACGCACCTCCGCGGACGTGACCGCCATTTTCTATCTGTTCAATCACTCGATACCTGATCTTCGACGGGAAAGGACCTACACTGCAAGTGCTGCTGTGACCTCGGTCTGGAAGAGACAATGGCTCGAGTGTCTGGGGAAAGGGCCCCTGCCTTCACATCGGAGGAGTTGGAGAAACTCGCGGATGGGGCCCTCCCCCAGTACACGCTACTCTACGGTCCTCCAGACAAACAGGTAAGTACACAGGGAGCATGTTGCATGGGCTATGCCTGTGTGGAGAAGGCTGAATGTAAGAAGGAAGGGGGGAGAGTGCTGCGTGCATGAATGACGGTGAATGCATGTGCCACATGGCAAGGGTAGGGATGGGGGCCAATCAGTTTGACGGTGCAGTTGGTAATAACTTCTCTTTTTCTCCTGTACTTTTCATGTAGGTCAGTGCCCACCAGAAAAAAGATATTTGGCGTGCCATCGCCAAGGGCGTCCGGACCCTGGGGGTCTACCACAGACTGAGCACCCACTGCCAGAAAAGATGGGAGGACTTTCGCCACTGGAGCAAGAAGACGGCGGAGGCTCAGCTGGGGATGGCCTCCCAACGTGGGAGGGGTGCCCGTCGCACCATGACTCCCCTGATATTCAGGATCCTGGCGGTGGCCTACCCGGAGTTGGATGGGCGCTTGAGGGCATCACAGCAGACATAAGGGGGTGAGTACACTCTCATTCTGCTGACTTTGCGTGCAGTGGAGGTGTCTGGGTGGGGGAGGTGGGCTGTGGGTTTCCCTAGGCCAGGGCAAGTTCCGTAGGCAAGGCCCCTCCGTAAGGCAGGCCATGTCGCACCCCACCCCACCTCTGTAGAGTGACAACTACACCTAGTCATGCCCCTTTGTCATCTATGTGTGCAGATGTCATCCATAGCCTTGTAGGCCATTTCCCAGGTATTGAACAGTGGAGCCCAAGAGCGCGGCATAGTGCAGGGGGCTTCTGTGTCTGTCGTGTCCGCCAACAGTAACGGTAATGCATGCACTCAACATGTCTTTCTTCTGTCGTCCCCCCCCCTTTTTGTGGTCTCCCTGTTTTTGTGTGCATTAGCATCATCAGGCTGAGGAGCAGTGGCACCGGAGCACCAGGGGGCTGCATCCCACATGGCCATGGAGGGCCACACTACGGACTCGGACTTCACCAGTGGGACGTAGGGCGAGGGGAGCTCCACTGCGGGGACAGGAGCTGAGACCACTGACACAGACTCGTCCTCTGATGGGAGCTCCCTTGTGGTGGCGGCAACATCTGTGCCACCCCATCTACAGATACAGCCGCCACCCTCCCTTCCAGCACCGCCCTCCCAGCAGCCCCTCAGCCTTCGCCCGGTGCCCGCTCAACCGGGAGGGTGGGCATCACCTTCGCCCCAGGCACCTCAGGCCCTGCCCCAGTCACCCCTGCTGCCCTCAGTGAGGAGGCCATTGACCTCCTCAGGTCCCTCACTGTTGGGCAGTCTACCATTTTGAATGCCATCCAGGGTGTAGAAAGGCAGTTGCAACAAACAAATGCATTCCTGGAGGGCATTCATTCTGTTCAGGCGGCCCAACAGCGAGCTTTTCAGACTCTGGCCTCAGCACTGATGGCAGCCATTGTCCCTGTGTCTAGCCTCCCCCTCCAACTTCCTCCACCCCGACCCAATCCCCTGTACCTCAGCCTATCCCAAGAACACCTACAGACCAGCATGCACACACCTCAACACACAAGGGAAGCTCAGGCAAACATAAACACCACACATCCCACAGGCACTCACGCAAGCATCACACACATGCAGACACACCAACATCCACTGCCTCCACTGTGTCCCCCTCCTCCTCGTCTCCCTCCTCCCTCCCAGTCTCGTCTACACTCACACCTGCATGCACTACCTCTACAGCCACTACGTCCCTCTCCAGCACACCCACCACCACACCCCGCTCACGTGCAGTCACCACCCCCACTACCATCCACACGTCCCCTGTGTCCTCTCCCAGTGTGTCTGTGACGCCCCCTACCAAGATACACAAACGCAGGCACACACCCACCCAACAGCCATCCACCTCACAACAGCCTCCAGCGCATGCACCTTCACCCAAAGTCACCAAACTTACACCTCCTTCAACCACCACCTCTTCCTCCACTCCCAAACCCCCTCCAGCTACCCGTCCCAGTGTGTCCCAAAAACTTTTCCTGTCCATTCTTGACCTCTTTCCCACACCTCCCCCACCCCGTCCGTCTTATTGGTCCTGAACTAGCACCTCAGCCACAACATCTCCAGGACCAGTGGTGCCTGTAGTCACCGGAATCTAGAGTGCACCGGCCACCAGGGCAGCCAGTGTGGCACGGAGCCACAGCACAGACAGTCCCCCACCTGTGAAGCATCAGAAGTTGGCCAGTGCCCGGCGGGAGAGGGGGAAGACTCCAGCCACCAAAGCCGCTCCCAGGGGTCCCGGTGGGAGTGTGGAGTCAGCTGTGACACCTTCCAAGGTGGGGAAGGGCCACAAGAAACCCGGCAAGTCTGGGAAGAGCAGCACGGCGGAGAAGACCGCCATCATCCCCACTGCCCAGGAGGCCACCTCCAGCACAAGCCCAGCTGCCCAGGACAGGACCGCCAGCACAAGCCCAGATGCCCAGGACAGGACCACCAGCACAAGATCAGCTGCCCAGGACAGGACCGCCAGCACAAGCCCAGCTGCCCAGGAGGGGCCCGCCAGCACCAGCCCAGCTGCCCAGGAGGGGCCAGCCAGCACCAGCCCAGCTGCCCAGGAGGGGACTGCCAGCCCAGCTGCCCAGGAGGGGCCCGCCAGCACCAGCCCAGCTGCCCAGGAGGGGCCCGCCAGCACCGACCCAGCTGCCCAGGAGGGGCCAGCCAGCACCAGCCCAGCTGCCCAGGAGGGGACCGCCAGCACCAGCCCACCTGCCCAGGAGGGGCCTGCCAGCAACAGACCACCTGCCCAGGAGGGGCCCGCCAGCAACAGACCACCTGCCCAGGAGGGGCCCGCCAGCACCAGCACACCTGCCCAGTAGGGGCCCGCCAGCACAAGCCCCGCTGGGCCATGAAGGCCCGCCAGCAAAAGCCCCGCTGGGCCATGAAGGACCGCCAGCAACTTAACAGGGCACCACCGTGTCAAGCACCGCTGAACAGGGCACCGCCGTCTCAAGCGCCGCTGAACAGTGCCCCGCCGTTTCAAGCACCGCTGAACAGGGCACCGCCGTCTCAAGCGCCGCTGAACGGGGCACCGCCATCTCAAGCACCGTTGAACAGGGCACCGGCGTCTCAAGCGCCGCTGAACAGGGCACCGCCATCTCAAGCACTGCTGAACAGGGCACCGCTGTCTCAAGCGCCGCTGAACAGGGCACCGCCATCTCAAGCACCGCTGAACAGGGTACCGCTTTCTCAAGCACCGCTGGCCCATGAGCGGCAAGGGCACTGACGCAACTGAGTCCGTCACGGGGTGAATGATGCACTCTGGGCACCATGCCCCCTCCTGAACCAGTGGAGACTGTCATCCACTACCTCAGTCCTTGGCAGGATGAAGCACTCTGGGCACCATGCCGACTCCAGAACCAGTGGAGACTGTCATCCACTACCTCTGTCCTTAGCAGGATGAAGCACTCTGGGCACCATGCCCCCTCCAGAACCAGTGGAGACTGTCATCCACTACCTCTGTCCTTAGCAGGATGAAGCACTCTGGGCACCAATCCCCCTGCAGAACCAGTGGAGATTCACTTCCACTACCTCAGTCCTTAGCAGGATGAAGCACTCTGGGCACCATGCCCCCTCCAGAACCAGTGGAGACTGTTATCCACTTGAGAGACTGTGGCTTTGCACTCCCCAGGATATGGCAGTGGGCAACCCACCCACTGTAGAGACTTGAGAGACTGTGGCTTTGCACTCCCCAGGATATGGCAGTGGGCAACCCACCCACTGTAGAGACTTGAGAGACTGTGGCTTTGCACTCCCCAGGATATGGCAGTGGGCAACCCACCCACTGTAGAGACTTGAGAGACATTTGGTTTTGCACTCCCCAAGATTGAACAGTGGGCAAACCACCCACTGTAGAGACTTGAGAGACTGTGGCTTTGCACTCCCAAGGATGGTACAGTGGGCAACCCACCCACTGTAGAGACTTGAGAGACTGTAGCTTTGCACTCGCCAGGATATGGCAGTGGGCAACCCACCCACTGTAGAGACTTGAGAGACTGTGGCTTTGCACTCCCCAGGATTGAACAGTGGGCATGTGGCCCCCTCGTGGATTTGGCATTGTGCACTCAAGCGTCTGAGGTGCCCCCCTTTCCCTCCCCCTGAGGTGCCTGTTTAGTTGCTCTCTGATGTCCCTGCAGTGTTCTCTCCGTCATGGTCGGGGATCTTGTGTGGGCCTCGCCCATACCGTGTGGTCCCAGTGTTCCACTGACTTTCTTAGAGCACTACCTGGACTACTATGCTTGGTATATCTTTTGTACATGGTGTATATATATATATATTTCTGCCTACTTGCTTTCAATAGATTACAATGGTTACACTCATTTTCTATTGTCTTTGCATTCTTCCAGGGGGTTTAGGGGGTGTAACTGTGATGCATTGATTTGCATTAGTGTGTGTGTTGTAGTGAGTGAGGGTGGGTGTGTTGCATGTGTATGTCCCTGTTTTTTCGCTCCCCCCATCCCCTGTGTCGTAGGTGCAGTACTCACTGTGGTCTTCGCCGCCGGCGTTCGTGCTCCTGGTAGAGGAGCAGGGAGACTATTGCAGGGAGAATTTGGAGTTCCGGATCCATGGCGTCGGAAAAGGTGGCGGATTGGCCTGTCATAATAGTGTGGGCGGTACATTGTATCCCGCCTGTCTGTTGGCGGTGACCGCCGCGCTGTTTGTTTGTACCGCCGTGGCGGTCGGAGTGTTAAAGTGGCTGTCTTTGTTGGCGGTTTCCGCCACGGTCGCAATTGCAATTTTTTTACTGCCGACCTGTTGGCGGTCTTACCGCCGCTTTAACACCGACCTCCAGGGTTGTAATGACCACCTTAGTCTTTTTCTCCCCACCAGCACACACAAGCTGTGAGGCAGTGTGCATGTGCTGAGTGAGGGGTCCCCAGGGTGGGATAATACATGCTGCAGCCCTTAGAGACCTTCCCTGGCCACAGGGCCCTTGGTACCATAGGTACAGTTTACAAGGGACTTATCTGTGTGCCAGGGCTGTGCCAATTGTGGAGATGAACAGTTTAGGGAAAGAACGCTGGTGCTGGGGCCTGTTTAGCAGGGTCCCAGCACACTTTCAATCATAACTAGCATCAACAAAAGGCAATAAGTTAGGGGTAACCATGCCACAAGAGGCATTTTCCTACAGAGAGCATTCTTTAATTATACTTAAGCTGCCTGAACAGCTACAGCAGGCTATCTGGCAGACCTACAATCCAAATTGTCTGTTCTGAGGCATTCCATATGTTTATTAAACCCTGGAACCATTAAGACATGCTTCAAAGCTTCCAAGTATTCAATCTGCCTCCACAGAAACCCATAGCGAAGACTTAGCAAAGCCGACTATATTAAACTACATTAAGCTTTTTACTTTTAATGTAAAGAAAATCGGGCTGTACAGAGCAAACCCATGTCTTACCAGTAAAAGTTCAAAATAAATAAAAGAGGAAGGTCCCTATTCACAATGGTAAATCAGTCTTTTTAACATAAAATCACATATATTGATACTTTTCGATAGTTTAAATAATTTAATGTATTTTAAGATTTGGTGCTATGAGGTTTAAGTCCCTAACTCTCTTTTTTTTTATGGAAGGTGTTGCAGTACCAGTAGTTGGCCATGTGTGGTGCTGGATTTACAACATTTATGGGTCCTTTTTGGCTGCAGCAATTATAGAGGAGCAGTTTATGAATAGCAATGAGGTTACTGTTTGCGGGTGGGTGTATGTCTCTCCCTTGATCCATTCCTAACTATCCCTAAATGCCTTCCTTACTTCTCCCCAACTCTTGTCCTTTAATCATAAGTATTCACAATTTTCACACCACTCCCCTCTATCCCTCCTACATTTACTACTAAAACATGTACTTATGTGTTCAGAGATCTCCCAAGGTGGGACGGAAAAGATAGAAGAAGCAGAGGAGTAGACCACTGCACATAGATATAGTATTTTGTACTATGTTAGGAGTACTTTTGTTGCACTACTACAAAATGCAGTTTGTGGCTAGGCCCTTAGGTTCTTGAGATGTCTAAAATATTTATTTCTGGATGGCAGAGAGGGGCTACTGAAAGAAAAACAGGTATTGGCTAACGTTGGAATAAAAGTAAATATGTTTAGGTGGCATGAGCAATGTTCTGTTATGCGGGGGTCAAGTAGTTAGGACAGTAGCAAGGAAGACAAATGAGGAGGAAATGAAACACAATGGGGCACAACCTGCAAAGAAGCTACCTTGTAACTTAACAGAAAATTAGCCCTAGTCTCACAAATTAGACTGACAATTGGATAGCAGCTTTCATGTCTCTGCTTTTAAAGTGGACAGCACCCCCACCACCACAACCGCAAAGGGGGACATCAATGACACTCAAGCAGGAAGAAAGCAAAAAAGTCAACTTTTAAAATCTAAAGAAATTGCACTTTTTTAATTTTTACAATTTTATATAGTGCGGACATGGTCTGAAGGCATCAGAGTGCTTTACAACACACAGGATATAGGGTTACAGTGTGTTACATTAAAAGTAGTTAAATTCAGATGTTTACATTGATGAATATAAATAGGAGCTACCACAAGAGACAGTCACAACAATGGGGCAGAGGAAATGAAAAGTTAAACGAAGGCAGATCAGGGTCCAGTGGAGAAGGTAAATAAGTCTGGATGAGGGTGAATTGACCAAGATGTTTGTCAAATAGGAGGACCTTAAAGTCCGTTTTGGAGGTTACTGGGCAGGTGGGTAGACGGAGTGAGGGAGCCAATGAGTTCCAGATTCTAGTGGCACTATCAGAGAAGGACTGGTTCATGTTGCATTCTCGTCTGAAGGTGGAGAGTTTCAGGAGTAGGGTTGGGCATTTCTGGAACCCCTATTTGCTCCAGAGATTTTCAGGTTCTCATTTATATAGGAGGGTGAGCAGGAGTTCAGCATTTTGTGAGTAATGTAAGTGATTTTAAATTGGGCCCATGCTTCAATGAGAAGCCATTGGAGGGTTAGCAAGGCAGGGGATATGTGGTCAAATTTCTTGAGACCTGAGACGCAGCATGTTGCAGCATGTAGTGTTGCTTTCGGCACGCCTAGCTGGATTTGGGGAATGCCTGAGAGAAGGGCAATTCCATAGTCTCGTCTCGAGAGAATTAGAGACTAAACCAGTGTTTTGAGGTCTTTTTCCAGAATCAGTTGTCTGATGCCCCAAAGCTGCCTAAGTTGTTGTCATGCACTGTTGGCAATGGTTGCTATGTGGCTGTGAATATTATCAAGGGTTATGCTGAGTGATCGGGGACTGGTGACAACGGCGGGGCAGCCTTCGAAGGCAGGAAAGGTGTCCATCCATTCTTCTACTGATGTTTTTGCTTTCGGGGTGAGATCAAAAGAAATTCTGTTTTAGTTGGATTGAGTTCTATATAGTGGTTGGACATCCAGTTTTGAATCTTTAAGAGTGTATTTGAAAGCATAGCAACATCCTCCGGGGGTGAGATGTTCAAATATATAATGGTATAATCGGCGTAAAAGTAGAAGAGAATTCCAGAATTTCTGAGAATCAAACATAGTGGTTCTAGGTAGTGGTTGAAGAGGGTTGGGGTGAGCAGCGAATCTTGAAGGACACCTTGGTAAATGCTGACTGGTCTAAAGAATGAGTTGCCTATATTCGCAATTTGAGAACGGTTGAATGGGCTAGAGGAGAACCAGTTGAGGACAGTGCCTCCGCATCCCATGCGTAGTTCAAGAATACGAAGGAGGTCTTGATAGATGACAGTGTTGAATGCGGCTGATAGATCCAAGAGGACCAGGAGGCAGGAGTTGCCCAAGTCAAGGATCTAAGGGAGTCATTGACTATTTAGAGGATTTCAGTTTCTGTACTGTGACCCTGGCAGAAACCTGTTTGGCGAGTGTCTAGGAGGTTGTTTGTTTGGAAGCGTAAGGTTTCTTCAGATGCTATGCAACTTTCGATGACTTAGCCTAAAAATGAACGGTGGAGACTGGGCAGTAGTTGTTCAGGTTATCTGGATCGAAAGGCAGTTTTTTTAAGAACAGCATGATTTGACTCATTTTTAGTCATTCAGGGAAGATGCACTGTTTGAGAGAGGAATTGACTATGGTGGTCCATACGGGGAGTAGGTGTGTGGAAAGAAAATTGCTGATAGAGCCTGAACTAGTGTCCTGATGATGGTTTGAGGGTTTTACATTGGCGGTAGTTCATTGTAGGTCCTGCTCAGAGATTGGAGAGAAAGACGACCATGAACGTACTGCCTTGCATGATAGAGGCTCAACCGTTTCAAGGTAGTCATTGAGGGGAAGCAAATTATTGATGTTTCTAAGTTTTTTATCAAAAAAATCCATTAAGTTGATGCAAAGGGTCGCAGATGATTTCAGAGCCAAAGTGATAGAGGGGTTAGTAGACTGTGTTATAACCTCAAACAAGTGCTTTAGTCTATTCTTTGCAGAGGGCTCTGATATGTAAGGATTTGGCTCTGAGGATTAGGTCTTTGTATTATTTTGTCGCTTTGCTAAGCTTAGTCATACTCAGGCAAGAAGGTGCTTTTCTCCATTCTTTCTTATATTTTCTGATACATTTTCATTCAAAATAAAATTCTTTAGAGAACTGGCGGACTTCGCATTATACCAAAACATTTTCAAACAAATATTATTAATAAATGGATACATAGTTACAAAATAGGTACAATGCTCTCAACATGACCTTCAAAGACAGTGAACTCTGTTCCAAATGACTAATGAAACCCAATTACTGCTTGTTTACTTCTTGAAAGCACACAGTCTTAATGAGAATGCTTATAGCTCACAGTTCACTGACTGCTGCTTGTCGCCCACCTTTGCAGACCGAACCTGGCTGTAATTTGAGCGAGCAAGCCACGAGGCTTCACAGCCCTTCACTTCCGTGTAGCGAACACCTGCCGCGCGCCTTGCAAAGGCCTGCGGGGTACAGGCTTTGTACAGTAATTGCACGGAGAGACCGATTCATACCCCGAGGAGTTACTTGTATTCCAGCAGGGATACTTCAGGAAACTCCTGAGGTATTGACGGCACGGGAAGAGAAAGGGAAAGCAAGAGGGCATGGCATCAGTCATTTTGGCATTGCTGTTCGCAGGTGGTTTTTTATTCTGCCTGGAAACAATTATCCGTAAAGGGCGTTAAAGTCACCCCAGAGTCATTAACGGACAACGAAATGAACAGCAGGCTAGAATTTTTAGCCGTAATGTAAAGTGCTAATGAACTTGGAAGATAATCATTTTAAAAAAGCAACGCTTTCTCAAATCCTAGGGGTTTTACTAAGACACATCAGTGGAATTTTTTGGTGCTTTCAGTTACATGAAGCAATATTACCGAGTGCTCATTTTGAGCATTTATGTTTATGCTTAAATAAAGCTATGTCTGAAAAATAAGTCAAATATGAATGCTCAGATGTTAAGAGCACTGATTGCCATCAGAAGCCTACATCTGAGATGACCATTTGTTTTTTTTTAATGTTTTTTTACTGTATTTGTATGTATTTCTACTGTCTCCCCCGCCGTGCGGCTACGAAACCATTTGAGTTGAAAATGTATATATTTGTTCAGCGCTGCCTCTTTATAATTAAAATCTAAAACGCAAATGTTCCCATAGCTAATTCACTTGAAAGATGCCTTTAGATATAGATTTAAACATAACTGGAAATTATTATTTTTATGGTTAGATGGAACCAAAATATAAAGTATGTTTGTGTGAGTCTGCAATATGAACGTACTTAGAAATCGATATGGGTTTTCCCCTAGAAAGAATTACTCACATGTTTGCAGGAAACCACTGTGAATACATTTAGGGGGTCATTACAACCCTGGCGGTCTTTGACCGCCAGGGCTGTTTTGTCGGAAGCACCGCCAACAGGCTTGCGGTGCTTCCTTGGGAATTAAGACGCCGCGGTCGCACCGCCGGGACCGGCGGTTTCCCGCCACTTTTGTCCCGGTGGTTTAAATCCCCCAGGGCAGCGCTGCTTGCAGTGCAGCCCAGGGGATTACGAGTCCTCCTCCCGCCAGCCTTTTCATGGTGGTTTGAACCGCCATGAAAAGGCTGGCGGAAAGGGGAGTCGCGGGCCCCCTGCCATGGCCCCATGTAGCTTTTCACTGTCTGCAAAAAGCGCGACGGGTGCAACTGCACCCGTCGCACAGCCGCTACACCGCCGGCTCCATTTGGAGCCGGCTCCCGTGTTGCAGCTGAGATCCCTGCTGGGCCGGCGGAGATCTCCAAATGGGCCCTGCGGGAGCGTGGTCGCATTGGCGGCCGCCCGGCAGTTTCAACTTGCCCGCCAAGGTTGAAATGAGGGCCTTAGTTATCATTTCACCGTTTAACAGTTGTTCATGTTGGACTCATCTGTGAAGATAGAGTGTTTCTTCTTAGGAGCATATGATCACTTGTGAGGAACTCGCTGGCCAGACAGAGGTGGAAGTGAGGGCAACAAACTTTATGCGCATCACCACCAATCCTTCAAATTCGAGGTGCCCCATATAGGCCAAATCACAAACAACGCCCTTTTTTAACGATGCACTCTAGAGGGTGCCTAGAAAACCGATGCAAATCTGAGTGGTTCATGACATCGACATTCATGTGAAGTGCTATATAAATGATGCAGTCAGTCCATGAACAACAGCACTTCAGACTTCGCAAGTGGTATGGAAGCACTACACATATACCAATATAGTACACCTGCCCTTTCAAAGCACAATATCTAAGTAATTCACAAATGTGATAGAATCTATGAAAGTTCCTATTGCTTATGTCCTCCTTTTATTGATCATAATTAATGTTGGAGGTTTACTCATTGCTGTGCCTTTAGCCTTGCCCAATTATGTTTTTGGGAACATTTGCCCACTTATGAGAGGAAACATTGACCAGAGAGTCTTGAGGCTGGCAAGGTCAATCAAAGACATACAGAGGAAGAATCTGCTGATCTGTGTCATATATATATATATATAAATATATATTTATATATTACCTACTGGCAGTCGCCAGGAGGTAGTTATAGCTATGATCATGTTTCCATGGAAAAAGCATTTTTTGACTTGCCTATATCTTTGGCACCCTTTGACGAATCTTCACAAAAAAAGAGTTCTATTGAATCTTGTTCATGGAAAGTTTATTGGGTAATCTGTCAAGTGGGTGCCGAGAAAAAGGAGGTTAAAAAAAGATGTATTTCCTATTACATTTCACATAGGGATTATAGACACGACTACAGCCCGAATCGCTGCATGGAATTACACCAAATTTGGCAGAAACATAGCTCTTGGTCCACAAAGAGTGGTTCTTGTTATTTGGTGTAAATCCATTCAGTACTTTTTGAAATATTAAAAGAAAACTAAATATAGATATATAGAGGCATGAAGGGTTCGCAAATAATAACAAGCTTGTGCAGGGAAATGCAAAGCGCTGATTGGCTGCCGACACTTCAACAAGGAAGTGTTGGCAGCCATCTTTGGACTTTGCTTCAGTGGAGTTCCTCAAAAAAAAGCTAAAACTTTTTTTTGGTAGAGTAGGGCTCCCCTGACCTCTTAACCCTGGTGCTCGGGGCACAGAGAGACACCTCCCACACCCCCAGACAAAAAATCATTGAATTTTTTTGTTACAGTGAATTTGCGGCAATATTTTGACCCTACTCTACCATTTTATTTTGAGCTTTAAAAAAAAAAAAAGCGCAGTCTCTCACGCTTGTTTTTAAGAAGCCCCCGGGTAGACCAGGTCCCAGGGGCATTTTGAAATAAAGGAGGGGGTGTACCGGCCCCCCTCTTATGGCAGGTTGACGCCCCAGGGACTACCACCTCCCCAGGGCTTGGGAAAATATAATGCTGGGGGGCCGCACGGGCAACTGCCGAAGGACATGCTCAGCAGTGGTTGAATTAATGTATAGTGATGAAAATGACTTTATGTTAAGAAAAAAACATATAAGGGGCTTGGCTTGCCAAGATGGCAGATAGGTTGTAATTTCCTTCGACTCCGCTGTTGGCCACAGCAAAGTTGGGAATAATAAGACACTTACAAGCGTGGTGACACCCATTTTGGGGGGCCACTTCAAGGAGAGGACAAGAGCACCCCGCTAAGAGGTTGAGGGGGAAACCTAGCGGTGGAGGAGACCTGATCCGGAGTCCTGCAGCTGAGGCCACGCTGTATGAAGGAGGCAACGGCGGCGAGTGACTAAAGCAGATGGAGGCCGCAGGACATGACAGACCTGGGGGGCACCGAGCCTGCGGAGGAGAAGTCCCTCAGCTGCGGATGCCTCACTGATGAGTGGGATCACCTCCAAAAGCTGGGAGGCTGCTCATGCGGAGAGTAGCAGAGGCACCAGAGGTAGATGCTAGTGCTGGAGCATGACGCTGACAGCAGTGGAGCACAGAGGGATTCCCTGCAGGCGGGAGCAGCGCACACAAGGGTTATTAGACCAGACTACCCCTCTAGAGAGCCATCAACAATGGGGGAGTTGAAAATGCAGCTAGATCCCAGGCCCTGTGAGGCTTGACAGTGCTGTCTGACCTTAAGATGGCAGCCGTATGCATGGACAGGCGGCCAGAAGCCTATAGGTGTACAGCAGAAAGACTGCCATGGAAAGAATTGACTCAGCCTGAACAGTGGAGGTGCGACCGCAGCTCCAGAGATGTGGGAGGCTGTGAAGACAGGGGTGCGCGGTGGGGCACTCAATGTGAAGATCAAACAACGTGGGCCAACAAAAGACCTATCCTAAGGAGGACTCTGAGGCCTAGGCTGTCAGGAGAAAAAGAAGAGACAGCCAAATGTGTCTTGGATATCAGCAAACAGAGAAACAGTGGAAGAATCACATCTGGGCAGATAAGCAAATCCCTTAATGCCATACTGACTCTGGATCCCTTGAAACAGCGGCTACTGTGGTCATTGCATGGCTTCCTCGCTCTCACAGGTGTGCATTGTTATACCTGGGGGAAAAGGTAGCCTCACAATGGTTTTCAGGGGCTTAAGTCGGGACTGGTAGCGAGATGACAGGGCTAATACATATACTTCTAGAGAATTCCACTTTGCCACATGCCACTCAAAAAATAGAAGTCCAACAGGGTCTCCAGTCATTCTGCTCCTGTCTAGGTGAGATCGCCCTCACCTGAGACTAACAATATAACCCTAATATGGGAAGAGCTACTCGCATCAGTAAGGGACTTTAAAAAAGAACTACAAGAGGAGCTGAAAGTGGACATGATCTCCTCGTGGACACACTTCGAGCGGACCTTAATGATAAACTTTCTTCACTGCAGCACGACTTAGACTCAACGGGCTCAAGGCTACTGGAAATAGAGGCAAAATACAGGGAGCTAGATGGCTGTGCGAACCAACTAGTCACAATGGCACAATCCCTTTGACAACAACTCCAAGCTACCATCCTTAAACAAGAAGACATGGAAAGCAGAACATGGTGCAACAATATTGGAATCCATGATTTGCCTGAAGTGGCAGAGGGGCTGGACCTTGAAGCCTTCATGGTGAGCCTGTTTCAGGAGTTAATGGGTGAGACACAACTAAAGGTAAAAGTAGACAGAGTCCACAGGGTTGGCACTAGAGCTTAAACCAACCAGCGACAACTGTGAGATGTGCTAATAAAACTACATTTCTTCAAGGTCATGATGCCATTCTACAGGCATCATGGAAAGCAGATAAAGTCACTTTCCCAGGATAGACAAGAGTTCTGTTCCAGGATAGATTCCCTGTCATGCTGGCCTAGGTACAGCATTTTAAGCCAGTAATAGACAAAATGGGAAAAGATCACGTCAAGTCCTGATGGCTCTTTCCCTTTGGCTTAGCCTTGGAACTATAAAATAGATCTTATCACATCACTGAGCTGTCGGAAGCAATGTCTTTGCTAGGCATCCCCATCTCAGAGGAGCATGGCATGGAGGGGTTCCAGAGATGCAGCAGGAGAAAGTGTCAAGACCCTCGACGTCAGGGACCTGGCTGCCCAAGAGATGCCCTCAAGCCCACAAGAAACACTGTTGGACAGGGAAGTTCCCCTATTACTGGATCTTCATGCCTTCTGGTCAGCACAAAGCAGAATGTATGACACTGATGCCTGACCTAGTGAGAGAAAACAATGCTCTCGCCTCTGGCAACAGACTCCTTAATGTGCAGGGAGCCAGCTCGAGCTCGCCCAGTTGTTGGGTCACATGTCCAGCTGTCCTTTCTTCATAGCACTGGCTTCTGTTGGTTGGGTAAGCCGACTCTCCCCTGTCCTTCCCAGTGACCCCAACTTCATGAGAGACAGAAAGTGATATAAGCAGTTTTAGGCTTCAGCTAACTCTGCTGTTAGTACTAGCATCAAGTTTACAAATACAAAATTCTGGCCAGGTTGTCCTTGTTTATTTATATATCCTGTTTTCCAGGGTTTTGGGGGACTCAAGATGGATAGAGGGGAGTACAATACAGATGAAGAGGGGGGGGCGGAGAAGCAAGTGGGTGGAGGTGGAGGTGGAGAGAGTGGGGTCCCCAAGGCAGTGGTAGTGGGGCCATGAGATATCTCCCATTGACACACTGCGTACAATAATATACTTTTGCATTTGCCATGAAAATGACAACACGCACATGGAATGTTGAATGTCCCAGATGGCCTAACAGCACAATTTTATAAAGCCTTCAGTTCTGAATTGACACTACGCCTTACCACTCTAATAAGTTATATTAGTACCTCAGGAGCAACCACAGTCTCAATGGGAGAGGCTCTTCTCTCAGTCATTCCGAAGTCAGGTAAAGATCCTCACAAATGCAGCTCCTACTGGCCCATGGCCCTCCTAAATCTTGATGCAAAACTTTAACCCAGAATTTTCACCTTTTGACTACAAAAAATGGTACCAGATTTGGGCCAACCAATTCAACCTGGGTTTGTTAAAGGATGCAAGACACATTATAACATCCAGAGAGTGATCTATCTGATTGAGAAGGCTCATAAGAAAAAGACCCCAGCAATCTTGCTGAGACTTGATGCTGAAAAGTATTTTGATTGGGTGGATTGGGCCTTCATGTCTCATGCTCTCATATGTGATGGGTTTTGTGACCAATTAATTAGGAGGATTAGGGCTAACTACACTCACCTCAGTCCAGAGTCCTAGTGAATGGGATAAGCTCTGTGCCATTCCAGTTGACAAGGGTGATGAGACAGGGGTGCCCCTTATCCCTCCTGTTATTTGCACTGAGTGTGGAACCTTTGGCAACATATATCCATTTTTCAGCCACCATTCACAGGATACCTTTTGGGACAACAGAACATAAGATTTCTCTCTTTGCTGATGATGTTCTTTTGACACTTACTGACCCTGACTCCTCGCTCGCCTCCCTCCAAGATGAACTACGACTCTTTGAAGGAGTAGTGGGCTTCATAATTAACCTCACTAAGTCATATACATTGAATCTAACTATGCCCTTACCAGAGGTGGAAATACTTGCAGCTTCCATTCATTTAAGTGGGTAAAGAAGGAGATAACCTATCTAGGCATTAAAATCACGCCAAGAATAGACAATCTCTTTCGGGTGAACGTCCCTTCATTGCTAGCGAGCATAAAAGAGAATCTGAAAAGATGGGCCTGTCTTACATCTCATGGTTGGGGAGGATAATAAAAATAACGCTATTCCCCAGGGTTCTATATATGTTTCAGAGTCTCCCAGTGACACTGACTGTGCATTCTTCTTGACAATCATCATATGCTTTATCTGGCAGAAAAGCCAAGCTAGATTACCCTATAATGTACTACGAATGGTGGGAAAATTAGGGGGCCTTGGGCTCCCGTATTTTCTGTTATACTACAAGGCAGCCCAACTGAGAGTTATTACCGAATGGTCACTTAAATCATTGGATAAGCACTGGTTACACATGGACCAGGCCATAGTAAGGAGGGTAATATGGGCTTTACTCTGGAAGCCAAAATCTGATCGCCAGACAATGCTTACCTTAGCACACTGACAAAAACAACTTGAAAATGTTGGGGTGGGGTGACAAAAATGGCAGGTTGGGTGACCTTTCCCTCTTCACACACACTGATACATTACAACCCAGCCTTTCTCTCCTGCCTCCCACCAGGTCCCTTTGATGCATGTAGAGAAGGAGACTGCCTTACGTTAGCTGACCTTTATCATATTTGGGACATATCAACATTTGACAATTGCAAAAGGGACCTCCATCTTCCCCACACAGAATTTTATCATTATACACAATAACGGAACTGGGCCTTTAAACCAGAGAACCAACTAGCAGCCACACGTGAATTAACACACAATTGAACTATTCGTCCATCAGGCAGGCACTACTACAGGGACTATAATCTTCCTCTATGCCTTACTACGCTCATCCCAGCACAACCCCAACACCTCACCTTCTTGGAGCAAATATTGGGCAAAGACATTTTTAAACACACAATGGGATAAACTATATCCGGATGTTCTAAAACGAAACCAATCCATGGCCTTGAGGGAAGCCTATTACAATATCATGCATGACTGGCATCTATACCCTACTAAATTGAACACAATATTTCCTGATACCTCTGACCTTCGCTTGAGAGGTTGTGGACCCCAGGACGATTTTTATCACATATGGTGGGACCCCATAATTCTATAAATTAGGATACCCAATTCCCTATACGATCGGCTTTGCTCTTTTGGGGCTACGGGACGACACACTCCTACACCAAACATCCAGTGATAAGGCAATCCTTTTGCTCTGCTTGGGCACGGCTAAAGTGGCAATAGAGATGGCTTGTAAAAAGAAAGAAGCCCCTTCACTCACCCAGTGGCATGCTCGCTTTTGAAGAGTATTGACATTGGAGAGGATGGAAGACATATTAACAGGCGACTTTAAGAATTTTGAATATATATATATATATTTAGGGACTTCTAGTATCATATTTGTTGGTGGGGATCCCACTGTTTGCCAGTCCCACCCAAACCAGGGCCTTACATTTGTTCCAGATATACAGAGTTTGGGTTCCCCTTACTTGAATCTTCCCTCCCTTCATGACCAGAGTGACTTGGGGCACGCGCTGAGGAATGGCCCACCAGAGACTTAATATAGAGATGTTACACTGTCATAGTGACTCCTGGTTCTAGCAGATATCAGA
This sequence comes from Pleurodeles waltl, assembly GCF_031143425.1. Taxonomy (NCBI): domain Eukaryota; kingdom Metazoa; phylum Chordata; class Amphibia; order Caudata; family Salamandridae; genus Pleurodeles; species Pleurodeles waltl. The sequence goes on from NC_090438.1 coordinate 527,357,310, forward strand.
CACTGAACGGCACCCATCTCCCGAAACCCATATTAGGTTTGTTTGATTGAGTTCTTTTGTTCTCTTTTATTCCTATTCATTGAAAATGTTTGAAGGTTATAAAGAATGATATTTGTGGGATGGTGATCTCTGCCTCGCTATCAGCGGTGTAATGTTATTGACTACTATGTTCAGACAGGAGAAGCTACGACTTGTTCTTATTCTTTCTGTACTGACTTTCAACAAAATAAAAAAAAAATTGACAAAAAACATTGAAATTCACAGAAAAAAACAAAGGTTATAGGGATGCTATATTTCTGAAATAGAATTAAAAAAAAAACACACTGCAAATCACTTAACTATAACTCGTGCCCCAAAGAAGCAAGGTTACAATTTACTATGAAGGTCAAATTAATTTGAGTTTGAGGCTCACTGTTTTGAATTGGTGTGCTGGGATGCAAATGCTGGGGTGCATTTAGTGATGAAGGACCGTTGGATACAGTATATTATGCAGGCCATTATAACTCTCAGTCGAACTGTTGAAGGCGATGCTGAAATGTTCCGAACATGGGTGGGACTTCTCTGATTTAGGACTGCATAAGTGGTGAAAACATGTTATATATTTTGTAAATACTTTACACCTGCTGTGTGGTAGCAAAAGAAGGGAAGCAGATTGGTTGTAACAAGAGAAGATTCAGGGAGTCGAGTCCAGGGTCAAATGCAGATTAAAAAAATAAATCTTCTGATGATGTATTTCGCTGTAACTTTTGATTAATGATTGCAGAGTTAAAAATGATAAAATTTTTAAGTGGTACAACTTGATTGAGATGCCTATATGCTACGCTAGAGTGGCTGAGAAATGGGCCTCTTTTGGGCCAACATGAATCATTGAAAGTATAAGAAAAGGTCCGTAATGGTGGGGGTTGGTTTAGCTACAGAATATAGTGCAAACAAAGTCAACTTGGAAGATTGAACAGTTTGGTCGGGGGAGTATGAGTGATGGTGGTACGGATAAAGCGTGAAAAGGAATAAAAGGGATCTATGTTACATTGTGACAATGGTAAATCTGCCATTAGGGTGGTTGTCTTTCATGGATGAATATTGAGGGAATTAGGAATTGGACTGGATAATAAATGAGGATTATTACCTGTTAAATATGTGGAAACACTGAAGGAACTATGAGTAGGCTTTTGAGCTTGGCTGTGACAAAGGAGATGGTCTCCTACCCGGACGGATGATTCTGACTAAATTGGACACTAGGGCCCATATTTATACTTTTTGACGCTAAACTGCGCTAACGCAGTTTAGCGTCAAAAAATTTAGCGCCGTCTAACGCCATTCTGAAGCGCCATGCGGGCGCCGTATTTATGGAATGGCGTTAGCCGGCGCTAGCAGACCGGCGCTGCCTGGTGTGCGTGGAAAAAAAACACGTAGACCAGGCAGCGCCGGCGTAGGGGGAAAATGGCGTTAGGGCGTCTTAAAATGGGGCAAGTCAGGTTGAGGCAAAAAAATCGCCTCAACCCGATTTGCGCCATTATTTTCGACGCCCAGACGCCATTTAAATGACTCCTGTCTTAGTAAAGACAGGAGTCATGCCCCCTTGCCCAATGGCCATGCCCAGGGGACTTATGTCCCCTGGGCATGGTCATTGGGCATAGTGGCATGTAGGGGGGCACAAATAAGGCCCCCCTATGCCACCCAAAAAAAATTAAAAAATATAAAAAATTATACTTACCTGAACTTACCTGAATGTCCCTGGGGTGGGTCCCTCCATCCTTGGGTGTCCTCCTGGGGTGGGCAGGGGTGGCAGGGGGGGTCCCTGGGGGCAGGGGAGGGCACCTGTGGGCTCATTATGAGCCCACAGGCCCCTTAACGCCTACCCTGACCCAGGCGTTAAAAAGTGGCGCAAATGCGGGGTTTTTTGACCCGCCACCTCCCGGGCGTGACTTTTGCCCGGGAGTATAAATACGACGCATTTGCGTCGCCGTCATTTTTTTAGACGGGAACGCCTTCCTTGCATCTCATTAACGCAAGGAAGGCGTTCACGCAAAAAAATGACGCTATTTGCCCATACTTTGGCGCTAGACGCGTCTAACGCCAAAGTATAAATATGGCGTTAGTTTTGCGCCGAATTTGCGTCGAAAAAAACGACGCTAATTCGGCGCAAACGGAGTATAAATACGGGCCTAGGTATTTCTAAATGAGGTCTAGGCGTGCATTCAATTCTAATTGCGCTCTTTATAAAATCCAGTATTGAATTTTCTTTTAGGATTATGTAACATGGGGATTTCATAAATGAGGGACAATTAATGATGAAGAACCATATAGACATATTTTAGCTAAGTTGAATAAGGTGATATGACTATATATATTTTTGGGAAGTGATTTCTAGAAATAGTTGGAATTATGAAAGTAACACAGCTTCTTATTAAATTACAGGAATTAACTTAAACGGTGATGATCAAGAACAGTCTAATTATGGGAATTCTTATGATGAATTATAAATTTTTCGTTTGTACAGAAGTAAGTGCTCCAGGCAATACAATTGTTTATATATACCTCTTAGATGATTTATGTGCAGGAGCATAACACAGTGTGAATTATTACCTACAGGTATTGATTGTATATGAAGACTGACATAATTCAAGATTTGAAGAATGTACTGTTGTATATCATAGACAATACGGTTTCCAGGGAAAATTGTTAAAGTTTTGAGGTAATTATATATAGTGTAGTAGATTAATATTCAGGGGTAGCTGAATGAAATGTACACTAAGTACAACCACGAATCACTGTTATGTAGATAAGTATTATATTGACAATGTGAGGGTTGTTTTTGTCCCCTGGTTAGAGGGGAAGTCTAGACTCTGTATAAATTTGAATTCCTGTATATAGTTTGAATTTGTTTTTGGGCTTGTCATAAGTATTGAAATATGATTTTGCATTTTTGTGAATACAGCACTGAAGAAGTGCAGTGTGCAAGGAACACAGGTTGACTGTATGCGCTGCTTAAAGAAAAGCAACTATTGGAAATCGGGTACAAACGTATAAAGGAAGAAACACAAGTGAAACCAGGCTCAAGTGATTTTGTGTGCATACCAGTATTGTTATCAAACACACACACATGCACACACCCACACACACACACACACATACACAGAGGGTGGATAGATAGATAGATAGATAGATAGATAGATAGATAGATAGATAGATAGATAGATAGATAGATAGATAGATAGATAGGAATATTAGTTTGGATGATGGTTTCCCTCCACCACTAATATTTCAATATTCTTGGTGGGTCCAGTAAAAATTTCAGTAATTTAAACCTGGAATCAACCCCTGGTAGTTATGCCACAGAGCCAACAGTTTTAATGTAAGAAAAAGTGTAAAGCATTTAGAAGTATCTAAACAGTCAAAAGCACAAGTCAATAAAAATCCCTCACCCATTTTTAAAAATAGAGAATATTTAAAAAAAATGATATCAAAGCAACAAAAATCCAGGAAGGGGAGCGGGGACATTAATTGAAAAACAAATCCATAAAAATAGCACCAAAAAGATTTAAGCACATAACGCAGTAATTTGATTGTGCTTGATCAGTGTCTAAGCTCAATTTAAGGTTGTTGCAACGGAGTGCAGTTGTTAGAAATGGGATTACTGGTTGTCTAGGGTATGCACCTCAGCCAGGCAGAACCTATCCACTCTAGTCAGGGCAAGGGAGTTACACGTCCAAGATAACCCCTGCTCACCCTCTTGGTAGCTTGGCACGAGCAGTCAGGCCTATCACAGAGGCAATGTGTAAAGCGTTTGCACAACACACACAACACACGTGACACAAAATGTACACCACAAAGTAAACACAACACTGAGCTATGTAAAAATAATCTGAATTGTACAAAACATAATTACACGTAAGTAATACCCTGCTACCTTAGCAGTTGTCAGAATGTTACACAAGTTACTAATACTCTGCAAGAATATGCAGTTGTCACATTAGAACACGCAAGTACTCAGGATTCTGCAACATAAGCAGTAGTTAGGAATTACAATAAGAATTATATGCACTTGTCATTAATTCATCATACATGCCCATAAAAGGAACAGGATTACCTCTGGCAAGTAACGAAAAACATATATCCATAATGGCCATAGCCAGAACACTGGGAAAACAAATGTACGCCAAAAGAGTACCGGTTTCTGAGAAAAAGGCACTCCTAGTGCCTGGAAGGAGGAGTATGGGGGCCCCCGGCGCTCCTATGCGTGAAAGCGGGGGCCACTTAGGTCTCCTGGGGAGAGGGGCGGTCTGCACCCACTCTATTGTGAAAAACGGGCCCCTCCAGGGACCTGCGATCTCTGGGGGGGGCAGGCAAGCCCAAACAACAACAAGGGCCCTAAAGACAACCATGTGGGGCCCCTGGCGAGGCTCCTGCCCCACCCGCGAGCGTCAGGGAGAATGGAGAAGGAGTTGCAGCCCAGCTCTCCTCTCGGGGGCTGCAATAATCCAGGGGACTCCCAAAGGGCACCCTTCTCCCCTTCCTTAGTGGGACCAGCAGCCTGCGACCGTGTCCACGGGGTTGGGCTGCCTGTCTGGAGGCACGACTCCGTTCTGCTTTGTTTGGCCAGGTCGCAGTGGTGATGTTGCAGAAACAGGTGCCGGTGAGTGCCGGGGGTGCTCCTGAGAGCGCGTTTCACCCCGGGGCACAGAAGGAGCGCGTTTGCTCCTGTGGACAACTCCAAGGTGCTTGGGGGTCCCGGGCCAGTGCGGCACTAGTACTTTGAAGGATGCAGCCTCTCGGGCTGCGGTGGTGATTCACTCAGCGCGTGGGCACTTTTATAAGCCTGGTCTGCGGCGGTGATTTTAATCAGCAGAGGAGCGCTTATCAAAGTGCAAGGGCGGTTTTGTAAGCATGGGCTGCGGTGCTGATTTCAGAAGGAAAAGGTGCCTTGAAGAGCACAGGGGCACAGAAGAGCGCTCTCTCAGTGCTAAGGATAAATCTGCAGGGATCGTTGCAGGGGTCAGGGGCCACAGCACCCTGCCCTTGGGAACAAGCAAAAACAAGGAGAAGCACAGGGCTAGTGGGCCCAGCTACAGGCCAGCACAAGGGGTGCAGATGGTGGCAGTTCCTTCTAGTGACCAGGCAGGTCACAGGTCAGCACAGCAGCAGCAGGCCAAGGTGGTTTCCTGGTGAGTCCATTCATCAGCGTCCTGTGTCCAGTTTCAAGTCCCAAAAATGTTCAAATTGTGGGGAAAATTCCCCTGTACTTATACTGGGTTTACAGTGTGTTTTACAATGGCCAGGAGAGAGGGTTCCAACCAGTTCCAACTGGTTCTGGGAGTGCCCTTTCTCTCCTCCAGCACAGGCTCCATACATGAGTGGGGGGTAAACGACCCTATTGTGTGAGGTCAGGGCACAGCCTTTACAAATTCAGGTGTGCCCACCTCTCCCTTCTCTCAGCCCAGGAAGGCTTTACAATATGTAGATGCACCTCTGTGACACCTCCACCCTCCCTGTGTTCAGGCTGTCTGAGAAGTATGCACAAAGCCCCAACTGTCAGTCTGCCCAGACGTGGATTGGAGGCAAGCTGCAAAACACCAAATTCATAAGCACAGATAAATGCGCACTTTCTAGAAGTGGCATTTCTGTGATAGTAATAAAAAATACACCTACATCAGTAAGCAGCATTTCTCACCACTATCACAACCATACCAAACATTCCTATGCCACCCCTCATAAATCAGACAATACCCCTTACACACAAGGCAGGGCATTTCCAATGCAATCCTATGAGGAGGCAGCACTCACAGCAGTGAGACACCAAGTTAGGCTGTTTGTCACTATCAGGACAGGCCACGCAACATGGCACATGTCCGGCCTTCTACATACATGGCACCCTGCCCAAAGGGCTAGCTAGGGCCTACCGTAGGGGTGACTTACGTGTAGTAAAAAGGGGAGTTCTGGGCCTGGCAAGTAAATTTAGATGCCAGGTCCCTGTGGCAGGAAACTGCACACACAGGATCTGTGCTAGCAGGCCTTAGATATGTTTGACAGGCTAATTCAGTGGGTGGCACAAGCAGCGCTGCAGGCCCACTAGTAGCATTTAATTTCCAGGCCCTGGGTAGAGGGATACCACTTTACAAGGGGCTTATAGGTAAATTAAATATGCTAATTAGGTATAATCCAATCATACCAATTTTGTAAGGGAGAGCACATGCACTTTAGCACTGGTTAGCAGTAAAAAAGTGCTCAGAGTCAAAACGTCCGCCAACAAAGGTCAGAAAAATAAGGAGGCAAAAAGCAAAAAGTCTGGGGAATGACCCTGTAAAAGGGCCAGGTCCAATAGCAGTCAGATACAGAATCGAGGTTTGGAATGGTCAGAAACTGTATCTTCTGACTAAGGGCCTGTTTTAGATATTGGTGGATGAGTTACAACGGTGATGGCTATCCCCTCTGCTGAAATCCAAATCCTATTATATCATATGGGTGGAGGTGACCCCTGACCTCTCTCTAATCAACAGGGAGAAAGATTTCCAGGGTAATCGTACCCATTTTTTTATCAGTTCCCTGTGAGGAGATCCTGTGCTCATCCTAAAGCTGTAGCAATGGAAATGAGTGAACCCTCCTCTTTAGTCACTTTAAACCAGTTCTTGGGCAATTGCCTGACTAGGAGGACAAAAGAGGGTCTTTCACAGGTGCCAGTTAAATTTTCACAAGGCAGGGTAGTCCTTTTGAAGCAAATTACGCTTCGGGACATAGCCCAGATGGTCATCCTTCCAGAGGAACATTACACCCCCCATTCCCATGGCGTTTGCCTCAGATGTGGGAGCAAGTTCACACCTAATCAAGAGGGGTACTCATCTGCCAGGTGACAATTGAAGTTCATGTAAAAGAGCATCTAGAGGCATTAGACAGGGAGAAGGTAACCTTCTAAAAGTACCTTTTCCAAAATATTTATTATAAATCTGACTTCGCCAATGAATTGGGATTGTAATAGATATTTTAAAAAATTAAAAATGTTGTTACATAGTTGTGGCCTAGCAGATAACAGTATTACTTTTTAAATTGAATACCACTGCTTTCCTATAGAGGAGCAAACCCTACAATAGTGAACATAGCTTCTGGGGCCTTTCCACTATAAGGGTGATTAACATTAGACATTTACATGTATTACTTGTAAATACCATTCATCCTACCTTACAGGCAGTAAAGTCCACTGAGGGGTGATTTACCTATATTTAAAAGGAGGCATATCCAAAAAGTGTTATTCTGGCATATGGATTTTGCAGTTTATAACAGCTCAAACAGGCTACATTGGTGGGCCTGCAGTCATGTTTGTACTGTCACTTTAGGTGGTGGCACAATGGATGCTGCAGTCCCTTAGTAACATTCAACTTAAAGGCCCTGGGTACATTTTGTACCATATACTAGGGATGTATAAGTAGATTAACTATGCTAATTAGGAGTATAACCAATTCTGACATGTTTTAGTATTCAGAGCACATGCACTTGTTCCTGGTTAGTAGAGTCCTTGAGGACAGATTCAAAAAGAGGAGGCCCAAAATGGGGGTAATCATCCAAAAAGAAGTAATTTTCTACAACCTGACACCCCCACACCTCCCCAAAAGCAAATTGGCTTCCCCTTCTAGTTGAAAGGTGAGGGGCCACTCAGAAATTAATTTGTCAATTCTCTTCATCTAAGCAGAAAAACCTGCAAAGGCCATCTGCATTGACATGGCCAGTCCCAGGTCTGTGCTTCACTGTAAAGTCCATTCCCTGTATTGAGATGAACCACCCCATCCGTCTTGGGTTTTCCTGTTTCATCTTCATGAGACAACTGGAAGGCCTGTGTCAGTTTGAATGCAAAGTGACTCCAAACTGGTAGGGTCTCAGCTTTTTCAGTGACCAAACCACAGCAATGATTTCTATCTCTATGGCACTCCTACGCTGCTCTCTGGGGAGTAGTAACCTGCTTACACATTGATTCTGACCCTCATCATGTAGCTGAAATAACACTGCCCAATCCCATGTCCAGAAGCATCTGTTTGGACTAGGGGTAGGATTAACTCCCATATTTCTGTCTAGCATAATCATGCGAACAGCATGTGGTGTGCAAGCACATGGCCATAATGTTTACTTAGGCCTGTTTCTGTCTAGCCATCGCCTCATGTTTACTACTCTCTAGGTCCCATCCAACTCAATCCACACCATTATGCTCCAAACTCTGAGCTTTTTTAAACTTTATTTTCATCTTGTATTACTTTACAACTTTCTCTGTGTGTTTATTTTGCATTTCTTTCACTAAGTTAGTCTGTTGTTGCACCTGTCCAATTCAAACCATAGCTATGGCAGAGGCAAGTAATGTTTCCGTGTCCCAGACCCCCTGTACGCAAAGGATACTATATATATTACCCAGTGGCGGTCGCCACTGAGTAGTTATAGTTAGGATTATGTTTGATGTATGTGAATTAATGGAAAACTGACAAACCGCATTGGAGGAAACCAAATCATGGAAAACCAATGTTAAGGAAAGAAACATTTAAGTTTAAGGAAATACAAAAGATTGAAAATTAAAGTAAACATTCTAAAGAAAAGATAATTTTAAGGAAAAATCCAAAGTTACATTAAACTTGGGGGAAGTTAGAATTACTGTGGGGATTTTGGGTTCACGGATTGGTAATGTTTAGGGTAATCAGTGGTCAGGAATAATTGAAGTTCAGCCATAGAAAGGGTATATAGGGTCCAGAGTTTGATGGAGTGTAGAGGTGAGGATAGGGCATCTTTGTGTTCATGGATGAGTGGTGGTTAGCTGTGTGAGGTGTTTTTAGATTTCAGGTATGGACGGAGTGTAAGGTTGCTGAGTGGTTTTAGGTTCATGGGTGGTCAGGGATTAGGGCTAGTGAGGGTTTATAAAGGTAGTGGCTGGGGTGGTGAAGAGTTTTCACGATCAGGTAGAGTTTAAGGTAGTGAGGTGTTTTAAGGATTCAGGGATGGCCAGAGTTTAGATGTACAAAGGAATTTTTGTGGTTCAGGGATGAGCAGTTTAGGGTGAAGAGGTGTTTGTGTGGGTGATAGATGGCTGGTCCTTAGATTTTTGTTGTGCTGTGGTGTTTTAAGAGGCATGGGTGGGTGGAATTTAGGTTCATAAGGAGGTTATTATGGTTCAGGAGTGGGTGGGGTGGGGATAGGTAGTGGTTTTATGGTTATGGTTCAGGGATGGTGGATTTTTTATTATCTCAGACAAAACTGCTTCTGAAAGTAAGACCTACAACCATTGCATTTACACTTAAAAAATAGTCATTCAAAACCCGATTTTGACCAGAAAGACATTCTATGAACTGGTTTCTACAAAAAAGGTAATTGCTATTCATTCTTAAAATTTCCTTTAAACAGCTTAGATGAAATTTGTTCTCAGCAACCGTATTCTGTGAAATCGTTTTTCTGTGAAATTACATACAACTGATCGTGTTCCCATAGGAAATGCCTCTTTTTGTTTTGCTAATAACCTTTACATTGTTTGAATTATCTACACAAAACATTCCAAAATGTTTCTCTTTTTTGCCTAGTTTGTGCATGGAAAGTTTCAGGATGATCCATTAAGTGGGGGACACAGAAAACAGGGGTGACCAAAATGCAAAATCCTTAGTCATTTTCCATAGACAGATAGATATACATATATATATATATATTATATATATACACACATATATATATTTAGCATATTCTCAATATATATTTAATATATATAAATATATATGACATTTACAATACACATATATAATAAAATGTGTGTCTATATAAGTAATTGTGTTTCTCTCGCTATCTATGTATAAATACATATATACATTCATACATATATATAAACACATTTTTATATAAATAAGTGCACATTTTTTTATAAATATATATTTAAAAACATTATTTATATATTGCATTGATATGTGTTTTAATGTGTGTTATTTTAGTACGTATCTATTATACCATCTTCATTATATATGCACAATTTTCTCCCCAATAACTTAACTGCAACAATTACATTGATATTATCAATGATATTATCAAAAATGTTATGAGTGTTATAATATGTGGGATAATTAGCAGTGGATGGCGAGGGTATAAGTTATAGTTACTTCATAACAACATAAATTTCTATGGTTTTGCGCAAGGAAATTCAGAATCTAACTATAATGTCCCTCTAACCTTTGTTTTCTTAAGTGAATTACTATGTTAAAAAAAAATCTACTTCATAACTATAATGCCCCCATAACCTTTGTTTCATCAGTGAATTTCTAAAAAATGTTTATGTTAATCCAACCACCCCCACTCATGGCCTTCAGCTTGCGACCATCCTCCTAGAAATACCTAATGTCACACCAAGCATGGCCTTTGGCTGCGTGTGGCAGGGTTTGACCAACCTACCCCACAGCACTCATGAAGTGCTTCTTTGTTTGATGGATATATAATCATATTCCTATGCATCAAAAATGCGTATCCAAAATTGGTAGGAAACTTGCTCGGGGAGTCCTTTAAGTAAACTCTCCATCTTTCTGGGAAAATGGGTGGGGAGACTTTGCATATCACTAAGTATATCAAGCAGTGTCAAACTTGTGTGTCTTCTAGGCAAGTGTACTGTATATACCTGTAGTATTTAAAAGGTTAGAACACGATCTTTGGTCTCAGCAGCAGATTAAAAGAAAGAACCCAATCCTCACAGATACTGCATGCAAAAAGCAAGGATGCATACACCTCCATGAAAGATTACAGATATCTTTTAAAGGTTCAAATGCATAGAAAACACATTTGCTTTGTGTTGGCCATGCCCACCAATTTAGGAAGATTAGAGGACAGTGAGGGGAGGCTCAAGGCCCGAGGTCCCATCCAGCTCCCTGTATCCTGTGGGAGCCTGCATTGCTCCTGCATGCAGGGTACTGCTAAAAATGCAGCTCCCTGCTTGCAGAAGCAATACTGTCATCCCATTTCCTGCCCACAGATGAAATCTCTGCTTTCAGCAAGGTGGAGCCATTTTTGAAACTCCCACTAGCTGAAAGCAAAGTGTTTGCGTTTGCTTATTGGGAGCTGTCACAGCTCCCGCAAAGCAAACACAAACAGATGCCTTCTGAGAGTGGGCACCTCAGGAGGTAACAAAAGTTGTTCCTGCCACGTAGCCCCCCTCCTTCTTACTAAAAAGCAAATTGGTCCTGGGGAGGTGGTGGTCTCTGGGGCCAGGGATCTACGTGGCACCCCCACCCATTTTTTTCAGATAGCCTCGGGGAGGTGGTGGTCCCTGGGGCCCAGGTGGGGGCCATGTTGCCCCCTCACATGGTTTGAAATCTTGTAGTCCTGGGCAGGTGGTAGTCTCCGGGGGACTGGGTGTCCATCCAGCCCCCGCATCTTCTGAATTGTTGTTGCCCCGGGGAGGTGGTGGTCCCCAGGGCCCAGGGGGTTCCTTGCAGCCCCCGCCTCTTGTGAATTATTGTGGCCTCTGGAAGTGATGGACCTTGAGCTCCAGGGGGGGGTCCCCACTGCCACCCACATCTTTGCAATCATTGTTGCCCCAGGGAGATTGATTATTTACTTATAGCCCTGGGGAGGTGGTGGTCCACAGGGACTGCGGTTCCACGTGCCTCCTTCCATAATATTGGATTCAATCTCAGGGAGATGGTGGTCCCTAGGGCATTAGTAACCCCTTGGAGGCTTAATATTTTTTAAACATAAACAGACATGTCCCTAGGACCTGGCCCACCCAGGGGCAGAACTAAAAGCAAGCACAGGTTTTTTTTTTAAATTCACAGCAAAACGTGTGAATATTCGAATATTTTGTGAATTAAAAAAAATGCTTTTTTCCCTATAGGGGTCCCAGGGACACCCCTGAACCAAGCCTAGGGGGTCAGGGTAACTGTAACATGCCCCCCTTTTCTTTTTTTTTCTGCCAAAATGGCTGCCAAAAGACTTTCTGGTTGAAGTGTTGACAGCCAATCAAATACCAGCACGAGGTCAGGACAATTCACAAAGTATCCATGCTTCTAGATATACACATTTGGATTTCTTTTTTTATCTCAAAACCTACTGAACACATTTACATCAAACAACAAAAAGCATGATCTATGCACCAAAAGCTGCATTTCTACCAAATTTGGGCCCATATTTATACTTTTTGATGCAAAACTGCGCCAACGCAGTTTTGCGTCCAAAAATTAGCGCCGGCTAGCGCCATTCTGAAGCGCCATGCGGGCGCCGTATTTATTGAATGACGTTAGCCGGCGTTAGCCGCCGGCGCTGTATGGTGTGCGTTAAAAAAAACGACGTACACCAGGCAGCGCCGGCGTAGGGGGAAAATGGCGTATGGGCGTCCAGAAATGGTGCAAGTCAGGCTGAGGCAAAAAAATCGCCACAACCCGATTTGCGCCATTTTTTAACGACACCCATCCCCCATTGAAATGACTCCTGTCTTAGCAAAGACAGGAGTCATGCCCCCTTGCCCAATGGCCATGCCCAGGGGACTTCTGTCCCCTGGGCATAGTCATTGGGCATAGTGGCATGTAGGGGGGCACAAATCAGGCCCCCCTATGCCACAAAAAAAAATAAAAAAAAATACCTACCTGGACTTACCTTAATGTCCCTGGGGTGGGTCCCTCCATCCTTGGGTGTCCTCCTGGGGTGGGCAAGGGTGGCAGGGGGTGTCCCTAGGGGCAGGGGAGGGCACCTCTGGGCTCATTCTGAGCCCACAGGTCCCTTAACGCCTGCCCTGACCCAGGCGCTAAAATCCGGCGCAAATGCGGGTTTTTTAGACCCGCCCACTCCCGGGCGTCATTTTTGCCCGGGAGTATAAATCCGACGCAATAGCATCGGAGTCATTTTTTAAGACGGGAACGCCTACCTTGCATTTCATTAACGCAAGGAAGGTGTTCACGCAAAAAAATGACGCTAACTCCATGAACTTTGGCGCTAGACGCGTCTAACGCCAAAGTATAAATATGGAGTTAGTTTTGCGTCGAATTTGCGTCGAAAAAAACAACGCAAATTCGGCGCAAACAGAGTATAAATATGCCCCTTGGTGTAGTTCCGTCCAGCAGTTTGGGTTGCAGGCATGCCTAAAGAGTCTATCGGAATTAACATGGAAAACACACTTTTTTTGACCCCCACCTTTTTCTCTGCCCCTGCTTGGCAGATTACCCTGAAACTTTCTATGTACAACAACAACCTAGAGGGCACTTGTTTGGAAAGTTTTGTGAAGATTCATCAAACGGTGCAAAAGAAACAGACATGCCAGTCAATCAGCCAAAATAACTTTATTTTTTATAAAAGTACATACAATACAAAATATTCAAATACACATCAGAAAAGACATAACATAAAAACATTAAAAGAGTACCTGTACTAGATTAAAATAACATAAAATATCAAAATTGAGCAACAATTGAATTTAAAATACATATAAAAAAGCCACTTGACACATGCAAAGCATTTCCTAAAAAAGCGCCCTTCTCCGAATTTTAATTGCCTGCCATACAAAAGAGGCTACTGTACTACATACCAATGGGCTATCTAAAGTTTGTGAAAACAACAGCACTTGCTTACACTGTTTCAGTCTGTGCTTTTTGAGAATGAGAATTAAAAACTGCTTTCTTGGGACCATAAAATGTGCATAAGAACATTATGGCCCTTATTACAACCCTGGCGGTCGGTGTTAAAGCAGCGGTAACACCGCCGACAGGCCGGCGGTAAAAAAATAGGAATCATGACCACGGTGGAAACCGCCAACACATACATCCACTCTGACTGCCACGGCGGTAGCAACAAACACCGCAACAAGGTTCCGCTTATTGTATTACAAGAGGCCTATCCCCCAACTTTTCCGGGGCGCTACTAACACCATCAAAAGCACGGCAGAAACAGTGTTCTGAAGGGAAACGACTAACCTCTCGACACTCAAGGAAGAACCAGTATGCCATGGAGCCCGAGCTGCAGGTCTTCCCCATGCTGGTGTATCTGCTAATACACCAGGAGCACCAACGCCGGCAACGACGACCACGGTGAGTACTGCAACTAGCACACAGGGGAGGAGAGGAGGAAACAGAGAGTGACACACACACACAAAACACAACACCCCTACCCCACCGTCACCCCCAACACCATACACACAAACAACATTACATATACACCCCGTAACCCTCTGGAATAACGCAAGGACAAAAGGCATGGAGTCAAATGAGTGTAATATTAGAAATAGTTAGAAATACATTCAGAAATCAAAAACAGTATTTAAAATATATACAATATATACAAAAGCTGGGACAATGCCCACTCAAAATGTCCGTGGCCCGCTGGGTCAAAACACATAGGCTAGGCCCACACTTGACGCCTGCCTCAATACGGAGAGAACACTGCAGGGGCATCAGGTCGAAAACACACAGGCACCTCAGGGGGATTGGGAAGGGGGGGCACCTCAGCCGGAAGATGGTACAACGCCACTGCTCCTGGTGGAGGCTCCATGCCCACTGCTTGGGCCTGGGGAGTGCAAGGCCACAGTCTCTGAAGTGGGTGCTTTGCCCACTGCTTGGTTCTGGGGAGTGCAAGGCCACAGTCTCTGAAGTGGGTGCTTTGCCCACTGCTTGGTCCTGGGGAGTGCAAAGCCACAGTTTCTCTAGTGAGTGGTTTGCTACTGCTTGGTCCTGGGGAGTGCAAGGCCACAGTCTGTCTAGTGGGTGGTTTGCCCACTGCTTGGTCCTGGGGAGTGCAAGGCCACAGTCTCTCTAGTGGATGCCTTCTTCCAGTGGTTCTGGAGGGGGCATTGTGCCCAGTGTGCTTCATCACCTTTGCAAGGATAGGGTGAGTGGATGCCTTCTTCCACTGGTTCTGGGGGGAGCTTTGTGCCCAGTGTGCTTCATCATGGCAAGGATAGGGTGAATGGATGCCTTTTTCCACTGGTTCCGGAGGGGGCTTTGTGCCCAGTGTGCTTCATCCTGCCACGGATAGGGTGAGTGGATGCCTTCCTCCACTGGTTCTGGAGGGGGCTTTGTGCCCAGTGAGCTTCATCCTGCCAAGGATAGGGTGAGTAGATGCCTTCTTCCATTGGTTCTGGAGGGGGCTTTGTGTCCAGTGTGCTTCATCCTGGCAAGGATAGGGTGAGTGGATGCCTTCTTTCACTGGTTCTGGAGGGGGCTTTGTGCCCAGTGTGCTTCATCCTGCCAAGGAGGGGCTGAGTGGATGCCTTCTTTCACTGGTTCTGGAGGGAGTTTTGTGCCCAGTGTGCTTCATCCTGCTAAGGATAGGATGAGTGGATGCCTTCTTCCACTGGTTCTGGAGGGGGCTATATGCCCAGTGTGCTTTATCCTGCCAAGGATAGGGTGAGTGGATGCCTTCTTTCACTGGTTCTGGAGTGGCCTTTGTGCCCAGTGTGCTTCATCCTGCCAAGGATAGAGTGAGTGGATGCCTTCTTCCACTGGTTCTGGAGGGGGCTTTGTGCCCAGTGTACTTCATCCTGGCAAGGATAGGGTGATTGGATGCCTTCTTCCACTGGTTCTGGAGGGGGCTCTGTGCCCTGTGATGCAGCACATGGGGAGTGCAAGGTCACAGTCACTCACCTGGGTGTCAGACCCACATGATTTTCTTCTGATCAGGATGCATGACACACCATGGAGGCAGGACTACAGTCCATCTGCCGGTGGGGATGGCTGTACAGTGGTTGCAGTGCTGGTGTCGGTGCTGCAAGTGATGGGGAGAGGCTCCAGCCGTTCCCCTGCAGCCTTGGACAACTGCCCACTGGGGCTGCTGCTGCTGGCAGTGGTGTTGCTTGCAGTGGTGCTGCTTGTGGCGGTGCAGGTGGCGGTGCTTGCGGTGGTGCAGATGGCAGTGCTGGCTGCGGTGCAGGTGGCGGTGCTGACTGGGGTTGGGGAAGGCTCCAGCCCTTCCACTGCAGCCTCGGATGGCTGCCCACTGGGGCTGCTGCTGCTGGCAGTGGTGCTGCTTGTGGCGGTGCAGGTGGCGGTGCTGGCAGTTGTGGTGGTAGCCTCCAGGCCTTCACCTGAAGCCTCGGATGGCTGAAGTGCCCTGGCTGGTGTCCTGTGCTCCTTCCTGCCCTTGGCAGATGATGGTGCCTCAATGCTTCTGGCAGCTGGAGTCTTTGACTTGGCTTTGCTGGCTGGTTGTGCCTCCTTCTCCTTGCTGGATGTGGCCCCTTCCTGCCCTTGCCAGGTGGCGGAACCTTCTTGGCCTTGGCAGGTGTTGGTGGCACACTGGCTGGGCTGACGGGTGCCTCCTTAGAGCCTCTCACAGCTGCAGAAACCACAGTGGACGTGGACTTGCTGGCTGAGGTGCTGGGCTGGGTTCTGGCCACCCTGGCATGAGGTGAAGGACAGGGGGAGGGGGAGGGAATAGGTCAAGGGTGGCGGGGAAAAGCTTCTTAGGGACATTGGGGCGGAAAGAGGGTGAAGGTTTGGGAGTGGAGGAAGAGGCAGTGCTCGTAGGAGGTGTCAGTCTGCTGTGTTTGGGTGCAGGTGCATGAGCTGGATGCTGTTGTGAGGTAGATGGCTGTTGGGTGGGTGTGTTCTTGCGTTTGTGTACTTTGGGAGGAGGGGTCACAGACACAGTGGGAGAGGACACAGGGGACTTGTGCATGGATGTGGGGGTGGTGACTGTCAGTGAGGGGCAAGTAGTGATAGGCGTGCTGGTGATGGAGGTAGTGGATGAGGATGTAGTGCATGCAGGTGTGAGTGGAGACGCTACTGGGAGGGAGGTGGATGACGAGGAGGAGGAGGACAAAGTGGAGGCAGTGGATGTTGGTGTATCTGCATGTGGATGCTGCTTGTGTGAGTGCTTGTGAGATTAAGTGTGGTGCTTGTGTTTGCCTGAGCCAATTCTGTGTGTTGATGTGGGTGAATGCTAGTCTGAAGGTGTGCTTGGGATAGGTTGAGGTTGAGGGGATTGGGACTGGGAAGAGGAAGTTGGAGGGGGGAGGCTGGAGACAGGGACAATGGCTGTCATCAGTGCAGAGGCCAGAGCCTGAAATGCTCTCTGTTGGGCTGCCACGCCAGAGTGAATGCCCTCAAGGTATGCATTTGTTTGTTGCAAATGCCTTTCGATGCCCTGGATGGCATTCAGTATGGTTGATTGCCCAACAGTGAGGGATCTCAGGAGGTCAATAGCCTCCTCACTGAGGGCAGCAGGGATGACTGGGGCAGGGCATGAGGTGCCTGTGGTGAAGGAGATGCCCACCCTCCTGGGTGAGGTGGCACGGGAAACGCGCTGAGGGGCTGCTGGGAGGGCGGTGCTGGTACGGGGTGGTGGCTGTACCTGTTGTTGGGGTGGGCACAGAGGTGTCCGCCACCACCTGGGAGCTTCCATCGGAGGAGGAGTCGCTGTCTGCAGTGTCCCCTCCAGTCCCCGTCGAGGTGCTCCCCTCGCCCTCCGTCCCACTGGTGCCCTCACCGTCGGCGGATTCGTCGTCCAGGCCCATGTGGGATGCATGTCCCTTCGTCGCTGGTGCCTCTGCTCCTCTGACAGATAATGCTAATGCACACAAGGACAGGGTGACAAAACAAGAAGGGGGGAGAGACAGAGGATACTCTTGGTCAATGCCAACAACAACACTACCGTTGGCGTACACAACACACAGGGATCAGCCCTATGCAATAGGCCATGCACTATCAGTTACAAAGCTAGTCACCAGCCCATGTGGTACATTGCCCAACGCCATTGGCTGCACACCTGAAACCAACAGGACCCTTCCCAGCAGTAGATGCCCACTAACACTATTGGGGTTGGAGTGCTTCAGAGCCTGCCCAACAAGGGACCTACCCTGCCAGTTCACCTGGGCCTAGGGGCACCCACAGCCAACATCCCCCACCCAGGTACAGCCTTAATGCGCGCAAACACATGATTCTGAATCTGTACTCACCCCCTGTGGCTGCTGTGATGCTTTCAAGCGCCCATCCCACCCCGGATAGGCCACTGCCAGGATGCAGAACATCAGTGGGGGTCAGGGTATGACGGGCACCTCTTCCTCGTTGGGAGGCCAGCCCCAGATGGGTCTCTGCCGTCTTCCTTGCCCAGCGGCGCAGGTCCTCCCACCGTTTGCAGCAGTGGGTGCTCCGCCTGTCAAAGACCCTCAGGGTCCGCACCTCCTTGGCGATGGCACGCCAAATACCCTTTTTCTGATGGGCACTGACCTGCAGGAAAATATGCATACAAAAAAGGGATTAGTCATACCATCCGGACTCATGGCCCACAATATCCCTCCCATCCCCTTACGCACAGACATTGCCCACCAGACATGCAGTACTCTGTCAGGACCCCTCAGCCCCCCCACACGAGGCTTACACACACAGCAATCCATACATTCATGGCCCATGCATCATGCTCACAGTGTACTCACCTGTTTGTCTGGAGGACCATAGAGTAAAGTGTACTGGGGTAAGGCCCCATCCTCCGAAGTGAAGGCGGGGGCCTTTTCCCCAGCACTTGCAGTGTAGGTCCTCTCCTGTTGAAGGTCAGGTAGAAAGTGAATGACCAGATAGAAAATGGCGGTCACGTCCGCGGCGGTGTGCACCGTCACCGCCGGCGTACATCGCCATAGGCTCCTAGATCCCATAGAGCCCAATGATAACCAATGCGAAGTTGCGCGGCAGTCGTCGACCACCGACTGCAACGGCGCACAACGCCAGCGGAATTACCTCATTTCCACTTGTCTCTCCTCACACGTCAGGCTGCCGATATTTCAGGGGGGCAAAGGCCATGGCACTTAACTGCGTCACAGCAGACATTGGCACATAAACTGACTTTCGTATTCACATACTGTTTCTGTAAAGGGAAAAATGCATTTTTATTTTCACATATGTGCGAATATGACCCTCTGCTCACCGTTTTCCACCCTAGAGCCCAACCGGTGAGGATGAATAGGAGATGGAGACATCCCCGTGTACAGACCCCTGGTGGACCTGGCGACAATGGAGGACAGACACATTATCCTCACCTACAGACTTGATAGGGCCACAATCTAAGAACCTTGTGCCCAATTGGAGCCAGACCTGATTCCAGCTATCCGCCAGCCCACAGGTATCCCCCTTCTAGTTCAGGTCCTGTCAGTGCTCCATTTCCTGGCAAGTGGTTCCTTCTAAGAAACAGTGGCCATGGCATCCGGGATGTCTCAGCCAATGTTCTCTAACGTGTTGACCAGAGTGTTGTCTTTCCTGCTGAAACACATGCGCAGCTACATCGTATTCCCCCAGGTGGAGGAATTGGCCAAAGTGAAGGCTGACTTTTATGCCCTGGGACATATCCCCAACATCATTGGTGCCATTGATGGTACACATATAGCATTTGCCCCCCCCCCCCTCCTGGAGAAATGAACAAGTGTTCAGGAATAGTAAAAGCTTTCCCTTTCTGAATGTGCAGATGGTGTGTTTGGTGGACCAGTACATCACTGTAGGAGGCTGGACTGGCTTGTAGTGAGTACCTAGGGGTACTTACACCTTGCACCAGGCCCAGTTATCCCTTATTAGTGTATAGGGTGTCTAGCAGCATAGGCTGATAGATAATGGTAGCTTAGCAGAGCAGCTTAGGCTGAACTAGGAGACGAGTGAAGCTCCTACAGTACCACTTAGTGTCATATGCACAATATCATAAGAAAACACAATACACAGATATACTAAAAATAAAGGTACTTTATTTTTATGACAATATGCCAAAAGTATCTCAGTGAGTACCCTCAGTATGAGGATAGCAAATATACACAAGATATATGTACACAATACCAAAATATGCAGTAGTATTAGAAAACAGTGCAAACAATGTATAGTTACAATAGGATGCAATGGAGACACATAGGGATAGGGGCAACACAAACCATATACGCCAAAAGTGGAATGCGAACCACGAATGGACCCCAAACTTATGTGACCTTGTAGAGGGTCACTGGGACTATTAGAAAATAGTAAGAGTTAGAAAAATAGCCCACCCCAAGACCGTGAAAAGTGAGTGCAAAGTGCACTAAAGTTCCCCAAAGGACATAGAAGTCATGATAGGGGAATTCTGCAGGAAAGACACAAACCAACAATGCAACAACAATGGATTTCCAGTCGAGGCTACCTGTGGAACAAGGGGACCAAGTCCAAAAGTCACAAGCAAGTCGGAGATGGGCAGATGCCCAGGAAATGCCAGCTGTGGGTGCAAAGATGCTGCTACTGGACAGTAGAAGCGTAGGTTTCTGCAAGAACGACAAGGGCTAGAGACTTCCCCTTTGGAGGACGGATCCCTCACGCCATGGAGAGTTGTGCAGAAGTGTTTTCCTGCCAAAAAACCACCAGCAAGCCTTGCTAGCTTCAAATCGTGTGGTTAGTGTTTTTGGATGCTGCTGTGGCCCAGGAGGGACCAGGATGTTGCCAATTACGTCAGGGGACAGAGGGGGCATCGAGCAAGACAAGGAGCCCTCTCAGCAGCAGGCACCACCCGCAGAAGTGCCAGAAACAGGCACTACAAGAATGCGTGAAACAGTGCTCACCCGAAGTCGCACAAAGGAGTCCCACGTCGCCGGAGAACAACTTAGGAGGTCGTGTAATGCAGGTTAGAGTGCCGTGGACCCAGGCTGTACTGTGCACAAAGGATTTCCGCCGGAAGTGCACGGAGGCCGGGGTAGCTGCAAAAATCGCGGTTCCCAGCAATGCAGTCTGGCGTGGGGAGGCAAGGACTTACCTCCACCAAACTTGGACTGAAGAGTCACTGGACTGTGGGAGTCACTTGGAAAGAGTTGCTGGATTCAAGGGACCTCGCTCGTCGTGCTGAGAGGAGACCCAAGGTACCGGTGATGCAGTTCTTTGGTGCCTGCGGTTGCAGGGGGACGATTCCGTCGACCCACGGGAGATTTCTTCGGAGCTTCTAGTGCAGAGAGGAGGCAGACTACCCCCACAGCATGCACCACCAGGAAAACAGTTGAGAAGGCGGCAGGATCAGCGTTACAGAGTTGCAGTAGTCGTCTTCGCTACTATGTTGCAGTTTTGCAGGCTTCCAGCGCGGTCAGCAGTCGATTCCTTGGCAGAAGGTGAAGAGAGAGATGCAGAGGAACTCGGATGAGCTCTTGCATTCGTTATCTAAGGAATCCCAAGAGACAGAGACCCTAAATAGCCAGAAAAGAGGGTTTGGCTACCTAGGAGAGAGGATAGGCTAGCAACACCTGAAGGAGCCTATCAGAAGGAGTCTCTGACGTCACCTGATGGCACTGGCCACTCAGAGCAGTCCAGTGTGCCAGCAGCACCTCTGTTTCCAAGATGGCAGAGGTCTGGAGCACACTGGAGGAGCTCTGGGCACCTCCCAGGGGAGGTACAGGTCAGGGGAGTAGTCACTCCCCTTTCCTTTGTCCAGTTTCACGCCAGAGCAGGGCTAAGGGGTCCCTGAACCGGTGTAGACTGGCTTATGCAGAAATGGGCACCATGTGTGCCCATGAAAGCATTTCCAGAGGCTGGGGGAGGCTACTCCTCCCCTGCCTTCACACCATTTTCCAAAGGGAGAGGGTGTAACACCCTCTCTCAGAGGAAGTCCTTTGTTCTGCCATCCTGGGCCAGGCCTGGCTGGACCCCAGGAGGGCAGAAGCCTGTCTGAGGGGTTGGCAGCAGCAGCAGCTGCAGTGAAACCCCAGGAAAGGCAGTTTGGCAGTACCAGGGTCTGTGCTAGAGACCACTGGGATCATGGGATTGTGCCAACTATGCCAGGATGGTATAGAGGGGGCAATTCCATGATCATAGACATGTTACATGGCCATATTCGGAGTTACCATTGTGAAGCTACATATAGGTAGTGACCTATATGTAGTGCACGCGTGTAATGGTGTCCCCGCACTCACAAAGTCCGGGGAATTGGCCCTGAACAATGTGGGGGCACCTTGGCTAGTGCCAGGGTGCCCACACACTAAGTAACTTAGCACCCAACCTTTACCAGGTAAAGGTTAGACATGTAGGTGACTTATAAGTTACTTAAGTGCAGTGTAAAATGGCTGTGAAATAACGTGGACGTTATTTCACTCAGGCTGCAGTGGAAGGCCTGTGTAAGAATTGTCAGAGCTCCCTATGGGTGGCAAAAGAAATGCTGCAGCCCATAGGGATCTCCTGTAACCCCAATACCCTGGGTACCTCAGTACCATATACTAGGGAATTATAAGGGTGTTCCAGTAAGCCAATGTAAATTGGTAAAATTGGTCACTAGCCTGTTAGTGACAATTTGAAAGAAATGAGAGAGCATAACCACTGAGGTTCTGATTAGCAGAGCCTCATTGAGACAGTTAGTAATACCACAGGTAACACATTCAGGCACACTTATGAGCACTGGGACCCTGACTAGCAGGGTCCCAGTGACACATACAACTAAAACAACATATATACAGTGAAAAATGGGGGTAACATGCCAGGCAAGATGGTACTTTCCTACACAACCCCCCCCAAACGAAGGACAATAAGACTAGCCATGACCTGATGAGTCTTCATTGTCTAAGTGGAAATATGTGGAGAGTCCATCTGCATTGGAGTGGCTACTCCCAGGTCTATGTTCCACTGTATAGTCCATTCCCTGTAGGGTTATGGACCACCTCAATAATTTAGGATTTTCACCTTTCATTTGTTTTAGCCAAAGTAGAGGTTTGTGGTCTGTCTGAACAATGAAGTGAGTGCCAAACAAGTATGACCTCAACTTCTTCAGTGCCCAGACCACAGCAAAGGCCTCCCTCTCAATGGCAGACCAACGCTTTTCTCTAGGGGTCAACCTCCTACTAATAAAAGCAACAGGTTGATCCTGGCCCTCAGAATTAAGTTGTGATAGGACTGCCCCTACTCCTAATTCAGATGCATCAGTTTGGACATAGAATTTTTTAGAGTAACAAGGGCTTTTCAGGACAGGTGCAGAGCACATGGCCTGCTTCAGCTCCTCAAAAGCTTTCTGACAGCTAGCTGTCCACAATACCTTTTTAGGCATGTTTTTGGATGTGAGGTCATTAAGAGGGGCTGCAATGGAGCCATAGTTCTTAATGAACCTCCTGTAATACCCAGTGAGGCCTAGGAAGGCTCTCACCTGAGTCTGAGTGGTAGGGGGAACCCAATCTATAATAGTTTGGATTTTCCCCTGAAGTGGTGCAATCTGTTCCCCACCAACAAGGTGTCCCAGATAAACCACCTTCCCCTGCCCTATCTGGCACTTTGAAGCCTTGATAGTGAGGCCTGCCTTTTGCAGGGCCTCTAAAACTTTCCATAGGTGGACCAGGTGATCATCCCAACTGGAGCTAAAGACAGCTATATCGTCCAGATATGCTGCACTAAAAGCTTCCAGCCCTTGCAGGACTGTGTTCACCAACCTCTGAAAAGTGGCAGGTGCATTTTTCAATCCAAAAGGCATTACTGTGAATTGGTAATGGCCTCCAATGGTTGAAAATGCAGTTTTAGGTTTAGCATCTTCTGATAATTTGATCTGCCAATACCCTGCAGTCAAATCAAAAGTGCTTAGATACTTTGCAGATGCCAGTGTATCTATGGGCTCATCTGCCCTGGGTATAGGGTGAGCATCAGTTTTGGTTACCTGGTTGAGACCTCTGTAGTCAACACAAAACCGCATTTCTTTCTTTCCATCCTTGGAATGAGGTTTTGGTACAAGTACCACAGGAGAGGCCCATGGACTTTCAGAGTGCTCAACCACTCCAGTTCTAACATTTTCTGCACCTCTTGCTTTATGCAGTCCCTGACATGGTCAGGCTGCCTATAGATTTTACTTTTGACAGGCAAGCTGTCTCCAGTATCTATAGTGTGCTCACACCAAGAAGTGGTACCTGGCACAGTAGAGAAGAGTTCAGAAAACTGACCCAGGAGATTTATGCAATGGTCTTTCTGCTCAGCAGTAAGACAATCAGCCAAAACTACACCTTCCACTAGAGCATCTTGTTCTGTGGAAGAGAAGAGATCAGGTAGAGGATCACTGTCTTCTTCCTGTCCCTCATCAGTTGCCATGAGGAGGGTGAGATCAGCCCTGTCATAGTAGGGTTTTAGGCGATTGACATGGAGCACCCTAAGGGGACTCCTGGCAGTGCCTAAGTCAACTAAGTAGGTGACTTCACCCTTCTTTTCAACAATTATGTGGGGTCCACTCCATTTATCTTGGAGTGCTCATGGGGCCACAGGCTCCAAGACCCACACTTTCTGCCCTGGTTGGTACTGAACCAAAACAGCCTTCTGATCATGCCATTGCTTCTGGAGCTCTTGGCTGGCCTGAAGGTTTTTACTGGCCTTTTTCATATACTCAGCGATCCTTGATCTGAGGCCAAGTACATAATCCACAATATCTTGCTTTGGAGCTTTTAAAGGTTGTTCCCAACCCTCCTTGACAAGTGTTAGTGGACCCCTAACAGGGTGTCCAAAGAGGAGTTCAAAGGGGCTGAAGCCCACTCCTTTTTGGGGTACCTCCCTGTAGGCAAAAAGGAGGCATGGTAAAAGGATATCCCATCTCCTGCGGAGTTTTTCAGGGAGTCCCATAATCATGCCTTTGAGAGTTTTGTAAAATCTCTCCACCAGTCCATTTGTTTGTGGATGATAGGGTGTAGTGAACTTGTAAGTCACCCCACACTCCTTCCACATGGCCTTTAAGTAAGCAGACATGAAATTGCTTCCCCTGTCTGATACTACTTCCTTTGGGAAGCCCACCCTAGAAAATATTCCCAGGAGGGCCTTTGCCACTGCAGGTGCTGTAGTGGTCCTTAAAGGAATTGCTTCCGGATATCTTGTGGCATGGTCCACTACCACCAAGATAAACCTATTGCCTGAAGCAGTAGGAGGGTCAAGGGGGCCAACTATGTCAACCCTTACCCTTTCAAAGGGAACCCCAACCACAGGCAGTGGAATAAGGGGTGTCTTTGGGGTGCCACCTGTTTTGCCACTGGCTTGACAGGTTTCACAGGACTTACAAAACTCTTTTGTGTCCTCAGACATTCTAGGCCAATGAAACAAGGGAACAAGCCTGTCCCAAGTTTTCATTTGTCCCAGATGTCCAGCTAGGGGAATGTCGTGGGCTAGAGTTAGGAGGAACTTTCTGTACTCCGGAGGAATCACTAACCGCCTGGCAGTTCCAGGTTTAGGATCCCTTGCCTCAGTGTACAAGAGGTTGTCCTCCCAGTAAACTCTGTGAGAGTCACTGACATCCCCATTAGCCTGTTTGACAGCTTGCTGTCTTAGACCCTCTAGTGTGGGACAGGTATGCTGTGCCACACTCAGCTCCTCCCTGGCAGGCCCCCCTTCACCCAAAAGCTCAGCAGTGTCTGCTTCCAGCTCCTCTGGTGTAGGTTCTGCACAGGGTGGAAATTCTTCTTCCTCAGAAGTAGAATCCACTGTAGAGGGAGGGATAGTAGGAAGTGCTTTACTTCTACTAGCCCTAGCTTTAGGGAGCACTTGGTCCATTGTTCCAGGATCCAAGTCACCCTGTCATTTTTGCTTTTTGGCCTGAGCCCTTGTTAAAGCAAAAATATGCCCTGGGATGCCCAGCATTGCTGCATGAGCCTCCAACTCCACATCTGACCAAGCTGATGTCTCCAAATCATTCCCTAATAGACAGTCTACAGGTAAATCTGAAGCTACCACAACTTTCTTTGGACCAGTAACCCCCCCCCAGTTGAGATTTACAACAGCCATGGGGTGGCTAAGTGTGTTGTTGTGAGCATCGGTTACTTTGTACTGGTGACCAAGTAGGTGTTGTTCAGGGTGGACCAGTTTCTCTATGACCATAGTCACACTGGCTCCAGTGTCCCTGTAGGCCTGAACCTCAACACCATTTATTAGGGGTAGTTGCTTGTACTTATCCATGTTAAGGGGACAAGCAACCAAGGTGGCTAAATCAATAGCCCCCTCAGAGACTAACACAGCCTCTGTGGTCTCCCTAATCAGACCAACCCCAACTAAGTTACCAAAAGTGAGCCCAGCTACTCCCTTGGATTGGCTATTAGTAGGTTTGCTCCCACCACCACTGCTATTAGTAGGGGCACTAGGTGTAGCAGTAGGGGTTGTAGTGGTAGGAGGCTTGGTGCTTTTCTTTGGACAACTGGGATCTGTTGTCCAATGGCCTTTTATTTTACATAAATAGCACCATGGTTTCTTTTCTTTGTTTTGATTAGAAGAGGATTTGGGCCCACCACCCCCACCAGAGTGTTTTTGTGGGCCTGATGAAGACTCATTTTTAGATTTGTCCCCATCCTTGTCAGAAGACTTACCATCCTTCTTCTTGTTGCCATCTTTGTCACCCCCTGTATGAACTTTTCTGTTCACCCTTGTTCTGACCCATTTGTCTGCCTTCTTTCCCAATTCTTGGGGAGAGGTCAGATCAGAGTCCACCAAGTACTGGTGCAACAAATCAGACACACAATTATTAAGAATATGCTCTCTCAGGATCAAGTTATACAGGCTGTCATAATCAGTAACTTTACTGCCATGTAACCACCCCTCCAAGGCCTTCACTGAATGGTCAATGAAATCAACCCAGTCTTGTGAAGACTCCTTTTTGGTCTCTCTGAACTTTATCCTGTATTGTTCAGTGGTTAAGCCATAACAATCCAGGAGTGCATTCTTAAGAACTGTAAAATTATTGGCATCACTTTCTTTCACAGTAAGGAGCCTATCCCTACCCTTTCCACTAAATTATAGCCATAGGATAGCAGCCCACTGCCTTTGAGGGACATCCTGTACAACACAGGCCCTCTCAAGTGCATCAAACCACTTGTTGATGTCATCCCCCTCTTTATAAGGGGGAACTATCTTGTGCAGATTCCTAGAATCATGCTCTTTTGCAGGATGACTATTGGGAATACTGCTGCTGCCACCATGGGTTTCTAAACCCAGTTTCTGTCTCTCCTTCTCTACTTCTAAGGACTGTCTATCCAAATCCAGCTGTTGCTTCTTGAGCTTCAGTCTGGTTTGTTCCACTCTCAATCTATTGAGCTCCCTTTCTAACAATCTGTCATCAGGGTGGGTGGGAGGGACATGCCTTGAAACAGAAGTATGGTGAGAATGGACAGGAGACCTGTCCCTTACAGAAGGCACCCTAACAGCTTGATTAACAGAAACATCACTTCTACTGTGGTGAGAATGAATGCTCTTGCTATGATGTGAGACAACACTATCTGTATGGTGTGACTCAACATCAGTACCAACTATGCTAGACTGTCTAGTAATGGGCAGGCTCTGAAGTTTCTTTCCTGAATCTTTTCCTAGGGGTGTCCCTGGATCAGATTGGGAACCATTAGCTACTTTTTCAACAGATGGGGCCCTTTTGGCCTTATCTTGTTCTCTAAGCATGTTAAGCAATAATTCCAAGGAAGGATTCTTCCCTACACTCAAACCTCCTTCTACACAGAGACACCTTGCTCCTTTCCAGCTAAGGTGGTCATATGCAAGTTTGGACAGATCAACATTTTGGCCTGTGCCAGACATTTTAGAAAGAGTTTAAGTGACAGAAAAAGTGATAAAAAAGTTTTTAGAGCTTTTAGAAAGACAGAAAAAAAACTTTTTAAACTTTTAAGAACTTTTAGAAAGTTTAGAAGTACTTTTCAGCACTTTAGAAAAGAAGTGAGAAAAGAAATGCAAAACTTTTTGGTTAGGTGTACATACACTGAACTTGTTTTGTATATTTTTCTCTTATGAAAAGTACAATGACAAGAGTGGTAAGTAGTCTCAAAGCACTTATCCCACCGCTGCACAACCAATGTAGGAGGCTGGACTGGCTTGTAGTGAGTACCTAGGGGTACTTACACCTTGCACCAGGCCCAGTTATCCCTTATTAGTGTATAGGGTGTCTAGCAGCATAGGCTGATAGATAATGGTAGCTTAGCAGAGCAGCTTAGGCTGAACTAGGAGACGAGTGAAGCTCCTACAGTACCACTTAGTGTCATATGCACAATATCATAAGAAAACACAATACACAGATATACTAAAAATAAAGGTACTTTATTTTTATGACAATATGCCAAAAGTATCTCAGTGAGTACCCTCAGTATGAGGATAGCAAATATACACCAGATATATGTACACAATACCAAAATATGCAGTAATAGTATTAGAAAACAGTGCAAACAATGTATAGTTACAATAGGATGCAATGGGGACACATAGGGATAGGGGCAACACAAACCATATACTCCAAAAGTGGAATGCGAACCACGAATGGACCTCAAACCTATGTGACCTTGTAGAGGGTCGCTGGGACTATTAGAAAATAGTAAGGGTTAGAAAAATAGCCCACCCCAAGACCCTGAAAAGTGAGTGCAAAGTTCACTAAAGTTCCCCAAAGGACATAGAAGTCGTGATAGGGGAATTCTGCAGGAAAGACACAAACCAACAATGCAACAACGATGGATTTCCAGTCGAGGGTACCTGTGGAACAAGGGGACCAAGTCCAAAAGTCACAAGCAAGTCGGAGATGGGCAGATGCCCAGGAAATGCCAGCTGTGGGTGCAAAGATGCTGCTACTGGACAGTAGAAGTGTAGGTTTCTGCAAGAACGACAAGGGCTAGAGACTTCCCCTTTGGAGGACGGATCCCTCATGCCGTGGAGAGTTGTGCAGAAGTGTTTTCCTGCCGAAAGACCGCCAACAAGCCTTGCTAGCTGCAAATCGTGCGGTTAGTGTTTTTGGATGCTGCTGTGGCCCAGGAGGGACCAGGATGTTGCCAATTGCGTCAGGGGACAGATTGGGCATCGCGCAAGACAAGGAGCCCTCTCAGCAGCAGGCATCACCCGCAGAAGTGCCAGAAACAGGCACTACAAGGATGTGTGAAACGGTGCTCAACAGAAGTCGCACAAAGGAGTCCCACGTCGCCGGAGAACAACTTAGGAGGTCGTGCAATGCAGGTTAGAGTGCCGTGGACCCAGGCTGGATTGTGCACAAAGGATTTCTGCCGGAAGTGCACGGAGGCCGGTGTAGCTGCAAAAATCGCAGTTCCCAGCAATGCAGTCTGGCGTGGGGAGGCAAGGACTTATCTCCACCAAACTTGGACTGAAGAGTCACTGGACTGTGGGAGTCACTTGGACAGAGTTGCTGGATTCAAGGGACCTCGCTCGTCATGCTGAGAGGAGACCCAAGGTACCGGTGATGCAGTTCTTTGGTGCCTGCGGTTGCAGGGGGACGATTCCGTTGACCCACGGGAGATTTCTTCGGAGCGTCTAGTGCAGAGAGGAGGCAGACTACCCCCACAGCATGCACCACCAGGAAAACAGTCGAGAAGGCGGCAGGATCAGCGTTACAGAGTTGCAGTAGTCGTCTTCGCTACTATGTTGCAGTTTTGCAGGCTTCCAGCGCGGTCAGCAGTCGATTCCTTGGCAGAAGGTGAAGAGAGAGATGCAGAGGAACTCGGATGAGCTCTTGCATTCGTTATCTAAGGAATCCCAAGAGACAGAGACCCTAAATAGCCAGAAAAGAGGGTTTGGCTACCTAGGAGAGAGGATAGGCTAGCAACACCTGAAGGAGCCTATCAGAAGGAGTCTCTGACGTCACCTGATGGCACTGGCCACTCAGAGCAGTCCAGTGTGCCAGCAGCACCTCTGTTTCCAAGATGGCAGAGGTCTGGAGCACACTGGAGGAGCTCTGGGCACCTCCCAGGGGAGGTACAGGTCAGGGGAGTGGTCACTCCCCTTTCCTTTGTCCAGTTTCACGCCAGAGCAGGGCTAAGGGGTCCCTGAACCGGTGTAGACTGGCTTATGCAGAAATGGGCACCATGTGTGCCCATGAAAGCATTTCCAGAGGCTGGGGGAGGCTACTCCTCCCCTGCCTTCACACCATTTTCCAAAGGGAGAGGGTGTAACACCCTCTCTCAGAGGAAGTCCTTTGTTCTGCCATCCTGGGCCAGGCCTGGCTGGACCCCAGGAGGGCAGAAGCCTGTCTGAGGGGTTGGCAGCAGCAGCAGCTGCAGTGAAACCCCGGGAAAGGCAGTTTGGCAGTACCAGGGTCTGTGCTACAGACCACTGGGATCATGGGATTGTGCCAACTATGCCAGGATGGTATAGAGGGGGCAATTCCATGATCATAGACATGTTACATGGCCATATTCGGAGTAACCATTGTGAAGCTACATATAGGTAGTGACCTATATTTAGTGCACGCGTGTAATGGTGTCCTCGCACTCACAAAGTCCGGGGAATTGGCCCTGAACAATGTGGGGGCACCTTGGCTAGTGCCAGGGTGCCCACACACTAAGTAACTTAGCACCCAACCTTTACCAGGTAAAGGTTAGACATGTAGGTGACTTATAAGTTACTTAAGTGCAGTGTAAAATGGCTGTGAAATAACGTGGACGTTATTTCACTCAGGCTGCAGTGGAAGGCCTGTGTAAGAATTGTCAGAGCTCCCTATGGGTGGCAAAAGAAATGCTGCAGCCCATAGGGATCTCCTGGAACCCCAATACCCTGGGTACCTCAGTACCATATACTAGGGAATTATAAGGGTGTTCCAGTAAGCCAATGTAAATTGGTAAAATTGGTCACTAGCCTGTTAGTGACAATTTGAAAGAAATGAGAGAGCATAACCACTGAGGTTCTGATTAGCAGAGCCTCAGTGAGACAGTTAGTCATACCACAGGTAACACATTCAGGCACACTTATGAGCACTGGGCCACTGACTAGAAGGGTCCCAGTGACACATACAACTAAAACAACATATATACAGTGAAAAATGGGGGTAATATGCCAGGCAAGATGGTACTTTCCTACAATCACCCATGTCAGTGCCAAGTATCCTGGCTCTGTGCATGATGCCTTTAATTTGAGGAATAGTAGCATTCCATATGTGATGTCTCAACTCCAGAGGCACGGGGTGTGGCTAATAGATGAGCCCATGGTCCCCACCCAGTTGATGTAGGTATATGGAAGTGGGTTTGGCCCTAAGGGTGAGTGTGTGTCTAACAGGTATCCTTCGGTATTCGCAGGTGACTCTGGTTAGCCCAACCTCTCATGGCTACTGACCCCAGTGAGGAATACCAGGACAAGGGCAGAGGAACGTTACAACGAGGCACATGGGCAAACAAGGAGGATAATTGAGAGAACCTTTGGCCTCCTAAAGGCCAGATTACGATGCCACCATCTGATAGGTGGATCCCTGTACTACTCACCCAAGAAGGTGTGCCAGATCATCGTTACATGTTGCACAACCTGTCCTTGAGACCCCAGGTGCCTTTTCTGCAGGAGGATGAGCCTGGAGATGGTCTTGTGGCAGCGGTGGAGCCTGTGGACAGTGAGGAAGATGAGGCAGGGGAAGAAGATGTCAACAACAGAAGTTCACTCATTCAACAGTACTTCCAGTGACACACAGGTACGACAATGTAACTTCACTTTCCATTGCAGTTTTGTGTTAGACATTGCACATGGTAGCCTGATTTCCCTATGTCTATGGCCAATTACTGTACCCTTTGGCATCTCTATTTTCAGATCTCTGTGTCCCACTCTGGCTCCTGGTGTGTTTAATGCTGCCCACTACAGGTCATACCTATGTATATGTAACTGTACATTTGAATTGCAATGTTTACAGCTTGTTAAACTAATACATATTTCAATCATTTGACAGACTCCATACTTGTATTTGTTCCAATGGTGTTTATTTATGTGCTAATAAGTGGAGGGGGTATTGCAATGGGGTGGGTTGCTGATGGAGGAAAGTCCAGGGTAGAGTCCAGTCTATTTGTATCAAAGGTGCATTGTCCAAGGGGGAATAGGAAGGGGAGCAATCGCAGTTCAAGGTGGACAGGCTGACAGAGTGGGACACAAGGGTGACATTCAGGAGAGTCTTATTTCCTGCAGGGGTCTTGAAAATGTTCTCTGGCTTCTGCCTGGATTGCAGGCACCGTTTGCAGGGTGGTTCTCTTTCTGAAGGGAGTGGGGTGCTGGTGGCTTGTTGGTCCTGTGGTGGGGCATTCTGTCCATTAGCGTTGGCGGAGGTGGAGGGCTGATCTTCAGTGTGGCTAGAGTCAGGGGCCCATTGTTGTGCCACTGCCTCCGTCATGGTGTTGGCCATGTCTGCCAGCATCCCTGCAATGGTGACAGGGTGGTGTGGATGTTGTTCAGGTCCTCCCTGATCCCCAGGTACTGTCCCTCCTGCAGCCGCTGGGTCTCCTGCAACTTGTACAGTATCTGGCCCATGGTCTCCTCGGACTGGTGATATGCTCCCAGGATCCCTGCAAGTGCCTCGTGGAGAGTGGGTTCCCTGGGCCAGTCCTCCCCTTGTCTCACAGCAGTCCTCCCAGCTTCCCTGTTGTCCTGGGCCTCTATCCCCTGAACCATGTGCCCACTGCCACTGAACCCAGGTCTCTGATTGTCTTGGGTTTGTGGGGTTGCCTGGGGTCCTTGTAGTGGTGGACACACTGCTGATTGATTTGTCCTGGGGACAGAGGGATGGGCCTGCTGGGTGGGTACTGTGCTGGTGTTTCCTGAGGGGGGAGGCTCTGTGGTGGGTTGGGACTGTGGCAGGGTAACCGACTGTCCAGAGGTCCCTGATGGGCCAGGTTGGTCATTGTGATCCAGGCGTGCAGAGCTGCTGTCATCACTGTGGGCCTCTTCTGTGGGGGGACAGGATATTGGTGGCACCTCCTCTCCGGTGACGTTGAGTGGGGGTCCTGTGGGGATGTAAATGCAGTGTTATTGTATCTGCGTGTGCCTCCTTGTGCATGGATATGTTTCCCTCTATGGTTGTTATTAGCAAGGCGGTGATGGGTCTCCATGCAGGTCTGTGATGAGTGTCCAAGCATTGGTGTTGCATGCAGGGCTTGATATTGGGATGGGTGGGTTGTGATAGTGGGGTATATGTGAGGTGGTGGCGTGTTGGGGATCAGGGTAGGGGTAGGAGTTTGTGATGGCATGCAGGTAGGGTGGGTATATAGTAGTAAATATTTGACTTACCAGAGTCCAGTCCTCCTGCTACTCCTGCCAGGCCCTCTGTGAGAAAGTAGCCTCTTTCTAGCCTTGTTACCCCCACTTTTGGCCTGTTTGTGAGTGTATGTCAGGGTGTTTGTCACTGTTTTCACTGTATCACTGAGATCCTGATAGCCAGGCCTCAGTGCTCATAGTGAAAACACTATGTTTTCAGTATGTTTGTTATGTGTCACTGGGATCCTGCTGGTCAGGACCCCAGTGCTCATAGGTTTGTGGCCTATCTGTATGTGTCACTGGGACCCTGTCACACAGGGCCCCAGTGCTCATAGGTGTGCATGTATATGTTCCCTGTGTGGTGCCTAACTGTCTCACTGAGGCTCTGCTAACCAGAACCTCAGTGGTTATGCTCTCTCATTACTTTCAAATTGTCACTAACAGGCTAGTGACCAATTTTACCAATTTACATTGGCTTACTGGAACACCCTTATAATTCCCTAGTATATGGTACTGAGGTACCCAGGGTATTGGGGTTCCAGGAGATCCCTATGGGCTGCAGCATTTCTTTTGCCACCCATAGGGAGCTCTGACAATTCTTACACAGGCCTGCCACTGCAGCCTGAGTGAAATAACGTCCACGTTATTTCACAGCCATTTTACACTGCACTTAAGTAACTTATAAGTCACCTATATGTCTAACCTTTACCTGGTAAAGGTTAGGTGCAAAGTTACTTAGTGTGAGGGCACCCTGGCACTAGCCAAGGTGCCCCCACATTGTTCAGAGCCAATTCCCTGAACTTTGTGAGTGCGGGGACACCATTACACGCGTGCACTACATATAGGTCACTACCTATATGTAGCTTCACCATGGTAACTCCGAATATGGCCATGTAACATGTCTATGATCATGGAATTGCCCCCTCTATACCATCCTGGCATTGTTGGTACAATTCCATGATCCCAGTGGTCTGTAGCACAGACCCTGGTACTGCCAGACTGCCCTTCCTGGGGTTTCTCTGCAGCTGCTGCTGCTGCCAACCCCTCAGACAGGCAGCTGCCCTCCTGGGGTCCAGCCAGGCCTTGCCCAGGATGGCAGAACAAAGAACTTCCTCTGAGAGAGGGTGTGACACCCTCTCCCTTTGGAAAATGGTGTGAAGGCAGGGGAGGAGTAGCCTCCCCCAGCCTCTGGAAATGCTTTGTTGGGCACAGATGTGCCCAATTCTGCATAAGCCAGTCTACACCGGTTCAGGGACCCCTTAGCCCCTGCTCTGGCGCGAAACTGGACAAAGGAAAGGGGAGTGACCACTCCCCTGACCTGCACCTCCCCTGGGAGGTGTCCAGAGCTCCTCCAGTGTGCTCCAGACCTCTGCCATCTTGGAAACAGAGGTGCTGCTGGCACACTGGACTGCTCTGAGTGGCCAGTGCCACCAGGTGACGTCAGAGACTCCTGCTGATAGGCTCCTTCAGGTGTTAGTAGCCTTTCCTCTCTCCTAGGTAGCCAAACCCTCTTTTCTGGCTATTTAGGGTCTCTGTCTCTGGGGAAACTTTAGATAACGAATGCATGAGCTCAGCCAAGTTCCTCTGCATCTCTCTCTTCACCTTCTGATAAGGAATCGACCGCTGACCGCGCTGGAAGCCTGCAAACCTGCAACATAGTAGCAAAGATGACTACTGCAACTCTGTAACGCTGATCCTGCCGCCTTCTCGACTGTTTTCCTGCTTGTGCATGCTGTGGGGGTAGTCTGCCTCCTCTCTGCACCAGAAGCTCCGAAGAAATCTCCCGTGGGTCGACGGAATCTTCCCCCTGCAACCGCAGGCACCAAAAAGCTGCATTACCGGTCCCTTGGGTCTCCTCTCAGCATGACGAGCGAGGTCCCTCAAATCCAGCGACGCTGTCCAAGTGACCCCCACAGTCCAGTGACTCTTCAGCCCAAGTTTGGTGGAGGTAAGTCCTTGCCTCACCTCGCTGGGCTGCATTGCTGGGAACCGCGACTTTGCAGCTACTCCGGCCCCTGTGCACTTCCGGCGGAAATCCTTCATGCACAGCCAAGCCTGGGTCCACGGCACTCTAACCTGCATTGCACTACTTTCTAAGTTGGTCTCCGGCGACGTGGGACTCCTTTGTGCAACTTCGGCGAGCACCGTTTCACGCATCCTCGTAGTGCCTGTTTCTGGCACTTCTCCGGGTGCTACCTGCTTCAGTGAGGGCTCTTTGTCTTGCACGACGTCCCTTCTCTCTGCAGGTCCAATTTGCGACCTCCTGGTCCCTCCTGGGCCCCAGCAGCGTCCAAAAACGCCAAACGCACGATTTGCATGTAGCAAGGCTTGTTGGCATCCTTCCGGCGGGAAAACACTTCTGCACGACTCTCCGAAGCGAGAAAGATCCGTCCACCAAAGGGGAAGTCTCTAGCCCTTTTCGTTCCTGCAGAAACCTCAGCTTCTTCTGTCCAGTCGAAGCTTCTTTGCACCCGCAGCTGGCATTTCCTGGGCATCTGCCCATCTCCGACTTGCTTGTGACTTTTGGACTTGGTCCCCTTGTTCCACAGGTACCCTAGATTGGAAATCCACAGTTGTTGCATTGCTGGTTTGTGTCTTTCCTGCATTATTCCTCTAACACAACTCTTTTGTCCTTAGGGGAACTTTGGTGCACTTTGCACTCACTTTTCAGGGTCTTGGGGAGGGTTATTTTTCTAACTCTCACTATTTTCTTATAGTCCCAGCGACCCTCTACAAGGTCAAATAGGTTTGGGGTCCATTCGTGGTTCGCATTCCACTTTTGGAGTATATGGTTTGTGTTGCCCCTATCCCTATGTTTCCCCATTGCATCCTATTGTAACTATACATTGTTTGCACTGTTTTCTAAGACTATACTGCATATTTTTGCTATTGTGTATATATATCTTGTGTATATTTCCTATCCTCTCACTGAGGGTACACTCTAAGATACTTTGGCATATTGTCATAAAAATAAAGTACCTTTATTTTTAGTATAACTGTGTATTGTGTTTTCTTATGATATTGTGCATATGACACTAGGTGGTACTGTAGTAGCTTCACACGTCTCCTAGTTCAGCCTAAGCTGCTCTGCTAAGCTACCATTATCTATCAGCCTAAACTGCTAGACACCCTATACACTAATAAGGGATAACTGGGCCTGGTGCAAGGTGCAAGTACCCCTTGGTACTCACTACAAGCCAGTCCAGCCTCCTACATTGGTTGTGCAGTGGTGGGATAAGTGCTTGAGACTACTTACCACTCTTGTCATTGTACTTTTCATAAGAGAAAAATATACAAAACAAGGTCAGTGTATATACACATAGCCAAAAAGTTTTGCATTTCCTCTTTTCACTCTTTTCTAAGTGCTGAAAAGTACTTCTAAAACTTTCAAAAAGTTCTTAAAAGTTTAAAAAGTTTTTTTTCTGTCTTTCCAAAAAGTTCTGAAAACTTTTTTCTCTTTTTCTATCACTTTAACTCTCTCTAAAAAATGTCTGGCACAGGAAAAAATGTTGAACTGTCCAAACTTGCATATGATCACCTTAGCTGGAAAGGAGCAAGGAGTCTCTGCATAGAGAGAGGTTTGAGTGTAGGGATGAATCATTCCTTAGAACTGTTAATTAACATGCTTAGAGTACAGGATAAGGCCATAAGTGCCCAATCTGGTGAAAAAGTAGCTAATGGTTCTCAATCTGATCCAGGGACTCCCCCAGGAAAAGATTCAGGAAAGAAACTTCTCAGCCTGCCCATTACTAGACAGTCTAGCATAGTTGGTACAGAGGTTGAATCACACCATACTGATGGTGTGCTCTCACATTATACTGTTAGCCAAGCTGTTAGGGTGCCCTCTGTAAGGGACAGGTCTCCTTCTGTTCATTCCCATCATACCTTTGTATCTAGAAATGTCCCTCCCACCCACCCTGATGACAGATTGTTAGAAAGGGAGCTCAATAGATTGAGAGTGGAACAAACCAGACTGAAGCTCAAGAAGCAACAGCTGGATTTGGATAGACAGTCTTTAGAATTAGAGAAGGAAAGACAGAAGTTGGGTTTAGATACCCATGGTGGCAGCAGCAGTATTCCCCATAGTCATCCTGCAAAAGAGCATGATTCCAGGAATCTGCACAAGATAGTTCCCCCTTATAAGGAGGGGGATGACATTAACAAGTGGTTTGCTGCACTTGAGAGGGCCTGTGCTGTACAGGATGTCCCTCAAAAGCAGTGGGCTGCTATCCTATGGCTATCATTTAGTGGAAAAGGTAGGGATAGGCTCCTTACTGTGAAAGAAAATGATGCCAATAATTTCCAAGTTCTTAAGAATGCACTCCTGGATGGTTATGGCTTAACCACTGAACAGTACAGGATAAAGTTCAGAGAGACCAAAAAGGAGTCTTCACAAGACTGGGTTGATTTCATTGACCATTCAGTGAAGGCCTTGGAGGGGTGGTTACATGGCAGTAAAGTTACTGATTATGAAAGCCTGTATAACACAATCCTGAGAGAGCATATACTTAATAATTGTGTGTCTGATTTGTTGCACCAGTACCTGGTAGACTCTGATCTGACCTCTCCCCAAGAATTGGGAAAGAAGGCAGACAAATGGGTCAGAACAAGGGTGAACAGAAAAGTTCATACAGGGGGTGACAAAGATGGCAATAAGAAGAAAGATGGTGAAAAATCTCAAGATAAGCATGGGGATAAGGGTAAAACCAAAGATCCCACTTCAAATCTTAAACACTCTTCAGAGGGTGGGGATAAAACAAATTCTTCCTCTTCTTCCCAACCTGCACACATTAAAAAGCCTTGGTGCTTTGTGTGTAAAAACAGAGGCCATAGGCCAGGGGATAAGTCCTGTCCAGGTAAACCCCCTGAGCCTACCACCACTAATACATCAAGCTCTAGTGCCCCTAGCAGTAGTGGTACTAGTGGTGGGACTGCTGGCAACAGTCAAGCAAAGGGTGTAGTTGGGTTCACTTATGGGTCCATAGTGGAAACTGATGTAATCAGTCCCAAGACAGTTTCTGTCACACCTAGTGGCATTGGCCTTGCCACACTGGCTGCTTGTCCCCTTACAATGGATAAGTACAGGCAGACAGTTTCAATAAATGGTGTTGAGGCCTTGGCCTACAGGGACACAGGTGCCAGTTTCACTTTGGTGACTGAAAACCTAGTGCCTCCTGAACAACACATCATTGGACAACAGTATAAGATTATTGATGTCCATAACTCCACTAAGTTTCTTCCCTTAGCTATAATTCAGTTTAGTTGGGGTGGAGTTACTGGCCCTAAGCAGGTGGTGGTATCACCTAGCTTACCTGTAGACTGTCTCTTAGGTAATGACCTAGAGGCCTCAGGTTGGGCTGATGTAGAGTTTTATGCCCATGCAGCCATGCTGGGCATCCCTGAGGAATTGTTCCCTCTCATTTCTACTGAAATGAAAAAGCAAAGGAGAGAAGGCCTGAAAACTCAGGAACCCTCTCCATCAACAGGTAAAAAGGGTATCACAGTATCCCCTAACCACCCTACCATTCAGGATACCATTCCTGTGGTGGGAGAAACCTCTCCTGGGGTGGCACCTGTTCCAAGGGAATCATCAGTTGGCAAAACTGTACTCCCTGAGGTGGAAGTACCTCTCTGTGGGATAACTAACATTGGTGAGAAAAAGAGCACCATTTTAGTTAACATGGAGCATCCCTCCAACCCTCCCAGAGAAACTTTAGTGCAGAAACTCTGCACTGCCTCAAAACACTTAGGACAGCATCCCTGCCCTAGTGTGGAGCAGATAGGACATCATCCCTGCCCTGCTCCAACCCCAGAGAAACAGCATCCCTGTTCTCTCTTCTAGCCATATGGACAAAGTTTTTGCCCAGCTATGGCTTTTCTGAGACAGCATCCCTGTCTGGCATTTCCATCACTACAAATAGGTTCAGTGGACAATTCCCACTGCTCTAAACTAAAACTTACTGATAGAAACTCTGAAAATACATCTTCACATTGTTGCTTAGCTAAAAAACTTCAAACAGGGTGATTTACATCCCCACAGGGAAGTAACCATATAGTGGATGATAAAGGGAGTAACCAGTCTATTGCAGAGCTACTCTCTACTTATCACCACTTAGACAATAAAGTCTCAACTGGCCAAGGTTAGCCTTATTGTCCTTCGTTTGGGGGGGGTTGTGTGAGAAGGTAGCCTCTTTCTAGCCTTGTTACCCCCACTTTTGGCCTGTTTGTGAGTGTATGTCAGGGTGTTTGTCACTGTTTTCACTGTATCACTGAGATCCTGATAGCCAGGCCTCAGTGCTCATAGTGAAAACACTATGTTTTCAGTATGTTTGTTATGTGTCACTGGGATCCTGCTGGTCAGGACCCCAGTGCTCATAGGTTTGTGGCCTATATGTATGTGTCACTGGGACCCTGTCACACAGGGCCCCAGTGCTCATAGGTGTGCATGTATATGTTCCTTGTGTGGTGCCTAACTGTCTCACTGAGGCTCTGCTAACCAGAACCTCAGTGGTTATGCTCTCTCATTACTTTCAAATTGTCACTAACAGGCTAGTGACCAATTTTACCAATTTACATTGGCTTACTGGAACACCCTTATAATTCCCTAGTATATGGTACTGAGGTACCCAGGGTATTGGGGTTCCAGGAGATCCCTATGGGCTGCAGCATTTCTTTTGCCACCCATAGGGAGCTCTGACAATTCTTACACAGGCCTGCCACTGCAGCCTGAGTGAAATAACGTCCACGTTATTTCACAGCCATTTTACACTGCACTTAAGTAACTTATAAGTCACCTATATGTCTAACCTTTACCTGGTAAAGGTTAGGTGCAAAGTTACTTAGTGTGAGGGCACCCTGGCACTAGCCAAGGTGCCCCCACATTGTTCAGAGCCAATTCCCTGAACTTTGTGAGTGCGGGGACACCATTACACGCGTGCACTACATATAGGTCACTACCTATATGTAGCTTCACCATGGTAACTCCGAATATGGCCATGTAACATGTCTATGATCATGGAATTGCCCCCTCTATACCATCCTGGCATTGTTGGTACAATTCCATGATCCCAGTGGTCTGTAGCACAGACCCTGGTACTGCCAGACTGCCCTTCCTGGGGTTTCTCTGCAGCTGCTGCTGCTGCCAACCCCTCAGACAGGCAGCTGCCCTCCTGGGGTCCAGCCAGGCCTTGCCCAGGATGGCAGAACAAAGAACTTCCTCTGAGAGAGGGTGTGACACCCTCTCCCTTTGGAAAATGGTGTGAAGGCAGGGGAGGAGTAGCCTCCCCCAGCCTCTGGAAATGCTTTGTTGGGCACAGATGTGCCCAATTCTGCATAAGCCAGTCTACACCGGTTCAGGGACCCCTTAGCCCCTGCTCTGGCGCGAAACTGGACAAAGGAAAGGGGAGTGATCACTCCCCTGACCTGCACCTCCCCTGGGAGGTGTCCATTGCTCCTCCAGTGTGCTCCAGACCTCTGCCATCTTGGAAACAGAGGTGCTGCTGGCACACTGGACTGCTCTGAGTGGCCAGTGCCACCAGGTGACGTCAGAGACTCCTGCTGATAGGCTCCTTCAGGTGTTAGTAGCCTTTCCTCTCTCCTAGGTAGCCAAACCCTCTTTTCTGGCTATTTAGGGTCTCTTTCTCTGGGGAAACTTTAGATAACGAATGCATGAGCTCAGCCGAGTTCCTCTGCATCTCTCTCTTCACCTTCTGATAAGGAATCGACCGCTGACCGCGCTGGAAGCCTGCAAACCTGCAACATAGTAGCAAAGACGACTACTGCAACTCTGTAACGCTGATCCTGCCGCCTTCTCGACTGTTTTCCTGCTTGTGCATGCTGTGGGGGTAGTCTGCCTCCTCTCTGCACCAGAAGCTCCAAAGAAATCTCCCGTGGGTCGACGGAATCTTCCCCCTGCAACCGCAGGCACCAAAAAGCTGCATTACCGGTCCCTTGGGTCTCCTCTCAGCACGACGAGCGAGGTCCCTCGAATCCAGCGATGCTGTCCAAGTGACCCCCACAGTCCAATGACTCTTCAGCCCAAGTTTGGTGGAGGTAAGTCCTTGCCTCACCTCGCTGGGCTGCATTGCTGGGAACCGCGACTTTGCAGCTACTCCGGCCCCTGTGCACTTCCGGCGGAAATCCTTCGTGCACAGCCAAGCCTGGGTCCACGGTACTCTAACCTGCATTGCACTACTTTCTAAGTTGGTCTCCGGCGACGTGGGACTCCTTTGTGCAACTTCGGCGAGCACCATTTCACGCATCCTCGTAGTGCC
The DNA here is from genome assembly GCF_031143425.1 of Pleurodeles waltl. Taxonomy (NCBI): domain Eukaryota; kingdom Metazoa; phylum Chordata; class Amphibia; order Caudata; family Salamandridae; genus Pleurodeles; species Pleurodeles waltl. The sequence continues at coordinate 527,398,408 of NC_090438.1, forward strand.
TGTTTCTGGCACTTCTCCGGGTGCTACCTGCTTCAGTGAGGGCTCTTTGTCTTGCACGACGTCCCTTCTCTCTGCAGTTCCAATTTGCGACCTCCTGGTCCCTCCTGGGCCCCAGCAGCGTCCAAAAACGCCAAACGCACGATTTGCATGTAGCAAGGCTTGTTGGCGTCCTTCCGGCGGGAAAACACTTCTGCACGACTCTCCGAAGCGAGAGAGATCCGTCCACCAAAGGGGAAGTCTCTAGCCCTTTTCGTTCTTGCAGAAACCTCAGCTTCTTCTGTCCAGTCGAAGCTTCTTTGCACCCGCAGCTGGCATTTCCTGGGCATCTGCCCATCTCCGACTTGCTTGTGACTTTTGGACTTGGTCCCCTTGTTCCACAGGTACCCTAGATTGGAAATCCACAGTTGTTGCATTGCTGGTTTGTGTCTTTCCTGCATTATTCCTCTAACACGACTCTTTTGTCCTTAGGGGAACTTTGGTGCACTTTGCACTCACTTTTCAGGGTCTTGGGGAGGGTTATTTTTCTAACTCTCACTATTTTCTAATAGTCCCAGTGACCCTCTACAAGGTCACATAGGTTTGGGGTCCATTCGTGGTTCGCATTCCACTTTTGGAGTATATGGTTTGTGTTGCCCCTATCCCTATGTTTCCCCATTGCATCCTATTGTAACTATACATTGTTTGCACTGTTTTCTAAGACTATACTGCATATTTTTGCTATTGTGTATATATATCTTGTGTATATTTCCTATCCTCTCACTGAGGGTACACTCTAAGATACTTTGGCATATTGTCATAAAAATAAAGTACCTTTATTTTTAGTATAACTGTGTATTGTGTTTTCTTATGATATTGTGCATATGACACTAGGTGGTACTGTAGTAGCTTCACACGTCTCCTAGTTCAGCCTAAGCTGCTCTGCTAAGCTACCATTATCTATCAGCCTAAACTGCTAGACACCCTATACACTAATAAGGGATAACTGGGCCTGGTGCAAGGTGCAAGTACCCCTTGGTACTCACTACAAGCCAGTCCAGCCTCCTACACCCTCAGGATGCATGATCGCCAAGACTTGCTCCTCCCATGTTGTTAGTTGTGGGGGAGGAGGTGGGGGTCCACCACCAGTCCTCTGTACGGCTACTTGGTGTCTTGGAACCACAGAACGCACCTTCCCCCGTAGGTTGTTCCACCTCTTCCTGATGTCATCCCTTGTTCTGGGGTGCTGTCCCACGGCATTGACCCTGTCCACGACTCTCCGCCATAGCTCCATCTTCCTAGCAATGGACATCTGCTGCACCTGTGATCCGAATAGCTGTGGCTTTACCCGGATGATTTCCTCCACCATGACCCTTAGCTCCTCCTCTGAGAACCTGGGGTGTCTTTGGGGTGCCATGGGTGTAGCGTGAGTGGTATGTGTGAGGGTGTGTGGGGTAATGTGTTGGGGTGTGTGCTGTGAGGTGCATGGATGGTGTATGGGTGATGGTGTTATGTGGCTCTGATTCAGTGGGTCTCTCTCAGTTGGCAATATCTTTTTTTTGTAAGGGGTTGTGGGTATTTTTTGTGTGTGTTTTATATTCAATTGGGTGTGTGGGTGTGGTGTGGGTATGTGTGTCGGTTGTGTATAGTTTGAATTGTCCAATGTGGTGTAGTTTTGTCAGTGTGTGTATATTTTGAGCGCCGTGGTGTGTACCGCCATTGGTTTACCGTGGTTGAATGACCGCCGCGGTGATTCATGGGTCATGATGCTGTGGGGGTATTTCTGTTGCCATAATGGTGTGGGTTTTGGTACCACCAGTTTATCACTGACCTTCGGGCTGGCAGACTTGTGTGGGTGTCAGTGTAGTGGCGGATTTCTCTGTGTGGGTCATAATACCCGTAACGGTATACCACAGCAGTCACAGTGTGTTGACGGCTGTCAGCACAGCAGTCGGCGGCATTCCCTGCCAGGGTTGCAATGATGGCCTATGTGCAAAGTCGATGTCGCGGACAGGCCATCACATGGGCAAAGGCTTAAGTTTGCCTGATTGAGAGAGTTTTGGGGGAAATCTAACATGAGGGGCAATCTAGTGAGAGCAAATCTATGTTGAGTACCCTGTATAAGGCATAAAAAATTCAAAGTCCTTATTGAGGGGGTAATTCATTATAAACTCTAACTGACAGTTTTACACTATCCTTCTTCTTTTCGACTAGGCAACACTCATAAAAAGATACATTCCCAAGTACCCCAAGTGCCAGCTTCCTGAAAGGTGCCTGCGCCTCTACCTGTGTATCATATTTACCCATAAAATGTTCCATCCACATATGTTCTAGTATATGGGTATCCAAAGTGGGGTCCAGATCATCACCAACATATGGAGCATTAATAACTTTTCCAAAATGAGGTATTATCTTTCAGTTCACTTGCCCTTTGTAGTCCCTACCAAGTCTTTCTGTCTATAAGGGCCGTCTTATATTTTGCCCGTGCTGTTTTAACATGTTCCTCAACTCTTGGCTTTGCATGCAACACATTATCTAACTTTCTGAGTTCCTTTAAACATATCACATCAAACCACCCCTTAATTTCATGTTTAGAAGGGCGCTGATCATGCCTTGAGCCCTGATTTATATTTGCTGCAATAGCAGTGAAGGATGTTTCAATAAGCAATGATTCAGCATTGGGATCGAGGCAGGTAACCACCTCCTCTTGGAATTAGTCAAGGTGGTGACAAATAAACTATTGTGATTCCCCTTCTCTCGTTTGAGTGTATCCCCATTTTTCTTCCCCATCAGTGGCCTTACATACATGCGTTGTGGTACCCCTACCCATGAGTTAAGCCCCATACTACATGACAAAGCTTCATGGTCACTGTACCCAGACAAAATTTCCACCCTTTTATCCAGCTCCTCAGTAATAAGGAGATAATCAATTGCTGAAACCCCAGAATTGCCCTGGAAAGATGTGGCCACCACCCCCTGGTTAATTCTCAGTGCATTCATCATCATAAGCTCCAAGTTTGTTTATTCAGGGTTGAACCATAGGGGTAATGCCTAAAATGAATAAATGGTTTGTTCTGGAGATCTTCCAAGCCACAAGCTCCCTTCCCAATAATAGGGCAATAATGTGCATTCAAATCTACTACCCAAAGTAGGCGTATCGGTTTAGGGTGATCACTTATCAGGAACTTAATAGCCATATCCAGGTCACTGACCATCTCGGTTTTCCCTTTATCAAAACAATTGCTATAGAAATGAATTATCATTGAATCCCAATCTTTGGGAATATCACAAAGAAGTAAATGATAGTGTGGAGAATTGTGAACAAGCTTAGTCCCTTTCTCAGGGAAAGTGTTGGTGATATTTAACCAAGCCCCCAGTAGCGCTTCCTACGGACAATGGACTTGCCTTAGTGTTATTGGAGGAGAACCCATCTATATGATTTTCCAAAACATCCAACATTTTCTGTAAACATATTATGTGATAAGAAGCAGCTAATTGTGCAGTCTAGCAATGTTTCATGAAATAATACTAATTAAATACCCAAATCTATTTTTCCCTGGGGATACCCTGTGTGTGGCTTCGATCACAGGAGCAGCAACTATCTCACTTATCGGAGGGCTATTAGTCACTGCAGCCAAGAGTTCCATATTCAAATTTTTAACACTTGGGTGGGGAGTTATAATATCATCCCATATAAGACAGTCTTGACGCTGGCCAATCCTGAGCATTGAGATCACTTAAACACCCAAACTGTATCACCCTCATTCCCCTGGCTAGTATCAGGGCAAGGAAGTCACTATGACAGTACTCGTTCAGACCCATTAAGTTTTCATCTGTATGCAGAGCTACAGATCTATGACTGACATAGTTAATGTCAGGGTATCTTTGGTCCAGCCCACTAGCTTTGGGTCAGATGGCGAATGCAGTGATATTATGGCTGTGTCTCTAAACGAAACCTTGTAGTAAAACATTGATACGACCATGAGTCCTTAAAATTTTAACCACCAGATCAGGATCATGAAAGTTAAAAAAACACACAATCCCCCTCTACTGATTTTCCCAATTGCCCAACCCAGCTAACCCGCATGATCATAATTATATTCTGGAGCATAATATTGGCTGTGATGGAGCTAACCCTACTCCTAAGCCAATGCACACATTTATTTTTAAGTTCCTGCCATGACACATATTTAGTAGGGGGCATTGAAGGGACCCCTGACAAAATGACTACATACAGAACTGATTCTGGCAAGAGACTAAGGGGGACATTAAGACCCTAGCAGTGAAAAACACCTACCGCTGCAGCGACAGCCACCAAAAGACCATTGCCGCGGCTACCAGCAGTCAGCCGGATTTTGACCACAGCCGGATTTCTACCAGAAGGATGGCAGAAATCTGGCTGTGGCCATGGGGGTGGATGGCGGTAAGGTGGCACTCCTGCCAGCAGCAGCGCCACGTCAGTAGACTGCCGCAGACCACATCATGACCCATGATATGGCCTGGCAGTGTTCTGCTGGCGGATGCTGCTGCTGGCAGCAGCGCCCCGTCCCGTCTCCTGCTGGAGGACCCCTTGACATCAGGTAAGTCGGGTGCTCCGACAGGGGTGGGGGGTGTTTTGTGTGTGTGTATGGGGGGGGTGTATGTCTGTGCGTGTGTGTATGCGGGTGTGTGATGCATGTTGTATGTGTGTGCGTGTATGGATGTGTGAGTGCGTGTATGTTGTGTTGTGTGAATGCATGTGTGCTTGTTTGTATGCCAGTGTGTGTGGATGTGTGTGTGAATGTATGGATGCATGCGTGGATAAATGTGGGTATGAGTGTGTATATGCATTTGTTTGTGTGTGCATGAAGGTGCATGTATGTAGTAGGGGGTCTGGAGAGGAAGGGGTGGGAGGAATCTGAGGAGGGGGAGGGTGGCAGGGAAGACACCTATCAGTGACAGGGAGGGGATTCACTGTCACTGATAGTGCCCACCGCCATTGTTTTTGTGGCGGTAAGGTTGCCATGAAAACCATGGCGGTAGACGGGGTCATAATCCTGCAAGCAGCAAGTGATGGCTGCCGGGGTAGAGACTGAAGTCTCCAGCCCGGCGGTCGTTAAAGCCGTGGCAGTCGGTGTGGTACATTGGCAGTTTGGTTTTAGCTTAACCGCCAATGTCTTAATATGGAGAAAAGTACTGCCAGCCTATTGGCAGTACTTTCCTCCATATTAACGCTGTCCGCCTGGGTCATAATGACCTCCCAAGTGCTAGAACTACAGGTATCTTGCTTGGGACTGTTGTCGACGACTGGCCTCTAAGCGGTGCAGTAGTAGCACCCCTCCTAACATTCTTCCCAATAGCCAAAATTGTGGGTTCCCTTGAGGCAGCTGGACCTAGGGTTAAATATTCTGAGGGTACTTGGTCACCCATTCCCCGCTTAGCTGATGTATCTTACTACTCCAGCCAGGAGCAGTGCTCGGGAACATTGAAGAGACCTCACCTCAATGTGGTCCATATGATCCAGTGAACTTACACAGGACTTCACCAAATAGTCCACAATAGACAATATGCTATTAATCATATTTAGTGTTGATGCCAAACGGTGCTCCATGTCTGCCATAATATTCTTACAGTGAGAAAGAAGCCTGTCTTCTATTCCCAACAGCAGACCTTCCTTATTTAATACCGGTCCTTTATGTAAGGCTGACTTATTTGGTACAATATTGTGCAGCCCTTTTGTTCTCATCATATATTTCTTATTTGGTGGAGAATCTGTCCCAGAGGCCTAAAACTGGCAGATTTCAGCCACTTGGCTGTACCTCCTGAAAATGGAGGCAATTGCTTTGGAGTATTGCGAGCCAGTGGTGCTCGAGGAAGAGGAGGCAGCTGGAGGGAAACCAACAATGCCGCTACAGACAGCTGAGGTCCCCAGCCACCCAGCAACCACCACCTCTACCATTCTGCCCCCTTCAGCAAACCATTCTGGACCTGGAGGAGATCTTACATGGCCAGGAGGACTATTTGCATTGGGTGGAGGATGTTGAGATCTACTTTTTATGGGGAGATCTGTGGCTTGCTGTGAGATGTTAGGGTGGGAGAACAATCTGGGACTGGGCATTTTTGGGATATTTTGGATTTGAGAGAGGGGGTGGGACTGGTGTGGGAGAAGAGGTTGCAAAGAATCATCTGAAAAGGGTATTTTGTGTTTTTTCAGCTTGAGTGAGGGGGTGAGCATGTTGTAACAGGACAGGGTAGGAGTTTTACAACGTTTTATGGTTTTGCTTCTTATGATGAATATTTGCCTTTGCTTTATTAGTTAGCATCACATCACATGCAGCACAACAGAAACTGTTCTCCACACCTGTCCCAATGCAAACCAATTGTCTCACTGTTCCCATCCCCTTCTCCCTTCAAGTTTCTAGTATTTCCCTACCTGATCTCCCTTTCCATGTGCTAGTAAGTAGGGTACTTACCTTATGGCTTCTAATACAGAACACACCTTTCAGGTGTTATACAACAGAATATGAGTGACAATAACAACCCTATCCCCCTTTAATGGCTTGACCAGGTTGAGCGGCATCCATTCAACATCATCTCAGTAATATTTGTATGTTACTTACTGTCCTTGTAGTACCCTCCCGCCAAAGGGTGTCCATTAACATACAGCAAAAAAATCTAATCCCTCTTTCCAGAGGGCTTTTTTCTAATCTGAGTACATAAAGCTACACCTGCTGCATCTCCTATAATGGCTCCATAGCTTTATGTAGGGTTTTCCAAAGGTCCCTCTTACTGCTAGTTGTGGTAGACCAGTTGTGCTAACAAGGATAGCTTCACAAGGCTCACAACAGGATATCTTTTTTATTCCTAAATTAATCTGGTGCGGTTAAACTAGTGCATCACAGCTGACAACTAGAATAAAAATAGAGAATGAGTGTAAACTTCACAACTGGAACTACCGTGATAAAACAACAATAAGCAACATAGTACTGAGTTACTTTCTAAAGGAAGAGTAATGAACCCCTCAAGTCTCAGGATGAGTCAAGAGGAAGTTTACATCTATAGACTATACAGGGCGTAGATTTTGGAAAACAGTGCTCACTACCTATTTTTGAACATAATGGGCATGATTCGCAAAGGTCCCCCTACACGCTTTTGTAAGTTTATTCTTTTTCAGTATTCACAAAACCACATTTTAGCAGTAGTTTTATGAGTGCAGGGGTTCCACACTCAGGGCAGATAATTCTGAAGGAAATATAGGACAGGACTATCTTTTTATGTGTGGAGTTCTCTGCCCTGACTGTGAAGTCTCAGGACTCATAAACTTATTATTACAGTTTTGTGAATACTGAAAAAGTGTAAACTTACACAACCATGTATGTTTATTTTTGAGAATCAGGCCCACATTGTTGTAATTAAGTCTCTGCATTATGATGTCCCTTTCATACTTCAGTAGGAGGGGTGGGGTGGCAAATGTGTAAAGTTTTGGTAACCACCTCCTGTAACACTTGGCGTTACGTGAACCACATCCACCCCACCAAGTGTGAGATCTGTTGATGGAAAATTATCACACAGATCAACTGATTGCACATCCTGGGGGAAGAGGGATAGGGATTTTAAGAAAGGATGGGCTAAAGGAATTAGGAAAAGTTGAGAGATAGTGTTAGAAATCGGGTTTCTAGTTGACAGAGGTTTGTACTCTGGCCAAGTAGGGACCACAATCTTAGTCGGGGCAAGTAATGTACACACTAAAAGTTTAAATGTGCTCACCTTCTGGTAGCTTGTCACAGAGCAGTCATGCTAATTTAAAAAGGCAATGTGTGAAATATGTGTGCACACACAGCAATAACACAGTGAAAGCACCAAAACAGGACTCCACGCCAGTTTAGAAATATAGCCAATAGTTATCTGGGTCAAACAACGCCAAAATGACAAAAATCCAACATACACAAGTCAAGTTATGAATTTTGAAAGATTAAATCAAAATAAAGTGCATTGAAGATAATAGTTCCAGGCAAGGCTATCTGGTTGCGCTGGACCAGGGCAAATGCAAAAGTGCAGTCCAACCGCAATGAAGTGTAGGCCGGGTACAGGAGTCATGCAGACCCACTGACAGTACCTTTGTTGCATCAATGCTCGGTGATGATGCGTTAATCCAGAGGAGGGGATGCATCACACTTGCAGGCAATGCATTGTTTCCTGATCGGGCAAGGTCATTGATGCGTCAATTTCCAAAAGCAATGTGTACTAGTTCTGATGCATCAGTGCTGTGTCGGCCAAGCCAGGGCTGTGTTGTAAGTCAAGGTCATTGCGTCGCACAGTAGGTGAGTGGCGGAGTGGTGGCTTCAGTGCAGGCAATGGCAAAGCAGCGTTTCAGCAGCAGGTGCCTCGGTTCCAAGTGACACACCTGTTTTGTTGTGTCAGTTTTTGTGTTGAAGCACCCCACTCACTTTTAAGGGTCCAGGAGAGTATTTGACACCACTTAGCAGAGAAGGAGTCAGTAGAGGAGTCCATGTGCTGGTAGCAAGATGCAGGTGAAGTCTTTGATATCCCAGAGACTTCAGAAACAGGAAACAAGCTCAGTCAGACCCTTGGAGAAACTTGGAGATCCAGTCCTCTCACACCAAGGCAAGAAGTAGTAGGACAACACAGCAGAGCAAACAGCAGCTTTTAATTTGGGATTACGAATTAAAAAATCAATTTATGCCCCTCCCTCATTGTGGGCCCTAAAAATGTAAAATGATAACAGCTGTCCATTCTCTGAGTTTAATGGTTAGGAGTTTGGTCAAATTTTTCAAAAAGTCCTAATTCCTCCTTCAATTTGAAAAACAAACTGGTCTAAATGAGCTTGTGTGAATTCAGTTGTGTGTTTTTCGTCTAATGTCTTATATGTTGTTCAATGTTAAATGTTGTCAGTGTTGAATGTTATAAAAAACAAGCTTGCTCTGTTACAGGCATAAATAATAATGTGGTGATGCCATCTGTTTAATTTTTATTGTTGTTAGGGAATTGTGCTGTTTCTCTGAAGTGTATGACATGTGTACTGAATGTTTACTAAGTGTTTTGATTGAAACAATGAGAAATTGAATAAATAATATAGGTGGCTTCAATGATTCAACTATGAAACATTTAATTAAAAACAAATTGTGTGTACTACTGTCAGTTAATGTTTTTTTTTATTACTATTTTAGTGACCTAACATTACTGACGGTTCACTAGCCCAAACCCCCCTTTGTGTTCAATTTTTCTGAAAGTGTCATTTTCAGACCAGCAATTTAAAAATATAGGGGGTCATTACATCCCTGGCGGTCGGTGTTAAAGCGGCGGTAAAACCGCCAATAGGCCGGAGGTAAAAAAAATTGAATCACGACCGTGGCGGAAACCGCCAACATAGACAGCCACTTTAACACTCAGACCGCCACGGCGGTACAAACAAACACCGTGGCGGTAACCGCCAACAGACAGGCGGAAGACAAGGTTCCGCCCACTGTATTACAACAGGCCAATCCACCACCTTTTCTGGGGCGGATTCACTGCAAACACAAACACAGCGGAAACAGGACTTGGAAGGGAAAACACACACCTCTACACACCCCACGAGGAACCAGGACACCATGGAACCCGAGCTCCAGATACTCCCAGCCTTTATCTTCCTGTTCCTCTACCAGGAACAACAAAGACGGCGGCGAAGGGGAAGGAGAGGGAAAAAAGAGTGACACGCACACGCAACCCTCCCACCCCCACCCTCACCCACTACAACACACACACACAAGTACATGTAGATACATTACATTTACAACCCCTAAACCCCCCTGGAAGAATGCAAGGACAAAAGGAAATGAGTTGAACGTTTGTAATCTATTCAAATACAGTAATCAAAAATATATATATATATGTATATAGATTTACACTATAAACAAATATATCCACCAAGAATACAAGTCCAAGGTATTACACCATCATAGTCCGTGGACCACTGGGCCCAAAATGCATGGGCGAGGCCCACACTCAATACCCGATCAAAACGGAGAGAACACTGCTGGGGCATCAGATAGAAATACAACAGGCACCTCAGGGGGAAGGGAAGGGGGAGCACCTCAGCTGGATGAGTGCACGATGTCAGATCCACGAGGGGGTTCTATGCCCACTGCTGTATCCTGGGGAGTGCAAAGCCACAGTCTCTCAAGTCTTTCCAGTGGGTGGGTTGCCCACTGCTATATCCTGGGGAGTGCAAAGCCACAGTCTCATAAGTCTTTCCAGTGGGTGGGTTGCCCACTGCTTTATCCTGGGGAGTGCAAAGCCACAGTCTCACAGGTCTTTCCAGTGGGTGGGTTGCCCACTGCTTTATCCTGGGGAGTGCAAAGCCACAGTCTCATAAGTCTTTCCAGTGGGTGGGTTGCCCACTGCTTTATCCTGGGGAGTGCAAAGCCACAGTCTCACAGGTCTTTCCAGTGGGTGGGTTGCCCACTGCTTTATACTGGGGAGAGTAAAGCCACAGTCTCTCAAGTGGATAACAGTTTCCACTGGTTCTGGAGGGGGCCTTGTGCCCAGAGTGCTTCATCCTGCCAAGGACTGAGGTAGTGGATGTGAAACTCCACTGGTTCTGGAGGAGCTTTGTGCCCAGAGTGCTACATCCTGCCAAGGACAGAGGTAGTGGATGCCTTACTCCACTGGTCCTGGAGGGGGCTTTGTGCCCAGAGTGCTTCATCCTGCCAAGGACAGAGGTAGTGGATGCCTTATTCCACTGGTTCTGGAGGGGGCTTTGTGCCCAGAGTGCTTCATCCTGCCAAGTACAGAGGTAGTGGATGCCTTACTCCACTGGTTCTGGAGGGGGCTTTGTGTCCAAAGTGCTTCATCCTGCCAAGGACTGAGGTAGTGGATGTGATACTCCACTGGTTCTGGAGGGGGCGTTGTGCCCAGAGTGTTTCATCCTGCCTAGGACAGAGGTAGTGGATGCCTTACTCCACTGGTTCTGGAGGGGGATTTGTGCCCAGAGTGCTTCATCCTGCCAAGGACTGAGGTAGTGGATGTGATACTCCACTGGTTCTAGAGGGGGCATTGTGCCCAGAGTGCTTCATCCTGCCAAGGACAGAGGTAGTGGATGCCTTACTCCACTGGTTCTGGAGGGGACTTTGTGCCCAGAGTGCTTCATCCTGCTAAGGACTGAGGTAGTGGATGTGATACTCCCCTGGTTCTGGAGGGGGCTTTGTGCCCAGAGTGCTTCATCCTGCCAAGGACAGAGGTAGTGGATGTAAATCTCCACTGGTTCTGGAGGGGGCCTTGTGCCCAGAGTGATTCATCCTGCTCGTGGCGGCCTCAGTAGGGTCGGAAGCTTTGTCGCTCATTGGCCTGCAGTGCTGGTCGCGGCGGTGTCCCGTTCGGCGGTGTCCTGTTCAGCGGTGCTGGTGGTGGCGGTGTCCTTGGCAGCAGTGCTGGTGGCAGCGGTGTCCTGTTCAGCGGTGCTGCTGGAGGCGGTGTCATGTTCATTGGTGCTGGTGGCGGCGGTGTGTCCTTGGCAGCGGTGCTGATGACGGCGGTGTCCTGTTCAGCAGTGCTTGTGGCGGCAGTGTCCTTGGCAGCGTTGCTGGTGGCGGTGGTGTCCTTGGCAGCGGTGCTGGTGGCGGCAGTGTCCTGTTCAGCGGTGCTTGTGGTGGCGGTGTCGTTGGCAGTTGTGCTGTTGGCCGCGGTGTCCTTGGCAGTGGTGCTGGTGGCGGCGGTGTCCTTAGCAGCAGTGCTGGTGGCGGCGGTGTCCTGTTCAGCGGTGCTGTGGCGGCGGTGTCCTTGGCAGCAGTGCTGGTGGCGGCAGTGTCCTTGGCAGCGGTGCTTGTGGCGGTCTTGTGGGCCATGCAGATTTTCGCCGACTTTCCTGTTTTTCTGTGCCCCTTCCCCACCTTGGATGGCAACGCAGCTGTCTTCCCACTCCCAACTGTACCCCTGGGAGAGGCTTTGGTTGTAGATGTTTTGCCTCTCTCCCGCCGGGCACTGGACAACTTTTTGTGCTTTTGAGGTGGGGGACTGTCCGTGGTCTGGCTCTTTGGCACACTGGCTGCCCTGCTGTTTGGCGCACTCCAGAAGCCGGGTACTACTGGCACCACTGTTCCCGCAGATGTTGTGGCTGAGTTGCTGGGTTGGGACCTGGAAAGGCGGGCCCTAGGAGACTGAAGGGGTGGGGGAGGTTAGGGGAAGAGATCATGGTTGGACAGGAAAAGTTTTTGGGACACACTGGGACGGGTAGATGGAGGGGGTTTGGGAGTGGAGGAAGAGGTAGTGGTTGGAGGAGGTGTACGTTTGGTGACTTTGGGTGAAGGTGCATGGGCTGGAGGCTGTTGTGAGGTGGATGGCTGTTGGGTGGGTGTGTGGCTGCGTTTGTGTACCTTGGGAGGTGGGCTCACAGACACACTGGGAGAGGACACAGGGGATGTGTGAATGGTAGTGGGGGTGGTGACTGCACGTGAGCGGGTGTGGTGGTGGGTGTGCTGGTGATAGAGGTAGTGGCTGAAGATGTAGTGCATGCAGGTGTGAGTGGAGACAAGACTGGGAGGGAGGAGGGAGACGAGGAGGAGGAGGACACAGTGGAGGCAGTGGATGTTGGTATGTCTGCATGTGTATGATGCTTGCGTGAGAGCCTGTGGGATGTGTGGTGCTTATGTTTGCCTGAGCTTCCCTTGTGTGTTAACGTGTGTGCATGCTGGTCTGATGGTGTGCTTGGGATAGGCTGAGGTACAGGGGTTTGGGTCTGGGTGGAGGAAGTTGGAGGGGGGAGGCTAGAGACAGGGACAATGGCTGCCATCAGTGCTGAGGCCAGAGTCTGAAAAGCTCGCTGTTGGGCTGTCTGACCAGAATGAATGCCCTCCAGGTATGCATTGGTCTGTTGCAACTGCCTCTCTACACCCTGGATGGCATTCAAAATGGTAGTCTGCCCAACAGTGAGGGACCTGAGGAGGTCAATGGCCTCCTCACTGAGGGCAGCAGGGCTGACTGGGGCAGGGCCTGAGGTGCCTGGGGCAAAGGAGATGCCCATCCTCCTTGGTGAGTGGCCACGGGGCACACGCTGAGGGGCTGCTGGGAGGGCAGTGCTGGTAGGGGTGGTGGCAGCTGTACCTGTAGATGCTGTGGGCACAGAGGGGCCCGCCACCGCAAGGGAGCCCCCATCAGAGGAGGAGTCTGTGTCGCTGGTCTCAGCTCCTGTCCCCGCCCGTGGAGCTCCCCTCACCCTCCGTCCCACTGGTGGCTTCTGACTCTGTTGTGTCGCCCTCCAGAGCCATGTGGGATGCAGCTCCCTCCTGCTACGGTGGCACTGCTCCTCCGCCTGATGATGCTAATGCACACAAGAACAGGGAGACCACAAAAAGGGGGGGGAAGACAGAAGAAAGACATGTTGAGTGCATCCAATACCGCTACCGTTGGCGGACACTACAGACACAGAAGCCCCCTGCACTACGCCGTGCACTTAGAGTTCCCTAATTAATCACAGGGACATGGGTTACAAGGCCTATGCCCGATTACTGCACACATGGAAGTCACAGGAGTCTGACTAGGTGTAGTTAACTCTGAACACAGGTGGGGTGGGGTGCCACAGGGCCTGCCTTAAGAAGGGAACTTGCTTATTAAACTCGCCCTGGCCTAGGGGAACCCACAGCTCACCTCCTCTACCCAGACACCTACAATGCACACTGAATCAGCAGAATGAGAGTGTACTCACCCCCTTGTGGCTGCTGTGATGCCCTCAAGCGCCCATCCAGCTCCGGATACGCCACAGCCAGGATCCGGAACATCAGGGTTGTCATGGTGCGACGGGCACCCCTCCCACGTTGGGAGGCCATCCCCAGCTGGGCCTCCGCCATCTTCTTGCTCCAGCGGCGAATGTCCTCCCATCTTTTACGGCAGTGGGTGCTCCGTCTGTGGTGGACCCCCAGAGTCCGGACTTCCTTGGCGATGGCACACCAAATATCCTTCTTCTGGTGGGCGCTGACCTACAGGAATAGTACAGGGGAAAAGGAGAAGATATAACCGTCCGCACCATCACAGTCATTGGCCATTGGCCCGCATCCCTACCCTTGCCATGATGCCACTCACCGTCGTATCATGCATGCCTCATTCTCCCAACCCTATCTTTCATCAACATCACTCCACATAGGCATTGCCCATTCGGCATTCTCACAGTGTACTTACCTGTTTGTCTGGAGGACCGTAGAGTAGTGTGTACTGGGGGAGGACCCCATCCACTAGTTTCTCCAGCTCCTCCGTGCTTAAGGCAGGGGCCCTTTCCCCAGACACATGAGCCATTGTCTCTTCAAGACTGAGGTCACAGCAGGAATTGCAGTGTAGGTCCTCTCCTGTCGAAGATCAGGTATCAAGTGATTGAACAGAGAGAAAATGGTGGTGACGTCCGCTGTGGAGCGTACCGTCACCACCGGCGTACATTGTCATTGGCTCCTGGGACCCATAGGGTCCAATGTTAACCAATGCAGGATTGCACCGTGGTCTTCGACCACCTACCGCAACGGTGTACAACGCCAGCGCAGTTACCTCATATCCCCTTGTCCCACATTACAGGTCAGGCAGCCGCCATTTCAGGGGGCCACATGGCATTAATTTTGACTGCGTCACACATCTATAGGCCTTGCTTAAACACTAATACAGTCATAATCGGTGGAATTGATGGATTTGAGTTCCCCCCTGAACCCCAAATACTGTTCCTCCTGCAGCCGCTGGGTCTCCTGAAACTTGGCCAGTACCGTTGCCATCGTCTCCTGGGAATGGTGGTAGGCTCCCATGATGTTGGAGAGGGCCTCGTGGAGAGTGGGTTCCCTGGGCCTGTCCTCCCCCTTTCGCACAGCAGCCCTCCCAGTTCCCCTGTGTTCCTGGGCCTCTGTCCCCTGAACCGTGTGCCCACTACCACTGCCCCCAGGTCCCTGGTTTTGTAGAGGTGGTGGGTTAGCCTGGGTTTCCTATAGTGGTGGACACACTACTGCTTGACGTGTCCTGGGGACAGAGGGATGGGCCCGCTGCGTGGGTGCTGGGGGGGTGCTGTGCTGGTGTTTCCAGAGGGGGGAAGCTCTGTAGTGGCCTGTGCAAATCTGAGGAGAACCGACTGTCCCGAGGTCCCAGATGGGCCGGGCTGGTCATCTTGATCCAGTTGGACAGAGCTGCTGTCATCACTGTGGGCCTCTTCTGTGGGTGGAGTGGACATATCTGGACCCTCCTGTCCGGTGACGTTGGGTAGGGGTCCTGCAGGGGTGTAAAGGCATAATTATTGCATCTGTGTGTGCCATGGTTTGCAATGGGTGGGTCACCCTGTACCCCAGTGCTTCCCCCAGTGCTTCCATTCTTGGGTGGGACCTTCCGTGATAATGGTTTAGGGGGGTGTATGGGTATGTGCAGTGGACATGCTTTGGTGATGGGTGTCCATGCTTTGGTGTTGCATGCAGGGCTTGGCTTTGGGATGTGTAGTTTGTGATAGTGGGACATGTGTGAAGAGTTGGAGTGATGGGGGTGAGGGCGAGGGTAGGGGTAGGGGTATGTGATAGCATGCATGTAGGGTGGGGGATATAGTAGTTAAAGGTTTGACTTACCAGAGTCCATTCCTCCAGCTACTCCTGTGAGGCCCTCAGGATGGAGTATAGCCAAGGCCTGCTCCTCCCATGTTGTTAGTTCTGGGGGAGGAGGCGGGGGTCTGCCGCCAGTCCTCTGAACTGCAATCTGGTGTCTTGAGACCACGGAATGCACCTTCCCCTGTAGGTCGTTCCACCTCTTCCTGATGTCATCCCGTGTTCTTGGGTGCTGTCCCATTGCGTTGATCCTGTCCACGATTCTGCGCCATAGCTCCATCTTCCTAGCTATGGTGGTGTGCTGCACCTGTGATCCGAATAGCTGTGGCTCTACGCGGATGATTTCCTCCACCATGACCCTGAGCTCCTCAGAAAACCTCGGGTGTCTTTGCGGTGCCATGGGGTGGTGTGGGTGATGTGTGGGGTGGTGTATGTTGTGATGTGTGGGGTGATATTTAGAGGTGTGTTGTGTGAGGTGCATGGATGTTGTGTGAGTGATGTTGTTGAATACCTGTGGATGCTAGTGTTGTTTCTGGTGGTGTCTCTCTCTGGCCTTCTGTCACAATTGTGGTCGTAAGGGTTTGTGGGTGTGTGTTTTATATTGTATTGGGTGTGTGGGAGTGGTGTGTGTATGTGTATCAGGTGGGTGTATTTCGATTTGTCCAATGTGGTAGTGTTTTGTATGTGTGTGTGTGTATTTTGAGCGTGGCGGTGTGTACCACCAATGGAATACCGGGGTTGAAGGACCACCGCGTGGATTCATGGGTAGCAATAGTGTGGGTGTATTCCTGTTGGCGTGACGGTGGAGGTTTTGTTATCGCCAGTTTATCACTGACCTTTGGTGTGGTGGACTTGTGTGGGTGTCTGGATTTTGGCGGATTCTGAGCTGTGGGTCATAATAGCTGTGGCGGAATTCCGCGGCCGCGGCGGTGTGTTGGTGGTCTTTTGCACGGCGGTAAGCGGCTTTTACCGCCAATGTTGTAATGACCCTCATAGTTTTTCTATATTTTCCCAATTAGAAATTACACTTAGAATATGTTCCAAGGTAACCCCAACTTTAGCCTATGGGAGAGATAGTCCTTACAATAGTGAAAAATGAATTTAAGGGAGTTTCACTGCCTTGACTTGTTAAACTTAAAAGTACAGGTCAAACTTTCTAAATACAGTGCACCCTGCCCTTAGGGCTAAACAGGGCCTGCCTTAGGGTTGACTTACATGTACTAAAAAGGAAGGTTTGGGCCTGGCAAGTGCGTACACTTGCCAGGTCTAAATTGTAGTTTAACTGCACACATAGGCCCTCATGATGACATTGGCTATCTCCACCCCTACCTGTATGCCATCACATATCCCCAGCCTCACCCTCACTCCTATCACTCCACCACCTCACACACACCCCACCATCACAATCCACTCATCCCAATGCCAAGCCCTGCATGCCCTACCAATGCATGGACACCTCTCACAGACCTGCATGGACACCTATCACTACAGCATGCACACTAGATACAATCACCTAGTCCACCAAATAACAACTCACACAAGGCAAAGCTGCCAGGGCAATACCAACCATAGAGGGCAACCCACCCATGCACCATATGTCACACACAGAAACAATAACACTACATTCTAGTGGGTAAAAGAGTGAGCAGCTGGTCATCATCGGTACATTGTAGCCACTACAGTTCAATGCATATTGTGATTCGTACAATATTATGGTGGCATAGATCCAGAATGTGACGATGTGAACTGTGAACCAGTTAGGATCCATGACCTGACCCCCCCTGAAATGGCATCCGCCTGCTCAGTATGGAGGGACAGGTGGAAGTGAGGTAATTCCGCTGACGTTGTGCGCCATTGCGGGATGCAGTCGAGAACCGCTGTGCAACTCCTCATTGGTTATCAAGGGCCCTATGGGTTACAGTATCCAATGGTGATGTACGACGGTGGTGATGGTATGCACCGCTGCTGACGTGACTGCCATTTTCTATCTGTTCACTCAACAGGATAGGACCTACAATGGATGTGCTGTTGTGACCTATGTCTGGAACACACCATGGCGCGTGTGACTTGTGAAAGGGCCCCTGCCTTCACCTCAGTGGAGTTGGAGTGACTGGTGTTTGGGGTCCTACCCCAGTACGGACTGCTGTATGGGCCTCCAGACCAACAGGTGAGTACACTGTGAGCACGATGCATGGGGCATGAATGCATGGAGTGGTGTGTGTGCGAGCCTCGTGTAGGGGGGGGGGTGGATGTCCCCTGGGCAGCGTGCAGCATATAGGCAGGGCCATGTCTGTGCTAATGGGGATGGAAAGGGTCATGGTGGGCCATGAGTGTAATAGGCAGGACAATCTTACTAATACCTTTCCTTGTGTGTATTTCTCTGCAGGTCAGCGCCCATCAAAAGAAGGGTATATGGCATGCCATCGCCAAGGACGTGCAGACCCTGGGGGTCTACAGCAGGCAGAGCACCCACTGTCGGAAATGGTGGGAGGACCTGAGGCGCTGGGCATGGAAGACGGAGGAGGCCCAGGTGGGAATAGCCTCCCAATGAAGATGGGGTGCATGTTGAACCCTGACCTCCCTGATTGGTTGTATGCTGGCGATGGCCTATCCAGAGCTGTATGGACACTTGGGGGCATCACAGCAGCAACAAGGGGGTGAGTACAGTGCACTTCATTACAACCTATGTCTGGTGGGGTGGTTTCCGGGTGTGGGATGTGGGCCTGTGGGTGCCCCAAGGCCAGGCCTGACATTGCAGAGTAAGTCCCATGTTGGGCATGGTTCTGATGTGCAATTCCTCCAACCTAGATAGTAGTCATCTACTACTGGGCATGGGAGTGTGGGTCTCATGTATGCAGCAGTTGGCGGTATGTGTTCCTACCTATGGCCTGGTGACTAGCATTGTAACTGGTAGTGCATTGCCTAGTACGTAGGGCTACCCCCTGTGTGTAAGTGTGTTGTGTACACCAACTGTGGTGTTGGTGCCATCATTGACCAAGTGTGTCCTTTGTCAAGGGCACCAGTGGGACAGAGTGCGAGGGGAGCACCACAGCGGAGACTGGAGGAGACAGTTCGGACAAGAAAACTCCTCCGATGAGAGCTCCCTGGTGGTGGCAGACACCTCTGTGCCCACCCCAGCTACAGGTACAGCCACCACCCCCATACCAACACCGCCCTCCCAGCAGCCCCTCAGCGAGTTTCCGGTGCCCGCTCACCCAGGAGGGAGAGCATCTCCTTCACCCCAGGCACCCCAGGCCCTGCCCTAGTTAGCCCTGCTGCCCTGAGTGAGGAGTATATTGACCTCATGCGATTCATCTCTGTTGGGCAGTCAACCATTGTGAATGCCATCCAGGGGCTGACAGCCCAAATGCAACAGACCAATGCATTTCTGGAGGGAATTCACACTGGCTTGGGTGCCCAACAGAGATCAATCCAGGCTATGGCCTCCTCTCTGATGGCAGCCATTGTTCCTGTTTCCACCCTCCCCCCTCTAACTTCCTCTACCCAATCCCATTTCCCTCAACCCCAACCTATCCAAAGCACACAGGCAGATGAACATACACATAGGACAACACACAAGAGTAGACATGGCAAACACAAGCACCACACTTCATCACACAGGCACTCACACAAACATCATCCAGATGCAGACATACCAACATCCACTGTCTCCACTGTGGCCCCCTCCACCTCCCTCCCAGTTGCATCGACACTCATATCTGCATGCACTACATCCTCATCCACTACCCCCATCACCAGCACACCTATCCAGAAACACACCTCACTGGCAGTCACCACCCCCACATCCATGCACACGTCCCCTGTGTCCTATCCCACTGTGTCTGTGCCCTCTCCTCCCAAAGTACACAAACGCAAGCACTCGGACACCCATCAGCCACCCACCTCATAACAGCATCCAGCCCATGCTCCGGCACCCAAACAACCAATCCCTCTTCCTCCACTCCCAAACCTTATCCCTATTCCCCCCAATGTCCCTAAGAAGCTTTTCCTCTCCACCATTGACCGCTTCCCTACCCCCACCCCTTTATTCACGTCAGGTCATGGTGGTCTGAACCCATGTAAGCACCTCAGCCACTCAGTCCACGGGCACAGAAGTGTCCCCAGCAACTCCAGGTGGGAAAGGATCCCGGCCACCATCCAGCCAGATGGAAAGGGTGCCTGCCCAAAGTCCTGCAGGAAAGAAGGGCAAGGAGCCAGGCCCAAGTGCTGCAGGAAAGAAGGGCAAGGAGCCAGTCCCAAGTGCTGCAGGAAAGAAGGGCAAGGAGCCAGCCCTCAAGTGCTGCAGGAAGGAAGTGCAAGGAGTCAGGCCCAAGTGCTGCAGGAAAGAAGGGCAAGGAGCCAGCCCCAAGTGCTGCAGGAAGGAAGGGCAAGGAGACAGCCCTAAGTGCTGCAGGAAGGAAGGGAAAGGGGCCTGCACCAACAGGCCATAAGGACAAGGGGCCTGGTGCTGGGACTCAGTCGTAGACCCCACTACCAACCATGGTGGTGCAGACATCAGAGGCTGCAGGGGATGGGCTGCAGTCTCCCCCCACCACTACCAACAGCAGCACCGCCACCAGCAATACTACCAGAACAATTGGACAGCCATCCGAGGCTGCAGGGGATGGGCTGGAGCCTCCCCCACCACTACCAGTAGCAACAGCACCATTGGGCAGCCATCCGAGGCTGCAGGGGATGGGCTGGAGCCTCCCCCCGCCACTACCACCAGCAGCAGTAGCACTGCCACCAGCACTACCACCAACACAATTGGTCAGGTGTTCTAGGCTGCAGGGGATGGGCTGGAGCCTCCCCCCACCACTACCAGCAGCAGCACCGCCACCAGCACCACCACCAGCACCATTGGGCAGCTGTCCGAGCGAACAGGGGATGGGCTGGAGCCTCCCCCGCCACTACCAGCAGCAGCAGCACCATTGGGCAGCCGTCCAAGGCTGCAAGGGATGGGCTGGAGCCTCCCCCCACCACAAACAGCAGCAGCACTCCCACCAGCACCACCACCAGCACCATTGGGCAGCCATCCGAGGCTTCAGGGGATGGTCTGGAGCCTCCCCCTACCACTACCAGCAGCAGCAGCAGCAGTGGGCAGCCATCCGAGGCTGCAGGGTATGGGCTGGAGCTTCCAACCACCACCAGCAGCAGCAGCACCAGTGGGCAGCTGTCCGAGGCTGCAGGGGATAGGCTGGAGCCTCCCGCCACCAGCAGCAGCACCACCACTGAACATCCGTCACCGCCGGCAGACATTCTGTAGACCTGCATCCATGGGCTGTTGTGCGGCCTGCCCCCTGCCATTCCAGTGGGTATGACCCCCACCTGAGAGACTGTGACCTTGCACTCCCCAAGATCTGCATCACAGGGTACGATGCCCCCTCCAGAACCAGTGGAGATGCCATCCACTCACCCCATCCTCCCCAGAATGAAGCTCACAGGGCACAATGCCCCCTCCAGAAACAGTGGATATGCATTCCACTCACCCCATCCTCCCCAGGATGAAGCTCACAGGGCACGATGCCCCCTCCAGAACCAGTGGAGATGCCATCCACTCATCCCATCCTCCCCAGGATCATGTACAGGGCATGTTGCCCCCTCCAGAGCCAGTGTGGTATTCACCCACATGAGAGACTGTGGCTTTGCACTCCACAGGACCAAGCACAGGGCATGCTGCCCCCTCCAGAGCCAGTGTGGTATTCACCCAGTTGAGAGACTGTGGCCATGCACTCCCCAGGACCAAGGACATGCCATATTGCCCCCTCCAGAACCAGTGGATGTGTTCCATCTGCAGGCTGAGGTGCCCCCTGTTCCCCGTCCCCCTGAGGTGCCTGCCTATTTTCTACCTGATGCACCTGCAGTGTTCTCTCTGTGTTGTTGCAGGAGTAAAGTGGGTCCTTGGACTTTGTAATGTGGCCCTGTGGCCCACGAACATTGAGGACTGGGCAGTGACCCTACACTTGTAAATATGTATATACTTTTTTATTGCATTGCGGGCATTTCTACACTCACTTTTATCAATTCCTTTTGTCCTTGCATTATTCCTGTGGGGTATGGAGTAAAAATGTTATGTTGCTGCATTTGCTTGTGTGTATGGTGTTGAGGGTGGGGGTGTTACATGTGTGTGTCACTCTCTTTTTCCTCCCTCCCTCCCCTGTGTGCTAGGTGGCTGTACTCACCGTGGTCGTCTTCGCTGTCATTGGTGTTCGTAGTGGAGAAGCATGTAGAAGAGCACTGGGGAGACATGCAGGTCGGGCTCCATAGCGTTGTGGTTGTTCACTGAGTCTCCACAGGTAAGTCGTTTCCCTTCTGTGCCATGATTCCACCAGGCTTTTGATGTTGATGGTACCGCCCCGGAAAAGGTGGCAGATTGGTGTGTTATAAAACAGTGGGCGGAACATTGTCTTCCGCCTGGCTCTAGGCGGTTACCGCCGTGGTGGCTGTTGATTCTGCCGTGGCAGCTGGTGTGTTAAAGTGGCTGTCTGTCTGAGCTGTTTCCGCCATGGTCATAATTTGGCGGTATTTACCACAAGCCTGTTGGCGGCATTACCACAGCTTTACCACCAACCGCCAGGGTTGTAATGAGGGCCATAGACTCTGCAATAGCAGGCCTGAAACATTGTTGAAAGCCACCATAGTGGGTGGCACAACCAATGCTGCAGGCCCACTAGTAGTGTTTGACTTGCAGGCCCTGGGCACACATAGTGCATTTTACTAGGGACTTACTAGTACATCAAATATGCCAATCATGGAAAAGCCAGTGTTACCATGTTTTAGACACAGAACACATACATTGTAGCACTGGATAGTACTGGCAAAGTGCCCAGAATCCTAAAGCAAGCAAAAAAGGAAGTTTAGCACACAGTCAAAACAGGAGGCCAGAAAGCAACAATTCAAGGGGAAACCATGCCAAAAGATGATAGGTCTAACAGACAGATAAACACAACATTTATCAAGTTGATAACCACATGACATTTGTTGTTTTAGGAAGATGACAGGCCAGTTATTAAATACAAACAGTATTTTAGACCACTACATTATCTAACTAATTAGTTACCTATGCTTGCAAAATAGGGAGCACACAGTTCGAAAATGTGCTACAATTAGGAAACACATGTATAAAAATGGATGGTACATCTGCATTCATGTCTGTCCTAGGTGCAGGGCTGGACCACAATCTGGACACTTCCAACTGACAAGGTGACCAGTTCAATAAAAGATAATGGGGGTCATTCCGACCCCGACAGGGGCCGGGGATGCGGGAGCACCGCCAACAGGCTGGCGGTGCCCCGCAGGGCATTCTGACCGCGGCGGTTTGGCCGCGGTCAGACCAGGAAAACCGGCAGTCTCCCGCCGGTTTTCCGCTGCCCTGGGAATCCTGCGCCGCCATGGGGATTCCGACCCCCTCACCGCCATCCTGTTCCTGGCGGTTCCGACCGCCAGGAACAGGATGGCGGTGAGGGGTGTCGTGGGGCCCCTGGGGGCCCCACTTTGAATTCCAGTGTCTGCTTTGCAGACACTGGAATTCGCGACGGGTGCCACTGCACCCGTCGCACATCCTCCACTCCGCCGGCTCCATTCAGAGCCGGCATCCTCATGGAGGGCTGTTTCCCACTGGGCTGGCGGGCGGCCTTTTGGCGGTCGCCCGCCAGCCCAGTGGGAAACCCAGAATACCCGCGGCGGTCTTGTGACCGCGCAGCAGGATTCTGGCGGTTCCCTCCAGGCGGTCGGCTCCCGCCGCCCGCCGGGGTCAGAATGACCCCCAATATGTCCATATTGGAGAATCAAGGTAAATATTATGGGGCCTGAAGGTAAACAGGGCACAGGCTGGTATAGTAGTATGCCATTAACTAAGAAGTGAAAATAATCTCTTACGACCAATCCCAGACTAATTTCTTTACTCTGAAACTCCAAATATTCTGACCAGAAATGGTTTAAAGCAGGGATGCTTGTTGGCGCCTTTGCTTTTTTCCCTGTATGTGGTGGATCTGCCTGATGTGCTGAGCAAAGTAGCTGGTAATGCCATAAAATTAGGCACTTATCCTTTAGGGACACTCCTTTATGCGTACAATATTGTTCTGCTAGACCTGACTCCTAAAGGCCTCCAAAAACGTCATGAGATTTTCTCCAAAGGGGTGTTGAAAATGTTCTACAATAATTCTACCATAGATGTAGTGAAGTTGTACACCTGTCTTGGAAGAATTACGTCTGCAAATTGGCTGGCGAGGAACATATTGCACATACATCAAAAAAGGCATATGACCAGAGAAATGCACTAAGGGCACTTTATGGAGCAACAGGTTATATGCACTTTAATCATCGCCTAACAGTATAGAAGATTAAGGTTCTGTTGATGTTTTTATCTGCTATAGAGACAATAAATATTAATCAATTGCACTTCATATAAGAGATGGAGGGAAAGATTCTTCACACTGTTTCAACTTTAAATTCCATGGCTTCCATAGAAGCATTAAGGTTAGAATTAGGATTGGTGAGCACTTACATAAGAGGACTAGCCACTATTCTATGATGGTATCATTGTATTTTACACACAAAAGAAAAATCTTTAAGGGGTCTTCTGGCCACGGAATGCCTGCTTCCCACTGCAAAGGCTGGGACATTTTTAACTAACATTTCATGTGCATTTCAGCACTTTTCTTTGACTAAATGAGATATTCAGGTTATGAGCTATGTTCACCTCAAAATTGTTTTAAACCATAATATGATAAACTCCTCCATGGAGAATTATATGGATCTATGTAGTGTGAAATCTCATTTCCATTGTGTCATTCAATCATGCCATGTAGCAGTTCCTCAAGTGTATTTGAACTGGAAGCTAGAACACTGGGTGCAAAGGTAAATAATGCTACATAGGTTGAAATCTTTATCACTAAGAATTGTGGCGGAAGCATGGCAGAATATAGTCTGGGAGGAAAGAATTTGCATCTTATGCTATAATGATGTACCGACGATTGAACATGTTATATTTGTCTGTCCTGCTTTGATGGTCTACCAACAGAGATTTCTAAAACCACTTTTTATAAAATATGGAATTATAATAGCTAAAGATGCTATGGAGATGATAAATTGCCCATCAATGAATTATTGTGTTGTAATTTATTTTTACATTTTTTACGTCTTTTTTAAAGCTGTATTAATTGATGTATTTGATATATTGTAGATCTCATTGTACGATCTAAATCTCTAATAAAAACCTTGATAATAGTTTCATGTACCCAGCTGATCACCTTAACAATAACAACATTTTATGGTGACTATTCAAGCAGACACCAAGTCAACTAATTAATTGGAGTTTGCTATTTGAGGGACTGTTCTGCATTTTCCTAATCTATACACCTCTCAAATTCAGAGGGATCGACATCTTGAATCGTCTTGTTCCCCATTGAAGTAGATAGGCGTGGTCCTTTCTCTGGTCATTGTAAATGGTACTTTAAGATTTCACCCGAAAGGGACAGACATGTAGTGTTGAACAAGAAAATGAAAATAATTTGAGGATTATTTTTGTTTTAGTAATTAAACTGACTGGCTTAGAAGAACCTAGAGAGGATGGACTTAACAAAAGGAAAATTAAAGTATATATCCCAGTGAAATGTGAAAGGCAAGCAGTGATGCAGAATGATCCTTCAAATATTACATTATCAAGTGTAGATCAGTCACTCCCATCCACCACATTATGAATCATTTATTTGTTGACACTCATTAGTCTAAGTAAGGTATCTCTTCCATTCACATATGTGCCTGTCTTCTCCATGGAAATGATACTCAATATAGGACAGTCTTTTGAATATTCCCTGACAGCTAGCAAGGAAATGAAACAAGAGATAGAATTGGGGACACCGCACTCTTGGGGTCTTCATTCCCCATATTCCCCCTGTGTTCAAGAGACAGGGGAGGAGCCTCATCAGTGCTCAAAGCACACATTGCACTCCTACAGTGCAGGTCACCAAATTCTTGAGTACTTCATCCCCCGCACTCCCCCTGTGTTCAGGAGACAGGGGGGAAGCCACGAAAGTGATCAACGTGAACTTTGCACTACCTCAGCCACAACAGTAATCAGAGAGTGCTGTGTACTACGTCAGCACGGACTCTAGGGGGCTTCATTGGCCTCAACCCCCTCGTGTTCAGGAGGAGGGGAGGAGCAACAAAATTGCTCAAAGCATGTTTCACACTCATGCAGCGTGGGACACCAGACTCTAGGGAACATCATTGCTCATACTTCCCCATGTTCAGGAGACAGGGAAGGAGCCACATCAGCTCTCAAAGCACGCTTTGCGCTCTTGCAACATGGGACACCAGACTCCTGGATACTTCATTGCCCACACTCCCCATGAGTTCAGAAGACAGCGAAGGAGCCACAAATATGCTCAAAGTGCACTTTGCACTTCTGCAACACAAGACGCACCAGGGCTGGGCCCAGATAAAGACTGGGCCAAGAGAGGGCTCATCTGTGCCCGTTTAAGTTTGGTAGAGGGTGGGCTTGAGTAACCCTCTTTCATTTTGTTCTTCAGAAAGCATCCTTTAAGTAAGTTGTTATAGTATAGTGTCAAAGTCTATTTCATGACATAAACTACATTAGAAACTGCTATCATGGGCAAACACAGAGCTAATTAACCTTTTACCAGAACATGTTAGATATTCTAGAACTCCCAGACATGCAACTGAAATTTGTACTCTTGATAATATTGACAACTTAATTCATTCATGAAGTGGAAACAGTGCCAACCACTGATACTACTACAGGCAAAGAACTGAAGCCTCCAACTAAGGTTCCAAAAGTGTGAGTTATGACAATACGACTGACTTGTGCAACACAAGTGGCTCAACTACCCATTCTACCAAGCTTAGCTACTGCCTTAACTAATTCACCACAGAAAGCAGACATACATGACACTGATACTCCTGTGGTTGGGATGACCTCTCCATCAATTCACTGCTTTAACAGGCTTGCCTCTCCCAAAGTTTCTCCTTACAATATGAGTTACACCTTCGGGCAAATCTCTGAACAAAGCATATTCCAAGGGTAATGATGCACCCAGTTGTGACTTTGTAAAGCCAAAACTTAAAGCACAAGCTCCTGATATCCGCTAAAGTTTTTCTCTGCACATTGAGGTCTGGAAGAACGCTCACGCTGTTGTGCCACTGCAGTTCCGGTTCCGGGTCAACAGCGCGGAATCAGCGCGCCGGAGCACGGAGCACGGCGGAGCAACCCGGTGAGCACCCAGCGCTCCTACCCCCCTACTCCCCTAGCACGGGGGTCCGCGGCTTGCCTGACACCCGAGCCGCTGCCGGTGCCCCGCAGCACACAGAGGGCTACGTCCCCCCCCTCTGCGGACCCCCGCGGAAGTGCCCGATTGCGGGTGCGGCTTGCGGTGGGGCTTAGGGGCCACAAACAACAAACATCATATATTCTCTTTTTTACAAAACTTCTGGTGGCGAGAAAGGAGGGCCCCTTCGAGGACGACACCAGGCTTCAGGACATCAGGTACCGGCCCTCTGCCCTCCGCTCCAGGTGCTGCCCGCGACGTGACCCCCAGCAAGAGGCAAGTGAGCGGTGAGCAACAGAGGCCAAAGGGGCAAACGGGCAAAGGGGCTAAGGGGGGGCAAGGAGGGCAACAGGGCGGGGGGAAGCCGCACCAGGGTCTGGCACTGGTTCCCCGCCAGGGCGCGCAGCACCCCTCACCCCGACCCTCCCCCGGTACTCCCACCAGGCAGCTCGTGGCCTCACCCCCCCTTGCCCTGCTCCCCCTCGCCCTCGCACCCGGCACCTTCCCCAGGGTAGCCAGGCCCAGGAGCGGAGCGGAAGGGACCAACACGGTCCATCAAGGACTGGCACGGTCCAGCAACTCCGAACTCTCTGCACCTCAGGCCCTCAAAAGGCCCTCAAAAGCTCCAAACTCCCCCGGGGGTGATCGCACACTCAGAACTTAACGTCCATTAAAGTTTCTTTTTGGAGGACGGCACCCTTAACTGCCTCTAAACAACAAAAAGGCACAAAAAAGCTCAACAAGGCCCTTCTCCCTCACCCCAACAGCCCGCCCAAAATCACCCCGCTCTAAGGCAGCAAAACCTACCGACCATGAGATCAGGCAAAGCACGAGACAGTATTACAAACCGTCCAGCAAAACAAGGAAACAGAAAAAGGAAAGGAGACCTGGCTCTGGATGAAGCAACCCCAAAAAGGAGAGCAAGCAGCGAACAGGATCTCCCCTCTCCGTCCCATGCAGGAGGCAAAATCTAACAAAGGGCACACGCGGGGGAGGCAAACAAAATTCCAGCATGGAAGAAACGATCTGGAGAGAACACGGCTTTGGGAAGGAGGCGACCCCGCAGGAGGGGGTTCCAGAGTCCGTAGTCTCTCCCAAGCATCACAAGATAACCGACTATTTCACTACTACTGGCACCAACACCTCCAGAAAAAGGATCGACTCCCTGGCTCCAACCCAAACAAGTTTTGGGGAAATAATCTCACCCTGCCAAGAGTGGCAACAGGAAGGAAGCAGCGAAAAGAAACCCAGAATGAATTCACCCCCTCGCCTCCCCCTATCGCCAACAGTAGTGATCAGGAAAAATCACCCCACGAAACTAGACGCATCACGTATAGTCCAGGACAATGCGGTACCAGCAACTCCTACACCAGGATCCGTCTTCAATCCTAGGCAAGACATAACTCTATGTAATAATTCCCTAGACGCCACTAAGTATCAATGGACATCTAGTCCAGCGAAACTACCCATCCTGGACTCAGAACTGGTAGCAATCGCAGAACATTTAGAACAAGAATCTCAGGAATGTGGCCCATTCTGTCAAAGTCCAAAACTTCACTCATTCCCAACGTACAACGGCGAAAAAGAAGAACAGGACCTCTGGGGTATAGAACAGGTCTTCATAAACGGACCAGCAAAAGCAGAAACAGTGACAGCCGCACAGAAAGCCCCCCATAAAACAACAATAAACAAAGTACTATCAAGTGGTAACCAAGAGCCCAACTCAAAATCCCAAGCCCCAGGGGCAGTCAGATCAGAAGAAATGTGGGCTGCAATCCTAAATTCAATGCAAGCAACGGTCATGGCGCTGCAATTTCATTCAAATAAAATGGACATTGAAGTTGACTTGCTAAACACCCTGGCAGTATTTCTCTCCGAGATTGACAGTAAGCTGGAAAAATTAAACGCACTTATAACAAGGGCGCAAGTCAATCACTCTAATGACTATACAATCTGTTCCTGTAAAGAGGTAGTAGAAAAGATATCTCAACTGCCGCAAATCTTAGAGGGAATACTTCAAGAAATCCGCTCCACCAGGAAGGATGAATATACATGTACTAAACCGCTCGCCACCATTCTGAAATCCACCCCGAGGGAGCAGAAACAAAAAGAGCAGCAGCCCCTTTCCTCCCTGGCGCCCGCTCCATCAATTTTAAGTGAGGAGAGAATATTGGCTGACAGCCGCCAACTAGCAAGCGCTCGTATGGAACCCATGGTGAATCATCCTCCGCTACAGTCCATCAATAAGCCTGGGAACCCTGAGTCTCCCACAACCCGGACCCTCTCAAAAAGAGAACGAAAGCGGGCAAGGAAGGGAAGGAAGTCCGCCCAATTTTATCAACTCAAATCGTCAAAGGATCCACCTAAAGACCAGGCGACGTCAAATGGAGGGTACAATAGAGACATTATTACCCACATAAGTACAAACTCTAACACAATAGTAGATGGGATAACATTCCCCGCCTCAGCAGACACTACCCACTTAACAAAGTCCCCCCTGAGACCACCCGAAGCAATTGGCACTACAACGAACTTAAGACCTAGCCCCACAAGGGGTCAGCAGACCACAAAATTAAAACCAATTACACCTGCGCTGCCCCCCCAACTAACACTGGTCAATGTGGACAGCAAGACTGCAATTAGTCAGAGGGAAGATGACTATAAGGTTCAAGACCGGCAAACATAGAGCAAAATCAGTCACTTATAACAGACATGAATACCCTCCAGTTACTCTGGATTCCAGAATTAACCTCCAGGTCCTCCACAGATGTTCTTAATCGCTCTTCTATCTTAAGAATCATAAAAGCCTTACTGGATCTTCAGTTTGTGGCCTTGGAGGACCTCGCAGCTATAAAATTTATTCAAGCAAGAGGCAACCAACACACAGATCCAACACTCACCATCTTCTCGGCTCCAGATATCCCAAAGCGGATCATGAAAAGAAAGGACCTATTGAAAGCCTGGGGCATTGAGGTAACTATCTACAAAGGAGACCGCTATCCAACTCCGTTACTAGCCCCACAATACCTGGGAACCTCCAAAGGCGCATGGTCGGTTCTGAAAGGAGTACATCAGGCCAGCAGACCCATCGAAGAAAGGTGCAGTGAGGAGAATCCACCTACACACCCGCTGACAGTCCAAGTATGGAGAGAAGAAGGGAGGGAAAGAGTGGTTTTGGGTCAACAAAAGTACCCAGAAAGGGAATGGGTAGCAACGGTTTTTCCACCAAGACCGATGGGCAACAATTGAATTGGTAAGGATCAACCCGCACACGACATTTTATCCATCTGCTCCTGGAACATCTGTGGCCTTCAGTCAAAACTGGAGGATCCCGCAGTAATACATTTTTTCAGCACCTTCGACATCTTACTCATACAGGAATCCTGGGCAATGGAATCAATACTGATAATCGGATTCATGGAATATCTTAACCCAGCAACAAAAACAAATAGGCCCGGTAGACCAAAGGGAGGCCTTGCCATTTACGTTAGTACCAGCCTTTTGGTAAAAATCTCTGAGCATAAGGAGGAAAACCAACCTTTCCAATTTCTCCAGCTAGACGATTGGGGGAAAAACACACAGGAGCCATTGATTCTGGTCAACACATACATCAATCCTAAAAATACAAAAATCAAAGCGAAAACATTTTTAACTCAACTATTAAGGATAAAAGGTACAGTAAAATCAGCATTCTGGTTAATATCGGGCGATTTCAATCTCGGCTTATTCCACATCCCCAGTGAGGATCACACCCAAACAGTGGCAAGAATGCCCAGCCAAACCCTCCCCAAAAAACTCAGGAAAGGCAAAATAGGGGAGAGTTTCATACGCACCTGTGAATTAGTAGGCCTCTTTGCGCTAAACGGACGGAAGTGCCCCGATATCCCACCGGCATGGACAAGATTCTCCGGGAAATCAGTCTCCAATCTAGACTACACTTTAGTGTCCCCTGCTTTATATAAGTTAGTAAACACCTTCACCATCATGGACCGCACGGAAAGCGACCATAAGCCACAGGTATTTGGGATCTGTGCATCACCGCAAAAAACTGAGAAAGTGGCAGCCCTAAACGGGACACTAGGTACCGAAAATCTAAAGTGACTAAAATGGTCCTCAGACACCATCAAAACTCAGGCAGAAGAGGCCCTACGAAAGCTAGAATCAAATACCACAAGTGGGGCAAAGCTGACAACAGTCTGGGAGAACTTTGCCCTAGATCTCATTAAAAAAGATTCCTTACGTAACACAAGAAAGGGAGCGCAATTGAATCACCGCCAAAGTTCACTTTTACCGTTGCCAGTGCGCAAAAGGAAAGCAGCTGTAGGGAAATTACTAAGGTCACTACGTAAATGCCCAGAAAATGTATCAACACTAACTGCCCTGAGAGACCAAAGGAAATTGTACAAAAGGGATCTATGGACCTTTAAAAAAGGCCAACAGGAGGTCTTGTGGGCCAAACTACATTTTGCGACTAAAACATCTGATTCCAAAAGATTTTGGAAAATCATCAATACAATAGACAATGGCGCAAAAGCAGGCAATAACGCAAACATAACAGAGGAAGTATGGGTATCCTATTTAAAGTCCCATCTAAAAGATTGGATCATCGAAGAAGGCCCTCAAATTCAGTCGCGCATGATTAGCTGGGATTCCAACATCCCGGAACCCTTGAAATTTACGGCACCAGAACTATTAAAAATCATTGGAAAGTCACGAATGGACTGCGCCCCTGGCCCCAATGGCCTACCGCAAGCACTATTTAAACAAGAAACGGAAAGATGGGCCAATTTCCTGGCAGCAATGTTTAATGACGTGATCACAACAGGCAACGTCCCGGCATCCTGGAAAGGCTCAGTAATCCACCCCATATATAAGGGTGGTTGCGTGCTCTCCCCAAGCAACTACAGACTAATCACTCTTTTAGACGTTGACCTCAAGTACTTTTCTTGCTGTGTGCTAAAACATCTAGAAGCCTGGATTACAGATAACAATATTCTACCCTTTAATCAAACCGGGTTCACCAAGCACCAAGGAACATTAACAAATCTTATGGGGCTAGGCTTGATCATAAACAGAGCAAAAGCAAAGGGGACCCCAACCTATTTATGTTTTGTTGACTTTAAAGCTGCTTTTGACTGTGTCTCCCGCGGCAAATTGTGGGCCCAATTACTACAGTGGGGGCTGCCACATTCTATTTTAAATGCCATCAAAATTATATACTCTGATACTTGGGTGAAGGTTAAACTGGAGGAAGGCTCTCACCTATCCAGGGCAGTCAAAACAACAGTGGGGGTGAAGCAAGGCTGTGTATTGGCCCCAACACTCTTTAACCTGTACATAGCAGATCTCCCCTCCAAGTTAAATGGTTACTCATCCCACTCTCCCTCACTGGGCGGTCAACAAGTATCCAACCTACTATATGCAGATGACCTACTACTAATCAGTAATACCAGAATAGGAATGCAGAAATTGTTAAAGGCATTAGAAGAATACTCAGGCAACAATGATTTAGAAACTAATCATAAAAAATCTAAAATGATTACCTTAAACCGCAGGCCATCCACCCAAGGTAAATGGCATATGAATGGGAAAACCCTAGAGGAAGTAACATCATACAGATACCTAGGATTGGTGGTGGATGCTAGAGGTAATTACACGGCACAAAAGGAAGCAATAAAAAACAAGACGCAGGCCCTTACTTACGCCTTTTGTAAGCTAGCAAATTCAATCTGTGGTCATGCTCTGAACCCATTAACAGCTGTAATGAGAGCGAAGCTACTTCCAACTATCACCTATGGGACCGAAATAATGAGGGGGATGGAAGTAGGTCTTTTGGAAAAGCTTCTGATAAAAACCTATAAACGCGTTTTTCGGCTACCTGGGCGTGCATCACCAGCCCAGGTCAGACTGGAATTCATGCTGGTCAAACAGTCGTCAGCCCGACCGGCGGCATACATTAAATGCTGCTACAAATTGAGCCGCGCTTCAAAAGGGTCTTTAGCCAATCTAGTCTGGCAGGAAATTATCCTAGAAAGAGGGAACTCCAACTACATAAAATATCTAGAAGAAAGTAAGAGTCTTTTGAAATTAGATGAGGTATGGAACAGGTCCCTACCCTTCCCCATTTTCAATAAAGCAGTGAATAAAGTGAGTAAATTACAGAGCTGGCTAGAAGATAAGATCTAATTGACCAAAAGGGAGCATAGTTGGTTGATCCTTAACTCCTACAAAACATTTAAAGAATCACCACTTATGGCTGGCTCGTACTCGCCGAAAATCAAGCAATCCTTTCTCAGACTTAGGCTGGGTGAAGTCCCTACTTTAGACCTCATGCCAAAATGGAAGAAGGAGCAGCAAGTAGACTCCCAGGAGTGCCGTCTCTGTCATCTAGCAGATGAAAACTTGATGCATGTGGTCTGCATTTGTCCAGCCTTGGCGGCCGAAAGGAGACTCTTGCTGAAAAAAGAATTTAACGGCTTAAGAATTAGATCCTGCAGACAAGCACTAATTGCAGCTTTTAACCCTCAAAATACAATATTGAACATAAGGCTGGTTCAATTTTTGGAAATTTTCACTCATAAAACCACAGCCTCTCGAAATGACCAGATAGAGGGAGGGCGGAAACGATAGCGAAATCCCTATAACCCGCTTTTGAACATCCTAAAGAAGGGAAGGCTCCTATGTAGTCCACAGGGTTGCTTAGCTGGTGTCGTAATAAAGTCCGGTTTGAACAATCAGATGTAAGTACGGGTAGATAAAACTGATAGAAGGCCTCTTCCCACTCTGTCCTATTTTTTCCAATGCCTCATTGGTCTGCTACTGTTCTCCTTAAATTTCTCGGGGGAAGGACATTTCATATAGCTTTTCATTTTAAACACAGGATTTTATCTGGCGTTGTATTTATTTTACCCACAATAAGATTGTTCTGTTGTCCCATTATTAATACCTATAGCACTAGTATGTTCCTTTCTTAAAATCTTTATGTGGAAGGAAAATTCACTAACCATTTCACCTTAAGCTAAAGAACTGTAATTGCCTTTTTGCACTAAAATTGTTCTGTTAAATGTTTATGTGGAAGGAAAGTTTTATGGTTTTAATTAACTAATAAACTTGTGTTTTACTAAAAGCTCTTGAACTGTCAGAAGTTATGAATGTGATGAAGCAATTGTTGGTTCAAGTGCAGAATAGTTTTGAGTCTGTTAGTTCTTTATCTTCTCGCTCTGCTAGTAGTTACCAGACTGCATCAAATAATATTGAAGGACCCTTGTCTCCTCATGGACAAAATCAGCCCCATCAGATTAAGCTAATTCTAAATGTTTCAGATCTGGCCCATATGCCAACTTGCAGAATATATTCATTGCACACATAAACTTTAATTCTAATGCAGCAATAAATTGGACTCCCATTGCTATCACAGATTCAGTAGAGTCAAGATACTGTGACTCCAGAGACACCAACCTCCAAAGTTTATCTCTTCCAGATTGCAAATTACATTTATAAGATGTAATGTAATATGGTAATCCCAAAGTGATCCAATGGGAAAAATGAATTTCTGAGTTTTTCACTCTTAGGGCATGAAAAGCTAAACAAATACATGTCCTGTCTTTTAAAATCATTGCACCCTGGCCTCGGGGTTGTCCAGGGCCTGCCTTAGGGGTGACTTATTAGTACAAAAAGAGACGTGTTGGGGCTGCCAAAAGGGCTAATTTGTTAGGTTGACATGGCAGTGTAAAACTGCATACACAGGCTCTGCAATGGCAGGTCTGACACATGGTTAAAGGGCTACCTATGTCAATCAATCAATTAGTACTTGTTAAGAGCACTGATCACCCCGAGGTGTATCAAGGTGATGTGTGAGGTGGAGCTACTCGAACAGCTAGATCTTGAGTCTACTCCTGAAATCGGTGAGAGAGGTGAAGGGTTTGAGGGGGAGGTCATTACAGGCTTTGGCTGTGAGTTGGGAGAAGGAGCGTCCTCTGCCTTGTTACGATGGATGTGGGGGATGGTGGCAAGAGCCAGGGAGTCAGACCGAAGGTGGGCTGATGGAAGGTCAGGCAGTTGTTCAGGTATTCTGGTCCTGTGTTGTGAATGGCTTTGTAGGTGTGTTTGAGCACTATGAAGTGGCATCTCTTTCTGACAGGGAGCCAGTGCAGGATGTGAAGGTGGAGGGAGATGTGGGATCATCTGGGCAGGTCCAGGATTATTCTGGCTGCTGTGTTCTGATTTGTTTGGAGGCATCTGAGGAGGATGGTGGTCGTTCCGGTGTAGATGACATTCCCGTAGTTCAGTTGACTGGTGATTTGGGACTGGGTGACGGTTCTTCTGGTGTTGGTTGGGATACATCAGGAGACTTTACAGAGCATTCTGAGGGTGTTGAAGCAGGTGGAGGCAAACGAGTTGCCCTGTCATCTCATGGAGGGCTTGCTGTTGAGGATTATTCCAAAGTTGCAGGTTTAGGTGGTGGGGGTGGGTGCTGATCCTCGTGTAAAGGGTCAGCAGGAGTCATCCCATGATGGGAGGGCTTCTGAAGAGGAGGTCTTTGGTTTGGTCAGTGTTGAGTTTGGGGCTGTTGTCTCCCATCCCGCCGGGGACTTTGGTCATGGTGTTCTTTTAAATTCGCTCTGATGGTGTCCTTGTCTTCGCTGAGGGAGAGTATGAGCTGGGTGTCATTGATGTAAGAGATGATGTTGAGACCGTGGTTATGAGCAGTGGGTGCCTATGGAGTTATAAAGACGCTGAACAGTGTGGGGCTGAGTGAGGAGTCTTGGTGTATGCCACAGATGATGCCCTTGGGGTCAAAGGTGTACAGTGGGAGAGGGATTCTCTCAGTGCATCAGAGAGAAAAGAGGATAGCAGGTTGTGGGTGTTGCCGTAGATGCCTATGTGGTGAAGCCTTTGCATGAGGAGGTGGTGGGAGACAGCATCAAAGGCCTCTGACTGGTCAAGGAGGATCAGGGCTGATGACTTGTGGTGGTCAAGGATGGCTGTGATGTCGTCCATGGCAGCTATAAAGGTGGTATCTGTGTTGTTGTTCGAGCAGAAGCTGGATTGGGAAGGGTCAAAGAGGTGGGTGGCTTCCTGGTAGTCTGTGAGTTGATGGTTGATGGCTTTCTCTAGTACCTTGGGTGGGAAGGGGAGGAGCAAAATGTGGTGGCAGTTCTTGAAGTTGGTTGGGTGTGCTGTAGGTTTCTTCAGAAGGGCTTCGACTTCGGCGTGCTTCCAGGTTTCCGGGAAGGTGGTGGAGCTGAATGCTGAGTTGATGATGTTGGTGAGCGGGGGTCTCATTTCCTTGTTTTCAAGGTTGAAGGCGTGGTGGGGGCAGGGGGCAGTCAGAGCTACAGAATAGATGGAGGACATGATGGATGTGGTGGTTTCGGTGCAAAGAGGAGTCCAGTCAGTCAGAGTGTAGGGACTGAGGTTGGTGGGAGGACCGAGGTGGTCAGGCTGTGGCAGCTGAGAAGTGTTTGTAGATGTTGGCAATCTTGATTTGGAAGTATTCAGCGAGGGAGTTGCAGAGCGACTGAGAGGGCTGGATGGTGTTTTTGTTAGCGCCCAGGGAAGATAATTCTCTCATGATGTGGAATAGTTCCTTGGTGGGGTTGGTGGACTCGAGTCGGTGGTGAATGCTGCTTTCATCACATTTCTGATGGTGTGGTGGTAGGATTTGAAGGCAGTCTTGAAAGCTATGTTTTCACTTGGGTCTCTACTGGAGTGCCACCGTCTCTCCAGAGGTTTGCCTTCATGTTTTTTTGCTTTGAGTTCTGGGGTGAACCGTTTGGCATACTTGTTGGTTCTTCTGTTGATGAGGGTTTAGAAGGATAGGATATAGTTGGCGATAGTGGTGAAACATTCAGATAGGTGGGCAGCGGCTTGATTAACGTGTTGGTTTTGAGGGTGGTCATCCATTGGGATTCGGTAATGGTGTTCAAGGTTCGGCGGGCAGTGGCCTGTCGGGTGATAGCGATGGTGAAATGGACGAGGCTGTAGTCTGTCCAGGTGAGCTCGGTTGTGTGGCTGACCTGGATCTTGTCACTGGACGTGAAGATGGGATTGAGGGTGTGGCTTCGATGTGTGTAGGATTGGTGATGATTTGTTTGAGGCCTAAGTTGTCCATGGAGTCTAGCAGAGTGGCTGAGTTGCTGTCTAAGGGGTCTGCAGGATGGAAGTTGAGGTAGCTGAGGAAGAAGTAATGTCTGGATTCCAACTGAGGGGGTGATTATTTCGAGAATGATGATTTCGGGAACGGTGTTGCAGAAGTGAGATCGGGTCCAGGTGGTCTGTGGGCAAGGGTACCTCTGATGATAGAGTTGGCGTTGGCATGGAGGTAGAAGTTGAGGTGTTCCATGTGGGTTGAGGTGGGTGTTGAAGGTGGTGAGCTTGATGGTGGATTGATGGCAATTGTACCTCAGGGTCTGCCTGGCCAGTCCCTGTTGGTTATTTTGTAGCCGTTTGGGTGGTAGTGGCTATGTTAGGGGCTGAGGAGTCATTGAACCAGGTCTCTGTGAGGAACACAACGTCGGGTCTGGTGGTGGTGATGGTGTCTCAGAGTTCGATGGCGTACTTAGTCAGCGAGTGGGCATTGAGTAGCAAGCATTGTAGTTTGGGCAAGTGGTCAGTGGTCTTAGTAGGGGTGCCTAGGCCCATATTGATATTTTTGCCGCAAAACTGTGGTAACGCAGTTTTGCGACAAAAGGTTTAGCGCTGACTTGTGTCATTTCACAACGCCAGTGAGACGCCATATTTATTGCATGGCGCAAGCTGGCGCTAAACGTGGGCTGGTGTTCAGTCATCAAAAAATGGTGCAAACTCCTATATTTTGACGTTAGATGTGTTGAATGTCAAAATATAAATATGGGGTTAGGTTTGCACCAAATTTGAGCAAAGAAAATTACACAAATGCTGTGCAAAAAAAAGTATAAATATGTCCTGTAGTTCAGTGGGGTCACAGGTGGAGTTTCAGTGGAGGTAGGTGAAGGCTCCTTCAGTGCCTTTGGGTGAATGGGTACAGAAGAAGGCACTGTGGTGACCTGGGTCCATGCCTCAGAGAGCAGATCTGGAGTATCAGTGGATTGTCGGTGGGCCAGGGATTCTGGTGTTGGGCACGGTTGGGCCACTGACTGGTGCAGACTGGCTTGCCTTTTGCTCACCTTCAGTGTACCTTCAGCGTGGCTGCACAGCGGCTGGCAATAAGTAGTTTAGAGGGATGGCAGATTGGAGGGCTGGTCCGGGGGGCAAGGACTGCAATGCGCTAGCATCGTAGGCTGATTGGAATGGCAGCCTGCCAGTTGTCTAGCAACGGTCACACTGGGCAGGTAGCTGGGGCTGTGAAGGAATCCGGGGCACTGATCAGATGGAGTCTCTTATCTTAGATGTGGCTTTAGGGAGGCTCGAAAATCACGAAAGGGAGCGGGGTCAGGAGTGGCCGGCATTAAGTAGCCTGGGGGTGGGTGGTTGGACGGCGGATCTGGGGGCAAAGCCTGTGAACCGCTAGCATCGTAGGCTGAGAGGAATGGCAGCGGGCCCGTCACCTAGCCACCAGACTTGCTGGACAGGTAGCTAGGGCAGCAAGGGAATCAGGGACACCAATCAGGTGGAGTCTCTTGTCACAGAGGAGACTTTAAGGAGGCTCAAAGTCACGTCAGAGAGCGGGGTTGGGGCGACACAGGCTCGCTAATGCCACGCAGAAGCCAGCATTAAGTAGCCTGGGGTGCTGGGAGGGGCAGAGGGCTGGTCTGGGGAGTGAGGCCTGCGATGCCCTAGCACTGAGAGGAATGGCGGCCGGCTGGTTGCCTAGCAACCGGTCGCCTAGCAACCGGTCGCACTGTGCAGGTAGCATGGGCAGCGAGGAAATCTTGGGTGCCGATTAGGTGGAGTCTCTTATTCCAGGTGAGTCTTCAACAGGCTCAAAGTCACGCAGGAGAGTGGGGTCATGGACGATACAGTGGGTGGCACTATCAGTGGTGGAGGCCCTCTAGTAGGATTTCATTTACAGTCCCTGGGCACATGTAGTGCACTCTACTAGGGACTTATAAATAAATGAATAATGCCAATTAGGGATACGCCAATTTTACCATGTTTAGGGGAGAGAGCACTTTGGCATTGATTGGCAATTGTAAAGGGCAGAGAGTCTTAGAGGTCACAAAAATGGAGAAGGTAGGCAAACAATTGGGGGAACAGTACCCAAATGCTGTAAGACATAACATGTGTCCCCACCATTTGAAAGTGGGGAGAGCTACCAAAGCCCTTGGGAGTTCTCTTCTCTATGGTGGAAGAACCTGGAGAGACCATCAGCATTTGCGTAGTCCGACTCCGGGCGGTGCTCTACCATAAACTCCATTCCCTGTAAGAAGATAGACCACCTCAACAGTTTAGCATTTTCACTCCTCACCTGCATGAGCCTTCTGAGGGGCCTGTGGTCTGTCTGCACCCGGAATAGAGTCCCAAACAGATATGGTCTCAGCTTCTTTAGTGCACAGACCACAGCAAAAGTTTTTCCTTCAATTGCAATCCACCTCTATTCCCATGGAAGTAGCCTCCTGCTAATGAAGGCTGCTGGATGGTCTAGGTCCTCTTCATTCAACTGTGCTAAGACTGCTCCCATGACATGCACTGAAACATCTGTTTGCAAGATTAATTCCTTGGAATAGCCACGAGCCTTGAATATTGGAGCAGTACACATGGACTCCTTGAGGGTATAAAAGGCTTTCTGGCAAGCTTTTGTCCAGATCATCTGTTGGACCTGGCCCTTTTTACAAGGTCATTCCCCAAACTTTCTTCCTTCCTCCTCCTCCTATTTTTTCTGACCCTTTTTGCTAACATTATGACTCTGGTGACTTAATCAGTGCTAAAGTGCACGTTCTCTCCCTTGTAAACATGGTATGATTGGCTCATATCTGAATGGCACATTTAATTTACTTGTAAGTCCCTTGTACAGTGCTAGCCCTATACCCAGGGCCTGTAAATTAAATGCTACTGGTGGGCCTGCAGCCCTGGTTGCCCCACCCACAGACGTAACCTTTCAAACCTGTCTCAGGCCTGCTGGCGCAGGGGCTGAGTGCACAATTTACTGCCACATGGACCTGGCATCTAAATTCACTTGCCAGGCCTGGAACTCCCCTTTTACGACATATAAGTCACCCCTAAGTTGGGCCCTAGCTAGCCCCATGGGCAGGGTGCCATGTATATA
Organism: Pleurodeles waltl; assembly: GCF_031143425.1. Taxonomy (NCBI): domain Eukaryota; kingdom Metazoa; phylum Chordata; class Amphibia; order Caudata; family Salamandridae; genus Pleurodeles; species Pleurodeles waltl. Next base: position 527,438,385 of record NC_090438.1, read on the forward strand.
AAAGGCAGGACATCTGCCTAGGTGTGTGGCCTCTACTGGTAGTGACAAACAGTGTATTTGGTTTCTCACTGCTGTGGGAACTGCGTTTCTCATAGGATTACAGTGGAAATGCCCTACCTTATGTCTAGGTGGGATTGTCTGATCTATTAGGGGTAGCGTAGGCATGTTTGGTATAGTTGTAATGGTAGTGAGTTATGCGGCTTACTGGTGTAGGTGGATTTTTTATTACCATTATAGAAATGCCACTTCTAGAAAGTGGGCATTTCTCTGTGCTTATAACTCAGGTGTTTTGCAACTTGACTCCAATACACATCTGGGGCAGAGTGGCAGCTGGGCTTTATGCATACTTTTCAGACAGCCTATATACAGGGAGGATGGAGGTGTTACAAACATGCATCTGCATATGAATGGTCTTCCTAGGCTAAGAGAAGGAGAGGTGGGGCATAACTGCATTTATAAAGGCTGTGCCCTGGCCTCACACAAAGGGCTTGTTCACCCCTACTGATGTCAGGAGCCTGTGCTGGAGGAGACAGGGGACATTCCTAGAATCAGTTAGAACTTGTTGGAACCTCTTCTCCCCCCTTTGTAACATTTGTGCAAAATGAGTATGAGTACAGGGTTTTTTCCCATGTTTTTAGAGCACTTTTTGGAACTGGGACCGAACCTCTGCCAGAGAGGCTACTGGACTGCACCAAGGACTTATATGGACTGCCTTCTGTTTGTTGCCCTGCTGCCTGGCTTCTGCTAAGTAGCATAAAGGACTCATCAGGATTGCTTTTCAGCTAGTTGCACTGCTGACCAGCTGCCCCTGAGGCTTGGGCTGGACTAGCATTGCTGGAATGGGTGAAGAGATCACCCCTACCTCCCTGTGGGGTGCTGGCCTCCCTGTTCTCTGCTGCCTATCCTTGTGTCCCTCTGAGTGCCTCTAGGGAGCCGGGCACGTAAAGAGTGCTGCTTTTCTGCTGCTGGATATTTCCTCATGCCAGCACGTTGTGAGCACTGTCAAATCCCTGGTGATACCCTGAGCCTGGCGCAATAAAAGCGCTTTATGGGCATCTAATCCTGAGCACTGGAAACATGGCCCAGGCAGTGTTATTTGTGACGCCCTTTCGAGGGTCGGAGAACTAGCACGACTAAGTATGCTGTGGTTGGTGCTACCGGAGCACAAGAGTACAGGGAGTCCTGCCCCCAGGGCACAATCAGGAACCTGTTCTGGTGTAATCACCACCACGGCCCAGAGATAGTAGGCCAGAGGAGCTCACGCTCAAGATTGAGTGCAGGCCTGTTAGGATGAGGTGGAGTGAGGCGTCTTACTGAGGGCCCAGAAGGGCACCTGGCCTGCTCCCCTTCCTTTTGCTTCAGGGAAGGACACTTCAACCGAGAGGTGAGCCACCCTGTTAGTTCTCCCACCTCCAGCTGGTGTAGGAAGATAAGCGGCTGGGTGGGAGAGAGGAACTCTGGGCCCCCAGAGCCAGGAGGCTCCTTGAAGAGCTGAGCACCAGCAGTCGCGCCTCGGGGGCGTGGGTGGCTGCGCTTAACTTCACTGGCATTGGGCCTAGTACAGGAGACCCAGAGCGGCCTCCCAGCAGGCTAGGGGAAGGAATACGCGTGCCCCCCTTCCCTGTTGGAAGAAAGAAGCGCCATAAGCGCTGTAATCAAATGGCCAGGAGGGGAGATAGGATGACTCTTACCCTCCAGCCTCTATTATTGTTGCATAGGTGATTGCCAAGGTCATCCATGATGTAGGTCTCCAGGCCATTGCCTATGGGCTGAATGTATTTTTTGATATGTACATACTGGGAGTGATTATGAGTCCAATGCCTTGTCATGTGTTTCTCTGATGTCTCTTTTACAGGTAGTCATGATGAGATGTTTACTATGACATGTGCATGTTCTGGTAATAACAAAGTATCCTGACTACTGCTTATGTTGCAGAATGACCAGTAACCTAGGTGAGTTATATATGACTACCACTAGCTTTGGCAGAGTAATAGTACTGTGTAATGTTCTGACAACTTCTTGTGTATCAGGGTATCATTGACATGTTGTCTTTGGTCTAATGATATTGGGTACAATACAGTTTATTTTTATACAACTTTATTGTGTCACGTATGTTGTGTGTATTGTGTATCTGCTTGACACATTGTTTCCGGGTCAGGTCTGACTGCTTGTGCCAAACTACCAGGGGGGTGATCAGCGGTTATCCTAGGTGTGTGACCCCCTCGTCCTGACTACAGTGGGGATGTTTTGCCTGGCTTAGGCACATACCCTAACCAACTTTAAACCCCATTTCTAACATCACCAATCTGGGCTGCTTCTTTGAAGTCATTTCTGTTGAAGGGGCCACATTGGTATCATATCCCTTAGCAGATCTCCTTTAGTACCCTGTGAGGCCCAAGAAGGCACTCACCTCTGTCTGAGGTTTACGGGGTTTCCAGGCCATGATGGTCTCAAACTTAGACTGGAGAGACTGCACCTTCCCCCACCCATCAAGTGACCCAGGTACACCACAGATCCCTGTCTAATCAGGAACTTGCTGGTCTTGATGGTCAGGCCTGCCTGTTGCAGGGCCTGAGACACCCCACTGTGGTGTTGTAGGTATTCCTCCCACCTAGAACTGTAGTTAGCAATGGCGTATAGGTAGGTGGTGCAAGAGGCCTCCTTTCCAGCCAGGAACTGTTAACTAACCTCTTGAAGGTAGAAGGGGCAGTTTTCATGCCAAAGTGCATCATCTGAAAGAGCAAGTAGTTTTCTGATATTAAGAATGCTAACCTCTCTTTATCCCCCTCAGTCAAAGCAATCTGCCAGTACCATGATGTCATATCAAAAGTACTGAGAAGTTTGGCAGTGTCCAGCCTGTCGATGAGCTAATCAGCTTGGGGGATGGTAGGTGTATTTGTCTTGGTTATGGAATTAAGTCCCTGGAAGTCCACTCAGAACCTGAGTCAGGTATGGCACCAAGTAGGCAGACTTTGGTACCTGCACCACAGCGCTGGCCCAAGGGCACCTGGAAGGCTCAATCACCCCTAATGCCAGCATCTTGAAGTCCTCCTCCTTGATTTTGGCCCTCACCTTAACTTGCAAACCTGTACATTTTGTTCTTTATAGGGAGACTGTTTCCTGTGTCAATGTCATAGACACACAGGTGTGTGAGTCAAGGGGTGAGAGAGAAGAGAGGGGCAAACTGTCCCAGTAACTGGTAATGGTCATTTTGCTACTAGGGGGTCATGAAGGAAGAAAGGATGACACCTTACACTGAACCATCATGTTTCTTTGTAGAGAGGAGGTCAGGGAGAGGTTCACTCTCTTCTTCCACTCCCTCATCTGCCATGAGGAGCATGTTCACTTTGGACCTCTCAAAGTGAGGCTTCAATCTGTTAACATGGAGCAACATTAAGGTTTCCTAAGGGTTTTGAGATCCACCAAGTAGGGGGACTCCCCCTTCTACTCCTTCACTTTGTATGGGTCGGTCCAGCGGTCCCGAAGAGGTCTGGGCTCTACTAGCTCCATGATGCACACCTTCCGGCCAGATTAAATTCTACCGGAGTGGTATTCTGCTCATACAAGAGTTTCATGTCCTGTTGGCTGGCCTCAAGGTTGCTTTTCCCCTTCTTCCAGAAATGGTGCATCTGGTTGCAGAGGGCCACCATGTAGCTGACCACATTCTGGGTGGTTTCCTGGGAGCTTGATCTTGCCCCTCCTTGACAGGACTCAGAGGTCCCTTGACAGGGTAGCCATAGAGGATTTCAAAGAGGCTGAGCCCTACTCCTCTGTGTGGCACCACTTTCTAGTAAGAAGTCATGGCAAGAGAGCCCCCTCAGTCAGAATATTCTGCACACACCCTAATGTCAAATCAAACGCATGGAGGAATTTGGCAGAACCCATCCTTTTGAGGAACTCATAAACTCGGGGGATGGGGTGTGTGTCCATCTTGGTTATGGAGCTGAGGCCCCAGTAGTCCACACAGAACCTGAGTAAAAGGAGCCAGACCAACCGGCATAGATGGCTCTCTCGATTGTCAGCGACTATGACTTGGTGGAATATGTTTGGTAGGACTTGCTCTCCTAACACCAGCTGACACCTGACTGCAGTCATGCTGGCTCCTCTGTCTCACAGAGCCTTCACCCATTGCCCATTTATGGTGACCCACTGTCTATACTTTAAAGTACTTGCAGGCAGTGTTCTCATGCAGGCTAAGGATAAAGAAGCCCTGGTGAGGAGAATGTACATTTTGTGCCAAAGCTTGAAGAACTGAAGATAAAGGTAGTTCATGTTTTGGTTGCCTTTCTATAGAGTGTGTTGTAACTGTGGTAGGAGTGGTGGAAGATGCGGGTTTTTGGGGTCTTGCAAATGTGGGAGCCAGCAGTGTTTGTGGGTCCACATGTCTCAGTGAAGTTTGAATAGAGGTGACCTGTACCTCCTGTGTGACACTCTCCACACTGATGATCATGATGATCACTGGCTCATCATCATCATTACAACCATCTTCTTCACCTGCAAGGCTTTCAGGAACATTCCTTTTTCTTGTTTGTCGGACTCAGCAAGGTTCAATCCATGTCCAGATCATCAGAAGAGAGATGTGGAGAAGATAGACAAGTATTCTTTTTTTTTTCCTTGCTGGAGCTTGTGAAGTCGATAAGAGCAGTCTTCTCAAAAACATCTTTCTCAGCAGGAACCTGAACCTCCTGTTCTGCTCCTACTTCCAGAATATGTGTTGCTGGCTCTATTTCCTGGTGTTGACTTTCCTGTGATCATTCTGTTTGCAGCTGAGACAATTCCATTTCAGATTCACTGCTCCCCGTGACTACAGTCACTGCAGTTGAGAGAGACATTGCCTTAGGTTTTGGTGGTTGCACTGTTGATGCAGGAGTGATCCTCTTAGTTTTGTTCTGCCCAGATGTGGGTGCAGCAGGTACATCACATTTCCTGTAAAAGGATACCTTATTGATGCCAGTGGTGGCAACTGGCTTCTTCCCCTCCTTCTTTAGGGTCATCCTCTTGGCACAATTAAGTGCCACTTGGCACTTGGAATAGAAACACTTAGTAGAGACGGACTCAGGTGTCAGTGTTAACAGATTCATTTGCAGATTGTTTTCTGCATCAGTACCATGTGTGATTTCTTGTGCACCTGAAAGGAAAGCAACAACAAAAAAATCAGTGAAATGTGGGCAATCAGAACCTAATGAATGTAACACAAGTAAAATCATCATCATTATCATCATCTCAAAAGTGTACTCAAAACATGCAGAAACTATTTGTTCACATGACAATGTTACACAGAAAAGGTTAGTTTGTATCCCTTCAGAGCCATGGGACCCAATTAGAAAGCGGGGGTGTAGGTAAAAAAGTAATAATTATATTAAATAGTTGCTGGTGCCCCACCAGGGACCATGGGGACAATGTGGGAGATATGCAAAAATTAAAAAATTAAATAAAAACATAACAATGCACCCAAATCAGCCACAAGCAAAAATAAATATAACAGGAAAATAAAAGAATAAACACAAATGTCAGAGGTTTCTTCTATTAATCTACAAAAATTGAAGAACAAAGAGGAATGGGTGGTCCACTATACAGCTTCATAATATCATACAAAAATACCATAAGGGATACTGTTCCATAGTCTATTCTCCAGATATCCAATTAGGAGTCCAGATTGTTCATAGTCACCAAAAGCATTTGCTTTGTAGAAGCAAGAGCCTTCATCCACCCAACACTGGCGTGCTTCATCATCAGGCCTGTTCTTCACTGGGCTGCCAGTGCAATCCCCACTGGGCCAGACTAGGGGGATCTTTGCCAGAGATCTTCTCAATTTGCCATGGTGGTACTGGATACATGAAATATATCACAGTATGTTGATGTAGAAGACTGGAAAAGGGTGTGGTTTAAGGTCGACTAGAGATATTGCTAACAAACCTTTCATAAGATCAACAATATCTATGTGAAGGTTAAAAACATGGGGATGCTGAAGGCAATAATTTTAATAACTTCTCCTAAATGAAAACTGTGTGGTCTATTGAAACACTACAAGTTTTAGGTTGACTTGTTTCATGCCTATTTCGTTCAGAAAGATCGAGCAGAACTTCATCAGGGCTGTAGTCCATAAAAGTGTACCCAATCTTCACTCAGGAAGAGTAATGATACCCTACAAGGAGTGTTATCCCTCATGAATGACAGTGTAACTTACACTAACATGTATGTGCTCATATAAAAGGTGTCCCTCCCACAGTGAGGAAAGGGCTGATGCAGTGGTTGATGCAGATTCAGCATTGTTGCTGTAGCAGAAATGGCAGTCACTTCACCTACCCTAAGCTCACGATCCGGGAAGTCAAGGGCTCTTCTATCAATCTTCAAAGAAAATAGCTTTCAAAAGAAGAGTAAAGGGATTGAAGCACACACTGGTTGCACAAAATAGTGGAAGCTATCTGTAAAAAACTGAGTTATTAGATGAGGGAGGTGGAAGCCCCACTCAGTCAACAACTACAGTACTTGTCAGGATGAACTACATAAATCACTAAATTAACCTGTGTTTAACCCTCTGATAGCATCGAAAACTAAGCACTCAGGTTTAACTCAGAGGGAACATGTGAAGTATTTATGCAGCCAACAGTAATGAGTTGAAAACTCAACCAAGGAAAATCCCGAACCAATTTAGAAAAATATAGTCATTTGTATTAAAAAACTGATACCTGGACAACAAAGATCCAATCAGCAGAACCAGAGATTACATTATAAAGTTTCTAGTGAAAATAGTGCCAAAATCCCGAAGCAGAAGTCCTGGTCATAGGGTCACACTAGACAGGGGGGAAGTCACAAGTTCAGGTTGACTGTGATAGAGCCTTTGTTGGATTCAGGACCAGGTTAGTCCCACTGAAAAGTTACCTTCAAAGTCCAGCACAAAGAGTTCCATTCATGATGGTGGAGGCCTGAAGATCAGAGAGAGCATCATGGAAAGTGGTGGTTGTGGCTATGCATTGATGTTCACCACAGAATGTCAACCCTGTAGCCTGAAATGCACCTCCCGAGTTGCTGGTCATCATTGGGATTCACTGCAGCATGAAGACCAGGTCTCTCTGGAGCTTCATGTTTGTTGTCCATATGGATGGCCAAGTCTAAGAGCAAACTGGCTAGCTCATGGTCACGAGGAGCCCAAACTTCAAGATTTTCATATTTTCTTGTAGAGGAGTATATTCTGATGCCCACCAGGTGTCCAGGACCTGGTATGCTCCTCTTGGGGATTAGGGACTCACTTCAGCAAAGGCTAGCTGAGCTTAGGCAGGTTTAGTTGCAGGTTCCGGCAGGTCTAGTTGCAGCAGGCCAATGGGGCAGTTGCAGGGTGGCCATAGCCTGGGATTAATGCATGCAGGTCCAGTCTTCCTTCTTAAGCAGCAAGGCAGTTCTCAGCAGCTGGGCAGTCCTCTGACAGCAAGGCAGTCCTTCTTCTGTAATTTCTGCCACTTAAGTAGTGTTCCGATGAATGACTCTGAAGGTCCAATATTTATACCTGGTGCCAGGCTATATGTGTGGGTGTCCCTGCCTTACCTCACACCTGCTTCTTGAAATATCTTTGCCTTCCCTTGTCAAAGGTACAAACTGTCTGGAGTCACAAAAGGCAGGCAAATGTGGTGTCAGGTTTCTTTGTGTGTTTAGGAGGCAAAGCCCTTCGAAGTGTGAGTGGGCTGAGTATAGCTCCTCCCAGTCATCCTTCCAGGTTAGCCCACCCTATCCACCATAAGAAAATTGATACTTTTTATCAGTATCATTTTCAGAATTGTGACTTAATATCCGGCTTCACTATTAAAGATCAATTTAAATTACAATTCATTTGAATAAAACAGTATATTTCTACCTGCTCCCAATCTAACATTGTCACTTATTAATGTAACCCTTTGTTAGTCCTTGGGAGAGATAGGTTTTACAACAGTGAAAAATTACCTTCAGGTGTTTCACTACCAGGAGATGTAAAATTTAAGTACACATGTCCTATGTTTTACATATAAGGCACAATGTTGTATGAGCCGTTAGGGCCTAAATTAAGGGTGACCTATCAGTTTTGAAAAGAAAGGTTTAGGCCTAATGAAAGGTTTATTTTACAAGGTAAAAGTGGCAGTTTACAACTTCACTACAGGCTTCAGTGTTAGGCCTGGGTGTGCTTTAAAAGTCCTACATTATTGAGAGGCACAATGAGTGCTGCATGCTCACTAGTAGCATAGTAGTATTACAGTCACTGTGTAGTATCATTCATTAGGGATAACTTGCAAATAAACTAAATTTATCAATCAGGTAGGTGTCAATTGTACCATGTTTTAGGTAGACAGCACAAACTCTTTACCACTGGTTAGCAAACATGCCCAGAATCTTAATGCTAATAAATGGGCTCAGCATCAGAAGGCAAACATCTGGGGAAGACCCTGCAAAAGAGGCCAGGTCCAACACTATCTCAGTCGCCACATGGCCGGCAATCTGCAAACTGGCTACCATACATACACATACTCTAACTGGCTCCACAAAATGGTGGTCATCGCATGACAAGCAAAGAATGAGGCATATAGAACAAAGACAAAATGGCCACCACACACACACACACAAACACACACCACTTGCTGCACAAAATGTCCATTGTTCCATGGCCAGCAAAGAAAGAGGCACGAAGAGCAAAAAAACACATGGCAGTCTATGGCAAACACACACACACAAAAATTGGAATAATACTTTAATTACTGGTCTCGCACCATGTCCTGTAAGGACTCTATGGGGGGGAAGCATGGGAGATGCAGGTAAAATCATCAACATGAATAAAAAACGCAACACTGTTCTACAATCAGCCATAAGCACAAATATATCAGGAAAAAATATAAAAAAATGAACAAAAATATCAAAGCCCTCTTCCATCAATGTTCCTTGAAATGGCTTCTTAAATGGACTGAAGCACACAGTAGCTGGTGGAAACTAGCTTATTCACCACATGGCCACTAAAGAAAGAGGCATGGAAAACAAAGAGCAAATGCCCACCAAACACACATAGGGGGTGATTCTGACCCCAGCGGTTCACTACCGCCTGGGCCAGGGTCGGCGGGAGCACCGCCAACAGGCTGGCGGTGCCCCGCAGGGCATTCTGACCGCGGCGGTTTGGCCGCGGTCAGAAAGGGAAAACCGGCGGTCTCCCGCCGGTTTTCCGCTGCCCTGGGAATCCCCCATGGCGGCGCAGCATGCTGCGCCGCCATGGGGGATTCTGACAACCCATGCCGCCATCCTGTTCCTGGCGGTTCTCCCGCCAGGAACAGGATGGCGGTATGGGTTGTCGTGGGGCCCCTGGGGGCCCCTGCAGTGCCCATGCCAATGGCATGGGCACTGCAGGGGCCCCCGTAAGAGGGCCCCACATTGTATTTCAGTGTCTGCATTGCAGACACTGAAATACGCGACGGGTGCCACTGCACCCGTCGCACCTTCCCACTCCGCCGGCTCAATTCTGAGCCGGCGTCCTCGTGGGAAGGCTCTTTTGCACTGGGCTGGCGGGCGGCCTTTTGGCGGCCGCCCGCCAGCCCAGTGCAAAAGCCAGAATCACTGCAGCGGTCTTATGACCGCGGAGCGGTGTTCTGGAGGGGGGTACTCTGGCGGGCGGCCTCCGCCGCCCGTCAGGGTCAGAATGACCCCCATAGTCACTAGCTGGCTCCACAAAATGGTGGTTGTCGCAGGGCCAGCAAACAAGGAGGCATGAGAAACAAAGATGAAACCGCCACAATACTCATACACAGTGGCTACTCAAAATGTCCACCACTGCATGGCCAGCAAAGAAGGAGCCACGGAGAACAAAGGACACATGGCAGTCTTTTGCAAACACACACACTGGCAAAATAAAATGGCCAGTTCTGCATGGGCAGCAAAACCGTAGACATAGAGAACAAAGATGACTGTTGTACTGCCCTGCACGGAGCACCCACTCACCCAAAAACAAATCTTGTGGAATTGTAGCAAAAAGACTGCAAATATATTATTTACCCAATGTGTCTGGGCATACACATGCAACTGTCTTTTACCCACCAACATGAAATCAGCACAGCCAAAAACTAAAATTAAAGTAAGTTTAAAAATCCACCAAACACATTATCACCCATGTCACACTTATACAAACTCACAAAAATAGTAGGCAGGTAGGAGGTAGCTGAGAACAAAGGAAGATGTTTGGCTGCAGGGGGCCAGGACTGCAGGTTCCACAGCAACCCTAGCATGCATCAGACACATGCTGACAAAAAATAAAATAGCCAACTTTTTGAATTTGACCCAAAGACTTCTACCACCCCCTAAATATTTTTAACAACATCTAGAACAGTAGCTGCTACTCCAAACATACAACCAAGGCATACTGCAGGGCAAATCAGTACAAAAGAAAATGGAGAAAATGTATACTTAACCCCAGGCCTCCATTAACAAAAAAGTAAAAAAGTAACTCCATTTCCCCTTGAAAAAAAAGTTAATCTCACAGGGGCAACATACTCCAGCCCAAACTCTAGGACACCCACCAACAAAGACACAAAATAAAAAAGGAAAAGAAAATGTGAGCACATGTCCTCCTTCAAGCAACATTTTTTCAAAAGTGCGACATTGAACTTACTTAATTTTTTCCAAAAAGTTAAGACTACAATGGTGTCAATACAGCAGAGATTATGTTTCCCCCTCCAAAATCCAAATCCAATATGACCCAGGGCTGGACAAAGCTAAGGGAGGAGTCTTTAGAACTGGGAGTTGCTACTGTCTGTACAGTAGTGTTCCATGCTCTATGTACTTCCTTCCTGTATAAGAAACAAAATAAAATAAAAAGTGAATTTCACGCTAAAATAAAAACCTAAATTATCGGTTCAGGTAAAATATTAATTGGAAAATGCATTTTGAATTGATTTTCCAGCAGCGTGAGTAAAGAAATCAACCCAAAATGTTGACTGGAGACTGCCTGCATTAAAGAACTGCTGCTGCCACTCTCAAGGTGACTCCAGATTGTTCTGATTTCATTTGTCATTTGACATTTGCACTGTTGTGTGGTCTCTGTGCTTCTTGTGGTGATTTTTCCCAAAATGGTAAAATCAGATATGCGACGTGGGGCTTTGGCAGTAAAATTGGCAATTATGTGTCAAAAGAGTAAAGGGGAATTACAGAATTACTCCAATTACTCCAGCATAATTACATTTATGTTCAGGCCCAGTTCAGATCACAAACTCCTTGCTGAAATCAGGTACCTCGATTAGAGGTGCTATACACAGTGCCAAATCCATTTGACCTTCTTTGAAGTGAGCTCTGACTGAGGGGCTCTCATGGTGTCATTTCCCTTGATGACCTTTCTGTTATAACCTGTCAGACTCAGCAAAGCTCTGACCTGAATCTAGAGTTCTGAAGGTTCCCAACCATGATTGTTGAAAATAAGATATTTGCCTTGACTATTTTGATGTCTGAAGACCTCTATGTACTTTACACCAGCTAACCAGCACCTGTGTTCCCCCTTTCAACATGATGCAATTAGCATACCCCTAACAGGCATATTCAATTTATTTATAAGTCCCTAGTGTATACTATAAAGTGTACCCTGAACCTGTAAGTTAAATGTCAGAAGTGGACTGCAAAACTTGCTGTGTCATCTACTACAGTGGCAGTGTAAACAGAACTGCAGGCCTGTATGTATAACATGGCTGTGGAGCTTTAAGCTGCAAATTTGTCCTGTGAAAAAACCTCTTTTGACAGACCAAAATATTTATCTTTAACATTGTCACTCCAAGGTAGGCCTTACTGCCCACATGGCAGGTAAGAAGCAAACACATTGTTCATTATTTTTGGGGCCTTTTGATATATTTATTACAATTCCAACTCACTGGTGAAGCTCGATCTGTAATAATTATGTTAAAACAGTACTTTTAGAAAGTTACCTTTTCTCTGCCTAAGACATCTAGAGCCAGATGTAGCAAAAATAAAAATTGCGACTCGCATTTTGCGAGTTGATGCGACTCGCAAAATGCGAGTCGCAAATTGGAATGTCAGAAAAAAAAGCGATCCGATTTTGCGACTCGCAGCCTGACTCGCAACGCTGTGTGCGAGTCCGCAGTTTGCGAGGTCGCTGTTTGCGAGTGTGCAAAAAACGAACTCGCAATTAGCGAGTGGGTGTCGCAAATTGCGATTACCTTCAAAATTGCTTGCAGGTGCAGCAGAACACTCCAGAAAGCATACCAGAACACTCTGGAAACACTTTCTGGCACATGATGATGATATCACAGCCAGGAAGTTAACAAATACACCTGGGAGGAGGGCTCAACAGTGAGCAGTGTCTCTGCCACTGACAGTAGGGTGCTGAGGAGTGGTAGGCACAGCACCATGGACGCAGCAGGGACCAGCCAGGCTGGCAGGAGGGGCAGGAGATCATAGATAACAGCCAGGACAGATTAATGTGGCACATGGCGTTAATGTGCCACATGACTGGTTGGCATTTTCCTGCCCATGGACAATTTCAACTTGTATATAGTTTCTTCATGACATTAATAAAACAGTTATTTTTGTTCCACTTAACAAATGGTTAATAGGTGAGTATGGTGGGAGTTGACACGTACCGTCCAAAATATTGCGTTGCAATGTGGTCCCGTCTCAGTCTGCCTTGATTAGCTAGACTCCTATCCCCATGATGGCGATGTGGTTGTTCTTGCTCTTCATCATCAGGATCTGGGTCTGCAGGGGTGAGAGGTAGCCCACGTCGGGTGGCTATGTTGTGGAGGATGGCGCATGCGACCACAATTTTGAAAGCGGTAATGGGGGTGTATTGGAGGGCGCCTCCACTGCGGTGGAGGCATCTGAATCTTGCCTTCAGCAGTCCGAAGGTGCGCTCGATCAGGTTCCTGGTCCTCTTATGCGCACTGTTGTATTGCCTCTCTGATTCAGTTCTGGGTGTTAAAAACGGAGTCATGATCCAAGGCCTGAGAGCATATGCACTGTCACCTGTTGGGCACAAAAGTACACTGTTAGGAAGTCCAGATTGTCGTGCACAGTGACCTGTGTGTATGTCTGCAAGTGTCTGTGGCTCTACCTAGGAGGTAACCGTCTCCAAATTCCCCACGTTCCAGGCGTTGATGTATCCCACTATGCCTAAAAATGTATGAGTCATGGGTACTGCCAGGAAACTTAGCTACGATGTCCGTGATGACATAATGGGCATCACAAACAACCTGTATGTTGAGTGAGTGGGTACACTTCCTGTTGCGGAAAATGTGTTCCAGATTAGCAGGGGGGCATATTTGAATGTGTGTCCCATCTACACACCCTATGACATGAGGAAAGTGGGCAATGCGGTAAAAGTCCAGCTTGGTGCTGTTAATTTCTGCCTCATTCCTTGGTAAGTATATGAAGTGAGACATGTGCGTGACTAAGGCATCTAGGAATGCCCTGAGGAACCTTGACACTGCACTTTGGGATACCCCACCTGCCACGGCAATGACCCCCTGATAGCTCCCTGAGGCCAAGAGGTGCAGTGCGCATAGTACTCGCACATGCGTAGGGATGGTGCAGCCACGCAGAGTCTTGTGTTCTAGCTGTGGTTTCAGTAAATCTATTAATTCTAGAATGACTTCACTGCTAAGGCGGTATTTGTCATAGATCTCCTCTTCAGTTTGCTGAAAAAGAGTCTGCCTGGTTCTATATATCTTCTCCTGTCTGTGGCCCCTCCTCCTTCTCTGCTGGGCTGCGTAGACTCTCCTCCTCACTGCTATCAGGTATATCTCCGCCATCTTGAGTAACCCAGATGCCTTCTGGGTCCCCTTTTATACTTTGGTAATGGTTACCACCTGCTCTGAGTTAGTGGTAAATGGGACATGCAAACTGGGCTTTTTGCGACTAGTCGCAATTTGCGAGTTGCAATTGCATATGGGTTGCGACTCGCAAATTGCGACTTGCAATTTGCGTGTCGCGAAATGGGGTCGCACCGGATGCGACTCGCAAACGGGTCCCATCGCTTTTTGCGAGTCGGAAATGGGCTTTTTGCATCCCATTTCCGATTTTGCACTGTCGCAAATTGCGATTCGGCCCGTTTGCGAGTCGCAATCGTTTGCTACATCTGGCCCCTAGAGGCCAATTTGCATGTGGGCCAACTATCACCCAGGAGCTGAACAACTCGTTTGATGAGCTGTGTAGTTCCTCCCAGAGCAGATACAAAGGCCTTATGTGTGGGAAAGTGTTTTATTTCTCTGGCAGCATGACCATCTGGACTGTGCTCATGAACTTGATTATCTTCAAAGAGGCCTACCCTATTACAGGAAGCTGAATTAACACCTGGGCCTGCCCCCTCCTTTGTTCTCCTAGACATCAATGTACCATTCCCATCGGGAGAGGAGCTGCCATGAGGGCTGGCTTTTAGTGACCACAGAGAAGTGATTGCTCATTTCCCTTGTCACACCTCTAGAGTGTACACACAAGCTCTGCATGAGGAAAGAGAAGTTCTGCCATTTTGGTTTTAGGTAAAGAAGACCATTGTGAGATTACACACAGGAGATGCTTCAAACGTGGGTGTGGCAACCCCTGGGAACTTTTTCCTTATTCAATAGGGAGGAGCCAGGGGTCACCCCCACCCACGGACAAATACCAGGCATTCATTTTGCACCCCTGAGCACCCTATTGAGAATACTGCTGGACCTGTGGAAGACAGAAGACAATACCTGCTGGTGAGACCTGTGAGGATACCTGAATGTTTGGGCCTGCTCCCACTTTTCCCAAGGGCAAAGAAGTGCCATACCCCAAGTCACTGCATTTAATATATATGTCACCCCTACAGCCCTATTGTTAGGACTGACACACACACGCTTCCTACTGCACCCTCACGAAATAAATTGGCATGTATGAAGAACAATGAAATATGTCATGAATGTGTTTACAGCACAGCACTTCCCTGTAACGTGCGAGGAACACTACTTTGCATGTTTGTTTATATTGATAAAAGCAAGTGTTGTTCCATTTGTGAACTGTGTGCCAAGTGGTTTATGGAGACATAAATTCCTTCATATGAATCATCAGCAGTGTTTGATGACTCATCATCAGCATGTGTCTGATGACTCATCCTTAGAATTCCTTCATATGAATCATCAGAAATGAATGATGACTCATCACCAGCATATGCCTGATGACTCATCATCAGTCTATAACTAGAAGTGCCAAGGTGTTTCCTGTTCTTGGCTTCGAGTCTTCCTTCACTCGCAGATGTTCCCGGTTCAGTTGGAGTTCTATGATTCTTTCAGGAATCATCTTTTCAGTGCGAGGCTTCATCGGAGGTTCCCTCTCTGGAGCGGATTACTTTCGCAGCAGCAGGAGAATTTACGAGCAGTATTCCATCTTCCTCAAATAACTGAAACATTCCAGGAGAAGTCAGTTCGTGAGTAATTCCTCTCTTGTCTCCCTGTTTTCAGCCTTCTTGAGGTGGTGACCTTTTGGTGCATTATAAAAGACATTCATCGATGCTGAGAAACCCTTGATACAAGACAATTTTCAAAAGACAGCTTGAGAAGTATTTTTAAAAGCAGCATTGAAGTTAAGTGTTGTGAACTCCTGAAAGCATCACTCGATATCTATGTGAACCTAAACGTTTATTATGATTGTTTTGGAGCAAGTCTATTGTGTGAAAACGAATAACAAAAGACAAATTCATGAGTTTTATTTTATAACGATTTTGTTGTGAGTTACTAAAGCGTGCTTAATAGTTGGACAATTGAGCGCTAATAATTATTGTGACTTTGCTGAAAGACTTGGTGATTGCCCAATCGAATGATAATAATTATTGTTCTTTTGCTGAAAGACTCTGTGATATTTGAAGGTCTTTTGTTTTTTATATGTTTTTGGTCTTAGAATTCCTGCACCAAGCCCTGAGGCAACTTTCTTAGAACAACAGTGATGCTCCTTCGTGAACCAGTAATTTGTTTCTCTTCCCTTCCCAAATATCTGTTCCCTATCCCTTTCCCCTGGAGGCTATTCACTCCTTCCCTGTTCATTTCAGATACGAGAGAATAGTGTTAAGGGGTGCAGGTTTTATTCTCTTCGCTCCCGAATAACCTGGAATTCAGGTGAGTGGACATGGTCTTGTCAGAAAGCCAAGCCCACGAAAAATTAAGTCCACCTGAGCGAAGATGTCTCAGGCAGAGGTCAACATGGAGGATCTTGCACGGGCTCTGACGCAGGTTCGGGCTGAGGTAGCGCAATTGAGGGAGGAAAATCATTCCCTTAGATAACAACTTGAGAGATACAAGATTAGAGGGGAACCATGGTTAGGTGCAATTCCTAGAACAGACAAACCCTTTCTCAAACCACCAACCTTTGTTTCTAATAAACCTACCACACCTGAAGAAGCAACACCTATGAAACGCACTGTAGTGACCCCTGCACCATTTCCATTGGCTCCGTCAGAAAGATTCACTGGCAATAATAGTAAATTTGATATATTCATGAACCAATGTCACTTGCAGTTTTTGTGCAGGCCTGCAGCTTTTCCAGATGATGCCGCAAAAGTTGCTTTTGTCCTTTCGTACCTTGCAGGGAATGCTGCTAATTGGTCTATCCCCTTAGTCCAAAATGATGACCCTCTTTTGTATAATTTCCCAGAGTTTCAAGTCCAAAAGAAGAAACTTTTTTCTCAACACACCTTTATGCAATCCAGTGATGCTTGAATTTAAAGCAAGGGAATAAAGACCTCTTAAGATAAATAACCAATTTCAATAGATTAGTATCAGAAACCCATTGGCCAGACAGTAAAAGAACCTCAATATTTTATTGGGGACTCCAAGATAAGTTGAAAGGCATTTTGGTGGTCATTCCAACCTTGGCGGTAAAAGGCGCTTACCGCATTGCAGAAGACCGCCATAACACCGCCGCGGCCGCGGTAAACCGCCACGGTCATTCTGACCCACAACAGGCAAACCGGCAAAATACAGACATCCACAAAAGTCCGCCACACCAAAGGCCAGCGAGAAACTGGCGATGACCAGACCTCCACCGTCACGCCAACAGAAATACGCCCACACTATCACGACACACGAATCCACGCGGCGGTCTTTCAAACGCGGTATTCCATTGGCGGTACACACCGCCGCGCTCAAAATACACACACATATACAAAACACAGCCACATTGGACAATTCGAAATACACACACCTGATACACATACAAACAACACTCCCACACACCCAACACAATATAAAACACACACCCACATCACCCACAAACCCCCACTCCGAGAGATTCGTGAACACGCACAGAGATAAGAGACCCGAGCACCCTGACGCACAATTCACTGTCACCCAGCAATATTACCACGCACTTCAAACTACACACCAATACACATCACCACACTTAGCACCACACAATCCACCCCACACATCACCCAAACCACCCCATGGCACCGCAAAGACACCCCAGGTTTTCTGAGGCTGAACTCAGGGTCATGGTGGAGGAAATTGTACGGGTAGAGCCACAGCTCTTCGGGACACAGGTGCAGCACACCACCATTGCCAGGAAGATGGAGCTATGGAGCAGAATAGTGGACAGGGTCAACGCTGTGGGACAGCACCCAAGAAATAGGGACGACATCAGGAAGCGGTGGAACGACCTACGGGGGAAGGTGCGTTCCATGGTATCCAGGCACAACATCGCGGTGCAGCGGACTGGCGGCGGACCCCCACCTCCTCCCCCAGAATTTACAACATGGGAGGAGCAGGTCTTGGCGATCCTGCATCCTGAGGGCCTCGCAGGAGTAGGCGGAGGAATGGACTCTGGTAAGTCAAATCTTAACTACTTCATCCCCCCCACCCCACCAGCATGCCAACTCATACCCCCACCCTCACACCCACCCCCATCACACCTACTCCTTGCAAATGTCTCACCCTCACAACCCACCCATCCCAACACCAAGCCCTGCATGCGACCACAAAGCATGGACACCCATCACATAAGCATGCCCACTGCACATACCCATCCCCCCCGGCTAAACCACCGTCACAAAAGCCCCCACACAGGAATGCAAGCACAGGGGTACACGGGCACCCACCCATTGCACGCTATGGCACACACAGAAGCAATAACCATACTTTTATACCCCTGCAGGACGTCACCACGCAGGAGGGTCCACAAATGTCCACTCCACCCCCAGAAGAGGCCCACAGTGATGACAGCAGCTCTGTCTCCCTGGATCTAGATGACCAGCCCGGCCCATCGGGGACCTCTGGACAGTCGGTTCCCCTCAGACAGCTACAGGCCACAGCAGACCTTCCCCCCTTTGGGAACACCAGCACAGCACCCACACTGCGGGCCCATATCTCTGTCCCCAGGACACGTCAATCAGCGGTGTGTCCACCACTACAGGGCACCCAGGTTAACCCACCACCCCAACAACAACAGGGCCCTGGGGGCAGTGGTAGTGGGCACACGGTCCAGGGGACAGAGGCCCAGGGAAACAGGGGAACTGGGAGGGCTGCTGTGCGACAGGGGGGGGACAGGCCCAGGGAACCCACTCTCCACGAGGCCCTGTCCAACATCATGGGAGCATACCACCACTCCCAGGAGACGATGGCCACGGTCCTGGCCAGGTTTCAGGAGATCCAGCTTCTGCAGGAGCAACAGTATATGGGGTTCAGGGAAGAACTAAGAAACATCAGTTCCGCCATGGGCACCATCGTAGTGGCTCTGAATCAGGTAGTCACCACATTGCGGGACACTGTTGCACCACAAAGGGCCCCTGACACTAGCATGGACCAAGAACTGCCTACCACCTGGCGCAAGTGGACAGGAGGCCCCGACACAAGACCAACAGGCCACAAGAACCCCACCCCCTGCAGAAGGAGAACCACCCCGCAAGCGGGCCCTGAGATCCAGGAAGAAGACAGAGTAAGATGCCAAGACCCCAGCCAGGAAAGGATACCTCCCTGATTGTCATCCCACTGTCCCACATTGACACCCTGTCCAACCTTACACTGCCCCTGCTCCACTTTCCACAGGCATCTGGACAATGCACCTGTGATACTGATAGTCTGGACTCTGCCATGGACAATCCTCCACCATCACACCTCAACGATTTGCAACCACCCACCAATTTTGAGCACTGTAATAAACACACTTATTGCATAAAACAATCTGGAGTCTGGCTGAGATTTTGTACAAATGTATTAGACATTACCATGCCAAATGGCATATTCACATTGTGATGCCAACATACCAATGTCACACAGCTGTAGTCCATGGGGAATTAAAGCAGATGTCACGCAGTGGGGCCCACATCTCTGAAATCGGAAGGGAAAGTCACAACTCAGTTACCATACACTGGGGGAAAAGGTCAGACAGTAGAGAGGTAGTAGGGGTTGAGTATATGTAAAATGCCGTTGTGGATTCTTACCTGTGTGTCATTGAAAATACTGCTGTATTACTGTGTTCCTGTTCTCTATGTCGTCCTCTTCGCCTTCCTCCTCTTCACTCTCCACAGGCTCCACAGCTGCTACAACACCACCATCTTGACCATCCTCCTGCAGAAAAGGCACCTGGCGTCGCAAAGCCAGGTTGTGAAGCATACAGCAGGCCACGATGATCTGGCACACCTTCTTTGGTGAGTACATTAGGGATCCACCAGTCATAGGGAGGCACCTAAACCTGGCCTTTCAGGAGGCCGAAGGTCCGCTCGATCAACCTCCTAGTTAGCCCATGGGCCGCATTGTACCGTTCCTCTGCCCTTGTCCTGGGATTCCTCACTGGGGTCAGTAGCCATGACAGGTTGGGGTAACCAGAGTCTCCTAATAGCCACACACGGTGCCTCTGGAGTTGACCCATCACGTAAGGGATGCTGCTATTCCGCATGATGTACGCGTCATGCACTGACCCAGGGAACTTGGCATTAACATGGGAGATGTACTGGTCAGCCAAACACACCATCTGGACATTCATGGAATGATAACTCTTCCTGTTCCTGTACACCTGTTCACTCCTGCTGGGGGGGACAAAGCAACATGTGGCACCAATGATGTTGGGTATATGTCCAAGGGCATATAAATCAGCCTTCACTGTAGCCAAATCCCCCACCTCAGGGTAGACGATGTAGCTCCGCATGTGTTTGAGCAGGGCAGCCAACACTCTGGACAACACCTTGGAAAACATGGGTTGGGACATCCCGGATGATATGGCCACTGTTGTTTGAAATGACCCACTTACTAGGAAATGGAGTACTGACAGCACCTGCACTAGAGGGGGGATCCCTGTGGGTTGGCGGATTGGTAACATCGGGTCTGGCTCCAGCTGTGCACACAGTTCCTGTATAGTGTCTCGGTCAAGCCTGTATGTCAGTATGACATGTCTTTCCTCCATTGTCGACAGGGCCACCAGCGGTCTGTACACGGGAAGATTTCTCCATCTCCTCGCATGTCCCAGCGGACGGTGCCTATGAAGAACAACAGCGAGCACAGAGTCAATCAACCCACAGGTACGTAACCACAGCTTGCACATAACACGATTCCCAATGCATTGAATGGCTTGTATGTGTGTCGATGCAAGGCCTAGGTATGTGTGACGCAGTAGAAAATAAGGCATGTGGGCCCTTGAAATGGCGGCTGCCTGACCTGTGAAGTGCGACAATGGGATGTGAGGTCAATGCGCTGGCGTAGCACACGTGGCGGTAGGCGGTCGAAGACCGCGGTGCAAAGCAGCATTGGTTAACATAGAACCCTATGGGTCTCATGAGCCAATGACGATGTGCGCCGGCGGTCGCGGTACGCACCGCCGCGGTACGCACCGCCGCGGGCGTGACCGCCATTTTCTATCTGCTTAATCACTCTATACCTGATCTTCGACAGGAGAGGACCTACACTGCAAGTGCTGCTGTGACCACGGTCTGGAAGAGACAATGGCTCATGCGACTGGGGAAAGGGCCCCTGCCTTCACTGCTCAGGAGTTGGAGAAACTCGTGGATGGGGTCCTCCCCCAGTATGCGCTACTCTACGGTCCTCCAGACCAACAGGTAAGTACACTGGGACGATGCTTTGTGGCCAATGCCTGTGTTGAGTGGGGTGGATGAAAGATGGTGGGGAGGGGAGCGATTGAGGCATGCATCAAACGACAGATGAGAGCATGTGCCACATGGCAAGGGTGGGGATGGGGGGGCCACTCACATCGAGCATGCAGAAGGTGATGATTATTCTTCTCTCCCTGTACATGTCACATAGGTCAGCGCCCACCAGAAAATCGATATTTGGCGTGCCATCGCCAAGGACGTCCAGACCCTGGGGGTCCACCAGAGAAGGGGCATCCACTGCCGGAAGAGATGGGAGGACATCTGACGCTGGAGCAGGAAGACGGCGGAGGCTCAGCTGGGGATGGCCTCCCAACGTGGGAGGGGTGCCCGTCGTACTTTGACCCCCCTGATGTCCTGGATCCTGGCGGTGGCCTACCCCGATTTGGATGGGCGCGTGAGGACATCACAGCAGACACAAGGGGGTGAGTACACTCAAATCCTGGTGACTGCGCGCAGTGGAGGGGTCTGGGTGGGGGAGGAGGTCTGTGGGTATCCCTAGGCCAGGGCGATATCTGTAGGCTAGGCCCCTCCGTAAGGCATGGCCCTGTGCCCCCGCCCCCACCTCTGTAGGGTGCCAAGTACAGCTATTCATTGCCCTGTGTCATGTATGTGAGCAGTGGTCGCCCATAGGCTTGTAGGCCATGTCCCACGGAATGCATAGTCGACCCCAAGTGCGCGGCGTAGTGCAGGGGGCTTCTGTGTCTGTCCTGTCCGCCAACGGTGTCGCCAATGCATGCACTCAACATTTCTTTATTTTTCCCCACCCCCCTTTTTTGTTGTCTTCCTGTTCATTTGTGCATTAGCATCATCAGGCAGAGGAGAAGTGGCATCGGAGCACGAGGGAGCTGCATTTCACATGGCCATGGCGGGCCATGCAACAGAATCGGAATTCACCAGTGAGACGGAGGGCGAGGGGAGCTCCACAGCAGGGACTCGTGCGGATGTCAGTGACAGCGACTCGTCCTCTGAAGGGAGCTCCCTTGTGGTGGCGGCAACATCCGTGCCCCCCGCACCAACAGGTACTGCCGCCACCCAGCGCACCAGCACCGCCCTCCCAGCAGCCCCTCAGCATTTGCCCCGTGCCCGCTCACCCAGGAAGGTGGGCATCTCCTTCGCCCCAGGCACCTCAGGCCCTGCCCCAGTCACCCCTGCTGCCCTCAGTGAGAAGGTCATTGACCTCCTGAGGATGCTCATTGTTGGGCAGTCTACCCTTTTGAATGCCATCCAGGGTGTAGAAAGGGAGGTGCACCAGAGTAATGCATACCTGGAAGGCATTCATTCTGGTCAGACTGCCCATCAGCGATCGTTCAACACTCTGGCCTCAGCACTGATGGCAGCAATTGTCCCTGTCTCTAGCCTCCCCCCTCCAACTTCCTCCACCCATACCCAATCCCCTGTACCTCTGCCTATCCCAGACACACCATCAGACCAGCCTGCACACACCTCAACACCCAAGGGAAGCTCAGACAGACATAAGCACCACACATCACACAAGCATTCACACAAGCAACATCCACATGCAGACATACCAACACCCACTGCCTCCACTGTGTCCCCCTCCTCCTCGTCTCCCTCCTCCCTCCCTGTCACATCTCCACTCACACCTGCATGCACAACATCTTCAGCCACTACGTCCATCACCAGCACACACACCAGAACCCCCCGCACACGTGCAGTCACCACCCCCACTACCATTCACACGTCCCCTGTGTCCTCTCCCAGTGTGTCTGTCACCCCCTCTTCCAAGCTACACAAACGCAGGCAGCCACCCACCCAACAGCCATCCACCTCACGACAGCCTCCAGCCGAAGCACCTGCACCCAAAGACAGCAGACTTCAAACTCCTACAACCACAACCTCTTCCTCCACTCCCATACCTACTACACCTACCCGTCCCTCTCTTTCTAAACTTATTTTCCTATCAAAACTTGACCTCTTTCCAACAACTCCCCCACCCCGTCCATCTAATAGGACTCCAGTCAGCACCTCAGCCACCACAAAAGCAGGCCCTATGAAGACAGTCTGCCATGGACTGTGGAGTCCCCCACCCTCAAGGTCAGCCAGTTCAGTAGGGAGCCAAGGCACGGCCAGCCCACCCCCGCAAAAACATGCAAAGATTGTGAGTGGCCGGCACGAGAGGCCTGCAACACCTGGGACCAAAATCCCTACCATGGCTCCGGCAGGGAGTGTGGTGCCAGCTGGCACACCGCCAAAGGTGGGGAAGGGCCACAGGCGAACGGGGAAGGCTGGGAAGGGCAGCAAGCCCGACAAGACTGCCAGCAGCCCAGCTGTGCAGGAGGGCCCCGGATGCCCCATCCCAGGTGGGCAGGAGGACACCAACAGGCCCGGTACTGCAGCCCAGGAGGGCCCCACCAGGCCCATCCCAGGTGGGCAGGAAGGCGCAGCCAGCCACAGGTCAGGTGGCGAATGACCTCCACGCCATGGGCGGATCCGCTGAACTGGGCAGTCATCCGAAGCACCGCTGAACTGGGCACCGCCGTCTCAAGCACCGCTGCGCTGGGCACCGCCATCTCAAGCACCGCTGAACTGGGCCCTTCATCTCAAGCACCGCTGCGCTGGGCACCGCCGTCTCAAGCACCGCGGAACTGGGCCCTTCATCTCAAGCACCGCTGAACTGGGCCTTTCATCTCAAGCACCGCTGAACTGAGCACCGCCGTCTCAAGCACCACTGCGCTGGGCACCGCCGTCTCAAGCACCGCTGCGCTGGGCAACGCCGTCTAAAGCACCGCTGAACTGGGCCCTTCATCTCAAGCACTGCTGCGCTGGGCACCGCCGTCTCAAGCACCGCTGAACTGGGCCCTTCATCTCAAGCACCGCTGAAATGGGCACCGCCGTCTCAAGCACCGCTGCGCTGGGCACCGCCGTCTCAAGCACCGCTGAACTGGGCCCTTCATCTCAAGCACCGCTGCGCTAGGCACCGCCGTCTCAAGCACCGCTGAACTGGGCCCTTCATCTCAAGCACCGCTGCGCTGGGCACCGCCGTCTCAAGCACCGCTGAACTGGGCCCTTCATCTCAAGCACTGCTGAACTGGGCACCGCCGTCTCAAGCACCACTGCGCTGGGCACCGCCGTCTCAAGCACTGCTGAACTGGGCCCTTCATCTCAAGCACCGCTGCGCTGGGCACCGCCGTCTCAAGCACCGCTGAACTGGGCCCTTCATCTCAAGCACCGCTGAACTGGGCACCGCCGTCTCAAGCACCGCTGAACTGGGCCCTTCATCTCAAGCACCGCTGAACTGGGCACCGCCGTCTCAAGCACCGCTGAACTGGGCCCTTCATCTCAAGCACCGCTGAACTGGGCCCTTCATCTCAAGCACCGCTGAACTGGGCACCGCTGTCTCAAGCACCGCTGAACTGGGCCCTTCATCTCAAGCACCGCTGAACTGGGCACCGCCGTCTCAAGCACCGCTGAACTGGGCCCTTCATCTCAAGCACCGCTGAACTGGGCACCGCCGTCTCAAGCACCGCTGGCCCATTGGCTGAAGGGGCAGGCCCGAATCTGTGTCGGGCAGGGCTGCACGAAGCACTCTGGGCACTGGTCCCCCTCCAGTACCAGTGGAGACTGATATTGACTTGACAGTCTGTGGCTTTGCACTCCCCAGGATGGAACAGTGGGCAAGCCACCCACTGTAGAGACTTGAGAGACTGTGGCTTTTCACTCCCCAGGATGGAACAGTGGGCAAGCCACCCACTGTAGAGACTTGAGAGACTGTGGCTTTGCACTCCCCAGGATGGAACAGTGGGCAACCCACCCACTGTAGAGACTTGAGAGACTGTGGCTTTGCACTCCCCAGGATGGAACAGTGGGCAACCCATCCACTGTAGAGCCTTAAGAGACTGTGGCTTTGCACTCCCCAGGATGGAACAGTGGGCAACCCACCCACTGTAGAGACTTGAGAGACTGTGGCTTTGCACTCCCCAGGATGGAACAGTGGCCATGGAGGCCCCTCATGGATCTGGTGTCGTGGACTCATCTGGCTGAGGTGCCCCCCCCTTCCCTTCCCCCTGAGGTGCCTGTAGTTTTGGTATCTGATGCCCCTGCAGTGTTCTCTCCGTTGGAGTCAGGTATCCTGTGTGGGCTTTGCCCATGTGATTTGGGCCCAGTGGTCCACGAACAATGCCTGATACAAATATCGGACTGGACAATTTATGTATATAAAAGTTTTATATGTGTGATATATTTTAAAGCCAGTCATACAATGTATTCCAATGTTTATAATCATTTCCTTTTGTCTTTGCATTCTTCCGGGGGGTTTGGGGGGTAACTGTGATGTCTTGCTATGCATTGATGTTTGTGTTGTAGTGGGTGAGGGTGGGTGTGTCGCATATGTGTGTCCCCGTAATTTTTTGCCTTCACCCTCCCCTGTGTCGTAGGTGCAGTACTCACCGTTGTCTTCTGCGCCGGCGTTCGTGCTCCTGGTAGAGGAGCAGGAAGACAATCGCTGGGAGGATGTGGAGTTCGGGTTCCATGCTGTCCAGATTCCTAGTGGGGTGTATGGAGGTGAGTGTTTTCCGTTTGAAATGGCTGTTTCCGCCGTGTTGCAAATTTTTGGAAGTCGTAGAGGGTTGTGGGAAATTTGTGTGTGTGTTTTATAGTGGTGTGGGTGTGTGGGTGTGGTGTGTGTATGTGTCAGGTGGGTGTAGTTTGAATTGTCCAATGTGGTGTTGTTTTGTTAGGTTGTGTGTATTTTGAGTGCGGCGGTATTACTGCGGTTGAATGTCCACCGCAGTGATTTGTGGGTCATGATGCTGTGTGCGTAGTTCTGTTGGGGTAACGGTGTGGGTTTGAATACTGCCAGTTTATCACTGACCTTTGTGCTGGCGGACTTGTGTGTGTGTCTGTATAGTGGCAGATTTCTACGTTTGGATCATAATACGGGTAGCGGTATACCACCGCGGTCGCTGTATGTTGGCGGCAGTCAGCATGGCGGTAAGCGGCACTTACCACCAATGTCATAATGAGGGCCTAATTTCTCCATTTTGTCCTAAGAATTGTTACCAAGAGGCAACAACCTGGGATTCTCAGTTGTTATGTTCGGTCTCATATTCCACTAGTGAGAGTTTGCTTCAAGAAAAATATCAGGAGTTTGCAGATGTTTTTCGAAAAGGTTCAAGCAACCAGTTTACCACCTCATCATAGTTTCAATTGTAGAATTGATTTCGTTCCAGGTGCCACATTACCTTGTAGTTGGATATATGCTCTATCAGAGCCAGAAAAAAAGTATTTGAAAGGCTATCTAGACGAGCTCTTGGCAATTTGCTTCATTCGCCATTCTACTTTCCCTGTTTCATCTCCTTTGTTTTTTGCCCCAAATAAGAACGTGGATCTTAGGGTATGTATTGATTATAGAGCGCTTAGTAAGGTGACCATAAAAAACTTGACCTTCGCGGAGCTTACCACCTCATCAGAATTCAAGTTGGCGACGAATGGAAAACGGCTTTTTGCATAAAATGTGGTCTTTTTAAGTATTGTGTGATGCTGTTTGGTTTGTGTAATGCCCCCGCGGCATTTCAATTCTTTACAAAAAAAATTCTTAGTGAATTATTGGATCGCTTTGTCATAGTCTATGTGGACGATATTTCAATCTACTCACACAATGAAAAAGAACATGAGAATCATGTTTCCGCTGTGTTACACAAATTACGAGTTTGCTGAAATACTAGGTGATTGCCCAATCGAATGATAATAATGATTGTTATTTTGCTGAAAGACTCTGTGATATTTGTAGGTCTTTTGTTTTTGATTTGGTTTTGGTCTTAGAATTCCTGCACCAAGCCCTGGGGCAACTTTGTTAGAACAACAGTGACGCTCTTTCGTGAACCAGTGTTTTGTTTCTCTTCCCTTCCAAAAACTCTGTTCCCTATCCCTTCCCCCTGAAGTCTATTCGCTCGTTCCCTGTTCATTTCAGATACAAGAGAATAGTGTTTGGGGGTGACGGTTTTATTCTCTTAGCTCCAGCGGAACCTGGAATTCAGGTGAGTGGACATGGTCGTGTCACCTATGGCAGAGTGCATTATATGGTGTGAGCAGTTATGCGCCTGTGATGTCCACCCCTGAGAACCTTTTCCTTATTTAATAGAGAGGAGCCAAGGGTCACCTCCACCCAAAGACTAATACCAGGCATTTATTGTGCAGCCCTGAGCACCCTCTTGAGAATACTGTGGACCTGCTCCCACTTTTCCCAAGGTCAAAATAGTGGATTACAATGGTCAGTTGGAGTCACAACAATTTGATGAAAGAGAATTTCCTGTGGAGCTCACCTGTACAGTTCCAACTAGACCTGCCCTGGACTCTCCTGGTGGGTTCCAATGAAGTGATTCTTACCCTCAAGTACTATTCTTGAGATCCTGGGTCTCTTCTCTGTGGCGAAGTGTACTCCTCCTCACAGCCTGAGAAACCTAGGACTTAAAAAATGTAGGAAAGTGCCTCTTTGACATGGTCATGCCCCCTTTTTTGGCCCGGGTACTGAGGTTTTTTGATTGAAGGTGCATTGGGTTCCTGCTAACCAAGTCCCCAGTGCCAGTGCTCTTTCTTTAAAAACAAGGTAAAAGGTCTAATTGTGTATAATTGGCACACACATTAGTACTTCAGTAAGTCCCTAGTAAATGGTACCTCTGGTACCTAGGACCTGGGTACTAAAGAGGGTCCCTAAAGGCTGCAGCATGTATTGTGCTATCCTGAGCGACCCCCATTAAAATTACACTGTCTGCCATTGCAGACTGCAGATCATGATGCAAGCCATGAATCAAAATATGACATGGCATAAACAGTATGTCCCATGCCCAAAGTCACTGCATCTAATATACATGTCTCCCCTACAGCAGGCCTTAGAGCTGTGCAGCAGGGTGCTTTATATTGATGTGAGGATATATCTGCATGAGCAGTTATGCCCCTGTGATGCCTAGTTCGATTTTTCCAAATTATTAATTTCAACTGTTACAGGCTTGGGTTGAGTCCTGAAGTTAAACTGTGTAATAAATGTAAAACATGTTTTAATTAGCTAGGCCTTAAAAAGTCTGTTTAGAACTTTTTTCAAATTTCTAAAAATGTCCCAACTACACTAAACATGTCAACTTCAGAGGAGAGAGCCAAGAAACTCAACTTGACCCCTTACCTGCATTTTAGTTTGAAGCAGCAAAAGGACCTCTGTATGGCTTGCAAAATTGCAACTGGGCCTAAACAGCCAAGGCACAACTCCAGGAATTGCTTTCTGAGACTCAGACAAGAGAAGAGAACATTGACAATACAGATGAAAAACCAGTCAGTGAAGATAAATCTGACAACAGTGCTTATGGGGAAGGTTCTCCTTACCATACCCCAGATCGAGAGGAAAAGAATAGGAACTTCTACTCTAAGACTGTACCTGGAGGTAGACCAGACCATTCCAGGCCTACAGGAGAACTCAAGGATCCAGACTTAGAGCTGGAAAGACTAGCAAAAAGAGTATCTCTTGAGGCTAAAATCCTGGCCATAGAAAAAGAAAGAACTGAGTTGGGTCTAGCACCCAAGAACAATGGCAGTAACAAAACAAATAGGTAGAGAGACGAATCGTTTGACCCTAAAATTCCCAAATGCATTGTCCCCAAATATGTTGAGGGTGATGAAATCAGAAAGTGACTTACAGCCTTTGAAAGAGCTTGTAAAATAAAAAAAAGTCAACCAAAAGTATTGGGATTCTCTGCTCTGGGAGCTTTTCTCAGGCAAGTGCAGGGACTCCTGACACTTAGGGCCTCATTATAACCCTGGTGGTCGGTGACCGCCAGGGTTAAAGTGGCATTTGAACCACCAACAGGCTGGTGGCATGAAATGCCACATTTTGACTGCGGCGGTCACACCGCAGGGACCGGCGGTATACCGCCATGGCGGTCGCAATCAGCCAGGGCAGCGCTGCAAGTAGCTCTGCCCTGGGGATTTTGACTCCCCTTACCGCAAGCCTGTCCATGGTGGTAGACACTGCAATGGAAAGGCTGGCATTAAGGGGACTTGCGGGGCCCCTGGTGGCCCCTGCACTGCCCTAGGCATGGGCAGTGCAGGGGCCCCCAGTCACAGCCCCATCACGATTTCCGTTTGGCGGTTAAACCTTGGCGGGCGGAGGGCCTTAGTGAGGAAGATGATGAGTCATATGACCTCATGGATACCCTGATTGAGGATTTGGACTCACTACTGAGGAGTACAGAATTAGGTTTAGTGAGAATCATAAAAACTTGAGGCAATTCTGGGTAGTTTTTGTGGTCTTTTCAGCCAAACCATTAGGAGGCTGGTTGAAAGACAGTACGTGCATGTTTATGAAGGGCTCAGCGATTTGATTATGAAAGAACCTCTGTTGAGTAATTGCACTTCTGAGAAATTTCATCAGTACCTGGTGGACTTAGGGTAAGTCTCTCCTCAAGAAAACTGACCACTGTGTCAAAAGATGGTGTCCAGGAAGGCCCAGTTGCGACGTCCACTGATCTGCTGATTACAGGGTTCACCAATGCAGCAGTCATCTAGAAGAAGGCCACCATGCTCCAGGAGGACAGACCCATTTCCCCACCAAGTTTGGAGGTTCCAAGCTCACCAGTAGTCACCCTGCATCAACGCCCGGGATACCGGAGCAGTTGCAAGCAGCAAGGCTGCACCACCACTGCAAAAAGATGACCTTCCTCCTAGAGACAATGGAACTGATGAGGCTGCTAATGAGAGTGGCCTTACTGTCTTTTTTTCTTCCCCCTCTGCAGGTCTAACAAGACACTGTGAAAGCCTTTGATACACAGACCAGCCGACTATAACCCTCTGTACCTGAGCACCCTGGCCTGGGTCCATGATTATCGACTGTGTCCCCTTGCTCACAGGACCCTCATGAACTGAGCTACTGTTGTGAGCTCCCAAACCTATCCCTAAGTCCCCATCTGCAGCCTTTTTCGGGATGGTCCCCCTGTTCACCAACCATGCTGTGCACAAGCACCTCTGCACCTGGACATCCCAGGGCAGGTAGAACCAAACTGCTGGTGGTTCTTGTGACCTTGACACCCTAGCTCCCTAAGATTTAAAAGAAACCCCCAGATACCTCTGCCAGTACTGGTATTCAGTATATGTTTCTTCTCCATTGAAAAGCATTACTGCATAAAAGCACATTTGCTGAACTGGGCACCGCCGTCTCAAGCACCGCTGAACTGGGCCCTTCATCTCAAGCACCGCTGAACTGGGCCCTTCATCTCAAGCACCGCTGAACTGGGCACCGCTGTCTCAAGCACCGCTGAACTGGGCCCTTCATCTCAAGCACCGCTGAACTGGGCACCGCCGTCTCAAGCACCGCTGAACTGGGCCCTTCATCTCAAGCACCGCTGAACTGGGCACCGCCGTCTCAAGCACCGCTGGCCCATTGGCGGAAGGGGCAGGCCCGAATCTGTGTCGGGCAGGGCTGCACGAAGCACTCTGGGCACTGGTCCCCCTCCAGTACCAGTGGAGACTGATATTGACTTGACAGTCTGTGGCTTTGCACTCCCCAGGATGGAACAGTGGGCAAGCCACCCACTGTAGAGACTTGAGAGACTGTGGCTTTTCACTCCCCAGGATGGAACAGTGGGCAAGCCACCCACTGTAGAGACTTGAGAGACTGTGGCTTTGCACTCCCCAGGATGGAACAGTGGGCAACCCACCCACTGTAGAGACTTGAGAGACTGTGGCTTTGCACTCCCCAGGATGGAACAGTGGGCAACCCATCCACTGTAGAGCTTTAAGAGACTGTGGCTTTGCACTCCCCAGGATGGAACAGTGGGCAACCCACCCACTGTAGAGACTTGAGAGACTGTGGCTTTGCACTCCCCAGGATGGAACAGTGGCCATGGAGGCCCCTCATGGATCTGGTGTCGTGGACTCATCTGGCTGAGGTGCCCCCCCTTCCCTTCCCCCTGAGGTGCCTGTAGATTTGGTATCTGATGCCCCTGCAGTGTTCTCTCCGTTGGAGTCAGGTATCCTGTGTGGGCTTTGCCCATGTGATTTGGGCCCAGTGGTCCACGAACAATGCCTGATACAAATATCGGACTGGACAATTTATGTATATAAAAGTTTTATATGTGTGATATATTTTAAAGCCAGTCATACAATGTATTCCAATGTTTATAATCATTTCCTTTTGTCTTTGCATTCTTCCGGGGGGTTTGGGGGGTAACTGTGATGTCTTGCTATGCATTGATGTGTGTGTTGTAGTGGGTGAGGGTGGGTGTGTCGCATATGTGTGTCCCCGTAATTTTTTGCCTTCACCCTCCCCTGTGTCGTAGGTGCAGTACTCACCGTTGTCTTCTGCGCCGGCGTTCGTGCTCCTGGTAGAGGAGCAGGAAGACAATCGCTGGGAGGATGTGGAGTTCGGGTTCCATGCTGTCCAGATTCCTAGTGGGGTGTATGGAGGTGAGTGTTTTCCGTTTGAAATGGCTGTTTCCGCCGTGTTGCAAATTTTTGGAAGTCGTAGAGGGTTGTGGGAAATTTGTGTGTGTGTTTTATAGTGGTGTGGGTGTGTGGGTGTGGTGTGTGTATGTGTCAGGTGGGTGTAGTTTGAATTGTCCAATGTGGTGTTGTTTTGTTAGGTTGTGTGTATTTTGAGTGCGGCGATATTACTGCGGTTGAATGTCCACCGCAGTGATTTGTGGGTCATGATGCTGTGTGCGTAGTTCTGTTGGGGTAACGGTGTGGGTTTGAATACTGCCAGTTTATCACTGACCTTTGTGCTGGCGGACTTGTGTGTGTGTCTGTATAGTGGCAGATTTCTACGTTTGGATCATAATACGGGTAGCGGTATACCACCGCGGTCGCTGTATGTTGGCGGCAGTCAGCATGGCGGTAAGCGGCACTTACCACCAATGTCATAATGAGGGCCTAATTTCTCCATTTTGTCCTAAGAATTGTTACCAAGAGGCAACAACCTGGGATTCTCAGTTGTTATGTTCGGTCTCATATTCCACTAGTGAGAGTTTGCTTCAAGAAAAATATCAGGAGTTTGCAGATGTTTTTCGAAAAGGTTCAAGCAACCAGTTTACCACCTCATCATAGTTTCAATTGTAGAATTGATTTCGTTCCAGGTGCCACATTACCTTGTAGTTGGATATATGCTCTATCAGAGCCAGAAAAAAAGTATTTGAAAGGCTATCTAGACGAGCTCTTGGCAATTTGCTTCATTCGCCATTCTACTTTCCCTGTTTCATCTCCTTTGTTTTTTGCCCCAAATAAGAACGTGGATCTTAGGGTATGTATTGATTATAGAGCGCTTAGTAAGGTGACCATAAAAAACTTGACCTTCGCGGAGCTTACCACCTCATCAGAATTCAAGTTGGCGACGAATGGAAAACGGCTTTTTGCATAAAATGTGGTCTTTTTAAGTATTGTGTGATGCTGTTTGGTTTGTGTAATGCCCCCGCGGCATTTCAATTCTTTACAAAAAAAATTCTTAGTGAATTATTGGATCGCTTTGTCATAGTCTATGTGGACGATATTTCAATCTACTCACACAATGAAAAAGAACATAAGAATCATGTTTCCGCTGTGTTACACAAATTACGAGTTTGCTGAAAGACTAGGTGATTGCCCAATCGAATGATAATAATGATTGTTATTTTGCTGAAAGACTCTGTGATATTTGTAGGTCTTTTGTTTTTGATTTGGTTTTGGTCTTAGAATTCCTGCACCAAGCCCTGGGGCAACTTTGTTAGAACAACAGTGACGCTCTTTCGTGAACCAGTGTTTTGTTTCTCTTCCCTTCCAAAAACTCTGTTCCCTATCCCTTCCCCCTGAAGTCTATTCGCTCGTTCCCTGTTCATTTCAGATACAAGAGAATAGTGTTTGGGGGTGACGGTTTTATTCTCTTAGCTCCAGCGGAACCTGGAATTCAGGTGAGTGGACATGGTCGTGTCACCTATGGCAGAGTGCATTATATGGTGTGAGCAGTTATGCGCCTGTGATGTCCACCCCTGAGAACCTTTTCCTTATTTAATAGAGAGGAGCCAAGGGTCACCTCCACCCAAAGACTAATACCAGGCATTTATTGTGCAGCCCTGAGCACCCTCTTGAGAATACTGTGGACCTGCTCCCACTTTTCCCAAGGTCAAAATAGTGGATTACAATGGTCAGTTGGAGTCACAACAATTTGATGAAAGAGAATTTCCTGTGGAGCTCACCTGTACAGTTCCAACTAGACCTGCCCTGGACTCTGCTGGTGGGTTCCAATGAAGTGATTCTTACCCTCAAGTACTATTCTTGAGATCCTGGGTCTCTTCTCTGTGGCGAAGTGTACTCCTCCTCACAGCCTGAGAAACCTAGGACTTAAAAAATGTAGGAAAGTGCCTCTTTGACATGGTCATGCCCCCTTTTTTGGCCCGGGTACTGAGGTTTTTTGATTGAAGGTGCATTGGGTTCCTGCTAACCAAGTCCCCAGTGCCAGTGCTCTTTCTTTAAAAACAAGGTAAAAGGTCTAATTGTGTATAATTGGCACACACATTAGTACTTCAGTAAGTCCCTAGTAAATGGTACCTCTGGTACCTAGGACCTGGGTACTAAAGAGGGTCCCTAAAGGCTGCAGCATGTATTGTGCTATCCTGAGCGACCCCCATTAAAATTACACTGTCTGCCATTGCAGACTGCAGATCATGATGCAAGCCATGAATTAAAATATGACATGGCATAAACAGTATGTCCCATGCCCAAAGTCACTGCATCTAATATACATGTCTCCCCTACAGCAGGCCTTAGAGCTGTGCAGCAGGGTGCTTTATATTGATGTGAGGATATATCTGCATGAGCAGTTATGCCCCTGTGATGCCTAGTTCGATTTTTCCAAATTATTAATTTCAACTGTTACGAGCTTGGGTTGAGTCCTGAAGTTAAACTGTGTTAGAAATGTAAAACATGTTTTAATTAGCTAGGCCTTAAAAAGTCTGTTTAGAACTTTTTTCAAATTTCTAAAAATGTCCCAACTACACTAAACATGTCAACTTCAGAGGAGAGAGCCAAGAAACTCAACTTGACCCCTTACCTGCATTTTAGTTTGAAGCAGCAAAAGGACCTCTGTATGGCTTGCAAAATTGCAACTGGGCCTAAACAGCCAAGGCACAACTCCAGGAATTGCTTTCTGAGACTCAGACAAGAGAAGAGAACATTGACAATACAGATGAAAAACCAGTCAGTGAAGATAAACCTGACAACAGTGCTTATGGGGAAGGTTCTCCTTACCATACCCCAGATC
The DNA here is from genome assembly GCF_031143425.1 of Pleurodeles waltl. Lineage (NCBI taxonomy): Eukaryota > Metazoa > Chordata > Amphibia > Caudata > Salamandridae > Pleurodeles > Pleurodeles waltl. The sequence continues at coordinate 527,472,668 of NC_090438.1, forward strand.
GAGAGGAAAAGAATAGGAACTTCTACTCTAAGACTGTACCTGGAGGTAGACCAGACCATTCCAGGCCTACAGGAGAACTCAAGGATCCAGACTTAGAGCTGGAAAGACTAGCAAAAAGAGTATCTCTTGAGGCTAAAATCCTGGCCATAGAAAAAGAAAGAGCTGAGTTGGGTCTAGCACCCATGAACGATGGCAGTAACAAAACAAATAGGTAGAGAGACGAATCGTTTGACCCTAAAATTCCCAAATGCATTGTCCCCAAATATGTTGAGGGTGATGAAATCAGAAAGTGACTTACAGCCTTTGAAAGAGCTTGTAAAATAAAAAAAAGTCAACCAAAAGTATTGGGATTCTCTGCTCTGGGAGCTTTTCTCAGGCAAGTGCAGGGACTCCTGACACTTAGGGCCTCATTATAACCCTGGTGGTCGGTGACCGCCAGGGTTAAAGTGGCATTTGAACCACCAACAGGCTGGTGGCATGAAATGCCACATTTTGACTGCGGCGGTCACACCGCAGGGACCGGCGGTATACCGCCATGGCGGTCGCAATCAGCCAGGGCAGCGCTGCAAGTAGCTCTGCCCTGGGGATTTTGACTCCCCTTACCACAAGCCTGTCCATGGTGGTAGACACTGCAATGGAAAGGCTGGCATTAAGGGGACTTGCGGGGCCCCTGGTGGCCCCTGCACTGCCCTAGGCATGGGCAGTGCAGGGGCCCCCAGTCACAGCCCCATCACGATTTCCGTTTGGCGGTTAAACCTTGGCGGGCGGAGGGCCTTAGTGAGGAAGATGATGAGTCATATGACCTCATGGATACCCTGATTGAGGATTTGGACTCACTACTGAGGAGTACAGAATTAGGTTTAGTGAGAATCATAAAAACTTGAGGCAATTCTGGGTAGTTTTTGTGGTCTTTTCAGCCAAACCATTAGGAGGCTGGTTGAAAGACAGTACGTGCATGTTTATGAAGGGCTCAGCGATTTGATTATGAAAGAACCTCTGTTGAGTAATTGCACTTCTGAGAAATTTCATCAGTACCTGGTGGACTTAGGGTAAGTCTCTCCTCAAGAAAACTGACCACTGTGTCAAAAGATGGTGTCCAGGAAGGCCCAGTTGCGACGTCCACTGATCTGCTGATTACAGGGTTCACCAATGCAGCAGTCATCTAGAAGAAGGCCACCATGCTCCAGGAGGACAGACCCATTTCCCCACCAAGTTTGGAGGTTCCAAGCTCACCAGTAGTCACCCTGCATCAACGCCCGGGATACCGGAGCAGTTGCAAGCAGCAAGGCTGCACCACCACTGCAAAAAGATGACCTTCCTCCTAGAGACAATGGAACTGATGAGGCTGCTAATGAGAGTGGCCTTACTGTCTTTTTTTCTTCCCCCTCTGCAGGTCTAACAAGACACTGTGAAAGCCTTTGATACACAGACCAGCCGACTATAACCCTCTGTACCTGAGCACCCTGGCCTGGGTCCATGATTATCGACTGTGTCCCCTTGCTCACAGGACCCTCATGAACTGAGCTACTGTTGTGAGCTCCCAAACCTATCCCTAAGTCCCCATCTGCAGCCTTTTTCGGGATGGTCCCCCTGTTCACCAACCATGCTGTGCACAAGCACCTCTGCACCTGGACATCCCAGGGCAGGTAGAACCAAACTGCTGGTGGTTCTTGTGACCTTGACACCCTAGCTCCCTAAGATTTAAAAGAAACCCCCAGATACCTCTGCCAGTACTGGTATTCAGTATATGTTTCTTCTCCATTGAAAAGCATTACTGCATAAAAGCACATTTGTGTGTAATGTTTATCTCATTGTGCAAAGCCATATCTCAAACAGTACTTACCTTGTGATGAACAATTTTGGTGTCTAAAAAAAATATAAAAGTGCTACATTTTTCAAAAATTGGTCATGAGTTTCTTCATTAATGTGTGTCTCATTTATTGACTCTGTATTCGACAAATGCTTAGCACTACCCTCGGAGAAGCCTAAACTGCTCTCCTACACTACCACAAAAGAGAGAATTTAGTGTTATTATTTTAATCTCTGTCAGCCAATAGGGGTCAACTGTACTATCTGCATAATATACTCCTACATTTGTACACTGCATAGATAGTCAGCTTCCTACAGAAAATATTTGGCTCCAAGCACTTCAGGAGGACTGGGACAAACCCGCCATGCCAATCCGTTGAAGGTACATTGCTGCTGGACTGAAGATTCATTTTGCACTCACTCTGACATTTTTGGCAGCAACACAATCTGTTTCAATGGGAAGTTGCAAAGAGGGTATCCGGCCTCCTGGAGCCCTGTTCAGCTCCACAAGAGGAATCCAAACTCCAAAAGAGTGACTAAGCTAAAAAGGTACTTATCGGGCAAAGGTATATTTATGGAATGGTAAACACCTCCTCTGTGGAATCTTTAAACCAGTTCTGTGGGCAGCTCCTCTCCCACTGGGATTGGTGCCTGCCTAAATAGGTGAACAAAAGAGGGCTCAGCCTAGGTGACAGCTGGCATTTGCCTGTGACAAGATATACCTCTTTGAAGGTTATCAAGTTCCTTGGCTAAGCCCAGATGGTTGTCCTGCCAGAGAAACAGAACACATCCCCATACCCAATACCTTAATCTCAGCTCTGGGAGCAAGTTCCCACCTCATCAAGCGGCCTATATAGCTACCAGCTGACAAAGGAAGCTCAGCCAAATGGGTTTCTAGAGGCTTTAGGCAGGGAAAAGCAAACTTTCTAAAACTACATTTTCCAAAATATGTATATCAAATCCGACTTTACAAGTGAATTGGGTTTGTAATAAATATTTTAAAAAGTCCAAAAGTGAACTTTATATTTGTTTCCTTGCCAGAGATAACATTATTAAATTTATATTATATCCCAATGCTTTCCTATGGAACCACTAACCCTGCTACAGTGAAAATGGCTTTTGGGGACCTTTCACTGTAAGGATGTTTAACATAAGAAAAAAAAAAATCCTACTTTTAAATTCCATGCACTCTGCCATATAGACAGTAAGGGCTATTTGGGGAAAACTTGTTAATATTTCAGTTTTAAAACTGTAAAGACAGGCTACATAAGAAGGCTTGCTGTCATGTCTGCACTGTCACTGTAGTTGAAGGCGCAATGGGTGCTGCACTCCACTAGTGGCATTTAATCAACAGGCCCTCTATACACTTTGTGCCAAATACTAGGTAAGTTAAATTATGATAATTAGAAGTGAGCAGAACACATGCACTGGTGCCTGGTTAGCAGAGTCCCACTGCATAGAATAAAAAAACAGCAGCATCAGTCAAAACAAATGGTGGTGATCATGGAAGAAAAGCGTTCTCTTACAGTTGCAAAGATAGATATAGATAGATAGAATTGCTAATACAGCGATAGATAGATAGATAAATAGATAGATAGATAGATAGATAGATAGATAGATAGATAGATAGATAGATAGATAGATAAATAATGCATAGCTTTAATTACCAATATATTAATTAAATGTCTATATAGGCACAATTTAGACCAGCAATGAAAGCCATTTAAACAGGACATACATACTAAAATGGTTTACAAGTATAACTTTAATCCTCAATTAAAATACATTCAATAATGACATACTACAAAAAGCATAACTGTACAAAAAATGGGCACAATCTGATATGCTATGAAAAAGCAGCAGTCAGTTGAACAAAGACCACTCCAAAAGAAATTTATAAAAGCATCATTAGGAGATAGGAACTGATAACGTTGCAATATGCCCCATGTTTACATCAAAAGCAACATGAATAGCCGGTAGGAAGCATCCTAATATCACATCATGTTCTAAACACAAAGGCAGCACATAGGGCCTGATTATGTGGGTGGCAGTCACAAGACGGCAGATTTGCGGTGGTGGTAGGACCGTTGTGGCTGTGGCAGTCCAACCGCCACATTACGAGTTTGGAGGGCAATCCTGCCAAGCAGGGCTCTTAGATCCCGGCTGGCTGATGATGGTCCTGGTCTTTTCAGTTAACTATTTTCATCCTTCGGTCTGTTCTTCTGTCATGCACATTTTGCTTCCACCCACTACTGTATGCAACAAATAGTTGCCACACCAACACCCATTGCTTTTTGACACTGTCTCTGATTTACGAGTTTTCATAAACCTGAGGCAACTCCAAAATCTAACGCCACCTCATGGGTGGCACTAGCAAGGTGCAACAAGGAGGAATACTTTTATTTATAATGCAGCACACATAGAAAGAGAGAAATGCTAGACATGATTGTTTATGTGTGGAAAGGTGTCCCTTCCTGCATATAAACAATCATTTCAAAATGACATTTTGGCACTTCTGTGTGTGCTGCGTTTTGCAAAACACACAGAAGTGCCAAATCGCCATTCCGACACATAAATAATCAAACCTCTCAATGCAGATATAGTGTGAGGATGCCTGTATTGGTGCTAGGCAGCTCAATTTAGTGCCAGCGCACGGGACAACATAGGAGTGCACTGTATTCAATTAAATACGGTGCATCCCTGCATGGTGGAAAATGAAAGAGAATGACGCTGCCAATTTTGCTGCAGTGTCACAATCCATCATATTCCTTTAAATATGGGCTGAAGTGCCTTGATTCATATTGGCCCACTTAAAATTGGTGTTTCCAATACATTTTAGAATTAAAAATGTTCCTGACTTATGCTTCCCTTGCTCCTGATATATTTTGAAATATTTGTATAGTTCATTTACATGTATGTTAATGATATCTATTGTATTTCCTTTTTTGCTCCCTATGCTACATCAAAATTGTTATTACAAATCCTCTTACCTTACAATTAAAAAAAAGTAAACATCAATTTCTCTTCAAAACGACTAAGTAGCAATTTGTCAGAACACATAGCCTGACATTTGACCCCAGTCTTTAAGGACATTGCACAGAACAAAAAACAAAAAAAATAACATTTCAAGACATCTTTATTTACCATTTACTTTCTGAACCTTTGCAATGTGTTCTTAAATGACAATTCTAAAGCAAGTTCATGCTTGCAAAGGGCACAGGCTTGTCAGTGCTGCAAAATAGGAAATCGTACAAAAACAGAAATATGTTGCAGCAAATACGTGCAGGAGCCCATTCATAACAAGCCAGGGAAAAAGCCAAAAAGGGAGCTAAAAATATATTCTATGCAAATATTATAACTCTGCTGCTGGACCATGGAAATTGCAGGTTGTCTGGTAGGTTTTCGGCCCCATTCAATTTACCAGACTTAACACATAGCCATTCACTCAATGAAGGTTATCAGTAACTGAATGTACATTTTTAGGATTTCCCTCATACTTTAGCAACTGTTGTTTGGTAAATGAAGGAGTTCCAACATTTTTACAGTTCTAGGACAAGCAAAGAATCCAGCGAAGTCACTACAATAATTTATTTTTCCTCTCTGAAACTTTAATAATGCGTTGGGTAGATATTCTTAATATATTTGAATCATTTTACAAGTGGAGATCTAATGCAAAGGATCCATTGGGTTAGTTGACAGTGAATTCACCAGCAGAGGGGATGAATAGAGGGTTGAGTGGAGCTACCAACCATTAAAAGCAGCTATGGTTAGTTGAAATTGAGTCACTCATTGGAGCTTTATATTATTCCAATGTTTGCTTGTGACCCTTCAGAATTGCCTTTTAAATCTATTGCTTTGTAACCAAGGTCTCCACCAAATTATTTTCAAATTGCAGCACTTTGCTCTCAATTTTTGTAATGTTTCTAGGGCTCACCGTCCTCCCCCAACTCTTCTTATCTTAGTTAAGTCTGTTCTCTATGTACCGCTTGTTGACTAATTATATGTTCTTCCACTTTCAAAAGGCATGATTCACCAATGGAAATTCCATATACCAAAGGGAATTCAGATCAAATATTTTCAGTAATATATTTATATTTTTGGAAGGATAAGCAAATGTGCTACAATTTGGATTGCTCACATTCACATCCATAGGAGGATCTCTACAAACAAACTCTGGCTATCCTGGAGTGGGAATAGAGACAGGGATATGTGGCAGCTGTGGGTTGTTGGTTGACTGGGGTGTGAGCCCAGGTCAAGCAACAGCCACAATCCTGTGCAGGATGAACCAGAAAATTAACTTGTGCTTTACCCTGGTTAGATTGGCACAGTCAGGCTTAACTTACAGGCAATCTGTAAACTATTTACGCAGCACACAAACAGTAATAAAGTGACAACACAACACAATAAAAAAAACAAATCAATTTAGAAAAATAGAGTATATTTTAACAAATTGACACCAAAACAACAAAAATCCAATCAGTAGAATAGTACGATTTTTTAAAGTTTAAGATTCAAAATAGTGCCTAAAACAAAAAAGGGCAAACTGTGGACAGCTTGTCACGCTAGACCGGGGCAAAGTCAAAAGTTAAGGCTGACCGCAATGGTTCAGATACACAAAGTGGATAGCGTCCGGTCAGTGTATACCTGTGGACTCAAAAAAATGTTGATGAAAAAGTAGCTGAGAAGTTATCTGAGAAAGGTAGAAGTTCCGGGGGGCAAGGTTGCAGAAGTGTCCGAGGAGGAAGGGTCATTGCAGGATAGGCACGGAGCAAAACCACAGTGAAGATTTTTTACCTATATACTCAGTCATCGAGATGGAAGTTGAAAATCTCCAGCAAGACACAGTGGAAGCCTGTAGCCAAAGATAGTACCATGAGGTCGGACACCCGTTTGGAGAAGGACCACTGAAAAGGATTTGCTTTGGTGGAGAAGAACACAGTAGGAGAAGCCAGAAAGTCAATCAGACCAGCGGAGAGGCGAGTAGTTTGGTCCTGGTCTCCTCCTGGTTCTCAGAGCACTTTTTGGCCAAACTTTGTCCAAGTCCTCAGTTTTTGGAACATGGCCATCTGGACACCTTCAGCACCACAACCAGGGGTCCAGGAGTGGATTATTACCTCTTGGGGTTCAGGACTCACTCAGACTGGATCCAGGTGCAGCTTCAAGATGAAGGGAGTCTGTTATTACTCTATGACACTGAACAGGAGGCCAGAAATTAGCCCTGGGAGTCACTTCTGTAGGTCCTGGGTACAGGCGAAGATGCAGCACTCTACAGCAGGGCTTGCCTCTGAGGATTGAAGACAGGCTCCAGGCAGCAAAGAAGTCCATCCAGATACAGCAACAATCTGGCAGAGTAAACAGCAGGTCATAGCAGCAGACAGTACTCTGAGAGTCCTTCTGCAGGCCAGTAGTTTACTGAAGAGTGGGTCTGAGTGCCCATTTTTATACCTGGGTTCCCTTCTTCTAGAAGGTAAGAGATGTTTCCAGAAAGGCACTTTGAAGGTCTGACAAATTACCTGCCTCCAGTGCTCTGGCTCTAAGCTGGATGCTCTGACAATACAGGGCTGTTAAGCCTATTGTGAGGAGGCAGGGCACAACCTATTCAGGTGCAAGTGGAGCTGTGCTCTGCTCAGCTCTGCCCCATCCTGCCAGTTGATGGGCCATTAAGGGCCATATTTATACTTTTTGACGCAAAACTGCGCTAACGCAGTTTTGCGCCAAAAAAATTAGCGCCGGCTAACGCCATTCTGAAGCGCCATGCGGGCGCCGTATTTATTGAATGGCGTTAGCCGGCGTTAGCCGACCGGCGCAGCCTGGTGTGCGTGAAAAAAAACCACGTACACCAGGCAGCGCCGGCGTAGGGAAAAATGGCGTTTGGGCGTCTAAGAATGGGGCAAGTCAGGCTGAGGCAAAAAAAACGTCTTAACCCGATTTGCGCCATTTTTTAACGACGCCCATCCCCCATTGAAATGACTCCTGTCTTAGCAAAGACAGGAGTCATGCCCCCTTGCCCAATGGCCATGCCCAGGGGACTTCTGTCCCCTGGGCATGGTCATTGGGCATAGTGGCATGTAGGGGGGCACAAATCAGGCCCCCCTAAGCCACAAAATAAAATAAAAAAATACTTACCTGGACTTACCTTAATGTCCCTGGGGTGGGTCCCTCCATCCTTGGGTGTCCTCCTGGGGTGCGCAAGGGTGGCAGGGGGTGTCCCTGGGGGCAGGGGAGGGCACCTCTGGGATCATTCTGAGCCCACAGGTCCCTTAACGCCTGCCCTGACCCAGGCGCTAAAATCCGGCGCAAATGCGGGTTTTTTAGACCCGCCCACTCCCGGGCGTCATTTTTGCCCGGGAGTATAAATACGACGCAATAGCATCGCAGTCATTTTTTAAGACGGGAACGCCTACCTTGCATATCATTAACGCAAGGAAGGTGTTCACGCAAAAAAATTACGCTAATTCCAGGAACTTTGGCGCTAGACGCGTCTAACGCCAAAGTATAAATATGGAGTTAGTTTTGCGTCGAATTTGCGTCGAAAAAAACGACGCAAATTCGGAGCAAACGGAGTATAAATATGCCCCTAAATCTCTGCTAATCCTACTATTGTGTGACTATCTGGGATGAATTCACAACTGTTTGCTGCACCCAGTCAGGTTGTAGGTACAAAGGACTAAGGGCAGGAAATACCAAACTTCTAAAAGTGGCCTTTTCAAAATTGTAATGAAAAATTTGACTTTACCATTAAAGTTTAAGGGGGTTTATCTTTAGTAAACCATACTTACCAAACGTGGCATATCTACCTCCTCTCATTTAAGAATTACAGCTTATTCAGTGTAACAAGGGATCCCCAATGTTATCCTATGGGATGGTTAGGGCTCACAGTACTGGAACATACAAAACTTAAAAGTACATGTCCTTCCTTTTAATTACACAGCACCCTGCCCTATGGGCTGCCTATGGCTTATCTTATGGGTGACATATGTATTAAAAGCAGAGTTTATGGCTTGATAAACAGGTTAAGCGCCAAATCGGCATGGCATGGGGACGCTGCCTTCAGGCTGCAATGGCAAGCCTGGGACATGTTCTAAGGTGCTACTTAAGTGGGTGGCACAATAAGTACTGCAGGCCCACTAATAGCATTTACAGGCCCTGGGCATGTGGCATACTACTCTGCAAAAAATCCAGCAAAAAAGTAGGAGGAGGAAGGCAAAAGCTTTGGGGGTGACCCTATGGAGAAGGCCTCTTCAAACAGGAGTTAAGTCCCTAATGTTGCATGTGATGGATATTCCTGTTCATTATTCTATACTGCTTATTTAGCAGGCATTGATTGTGGAGGAGGGATATCTCTAGACCCAGGAACAACTGAGTTTTTTCATCATCCTCATCAACATTACATGCCTGGTGATGCCTTTTGCACCCATGCCCTGCAAGTCATTGTAGGTGGCTCAGAGATGGCTGTGTAGTCAGACTTTGTGGCAGAGTTACATCATCATTGTAGTCTGTTCCTGCAGGTTTTGTTGCCACTGTCTTAGTACAACTTTGGGGTGGGGTGTTGCTGTCTTGTGTGTTAATAAGGACTGGTTTATCTGCTGCCATATTGGCACCGTCTACTCCCTCAACACTGGGTTCCTCAATATGCACCTGAGGGAGACCTGTGGAACATATGAGATACATTCAAATCACCTATTTGGAGTATGGTGCAATAGAGTTACATTTGAATTCTGAGCTGACTCCTGGACTAGTACTGAAGTTGTAATTTGGAGTATTCCTGTCTGATGCATGCTGTTGGACTCTGTTGGTGTGTGTATGGAGTTGTGCCCTGAGATGTGTAAAATGTAATATGTACAACTTACTTGTTTGAGGATCCTGCTGCTGAATTGTCAAGGTCCCCAATACCCATCACAACCTCCCACTCCAGTATGGTCTCAACTATGGTCTCTATTGCAATTGGTAGTTGTACTGTGGATGGTCCACCACCTATTCCCCATGACTCCTTTAGCTGCTCTGCCACCTTTTCCTTCGAAAGTGACCAGAGGTCATACCACCTCTTGCGTATTTCTTCTGTGGAGCGGTAGCTGAATCCAACTGCATTTATTTTGGCCTGTATTTCCTGCCAAATTTTCTTCTTTGGCCTGCATTTCCTCCCAAATAAAGCATCATGATACAGACAGCCCTCCTCAGTGAGGACTTCCAACTCCTTCTCAGCAAATCTGAGTTTCCTCTTCCCCCCTGAGGTACTTTTTTCTGTTATTTGGCTGGTGATGGCTGCAGTTGTTCCTCTCAGCTTGTTTTGCCTCTGCTCTGTGTGCTAGACTTCTCCTACACTCCTGAGAGGCACTTCCTGGTTCAGGGGTGATTACCCATGCCCAGGAAGTGTTTTTTTCCCTGATTTTCAGCCTCAGTCGCTATTTGCATCTCAAATTCATTATTTGCGACTGGATTTGCAAAATTGTGAGTCAGTAACAAGTCGAGTCACAGTTTAGTAATTTGAAATTAGCAAACATGCAAATTACGATACAACTTGTTAGCAAGTAGCAACTTTGCTAGTCACATCATACGTACATGCCAATTTGTGATTTCCTAATTGAGCTTCACAATGACTCACAATTAGCTCATCACAAAACGTTTTGTTCATACATGTGGCCTTAAGAGACAAGCCAGGGACCATGAGTACCCTATATGTGGGTTAGATGGTTACTAAGCATGGATCAATTCTATAGTCTATAAATCACACATGTTTTTGTACAGCACACACCTTGAACTTATGTATTTGAAGGTGCTCTACTGTATGATAATTAACAAAATGGAGGCTCATGAATCATAGTATTTGCCTAGGAACACACAATTAGGTAAATTAGGGAAGTCAAGATTGATCCGAGAGTTTACAGTTTCATACTGTGCAATTTAGTAACTACATGGCTGACCACATGTTAATGCTTTGTCATTAATTATTGGAGGATAAGATTAAAATGAAGGTGACAGGCTGAATTTACATATTATTTTTGGCAGTTTTACATTGAGCAAATCTTGCCCAAGGATGTAAGTGAGCTTCACGTAAGACAGAGACTATGTTAAATTTTTTGGCGATGGAGATTTTCCGGGTTTCAAAACTGCTTCTTTACATTGTATGGTTGGCAGCTGTAACCACCAGGCCACATCGCCTCCAGTGTTTTTAAACATGAAATTATACACACCTCAAGACAACAATGCCAATAGTGAATTAAAGGGAAGTCTGGTAATGTGCACCATATAGGTAACCTATATTCTTATTATACATGAAACAAAATTATTGTCTATTAAATCAACACAGGAGAGAGTTATCTACAGTGCACATCTTGAACTCATATATTTGAAGGGGCTCTCATGTCTGATAATTGTAGAAAAGAAAGGCTCACTGACATAAAATATGTCCTATCATTACACAATTTGGTCAAGGGAGAAGCCAGGATTGATTCCCCATTTTTAGGTGAGTATCTCTTGCTATACATCATAGGTTAATGTTATGTCTTTCGTTCTTGGTGTATGACATTACAGCATGTCTGGCAAGCCACATGAAGGATCGATTTGATTTGGGCTCATGGTTCAAAGAAGACTTCAAGCTGAACCAGGCATCTGGCTCAAGCCTGCAGTGGCTCACCCACAAGCTAGACTTTAGTCAATGTATGAAATTATTGTAATGTAAAATGGTCCATTTGGCTCGGTTTATTTTCAAACATTTTTAGGGCAGAAAAAACACTGATCCCCAAACCCACTTGAAGAACTTTAGCTCAGTCTCATTGCTGTGCTTCTCAGTCAAAATCAAGGACTTTAAGCCACCACGTTTTAAATTCAGAAGATGCCACTGGTAGGAGCCCCCAATATAGGTTCAATATTAGCTTAATAATAATTTTTATTAGCTACAATATATTGTTCTAAATTAATTCTTAAAAAGCCACCAGCATAGAGTCTCCAGTGTCATTTCTTGACCCTCCGACTTTGGTGCTATGGGACTCTGCTAAAAGCTTGTACGATGATTAAGATGGGTCATGCAGTTGCTCTACTCGGTTTCATCAAAAATCACCAATGCTTGATAAGTGATCAGAAGAAAGGTGTAAACAGTATTTCAAATTATTGTGCCTTAGTGACGCTGAACCATTTGCACACTCTTGCTGGTGCCTTGCTAGCACTCAGTGTCACCACACAAAGCTTTCAAGGGAGAAAGGCAGCTCGACCCAGTTACCAGGGTGTGGTCAGCCAGGCTGCAGGGGGTGTCAATTTACCATTCTCATCCCTCATTTGCACGATCATCCACATTAATAGCAGCAGGTGCAAAGAACACTATCCCAAGGAGGTCAAAATCAAAGCACAATGTATGTGCAACAGTTCTAAGCAGTAAATAAGACTGTGACACCATTCAATGACACCACATAAAGTGTTAAAGTTGTCACAGTAGGAGAGTTCCTGGGGCATGGTGAAAGGCAGCTAATTAGATGATGGGTTGGATCAGTTAACCAGTCACACTCCAACTTTCACATGTAACTACGCTAGGAGCAGTAACACTTTCACAGGTAGGTTGAATAATGATGTGCCATAGCAGTAGTTGTAAGCAGCAGGAAGTACTAGGTAAGGCTAAGTACTTTCCCCTTCAGTTCATAGCACACTAATCCTTTATAGTAGCAGCAGGCTTTTCTGTCAACCTCTTCAAGATTAGAGTCTTTTGCTCCAGTACCTTCTCCATAATTTTCCTTCAGTGCTTCTTGCTTGTCCTTGCTCCGGACCCTCTTTCCAAACCTTGGTGTTTGAACTGTTTTGTCATGGACTAGAGACTAAGGGTCGGATGTATCAACCAGTTTTGCATTCGCAAATGATGCGAATGGCCGTTTGCGAATGCAAAAATGCCTTTCAGTATGTATGAAAGGCATTTGTAACACAATTTTAAGGAATCGCTAAAATAGCGATTCCTTAAAACTGCGACCCTATTTAGAGAATCGCAAATTGCGATTCTCTAAATAAGAAATCGCAAATAAGGAATCCTTATTTGCGATTTCTAAACCATATGTAACAAGCAATTCCTTAATGCGAATTGGGCATTAAGGAATCGCTATTACCACCAAGTAGAAATGCATTTTTGAAATTGACATGTACCGCACACATGCCCCTTTGGCATGTGTGCGCCTTACATGTCTTCAAAAAAATTCTTGGGGTGCAGCAGAGGGGGCCTTAGGCCCCCAGCACCCTGGGGTTTGCATTTCCCAATATTGTGAAGTCCAGTTAGGAATTTGCAATTTGGGAAATGCACAAATTTGCAAATATGGGCCTACAGGTCCATAGGTGCGAATGGGGCCAGTATCGCAATTTGCGATTCGGTAATTGCATTTGCGATTTTTAAGAAATCGCTATTACCGAATTGCAAATATGATACATACCATTTTGCGACTCAGAAATAGCGATTTCTTAAAAATCTCTATTACCGAATCGCAAAAGGGTTTTTTGATACATCTGGCCCAATATTCTGAATGAACCTTGTAACTTCAACCTTTGTCGAGTGCAATAGCATATTTTGGGAGTGCAAGACACTCCAACCCATGCTCCACTTACAACCATGAGAGTGCCTAGTAACTCCAACCTTGTGCTGAGTATGACCTTGTTCTTAGCATAACCTTATTCCAAGTGTAAACTATGTACCGAGTGTAACCTTGGGAGTGTCAGTAACTCCAACTATGTAATGAGTGTAACCTTGTCTCTAGCATACCTTGAGAGTTTGTTTAAGCTCCAACCTTTGTATCGAGTGCAACCTTGCTTCTAGTATGTCTTGGGAGTGTCCCCAACTCCAATTCATGTATCAGGGATAAACTTTGGAGTGACAATAACTCGAATCTATGTTCTGAAGTTATCCTGGGAGTGTCATAAGCTCCCATCAGTGTTTGAAGTTCTTTACCAAGAGTCACAGAAGATTCTCATCCAAGAATCTGGTTATTCTGCTCTTGTGCTGTGATTTTCAAGAAACCTCTAAGTGTTGGTTATTGAAGCAATGCATTGTAAATTATGTAGATGCTTGTTGATGTATAGATGGTAATTGCCTCTTCTTGTTGTCTCCAGTGTATTGCGTCTTCTCAAAACCAGATACACTGGTCCCGTAAACATCCACCTTCTCATACCCAGAAAGTCCCGGGAGTGATGCATCCTGTTAAGCAGAGTAGTACCGTTGCTGAGCAGAACCTGTACTGCAAATTTTCTTTTTCATGTTTTATTCCTTCCACCCTGCTCCCTCTGGAAGCTGGTAGAATCTAGATGTACCATCCCAGGGTCTGGCTTCCTCCTGAGAGAAAGTGGAGCTCCTGCATCAGCTCCAGTGTTACCACTGTGGTTGGAACCAGGTGAGTAAGTGACACAGAGTTCACATAGCAATTGGAGCCTATTTGACAATAGTAATTATGAGTTTATGTAAAATGTATGCAATAGATGACTATTGAAATATTGGTACTGCCAAAGGAAAAGAAAATACTGTATTTATAGGTTGGGAGAGAAACAAAGGATGGGTGGGTGTGCTTGAGAAGGCCTGGTGAAATGAAGTTGATGTAGGCAAGTGGTTGCAGAATGCAACAGTGATGAAGTGAAAGAACAAGAAATGCCAGGTATGCAGATGCATGGCTCACATTTTCAGAATTGAAACCATTTCAACTCAAATTACTCATAATAAAATCATTGTGGTTATTCATTTATCATATAAAGCGAACAAGCATTAGCAAAGTCACTATGGCCCTCATTACAAACCGCCGCCCGCCAAGGTTGGACCGCCGAGCGGCCGCCTATGCAGTCACAAACCCGCCGGCCGCATTACAACATCCCCGCTGGGCCGGCAGGGATGTCGGCCGTATGATTCCAGCCGGCCCCTAATGGAGCCGGCAGTGTTGCGGCCGTGCGACGGGTGCAGCTGCACCTGTCGCGCTTTTCACTGTCTGCTGTGCAGACAGTGAAAATCAGGGTGGGGCTGTGCCTGGGGGCCCCTGCACTGCCCATGCCAAGTGCATGGCCAGTGCAGGGGCCCCCAGGTGCCCCACGACTCCCCTTCCCACCAGCCTTTCCATGGTGGTCTCTACCGCCATGGACAGGCTGGCGGGAAGGGGAGTCATAATCCCCAGGGCAGATTATAGCCGCCGGAACAACGATGGCGGGAAACCGCAGGTCCCGGCGGTGCGACCGTTGTGCTACCGCCACCGTCATAATATGGCGATTTTTACTGCCAGCCTGTTGGAGATACGATCGCCTAAACAACCCTGTCGGTCTTTGACCGCCAGGGTTGTAATGAGGGCCTATGTCTGTTTTGTTTGAAGTGTATGTTTCTTGTGTGGTATGTCTGAACGTAATACCAGAAAACTCAAAGACAGACTCTCAAAAACTGGTCGGGTGATGAGCATTATGAAGCACTAGAATTCAGTTCAAACATGTTAAGCCACACCTCTAATTACATTCCTGGTTCTGCTTCTTTAGCCGCATCTGTTTTAAAGACCCCCTTTTCCATCCCATATACTGCTCTACTCTGCAACAATCAACAGGAAATGCAGAAAATAAATATGAACACCCTACTGGGATTTTGGTCAGGGCTTGGTTCCTAAGGTAAATGCTGTATAAGAGGGAGTTTTGCTTAAAACTTGGGTTTGATTTTGATCTTTCTCAATAGAGAATCATTGAAAGTCTTGCCTTTGTGTAAATAACAAAGTCTTGATTGGAAAGGGTCACTCTTGCTAGTGTGCTGAAAATGATTCAGAAACTGCCTTCAACAAACAAGAGTGAGTAAATAGGGGCCCGAACAAAAGGAAAAATGTAATTGGCAAATTGTCTGACCACTAGTGGAAGGGTGTGATGGCTGCAGTGCAGAAACAGTAATTGTCTCACTCCTTCATGGGTGTGTGTTTTGTATTAGCATGCCTCTCTAAAACCCCTCCTTAAAGTTTCGTGACCCTTCTGATTTAGTTGTAATTACTACCCATTTTCCCTTACTCCCCTGGTCACCGCAACATTTACTACCAAATTATGGGGGTGATTCTAACTTCGGCGGGCGGCCCCACCAAAATACCGCTCCGCGGTCGAAAGACCGCTGAGGGTATTTTGGGATTTGCCCTGGGCTGGCGGGCGGCCGCCAAAAGGCTGCCCGCCAGCCCAGGGCAAATCAGCCTTCCCACGAGGACGCCGGCCCAGAATTGAGCCGGCGTAGTGGGAAGGTGCGACGGGTGCAGTGGCACCCGTCGCGTATTTCAGAGTCTGCATAGCAGACACTGAAATACTTTGTGGGGCCCTCTTACGGGGGCCCCTGCAGAGCCCATGCCATTGGCATGGGCACTGCAGGGGCCCCCAGGGGCCCCACGGCACCCCCTACCGCCATCCTGTTCCTGGTGGGAGTCCCGCCAGGAACAGGATGGCGGTAGGGGGTGTCAGAATCCCCATCCGCCGCCATGGAGGATTCTGCTGGGCAGCGGGAAACCGGCGGGAGACCGCCGGTTTACCGAATCTGACCGCGGCCGAACCGCCGCGGTCAGAATGCCCTGCGGGGCACCGCCGGTCTCAGAATGACCCCCTATATGCTTAAGAGGATGGAGAACTCTGCTACCATAGCAGAGAACCCCACTAGGTGTGGGTGAAAAATTCTGCTCTGTCAGGGGAGCTTACAGAGGTTTTCTCACTATGCATTCCGCTTGAAGCACAGAGTTCCAGCAAACTGCAGCGGCATGGCAGAGTTTTTTCTCACATGTGGCTCACCTAAGTTAAGTTGGCGAGCGGGAGTGACAATTTGCTTCCCCTAGCTTGATTTTCAGAAGCTAGAATGCCTCCCAGTGAGATTTATCAGTGAGGGAGGTCTTTGCAGGTTGTGACCATTTGCATTAACAAGCTGCTGCTCGAGTAGAAACTCTACTTGAGCGACAGAAAGAAGCAGTTCCCTCTAGTGTGCCAAGTGGTGCTGTTCATGCTGATTTTACAGTATGGAACAAGCTCCTGGCACTAAATATCAGTGGGAACAGCATGACAAGCCTGAATTCTGCCTGTTCACAGAACTCTGCAAAATCTTGCTGACTTTTTATGTAACTCTGCAGAATTCTAATGGAATGAAACTCAGTAAGTTCCACTCAGGCCTAATGTCCACACAGGTACAATAGGAGAGGTGGAGGAGGATAAGGCAGAGTTCCCTGGGTGTGGGTTTGTAAATCGCATTTTATAGTATGTGACTAGTACTACCGTAGAGTCCATTTACCTACTACAAAATGAAGTTTGTGAATTGGGCTCCATGTGAATATTAGGGAAAATCCAAATGAGTGGTCGTGAAAGAGAAGCATTCAATTACAAGGACACTCTACTGGTTCCTAATTGTTCTAAATTAAGTCCACAAGATAGAACCAGCATCATCACTGTGGTGGAGAATTGTCTTAATATTCTATTTACTTCAATTGAGCACTGAAACATTCCAGTGTACTAATATAGGTTGGCCTTTCTTTGAGTTACAGGTTTACTAGTAGTTTTCTTGTATTTATTTTAGGCACTTTGAAAATGCATAGTGTAAAAATCAGCTTTAGTCGCTTACTAGACTTTACTGCTGTAATTGCAATTCACACACTATATTTCTAAAGTTACTACAGCCTAAAGTGTGTCAAAACATACTCAAGGTACTCCCACCCTGCCTTGGAATAAGCCACATACCATAAATGGCCAGCCACTGGTACTGCAAAACACTACAACGGAAAACAATGGAGGCAGGGATTTAAAATGTCATCCTTTAGGAATTATGTAAAATTAAATAATTAAGTTTCACTTTTACATTTTATATGTAATTATGGTTTAAAATAATAACTACTCTTGAAATATATAAAGAATCAGAATGTACGTTTTTCAACTTGCACCTTTGTAATCTCCGGTCAGGGAGTCTACAAATTGCACTCAAAAGCCACCATCACCACCTCGATGGACCATTCCGGGGGACATGACGGGCGCGCAGCGACGCAGTCGTGAGCTTCCGGTTTCTGGCTGGCGAGCGTAGCTGGAGATGCTAGAGCCGTGCGCGAATGCCTGGGACTCTGTAGATGTGCCTACCCCGCGGTCCTAGCCCTCGGCGTGTTGCAGAGTGGGACGGGGAGGCCAAGAACGCCACGGAGAGGTTCGGTGCCTCGGGCTTTTAGCCCTGGGCAGAGGGTACTCAGGTTTTTCGGCAGGAGAGATGCGGGCTGGCTCTCTGCCACCGCCTGGGACTCCTGTTTCCACAGCTTTTTGTACTTGGAGGAGTGAGGCAGTAAATAGAATTCAGCTTCGCGGCAAAACTCAGGCAGGCACAGTAGGAGAGGAGTCGTACATGATGCCAGTGAAGTTAAGGGCCTGGGGAGTCAGCAGTGGCCCATCACTGGCGTCCAAGCAGCAGCAGCATTTTATTAGGGGGGGGTAGTGGGCCCCCTCATGAGGGTTCTGTTGGAGCTGCAATAGTAGTTGGTCAGGAGGAGCTTTGTAAGAGAAAAAAGAGGGGTCCATAAAAACTAAAAAAGAGAGCTCTTTGGTTCACCCGCTGTTAGAGGCAAAACTGGTGGGCAGGCACTACAGTAAACCGGGCGACCCTCGCAAGGTTTCTAGTGTTCAAGGTCACCTATCAGGAACAGGTAGCCTGGTGTCCGCCCTTATGCCCTTTTTAAAAAGGACTACACGCAGCTCTGAAATGCAGTCCTCACCAAGTTCTGAGCTATCTTCTCTCTCCCTGGTCTCTTTTGCTCCCCCTTCTGGGGAGATGGCAGGCGAAGAAGAAGTAACACATCTTTCATCGGTAGAGTATGGCGGCGCTCAGGGCTCCACATTAATTAAGGTAGTGGAGACGGGTACACCCCCCCAGGATTCTGCCAGGCAGAACCTGCTAATATAACTTTCAGAGGGAATTAAGGGCAAATTTGAGATATCTGAAAATAACTAGGCAAACATTTGAGAATCTTGTGCTGCATTGGAATGTAAACTTAATGCTCTGGCGGAGAGGATGAGTAAGGTGGAGACGGCAGTTTCGGAGCAGGAGGCCTGAGTGCTTTCTAACTCCCAAGATATTTCCCAGTTGACACGTAAGGGCGAGATGTTTCAGGAGAAGCTGGAATCTTTGGAGAATGGTTTACGGAGGAATAACCTTAGGTTACTGAACGTCCCCGAAGAGCTGGAAGGGGATAACATTAAAGATTAAGTAACAACGCTGTTTAAGAACTTTTTTCCCTCTATGGATCATTCAAAGATGGAAGAAGATATCCAGAGAATCCATCGCGATCCCTTTAGGAGAAAGACCGATAGGAAGACTCCTAGGAAAATTCTTGTTAACTTTGGTACTTACACCATTAAGGAGAAAATACTATCAGAGCCCCTAAAGGCGGGCAGCTTCTCAATGGGTGATTGGTCGCTTAAGATACGCTCAGTCCTTTCTAGGGTAATGCTTCACAGGCAATGGGAGTTGGGGAAGTACATGCAGGAGCTCAGGTCTTTTGGTGCCACGGGTCAAATGAGATTTCCTGCATTTCTGAAGATTATGTGGAACAACACTATGTTCAATATCAGAGACCCTGCGGATGTTCGGGCTTTACTTGAAAAGATGAAGTCTTCGGGTTGATGGCCTGCTCTTCAGGTTTTGTTTTACTGTCAAGTGGGCCGGAAACCAAGCTCAAATGCGTGGTTGTATTTACCTAATTAGAAGGCATGGGAGGGTTCCCCGATGGGGGTGGTTGGATGAGGTTTATTGGATTTGTTGGTTGGTGGGTTGCTAGCACTGGGAATGTGGTGTGGAGGGGTTATGCAATTCTTCGAAAAAAGTCCTCAAGAATGTGGCATGTGGCTGTGTGAGGGATTTTGTGTTATTTTTCATGTTTATGATCTTTCTTTTTAATTCTGGTCTCCTCTTTGATTAATGGCTAGTCGAAATAAGGTGTTGATGACATTTTTATCCTGGAATGTTAATGGCCTGCGGGTTCCAGGGAGGAGGAAGAGAATATTTGAGTTTTTGAAAGGGATAGAAGAGGAGGTGATTATTTTACAGGAAACTCACCTATTAGAAGCAGAATGTAAAGAGTATCTTAAATATTTGAATTGGTTGGGATTCTGTGCATGTATTAATCAATCTTGTGTTGTGAAGGGGGTGGCAATTCTCATCAAGAAGTCGGTCACTATGAATGTTGCAAAAGTCATAAAGGATTCTAAAGGTAGGTGGTTGATCGTGGAGGTTGCCCTATATGGGATTTGGTTCACCATTGCTGGGTATTCTGGGCCCAATCTTGATGACCCCGCACCATTTCAAGATCTCTACAGCCATCTTCTGGCTGCTAAGTACACGATTTTAGTGGGGGGGGACTTTAATATTTTATTAGATCCAATTTTAGATAGATCCACGATAAGACCCACTGTGAATTCACCCAAAACTCGGCTGTGTATAAAACAAGGAATGTTAGATCTTGGCCTGATAGATATTTGGCATCAGAAAGGTGGGGCAGGATTGCGGTTTACATTTAACAACAAAAAGTATGGCCATTGCTCCAGGGTCGATCAGTTGAGGGATATGGTTAGATCAGTAACTCACGCACCAGCACATCTCCCGGACCATTCAGCTGTCAGAATGCAGGTTTTTCTTAAATTGTTTCCATCTATCCCTAGGTGGACAGTCAATCGTGCTCTTTTCCTGGACGCAGTGATAGTAGAGGGCCTAAGGAGGGACACTAGAGATTTTTTTAAATTTAATTATCAATCTACCACACTGTAGTTACAGTGGGATGCTTATAAAGCATTTATTAGAGGTAGGTTAGTCGCTTTGGCCAATTGGTATTGTTGGGAAGACAAGAATCAGCTTAAACAACTAGAGTTTCGGGTCACCTCCTTGCAGGAGGTTACCCAAAGAGTTGAAAAGAGCCAGCTGGGCTCTCTGAATGCTCAGCTGGAGAGGGCTAGAAAGGATTTGGGGCTATATCTTGAGAAGAAAATTAGAAGGTCGTGGGAATGTAGTCGGTTTGCTCACTATGAGTATGCGGAAGGTTGTGGGAAGCTTTTAGCTTGGAAGACCAAAACAGATCGCTCCATGAATTTTGTTTCTTCCATTAGATCAGAGGTTACTGGAGCCCTAGCTACAACTGAAGCTGAGATAGAGGAGGCATTTATAGGTTTTTTTCAGAACCTTTATACTGAAGACCTGCACTTTTCCAAATCGTCGGCAAGAGCTTATTTGGATGCCCTTCATCTCCCTCAGTTGTCAGAGGAGGATCAGATACAATTGGTCAGGGAGATAGATGGTGAGGAAGTGCAGGCTGCAATTCAGAATTTAAAGAAGGCGAAGGCTCCAGGCCCTGATGGTTTGCCTAAGGAATTATATGGTAACTTCTGTGAGTAGTTAACTCCATTCCTGACAAAATTGTTTAATCTTCTCCTACGGGAAGGGGCTGTTATGCCTAAATCCTGGGATGAGGCTGTTATTACTCTCCTTCTGAAGCCAGGGAAAGATCCAGTCTCCTGCAGCTCATACAGGCCTGTTTCCCTGTTGAATTCGGGTTATAAGATTTATACCCATATCTTGACTAAAAGGCTTCAGGATGTGATTTATAAATTGATACACGTGGATCAGAAGGGATTTGTTAGAGGTAGACAATTGCATGAGCTAACCCATGATTTGCTGGGTGCGGTGGATTTGGGTGTTTCTGAAAAAGTCCCCCTATCGGTCCTTACCTTTGATGCCGCCAAAGCTTTTGATCGCGTTAACTGGTGCTTTTTGCAATGTGTTATGGAGGGCTTTAGGCTGGGTTCTAAATTTATTGGGACTATTCAGGCTATATACAAGGACCCTTTCGCTAGTATTTTGATAAATGATAGGATCTCCCCTAGATTTAGGATTGAGAGAGGGATGTGTCAGGGTTGTCCCCTGTCTCCCCTTCTCTTTGACCTATTTATTGAGCCTTTGGCTGCGACAATTAGAGCAGATATTGATATACCTTCTTTTAAGTGTTTGGGTTGAGAAAAAAAGGTAGCCTTGTATGCGGACGATATTATGATTTACACTGGCCATTTGTCACTTGTTTTTCCTAGAATTCTGCACTGTTTAAAAGACTTTGGTAAATTGTTGGGTTATTCTGTTAATCCTGAGAAAACTGAAATAATGTGCTGGATTACCAAGTATAATAGCCCTTTAGTTAAGCAGCAAATTAGATATTTGGGGGTTCAAGTTATTTCTGACCTGAACGATCTAGCGTGCTTCAATTTTGAAAAGCTTTGTAAGAAGAATCGTGCTTTGCTTAAGTCTTCGGCTGGGCTTCCCTTATCCTTTATAGGGAGAGTTAATGTCCTCAAAAGGATTATTCTTGCCAAATTTACTTTTCTGTTTAATGCTATTCCTCTGGAATTTAAGAAAAGTTGGTTTAAAAAGATACAAATAGATAAAAATGATTTTGTATGGTCCTCCAGAGAGGTTAGGATTGCTTGGCATAAGTTATGCAGGCCTAAGGGTAAAGGGGGGATTGCGGCTCTAGACTTCTATAAATATTATTTGCCTTTTCATTTGAAGAATGTTCGGTCTTCGTGACAGTTCTGAATACACTTTTTTGTGGGGTGCAATGACTCAAGAGCTTTCAGCGGCTGGTAGTTTCTTTTTGTATAAGTTTGGTCATCCCAATTTTTTTTTTTTTTATTGTTTGAAACTTCATAAAGATGCTGCTAGAGTCTGGTGGCTTGCTCGCCAAGCACTAGGTATTCATTATTACAGTTTTTGGGCCCCGATCTGGAAATCGCCTGGCACTCCCGAATTCCTTTTAGATAAATTGGCTCTTCCATTGAAGGGTATAATGAGATGGTGACAAATTATGGAGGAGTCAAGGGTGCTATCCTGGTTTAGGCTCGGGGAGCTAACAGATTATAGGCTCTCCAAGTTTAAATACTTGCAGTTATTGAGTTGGGCGGCTTCCCTTCAGGAGGAGGGGTGCACTGAGAACTACTGGGAGGAGAGGCTATTAACGGGTTTGGTTCATAAAGAGATTTCTGTTTGGTATCGGGCGTTGCTTGAAGCCTCTGACTCAGAGGCCTCCCTCCCAGAGAAGAAGTGGGGAACTGTCTTGCCAGCCCTAGATATAGCGCAGATTTGGGAGACTTCATTTTCCAAGCTTTGGTCGGTAACTAGATCAGTTGCTCTGCAGAAGAATCATTTGTATACAATACACAGGGTTTACTGGTCACCCCAGAGGTTAACTGCTCTGGGGAAGGTAGAAAAGAAGTGCCCACGTTGTGCAGTGACTAATGCAGACGACATACACATGTTTTGGAGTTGCCCTAACCTCATTTCTTTTGGTCCTCGATTAATGGTTTTCTTAAACAGGTTATTTGCACGGACGTGGAAGTGACCCCTGTATTCGTGTTTTTTTGGGTTTCTTTGGATAACTCATGGGATTCCAAGTTGCCAAGGTCATATAAGGGTATGTTGTTTCTACTGATGCTGCTGGCCAGAAGACAAATATGTTTAAATTGGGTTAAACCGACATTTCCGAACATACGTGATTGGTTTGCATCTGTTAATTATTTTTGTGATTTGGAACGCATGGTCCCGCTGGGCAACAGAGATGAATGTTGGGCCATTTGGGAGAACTTTGTGCAAACTGTTACCCCAGAATTATAGTCCAATGATTATTACCACCTCCTTCTGTCCTCGTCCTTGCCCCTCCCTTCTCTCTGGGCTGGCTGCTGGTTGGTGGTCTTGCAGATCACGAGTCTTGGTACTGTCAGGGAGAGGTAAATGGCTGCGTTTGCTCAGGTCGGATCCGTTTATATTGGCTCGCCTTACGAGATGCAGGTTGATGACCCTCACGTAGCGAGGTGGGATTTTCCTTTCTTTATTATTATGAGGACGAAAAAAAAAAGAAAAGCCACCATGACGACAGAACTCATGATCCTTACTGCTGCCGGAATTTCCCAATCGTGTGTTGTTTATGCCCCGCTAATTTATACCATAGGATTACCTGTTATGTCCTCTGTTTTTCTTTCCCCATCAGTTTGAAGTTTCTCTGTTACCTATATTGTGTGCATTCAAAGTGCCCTCCTTGAAAAGAGCCATGACACCTACATGTCTAGTGTACACTATATAAAGCTGGTAGATAAAATAAATTAATTCAAAAACACACTTTAAACATTTTTTAAAATGTCTCAATATTTTTAAATTGGTATTTACTTAATTGGTCTGGTCACTGGATTCGATATGACAAATAAAAATGTTAATTAGGATGGGTAATTTTAGTTTGCATTTTGGTTTTAAAATTACCATTTATTATATATATATATATATATATATATATATATTTATTTAGTACACATTTCTTTTGCTGAGTTAATGTCCTGTGAACCTTTATTTTAATATTTCATGTTAATAATAAACATTTGAAATTGCTTACATTTATATTATACAATAAATGGTTATTCTTTTATTTTTTTTAAAAGAATAAACATTATTAAATGCCCACATACTTTTCCAAAGGGAGATTTCCAAATTTACCAGTAGTACCTTTTTGCTGGCTTATTTGAGGGATTGGAGACAAGTATATGACTAGGTGTAAATCTAAATTTAGAAATAGTGAAACGCAAAAAAGAGTAACGGTACGCCGAGGTTTAGGATTAAATATACATGTGAGCAAATACACATGTGTATATTTACTTTGAGAAACGGACCCACACTGTGAAAAGTCATGACATCTTCTGCCTGATGTGAAAAGTAAAGATTCGGAAGCCATGTAAAATGACGAATAAGTAGTAAAAATGATACATACAAAATGTCTTAGAGTCTGGAATTAATATAACGTCAAAGTTTGGAATTAATAAAACAGCCGCATAAACATGCCTTTCGTGAAAATATGCATAATGGAAAATAGTTTAAACGCTTTATTTGTGTGTATGTTTTTAAAATGGGCTGATAGGTTTGTTTGTGATTTTTTCTATTTTGGAATAATCCTCTATGTATTATAGAATTTTACTTACGTCGTTTGTGATGTTCTTATATCTATGGATACTTCCAACTACAAACCTACCTCAGTATGTATTCTTGACAATGTGTATGGTAATGTTTGTATAATCATTGTCAATGTAAGCTTAAGACCTATGATTCTATGCAATCTTTCTGAACGCTGGATAATTGGTATTTTGATACCCCATGGAGTGCACAAGACTAACTATACTGTTTCATTTCTCTTTCTATCAGGAACTAATGAAGTCATTTTTCCCTGTTCATTATAGTTACGAACACTCCCGTGCAGGTAAAACAAGAAGAGCTGCTCTGAAAGTCTCTCCAAGGTTAGATCTAATGAACGGCCTCTGAATTTGAAAGAACCATGGCCTTCTGAAGCCTTATATTAAAATATGTATACAATTTGGTGCTACCAGTGCATGCTTCTGTGAAGTCCATGATCAAAGCGAAACCCTGGGATCTTTCCAAAGAACCTCTCAAATTACTGACTGAGAGAGCAGCCTCTGTTCCTTTCGATAACTGCTCAGACCCATCTCCAATCACTGTCATCTCTCTGCTTTGCACTTTCCGGTACGTTGCCTCGGAATCACGTCGTTTGAAAGCAAAGCAAGCAATATCAAATGAAAAACGGACATTCACTCTGTAATACAACAGAATCTACATAACGTACATTTAAGAATTACATTGAAATTGGCGTGGTCTTCTGTGGTATGACGTGGCATTTGCTATATATTAACCTATATTAGATATATGTTGTAAAGACTCTCTGGAGAGGTGACCCTTCATTCTCAGATCACAACTAACTTGTTTTACGTCTGTATTTACAGCTTAGTTGTCCGTGGGAGATCATGTCAAGAAAAAAACCTAATACATGTAGAAGGAATTAGGGTTAGTCCTCTTCAGCCACTGTTTGCTTAAGGTCCGTCCCCTGCAGCCATTCCATTTTTAAGTCCGTGTCAGTAGCATTTTGGACCACGCTAGAGGAGCATTTCTTTCTTGTTGTTATATAATGGATACCAGTTGGGCTAGTCTGCTCGTCTAAAGAGTTGCCCCACCACACTGAATGGGTGGTGACGCATAGCAACCACTAGGGTGTCCACCTGGCTCCATGTCCTGGGTCAGAATCCATGTTCCACTGAAACTTGCAATGTAATATAAAATCATGGGAATCAACCAGCACCCTATGCTTCTAATCCCTGAAAACACATCCAGATGAAGATGATCCATACACTCATACAGTATTTGCACAACACACAGATCTAATCTAGTACACCTCCAACTAACTACAGCCCAACCTCAATCTACAGAACAGACATTCTAACTCATACTTATCAATGCTCATTCTGCTTCGCACACCTCATCACCGATCACAAGGTTGACATCCTCCTCATCACAGAAATCTGGTTAACACCCACATCTTTGCATATTCTAGATCTCTTTCTTCCCAAAGGTTACAGCATCCATTCTAGATTACATAATTTCTAACCATCTCCTGCACGAATTCCAGTTCAGATCATTCTGCAGCATGGAGACTACAAACTTACACATTGTAGA
This sequence comes from Pleurodeles waltl, assembly GCF_031143425.1. Classification (NCBI taxonomy): domain Eukaryota; kingdom Metazoa; phylum Chordata; class Amphibia; order Caudata; family Salamandridae; genus Pleurodeles; species Pleurodeles waltl. The sequence goes on from NC_090438.1 coordinate 527,498,979, forward strand.
CAATGGCCCCTGGTCCATAGATAAAGATGATGCCTGCTTCCAGATACCGCCGGACCTCTCAGCTTCCTGTGGCAAAGTTGATCATTACACTTCACATCATGAACACTCAAATGGGATTCACTGGCAATGTCCTTGACTGATTCCCCTCCTACCTTTCCAACCAACATCAGTTTTTTCATATGGGCACCTGAAGGTCACAAAAGATCTCTTTGTGGAGTTCGCTAGGGCTCAATACTGTCAACTTTTACAAGCTTTGTGCTCGATTTAAATAAAACAGCATCAATAGTCAAGACTCAATGAAATGTTGATGATACAGAACTTTACATTAAATTCTCCTCTGCTTCAGCTTGCACATCATTCAGACTTGGATGTCCAGCGCCTACCTGAAGCTCAATCCTGCAAAGAAAGAATTCTGATTGTTTGAGAAGAAAAATAAAGAAGTACAATCCTGGCTCAACAACATGAACCTGTTTATGGCTTCATATCCCAGGTTTCACTGATAATTCCAGGCCCAGAGATACTGGCACTTTTTCAGTGCTGCAAGAATATAGTTGCAGGCCTCACTTGTATTTCATCAGCACCAGGCAGGTGCTTAAAAGGAGCTCTGCACTCGGATTCCCCCTTTACTGCAGGGCATTTACCTCCATGGAGGGGTGGTAGAACAACACATACATCTTCACACCAGCAGAATCTACATCTCCCCCCAGAGGCAACTCCTTTTGTCATCATTCTTGATCAAAGTCCATCCTCTAAACAACTCAAAGAGGCAATCAGGGATAGATTTAAAACAGAAATACGCATGTGTTTAGAGTTAACTCAGGATGGCTAGCTGACCTTTCAACTGAAATCCTGTCAGTTAGGAGAGTTCCGGGGGATTGGCCACAAATCAAAATTATCACCAGGGTATTGTGTTGTTGTTAACTTTAGGAATCCCGGGCTGGTGTAGGTCTGCTTTCAACTTTGAGATATTTAGTTGACTCCACTGGTCACATCAGAGTGCTTTGTCTGAGTACCTTTTCTATACCCGATGTCATTGCAGATTAGTAATTTGGCTGCCCCACCACAACCTCCTTTAATTCCACTAAACAATCATTTTGTTCCCTCAGTAACCTGAAAGAAACTGATTGACACCCATTGGCATTTCAACGGAATGGTTCTATGTCCACCACCTTAATCCACGATTCCTCCTTAAGTAAGTCTTCGGTTGCAGAACTCAGTTAGTGGAATCAGGTCCAAATGTGAGTTCTCCATTTGTAATACCTTCTACTGAAAAAGGATTTAAATGATGATCCTAGAACATTGGTGGGATCTGCTCCAAGCTCTCCAATGACTAAGGTTGCAGGAAGCAGCATTTCCTAGTTTTTCCCATTCCATGTAACAGTCCAGAGGGAGCAGACAGTGCTCATCCCCTGAAAAGCCCAAACCAGGCATGGAAAACCTGCACCTAACTGTGCTTGTTTGCCTATGTGTGAATTTGTACCTAATTCTGATACTACAACTCTCCTTAATTTGTACCCTGGATGATTCTGGATCTAAAAAAGAATTTGTACTTAATTGTGAATTTACCACCTAAATGCAATTTGTACTGCAATATGTTTTACACAATCATGCAGATATTACACCTCAATATACTGTCATACAAATGTGTGCTCACACTAACACAACGTTTTAATCATCTTACTATTGCATTTCTCTCTGTACTGAGTGATATACCCATAGGTAGAATATTGCAGCTGTTTCAGACTGAGGGCTGATCATGACATTGGCGGTTTGACCACCACATTATGTGGTTGGCAGGCAGACCAGCCAACCTACCGCCATCCCTGCCAGGATCTCCAATCAGGGTGGGCTGACAGCAGATGCAGGTTGCAATCAGCCAGGGTGGCACTGAACGCAGCGCTGCCCTGTTGATTACAGCCTTGTTCTCTGCCAGCCTTTTCATGGCGGTACCACTGCCATGAAAAGACTGATGAAGAACAAATGCAGGGGTCTCCCTGCCCAGCAGGCTACAAATGTGGACTGTCTGCTGTGCAGACAGTGTGCATTTTGAGTGCGTTGGTGCCCCCTGCGTGTGGCAGCATTGCCACTGACTCTATTATTATCCGGCGACAATGCTGTAATGCTATCTGTATTTAACCACCAGATCCATCTTGACCACTGACTCGATTTTGTATTTAGCTTAGCTTCAAACACCGTCACATAGGTGAAAAGAACAGGTATTTTTCAGTGTACAGCTTGTTGACCTGTTTTCGCTCTTCTCACCACGGAAATTAACAAAACATGGGTAAGCACTGAATATAAGCAGGTACCAGGCTGAGAATGTTTACGATAGAGCAGGGTACAGCTCGGTCTTGGAAGAACACCGTGAAAAATGGCCAGTCTGACGTGTGTTTTCTCAACACTGACCGACACAGCTAACGTGTGAACTTCACAACTTCCTCAAAGGGAAGGGGGTTTCTAGAACCTTCCTCTTAAGTTTGTTTAAAGTACATAAGTTGGGGAAGCTTGACAACTGGAAGAAGACTCCTCTGGGAAGGGATGCCTGGCCCAGAAAATAATCCCATTGCGAGTGGTTTCCCTCCTGTTTCGGTTGTCCAGGGTTCCACAACCTGAAGTTGGCAGACAAAGGGATGAAGTCAGTATCAAGCCTCATGGTTATGCATTTTTAATTCTAATTTTTAGCTTTGTGTTGGGCATGCATGAATACGTAGTCATAGTCACTATATCTATATCTATATATATATATCTATATATATATATATATATATATATATATATAATATTCATTGTTGAGGTATTGCATTTTCCTTGTTTCTGTGATGATATTATTTTACGGCTGTGATTATTTTTAGAATTGCACATGTGTTGCTGCATTTGAAATACAAGCTCATATTATTTTTTTCATTTATGAAACTTGGGAAGTGCCTTAATAAATTCATTACTCAGACTAAGAGTGCTGCATTCTATGCATTACTCTCATTTAATTCCCTCACAGTCTGAAGCAGAGCAGAACAAATGCTACTACCAATTTCCAGCTGGGCTGACGGGTGGCGGCCAACACCCCGTCGGGTGTTTGGCGGACGGGTGTTCACATCCTCCAAACCCATAATAGGGACCTGCATCTCTTTCTCAAGATTCATAGACTACATGTTTTTCATGTGATCTTACAGCCACCAAACCTAAAACAAAAGAGCTCCAAATCAAATCAGACACCAGGCTGCATGTACGTACTCTTCAGAATTCCTATTCACTCTAGCCATTCCTAAACTACCCTCATATACTACAAATACCAAATCCTGTATACCAACCTGGAAACCTTAATCAGTGACATACCATATTGTCATGCTGTGCTTTATTAAAACCGATCAACACATTTTTTTTTGTATTTTTTTTTTACGAAGGACTCACCTTCCTCGACTGATGCACTATGTTTATTCTTCCTACTGTCAAAGAACAAAAAATGGGAAAAAAGGTTTACATATTCAGAATGTAGGACTACATAATAGTCTATATACAAATGTGAAGGTTGTGGTCCTATACTTGAATAGCAACCTCTGTATCTTTACTACATGTTTTTAATTTTTTTTTTTGTCTTCATATACCTCTGGCTAATCAACTCCATATTGTCTAAACCAGAAGGAAAGTTCACTAACATATGGAGATAAATAGTGCCAGGGGGACCGAACCTCTCTCGCTTAACCTCAATGAGAATGTTCCGTTTGAGGATAGATTTAACCTGGCCTCTAATCATCAGACAATATTCAGATTATATAACACAACACTGTCCTATCTAACAATAATCTACTATATGCCATACTTCCATAACCATAACAATATTTCCACCTCCTTTCCTCTGTTTGACTCAGTTGTTGCTACAACCCGCCTTGAGATCCCAATCAGTGCATCAAACCAGTCTGAATATGAAGCGGGAGAAGCAGATGTCCATTTCCGGCAGATTTCCCCCCTAGCCAAAATTATCGCATAGCAAAACAACATCTTCTTCCGCCTACTCTTAGGTTCCCCCTGTTCCGGGATACCAAAAATTACTAAGGGGAGGCTCAGTAAAATCTGTTGCTTCACAACACTTGAAATAACCATACTAACTTTTACCCAACATTTTTTTACCAAAGTGCCAAAACATATGAACATCTGATGCTCCCAGCAAACTAAACTTTGTGCAGCTAACTTGTTCCCCTCCCCTCATCCTCAAAAGCCTCCTCGGGGTAATAAGGACCCTATGCATAGTAAAAAGATGGTACCTCAATGGTGAAGCTAATTTAACTTCCTTATACACAACCCGCATTGAAGCCTCCCACCAACCTTGTACTCGATCAGAAGAGACTTCTTCCCCCCACAGGGAGTACGGAAAGCTAAAATCCCCATCCTACATGTCCACGAGGCCCCAATGCCAACTTGAAACCTTCCTCACAGCACCTTGATTAATTATTATGTTGTCTACCAACTGATTTTCAACCCCCAGCCTGACTATGGTCTTTTGAAACCAATTCCTCAATTGTATATTCTTCAATCTTGCAAGGTTACCTCCTGTCAGTTCTCTAAGTTCTTCCCAAGATAACAACATAGCATTGCTAACTAAATCCCCCCAAATTTCAATCCCTGCTCTCTTAAGAGGTAAATCCAATACATCTAAAAGACATGCAGGCGTCCCCGGGGAATCCCACACCTGAGCCCAATGACTATAATACTAAACTTTAGCTTTTCCTGCCATTTCCTATAGCAAAAGTTCGCTGCATCTTGTAGTATCTTCAATCTCACTTTTTTGAAAAACTTGGGATCTCCAAACTTATATAAAAAATGTGAAACTGTACCTTTCTCTGTTGCTACCATACAATTAAGAATTTCACCAATTGCCGAGCGATCTGGGTCTGAAAATAACATTTTAAGATTCTTAAGATGAAATGGCCATGCATAATACTGTAAATCAGGAAGAGTAAGGCCCCCTTTTTCTTTCCTTCTACACAATTTCTTCCATGCTATCCTGGGGCCTTTGTGTGCTCAAATAAAATAATTGGTTTTCTGCTGAAATGAACTCAAGAGCTTATTATCCATTAACAGGGGAATAGAATTAAAAAGAAAATTCAACATGGGCAGAATTATCATTTTGATCAAATTTACCCTTCCAATTATTGTGAGAGGAAGGTGTACCCACCCTAACATTAATTTACTACACTCTGGTACTACAGACCTGATATTAACCTCAGCATCTGTTCCACATCCTGATCAATTAATAACCCCAAGTACCTAATTGATTTTGTTGTATGGCAGTTCTCCACCTCCGAATTCCATGCCATTATTTCTGTTTTTTCTAGATTAACATAATAACCCGAAATCCTCCCTAAGTAATTTGCTAAATCCAGTAGTGCAGGAAGGGACACTGAAAAACCCCATACTGCTAAAAGAGGAAACCTTTGGATCCCGCCTGATCCTTCTTGCAAAAGGCTCTACATACAAATCCATCAACAGAGGGGTAAGGGGGCAGCCCTGTCTACTACCCCTAGTTATCACAAAGGAATCAGTAAGCTTACCATTCACCAAAACCCTTGCCTCTGGTACCTGATAAATCAATTGAATTGCCCTACAATATTTACTACCCAATCTACTCGGCTGGAGAACTAAATATAAATAATTCCAATTAACTCTATCGAAAGCTTTCATAGCATCCAAAGCTATAACTGCTAGCGGCTCTTGATATGTAGTCGCCAAATCAATGGCACTGATTAGACTGTATGTTTGTTCATACATAAACCTATTCCGTATAAAACCTTTCTGACCTGGATGAATTAATTCACCAATCACCCCACTCAACCTTTTTGGCAAAATCTTTGCGTAGATTTTATAATCACTATTGAACAAGGATATTGGTCTATAAGATTCACATCTTACTGGAGATTTCCCTAGTTTTAAAATAAGAGAAATGGTGGCTTCACGCCAAGAAGCTGGCAACAAAAATGCCCTCCTCAAAAATCTCTGAAAACAATTGAGCAATTGGAGGGATAATAGAATCTCCAAAAACCTGATAAAATTCCACAGGAATACCATCCGGGCCTGGTGCTTTCCCTTTACTGCTCTTTTTTAAGACCACTCTTATTTCCTCCTCTGTAATGGGTTTGATCAAATATGCATGTTTGTCTTGTCTAAGCCGGGGGAGAACATCCATACCTAACCAATCCTCAGCTGCCTTGAGACCTACTTCCCCCTCATCCCTATAAAGATATGTAAAGAAGTCTAGAAAGGCTGCTTCTATATCATCCAAGGATGTCAACCTGGTCCCTAAATGACTATCCACCAGTTCCTATATATTCCCCCGTACCTGATCTTTCTTAAGTTTCCAGGCTAGTAATTTCCCCATGTTATCTCCAAACTCAAATTGGGTCTGCTTGCTTGCCTCCCATCTTTTCTCTATTTTTAATCGTAAAATCGTTTCCAGTTGCTGCCGCAAGTTCCTTCTCTTGTTATCCAAAAACTCCTCATCGCCTCCCTTCCCCAATTCAAAGTCACATAACTGAATTTGCCTCTCTATGCCCTCCAATTGCTCCCTATACTGTTTCCTTCCATAACTTGCCAAGCTTATCATTTTCCCCCTCATTACTGCTTTAAAAGCATCCCAAACTACACTTATCGGGGCTGACCCCTGATTGATCTTAAAAAATTCTGCAGTGTCCTTTCAAAGGTAACCTATGACTTCTTCTTCCAATAACAATGCCCTATCCAACGTCCATCTTTTCCTCCCTACTTCCTGTGGACAAATCATTCTCAACATCACTGCCGCATGATCTGACAAATGCAGTGGTGAGTAAACAATGTCCTTTACCGAGCCACATACAGAGTTTTCCAATAGAAAATAATCAATTCATGATGCATGGCCATATTTCCTATTATGATAAGAAAAACCCTTCTCCTCACCTACTCTTAGTCCCCAAAAATCATATAGTTGAAAATCTTTCATCATTAATTTAGGATACTGTTGAGATTTTTGGGGTACCCACTGATCTACATCTAGCTGACCTATCTAATTTATTGTCCAAAACCACATTGAAATCCCCTGCCATAATAACAGGATCTGAGTACTCCAGAAGACATTCAAATACCTTTCTCAAGGGATCTATATCATCACAATTTGGTCCACAGAACCCTACTAGTGTAAATGTATTCTTTTCCAACAAGAGAGTGACTATAAGCCATCTACCCAGTTTGTCCGTTGTAGCCCGTAGCAATGTTGCATTTACCTGCCTCTTGGCTAGAATCGCTATCTCCCAGTATTAAAATTTTGATCAGTACAAACATAACATTGAATCCATTTATGATTTGAAAACAAACTTGAAGTTTCCCCTTTAGTCAAGTGGTTCTCCTGCAAAATTATTATATGTGCTGGACACTCCCTGAGAAACAGCAAAACATTTCTAGCCCTAGCCTTGACCCTTATCCCATGAACGTTCCAAGACATTATTTGCAATACACCGCCCCCCTGATCTCCTATAACCCTATCCAATTAGACCCAAATAGCATGAGGTGCACAAGGACATTTAATGGCTTCCTCCCCACCAGCCTCCTCTACATACAACCCCCATCCCTACCACCGAGACCCCTAACCCTCCCTCCCCGCCCGGGGGAACCCCCCATCCTATTGATAGACCCTTAGGTCTCATTTAGAGCTCCTTTGAGCCCCCCGGTATGACCTGTACACTCAGTCCTTTCTTTATATCTTCTAATACTTCATCCGCTATGGCAGGGTCCTTAATATTATACATTCTATTATTGTACATTACACGCTGAGTTGCTGGAAATTTGAGTTGGGCTACTGCACCAACCTTTTTTAAATTCTTCCAATCGTTTTCCCAACTACCACTGTCTATTCAATGTTGTACTAGAAAGATCAGACCTAATCTCAAATGAAAATTCCACAACTTTTAACCGCGTCTGTGCCTTGGACGAGGTGACCTCGTCCAAGGCTACAGTTCCCGTGTGCCTTGGACGAGGTCACCTCGTCCAAGGCACAGGAACTTGGAGCAGAAACAACTAGGCACCGGGGTTTTTTTTTTGGCGCCAATGTCACGCAGGGGGAGCGACCTCGTAGGCAAGGGTCGCTCCCGGGCAGGGGGGTTTGGGGGGGGTCAAATTTATTTTAGGGCATTTCTGCCCCCCCTGGGGCCGGCTGAGCTAGAGGCCAAAATCCACAGGTAGGCACTTTGCAAAAAGCACCTCTGTTTTCTGTGAAAAAATATGTTGTGTCCCCGTTGTGTTTTGGGCCATTTCCTTTCGTGGGCGCTAGGCCTACCCACAGAAGTGAGGTACCATTTTTATCAAGAGACTAAGGGGAACGCTGGGTGGAAGGAAATTTGTGGCTCCTCTCAGATTCCAGAACTTTCTGTCACCTAAATGAGAGGAAAAAGTGTTTTTTTGGCCACAATTTTATGTTTGCAAAGGATTCTGGGTTACTTAACCTGGTCAGAGCCCCACAAGTCACCCCATCTTGGATTCCCCTGGGTTTCTAGTTTTCAATAATGCGCTGGTTTGCTAGGTTTCCCCAGGTGCCGGCTGAGCTACAGGCCAAAATCCAAAGGTAGGCACTGTTTTCTATGAAAAAATGTGATGTGTCCACGTTTTGTTTTGGGCCATTTCCTTTCGTGGGCGCTAGCCCTACCCACACAAGTGAGGTATCATTTTTATCGGGAGACTTGGGGGAATGCTGGGTGGAAGGAAATTTGTGGCTCCTCTCTGATTCCAGAACTTTCTGTCACCAAAATGTGAGGAAAATGTGTTTTTTTAGCCAAATTTTGAGGTTTGCAAAGGATTCTGGGTAACAAAACCTGGTCAGAGCCCCACAAGTCACCCCATCTTGGATTCCCATAGGTCTCTAGTTTTCAAAAATGCATAGGTTTGGTAGGTTCCCCTAGGTGCACGCTGAGCTAGAGGCCAAAATCTACAGGTAGGCACTTTGCAAAAAACACCTCTGTTTTCTTTAAAAAAATGTGATGTGTGCACGTTGCGTTTTGGGGCATTTCCTGTTGCGGGCGCTAGGCCTACCCACACAAGTGAGGTATAATTTTTATCGGGAGACTTGGGGGAACGCTGGGTGGAAGGAAATTTGTGGCTCCTCTCTGATTCCAGAACTTTCTGTCACCAAAATGTGAGGAAAATGTGTTTTTGTAGCCAAATTTTGAGGATTGCAAAGGATTATGGGTAACAGAACCTGGTCCGAGCCCCACAAGTCACCCCATCTTGGATTCCCCTAGGTCTCTAGTTTTCAGAAACGCACAGTTTTGGTAGGTTTCCCTAGGTGCCGGCTGAGCTAGAGGCCAAAATCTACAGGTAGGCACTTTGCAAAAAACACCTCTGTTTTCTTTCAAAAAATGTGATGTGTGAACGTTGCGTTTTGGGGCATTTCTTGCCGCGGGCGCTAGGCCTACCCACACAAGTGAGATATCATTTTTATCAGGAGACTTGGGGGAACGCTGGGTGGAAGGAAATTTGTGGCTCCTCTCTGATTCCAGAACTTTCTGCCACAGAAATGTGAGGTTTAGCCAAATTTTGAGGTTTGCAAAGGATTCTGGGTAACAGAACCTGGTTAGAGCCCCACAAGTCACCCCATCTTGGATTCCCCTAGGTCTCTAGTTTTAAAAAAATGCACAGGTTTAGTAGGTTTCCCTAGGTGCCGGCTGAGCTAGAGGCCAAAATCTACAGGTAGGCACTTTGCAAAAAACACCTCTGTTTTCTTTAAAAAAATGGGATGTGTCCACGTTGCGTTTTGGGGCATTTCCTGTCGCGGGCGCTAGGCCTACCCACACAAGTGAGGTTCATTTTTATCGGGAGACTTGGGGGAACGCTGGGTGGAAGGAAATTTGTGCCTCCTCTCAGATTCCAGAACTTTCTGTCACAGAAATGTGAGGAACACGTGTTTTTTTAGCCACATTTTGAGGTTTGCAAAGGATTCTGGGTAACAAAACCTGGTCAGAGCCCCACAAGTCACCCCATCTTGGATTCCCCTAGGTCTCTAGTTTTCAAAAACGCATAGGTTTGGTAGGTTTCCCTAGGTGCCAGCTGAGCTAGAGGCAAAAATCTACAGGTAGGCACTTTGCAAAAAACACCTCTGTTTTCATAAAAAAAAAATGGGATGTGTTTACATTGCGTTTTGGGGCGTTTCCTGTCGCGGACGCTAGGCCTACCCACACAAGTGAGGTATCATTTTTATCGGGAGACTTGGGGGAACATAGATTAGCAAAACAAGTGTTATTGCCCCTTGTCTTTCTCTATATTTTTTCCTTCCAAATATAGGAGAGTGTGTAAAAAAGACATCTATTTGAGAAATGCCCTGTAATTCACATGCTAGTATGGTCACCCCGGAATTCAGAGATGTGCAAATAACCACTGCTGCTCAACACCTCATCTTGTGCCCTTTTTGGAAATACAAAGGTTTTCTTGATAGCTATTTTTTACTCTTTATATTTCAGCAAATGAATTGCTGTATACACGGTATAGAATGAAAATGCACTGCTGGGTGCAGCTCATATATTGGCTCTGGGTACCTAGAGTTCTTGATGAACCTACAAGCCCTATATATCCTTGCAACCAGAGGAGTCCAGCAGACGTAACGGTATATTGCTTTCGAAAATCTGACATTGCAGGAAAAAGTTACAGTGTAAAACGTAGAGAAAAATTGATGTTTTTTTCACCTCAATTTCAATATTTTTCTTTTTCAGTTGTTATTTTCTGTAGGAAACCCTTTTAGGATCTACACAAATGACCCCTTACTGAATTTAGAATTTTGTCTACTTTTCAGAAATGTTTAGGTTTCTGGGATCCAGCATTGGTTTCATGCCCATTTCTGTCACTGACTGGAAGGAGGCTGAAAGCACAATTATTTTTAAAAATGGGGTATGTCCCAGTAAAATGCCAAATTTGTGTTGAAAAATTGGGTTTTCTGATTCAAGTCTGCCTGTTCCTGAAAGCTGGGAAGCTGGTGAGTTTAGCATTGCAAACCCTTTGTTGATGCCATTTTCAGGGGAAAAACCACAAGCCTTCTTCTGCAGCCACATTTTCCAATTTTTTTGAAAAAAATGAAATTTTCACTGTATTTTGGCTAATTTCTTGGCCTCCTTCAGGGGAACCCACAAAGTCTGGGTACCTCTAGAATCCCTAGGATGTTGGACAAAAAGGACGCAAATTTGGCTTGGCTAGCTTATGTGGACAAAAAGTTATGAGGGCCTAAGCGCGAACTGCCCCAAATAGGCAAAAAAAGGCCTGGCACAGGAGGGGGAAAAGGCCTGGCAGCGAAGGGGTTAAGGGGCCCAGTGCCAACGCTTTCACTAATATTTTCTCTTTTAATTGATATGTATGAAAATTCAGCAAAATCTTCCATGGCTTCGGCTTGTTAAGACTCCTCCCGAATGGATCCCTATGGATCCTCTGAATATCTTTTATTATCTCCTCTTCAGATTCTCCAGCGGTGTTACTTTTTTTATAAGAGACACTACATATTTCTTTAAATCGTCTCCGTCCACTCCTTCAGGCACTTTCAAAACTCTTAAGTTATTCCTCCTCGATAAATTTTCCAAGTGTTCTATTTTTTCTTGTAAATTACATTGACTTTCCTTTAGAACTTTAATTTCCTCGTTATTCCTAATTAATTCACCTCTAATGGTCTCCACTGACTCCTCAAGATCTTGAGTCCTAAGTGCCAAAAGATCGAACTTTTTCTCTAATGACTCTCAAGCCGTCCTTATCTCTCCTTGATTAGACTGTGAGACCGCAAACCCCTTAGATATACTTTCTGTAAGTGCCAAAAACATATCCTCCAGTTTATTAGGCTCCGATAACATGACCAGCCCCTGACTTTCCACAGAAGGGGGGGATTCGTTACTCCCTGAAGGTCCCCCAAGGTCAGGGGAAGTTAGCGTTGCCGAGGTTTCCACACACCCCACCTTTAGCCTGATCACCACAACAGTCTCCAACATGAGGTAACTCGTCAAGTCCAGGGGGTATAACCCCACTCCTCACTGGTACCCCACCCTGCAAAATTGATATCCCTTGCTCCATCTGGGCACTGAAAGTAGAGGTCACAAGTGGAAGATCCCTAAAGTACGCCCGAACAGAAGGAGTCACTTTGGATTTACCAAGGCTTATTTTATTCTTAGATATGCAATAAATACAGAATTCAGCATGCAACCTGTAAAGGATGATCTTTGACCTTACAATGCTTTATTTGTAATGGCCAAATCAAAAATATTCAGATAATCCATCATAAATTAGTTTTTATTAATTTGTCTTAATGATCTTTATCCATATAGAACTAGCCAACGCGTTTCATCCTACTGGACTTCATCAGGGCTTTGAAAATAGGCGTCTTCTAATTGCACCCATGATACCTAATTGCACCCATGATACGATGGATTATTCCTGGGCTCCTCACCAATGAAACTTCCACCCTGACCTTCTCCTTACCCCTCTCCATTTTCCCCTCCAGGAGGAGAGCTTAATTTTGTTGTTTTATTAGTTTTACTTATCTTACTCATTAAATCCACTTTCCCATGGGCTCCTCGCTTGTTTTACCCCCCAACAGAGCCTCTTACTGATTTTATTGGCAAAAAACGCCTCCCAAATGTCTTCTGAGGCACGTCGGAGTGCAGCCTCGTATTTCCCTCCAGAGCCTGCTCAGCCTGACTGGTGCTGACTCTGCCTGCGTTCCCACGGAGGGGAACACGAGAAGCTGCCCGAAGGCTCCTTTGGAGCTCCAGGGCAGCACAGAAGCACCCTGCGGCTCCACCCGAGCCACCTTCCGTCGTTGCGGGGCTGGAGCCCATAAACCTAGGCCATACTTCAAAAAGGATAGCCAAAATCCCTCCAACGCATCGCCGAAGCTGCTGCAGCATCTACCGGAGCTCAGGTAGGACGCTCAGTACGCCGCAATCCTGCCACCCACCATGTTCCCCAAGCCACACTCTTGATTACATTGGCCACGCCCCTTTGAGACTATATTTACTACATTGATTGATACAATAAAGGTGTTGTGCTTTACCACTCACTCAGTCACAGGTCTTCCGGAAAAGCAAGCATAGTCCTTTCACTACCAACTGAACAGCTCTCGACTCACTTTCAAAGGCGTAGGCTGTTGTCCAGGAAGGGAAAGGAGGCAGGAAAGAAGAGATAGAGAATGTTCCTTCTCTTCATCTGGGTTTGTCTTTGGGTTGTTGAGGAGAGTGACATGTTTTCCACTGCATACTTTATAATTATTTGCATGTTTAATAATTTTGTACACTTTTTAAACATTTCCACTGTAATCAGCCAGCTTCTTGTGGGGAAACCCTGTGCACAAGAAACACACACAGTGAATGTGCAAACACTGTTTTCTGTGAACTTGTCTGTGTATAACATGGTGTTCTTTGTCTTTAGTTTTTTCTGGGAGGACTCATCACAAGGATGAATTGAAGATCGCTACAGGAAGCAAAGTACTCTGGATGTCTCCTTGAGTCAAGGTGAGATCCTGGATGCAGGTAAGGAGCAAAATCAATGAAAGAAGGAGTTTCTCTTGCTGATGCAGGGAATCATGCATCAGCCTTGTGGCTGGGCTGTGGTATTTAAACCCACCCCTTCCAAAATGGCTGCCAATCAAGTGACTGGTCTGAAATCTCAGGAGATTTCAAGAATGATCAAAAAATCTGAATGAAAGGGCAAACTGAAGGAGTGGAATATGTCAAATGGGTAGCAAATAAAACATGGGACTAACCAATAGAGGCCTTAACCATTACCAGGGAGTGATGGAGAGGCTGACCAACAAGGTAGAGGAAGGAACCAGGGAACATACATTTGATTAATCAAAATGAAATGCAGAGCTCATAACTAGCACAGGCTGTGGTGGTAACAGAAGGCCCTAAAGGCTCCTAACATGATTAGGAACATTAAACAGATTCCATATCTCTCATTTCTGAATATAGTAGCAATAGCTCACCCTCTTAAAATCCTATGTCTCCTGATTTTCACTTGTATATCAGACCAGACAGTATAAATCAAAGTAGTCAGTACCACAGAAAAAAACTACTTCTACACTGACAAGCTGTCAGTACATTCTAGATAAAACAAAACAAAATCCCACAAAATGACTCTTTACTGAAGGACTCAACTAGTCATTGTCACGTAGGAAGTGCAATTACTTCCTTTGTACATCATAACATCCACTTACTACTAACTAAAGCATAAATCTCTTATCTGCTTCTCAAAAGGAAATGCGACATAACCTGATGCTGAATCACTTGTATGAACTGATACAAAGGGCCTCATTACGACTTGGCAGTTTGATGGTAAGACTGTTGGGGTGGCGGCCACTAAAAGACCACCATGTTGCCAGTCATACAGACCGCCATATCATGAGTTACACAGCCAATCCTGCCAAAAAGCCAAAATCCTGAAACCGCCAGAACACTGAAGGGCAGGATAGAGGTGGTTTCACCACCAGCACCACCAGCCAGCCAAAAAAATCTCAGAAGATCCTATTACGACCCACGAACCATGATAGCGGTTCTTCCATGGCGGAACAGCAATAGCGGTGAGGACCGCGTGGTCACATCAGTAATGCACCACATCACAATGAATAGTTTAAAAACCCCACACCTGATACACATCCTCACACGCAACACACATACACACTACACTATAAAACACACCCCTTTCCACCCCACAATCCTTTTCAACCAGAACACCATACACCGCTAGATGGAGGCCACACAAAAATATTTACTAACCATAGAATAGGCATCCCTACACAATGCACATAGCACTCATCCCACACCTGCACAACCCACCCAACACATAAATTAATACCCTACACATTCAACACCATTGGTTAACAACTCACATCACAGCATCCACACCTCATCACTACTGATTTACTGAATTATGTCTCGTCCATCACTACCATGTCCAGACAAAAAAATCGCATTTCACAGGTGATGAATTGAGGGTCATGGTGGACGAAATCATCAGAGTAGAACCACAACCATTTGGAGCACAAGTCCAGCAAACATCTATAGCCAGGATAAATTGAGCTGGGGCAGAAAATAGTCAACAAAGTAAATTCTGTAGGCAGCTACCCATGCACAAGGAAGAACATCAGGAAGAGGTGGAACGACCTCAGGAGGAAGGTACGTTTCATGGCCACCAGGTACCAGTTGGTAGTCCTCAAGACTGGCGGTTGGCCCCCACCTCCTCCCCCACAAGTCACATCATGGGAGGAGAAGGTCTTGGACATCCTGCATCCTGAGGGCTTGACAGGAATACCTGGGTAAGTGGAGTCAGGTAAGTCACAACCACAAAAAGGGCATGCATGCTCACTTACTACCCTTGGCTACCCTCACTGTCAACCCACCCACCAGCCCCTCTCCAAAGACCACTGTCTGCCACCTCACATGGGAACTAGACCCACCTGGGGGAACCACGTCTCTGTATACTGGGTGTAGCACAGGGAAATAACTGCACCACAATTACCAGCAGGCACTGTAGTACCATTAGTAATACCAGAACTGTGTACCACACTTAAGATTACCATGTCCTGCAATTCCCTAATGAATGCTACTCACCTGAGAGGAGTACAACTCTACAGTGTGTGGGAGTATGGCAGGCACTGACAGGAATGCCGAGGCCATGGGCAAATGTTACCCTTTCCCCCCACCCAGCCATTCAACTGTACTCACCTGACAGGAGGACAACTCTACAGTGTGTGGGAGTGAAATGGTTAGTACTCATAGGAGGATCCGTTACTCACACCCCAAGCAGCATTACACCGAACCCCATGGCCTCTACATTGCAGGCAGCCAGTCGCCCCCAGGTCTGCGTCCCTACAACAGTCATTAACATCTTGTGCCCCCACTCCAGGTTCCTGAGCCACAACCTGCCAATCCTGACAATGATGGACCTGGAACCAGTGGAATGGGGCAGGCTGCACCAAGGGTGCAGGCACTTGGAATAGGGTGTGTGGGAAGTATGGTGTGGTACAGAGGCAAGAGGCTGCTGGTGATGCCCTGGCCAGGATACCATCAGCCAGGTCATGGGAGCCTACCAACAGTCCCAAGAAAGCGATGGGCCAGGTACTGACCGAACTCAGGGAAATCAAGAGCTACAGAGGGATTTCCATTGTGAGATGCGAGAATAGTGAGAGGCCCACAAATCCAACATGGCCTTCCTAACAGGGGTGCTGAGGGACAGTAATAGTATCCTGAGCCGGAATAGGCAACAACATCCCACCTCTTCGATTGGCACATCCACACCAGGCCCTTCATCGTTTCCAGCCACTGAAAGGGAGGCCCTTCTAGGGGAAACACCTGTCTCAGGCACCCCTGCCTCTATAGTTTCTGACCTTCTCCCCCCACAAGCGGGACGTCCAGCGAAGCATCCAGGAGTTGTGGATGGTATGACACCAACCAGTAGCCACTTCCTGATGTCACTCCCTTGTGTGCCCCTGACTCACTCTGTTGACTGTTCCTTAACCACTTTCCATTTTCCACGGTGACTTTCAACACAATGTCACAAGTGTTTTGTCATAGCAAACGTTTTATTGTACTATATTACACATAGGGTGCTAAGAATGTCTGCACAGTCCTAGACATATGGAATCAGGCCAGATATCCTATTACTACTGTGCCCCAGACCATACCAGAAAGGGTTTGTAATACCTATCCCATAGATTAGGCTAACAGAGTATGGGATGTTGTCTCCAGTGTGACCCTTATCACATACCAAACCTAGACCTGCCAACTTAATATACACCATGGCACAGACAGAGGGCAGTACAACAGAGCCTGAGCCCAGGCCCTTCCCATAGCAATGAGCAAGCATCTGGTAGAATGTTACACACCTTTTTCAGTGTTGTGGCACAGGCACACTGGCCTGCAATGAAGAAACACATTGACAGCCACTAACAGGTCATATAGGATCAATGTCAATACATTGTGAAGGTAAAAGGAATGGATTCCACAGGATGACATGTTACAATGCTGCATGATCACATACATGCAAACAAGTCTAGTGTATAGCTCAGATTGCTGTCCTCCCACTACCCAGGCAGCCTGGGCATAGGACTCCTACATCCTAAATCTGCAACCAGCATTACCTGGATCACTCCATGTCCACTTTACATTTCAGTTCAGCTGCAGCCATCTGCCAATGCCAAAACTCTGAAATGCCCACATGAGGATGGCAAAATGAAGGCACCTTGAAGGAAAAAGTGACATAGAAAGAGTTTATGCAGGTAAATGCATATATAAGACACAAACCCCATTTCAGGTGTTTCTCTAACAGTGCAATGCGACTGCCCCAAACAAAAAAGATCATCAAGAGAGTCACTTCTTCAAGTCTGATGTAGCCAGAAACTCTTGGCTGTATGATGTATAGCATGGAATGCCCTGTCTCATAGAAATACCCTTCTCAACAAATACTGCCCCATACAGTATCCCATGCAGTCAAAGTAATCACAGAACATCACATACAGTGCCACTGCTAGCTCCTCCTCATCAGGGATGTGTGCGATGTTTCTCCTCAGGGCAAGGTTGTGGAGCATACAGCAGCCTACAGTGATCTCACACACTTTTCTGGTGTGTAGTGGAGGGCTCTAAATGGTTTATCAATGCACCAGATTCTTGCTTTCAGGAGCCCAAAGCCCGCTCCATGACACGCCATGCCCTTCTATGTGTCTAATTGCAGAGGATGTCCCCTGACGTAGTTGGGCTCCTCACCGGTGTCAACAACTATGGATGGTTTGGGTATGCAGAGTCCCCAGTAAAGGGAATGTGACATGTGTACAACCAGGAGTCCCAAGTATAGTCTCTCTAGCTGCAGACATAGCATACAAACACACATGACATATGTTACTTACCACCCTGACAGGCCTTCTCTGGGTACAGTCATGTCATCAACTGTGGAATAGTGCTGTCCGCATGGTGAAGGCATCATTGACTGAACCTGAGTAACAGGCACATATTTGGGAAATGTTGAGATCCGCCAAACAAACTACTTGAACATTGATGGAATGGAAGTTCTTCCTGTTTCAATGACATGTTCATTGCCAAGCAGAGAAACCAAAGCTACATGGGTACCATCAACGGCTCCCACCACATGTGGGATGTGTGCCAAAGCATAGAACCTAGCCTTCATAAGGGCAAAATCCTCACGTTGAGGAAACCAGATGTAGCTGTCCAGGTGCTCCAACATTGCTAAGAGGACATCCTTCAAGACCGGACTGGACATAGGCTGGGACATCTCAACAGTTAGGGCCACTATATTGAGGAAGGATCGTGTGGCCAGGAGGTGCAACACTTACATGACTTGTGCAATAGGTGGTATACTATTTGGATGACTGATGGCTGGCATCAGGTCTGGTTCCAACTGATGTCAAAGATCCACGATTGTTTGCCTATCCCGGGGATATGTCTGGATTACATGTCTATCCTCCATGGCCCACAGATCTGCCAGTGCACGATACACAGGAGGTTATCTGATCCTTCTCCTCCCAGGGTAACTATGTGGGACAAAAGGAGAATATGGATGTCATACATTGTGTCCCTTGCAATTTACATAATACATGTCATATACAAACTGTGGCATGTCATGTGATTCAATGAGTTCATGATACACAGCGCACATCACCAGTAACAATTACAGATTAGTAAAACATTGCCCCCTTGCTTTTCCGCATATGCGTACACATTGTCTATCTGGCCAGCAACAGTATGTGCATGTAATCTGCCACTCAGACTGTGATTCAATGCACCAAATCCAGGAGTGCCCATGGTGGTGGGTGTAGTGGCTATGCCCCCAATAATGTTGTCATATGTGCTGGACCATATACCAATATGATTACTAAAACGATGAACCTGCATGGTATGAAAAGGCCAGAATCCAAGAATTGCCAGCACAACATTTTCCGAATTGTGATGCATTCAAAATAATGTTTAATTGCATTGTATGCCTCTAAAATGGCAGCTGCTCCACTGGACATTAGGAACAGCCCGCGACCGCTGGCGGAAGTCGTCATGGAGGTAGGTGGATGCTGCTGCGGCAGACACTGCCATAGGATAACATTGCTGCCTGTGGTGGTTTTGGGCCACTGGCAGTGTCTGACGGTGGTGACAGTTGCATACATGGTGGACGTAACCGCCATCTTCTGCTAAATCCGTCACTTGTTTCATAACACTGCTGCCATCAAGGCCTCACTACCTGAACTGCTGTGTACTACCTCTGGGAGCAATCGTTCCATGTCCTACAGCTGATAGGTCCCCTGCCTTCTCGCCAGAAGAGCTGCAGAAGTTGGTGGATGAGGTCCTACCTATGCATGGACAGCTCTATGGTGCACTAGAGGAGCACGCCAGTGCCCCATGTGCACACTTTTCACAGTACTTTTACTTATCTTAGATTTAGTTAGTCTAGGCTTAGGCCCCGATTGTCAGATTTTGGAGTCAAAGCCCTGAAGGTGCTGTCAGTGTGCATTAATGGGTGGGTCAATGGACACGTTTCTATGTAAAGTGACAGGTTTGGAGTCCTGAAACAATGTGGTGAGTGTGTATTGAGTGTTCCCTGACCCAACTTGTATTGAATGCACATGACTAGGTGAGGTGCCATGACAGCCATCCCCATGCAACTCTTGCTGGAAGATGTTATCAATGTGTAGTCACACGTGATTGCATGACAGCAGGAGGGGTGAATGCATGTTGTATGTGTCAGTTGATCGCTATTTGAGCTCTGTCTGTGTTGGTACAGTAATCTCAGGCCACATCTGGCATTGTTGGACTATTGTTCAGAAGCCAGGTAATGACTCACTATGCCCTTCAGCTCTGCACATAGACACCCAATTTCAATCAGCTGTAGGCTACATGATACACTGTGACGTATGTGATTGTCGGATATGGTATTTTGTGTAGTTCTGTCTGCTCAGCCTGCAGAGACCGGGGCCTGTCTATTGTTACCCATAGTATCAGATGAAATCTGGGCTGGTATTGATTCACTTTTGCAATGCAAGTGTGACACTGTGCCCACACCCTATATCCCTGCACAGCATGTGATGGTGCCAAATCATGCCTCAGTGCCAATATGCAGCTTCCTGAGCCTCTGTCCACTGGGGGATTGTGTTGGGGGCAGGGTGGTGATCTGTGACTGATGTGCTCTTATTATCTTTGACAATGTGTGTTACATAGCTTTGACAAGTCCCTTGATCCCACAGCCCTGTTGTCTCTTTCCTTTCATCCAGCTCTAATGTGTCCTGTGCAGGGTCCTTGCATTTTGGTTATTGCACATCCGCAAAGTGTGTTGTTAACTGATGTGGCATGATATTAGACTCTGTTTTTTGAGCATATAGACGGACATGTACAATGCCTGGGCTGGTTTCTCTTAAGGTACTCTAGGATTGGTGATCATACATGTGTGGAAGTGTGTATTGTAATGTGACACACAGAACCCCACCCCCTGAAGTAGCAGGTGTCTGCATCTGTATTTGACATGTGCACGCAAGGGCAGGCTCGACTCTTGTGTGCCCAACATGTCACTCCCTTCATTGTGGTCCAAGCAAGATGGGTTAGTCTGTAAGCTGGCTGTGATCTGTGTGGACTGTATGCAGAGGGTGACATTCAGAGGTTGTGGATGTTTGTGTGCATTGTTTGCTGGGTGGTTTACCAGTCACTTGCCACTTTGTGTGATGTGTTCCTGGTCAATGTCATGTTGCTAGCTCATGTTCTACAAAAGTCACAGTTGGCCTACCTAGTCAGTGCAGTACCTGACCTGGGGTGTGTGTAGAGCACCTTATTGGGGAGTGTTTGTAGTCATGTCTGTGTGTCCAATGACTGCTATATGCCACAGCTGGACAGGATGGTCAAGACAGGATGTGTATGAGCTTGGTGCACTCATATGTATGTGACTCAGCCATTTTGTATGGGAGTTATGGACATGACATCCTGCCTTGTCTTTTGTATCCATGCAGGTCAATGCCCATCAGAAGAAGGGGATCTGGATAGCCATCAGCAAGCAGCAAGAAGGTGAAGACCCTGTGGGTCCGCAGCTGGGGAAGTGCCCATTATTGGAAGAGGTCGATGGACCTGAGATGCTGGGACCAGAAGAATATAGAGGCTCAGCTTGGGCTGTCCTCCCAACGAGGAAAGGGTGTCTATCAGACAATGACCCCCCTAATGGCCCATATTTATGTGGTGGCGGTGGCCTACCCTGCCTTGCATGGGTGTTTAAGGACAGCACAGCAGCCATAGGGTGAGTAGAAGGCAAAGTCATGCTTGACCCTTTGCCAGGTGATTGAGTGAGGGACTGACTGCTCCTCCGGACAATGTGGGGTCTGTCATGTGTCACAAATCATCTATGTTCATATTGGTGTAGATGGGCCATGTGTTTCCAACTGGTGTGCTCTTCCTTTGGAGCTGGGATCTAGGATTAAACTGTGGGGAACCCTCAGTCCATTTGTACAGCAGGGAGCACACATGTTTGTGTTTAGTGTACAAATGTTCTGCTTTACCCACTGTGGTGGGTCTTAGTTTTCACCAACAGATCACTCCTCCCAAATGTCACAATACAAGGGTAGGTAGGATGTGGCTCACTGTGTTCTGCCTCATGTCTGGGGATATGTGCAGGCAAACATCATCCACACAGGGCTACGTTTTCTCCATTGTATGCTGGGTGCTGGTACCTCACAGCAGTCTGTGATGCATGGGTGTCCATCACAAATGTGACATGATTTACATGGCTAAATCTTGTCAGCTGTAGCAAACTACTTTCCCTTGATAAGTGGGGAATGTGCATTGTCATGGGGGATGTGTCATCACTGTAGCCAACACTTATTGTGCCTACGTGTTTCCACTAAGATACATATCTATGCATTAGATATAGGTGTGGACTACTCATGAGGATGGGATGATGTCTTGAATCTATCACATATATGTGCATGGGGTCCTGTTGTCATAATGGTACATTTACAATAGTTGACCATTTACTGTAATGCTCCAGGCAGGATTGTGTCACCATCATATGTCATCTGACAGATACATTCATGCATCATGGTACGTCATTATTCATTTGTAACTACAATAGCTGTGAGGGACATGACAGGTAGGGCCAGGGTCTGGATTCACTTAATGATCATTTGCACCCTTGATGTGGAACAATGGTTGTAGGGGCACAGCACCTATGTGATGATTGGGGTTGTGCCCTGACTGTTGGGATGCATCATGGATTGACTTGCAGTGATGTCCGCATCACATGTGTTTGGGGTCAGGGATTCATCCACAGACAGATGCCATGCTTGCCATGCCTGAGATGTGAGTAGTGATGTTGCTTCTCACTGGACAGCAAGTTTGGGTCCGTCTGTTAGCAATTGCAAGGTCTGTGTCACTCCTTCCTGCTCAGCACAGTTGCCTACTAAAAACACATTCAGATGTAAACAAGGAAATGGGTGTGAGACATTGGTGGGGGTTATCCTCTACCTTGCAGGATCATTCTTGTGTGTATTCTGGAGACATCTCTGCATGAGGTTCAGGAACTAACTTCATTGTTGTTCCTTACAGCACTACATGTGGAGCACATCTGAGTGACCTCGCCGCTAACTCCTTGACTCATTTTAGGCAGGTGTCACTTGTGGAACTGTACAATGTTGGGATGTGTCCATAGTGACATGGATGTTTCTACATCAACTAATCCAGGTATGGCACATGTTGTCTTCATTTTCTTTAGCAACATCTATTTTTGACGGTACATTATGTATAGGTTTGTGTCTGCGTAATCGGTAGGGTACCTTACAATGGTATCCAACTGTGGCTATTGGTTCACTGTGTTGTGCTGCAGGTGGCACAAGTGTGGGGTGGAGTGGTCACCTAGTTGTGGTATGGTTAGCGTGTTAGCTAGACTTCATCCATGATACTGTGGTTGTCTGAGATCAAGATTTGCTCATGTGCTGCTTTACCCACTCTGGTGACAGCCAGTCACCCTTGTCTTCCTCCCCCCTCCACCTTCCTCTTCCCAGTCCATAGCCCTCCTTCCTCAACCTACTCAAAGCACAGACAGACTTGCATGCATCCCCCTCAACAGACAGGTGTAGCACACACAAACACAAGCACGATAAGGCACACTGGCACATGCACAAACAACATCCACCTACAAACAAAGCAGCAGTCATGACTTGCCCTGACACCCCCTACCCCCAGCATCCTACACACAACATCTGGCATACCTACAGACACCACTATAACAGTCACTGATACAGCCACCACAACCATCCTACCTGCAGACACCACCCCAGCAGACCCTCAGACATACACTCCAGTCACCACAACTGTACACAACACAACTGCAGACACAAGTATATGTAGCACATCCACCGTACCTGCAGTCATCACCCCAACAGACACCCACCCACGCACCATGATATCCCCTCTGCAGCTCCATCCCCCTAAGCCCAAGAAGCATAAACACCATCACTCATGCACCCAACAGGCATACACAAGAATACCTCCCACAAGCATGCACCCACGACATCCACTTCTACACATCAGATAACCACTCCCTCAACCTCCAAATTCCAACTCCCATCTGATTCCCTTCCCCGTCTGTCTAAGAAACATTTCCTTTTTGGCCTTGACCTTGCCTCTGTATGCCCACCCATGACACACCCAAAAGGACGTTGACACTCTCCAAGGCCATCTCTTCCGCCACCAAGGCCTCTCCTGCACCCCCTGCAAGCACCCACCCCCCACCACGAAGGATCCTCACTCCCAAGCTAAAACCCAAACACCCCTCAACCCCACCTCCCACACCCCCAGATAATCCCTGAGGTGCCTTCCTGCCCCCTTGATGCCCCTACCTGTGGAGGTTACATGGCAGTCAAGACTCAAGTAGGGGCCCAACACTGTGCCTTTTGGGCAACATGCATGGACTGTCCATAAGGCCTTGGACTTTATTTCAAACCATACAATTCAATAAACCCAACCAGTTGTTGGTTTGTTGGGTACACTTTTGTTCTGCAATTCCTTCCCTAGCTTTCTGTTGTTCCTGGTTGACATTGGTTGTGTGCCTGTAGATGTGTGTTTGCCCTGCTTGCTGCCCCATGTGATGTTTTTTGCAGTATGTGAGTTTGTGTGCAGTGCTGTTGTCCCCTAAGGTAAGGGTGTCTGTTGTGTGATGGGTATGTGTGTGTAGATGCAATGTTGGTGTCATGGCATTGTGTTGTGTTTGTTGTGATATGTGTTTCGTTTTGTGCGATGTGGGCATGTACAGTCTAGGGATTATCCCCCTGATATGGCTATTGTCTACATGTGGTGTGTGTGTTTTTGAGTTTTGTCAGTGCAGACGTGGAGTATGTTGAGTTGTGATAGTTTGATTTGCATTTGAGTGTGCATGTGTCCATATAGGTGTGGGTCCCTTGCAGCTGCTTGGTGTAGGGGTACGTCCCATGGAGTGAGAGTTGTGTATGCTTTGTTGACTTGCCCTTCCCCATTGTGCAGCTATGCATGACAATTTAGTTTTGGTATTGATTGTCCCTGAAGTCCAATGAGGACCAATTCCTGTGTGCATGTTGTATGAGGGCCTGTTCAACGTGATATGTGTCCCAAAGCAGCCTCCTTCCATGTACGGTCCTGATGCTATCATCCCAGCTGTGCATGTATTGTGGTTGTGGTGCCCTTTGTCTCTTTTGTCCATTTGTCTCTCTGTGAATTGTGCATGGCTTTGTGCTTCGCATGTGCTATGTGTGTGTGATGTGTGTGTCCATTGCAGGGTTGTTTGATGGTGGTGTTGTGTGTGTGCCATGGCACATGGATGTATATGTGTATTGTATGTGTGGACAGTCCCTAACCAGTGTTGGGTGTGAGTGTGTGGAATGTATTTGTATATGTGCAGTATTTGTTTTAGTGTTGCTGTGTGTGTGAATTTTCTGTGGCCTTCTGTGTCCCCTAGCCTGTGATGAGTAGACATAGGTAAATGTGTAATGTTGCTGTGCAGTTTGTGGATGTGCTGGCTGAAGTGTGCGTGTTTTGAATGTGTGGGTGTCCATGTTGCAGTATGTGAGTGTGTGTTTGTGTGTCTTATGATAGGTGTAGCTGCTACCCGTGGTGTCCCCCCCATAATGTGTTTTCCGGCGAGGTGTGCTGTTTTTAAAGGGATGATGTTACAGGTAGGTGTATGTACTTACAGGTGCTGTCGTCCACATTGGCGAATATTTTGTTGTCTTTCGGCGGGCCGAAGTAGCTGTATGACGTTTACAAAAGGATCCAATGGCAGCTCCGGACATGTATGGCTGTCTGCAGGTGAGTGCCTCGCTTTACACTGTCTGTTTTTACCAACTTGTAGGAGGTGGTTGACCACGGTCACATTGGTGGTGCACAACCTCGTAATGGGTCCGGCAGAGACCATATTTATTCTTCCAGGAAAACGTGGGAGTCTGTGCTGCCTGGAAGTGGCGGCAGACCGCTGGCAGTCTTCTATTTGTTCTACCATCAGACTTGTAATATGGTGGTCCACTCCACCAGCCCTTTTACAGTCAGAGCGTCACCTCCAACATGGCGGTCCTCAGACCGCCAATCTCGTAATCAGTCCCTTATTGCAGAGTGTTTGTGATGCCTCCATGTGATTTGATGGAACTGGAAGTAACAGCCTTTTATGGCTGTGTCTGAGTAAACATTCAAAATGGTTTGAAACATAGCTTGTTTAAAGTCTATGATTATTTTTTTCTGGCTAGTAGTAATGCATTTTAAGACGTTGGTAATAAGTGCTACTTTGTTTGTTTGCTAGTAGAGCATACATAAAAGGGATATTAGAGTTGTGATAGTCACCATGTCTGGTGTATATCTGGGTGAAGGGTTTGGGACACATTTTGAAGTTCCCATCCATATTCCAGATTTGACAATGGCTTAGTTTTAGTAATTTATCTGCCATAGAAAATATGAGAATTTATTTATCTATATTTAGGTTGTCATGTCACAGGAAGGGTTGCTCATGTGTGATTTTTAAGTGTTCAGGTATTTCAATATCTTGGTATTTTTTTTAGGGGCAGAAGGTGAATCACTGGTTGCTTTTTAGGGAGAGCATTAGCGTTCAACATGTTGTATACATTTTAGTATACTGTGAGTTCCAGCGATTTCATTTGTTGGTTCCAGTGTGCTTTCAAAATCCTTGCTTGCTAGTGGTCAGTTCTGTCTCTTTGTCCTGCCTTTTTCTCTTTGGGAGCAGCAGAAAGTACTGTAGAATTTACGCTATGTCCTGTTTATCTCTTCTGTAAGGGACTTTTTTTTAGTATTTGCCTATTTGTCTTACACTGTGTGTGTGTGTTCAGTCCCTCGTCCCCACCAGCTCCCTCTGTAAACATAAACCAACAGCAGAGGGGGGCTTTTCCAGGGCCAGCTCGCTCTCGCTCTCTTCCTCTTGATTTTTTTAGTCTGTGTGGCAAAAAAAGTCCAGTCAGTAATATACAACGCTAAGAGCTCTAACTCGAGCAAACACAAGACCATTGCATTCCAGATGCTTTTTTTTTTTGCTTTCTAACTAACACGCTTTTCCGATGGCATTATTTACAACTCTAAGAGCTCTAACTCAAGCAAACACAAGACCATTGCATTCCAAATGCTTTTTTTTTTTGCTTTCTGACTAACACACTTTTCTGAGGGCATTAATTTACAACTCTAAGAGCTCTAACTTGAGCAAACACAAGACCATTGCATTCCAAATTCTTTTTTTTTTGCTTTCTGACTAACGCGCTTTTCCAATGGCATTTTGTATTGGAGTTCTGGCTTGTTTAATTTATTTTTACAAAAATGCGCTTGGATTACTTCATTTAATCGCATGTTTGCGATGGCAATTTTTTTTAAGGTCTGGCTTGTTTAATTTATCGCGGCTATTTACTAAGTGCGTGTATTTGGGTTGTGGCACTGCTGGGGATTTGTATGTGGAAGTGTTCACTTTCATTGGGCACAGAGTTTCATTCTGTGTGGCAAGAAAAGTCCAGTCAGTAATTTACAACGCTAAGATCAAACACAAGACCATTGCATTCCAAATACTTTTTTTTTCTTCCATCAAAACTCAAAGTGTGCGAACTACAGATTCTCGGCTCCTCAGCAGCTACTCAGTGGTGAGGCTGAGGGTTTGTGGCCGATTCCCGCCGGGTCGACCTCGCTCGTCAGCTTCAGCCACAGCAGCAGAGTGCACATAAATGGAAACGGAAATGATGACATTTATAAAATAAACTTCATACTCACCCGCTGCGACTTTTCAGACACACAGTTCCTCTGAATCTATTAGCATGGGACTGATATTAAAATGCTACTAATGCATATGATCTTACTTTGTGAACATCGGGGTAAGTGCCCTACTGTTATTTATAGATACAGACTTTACTTGCCTTTTGAAAAATGCATTATTTTTTCCAGAAAAGATACTTGTGTGAACAACTAAGAAAATATTTGTTTTTAGGTTATTCATGAAGCCTCTTTCTACCTGATCATCAGATCCCCTTTCTCATAGTCTTCTTGTGTCAAGGGTTAGGAACTAACCATCAAACACTGTATCTTTGAACGGGTTTGTAACACGCTTTTTACCACTCCTAAATATTTATCTAATTGAAGATTTTAACACACTTAGTACATTTTTCTCTGTAATATCAATCTGCATTCAGTACATACGGAAATCCTTTTTACATTACCTATGCAGTCCAGATCTTATTCTGGATGCAGAAACATGTAGCCAAGCTGACTCTCTGTGCCCCCACACTGAGCTTCTGCAATTTTACAGGCCAACGTGGAGTGTATGTAGAGGCACAGACACTCGACTCCCATGTCTCCTACCATTCCACTGATAGGTGGCCTAATATGTTTCATACTGCTAGTGGGCTGTTGATAATATGGGGTACCGGGACACACTGCAAAGTTATATTGTCAGTGTGCCTAACAAAACTAGTCTAGGCTGCCAAACGTAATGGTGCATGACTGAAAATCGGGATACACCTAGAGACATACAAGGTCGAGCTGGGTAAGATTCAGGAGTAGGCTGGAAGAACAGCCCAGACCGAGTGTGGTGAGATGCATTACTGCATGCGGTCCAGGAGATACAGGGCCAGATTGGGTGCAGTGCATGGCTCAAATCTCCTGAGGCATGTAACTTGAGATAAATGGTTATTTATTTGAAGTTTGCTGTGGTGCAGACCACATCTTTGTCAAAGTACGAGCCTTTTACAGAAATGCAAACACATCTTTCTTCGTTACTGTTGTGATCTACTATCCTCTTAAAAAATGCCTCCCCACTTTCCCTTCTGACCACCCGATCTAGCCTCACATTTTCCGTCCATCTTGAATCTTGTTTTAAGCTTTATGATGGAATATTGGTTGCCCAGCTGTGCTGCTTTGAGACAGGTATACCTTGCTAGGTACATCGTTGTGATGTGATATTACAGCATTGTAGTGTTCATACTCATTGTTTATTTGTTTCTGATCATGTTGTACTTTGGGTGTTACAATGCTTGTTGTGTAATGCTAGTATTCTTTTATGGAACTGGGATTGCATTGATTGCAGTGGGATTCTGGAACCAAGAGAGATGCAGTTACTATCGGTTCCAGGAGCTGACCGGCGCTGGTGCAGTCGTGGGTCCTGCTTTCGCATTAAGCGTATTCTCAACACAGCTCCTTGGCTGGAAAGAATCTCTTCTTTCAATTCGCCAACTGGATTCAAGCCTCCTGCTATAGGCATGTATAATGTAGTAAAGCAGGCTGTTTAAAGTTAAGCAGGCAGCTCTAATGTATGACTTCAAGCAAAGGCAGTAGGAGAGGTTACACTGTAAAATTATTTCCTATGACACATCCTTTGACATTTGTGCTTCTTGCACATGATACATAAATGTCAAAGTGCTGTACGGGGTACACTTTTTTTATAATTATCAGTAGGGCATGTAAGGGGTTAAAATCATTGCTTCTTAGGCATACTGTATTTAGTTGAATATAGCATTGACTAAACATGATAGATAAAAGACCACTAATTATTGAAACCTGTGAGCTTCCCTTTTTCTGTGTTTATGTTTAATTCATTAGCACCAAGAAGATTTGGTTAAGTAACACTTTGTGTGAAATAACATATATGAGTACCAGCTATATGTGAATTAGTTGGAACATAGAGAGTTGTTTGTTTCCTAATGTGGGTGCTTGCTCTTGCAGCACCCACTTCGAAGGTAAATGGAAGTGTTTTAGTCATATGCAGGGTCACTGGAATTATGTGGCAGGAAAAGACCAAATTATGAGGCAGGGTTGACCAATTTATGTGGCAAGAAAAGTCCAGTTAACAATTTACAACACCAATAGCACCATCTCAAGTAAATGCGAGACTTATTGCATTGTAAATGCTTGTTTAGGTCATGGAATTATTTGCATGTTGGGAATCGCTGATATGGATGCCAGAATTTTGCCACAGGGGTGCCTCAGCATCCAAAAATGGTTGACCAAAAGAAAGGACATGCACCCATCGAAAAGCAACAAATATTGTCCATTGCATGTTGTTAGCGGAACACGCCTTGAGGGTGCTGTACATATAAAGTGGGGATAGGCCAGACAGGCTATCAAAGAGGCTTCCGTTCTATCAGAACATCACTGCCCACTACATATAGGCAAGTTGTGCTAGGACACGTGCCAGAGCATAATGTTCCACTGAGGGGAGACCTGTCCCACCATACCTCCCATGGGTGACCAGCTTGAAGATTGCCAGCCATGGCCACATAGATAGGGACCTGGAAGGCCACCATACTCAGACAATGCATAAACCAAGGGAAGGGTAACCACTTTAATTTCCTGGACATGCCCAAAAAGTGAGAGATTGAGGTGTGTCCATTTGGCAAAGCCCACCCAAGTCCACTCTAGCAGGGGCTCAAGTTCATCTGACATCATGGGCTCTAACTCCCTGTTGACATAAATCTCTAGATACTTGAGGCAGGATGGTGTCCAGTGGAATTGGAAGCCCTGGACCGCAGCTGCCATCGTAGATGAAGAGAGGAGGGGCCTCACTCTTCCCTCAGTTGATTCTCTAGCCTGCCATCTGTTCAAAGTCACATAGGAGAGTAAAAAGAGCTAGAAGGGATTGAGGGAGGTCTATAAGTGTTAGCATAATGTCATCTGAATAAAGGAGGATGGAGGATGGACCTCCCAGAATCAGGATGCCCATAATCCCTGGTGATTAATAAACAGCTGGGACGAAGGGCTCAAGAACCAGGAGGAAGAGGAACAGCAAGAGAGGACAACTTTGACACGTCCTGTGTCTTATCTGAAAAGGAGTGGATAGGAACCTTCCGCAATTCAGCTGCACAGAGGGGATCATCATACAGAAACTGAAACCTGGAAATAAAGTCACCCCCAAAATCAAAGTGGTGGAGGACCACAAAGAGCTAACCCTATTGATTTGAATGCCTTCATGGTGTCAAGTGAGAAGATCAGCACCTCATTTGGTAGGTCCTTTGTCAGCCAGAGAACATGAGTCAGAATCTATAGATGATTGTGAAAGGACCTGTCCGGAATAAAGAAAGCCTACCTGGGTGGAATGTACTAGAGTGGGTATGACTTTCTTGAGCCGAACAGGCAGGACATTGGTCAGTCTTAATATCCCCTTTCAGGAGCGAGATGAGGTGGTAGCTGTCACAGCACAGTGAGTCATTGCCTGGCTTGTGGAGCACTATGATGAGGGCCTTGATGGAAATTGGACTAAGGCCATCCATCTCTTCCCCCTCAGCACAGACCGTCTCGAAGGACTCCGCCACATCTCCGGATGTCCATTTATAAAACTCTGCAGGGAAGTTGTCCTCTAGCAGGAGGCTTACTGTAAGAAGCAGCGGCGATGACCTGTTCAATCTCCTCTTTGGGGACTGGTCCAAAAGTAGGGCCCTGCCATACTTATTGAACTGAGAGAGAATTACTGCATCCAGGAAGCAGTGGATGTGCGGTATGTCAGTTGCAGTCTCTTATGCATAGAGGTGACCATAGTACTCTGCAAAGGTATCTGCAATCCCTTGGGGGTGCTTGAGGAGGCAACTAGTGGGGTCCTTGATGGTTGGGACAGCAGATGCTGCCTTACTTTGGCAGAGTTGAGCCACAGGTAGCCAGCCAGCTTTCTTGCCCTGCTTGTAATGCCAATACCAGAGATTGTGGAGGGCATACTCTACCTTAATGGTAAAGAGGCAGTTGAGGTCCAATTTGCCTTCTCCAGCTGCCTGCGGGTATGGTTTGTGTGGTAGGTGGTAAAGAGTCAAGCCAGGTCATTGGTGGAGGCCTCCAGGGAGGCCTGCTGCTCTGCCCCACATTTGTTATGAAGCGCTGCATCCTACATGAGCTGCCCCTGATGGCGGACTTCGCAGCTGCCCAGAGCATTTGTGTGGCTGCCACTGAACCCTTATCACTAAGA
Organism: Pleurodeles waltl; assembly: GCF_031143425.1. Lineage (NCBI taxonomy): Eukaryota > Metazoa > Chordata > Amphibia > Caudata > Salamandridae > Pleurodeles > Pleurodeles waltl. Next base: position 527,530,383 of record NC_090438.1, read on the forward strand.
TATGTTGTGATATGAGACTGAAGGAGTTGCTTCCAGTCAAGCACCTGAGAAAAAGTGTTAAACCTCCACTGGAGTGCGAGATCAATAAATAGTCTGGCTGGGACGGAGTGCCATGCATTGGTGAAATGTAAAATGTATGTGTAGGACTTATCAGTCGGGTAGTGGAGGCCAAAAACATCCAGCAGACCATGGTTCACCTGAAGATAGTGAAGAAGGGCCCTGTAAATTTTTGCTGCCCTGCAAAACAGGCCAGTACAACAAGGACAGGATCCAGAGCTACATTCCTGTTCTCTCAGTAACAGTGGCGTGAAACCCAGCTCTGTGGGAATGTGGTTCAGGCAGAGAAGGAAAGTCATCTTGGCCCCAATGGGGGCATTGATAGACCCCCACACACATGACCCAGTCCATTACCTTGAGGTGGGCAAAGACATACCTCTCCTTTAGATCTGTCCATGTCTTGAGAACAAAGCAGGGGAGTGACCTATGCAGCAGGATAGCCATCCTACATTAGCTCGGCAGAGGTGCATCCCCGGGGAGCGGTTGAGAGGGTAGGCTGCTATGGAGGACCATGCCCACCCAGTTCCACTTGAGTTGATCAGCCTCAGAACCTGTGAGTTGCATCTACTGCAACAAAGCTATATCAGCCCACTTTGAGTTCAGAAATGCCAGGACCTAATTCCTCTTGATGAAGTCAATGAGACCGTGGACATTTCAGGATAAGTCAAGTATGCCGATGCCATGGATAACAGACCATGGTCAGAAGGGGACAAGAAAAAGGGGAGGTGAGGGGACCGGGGGAAATGACAATCGGGGTAGGGAGTCCAGGGCAGAGCATAGGGAGCGGGCCGAGGAAGGGAGTGGTGAATGGAGAATGGCGAAGGGGAGATGGAAGACTGAAACAGGTGAGGGAGGTGAAGGGGGAATGGAGGAAGAAAAGGAAAGCTGGGCACCCCCCTCATGAGGGAAGGGGAGAACTCGTTAGTCAGTGGAGCTGAAACCTACCCACCACCCATGTTCTCCGAGACAGGACCAGGCTGGTGTTAGGGTTTGTACACAGCAAAGAGCATGTCCCCTCTCACTGCACTAGTGGGTTCTGTAATAGCTCCCTTTTAAACTTACTATTGAAAGCCTTTCTTGTTATCTCACCTTCCCCCCCCCTAGGCTTCTGTGTATGTTGTTTAATGTGCTGTTTTGTTTACACATTGGGCCTTGCTTTTACCAAGGCTTCTTTAAAACACTCCTCCCTAGGCCATGTGTTAATCCAACTCATTTGCATAATAACTGAAACTCTGCACACCTTTCAAGAACATGTGCAGCATGTGAGGACCACACCCAGCTCTTCAAACCACACCCAGCTCTGCACACCTTCCAAGAACATGTGCAGCATGTGAGGACCACACCCAGCCCTTCAAACCACACCCAGCTCTTCGAACCACACCCAGCCCTGTCTATAAAAGGCATCCCCCGAGCCTCACCCAGTGCTTGTGCTCGTCTACCTCCTGCTTACCTGAGAACAGATCCCTCGGCGCTGGCACTCCTGCTCTTTACAGACTTTCTTTGACTTCAATGGGCGCAGCTGCTGGCTCTTCCTTCTTCTGGTTTCCGGTTCCTCCTTGCCTCAGCCTCTCTCCTACGAGTAACCTGCAAAAGAGAAAGAAGACAAGGTTAGACTGATCAGTATCTCTTGCCAGCAACAAGTAAGTGCAAAACTTTTTATTACCTGAGGGAGCTTTGACGGCAATTTCTGGATTCGTGTATAGACAGTTTGAGGCGAAGTGCCTTCCACGAGCATTGTGATTCAGGCTCTTTGTTGCAGGAGTATTTTGCAGGACTTTGTGAAGCGGACATTGTTTTTTTTTCATGGAACTTTTGGGAATCGAACAGTGGAAACCATTGACAGCAAGGCAAACAGTAAATCAAGGACTTGCACAAATTACATGCTGTATTTTGATGTAAAAGTACAGTATTTGTTTTATAAAAGATTCTGGAAATATGCGAAAAGTGAGTCTGCTATTGGGAATTTAGGCTTTAGTTATATTATGATGAATGTTTGATATTGGTAATTCTGATAATGGTATTTGTTTAATGTTTTAGAAGCTTTACAGTAATAGAAAACACATCCCAGAGCAGTAACACATTCCAAACCTGGAAACTAGAGACCAGGATCCAAGAGGTACTTTTAGAAGAGAATTTCTAATAAATAAAGGGATAGTTAGGAACCCATTTAGGAATAGGTTGCACTTATCTGTTCTTTGTTTATGTTTCATTAGGCACCAGTTTCTACAGAAGTCAGAAAGGGCCGCAGATTTATGCAGCACTTCAACAGTGGAAACTCAAGAACGGTGTTGTCTCTTTTTTTTTTTATTTTATCCACTTCCCCCCTTCCCTTGAGCTTCTGTTCTTAGTGCACTGTTTTAAAAACTAGTGTGCTGGAACAAGCAGTTTCAGGGTGGGGTCGGATTGTCTTCAACCTCCATCAGAACTGAACAAGAACTCAGGTGAGCTGGGCTTTGACAGAAGCACAAGCCTTAAAAAATTTCAGTTCTGGTGGACGATGAATACCGGGGAAGAAATAGAGGGCATTGACGTCACGGATATGGCGCAGGCCCTAAATGAGGACTTGGCTCATAATGAATCAGTGTCTGGCATCTTGCAACATATGCAAGAGGAAATAGAGAGATTAAAGATGGAGAATACCTCTTTAAAACAGGATTTAAGCAGGTATAAATTTAGGGGATCTCAGTGGAACACAGCTTCTACGCCTTTGTTTAAAACCTCCTCAGAGACAGGGGCGCCATCAAAACATACAACTTTGCCTTCCCCAGTTGAGGTTACTGTTAATGTTCCTAATGTTGTGCCCTTAGCAGCACCTGAACGTTTTCATGGAGATAGTAACAAATTCCATGTTTTTATCAATCAATGTCAATTACACTTCATTTGTAAGCCACAACAGTTCCCTACTGATGATACGAAAGTGGCATTCGTCTTGTCTTATTTGGGTGGCACAGCAGCCAATTGGTCAATTCCTTTCGTGGATAGAGATGATCCCATCCTCCATAATTGGAATCAATTTAAACGTACCATGACCAGCCTTTTTGCAAAACACACTTTCATGCAGGCAAGTGATAATGAGCTTTTAAATCTTAAACAAGGTAACAAGGATTTATTGACCTATCTCACTAGTTTTAATCGTTTACTCACCGAGACACAGTGGCCAGAAGAAAAGCGTGTCTCCCTTTTTTATAAAGGTTTGAGAAACGAGTTAAAAGACGCGCTGGCTTATATCGTTGATTTGCCAAAAGACTATTCGGACTTTGTAGATTTAGTTGTGAAATTAGAACATAGACTAGGAGAAAGAAAGAGAGATAAATACAAACTGGAATCACGGTTAACTTTTATTAGACACGAGAAGAAAGACACAGATAATAAACTCCCTGAACCAGAGCCTATGCAAATAGGGACACTCAGAGGTCCACTCACATCAGAGGAAAAAGAAAGAAGGAGAAAATTTCAATTATGTTTATATTGTGGCAGGGCAGGTCACTTTGCCAGAGAATGTCCAGTAAAGCCTAAAACTCCACGAAAGGGTGCTGTTTCCTCCACCTCCTCAACTGAATCGGGAAACGATTAAGCTCGACAAGGGGAGAGGTTACTTGTTCGAGAAAACATCTTAATCAAACCTCTAGTGCTGCAGCCTTCAGGGTACCGCACATACCTAGACATTTCATAATTCAGGTCGTTTTAATTGTTACTACCCAAGTGAGGCATTCTCTCCCTGTCCTACTGGACTCAGGCGCGACAGGAAATTTTGTGGATAATAAGTTAGCTGAAATCTTAGGACTTCCTATGTGCCTAAAGCCTTGTCCAGAAGCAGTATGTGCAGTGGATGGGTCAGAATTGACCTCTGGATTAATCACAAAACAAACAAGTCCACTTGTTATGGTCTGTTAGAACGGGCACACAGAGGTGATTAGCTTTGATCTGATAGATACTCCTAATTTTGGTTTGATTCTCGGGGTACCCTGGTTAACAACTCATAACCCAAAAATTGATTGGGTGAATAGAACTGTTACTTTGGATTCCTCTTTCTGTAGAACCAATTGCTATCAAGAAGCAGGTACAGAACAGAGCACAGTATTACACTGTGCTAGTGTTACACAAGATGAACCAAGTCTCCCTCCTGAATATTCTGACTTTAAAGACGTCTTTGATCCAGTAAAGGCTAGTGTGCTGCCCCCACATCGGTCTTATGACTGCCGTATAGATCTTATCCCAGGGGCCCCTTTACCTAATAACAGAGTATATGCTTTGACTGACGAAGAAACCAAATACTTAAGAACCTACCTAGATGACCTACTACAGTCTGGGTTCATCCGTCATTCCACATCTCCAGTGTCATCTCCACTCTTTTTTATCCCGAAGCCGGATAAATCCCTGCGCGCGTGTATCGATTATAGAGGACTAAATAAGGCTACAATAAAGAATAAATATCCTCTTCCTCTAATACCTGTGTTGTTGGATCAATTAAGACATTCTACTGTATACACTAAACTAGATCTGCGGGGAGCTTACCACCTGGTCCGAGTAAAAGAGGGGGATGAATGGAAGACAGCTTTCAAGACAAAGTTTGGTTTATTTGAGTACACAGTAATGCCCTTTGGGTTATGTAATGCCCCTGCGGCCTTTCAGTTCTTTATAAATGAGGTCCTACACGAATTCCTGGACGTTTGTGTCATAGTATACATAGACGACATCCTCATTTACTCTAAGAACTCAGAAGAACATACCCAACATGTTCGTGCAGTATTATCAAAGTTAAAAGAAAATCATCTTTTTGCTAAGTTAGAAAAGTGTACTTTTAATGTCAACAAGGTGGACTTTTTAGGATACTGCCTGTCACCTCAAGGAATAACTATGGATGTAAAGAAAATCAGTGCTATTGCTGATTGGCCAGAACCATCCTCTGTAAAAGATATTCAGAAATTTCTGGGTTTCGCCAATTTTTATAGGAGGTTTATTGCACATTTTGCAGACATTGCGGCCCCAATAACTACCTTGTTGCGGAAAGGGCAACGATTTCTTTGGACTGATGAGGCGGCACACGCCTTTCAACTCCTAAAACAAAAGTTCACTTCAGCCCCAATTCTGAAACATCCTGATCCTGACTTGCCCTTTTTTGTTGAAGCGGATGCTTCACAAGTAGCTTTAGGAGGAGTTCTCTCTCAACGAGATGCAGTAGATGGCCAGTTACATCCTATAGCCTTCTATTCCAAAAAGTTATTGCCAGCTGAACAAAATTACACTGTGGCTGAAAGGGAACTACTAGCTATCAAAGTAGCCTTTTCAGAATGGAGGCACCATTTAATGGGAGCCAAGTACCCAGTTACAATCTTTTCTGACCATAAGAACCTACAGTTTTTTGGATCACTTAAAGCACTAACACAACGTCAGATGCGCTGGTTAAATTTTTTTAGCACATTTGACTTTGTTATAACCTATAGACCAGGTGCACAACAAATTCAATCTGATGTGTTATCTAGATACGGACATACCTCAGACATGAAACAAGATAAAATAGGAGAACCCATTATTCCTCCCCAAAAGTTGTTGGCACCAGTACAACAGAAGGATTTCATCACAGATCTATATAATGCACACATGCAAATAGCACCTCAGGATTGGTTAAAGGATTCCCATAACACAATACAACGAGGTTTATTGTATCACGACAACATGCTGTTAGTGCCCACCTCTGAATTACAAACACAGGTGATAATTTGGCATCACGCCTCACCGTTGGCAGGTCATCCTGGTTGGGTAAAAACCCTGGAAAATGTGCAAAAACACTTTTGGTGGGACACTATAAGAAAGGACATTAAGCAATTTGTCACTACATGTCCAATTTGTGCAAGACATAAATCTTCTCATAAGGCTCCTGACGGCTTGTTAATACCAATGCCAACACCCAAACAACCTTGGCACACTGTGAGCGTAGACTTTATTGTAGGTTTACCACCTGTAAAATCCTTCACAACAGTGTTGGTTATAGTGGATTTTTTATCTAAAATGGCACATTTTGTACCATTACGGAAATTACCCACGGCGGCAGATTTTGCAGATATTTTTATAAGGGAAATTGTGCGTTTACATGGTTTGCCAAGCAAAGTGGTGTCAGACCGAGGGAGCCAGTTCAACTCCAGATTTTGGAAAAAATTATGTGAAAAAACTGAAAATAGATGTGGCCTTATCCACTGCTTTCCACCCAGAGACAGATGGACAGACTGAACGACTGAACCAAACCTTACTTCAAACGCTACGTTGTTTATTGGCTGATTATTCTAGTGAATGGTTGGAAGCTCTTCCTGTAGCAGAGTTTGTTTATAATAATACTGAGCATTCAGCTCTACTTTGCTCACCATTCTATTTCTTGCAGGGGTATCATCCAAGAGCTATACCCATTTTGTTAGAAGATTCCCTGTTGCCTACAGTAACGGATAGACTAACGAGGTTAGGTGACATACAAGACAAAGCCAGGAAACATTTATTAAAGTACAAGGAAAGCATGAAAAGACAAGCAGACAAACACAGGTCTGAGGCCCCAATTTATAAAATTGGTGACAAGGTATGGCTCTCCACAAAAAACCTAAACATAGAGGGATCCCGAAAGCTGCAAACACGTTTCATTGGACCCTTTAGTATAACTGCCATAGTAAACCCGGTAACAGTAAAATTAGATTTACCAAAAGAATATCCAGTACATACTACATTCCATGTGTCCTTGCTTAAGCCGTACAACTCAAAAACCCGACCTGAACCATCACCTCCACCCATACCAATTAAGGGAAATCTGGAATATGAAGTGAAAAGCATAAAAGACTCAAAAAGAATTAGTGGACGTCTGTTTTATTTAGTAGAATGGAAAGGATATGATGAATCTGAGAATTCATGGGAACCAGCATCATATGTACATGCCCCACAGCTGATTAGACGGTTTTATTTAAAAAATCCAGGAAAACCCCGTCCTGTAGGAGGGCCTTTGAGGGGGGCAACTGTTAGGGTTTGTACACAGCAAAGAGCATGTCCCCTCTCACTGCACTAGTGGGTTCTCTAATAGCTCCCTTTTAAACTTACTATTGAAAGCCTTTCTTGTTATCTCACCTCCCCCCCCCCTAGGCTTCTGTGTATGTTGTTTAATGTGCTGTTTTGTTTACACATTGGGCCTTGCTTTTACCAAGGCTTCTTTAAAACACTCCTCCCTAGGCCATGTGTTAATCCAACTCATTTGCATAATAACTGAAACTCTGCACACCTTTCAAGAACATGTGCAGCATGTGAGGACCACACCCAGCTCTTCAAACCACACCCAGCTCTGCACACCTTCCAAGAACATGTGCAGCATGTGAGGACCACACCCAGCCCTTCAAACCACACCCAGCTCTTCGAACCACACCCAGCCCTGTCTATAAAAGGCATCCCCCGAGCCTCACCCAGTGCTTGTGCTCGTCTACCTCCCGCTTACCTGAGAACAGATCCCTCGGCGCTGGCACTCCTGCTCTTTACAGACTTTCTTTGACTTCAATGGGCGCAGCTGCTGGCTCTTCCTTCTTCTGGTTTCCGGTTCCTCCTTGCCTCAGCCTCTCTCCTACGAGTAACCTGCAAAAGAGAAAGAAGACAAGGTTAGACTGATCAGTATCTCTTGCCAGCAACAAGTAAGTGCAAAACTTTTTATTACCTGAGGGAGCTTTGACGGCAATTTCTGGATTCGCGTATAGACAGTTTGAGGCGAAGTGCCTTCCACGAGCATTGTGATTCAGGCTCTTTGTTGCAGGAGTATTTTGCAGGACTTTGTGAAGCGGACATTGTTTTTTTTTCATGGAACTTTTGGGAATCGAACAGTGGAAACCATTGACAGCAAGGCAACCAGTAAATCAAGGACTTGCACAAATTACATGCTGTATTTTGATGTAAAAGTACAGTATTTGTTTTATAAAAGATTCTGGAAATATGCGAAAAGTGAGTCTGCTATTGGGAATTTAGGCTTTAGTTATATTATGATGAATGTTTGATATTGGTAATTCTGATAATGGTATTTGTTTAATGTTTTAGAAGCTTTACAGTAATAGAAAACACATCCCAGAGCAGTAACACATTCCAAACCTGGAAACTAGAGACCAGGATCCAAGAGGTACTTTTAGAAGAGAATTTCTAATAAATAAAGGGATAGTTAGGAACCCATTTAGGAATAGGTTGCACTTATCTGTTCTTTGTTTATGTTTCATTAGGCACCAGTTTCTACAGAAGTCAGAAAGGGCCGCAGATTTATGCAGCACTTCAACAGTGGAAACTCAAGAACGGTGTTGTCTCTTTTTATTTTATTTTATCCACTTCCCCCCTTCCCTTGAGCTTCTGTTCTTAGTGCACTGTTTTAAAAACTAGTGTGCTGGAACAAGCAGTTTCAGGGTGGGGTCGGATTGTCTTCAACCTCCATCAGAACTGAACAAGAACTCAGGTGAGCTGGGCTTTGACAGCTGGAGAGATATTAGATAAAGAGGGGACAACAATATGCAATCCCGGGGAGGGGGCATGCAACTGTGAGAAAACAAGGGAACAGAAGGATCCATGCAGTCATGTCAGTCAGGACCAGAGTGACACTGTTGGAGGGGAACCTATATGTGCAATTGAAGCCACAAGGGGGTTGAGGCCCTCCTACTGTGCAAGTGGGAAAACCACTGGGCCAGAGGGCTAGGATGCATGAGTGCCCCATGCTGCCACCCCGGGCGGCCAGCATGGGTACGAGAAAAGAGAGGGCCCCTTAGTATATAGTACAACCCCTCCCCACACAGTAAGGCAACAGAAATAAGAAGAGTAAACAAGAACATTGTAACCCACCAAGGGAAAATCACAGAGCAGCTGAGCAGCCCACTAAAGAAACCATCAATAACAGAGGGACACCCTGTTGTGCAGGCCTGAGCCATTATCAGAATCACACACACCAATAGAGGCAAGGGAGAACAGAAAGCAGCTCAAGATACTCATCCAGACGGGGGCACCGGTGGCTGCTGGGGCTCCTGGCAGTCCTCCTTGTCAGGGTCTGATGCCTTAGAAGCTTTCAACAGTGAGTGAGACTTGTCTCTACTGCCTCTTCCATAAGTTCAGTCACTGCCCTGATAGTTCTGTCCTTCCCGCTGCAGGAGTTGAGAGGGAGAAGCTGTCCCTGCAACCTGCCTAACTGGTGCTACTGGCCAGGGGTCTTGTGACAGGGCTGATTCCCATCAGAGGTAGATGGTGGGGCTTGTCCATGTCAGAGTCCTGCAGGGAAACCAGAAAGGCTTTGCAATCGCCTAGTTCCAAGACAAACTTGGACCTGCCATCCATGGTGATCCACATACAAGACCGCTCCAGCAGTCCGTATTTGGTGTTTCACTTGTGCAGGACCAGGTAGAGGGCCAGCAAAGTAGGACACTTGTCATTCATCTCCCTAAAGAAATCCTCACAATGTGGATCTCATGCAGGATGCAGCAGTATCTGCTGCACCTGTGTGTGTGTGTCAGAAAACAAGTGATGAGTGGATGGGGTTCACCAGCAGTCACAGGTCTGCAGGCATGGATGTGATGTCCCCAATGGACCTCCAGGGAAGGTGTGAAGGAGACCCCCAAGAGGCACAGGAAGAGGTCACGTAGGAAGTGCACAGGCTCATTCTGCTCCACCTTCTCCAGAAACCCAAAGAAGCAAATGTTATAACGCTGGATTCCAGATCCATGATCTGAAGGAGAGGCACTGAAGTTCAGCCTTCTTTTTCTAGGTGTTGTCAACATGCACCTCCAACATACTGAGGCGGGACTCCACACATCCAGGTGGCCCTGGAACATTCCAACTTCCATCAAGATAGATTTTGTATCAGTAGTAAGATCCATGATCTTGGCATCCATCAGTTCCAGCTTGTGGCACACCACTGTGATTTCCTGCAGAGTATGATCCATTAGGTTGTCCAAATGACCATGTGGAGCTGGTGTGAGGACCTTTTGGTTTGCAATAGCTTAGGTAAAGAGCAGCTGATGAGATGTCTTTCCTTCGGACATGGGCAGCAGTAGGTGAGAGTGATAGGAAGATGATCCTGGTATGGCTGGATCACACTCCAGGGGCCAGGGACCATGATGAGGCCCAGAACAGAGAAAAGTCACTCTCACACAGCTTATCAGCTGGGGCCCAAAGTACAGCAGAACAGCCCACAGAGGGCAGGGAAAGATACCCAACAACCACAAGCTGGGCAAAGTGAGACTCATAAATTGTCCAGAAGTGTGTCAAAAGCCCCCCTGGGAAGAAAAAGACGGTCAGCATGCTGTCCCTGTGGGCAGCAGGAGAGCGAGAGGGCACTTGGGCCAGTTAGTCATCTGGACCAGGACTTCAGGCAGAAACCACCCAGATAGGTGACTGCAGCTGACAGATGGGGCCAGGACAGGCAATGTGAGGTCCCACAGGGCAAGAGGGGAGCTGAAGCAGCCAGAGAAAGTAGTGTAGGTCCACCTTAAGCTCTGCTAACTCTACACACTCCAAAAAAGGCCCTTAAAGGTAGAAGAGTGGGCCCCAGTCACCTCTGCTGTCTCTGCAGTGTAGGCACAGATTCCCTGTGGCCAGGAGCTCACACCCACCAGAGAAGAAGAAGGGAGGGGGGCCACCCCAAGCAGGAAAGGAAGTGTGGGCTTGGGGGAGACTAGTAGTCCAGACCAGGCCCCCGTTGCCGCGATGGAAGGAAGGCCCAGAAAGAGTACACCCTCATCCAGAGCTTCCCATCACTGGGGCCACTGCAGGCCAGTAGAATCCCCATAGGGAGGTCAAGAAAGCCCCAACAGGTTGGAAGATACCTGGGAGTGGACCCTGGAATTGTGCAGCATGGTCTGATGCAGCCGATATCTGAATCCTCAAGAATCCACAAGAATGCTTCCACTTGTTGCGAGTGTCACTGGGCACTGTGCTAGTTATAGTAGAAGAATGCCAGTCGAGCCCCAGCAGCCCTATACAGCCCCATACCTCAGTGGGCTGGAAGAGACTTGAGAGCGGGCCCTGGGATGTTGTGGCTGGGCCTGATGTGGACAAGCACAGAAGCTTCAGGAGGCCACAGGAATCTTTCCTTGGGGAGGCAGGTGAGCCACAGCAGTCCTGTCTGGCCCCCGCCTCAGCTGGCTGAAGGAGGCTCTGGAGCGGGCCCTAAGGTGGTGCGGCATGGTCAGGTCCAAGTCCAATCTGTTGCTAGTGCCGCAGTGGGCCAGAAAATTCCCCCAACTGATGCAGGTGCCCCAGGGAATAATAACAACATTGGCAGCCCCAAATGGGGGGCCAGGAGGAGTGCCCTGCCAGGGTGAAAAGAGCAGGCAATCTGTTGGGCCAAACACAATCCGGGTCATCTCCCTCTCTGCAAGCACAGGCACTATGCCTTACTCCACAGGATCCTCATCTTTGTAGCCCCCAGGGCCCCCTCTCAGGCCATCAAGAACATCAAGCCACGCATCAGAAGATGAGGAGCAGGGGCGGTGAGCCACAGGGTTCACATTCAATCAATGAGTATTTCTATAGCGCGGCTTCTCACCCGTGGGATCTCAAGTCGCTGTTAGCTGGTGTGCTGCTCAATTGAATAGCCAGGTCTTGAGGTCCTTCCTGAACTGCTTCAGTGATGGAGTCTGTCTGGGATTGAGAGGTAGCGTGTTCCATATCCAGGCGGTGAGGTAGGAATAAGTTCTTCCTCCTGCTGTGCTTTTTCAGATCTTTGGAATGGCAGCGAGGGCAAATTAGGAAGAACGGAGCTGTCTGTTGGGTGCACAGAAGGTGAGGCAGTGGTTGAGGTAGTTCGGTCCTATGATATGTAGTGCCTTGTAGGTGTGTATCTGAAGGATGTCGAGGAATGTCCAGTGTGAGCCTGGCTGCTGCATTCTAGATTCTATGTAGTCTTGATTGCAGTTTCTTGGTGGTGCTGGCATAGAGTGTGCTGCCGTAGTCCAGTTTGTTACTGACGAGTGCATGGGTGACTGTCCTTCTCACCTTGGTGGGGATCCACTTGAAGATGTTTCAAAGAAGTCAAAGGATGTGGAAGCATGACGGCAAGACAGCATTGACTTGGCGGGTCATGGACAGAGAGGAGCCAGGATGATGTTCACATTGCGAGCGTGGTTCGTGAGAGTGGGGGTGTTTCACAGTGCGGTATGCCACCAGGATTCATTCCAGGCAGAGGGAACTTATGGTGCCCTGGAATGGCACCATAAACTCTTTGGCAAGATGCAGTCTCAAGGAGCTCCAGAGTCAGGCCGCCATTGCTGTTGGCTGCCAATCTCCACCCCCATTCATGGAATGAAGGGCCAGATGTACGAAGCATTTTTCAAGTCGCAAACGGCAAATTTGCCCGTTTGTGACTTGAAAACTGCTATTTGGGATGTACAAAGCCCAAACTGCGATTCGGTATTAGGAAGAGGCATGACAAGGGCGTCCCTTCCTAATGCCAAATCCAGATGGTATGTATGATTTTTTTGTGACCACCAATGCAAAACAATTGCAGTTAGCACCAGTTTCAAACTGGTGCCAACTCATTCGCAAACGGGAAGGGGTCCCCATGGGACTCCTTCCCCTTTGTGGATGGCAGCAAAAATATTTTTTCAGAGCAGGCAGTGGTCCCATGGACCGCTGCCTGCTCTGAAAAAATGAAAAGAAAACTTTTCATTTTTGATTTTGAAATGCATCTTGTTTTCCTTTAAGGAAAACGGGCTGCATTTATTAAAAAAAACTGCTTTATTTAAAAGCAGTCACAAACATGGTGGTCTGCTGTCTCCAGCAGGCCATCATCCCTGTGTGGACAGCCATTCCCAATGGGGCCTACCTCATGAATATTCATTCACAGTTGTACATCCGGTTTTGCGAGTCGCAAACTGCGAGTCGCAAAACCGGATCTTTTTACATGTGGCCCACAGTGTTTTAAAGTGGATATAGGTGGAAGCTGGCCTTTGATGTATTTGTGGACAATAGGGAGTATATCTTTTAAGATTTTTGATATGTGATCCTGGGAGCTAGTGCTTGCCTCTCATATCCTGCAACACATACCTTCTATTTCTGTCACATGTGGGTGTTTGTTGCGTTCCCTTACTTTAATTACAACATCATCTTTTGTAGTGGCTCTCCCATATCATGCATTAGAGAAGTATTTAGTACATTTCCAATTCACAGTTTCAAACAATGTACTTTCTTGGTTATAGGTGTAGTCCATATGACTTAATAGTTTATTTCCTTTCTGTAATGTGATACAAGGCAAAAAACTTCCAACCAGCATTTCTAAATAGGGTGGGCGGTCCAATGGCTAATCTTCGAATACCTATACCTTATCAGAACATCTGATGAGTATCATTGACAGATCTGGAGTAGGCCCTGTCACAGACAGAAATTTGTGTTGCAATTAAATACACTCTCCATCAAACACTAAATACCGAATTTTAAGAAATCGCTATTTCCGACTCGCAAAATGTCATGTATCACATTTGCGAATCGGTAATAGTGATTTCTTAAAAATCGCAAATGCTATTACCGAATCGCAAATTGATTTACCGGCCCCATTCGCACCTATGTGCCTGTTGGCTGATATCTGCGAATTTTTTGCATTTCTAAAATTGTGATTTCTTAACTAGAAATCGCAATTTTGGAAATGCAAAACCCCAGGGTGCTGGGGGCCTAAGGCCCCCTCTGCTGCACCCCAAAAGGGCATGTGTGCTTTACATGTAAGATTTAAAAATGCATTTTAAAAGCATTTTTAAAATTCGCACATGGTTACCACCAAGTTCAACTTGGTGGTAAATAGCGATTCCTAAACGCCCAAATCGCATTTAGGAATTGCTTCATACATGTGCTAAGGAATCGCAAATAACGATTCCTTATTTGTGATTTCTTATTTAGAGAGTCGCAATTTGCGACTCTCTAAACAGGGTCGCAATTTTAAGGAATCGCTATTTTAGCGATTCCTTAAAACTGCGTCCAGAATGTCTTTCATACATTTTGAAATGGCATTTTGCATTCGCAAACGGGCATTCGCAACCGTTTGCGAATGCAAAATGCTTTCATACATCTGGCCCATAGTGTTCTAAATGTTTATTTTGCAAACACCTTTGAACTTGCAGTGAAAAGTGCAGTTCTGGCAACTGTAAACTTTTAGAAGCTACTATAAATATTTAAAAGATTATCCTTTCAAAGCATGCAAAACGCCATTTTGAAATGCAAATATTTTGAAAATTATTGAATAAAATGTCAAGCCACGAAAGATACAATTGTGTCTTTATGCCAAGTTCAGTCTAATTCTGTTTAGCAGCTTTCATTACACTACAGAGCAAACATTTCCATGGGGCTACAAATAGGAAATGCTAGTTTTAGATTATCACGAACAGGATTCTTCTCCTTTGACTGAGTTCATAATGACGACTTTGAGCTGGATGGATTATGACATTGTCAAATTATGTGCTTATTCAACAAATGGCACCAAAGGTATTCGAAAATCTAGTTCCAGATGAACGCTCAATCTTACAATATAGACTTTATCACTGGGTATAAGAGGGATAGAGAAAATGTTGACTTCATTATATTTATATGATGTATAAAACGGCAACAAGAATGGATTTCAAAAGCTATTTCAGCATATTAAATGTGCAAATAGCCTCTTCTATGAGTACGCCTCACAAAAGTTGTTAAAGTAATTGTGAAAGAACTTGCTCACATGAAGAATTCCATGTGAGCAAATCTACTCACCAGGCAGTGAGTGAGAACAGAAAGGGTCATTTCAGGGTTGGAATGGACTGTGCGTGTGTGCACTCTACAAGCGTACACTTTTTCATGTATTCCCAAAAACTTCTTTCCGCCACGTTTCCACCCTAGAAAACATCAGAAATTAATTATTGTTACCAGCATAATTGCATCCCTTGCCAGGGTGGGAAGTTGATCGGAAAATCGGTGGAGATGTAAAGGGACTGCTTTGACCTTGTGGAAAATGTTTTTTCCTGCGTTAAAAGATAGACTTTTGCATGAGTAAAATGACACATTTAGACAAGCACATTCGCTTGTACCTCCTAACAAGAATAAATACATTGGTGTAAAGGCAGAACTTTCGTCCTGGCAAAGATAAGAAACTTACAAGCCCTTCTGGAAGTCAGTTTGGGCAGAAAAGACCTGGAGCTGGACAATATTTCCCAAGGGAGCTAAGCATGAGCAAATATATAAAATATCGCTGGCTCTCCTCCCCACTCCATGCATAGGTGCAGCTGAATGTTCACAGGTAAACATTCATGCGCAAGACGTACACTTTGTAGGATAGGCCCCAAAGAATCGTACGTGTCACTCTTTTTGCTTTGTGACACAACAGGAAGCAGAGAATGAAATATGATGAGAACACTCTGGTCATCACGCATTAGACTGAAAAACTTTAAAATACACCAAGCTGCATTCTGACCCGCTTCAATCAAATGACAACCACAGAGCAGCTTGCCGCCCTTTCGCAAACTCCTTAGCACTGTAGTGTGGTTTGTTTTACGTATTCATTGCGCTTTAGCTTCAGGCTTTAGGCCTTTGTGCACTTTGCCCTGAATATATTTTATTCATTTGCTGACAGCTTAGAGCCTCTGTGCACTTTGCTCTACATGCTTTTTATTAGGCTTCGTACTGTTATTTTTCAAATAGCCAGTTCTACGGTGTTGTTTTTTATTCATATCACACTGTTTTGCCTACTTCAGCACTGGAGTTCTCCATAACATATTTACTCTGTGCTTCAGTCAAGGATACAGTCTGGTACATTGCCGATAGACGTGGTAAGAGTTTAGACTTGGCATTCCTGCGTAGGGACATTTTGTGATCACGATGACATGTTAGTTATAAAATCACTTCCTTGTCCCAATACACGGGAGAGGGAGATTCCGACCAGGGAACCACAACTAGACGCTCACTGCCTCGTTGCAGATGCTGAACCAAGATCACAGGTCTTTGCTCAGGTATGAGGGCTGATGTCTCCACAGTGATTCTAATAGGCAAGCTAGAAGCTTAACATGCTGTGCTCTAAATAGAACAAGCAGAGGTAGAGTAGAAACTGTTAGACAATATGATAGCTTTGTTCTTATGTTTTACTCTCCTGGTGACTATTTCAATCCTACTGTGTTGTATCGTTCTGGTTATTGCGGCTCACGCCTTAATATCTAAAATACAGTCGTTTTATTAAAAACATTATATAAAACTTATACTGTCTTTGTCATTTGTATATGAGATCATATTGGAAATAAGAGAGTTGGTTTGGATCTGAGTAACCACGACTTCCCTGAGAAGTTCCAAAGATGTCATGCGCTCGGCTGCCGAATCATTCCTTCCACATGGGAGAAATGAGGCACTGCTAGTTAGCCGGAGCAAAAACCGGATTTAGGGTGACAGAGTTCTTTACACGTGGGTCAGACTCAGTCCCCCACACCGTTATAGATCCTGCTACCTAGAAATCCAGTAGTCTCATTTAGAATAATGAGAGCCCACGCGACAGCACAATGCAAGGAAGTAGGCATGGGAGTACAAATTCACCACTTTCTCTGCGACTTGCGTGTGCAGTGTTTACATTGGCCAAGGCTGCATGAGCACTGTCACCATGCAATGAGTCCATAGGTGTAAACTATCTGCAGTACGTATTCCATTCGTGAAACCTCAAACATGATGATACACTACACAGCGCAGTAGTTTACAACTACTTGTCAGTTTCATTCAAGTCAATAGCTAGGAAGCTGGATGAGTAGTGAATTGATTTTCTTAATGTTGTTTTCTGTTGTGTTGCTGTTGTGCGGATTCTGTAATGTTTGTACTGCTGCTTTGTGGTGTTCTGAAGTTGTTTTGTGTTGTCTTGTACTGTTGTTTTTTATTATTATTGTGTTGTTCTGTTGTGCTTTATTGATTTATGCAGTCACGTTGCTCTGTTCTTGTAGTCATGTAGCTTTTAGTTGTTTTATTGTATTGTCGATTTTTGCGTTGATGTGGGATGTTGCTTTATGTGAAGGTGTTTTTTATGTTGTGTATTCTTCGATGGTGAGTTGTGTTTTTGCCCTAAAACAAGTGGTTTCTTTGGTATTTTTTTTTTTGCTATCTTGTGTTGTATTGTTGTGTAAATGAATGAGCAGTACTAACATTATTTTGCCTTTGGGTATATGTCACACAAGTGCATGTTAAAAATTGTAATGTTGTCACCATACGCTATGGGACAGTTAAAATCTATCCGGTGGGAGGATTGCTACAAATGAATTTGCTGTACTGTCTTCTTTCCATGTGGGCATAAAAATATTTTTCTATGTCACTATGCTGTTTAAAAGCATCACTAACACACTCTTGAGTATCTATCTATCTATCTATCTATCTATCTATCTATCTATCTATCTATCTATCTATCTATCTACATACATTTTTTCACTGAAAAAACAAAGGTTACAGGGACGTTATAGTTAGAAAATAGAATTTAAAAAACCTTAGAAATTTGCTTAAAAACCAAAGGCTATAGTGATGTTATAGTTAGGTTCTGAAAATTACTTGCACAGAGTAATTCATCAGTTAGAGTTATTTGAACTCTAATTATAACTCACACCTAAGATAACTATAACTCGCACCCCCGCTTTTCACAGTTTTTTTTCCCAATAATTAGACTTCTAATGTTTCATTGATATTTTTAGTGACGTTATAAACGTTGTCATGAATGCTGTAATATCTGGGGTAATTAGCAGTGCATGGTAGGGCACCAGTTACAGTTACCTTAGGCCACAAAAAAGAAGAGGGGGCAGGGTAAGAATACTCGTCTTTAACCTAGCCTTGGTCCTGGGGTCCCCTGGGTCCCTACCAGAGCAAAAAAATGTTTTTTAAATTTTTTTTGGCAAATCTGTGGTTGATCCGTGGATTTTGCTGGAAATTTTAATAAAGCGTGGACTGCTGCGCTTCTTATTACATTTGCCCTTGGATGGGCCAGGACCCATAGACATGCCTAACATATTAATTGAGGAGGGGGCGCATGGGTCCTTCCTCCTATGGCTTTAAAAAGCCATGGGGACCACCACTTCCCCATGGCTACAAATGAGTAATATACAGGGGGGGCTGTGCGGACCCTCCAAGACTGAAATTAATATTTGATAATGTGAGAGAACAGGGCTGATTGCAGAGGCCCCCTAACTTTTTGCAAGCATTTTCTACTTTTTTCTGGTGTTTTCCTGACTCTGATGGTGCCCTGGGTACTGCTAACCAGTCCCAGGGCCTGTGCTCTGTGTGCAATCAGTATTCAAATTAGGCTCATTATAATTGGCTAAGTCAACCTACCTATAAGTCCCTAGTAGATGGTAGGGCATGTAGGTTTAGGGACCCCAGCATAGGTAGTGCACCGATAGGTGCACTGCTGAGAAGGCCAGTGTCATTTTAAAGGCAGGCCTGCCTTGCTGGCTGTTTTTAAATTAAAGTTACATGCAAATTCGACTTTGGAATTAAAAGTAGTACCAAAGTCTTAAACTACCTTGTTTTTATATATAAGTCACCCCTAAGGTGTGCCCTATGTGCCCGTAGGGCTGGGTGCCATGAAACCATAAGCAGGGACCTTATAAAAATAGTTTTATAAGCCCTGGTGAGGTAAAACAGCCAAATTAATTTCCCCCTCATTGTAGTGAATGGCCTCCATAGGCTAGAATGGGGAGACTTTATTTTAATTTTAAAAGTCCCCTTAAGTAACAGATACCAAGAGTTTTGTATCAAATTAATTGTTATAATAAATCCCACAACTTCCAGTTGTTGGTTTTAATATAACTTGTTCAGTTAAAGAGTTTTAAACTTTACCTGAAAACTTGCCAACTTCAGCCCTGCAGTGTTTTTGCTGCTGTGCTCTGATGGGCCAGCCTCTGACAGCCTGTCTAGGCTGCCTTGATGAGGTGTGAAGTGGCCTGGCTTCACACAAAGAGATGTGCCTGTGGGAGGAGATCTCTCTTCAGCAGATGGTGAGACAGGAAGGGGATCTGCCAAACAGGTTTTCAAAGGCAGAGAAGGACATTTGGAGCAACCCAGCAACACTCCCACATCCTGCAAACCCAGACAATTAGGTACCCCTTTGATTAGATTAGGAGAGGGCAGGAGAGGGGTGTGTTTAGGATTTTTAGCCACACCAGTGGGTGGGCTCAGCCAGAAGTAACCTCCAAAAATCACTTTCAGCCATGATGGGTTTTTGAAGAATGTTGCTCCCTGGGATTGATTTTTGCCACACTTCCCAGGAAGTGGTCATCACAGGGGGAAGGACCCTGCACCTGATTGGAGAACCAGGACCCCCTGTTTTTCACCCAGGAGCAGGGGTAAAACTGGCAGACCTGCACCCACACCTCAGATCCCTATCAGATTCCAACAAGGAAGAACTACAGGAGAAGAAGGACTGCCCTGCTGGAACCCTGACCTGCACCTGGACACTGCACTCTGGAGGACTGCACCAGCTGCACACTTGGGCTTCACCACTAAAATGACTTTACCTGTCTTCTACTGTTTCAAGAAGGGACTCCCTGTTTGCTACAGGAACAAAGGAGCCA
Source organism: Pleurodeles waltl (assembly GCF_031143425.1). Lineage (NCBI taxonomy): Eukaryota > Metazoa > Chordata > Amphibia > Caudata > Salamandridae > Pleurodeles > Pleurodeles waltl. The sequence continues at coordinate 527,549,960 of NC_090438.1, forward strand.
CCCAGAGTCCCCTGCATCAAGTCCTGCAAACAGAGCCCAGCTGACCAGCATCCAGTGGCCATTTGAGGATTCTGACCAGGTACATTCTGGGAATGTAGTCCCAACTCCCAAGGAGCAACTCAGAGCTTCTGGAACCTTGGATCAAGTTGTGGACACTTCAAGGACACAAAAAGGACCTCTCGAAGAAGGTCCAGAAGTTTGGAGACACTTTATAAGTTGAAGAGGTGCATTGTGGGAGTTGTAGTCCCAGACCCCAAGCGGCACACCAGAGCCTCTGAACCCTTGGCTTGTGCTGTGGACCACTTTCCTGAATCAAACACTTCTGAAAGTAAGTGTGACAGTGTTACCTCATGGGTGGCCTGAACTCTGGACTTTGTTCCTTTCCAGTGTGACCTTTTTTAAACCTTTGAGCGCTAGTTGCTTCTATGCACTAGAAAGCATTAATTCTTTAAAAATGCATATCTCTGGTTCCCCTTATCCGGTTTTATTCGTTTTGGTGTCATTTTAAAGATAAGAATATACTCTATTTTTATAAACAGATTTTGGATTTTTAAACTGTTTCCTGTGTTTTATTTAATTACTGTTTTGTGATATTTGAATGCTTTACGCTTTGTCTCCTAAGTTTAGCCTTGTCGCTCGTTGCCAAGCTACCAAGGGTTGAGCTGGGTTTAATTTACTGAGACCTAACTGGACCTAAGTGGAGGTTAGTGGCCTATTGCTAAGTGTAGGTACTTACTTGCCCTTACCAATAACCCATTTTCCACATCTCCAGAGCCAAAAACAATTTTTAAAAGTTGGAGGGGGCATACATAACCCAGGGGTCCACCTCCTCCCAAGGGTGACCCATGCAAAAAAAGGAGGGGCCAGCAAAAATGGCATGAGTGCCATAATATTTGGGGTAATTAGCAATGCATGGCGAGGGCGTGAGTTATAGTCACCTTAGGGCACAATTTATAGCTACGGAGGTAACTCTAACTATGATTGATTAATTTCTATGGTTTTGCACATTTAAAATGTGAGCCAAACTTTAACGTCCCTGTAACCTTTGGCTTTTTAAGTCAGTGTTTCTCAAACTTTTTCAGCCCAAGGCTCCCTTGACCTATTGGCCATTGGCTGCGGCTCCCTATTATGTCACTTTTTTTTGGAATGTGGGGGATGTAAGCCCAGCCTCAGGAGTACTTCCATTTTTCTCTATGAACATAATTGAGGTGAAGCTGTATGTGTGTTCTTGCCTCCGTCTGTGTGTCCGTGCCTACTGTCTGTGTGTTCCTGCCTAGTGTCTGTGTGTCCTTGTCTCCTGTGTCTCCATGCCTCCTGTCTGTGTGTTCTTGCATCTTGTCTGTGCTATCAGGCCTCATGTGTGTATTCTTGTCTCCTGTCTGTGTGTTCCCGCCTACTGCCTGTTTGGCCTTGCCTCCTGTCTGTTTATTCATGCCTCCTGTCTGTGCCCTCGTGGCTCCAGCCTGCTTAGTAGACCCTACACAAAATTGATAGATATGTTGCTTAATTATTTTTCTTGAGCTTTGGTGAATACTTTAATTCCTGGTCTTTTCCATCAACATTTGAGTAAGGGCATGCTGCGGAACAAGCTCCACATCTCGCCTCCATGGAACTGCCTATATTTTGATGAACCTGACACCCATGGGCACCCCACAAAATCCTCTGTCTTTGCCCAACTTGGGGCCTCAACAGCTTGAAAATTAAGAGCACCTTGCAAAGACAGCAAAGGGGTGGATCCACAAAAGACTGACAAATTCAATTACTGTGATCTAACAGCAAGACTTAAGATGAGAACCCGCAATTTCCAGATGTCTTTTTCATTGCCACCTTCTCCTAGCCCTGCCCCAGGTGAAGAAAAAAGGTTTGGCTCCTTAGGACTGCAACCCAAAACCAAACAAATACGATTGGGGAAGGCAGTGCTCTTCGACCCCTGGCCATATAGAGTGCCTCTCTAGTGTATACGGAAGTCAAAATGACCGCTTTAAGATTTAGCACGCCATCCTTAGCTTCCTGCAACAGGGTGACGAACTTGGTAGTGAGCAACCCCAGTCTTTTCTCGTGGTGGTCTGAGGCACCGTTCTGGTACTCTGAGGCAGCAGCAATATTCTGCACTCGACTCCCCAGCCATCCTGCGTTGCAGCCACATGTTCAGTGCAAGTCATGCACGGTAGCCCCTTGCGGAGCAGTAGTGACAACGCAAGAACCCTGGCAGAGTTTCCACAGAGGAAGTGACATTGCAGCCTCTCACATTTGCCAGAGTAACAGGATTGTTGACCCGTGTTCGGTATGAAATCTGCCATGCTACTACACTATTAAGGGTAAAAGCTAGAAGTGTTTTGAGTAGTCACAGCAAACCTGGCAGTACTTAAGCAAAAGGACGGGCTGAGACACTTAGTGATCATAATGGATGGGAACAGTGTACTGAGGAGTTTGAGACTATGCATAGCATACCGGATATTAAATCTTTGAAATGTGAGATTGGTTGGTTGGTACGAATCGTTTCCTCACAGGCCACTGGTTGTAGGTGGGTGTGTGTTTAATGGCCTGCACTAAATTCAAAAAACAAATATAGAACCAAAAAGGATTAGCCAATCATCTTTCTCACAGCCAGATGCTATTAAAAAAAGACACAGAAAAAAATGATGCAGTTTTCCTGTTTTTTTCATAGAAGGATTGAAGTGTCCATTTCCTTATAAATACTCATTTGCTTTTTAAAGTACAAACTCGAGAAAGAGATCCACATGACAAGAGAAAATACACCACAACAGATGGAAAGGTCGACAGTGGCCCTCTGGTTTGCAGTTTATAGCTCCTGAGTTTCTGAAAGAATGTACTTGAATGTGGCATTCTGTCAGATTTCGCACTAGTCCTCAATTGCTAGTGTATGTGTCCATAAAATTATTTTTTAAGACAAGGTTGAGTTGCTAAGAATTTATTAAATATGTAAAAGAGGTGAACTTTGTGTTTCCAAAGTGTACACAGCCCTGGAAGGTGGTGGTCTCTGTGGCTTAAGGGTCCCAAAGGGATAGCAGCGGACGTGACTGACATTTTCTGGGAAAGTTTCATGACGATTGGTTATGCGACGCCAAAGATATAGGCAAGTAAAAAAAAAAACATTTTTTATATAGAAACTAGGTCCTAACTATGACTACCTAGTGGTGACATTGTCCAATTACATACCAATGACTGAGTTGCAGTATTCAAGTAGCGATGCATGGTGCTCAATCATTGCAGTCTACTTCATTAATGGATTGTCTTAAATATGCCCTTTGAAGTAGCATTCCTGCTGCAAATACCAATAGTCCTTTGAGGTTTTCATTGTTTCTGTATTCTGCCTGCGTTGACAAGCGGGAATACAGATATACCAAGTCATGTCACTAACTCCCTGCTACTACCAATAATGATCTGAGGAAAATTATCAATGCTTTCTATTTCATAGCAGTGGGCACGTCATGCTCCCGATAATTAAAAATCACAAAAACACGTCTCCATTCTTGTGGGATTCCCTGACCCTATCAGGGCAGCCTCTGCAATGCAGGGAACAGACTGCTGCTCTGTACGTCCAACACTTTCCTCAAAGGAAAGTGACATATGCCCAACTCTGGTGTCTTCCTAGTAAATAGTAATGGCAGCCATTTCATTTTTAACATTCCAACAGCCAGCCAATCAGAGCACTCGTGGGACTCATGGGAGCTTCTCACTCATGTGAGATCATTAATGCTTATGGGAAAAATGGGCTCCTCAATCAATTACCGGGCTCCATTTTTTATTTTTCTCTGTCACAGGAGGCCCCAAGACTCTGGCGGGGCCAGCTGCTAAAATATGCAAGTATTTTTCACCATTATGTTTTTTTAAAACTACTGAACGAATTTACACCAAACCACAAAATGCACAGTCTGCGGACCAAAATCTAGCTTCCCGCTGAATTTGCTGTAATTCCATTGAGTAATTTTTGACTAAACCCTGTCTTAAAAAAACTATGGAAAATGCATGGAGAGTTTATGTTTTGGGACTCCACTTTTTTCTCAGCCCCCACTTGACGGATCACCCCAAAAATTCTGTGAAGATTCATCAAACGGGGCCAAATTTAGTAGCAAAGCAAAAAGTGCTCCGTCTATGGAAAATCATAGATAGTTAGATATACAGATATAGATACATATTATGATGTTTCCATCACTGACTGGCTGAAACATCGTATTATGACATTTTGCCAGTCAGGCTGGTGTAAACAGTGCAACAGCACTTACCTCAGCTCCCTTAAGAGACAGTGCGCATTTTAGTGCAGGGACCCATGTGTGGCCTCCAACACTGGCTTTCCACCAGCCTTTCCATGGTGGGGAAAATTGCCACGGAAAGGCTGGGAGAAATTGGATTAGTGATCAGCAAGGTAGTGCTGCCATGAGCACAGTCATGGCTGACCATGACTCCGACTGCTGCCAACTCATCAGGATTAGTGATCCTGGTGGTGGTTCTCTCGTGGTCAGACCCCCAGAGTTGTAATCTGTCTGTTGGACCACAAGGAGTGCGGCAAGCTGACCACCACTACAAGTTTGGAGGTCTTAAGAGCTCCAAGCTTGTAATGAGGCCCTTTGTTCCTTTCTAACTTGGCATCGCATTGTTTCTGGTGTTGCAGGGTACTCCTTAATGGAACAGCTCTCCATCTAAACTTCATTTTGTATATATATATATATATATATATATATATATATATATGCATACACATACACATATGTGGGCAAACTGGGATGATTTCAGAAGCCCCCTCACTTTGAGACCCTATTATCACTCATACTAGTGTTTTTCTGACTTGGATGGAGCCTGTGCTCTGATTACAATGCTATATGCAAATCAGGCTAATTAAAACTGGATGTATCAACCTACCTATAAGTCCCTAGTATATGGTAGAGCATGTACGTTTTGAGACCCCAGCATAGATAATATACCCATAGGTGAACTGCTGTGGTACCTAATGTCATTTTAAAAGTAGTCCTGCTTTGCTGGCTGCTTTTAAGCTTAAGTTAACCCCAAATTCTACTTTGGAATTAAAAGTACTTCTAAAGTCGTAAGCGACCTTATGCTTGCATACGTTACCTCTGAGGGATGCCCTAAGTGTCCCCAGGGTTGGTTACAATGTAACTATAAGCAGGCCCTTCAAAAATATGTTTTGTTAGCCCTGGTGAGGGAAAAATAGCCAAAGTTGTTTTCCCAATTGTAGTGAATGGGTTCCATAGACTAACATGGAGAAACTTTATTTTAAAATAATAAAGTCTTACTTTTGATAGGAAGGAGCTAAATATAGCAAATTTAATATCAAATTAAGAGTTATAATAAATCCAACCACCTGCCACTGTTGAATTTAATATAACTACAACTTGAACAGGCAAAGAGAACTCTTGATAAAAGTTACCAACTTCAGCCCTGTAGTCCCCTTCTCTAATTGGTTAGCCTTTGGCAGCCTGAGCCAGGCTGCCTTGATGAGGTGTTAAGAGGGCTGGGCTGAAACAGAGGAAGCATATGGTGGGAGATCTGCCTCAGCAGATGGTAGAACAGGATGGGGGGAGAGCAGCCAAACTGGACTTCAAAGGAAGGAAGCACATTTGGGACAGCAACAGGACCTTGCCATTTCCTGCAGCCCCAGACAACCAGGTGCCCTTGATTAGATTAAGGGAGTACTGGAAAGGTTTGTGTTAAGGGACACTTAGCCACACCAGTGGGTAGACTCAGCCAGATCTAAACTCTAAGATTAAACTTTTGCCATCCTGGATTTTGGAGCAATGTTGCTCCCTGGGATTGATTTTTGCCACACTTCCCAGGAAGTGGTCACTCAAGAGGGTGGTGGCCTGCACATGATTGGACAGGAGCACTTCCCTGCTTGCCTCCCCAAAAGCAGGGATAAATATGGCCAAGCTGCCTCACACTTCAGTTCCCGACCACAGCAAGACAAGAAGAAGAAGGACTGCCCTGCTGGACCGCGGGCCTGCACCTGGGCACTGCACTCAGAAGGACTACACCAGCTGCACACTTTGGGCTTCACCAAGAACAAAACTTTGCCTTACTTTTACATCCTCAAGAAGGGACTCCATGTGAGCTACAGATACAAAGGAGCTGACCAGAGTCCCCTGCATCAAGTCCAGTGGCTATTTTATATTTGAACCAGGTGCATTCTGGAAGTTGGAGTTGTAACCCCCAAGGAGCAACTCAGAGCTTCTGGAACCTTGGAAGAAGATGCAAAAGTTTGGAGAAGTTTGGAGCAACTTTTGAAAAAAAACTCCATAACTGTACTGACCTGATGTCGTGAGTCAAGCCAGTCAACGTCAACGGCCACCCGGCATGACCCAGCATTACTTGCAGGTTTGCCCTGGTGAAAAGCTCTGGAGACCCAGAGTTTGAGGATTGGACTGGGGGCTCGTGGAAAGGCATTCCGATGACATTGATTGAAATCAGCTTGGTGAGGAGGGTCGTCCGACATTGGGGAAGAAAAGCTCCAGGAGGTAAAAGTTTGACAAAGGCCTCCCATGTTTCCAAGGAGGGACCCAGCGAGGTCGACTTCAACTTTCAACTTGATCCCGGACGAAGATTTACAACCCAAAAAAGTCCAAACATAGAACCTTGACTGAGGCCTCCCGCTCAACATATCTGAAGAAGGCTCCAGAGAGGTCAGCCTCAACTTGTGACTTTGCCTTGTTCGAGGAACAATCTTCAAGAAAGTGAAGGTAAAACTTTAGCCGAGGCCGCCTGCTGAGTGTAGCCAAGCAGGGATCCATCGTGGTCGGCCTCAACTTCTGACTTTGACCCAGTGGACTGCGATCAGATGTCCAGAATGGCGCTTTTGATTTCAAGGCACGATAAAAAATGTAGGCTCTCATTATGAACTCGGCGAGATTTCCTGCTGAGTTCTGAGCTGGCGGTCTAAACACAGACCGGCAGCTGTAGAGGACCCCGCCGGCCCAATAAACAACATTCTGTTGGGCCGGCGGGCAGAAACAGTGTTTTCGCCTGCCGGCCCAGAAGAATGCTGAGCCTGGACATAGCCAACGGCTCCACATGGAGCTGTTGTCAATGTAGGAGTGCGGCGGGTGCAGCAGTACCTGTTGTGCATATCACTGCCTGTAAATCAGGCAGTGACATGTGCGACGGGGCTGTGCATGGGGGCCCCTGTACTGCCCATGCCAAGTGCATAGGCAGTGCAGGGTCCCCCTGGGGGGCCCCGGGGCACCTATTCCACCAGCCTTTCCCTGGCTGGGGAAACCGGCAGGGAAAGGCTGGGGGAACACAGGTTCGTCAGGCTGCCTGATGGTGGCGGAGTTCCACCTGTGGTCATCTCCCTGTGTTCAGGGACCACCATGTTCACAATGAGGGCCTTAATCTTTAAAAATTCATATCTCCTGTTCTCTTTATTGGATCTTTGTCGTTTTGGTGTCATTTTAAAGATAGAAATAATATATATGTTCATAACTTGGTGTTGGAATTTTATTGCGTTTGTGTTTTAGTTATTTACTGTTTTGTTGATTTTCAATGCTTTACACACCTGTCCCCTAAGTTAGGACTAACTGCTTGTGGCCAAGCTACCAAGGGCTGAGCCAGGATTAATATATATATATATATGTGTGTGTGTGTGTGCATATATATATATATATATATATATATATATATATATATTGACTTTGGGTCTCATTACAAGAATGGCGGTTCGACCATCATACCGGCAGCCTCACCCCCTGTTCTATTATGATGTTTCCACTGGGCTGACTGGTGGAAACATCGTATTATATCATTTCTCCGGTCAGGCCGGCGGAAACAGTGACAAAGTGTTGGCTCCATGAGGTGGCCCCCCTCCAACAATCATGGCCCCAGTGAGGTGGTGATCTCCAGGACTAAAGAGGGTCCGAAACAGGCCCCTACCACTTTTTATTGTAGCCACAGGGAGATGGTGATCCTCTGTGGGGGGGAGCCACACCGCCCTCACACAGAATATAAAAAATGCCCCGAGGAGGTGCTGATCCCTGGGCCTGCTTTTTAGCCCTGGGAGGCTTGCTTTGGGACCCTACCACCAGAGCTAACAGATGAGGGTGTTCGTAGGCCTAGCCCCTTTTCTATAATTTTTACTTTTTTTTCTGGACTCCGCTTCAGCCGAGTCCCAAAATGGCTGACAACACTTCAACGGCTTCTGTTATTGAAGTGTTGACATCCAATCAGTTCTCAGCACGAGATCGGGAGGGGTCGCAAATCCTTTGCATGCCTATATATGCAAATCTCTTACTACTATATATCTTACTATATATATTACTACTAGCTATAGATAGTACCTAGTTTCCATTTGAAATTAGTTTTTGGACTTAGCCATATCTTTGGCACCGTTAAGCAAAACTTCATTAAATTTTCTAAAACATGTGTCAAGTTTTGTCTTGTTGTGCATGGAACATTTCGAGGTGATCCATCAAGTGGGGGCCAAGAAAAAGGTCAAAAAAAGTATGTTTCTCATGTTAATTCCCATGGAGATTTTAGACAAAAGTACAGCCCGAACCACTGGACTGAATTACACCAAATTTGGCAGAAGCTAGCTTGATTCGGAAAGCGTCTTTTTTGTTATTTGGTGCAAATCCATTCAGTAGTTTTTGAGATATTAAAAATTAAAAACAAATTTGTATATCTAGGTGTGCGAATACTTTGTGCTATTTTGTGGCAAATCACAAAGAAGTTCCCAAAGAAGAATGCTGTGATTGGCTGACCGCAAACTGAGCAGAAAGTTTAAGCCGCCATTGTAAGTAATGGGACACGGTCTCGGGGGCTGAAACTAAACATCAAAAGTGGTATAAGGGGTCAGGGTATTGGTACACTGACCACATGGGAGGCATGTGCAGGTGTTTATGGGATACCATGTCACGTAGGCTCTCATTATTCTAATGAGACTACTGGGTTTTGGACAGCAAGATCGCCCACAGTGTGGGAGACTGAGTCTGACCCACAGTGGGTGACACCTGTCGCTCCAAATCCGGGTTTTGCTCCGGCTAACTAGCAGTGCCTCGTCTCTCCCGAAAGGTAGAGATGATTGGGCAGCCGAGCGCATGACATATCATACTTCTCAAGGAAGTCATGGTCACTCAGGTCGCATCCAGTTCTCTCATTCACAATTTCGGTCTCATATATGAATGAAAATGAAAGCAGTATACGTTTTAAAGACTGGTTTAATAAAATGACTGCATTTTAGATAGCAAAGCGTGAGCTGCAATAACCAGAATGACACAACATGACAATATTAAAATGGTGACGATGAAAGTGAAGCATAAGAATAATGCTATCATATTGCCACTAGAATCGATGAACTATTTTCTAGCTGAATCATAATTTGACCACAGCATGTTATGCTCTAATCCTGCCTTTCAAGTTCACCCGGGAGGACATCGACCCGCATACCTGAGCAAAGGCCTGTAGTCTGCGTTAGCATCTGCAGCAAAGCATTCAGCAATCAGCATACAGTTGTGGTTTCCTGGCTGGAATCTCCCTCTTAACGTGTAATGGGACTAGGAAGTGTTTTTATAATAACACAGCTAATGTTCTAAGAAAATGTCCCTACGTAAGGATGTGTATTTTCTACGAATGTTGGAGACTAAACTTCTACCACGTTCACCAGCAATGTACCAAACTGTAGTCTTGACTGAAGCACAAAGTGATCAAGAATGTCTTGTTTGAGAACACAGTGCTGGGCTAAGCAAAACAGTTAGATAGAAGAAATTAAAACAAGACCGTAAAACTGGTTATTGTAAAAATAACAATGTGAAGCCGAATAAAATATATCTAGGTCAAAGTGCACAGCGGCCTAGTGTATTAAACTAACGTGCATGGTGCTATAGCTAAAATGGCTATGCAACAACCATATGAGTACAAAATGTCCAAAAATGATTTTTTTTCTCCATTCAATATTTGAAAATGTATCGCAATCCTCAGGGCGACCCCCATGCAACGTTGCAACCCATTTGTGAATGTCAGCGGAAAAAAAAAGAAAAAAAAATCACACACTCATTTAGACACTTATGGACTCACTCACAAACAATCTCACACTCTTTTACACCCACTCATGGACCCACTTAGAGGCTCTTCCAGTCACATACAGACCCACTCAGAGTCTGACACACCCACTCACAGGCCTGCTAGAGACTCATGCACTCACTCACAGACTCCTTCAGAGACTCATGCACCCACTCACAGACCAACTCAGACACTCACACACCGACTCAGAGGTCCACTCAGAGGCTCCCACACCTGCTCACAGACCCTCTCAGACACTCATGCGCTCATATATATTACCTAGTGGCACAGTTTGATGAATCTTCACAAAAGTTTCCAAAAGAATACAGTGCCCACTTCAGCATCTGTCTTGAAAGTTTTGGGGTGATCTGTCAAGCAGGGGCTGAGATAAAAGGGGGGGTCCCAAAACGCTTCTTTGCCATGCACTTTCGCACAGGGATTTTGAAAAGGAATAGTGCCTGAACCACTGAACGGAATTGCACCAAGTATGGCAAGGTAGCTCTTGGTCCAGAAAGCACCTTTTTTATTATTTGGTGTAAATCTGTACAGAAATTTTGAGAAATTAAAGAAAAACAAATTTATATACATAGGAACGCGAAGGCTCAGAGAACCCTCCAGATCTCGTGCTGCCAACCCTTCAACAGCACGAGATCGGGAGGGTACAAGGTAATGTTGGCAGCCATGTTAGGACTTGGTTTCAACCGAATCCCAGAAAAAAAGTTTAAAGAAAAGAAAAGGAGCCAGGGTAGGGTCAACCTGGCCCCTTAGCTCTGGTGCTGTGGTCCCAGAGACACCCCCTAGAGAAAAAAAGCAAAAAAAAAAAATGTTGGTGGGAGTTGCTGCAAATCTACAGATCTGCATGAATTTCTTTAACAAAGAGAAGCCTGCGCTTGTTTGAAAGCAGCCCCCAGGTGGGCCAGATCCCAGGGGCATTACAATTTGGAATGCCTCCCAGGGGCTGATATCTAATTAAATACACAGTCCTCCCAGCCCCCCTGCAGCCCCGGGTACGGCCACCTCCAAGGGGGTCATATCTTAATGAAATGCAGGGGGCTGCCCGGCCCCCCTGCAGCCCCAGGGACCACTACATCCCCAGGATTGGTATATTAATGAAATGGGGTGTGCCATCCAGCACCCCTGCAGCCCCAGGAACTGCGACTTCCCTGCGTGTTAATTTCTAATGAAATGTGGGGGGGGCACCCAGCCCCCACACAGCCACGGGGAAAACTACATCCCTGGGGCAAAATTTATAATGAATTGCAAGGGGGATGCCTGGTCTCGTGCAGCCCCTGGGACCGCTACCTCCCCCGGGAAGAATTTGTCCTGACCACCACCTCCCCAGGGCTAAATTTAAATAAGATAGGAGGTATGTTTTGGACCCTATGTCCCGGTGATCCCACCTCCCCGAGGCTGTATAGGCTGGAGGGGGGCCACAAGGAGCCAATGATGGCCCTAGGGACTGACACCCCTCAGGGCCAGCTCCTGCTATCTCCCAGGGTGCTTTGACAGCTCCCACCAAGTCAGAGAAAACACTCGAGTTTTCTAGTTCCAGCAAGTGAGATCTGTCAAACAGCTCTCACTTGCTGAAAATAGAGGTTTCCTCTGTTTCCCTGCCTTCAGAGATGCAGAGGAAACTATTGCTGTCACAGACAGGGAGCTGCATGTTTAGCAGTTTCTTAGACTTTTCATCCTTGACGTGGTCTCCCTTAACTTTTTGCCTCTGTTTCACAGGTTGTTGATGTGTGGTGGACTCTGTTTTTGCTGTTTTTGTTACTCTGGGCACTTTACCAATGCTAACCAGTGCTAAATTGCAAGTGCTCCTATACAAAATATGTATGTAATTGGTTTATCCATGATTGGCATATTTGATTTACTAGTAAGTCCCTAGTAAAGTGCACTAGAGGTGCCCAGGGCCTGTAAACCAAATGCTACTAGTGTGCCTGCAGCACTGGTTGTGCCATCCACATAAGTAGCCCTGTATCATGTCTCAGACCTGCCACTGCAGTGTCTGTGTGTGCAGTTTTAAACTGTAAATTCGACTTGGTAAGTGTACCCACTTGCCAGGCCTAAACCTTCCCTTTTCTTACACATAAGGCACCTCTAACAGACCCACTCAGAGTCTGACACACCCACTCACAGGCCTCACATGTACGGTACCCCTAAGGTAGGCCCTAGGTAGCCCCAAGGGCAGGGTGCAGTGTATGGTTAAGGTAGGACATAAATTAATGTGTCTTATATGTCCTAACAGTGAAATACTGCTAAATTCGGTTTCACTGTTGCAAGGCCTATCCCTCTCATAGGCTAACATGGGGGCTACCTTTAAATATGATTAAAGTATAGATTCCCTTTGGGAGTGAATAGACATGTGGAGTTTGGGGTCTCGTGCTCAAAATTAAAAAACTTATTTTAATAAAGTTGATTTTAAGATTGTGGGTTTGAAAATGCCACTTTTAGAAAGTGGGCATTTTCTTGCTAAACCATTTCTGTGACTCTGCCTGTTTGTGGATTCTCTGTCTCGGTCAGTTTGAGAGGTTGCACCTCTCACTAAACAGTGACAGTGTGTAGTCTGCAATTCCTGATGAGCCATCTGCGCTAGGAGGGAGGGTAGGAGTGGTCACTCACACAAGAAAGGGCTGTGCCTGCCCTCACACAATGCACTCCTCAACCCCCTGATGTGTGTCTAGAACCTGGCCTGGGCAAGACAGGATTTCAAAATCAAGAGAGACTTTCCTTTGAAGTAGGCCTACTTCAAAGGGCAGAATGGGCATACGAAGGGCACCAAAATGCACAGACTTTAGAACACTTCTGGAAACCAAGTGAAACCTCTGCCTGGAGAAGAACTGAAGAGCTGAGGAAGAAGAGCTGCGCTGCCTGTGACTGTGCTTTGTGGAGCCCTCCTACAGTTGCTGCTTCTGTCTGTACTAGAGGACAAAGACTGGACTTTGTTTGACTTCCATCTTGTGAAGAACTCTCCAAGGGATTGATTTAGAGCTTGTCTCCTGTTGTTTGAAGTCTCAGGGACAGCAAAGACTTCTCTCTGCCAGCACCTGGAGTCTCTGGAGAGACTCCAATTCTGCCAAGTGGTGCCCATCCAGTTCCTGGGACCCTGAAAGGAGAAGCTGGCAGCCCAAGAGTGAGAAATCCATGCACCGACCGCCGTGCGGAGAAAAGATAGACGTGACTCCGATCTGAAGCCGAAAAATCGATGTGCAGCCAGCTTTGCGGCTGAAAATCGACACTTGCCTGCAACACGACCAGTAGCTCAACGACCGGGGCTGGAGAAACGACACATAACATCGCTGACGGAGGCTGGTGAGATTGCAACCCGCTTTGCGTGGTTTTCGGATCATCGTGTGGCTGGATTTTCAATGGAAACACCGTAGGGCGTGTAAAAAAGACGCAAGGCCTGCCCGGACCCGAGAGTGCTGACCGGATCGTCATATTGCTCTCCTGCGGAGAGAAGAAACAATGAAGACAACTTTTTTAGTAATAACTTGACTTGTGTATTGTGGATTTTTTTAGTTTTGGTCTTGTTTTGTGAATATAAATATTTTCTATTTTTCTAAACCTGTGTTGTGTCATTTTGTAGTGCTTTGATTAAGTTACTGTGTGTGTTAGTACAAATACTTTACACCTAGCATTCTGATGTTAAACCTACTACTCGTGCCAAGCTACCAAGGTGGTAAGCAGGGGTTGGCTGAGGGTGATTCTCTTTTACCTTGACTAGAGTGAGGGCCCTTGCTTGGTCAGGGGGTAACCTGACTGCCAACAAATTTCTAACACAGCTCCTTGGCGGTAACAGCAATGGTTGCTCCTCCAGGAGACAGGGAGCCTGCTGGGACTGCTGGGGCCCTCAGGTTCCCCCCACAGTCCCCAACGGTGGTGCCTGGGTGACATGGGGTTCCCTGGACCTAGATCAGTCTGGGAATGGGGCCCCCCTATTTTTTTATAAATTTTCGTGTGTATAGGTGATTTTGCCATGTGAAAAAGCATTCTGCTGGGATTTCCTGAATCAAGTTTGAGATAAAACTGTTTTCTCATGATTTTCCCATAGAGGTTATGCAAGGTACTCCAGAAGCCAAAATGAGGGCATATTTCCTGTAAATTCTAACTATTTTTCTCAGCTATATGATAATGAAGTCTGACAATCTCAGTAAAACATGTAGTTTAAACAGGAGCAGCTTGTCAGTTGATTTGCTTGTGTTCTACTGCAGCCTCCCAGAGTGTTCTAAAGAACAATTAGAGCACTAACAGTCTTATTTATGACAAAAGTGTGGCACACCTGAATCAATCTTGAGGAAATTAGACTGGTAAAACTTAAAACATTCAATTTAGAAAGGAACAAAATAAGGCGGTTTATTTTGTCATAGAAATTATGGGCCTCATTACGAGGCTGGCGGTCTTAAGACCGCCAGCCTCGCAATGACGGTAGGACCGCTGCAGACAGGGCGGTCCGACTTACCCATTATGATCCAACCGCTGACACAGCCAGGCTGAAGCCAGCCTGCAGCCTGGCGATCCCGGAGGTGTAATCTGCCAGGGCAGCTTTTACGAGTCCCCATCTGCCAGCCTTTCCATGGTGGTAAGCACCGCCATGGAACTGGCGGAATGGGGATTTCAGGCATGGCATGGGCAGTGCAGGGACCCCCATGCACAGACCCAGCGTGCATTTTACTGCCCTTACCGTTGCCCATTTCACTGTCTGAATTACCATGGTCTTTTGCCTGCAGCTTCTTCGGTGTCTAGTTAAAGGACTGCCAAAGTCATAATGAGGCCATCTGTGTGGACACGCTTGAAGTGAGTTCTCAAATATCTTCCTCTTCTATTTCATTAAAACATTCTGACATGCAGACTGAAACTTGCACTTTCACCACCAGCAGCAGACTGCCAGTTAACTTCCTGGTGAACAGCGGCTTTACTACAATGTTCTAATGAGCAACTATGGTGCTAATATTCTGAATTCATGCCAAATGTGTGCCATATCTGAACGCCATCTTGATGGAATCGAAGTCGAACACTGAAAGCATTTTCTATTGAGGATACTGCAGTAAATGAGGACATTAGGGAGCTTCATAAGAAATAAGACTTCCAGACCACCAGAGAAAAAAGAGCCCAAATGTAGCACAAATATCACCCAAATGTAGCTCAAGTATAGTTCAATGACAGAAGTGTGCAAAGCACTTTATTTCTTTGTTGTCTTGCAGTTTAATATAGTGCAGACTTGACCCGAAGGTATTGGAGTGCTTTACAGGAGCATCAGTTACATTACAGAAGGACACATTCATTATGGTTTTAGGCATGGTGGGATTAAGTGATTTGCCCATAATCACAGGATTTTGAGCTGACACAGAAACTCAAACCTGGTGCCCCAGTTACAAAGTTTCAGCTCTAGCCGTAATGCCACATTCTCTCCCCTTGGTGAAACATATAATCAAGTGATCAACTGGAAAGCTAAACATAAAGACAGCAAATAATTTAAAAGTGCTTTATCACTTTTTGAGAACTCAGACAATATGTTCTCATTTTAGTTTTTTTGAGCCCTAACCATAATTGCTATGAAAATAAGACCCTCTCATTTTTATAATTTATAAATGAAATGCTTTAGGTATTACTGTTTTGATTACAGCAAGATCACATCAAGCATGCACACTTTTGTAAAAAATATAGAATGTTAGCAGTCTAGTTGTTCATTAGAACACTGTGTGGAGGTAGAGGTCAGGAGCATAGACTCTGATAAATGAGAGCAGGGAGGAGAGTAAAGAGGCATCAAGTTAACCATGCTGGGCAGGCAGGAGGGACAGTGGCAGCACAATTGACTATGGAGGGCAGGTACATGGGGGCCAGAGCAATAAACCAACCATGTAGGACAGGCAGGAGAGGCTGTGGCAATATAACAGACCATGGGATGTAGAAGGAAGAGGGAGTGGCAGTACAATGATACATGTCAACAGACCCAATTCAGGCAGGAGAGTCCTGGTGTTTTAAGCCCAAACAGACTTTATTTTATCTGACTAAATGTTGGCAGGTATAGTACTTTGGATCATGGAGGGTAAGAGGAATAGGGTAGGAACATGGACTCAGATAACAGAGGGCAGGAGGGAAATGAGCAGGAGCACCAGAATGACCTTATGGGGCAGGCATCAGGGGATGCAGCAACACAATACACCACACAGGGCAAGCAGGACTGCAGTGCAGCACAACGGACCAAGGAAAGCAATAGGGAGAGGACAGGGCCATTCATTTCTTTGCCTGATCACCCCCGCAAACATTTGAACTGATACAGGTGGTTACCTACTCTGACTGTGCCCTGGGCACTGCTAACCAGTCCCAGGGCCAGTGCTCTGTGTAAAATGGTATATGCAAATTAGTCATAATTATAATTGGCTCTGACAACCTACTATAAGTCCCTAGTATAGGGTAGGGCATGTATGTTTAGGAACCCCAGGATAGATAAGTCATCCCGGGGTGTACTGCTGTGGTCCCTAGTGTCATTTTAAAGGCAGGCCTGCATTGCTGGCTACTTTTAAATTAAAGTTAATCCCAAATTCGACTCTGGAATTAAAAGTATTTCCAAAGCTCTAAACGACCTTATTTTTACATATAGGTCACCCCAAGGTCTATCCTAAGTGCCCTCAGGGTTGGGAGCAGTGTAAAAATAAGTAGGGGCTCCTTAAAAGATGTTTTTATAAGCCCTGGTGAGGAAACAACTGTAAAATTAGTTTTACCCTGGTTCTGTCAATGGGCCTCATAGGCTACCATGGAGAGCCTTTATTTTCAAATAATAAAATCTTGGGTCACGTTTGGTACCAAATTAAATTTTATAATAAATCCAACAACTTGTCAATGTTGTATGTAATATAACTAGAACAGGGAAAGAGTTTCAGAGCTCTTTCTAGAAGTTACCAAATTCAGCCCTATAGTGCCCTTTCCTGATTGGTCAGCCTCTGGCAGCCTGAGCAAGGCCACCTTGCTGAGGTGTCAAGTGGCCTGGGCTGAAACAAAGAAATCACCTGGTGTGCAGAAAACTGCTGCAGCAGATGGCAGAATAGGATGGGGGAAGAGTAGCAAACTGGTCTTCAAAGGAGGGAAAGCCACTTGGGACAGAAACTGGACCAGCCCCCCATTCTTGTAGTACCAGACTGCTAGGAGCTCCCTGATTAGATTAGAAGAGAGGCTGGAAAGGGGTGTGTTAAAGGAAACTTATCCACACCAGTGGGTGGACTCAGCCAGATCTAAACTCTAAGATTGAATTTTTACCATCTTGGATTTTTGACAAATTATGCTCCCTAGAATTGATTTTTGTCACACTTTGCAAGAAGTGGTCACTCAGGAGGGTGGTGGCCTGCACTCTATTGGACAAGACCACCCCCTGCTTCCCACCTCCAGGCGAAGGATAAATATGGCAGAGCTACCCCCACAATTCATATCCCTGTTGAAAAGAGATGTTGGAGAAGAGGGACTTTCCTGCTGGACCCTAGCCTGCACCTTCACCCTGCACTCAGAAGGACTACACCAGTTGCCTACTTTGGGCTTCATCAAGAAAATGACTTTGCCTTGCTTCTGCAACTCCAGGAGTGGAATCCCTATAAGCTACAAGTACATAGGAGCTAACCAGAGTCTCCTGCATCAAGTCCTGCAAGAATAGCACAGCTGACCAGTGTCCAGTGGCCATTGAAGGATTCTGGACCAGATGCATTCTGGGAACTGAAGTTCCAACTTCCAAGGAGCAACTCAGAGCTTCTGGAACCCTGGAGTAAGTTTGTGGACACCTTGAAGACCCAAGCAGTACTTTGAAGAGGTTTGAAAATGTGTGAAGCAACTTTGAAAAAATGCTCCATAAGTAGACCGACCCGACGTTGAGAGTCAATCCATCCACTGTCAATTGCGACCTGGCCTGAATTTCAGGTTCATCCTGCTGAAAAGCTCCGGAGCCACAGACTTCAAGAATTTGACTGGGGGCTCCCGGAAAGACAATCTGATTACATTGCATCAAAATCAACTTGCAGAGGAGGACCGTCCAACGTCGGGAAAGAAAAGCTCCAGAAAAGTTTCTAAGTGTGAAGGTAAAGGTTTGACCCAGGCCTCCTGTGCACTGTATATAGAAGGACTCCATTGCGGTCTGCCTCACCTTTAGACTTTGCCCTGGTCAAAAAACAATCACCAAGAAATGTTCTAAGTGTGAAGGTGCAACTTTAACCGAGGCCTCCCGCTCAGTGTTTCCAACTACAGCTCTATCGGGGTCGACCACAAATTTGGACTTCACCGTGATCGAGTGCAACCAGATGTCATTATATTTTTATTTAGTGTATGTTTTACTTATTTACTGTTTTATTGATATTAAATTCTTTACACACCTGTCTCCTAAGTTAAGCCTAACTGCTCATGGGCCAAGCTACTAAGGGTTGAGCAAGATTTATTTATTGAGAACGTGATTGGACCCAGTCAGGGTTTGTGGTCTTTTGCTAAGTGTAGGTACCTACCTGCCCTTACCAATAATCCACTTTCAAACATTTTTTGTATGTAGTGGTGGGATCCAGTACTTGTGTTTGGTATCAAAATACAGTTTTAAGTTAAGCAAATTAAAAATTCCCTAAATTGTCCCAGTACAAAAATTGCATTTAATTTTTAATTTGGACTAATTTCAATTAATTAATTTTTGTGATTTTTCTAAATTCCTGATTCAATTTTTGCAAAGTTTTTTTGTGTGACACAAACCTAGGGAGACTGATCTGTCTAGCCTACTCACACTCACTGTAGTTCAGTTTAGGGGGTTGTGTACTATAGCACTAGAAGCAGATAATTTGGGCCTAGAAAAGAAGAAGTGAGCAAAAGAAGAGCAAAGAGGTGGTGGCAGCGAAGAAGACTTTGAGGTGTCCAGGGGTTTGGTGGTTTTTGCCCCAAACTAACCAAGAGCATGTTCCTAGTTATCAAGAGGGTAGTGACATAGACAAGATTCTGACAGCATTTGAGAGGCCTCTCAAGAGGAAGAAGATTAGACCTCAGTACTGGGTTCACCCCTATGGCAGCTAATCTCAGTATCTGGAAGAGATAGGCCCCTGACCCTAGGGAGGATGAGACAGAGTCCTATCCCAACATGAAGAAATGCATCACTCAGAGGTTTGGTCTTACCCCAGAGCAGTACAGGATGACGTTTAGGGACACCCAGAAGGTCAATACTCAGTCCTGGGATGATTGTGTATATCTCAGTAAAGGCACCAGAGGGCTGGTTACAGGGTAACAAGGTAAGTACCTATGAGGGGCTTAAAAATGTAATTATGAAGGAGCACCTTTTGACCACTCATGTCCCAGAGATGTTATGCCAGTATCTGGTAGATTCTAAGTTGTCCAAACCCAAGGACCTGGGAAGGCAGCTGATGAGTGGTTAAGAACCAATGTTTCCAACAAACCCCCAGGGGGTGATCAGAAGAAAGGAGGACAGGGTCCTGCCCAGGAAAAGCCCAAGGGAAGGAAGATAAAAAATCCAAAGAGTCCTCACACTATGTCTTCGAAACCTGCACAGGGAGGGGGAGCCCTGTGCCATGCCACTTCTAAGGGGAGGGGCAATTAGGAAAAGCATTATGATTCCGTTAGTGTAGGAAAGTTCCAGGAGCTTGCAATGGCAGGGAAATGTTTTGAGTGTCACCATCTAGGACACAAAAGAGGATGTGCCTTCTGCTCCAAGAAGCTCCCTACTGGTGGGCAGTCCCAAGGGATTGCTGTTGTAGGTGTGGAGTTAGAAGTTGGCCCAGGAATGAGGTCAGGATTTACAGAGGTCACCTTGGTGTCTGTGGGAGGGGTTGATGTTGCAGCCCTGGCCACCTTACCTCCAAGCATGTAGAAGTACAGGCAGTGTCCTAAAGTCAAAGTGAGGGCTCTGAAAGATACAGGATCCAGTGTGACTATGGTCACAGAGGAACTGGTTTCCCCAGGGTAGGTCCTACCTCGTATATTCCACCAGATGACTATTGCAGCCAGCAGAACCAAGCTTCATCCCATGGCTATGGTGAGCCTGGAATGGGGAGGTGTGACTGGCCCTAAGAAGGTAGTAGTAGCTCCTGGGAAATGATATTGAAGCATCTGAATGGTCAGAGGTGGAGAGGTGGAGAGAAGGGCCCATGCCCAGATGTCGGACCTCCCTGAATGATTGTGTGCTATGACCAGGTCACAGACTGCACAACTGGGAAGTTTTGGACACTTGGACCCTGAACCAATGGGCCAAGCCTCCAGGAGCAAGAGAAAGGACAGAGGGTCTGGCTTGCCAGACTAAGAAATTACAGAAGTGAAGGAGGTATCCAATCCTGAGGGGGAGGATCCGACCGCTGAGGAAGGAACCCTAGCACTGCAAGCTCTGCCTGACTTGACAGAATTGCAAGGGGCGGGTGGACCCACCAGGAAAGAATTGTGCCCGGGGCAAAGAGAGTGTCCCACTCTTAAAGACCTGAGTCAAACTGCCTCCAGGCGAGAGCAGGGTGATGTCAGTGGATCCCACAGGGATAAGCTTCAGGTACAAAGGAGCTAACCAGCGTCTCCTGCATCAAGTCCTGATGAATAGCCCTGCAGGCTAGTGTTCAGTGGCCATTTAAGGATTCTGACCAGGTGCATTGTGGGAACTGAAGTCCCAACTTCCATGGAGCAACTCAGAGCTTCTGGAACCTTGGAGCACCTTTGCAGACAATTTGAGGACATGAACAGTACTTCTGGAAAAAGATCCAGTAGTCTGGAGAAGTTTGAGGCTAATTTGGAAAAAAAGCTTCATAAGTGGACTGACCTGACGTTGAGAGTCAAGCCCGCCACCATCAACCACAACCCACATTGAATTTCAGGTTTGTCCTGAAAAGCTCCGGAGCCCCAGACTTCAAGTACTTGACTGGGGGCTCGCAGAAAGGCAATCCAACGACGTCACATCGAAATCAGCTTACTGAGAAGGACCGTCCAACGTCACGGAAGAAAAGCTCCAGAAATGTTTCTAACTGCAAAGGTAAAAGTTTGATCGAGGCTTCACATGAAGTGTATAAGAGAAGGGCTCCATTGCAGTCAGCCTCATCTTTTGACTTTGCCGGTCGAAGAAAAACTCCAAGAAATTTTCTAAGTCTGAAGGTAAAACTTTGACAGAGGCCTCCCCCTCAGTGTCACCAAGCAGGGCTCAATTGCAGTCAGCTTCAAATTTTGAGTTTGCCCCAGTTGAATGCAACCTGATGTCCCCAGTTGGTGCTTTTGGTTTTTAGGCACTAGAAAGCATTTTTCTTTCATTTAGTTTTTAAAAATTCTTGCATCCTGTTCCCTACATTGTACTTTTTTCTTTTTGATGTCATTCAAAGATAAAAATATTGTCTATGTTTATAAATTGTTGTTCGATTTTTATTGTGTTGTGTTTTACTAATTTACTGTTTTGTTGATATCAGGGGCCACATGTACAAAAATCAGGTTTTGCGCCTCGCAAATTGCGAGGCGCAAAACCTGATTTACAACAGTGTCAATGACACTGTTTGAGATTCCCAATGGGGTCACAAATGACCTACCTCATGAATATTCATGGGGTAGGTCACAATTTGTGACCCCATTGGGAATGCCCGCCCTCACAGGGATGATGGCCTGCTGGAGACAGCAGACCACCATGTCTGTGACTGCTTTTAAATAAAGCATTTTTTTTTTTTTTTAAATGCAGCCCATTTTTCTTAAAGGAAAATGAGATGCATTTTAAAATCAAAAATGAAAAGTTTTCTTTTCATTTTTTTAGAGCAGGCAGTGGTCCATATTTTGCTACCATTCACAAAGGGGAAGGGGACCCATAGGGACCCCTTTTCTTTTTCGAATGGGTTAGCACCAGTTTGAAACTGGTGCTAACTGTGTGAGTTTTGCACACGCATTCACGGTCACAAAACAATCATACATACCATCTGGATTCAGTATTAGGAAGGGATGCCCTTGTCACGCCCCTTCCTAATACCAAATCGCAAAACCCAAACTGAGATTCGGTAACAAGTTACTGAATCGCAGTTTGGGCTTTGTACATCCTAAATAGTATTTTTCAAGTTGCAAATGGGTCGATTCACCCTTTGTGACTTGAAAACTGCTTCATACATCTGGCCCTAAATGCTTTATACACCTCTCTCCTAAGTTAAGCCAAATGGCTTGTGGGCCTAGTTGGGGTTTGTGGCCTACTGTTAAGTGTAGGTATCTACATGCTCTTACCAATAACTCACTTTGCAACACACATGAACAACGGAGAGCAGTTGAGAAAGAAGCAATGGCAGCAAGCTGACCATACTGGACAGACAGGAGGGAAAATTGTGGCATAAAGGACTATGAAGGGCAGGAGGGAGGGGAGCAGGGGTTCAACAACAGACCAGACAATGCAGGAGGGAGGAGATAGGGGTCAACACAATGAAAACAGAGGGCAGTGGGCAAGAGGGCAAGGCAGAAGCATCAAGATGACCATGGAGGGCAGGTGGGATGGGCACTGGAAGCACAACACACCATAGAGGGCAACAGTGAGAATATAATGGCATACACACAGACAAGAGAGGGAAGTTGTGAGTGGGTCAGGGGCAGCATAGTGACCACACAGGGCAGGTGGGAGGGGCTGTGGCAGCACAGAAGACCATGCATGGGAAGTGGGAGGGTTAGTGGCAGCACAACAGCCATGGTGGGCAAGAGGGAGGGGTGGGGCATGTACAAAAGGCCACGCAGGGCAGAAGGGAGGGGTGGGTTCTGGACACAAACAAGTGAGTGAAGGGGAATGGGATTCACAACAGACCATGCAGGGCAGACAGGAGTAGCAGTTGCAGCATAAGAGAGCATTGAGGGCAGAAGGAAGTGGCAGCAAAATGGTCCCTAGAGGACAGGAGGGAGGTGATAGGGGCATGGAACTTAGACAGGCAGAGTGGAGGTGGCAGTGACAGGCAGCAGCCATCTGACCATACTATGCTAGGCAAGTGGGAGAAGCAGTGTCAGCTCAACAGAACACTCATAGTAGATAGGAGTGCAGTTATTGGCCCATGGAACATGGTGGGCAAAAAGGAGGGAGCATGCACACAGACATTGGAGGGCAGGGGGTAGGAGGGTAGGGGCAGCAAGCTAAGCACAGAGGCTAAGCAGGAGGGCAATGATGGGGCATAAAATTGGGCAACAGAGGGCAGGAGGAGTGGGCAGGGAAAACAAGCTAACTGGAGGGCAGTGGTAGCACATTGGACCATGGAGTGCAGAAGGAAGTGGGCTGGTGCATGGGCTTGGATAACAGAAGGTAAGGAGGAGGTGCGCAAGGCAGCAAGCTAACTGTTCAGGGCATGCGGGAAGGGCAGTGGCAGAACAACAGCCACACAGGGCTGTGATGAGGGAGCAGGGGCATGTGCTTGGATAATGGATGACAAGGAGGGGGAATATTGCTTGTACGTGAGCAAGGCTACAGCTGAAACGCGTTGTACTAGGAGGAAGCATTGGTGAATAAAGTATTTTGGACCTCCATTTGCTGTTCGGGAATCTTCTATACGTTATTAGAAGGATTGCGAAATATATATATATATATATATATATATATATATATATATATATATATATACATACACACACAGATATATCTATATCTATATATCAATATACACACACACTACAGATATGTGTATATATATATACAAATAGATATAGATATATACACACAGAAATATACCTGTATAATTTGTCCTGCATAAAACTATGAATACGTTAGGACATGAATACAATATTACATATATCATAAATGAAGGGATACAGCTTGGTAGCTTAAAGGTGACTATGTTGTCAGCCTACAAGTAGTACTTTTAGTAATTACCACATTTGCAAACTATAGATCTACATTACCAGACACATTTATTTTTTCTGAATGAAATGTGGCTTGTACATTAGCCTTAAAATCATGAACGGTTAATTAGCACCAGTACATGGATTTGCAAATTTATGCCCTCATTATGAACTCAGCGGGATTTCACACTGAGTTCTGAGCTGGCGGTCCAAACACAGACCGCCAGTCTGTTGAGGACCCCGCCGGCCCAATAAACAACATTCCGCTGGGCCGGCGGGCAGAAACAGTGTTTCCGCCTGCTGGCCCAGAAGAATGCTGAGCCTGGACATTGCAGAGGGCTCCACAATGGAGCCTTTGGCAATGTAGCAGTGCAGCGGGTGCAGCAGCACCTGTCGCGCATATCACTGCCCATAAATCCTGCAGTGACATGCACGACGGGGTTGTACATGGGGCCCCGGGGCACCCAGTCTGCTAGCCTTTCGCTGGCGGGGGAACTGCAAGGGAAAAGCTGGGGGTACACAGGTTCTTAATCCGGTGGGCAGCGCTGCTTGCAGCGCTGCCCTGTTGGATTAGGAACTCTGCCATCGTCAGGCTGCCTGTCAGCTGTAGCCTGGTGGTGGAGGAGTAACACCTGTGGTGGTCTCGATATGATCATTATATGGAAGTTCGGACTGTCATGCTGGTGGCGGTAGGTCCAGACTGCCTGTGTTCATAATGACTGCCTTAGTATTCACATGCCAAATATAAATATGGTAGTCATAAAGTTATAGATTTGCACATGGACTGTTTTAAACACTTTCTATTTGTTACCACCACACACCAGGTGCAACCAGGAGCAAATTATGAAATTATTTCCCATTGCCAGTGTCAATGCAGGAGTTCATGGAGGCGCCCAAGAGGATGAATGTCTCCAACTTGCCATAACAGCCGTTCACGCAGGGAGGTGACATGAAATGCCACACAATCTATCCAGGCGGACGGAGGAGGCTGGACACACCCTGGCTGCCTTGCATCAGGTCTGGCAGGAGCTGTTGGTATTGCCAGAGGGATGTCTGCTCCGGGGGCTGCGACTGTTGGTTCCCCGTTCCTTGCAGTCCCGAATAGTGGATTTGGCTCATGCTGCTCATCAAGGAGTAGTCAAGACGAAAGCCAGACTTCGTTGTAAAGTGTGGTTCCCAGGACTGGGTCACCAAGTGGAGAGAGTGGTGAGCCTTTGTCACATCTGTCAGGTCGTGGGGCCATCCAAGCCTCCAGCACCTATAATAACTGAACCAATTCCATCCAGGCCATGGAAGCGGGCTAGCGCTGACTTGGGTGCTTTGTCTGATGGCTGGCACATGTTGGTGGTCATTGATGACATTTCCAAATATCCTGAAGAGGAGATACTGGACACGACCACTGCTGGGCAGGTCATCCCTCATTTGGAAAAAGTCATGGCCATTCATGGTCTCATTCAGGAACTCAGAACGGAGAATGGCCTGCCTTTTTCTAGTCGAGAATTTGCAGAATACCTTGCGAGGCATGGCATTGTTCATAGGAAAATCACACCCTGCTGGTCTCAGGTCAATTGTGAGGCCGAGCGCTTCATACGAACCCTGAATAAAGTATTGAGGATAGCCGTGGCTAATGCCCACAATGTTGACTGTGCTCTATACGCATTCCTAAGAGAGTATAGACTCACCCCTCATACTACCACAAAGATATCACCTAGTGCTCTGTGTATGAGGTAGAAGACACCATTCCGCAATGCGAGGTATCCACGGACCTGCAGGAGCAAGCGAGTGAAAGCTTTTGCCAACGCAAAGCCGCCAATGATCTAGTGTCAAGGAGGAGACGAGTGAAAGCAGTGCCTCTGCAAGTGGGTGACCAGGTGCTGGTCTGGAAGAGACATCCAGGTGGGAAGTTTAGACTCCCGTTTGTGATGACACCGTGGACTGTTGTGAGGATCCGAGGCACCCTGGTCACTGCCCAAAAGGGCCCCACGTCGGTGACTCGCAACATATCATTCTTCAAACAATACCGATCTGATGCTGCCACTACAACTACTGATGTTTCACCACCACCCACTGACTCTGATGGCCTGGAGTAGGGGGATAAATGCCTCAGCACACCGGATCTGGAGATCAATACACCTCGAGGCGAGTGTTTAGAAAGTAATGGGGGCTCGCAAGGTGTCACATCTGATGGATGCGAGGGTGGTCATCAGCCAGCGGCATCAGGACTAGATGGTACTGCTGAGACTGTGGTGAGTGTTCCTCTGTGGGCTGGGAGATACCATCTCCGGCCAAGACCATTACCGTCCAGTAAGCTACGAGATTTCATATTGACTTAATGAGGCAATGTGCAGAACCTTTTTTTTGCAGGGATACGGAGGTACAGGGGATGTTGTGAAGACATGTTTCATGAGCTGGGTCCATTGTAGATGTTTTAGTTCAGTTTTTTTAGAAGGGTTTTGGGTTTTCGTTTTGCCTTATTTCTGCTTGGGATAAAGGAGGAATGTTATGTTGCAGCAATGACTGGTCTAACTGGCAGGGGTTCCTCCCCAGTCCATGCCGCGTTTACCCATGCCTGCGGGATACAAGTGGTGTGGGCCCCTGGCATAAGGGGTGAGGAAATAAAGGTGGACTCTAGTTTTTGCACCGGCAGTCAGAATCCAGCCCTGTGTACTGTCATTACTTGAGTGCATTCCCCGCGTCTACCGTCGGGCGGGAAACGCAACAGTTGGGACTGTAACTGTCAGTGGCCTTACGTATTTGAAAATATCCCTCTTTCACATAATAAAATATCAGTATTTGATTTCAAATGGTAGCAATTCAATGTTTGGGATCGCTGCAATGTTTTCTCAATTTAGTTATACATTTTTCTAGGGAACCAGAATGTCATAGTCCCACAGAGGAAGCTGCATTGCCACTCACAAGCAAGCAGGTGATGCGAGTGGGGTTTTCTTCAAGACAATTTAAGGCAACCAAGATATTGCCACAGCTTTCTGAGCTCTCACTATTTTGCATGCCAGTGGGCATGCAGATAGGGATCTGCTGAGGAGGTCACAGCTTTTCATTTACTAGATAAACCAGGTATGTTTATTAAATCCAAATAGGAGATCTGCATACAGGCAAATCTGCAAAATGCATTACCTCTGACACAACATATTTGAGCTTGGGAAAGAAACCACCACATGGCAGACTTCAAGTATTTGAAGTGTGTTGCACCTCTTGTGGCCTTCCTCCCTGGATTGTAAAATCAACTACTCCTGCAAGTGCCTCTTAAATCAGTGTATCAGTGTAGAGACATTATGGAGGAAGTCACCAAATATATATATATATATATATATTTTCACTATTATCTTTCAACCAGTTTATGTGTGAATCCTAATGAACGACTGGCAACATTTAGGCCCAGATTTACTAACAATTCACTTTTATAGTGCAGACCCAAAGCAAAGTGATAAGGGGGATTTACAATCTAACGCAAATGCAATAGATACTATCCCAAAATAACGCAAAGTTGCACAATGTGATACATTGTATTACTTTGCATCAAAGAGGCATCCCAGGGGTTGTGCGTGGCCATTCCCGTGCAACCACCCATGGGTTCTAACACAAATCGATATCTACAAACAATCGTAGACAGGGATTTGTGCCCAAACCATACACTTTTTTGAGGCAGGCGCATTGAGGAGAAAGGTTTTATTTTCTACTCCTTTTTCCCACTTTGCATGTGTAATGTATTATGCAGCAGTTGGAAAAGCCTTAAAGCACAGATTTTTGACTGGAATGGACCCCTTCCAGTACAAAACATTTACTTAAGAGAACATTGACACCCATGCACTGTTTCAAGGGTGTGTGATTTGATACATGGCTGCTAAAAGTGCGTCAGTGCAGGAAGAGAGGAGAACAGTGCCATGTCTATTAAGATGTGGCACTGTTCTCCCCTCTTCCTGCTCTTACTCTCTTTCACACAATGCAGCACAGCAACTTTACATCGCTTGTTTTCTTAGTAAATCTGGCACCTCATTCTTTAGCCACTTAATGCTGACTTTCTCTAGATTAGCATAGCTTTCCTTCACTTCGGATAGAGACTGTAAGAATGTAGTCTATCATGTAGGGCAGACACTCACCCACCTCAAAGTATAATGGCACTAATATGTCAGGGTGAAGTCACTAGGCACTACATGTGTGATCCCAAAATTTTGCAAGCTACTCACTTGAAATTAGGAACTTGCAAAATGCGATGTGCAACAGTGTCTCAGACACTGTTTGCGATTCCCAAATGAGTTGCCAGGGACCTGTCTCATCAATATTCATGAGCTAGGTAGCAATTTGTTACCCTTTGGGAACAGCCTACACTCACAGGAATGGTGGCCTTCTGGGGTTGCTTTTGAAAGAAAGCATTTTTTTTAAATGCACCCCATTTTCCTTCAGAGGAAATGAAATGCATTTCAAAAATGCATTTTTTAAGCATAGGCAGAGATCTGTGGGAACACTGCCTGCTCTTAAAAAGTTTTGGTGCCCCATTCCTTGGGACCCCTTCCAGTTTACGGATGGCTTACCACCTCCTTCACGGAGTTGGTAAAGTCTGACTTTTTTGCGATGACAATTTTGTCCCAAAACAGTCATACATACCCCAGCAACTCGCTATTAGGAAGGGACACCCATAACATGCCCTTTCCCAATACTGAATCGCAAACCCTATTTTGTGAGTCAGCAGTAGGTTACTGACTCTCAAAATAGGGTTGGTACATGGCAAAAGGCCATTTAGGGTCCGCAAATGGCCTGATTCCTAATTTGCGATCGCTAAATACGTTTGTACATGTAGCCCTAAATTAGCCTGAGCTCAACTCCCCTTAGCTATGGCACAGAGAAGGCACAGAGAAGGCAGGGTTAACTTAGGGCAATGTGTAAAGCATTTATGCAGTACTATAACATCAATACATTTAAAACATAAAACAATAAAAATCCCAAAGCAAATTAAAAAAATAGAGGACAATTTTAGTAAAGAAAGAATAGCAAAAGAATTAAAATCCAATAATGGTCACCTGATATAAGTATGTCTAATTACAAGTAGCACCAAAAAGCACCATTGATAGTCTATGGAAACAGGACCTAGGAGCAATTTCATGTCGACTGCAATGGAGAGTCAGATATATCAAGCAGATTACCATGTCACCGCAGTGACAGAGTAACCCATCCGCTAATATCTACATCAGGCCCATAGTCTTTTTATTGAGCTTTTAATAGGGGTGAGTGAATAATTCTGCTCCTCTAGCGGAGTTTTCAGAGTTTGCCAACTCTGCTCTCCTCCGGGAGTATGGAGTTCTGAAAAACTCCACGAAGTGATGCAGAGCAAAGTTTTTTCTTTCACACAGCTCGCCAATGTTATGTGTGTGAGCGTGAGTGAGAGAAATCGCTATGTTGCCGAGCACAAGCAAGATTTCTGAACCCGGGCGTTCGCACCAAGTCATGCCCGCCCACATCTAGAAAGCTGCTGCTTGTGTTGAGGAAGCTGCCGCTCCAGTAGAAAATCTACTCAAGCGGCACAAAGAAGTTAGAGCCCTCTGGCACTCTGCAAGATGCCGTTTGTGCTGATTTTACAGCTCGTGAGAAACTCCTGGCACTAAAAATCAGCACAGACAGTGTGATTTACCCAATCTCCGCCGCTCGCGGAACTCCATGTAGTAGGGCGGAGTTTTTTCAGCACGTCATGGAGTTCCATGTGGTAGAACTCTGCAAAATCTGCCCAGGCCTAATATTTATGTCCCCACTTTTCAGATTTTCTAGAGCATCTCCTCTAGGTCAGTTCTAAGGCTCCCAGGACCACAGGGCCAGCAAGGTCTAACCCAGGTCAAGTTGGTACTGCTCAAATGGTCACTTCAAAGAAAAGTCCCTGTTGCACATGAGGTCAGCCAATTGATCTTTAGAGTCCACTTCTTTGTCCTGGGTTCAAGTCAGAGCAGTTCTAGCCCTCAGGCTTCTTCTTAGGTCTCAGACAACAAATCCAGTGTTCTCTGGTTTTCCGCAGGCAGGTTTCTGAGGAGGATGCCTTGGGGATCCATATTGATTATTGGCGCTAGAAAGTGGGTGATGATGACTCCTGGACTCTCCCTAGCCAATAGGGATAAGTTTCCAGGGACAACCCTACTCACGTTTTCAGCAGTTCCTGTTAGCCCTACTGGAAACAATCCCACAGTGCCTCTCACTCCTAAAGCCCAAGATGGGGAAACCCTTCCTCCCTTATGCAGAGCTCATGCGTCCATCCAGAGGTGTGGGCAGGGAAATGGCAGTCTCCTCCTGTGTGCCCATTTCAAAAAGGTTATGGGAATAACTTCTTTCCACTGGGTTGGAAGTCACCCTTGCTAGTGTGGGCAATGGGGGAAAAGGCTTTCCCTTCTTTGGGTCTATATGTATACTAAACTATGACTGGGCATTCCTCACCTCTATCTCTTTCAAGGTAATGAAGTTCCTGTGTCTTCCCCAACTGTCCTTCCTCAGCTCATAGGGATCACATTCTTCTCACCCAGTCCATCCTGTCACCAGACCTAAGCAATTTTTCTGTTGTTTTGAGAAGTTTTCAGACTCTTTGCTGAGCAGTTACTGAAGGGCTCATCCACATTAGCCTCCTGGGGCTTCAGGCAGGGAAAAGGTAACTTTCTAGAAGTCACTTTTACAAATTATTTTTTAAAAGTCTAACTTCATTAATGAATTGGACTTTTGATAAACATGAAACATAGTCATTGAATTAGTTTTGTAGCTGTTTCCTGTTAAAAATTACAGATTCAAAATTATATCTTGTACTTCAACATTTTCTGGGATTCAACTACAGCCTGGCAAATGAGAATAGCTTCTGGGGGAAGTCAATGGAAGAGCATGCCAACTTTTATGCACACAAGACCCACTTGTATATGTCATGCAACCTACCTTGTTTGAGACAGGGCAACTTAGGGGTGAATTATTAATACTTAAAACAGTGTTTTTGTCTATGAAAGATAATTATTTTGACAGATTTGGTAGCAGAGTTTTAGGCTGATACAGTCAGGCTACACATGGTGGGCATAAAGCCATGTTTTATGGACCACCCTTTGGATGACACCATATGTGCTGCAGTCCAAAGGTGCCATTTACTTTCAAGGCCCTTAGTATATTTCCTATACCAGATACTAGGGACCCATGGCCAAAATAATTATGTCAGCTATGGTAAGTCAATTTAACCATGTTTAAAGGGGGAGCCCAGGCACTTTACTCCTGTTTAGCAGGGGTGAAGTGCACACAGTTCAAATGGCAGTAAATATAGGATCCTTAAAGTGGTGAAAAGTTTGGTGTGGCCATGCGAAAAGGCAGAATTGCTACAGAGACATTAGCAACATGTATACCAATGGCAGTGATTTACTGAAAGATACTATGCCTCAGCTCATAGAGTTGGTGACCTTCTCAATGTGCTGTATCATATAACAGTCATTGGGCGCTACCTATCACTAAATTGGTGTGAAGAAGTATAACTCTTTAGTCGGTTGTAACTATTTGTCATTACTAGTAGTCTCCCTGAATGTCAACCTTTCAAAATATGTTAAATGAAAAATTATACTTGACTACAATTCATACCTGGTTCCTTCACCCCAACCTTGTTCTCCTACAGGAGACCCACCTCACGGATTCAGAAAGCCAGAAACTCCAACAGGAATGGGTGTGAATAGAATACCATGCAAGTAAGATCACCCCGGGCAGGTAGGAAA
This sequence comes from Pleurodeles waltl, assembly GCF_031143425.1. Taxonomy (NCBI): domain Eukaryota; kingdom Metazoa; phylum Chordata; class Amphibia; order Caudata; family Salamandridae; genus Pleurodeles; species Pleurodeles waltl. The sequence goes on from NC_090438.1 coordinate 527,581,489, forward strand.
CACACACCTCCAAACTCTACCGCAAAGGGTGAGTTGCCATACTAGTGACAAAATGCCTTCTACTGGAGGTGAGCAAAATTTGCTGAGACATCCATGGCCACTACATTCTCCTCAAAGCATCTCTTTCTGACCATATCCTTGTGATTGGCTCAATCTATGGCCTGATACACGTGAAAAAGACTTGTGACTGGAATCTGGTACAAGACCCATATATAAACAAATCTGAACACTCCTTTTCCCCCAAACCATTGGAAAAGGGACTTTACATGGATCTGGTGTAGGACTTTTCTTTGGTTGACATCCTGAGACTGCACGTTACCTGCTGTGTACATGGTACCCGCATGTGGATGGATAGACTTTTTCCTGCTGTCTCTGCCCTTCTTACCTCATTTGACAGATGCCACCACTAACCATACAGGACTGTCTTACCATGATATAGTACAGGTTTGGCTTCATCTGGGGGTGCTATGCCCCCAGCACAATGAAGAATGAACCAATCTGGCTACAAAATGCGAGATGATGAGCAATGCCGCCAAGACCATCTCCAGAGCTACCTAGATCACAATAAAGAGATGCTGGCTTCCCTGAGTATTCTTTGGGTGGCAGGGAGACATAGGGGGTCATTACAACATTGGCGGTAAAAGCCGTTAACCGCCGTGCAGAAGACCGCCAACACACCACTGCGGCCGCGGTAATCCGCCACAACTATTATGACCCACATCTCGGAATCCGCCAAAATTCAGACACCCACACAAGTCCGCCACACCAAAGGTCAGTGATAAACCGGCGAAAACAAAACCTCCACCGTCACGCCAACAGGAATACGCCCACACTATCACGACACACGAATCCACGCGGTGGTCCTTCAACCGCGGTATTCCATTGGCGTACACACCGCTGCGCTCAAAATACACACACATTTACAAAACACAACCACATTGGACAATTCCAAATACACACACCTGATACACATACACACACCACACACCCATTACAATATAAAACACACACCCACATCACCCACAAACCCTTACGACAAAATTACTGAGAGAAGGCCAGAAAGAGACACTACAAACAACTACCAAGCATCCACAGGCACACAATACCATCACCCACATAACTTCCACGCACCTAACACCACACACCACTAAATATCACCCCACTTATCACTACACACACCACCCCACACATCACCCACACCACCCCATGGCACGGCAAAGACACCCCAGGTTCTCTGAGGAGGAGCTCAGGGTCATGGTGGAGGAAATCGTCCGGGTAGAGCCACAGCTATTCGGATCACAGGTGCAGCACACCTCCATAGCTAGGAAAATGGAGCTATGGCGCAGAATAGTGGACAGGGTTAACGCAGTGGGACAGCACCCAAGAAATAGGGATGACATCAGGAAGAGGTGGAACGACCTATGGGGGAGGTGCGTTCCGTGGTCTCAAGACACCACATCGCAGGAAAGAGGACGGGCGGTGGACCCCCACCTCCTCCCCCACAACTAACAACATGGGAGGAGCAAGTCTTGGCGATTCTGCATCCTGAGGGCCTCGCAGGAGTAGATGGAGGAATGGACTCTGGTAAGTCAAATCTTAACTATTACATCCCCCACCCTACATGCATGCTATCACATCCCCCCACCCTCACCCTCACACCCATCACTCCAACTCCTCACAAATGTCCCAACATCACATACCACACATCCTAACACCAAGCCCTGCATGCAACAACAAAGCATGGACACCCATCACCAAAGCATGGCCACTGCACATACCCATACACCCCCCTAAACCACCATCACACAAGGACCCACACAGCAATGAAAGCACTGGGGTACACGGTCACCCACCCATTGCACACCATGGCACACACAGATGTAACAAACATCCTTTTATACCTCTGCAGGACCCCTACCCAACGTCAACGGACAGGAGGGTCCACACATGTCCACACCACCAACAGAAGAGGCCCACAGTGATGACAGCAGCTCTGTCCAACTGGATCTAGATGACCAGCCCGGCCGATCGGGGACCTCTGGACAGTTGGTTCCCCTGACACAGTCACAGGCCACCACAGAGCTTCCCCCCTCTGGAAACACCAGCACAGCACCCACCCAGAGGGCCCATACCTCTGTCCCCAGGACACGTCAATCAGCAGTGTGTCCACCACTACAGGGAACACAGGCTAACCCACTACCCCAACAACAGCAGGGACCTGGGGGCAGTGGGCACACGGTCCAGGGGACGGAGGCCCAGGAACACAGGGGAACTGGGAGGGCTGCTGTGCGACAGGGGGAGGACAGGCCAAGGGAACCCACTCTCCACGAGGCCCGCTCCAACATCATGGGAGCCTACCACCATTCTCAGGAGACAATGGCAACGGTACTGGCCAAGTTTCAGGAGACCCAGTGGCTGCAGGAGGAACAGTATTTGGGCTTCAGGGAGGAACTCAGATCCATCAATTCCACCCGGGGCACCATCGTAGGGGTGCTGAAGGAAGTCCTCAACACCAGGAGGGACACTGTGGCACAACAAGGGGCCCCTGACACTAGCCTGGACGATGAACTGCCCACCACCTCCGCCGGCGCTAGTGGACAGGAGGCACTGCCACAGGACCACCACAGCAGCACCCCACCACCTGCAGAGGGAGAACCACCCTGCAAACGGTCCCTGATATCCAGGACAAAGACAGAGAACGATGCCAAGACCCCCGCCAAGAAATGAGACCGCCCTGAATGTCATCCTTTTGTCCCACTTTGTCACACTGTCCATCCTCAAACTGCCCCAGCTCCACTTCCTATGCCCATTTGGGCAATGCACCTGTGAGACTAAAAGACTGGACTCTGCCATGGACATTCCTCCACCATCACCCCTGACCATTTTACAACCCGCTCCAATATTGAGCACTTAAATAAACACCCTTAAAGCACAAAACAATCTGGAGTCTGTCTGTGATTTCGAAATAGTGTATTAGCAATTACAGTGACAAAATGCTCTTTCAAATGTAATGTCGACATACCTATTTCACACAGCTCCAGTCCATGAGGAAACAAAGCAGATGTCACACAGTGGGACCCACATCTGTGAAATCGTAAGGGAAAGTGAAAACTCAGTGACCGTACACTGGGTGAAAACGACAGACAGTAGAGAGGTAGTAGTGTTAAAGTACATGTAGTTGGCAGGTTTGTATTCTTACCTGTGTCTCACTGGAAGTATTGCAGGATAACCGAGTTCCTGTTGTCGAAGTCCTCTTCTTCTGGTTCATCTTCTTCACTGTCCACAGGCTCCACAGCTGCCACAACACTGCCATCTGGACCATCCTCCTGCAGAAAAGGCACCTGTCATCGCAAAGCCAAGCTGTGAGGAATACAGCAGGCCAAGATGATCTGGCAGACCTTCTTTGGTGAGTAGAACAGGGATCCACCTGTCATATGGAGGCACCTGAACCTGGCCTTCAGGAGGCCGAAAGTCTGCTCTATAATCCGCCGAGTTCGCCCATGGGCCTCATTGTAGCGTTCCTCTGCCCTTCTCCTGGGATTCCTCACTGGGGTCAGTAGCCATGACAGGTTGGGGTAACCAGAGTCGCCTGCAAATGGCGACGGAAACTGTTAGACACACACTAACCTGTAGGGATCTCCCCAGACCCAGACAACCATTCCCACTGACTTGCTTCCAGGTGCTCACCTAATAGCCACACACGGTGCCTCTGGAGTTGCCCCATCACAAAAGGGATGCTGCTATTCTGCAGGATGTAAGCGTCATGCACTGAGCCAGGGAATTTGGCATTCACATGGGAGATGTACTGGTCTGCCAAACACACCATCTGCACATTCATGGAATGATAACTCTTCCAGTATCTGTACACCTGTTCACTCCTGCGGGGGGGGTAACAAAGCCACATGTGTCCCACCAATGGCACCTATGATATTGGGGATATGTCCCAGGGCATAGAAGTCACCTTTCACTGTAGGCAAATCCTCCACATGAGGGAAAACAATGTAGCTGTGCATGTGTTTCAGCAGGGTAGACAACACTCTGGACAACACATTGGAAAACATAGGCTGGGACATCCCTGATGCTATGGCCACTGTTGATTGAAAAGACCCACTTGCAAGGAAATGGAGTACTGACAGCACCTGCACTTGAGGGGGGATTCCTGTGCGATGGCGGATAGCTGACATCAGGTCTGGGTCCAGCTGGGCACACAGTTCCAGGATTGTGGCACGATCAAGCCTGTAGGTGATGATCACATGTCTTTCCTCCATTGTCGACAGGTCCACTAGCGGTCAGTACACAGGAGGATGCCGCCATCTCCTCACATGTCCAAGCGGACGGTGCCTATGAAGGACAACAGCGAGCACAGAGTCAACCAACTCAGAGGTACATACCCACAGCTTACACAGAACACAAATCATAATCCGAAATTTGCCTGTATGAGTGTTGAGGCAAGGCCTAGGTATGTGTGACGCAGTGAAAAATTAAGCCATGTGGGCCCCTGAAATGGCTGCTGCCTGACCTGTAAAGTGGGACAATAGGATGTGAGGTAACTGCGCTGGCATTGTACACCAACGCGGTAGGCGGTGGAAGACCGCAGTGCAATTCTGCATTGGTTAACATTGGACCCTATTGGTCCAAGGAGCCAATGACGATGTACGCCGGCGGTGACGATACGCACCGCCGCGGATGTGACCCCCATTTTCTATCTGTTCAATCACTCGATACCTGATCTTCGACAGTAGAGGAACTACACTGCAAGTGGTGCTGTGACCTCGGTCTTGAAGAGACAATGGCTTGTGCGTCTGAGGAAAGGGCCCCTGCCTTCACATCGGAGGAGTTGTAGAAACTCGTAGATGGGGTCCTCCCCCAGTACATGCTACTCTACGGTCCTCCAGACAAACAGGTAAGTACACTGTGAGCATGCTGTATGGGCTATGCCTGTGTGGAGTGGGGTGGATGAAAGATGGGGGGGCAGATTGAGGCGTGCATGAAACTACGGTGAGTGCATGTGCCACATTGCAAGGGTAGGGTAGGGGGTCAATGACTATGACGGTGCGGACGGTTATATCTTCTCCTTTTCCCCTGTACTATTCCTGTAGGTCAGCGCCCACAAGAGGAAGAAGGCTATTTGGCGTGCCATCGCCAAGGAAGTCCGGACCCTGGGGGTCCACCACAGACGGAGCACCCACTGCCGGTAAAGATGGGAGGACATTCGCCGCTGGAGCAAGAAGACAGTGGAGGCCCAGCTGGGGATGGCCTTCCAACGTGGGAGGGGCGCCCGTCGCACCACGACCCCCCCTGATGTTCAGGATCCTGGCGGTGGCGTGCCTGGAGTTGGATGGGCGCTTGAGGGCATCACAGCAGCCACCAGGGGGTGAGTACACTCTCATTCTGCTGATTTTGCGCGCAGTGAAGGTGTCTGGGTGGGGGAGGTGGGCTGTGGGTTTCCCTAGGCCAGGGTGAGTGTGCTAGTTAGGGCCCCTTGTTCTACAGACCCTGTGGCACCCCACCCCACCTGTGTACAGTGCCAAGTACACATAGTCAGGCTCCTGTGACATCCATGAGTGCAGATGTTGGCCATAGCCTTGTAGGCCATGTCCCAGGAATTGAACAGTGGAGCCCATGTGCGCGGCGTAGTGCAGGGGGCTTCTGTGTCTGTCGTGTCCGCCAATGGTAGCGGTAATGCATGCACTCAACATGTCTTTCTTCTGTCGTTCCCCCCCTTTTTGTGGTCTCCCTGTTCTTGTGTGCATTAGCATCATCAGGCGGAGGAGCAGTGGCACCGGAGCAGGAGGGAGCTGCATCCCACATGGCCCTGGAGGGCGACACTCCGGACATGGATTTCACCAGTGGGACGGAGGGTGAGGGGAGCTCCACGGCAGGGACAGGAGCTGACACCAGTGATACGTCCTCGTCCTCTGATGGGAGCTCCCTTGTGGTGGCGGCCACATCTGTGCACCCCGCATCTACAGGTACAGCCGCCACCCCCCCTACCAGCACCGTCCTCCCAGCAGCCCCTCAGCCTTTGCCCCGTGCCCGCTCACCCAGGAGGGTGGGCATCACCTTCGCCCCAGGCACCTCAACCCCTGCCCCAGTCACCCCTGCTGCCCTCAGTGAGGAGGCCATTGACCTCCTCAGGTCCCTCACTGTTGGGCAGTCTACCATTTTGAATGCCATCCAGGGTGTAGAATGGCAGTCGCAACAGACAAATGCATTCCTGGAGGGCATTCATTCTGGTCAGGCGGCCCTTCAGCGAGCTTTTCAGACTCTGGCCTCAGCACTGATGGCAGCTATTGTCCCTGTCTCTAGCCTCCCCCCTCCAACTTCCTCTACCCAGACCCAATCCACAGTACTTCAGCCTATCCCAAGCACACCTTCAGATCAGCATGCACACACGTCAACACACAAGGGAAGCTCAGGCAAACATAAGCACCACACATCCCACAGGCACTCATGCAAGCATCACACACATGCAGACACACCAACATCCACTGCCTCCACTCTGTCCCCCTCCTCCTCGTCTCCCTCCTCCCTCCCTGTCTCGTCTCCACTCACACCTGCGTGCACTACATCTACAGCCACTACTTCCATCACCAGCACACACATCACCACACCCCGCTCACGTGCAGTCACCACCCCCACTACCATTTACACATCCCCTGTGTCCTCTCCTAGTGTGTCTGTGACGCCACCTCCCAAGATACAAAAACGCAGCCACACACCCACCCAACAGCCATCCACCTCACGACAGCCTACAGCGCATGCACCTTCACCCAAAGTCACCAAACTAACACCTCCTACAACCACAACCTCTTCCTCCACTCCCAAACCCCCTCCAGCTACCAGTCCCAGTGTTCCCAAAAAACTTTTCCTGTCCAGTCTTGACCTCTTTCCCTCACCTCCCCCACCCTGTCAGTCTCCTAAGGCCCGACTCTCCAGGTCCCAACCTAGCACCTCAGCCACAACATCTCCGGGACCAGTGGTGCCTGTAGTCACCGGAATCTGGAGTGCACAGGGCAGCCAGTGTGGCACGGAGCCACAGCACGGACAGTCCCCCACCTGTCAAGCATCAAAAGTTGGCCAGTGCCCGGCGGGAGAGGGGGAAGACTCCAGCCACCAAAGCTGCTCCCAGGGGTACAGGTGGGAGTGTGGATTCAGCTGCAACACCTTCCAAGGTGGGGAAGGGGCACAAGAAACTCAGCAAGTCTGGGAAGACCCGCCATCATCCCCGCTGCCCAGGAGGCCACCGCCATCATCCCCGCTGCCCAGGAGGCCACTGCCATCATCCCCGCTACCCAGGAGGCCACCGCCAGCACCAGCCCTGCTGCCCAGGAGGCCACTGCCATCATCCCCGCTGCCCAGGAGGCCACCGCCATCATCCCCGCTGCCCAGGAGGCCACCACCAACACCAGCCCTGCTGCCCAGGAGGCAACCGCCAGCACCAGCCCAGCTGCTCAGGAGGCCACAGCCAGCACCAGCCCTGCTGCCCAGGAGGCCACTGCGAGCACAGCCCTGCTACCCAGGAGGCCACCGCCAGCACCAGCCCTGCTGCCCAGGACGGGACCACCAGCACCAGCCCAGCTACCCAGGACAGGACCGCCAGAACCAGCCCAGCTGCCCAGGACAGGACCACCAGCATCAGCCCAGCTGCCGAGGACAGGACCGCCAGCACCAGCCCGCTGGGCCATAAGGGACCGCCAGCACCAGCCCCGCTGGGCCATAAAGGACCATCAGCACCAGCCCCGCTGGGCCCGACAGGACCGCCAGCAGCTGAGTCACTGCCAAGGACACTGCCGCCACAAGCATGGCTGCCAAGGACACCGCCGCAACAAGCACCGCTGGCCCATAAGCACCAAGGGCACTGACACTACTGAGTCCGTCACGAGCAGGATGAAGGACTCTGGGCACCAGGCCCCCTCCAGAACCAGTGGAGAGATACATCCACTACCTCAGTCCTTGGCAGGATGAAGCACTCTGGGCACAAGGCCCCCTCCAGAACCAGTGGAGATTCACATCCACTACCTCAGTCCTTGGCAGGATGAAGCACTCTGGGCACCAGGCCCCCTCCATGTCCAGTGGAGATTCACATCCACTACCTCAGTCCTTGGCAGGATGAAGCACTCTGGGCACAAGGCCCCCTCCAGAACCAGTGGAGATTCACATCCACTACCTCAGTCCTTGGCAGGATGAAGCACTCTGGGCACAAGGCCCCCTCCAGAAACCAGTGGAGACTGTTATCCACTTGAGAGACTGTGGCTTTGCACTCCCCAGGATTGAACAGTGGGCAACCCACCCACTGTAGAGACTTGAGAGACTGTGGCTTTGCACTCCCCAGGATGGAACAGTGGGCAACTCACCCACTGTAGAGACTTGAGAGACTGTGGCTTTGCACTCCCCAGGATTGAACAGTGGGCATGTGGCCCCCTCGTGGATTTGGCATCGTGCAGTCAATCGGCTGAGGTGTCCCCCCTTTTTCTTCCCCCTGAGGTGCCTGATTTATTGCCATCTGATGCCCCTGCAGTGTTCTCTCCGTCATGTTCGGGGATTGAGTGTGGGCCTCGCCCATACTGTGTGGGCCCAGTGTTCCACAGACTTCAATGGAGCACTACCTGGACTACTATTCTTGGTGTATATATTTGTTTATAGTGTATATATATTTTTGCATACTGGATTTCAATATATTACAATGGTTACACTCATTTCATTTTGTCATTGCATTCTTCCGGGGGGTTTGGGGGTGTAACTGTAATGTATCATGCTGTATTAGTGTGTGTGTTGTCGTGGGTGAGTGTGGGGGGTGGGGTGTTGCGTGTGTGTGTCACTGTTTTTTCCCTCCCCCCTCCCCTGTTTCGTAGGTGCAGTACGCACCGTGGTCTTCGCGGACGGCGTTCGTGCTCCTGGTAGAGGAGCAAGAAGATAAGGGCTGGCAGGATCTGGAGCTCGGTTTCCATGGCGTCCGGATTCCTCGTCGGCTGTGTTGAGGTGAGCGCTTTCCCTTCGAAGTCCTGTTTCCGCTGTGTTATTGTTCGCTGTGAATCTGCCCCTGAACAGGTGGCGGATTGGCCTCTCATGATACTGTGGGCGGTACATTGTCTTCCGCCTGTCTGTTGGCGGTGACGACATGCTGTTTGTTTGTACCGCCGTGGCGGTCGGAGTGTTAAAGTGGCTGTCTGTGTTGGCGGTTTCCGCCACAGTCGTGATTCCATTTTTTTTCCCGCCGGCCTGTTGCCGGTCTTACCGCCGCTTTAACACCGACTGCCAGGGTTGTAATGACCACCATAATGTGAGGCATAGTGCATAGGAAATTAGGTACTTCAGATAGAACATAGACTGGAGCACAAAATCCAAACCCTCATGACCCAATACTCTTCCACTCCCATATAGCTTACTGCAAGCTAAATACAGCCTCAACTCACTCTAGATTACAATATAGAAAACTGCTCTCTTCTGCCAAAAGCAGTGTCACTATAAGAGGGGGAAGGAAAGCCAGGTGAGTCCTGGCCTCACAGGCCCACCAACAAGAAACATCCCCCTCTATACCAGCCATTCTCCACACTGACGGCACACCCCCCCCACACAGTCATTGGATATCCTGGAGACCTTTAGAATATACTATGCAACCTTATAGACCTCAGGCACTACCAACAATCCTGATGAAATAGAAGCCTTCATTAACACATCATGTGTTCACTAGTTTTACCCCGAAGCAACTGCAACAACTTGAGACTGCCATTACAAGGATGAGGTCAGAGAGGTATTTGAGGGTCTACTTTACAACACATTCCCAGACAATAGATGGATACTCCATCTGAATTAATATAAGATGTACAAGGACCTCCTAACACATCTACTTTGTATGGTCTTCTCAGGAACACCCCCCCCATTTGGCATGTTGTCTGAAGCCAACAGGTCAATAATTACTCTCATCCCAAAAGAATCCATTAACATGCATGAATTACAGACTGATTTATCTTCTTAATACTGGTACCAAACGTTTGGCAAACCAGGTACATCGACTCACTCCTGCCTTATTACACCAAGATCAAGTGGGATTTTTTCTCCCAATGCTCCTCCATGTCTCACCTCTGAGCCCTATTCCACGTTCTTGGATAGGTAAGCATGACAAATACTGATCTCTCTCAACACTGAAAAGGCATTTGGTAGGATTGAGTGGAAATATATGTTTCAAGTACTATAACACATAGACTTAGGTCCATCATTCTTGGCTTGGGTTTAAAATCTTTACAAACATCCAAAGGCGAGAGTGGCTTGTAACAGACAATCTCCATGCCTTTCACTATCAACAGATGTTAGAACTGGTGTTTCTGGTTGCCAGATTATGCACCCTGTTCAAGCAGGAACCACCACTCTAGTCAGGGTAAGATAGTTACACACTTAGGCCCTCATTACAACCCTGGCAGTAAATCCCGCTTACCGCCGTGCTGACGGGCGCCAACATACCGTGGCCGCGGCGGAAATCCGCTGCAAGTATTATGACCCACATCTAGAAATCCACCACAATACAGACACCCACACAAGTCTGCCACACCAAAGATCAGTGATAAACTGGCGATAGCAAAACCTACAAGGTTACCCCAGCAGGAATACGCCCACACTATCACGACCCACGAATCAATGGGGCGGTCTTTCAACCACGGTAAACCATTGGCGGTACACACCGCCGCGCTCAAAATACACACACATTTACAAAACACAACCACATTGGACAATTCAAAATACACACACCTGACACACATACACACACCACACCCACACCACTATAAAACACAGACCCACATTACCCACAACCCCTTACAATGAAAATTTTGGAAGAAGCAGAGAGAGAATAGCAAAGACAACACCAGTATCCAGAGGCACACAACACCATCACTCATACAACATCCACTCACCTCAAAGAACACTACCCAACACATCACAGCACACATCACAACAAACATCACCTCACACATCACCCACACCACATCATGGCTCCTCAAAGACACCCCTGGTTTTCTGAGGAGGAGCTCAGGGTCAAGGTGGAGGAAATCATCCGGGTAGAGCCACAGCTATTCGGATCACAGGTGCAGCAGACATCCATTGCAAGGAAGATGGAGCTATGGCGGAGAATTGTCGACAGGGTCAACGCAGTGGGACAGCACCCAAGAACACGGGATGAAATCGGGAAGAGGTGGAATGACCTACGGGGGAAGGTGCATTCTGTGGTATCCAGACACCAGGTAGCCGTACAGAGGACTGGCGGTGGACCCTCACCTCCTCCCCCACGACTAACAACATGGGAGGAGCAAGTCTTGGCGATAATGCATCCTGAGGGCCTCGCAGGAGTAGCTGGAGGACTGGACTCTGGTAAGTCAAATCTTTACTATTATATCACCCCACCCTACCAGCATACCATCACAAACACCTCCCCCTACCCTCACACCCATCACCACAACACCTCACAGATACCCCACTATCACAACCCACACATCCCAATACCAAGCCCTGCATGTGACAACAATGCATGGACACCCATTACAGACCTGCATGGACACCCATCACCAAAGCATGTCCAGTAGAGAGACTCAGCAAGGGCACACAAACACCACTCACACAAGGGCCAAGGCAATAATGCAAGCACATGAGTAGAGGGAAACTCACCCATTGCACAAGGTGGCACACACAGACACAACACCTATGCATTTACACCCCAACAGGACCCCTACCCAACGTCACCGGACAGGAGGTGCCAGACATATCCAATCCCCCCACTGAAGAGGCCCACAGTGACAACAGCAGCTCTGCCCCCCTGGATCAAGATGACCAGCCCGGCCCATCAGGGACCTCTGGACAGTCGGTTCCCCTGCCACAGTCACAAACCACCACTGAACCTCCCCTCTCAGGAAACACCACTACAGCACCCACCCAGCGGGCCCATGCCACTGTCCCCAGGACACGTCAATCAGCAGTGTGTCCACCCCTATAGGGACCCTAGGCAACCCCACAAACACAGGACGATCAGGCACCTAGGGTCAGTGGCAGTGGGCACACGGTTCAGGGGACAGAGGCACAGGAATACAGTGAAGCTGGGAGTACTACTGTGCGACGGGGGAGGATAGGCCCAGGGAACCGACCCTCCACGAGATACTCTCAAACATCATGGGAGCAAACCACCATTCCCAGGAGACCATGGGCATGGTACTGGCCAAGTTTCAGGAGACCCAGCAGCTGCAGGAGGAACAGTACCTGGGGATAAGGGAGGACTTGAAGTCCATTAACACCACCCTGGTCCCCATTGTAGGGGTGCATGCAGACATGGCCAACACCATGAGGGAGACAGTGGCACACCAACGGGCCCCTGACACTAGCCCGAACGATGAACAACCCTCCACATCCGCCGGCACTAGTGGACAGGAGGTCCCGCCACAGGACCAACAGGCCACCAGCACCCCACCCCCTGCAGAAGGAGAACCACCCCGCAAACGGTCCCTGAGATCCAGGCACAAGACAGAGAACATTGCCAAGACCCCCGCCAGGAAATAAGACTCTCCTGATTGTCACCCTTCTATCCCACTATGTCACCCTGATCACTTTGAACTGACATTGCTCCACTTCCTATGCCCCATTGGACAATGCACCTGTGATACAAAGAGACTTGACTCTACCATGGATATTCCTCCACCCTCACCCCAGCCCATTGCACATCCCCCTCCACTTATTAGCAATGAAATAAACACCCTTGAATCACAAAACAATCTGGAGTCAGTCTGTACTTTCACAAATGTGTTATTACAACCTCTCTGGCAAATATCAATGTCAATGTTCATTTGCACATACTAAAGTATGACAGTTGTTAGGCAGCAGTGAACATAGCAGAAGGCAGAATGTGGTACCCAGATCTTTGAAAAGGAAAGGCAAAGTGAACTGTCAGGGTCCATACACAGAGGTAAAAAGGACGACTTATACAACGTCCTACAGTAGTCTGATATGAGAGGAGCAGTGCCAGTCTCTTACCTGTGTCTCACTGGAAGTATTGCATGATGAAATTGTTTTGGTTGTCAATATCTTCTTCTTCTGCCTCCTCTTCTTCACTGTCCACAGGCTCCACAGCTGCCACAAGACCAACATCAGGCCCATCCTCCTGCAGAAAAGGCACCTGGCGTCGCTAAGCCAGGTTGTGCAACATACAGCATGCCACGATGATCTGGCACACCTTCTTCGGTGAGTAGTATAGGGAGCCACCTGTTAGATGGAGGCACCGGAATCTGGCCTTCAGGAGGCCGAAAGTCCTTTCTATAATCCTCCTAGTTCACCCATGTGCTTCATTGTAGCGTTCCTCTGCCCTTGTCCTGGGATTCCTCACTGGGGTCAGTAGCCATGACAGGTTGGGGTAACCAACAAGTCAGCTGCAAAGATCGAGGGGTATCTGTTAGACATACACCAACCCTTAGGGACTCTCCCATACCCAGACACCTATTCAAACTGTGTGGGGACATTGGACTCACCTATTAGCCACACACGCTGCCTCTGGAGTTGCCCCATCACATAAGGGATGCTGCTATTCCTCAAAATGTAAGCATCATGCACAGAGCCAGGATACTTAGCATTCACATGAGAGAAGTACTGGTCTGCCAAACACACCATCTGCACATTCATTGAATGGTAGCTTTTACAATTTCTTTACACCTGTTCATTCCTACGGGGGGGACAAATGCCACATGTGTACCATCAATGGCACCAATGATGTTGGGGATATGTCCCAGGGCATAGAAGTCACCTTTCACTATGGGCAAATCCTCCACCTGTGGGAAAACGATGTAGCTGCGCATGTGTTTCAGCAGGGCAGACAACACTCTGGTCAACATGTTAGAGAACATTGGCTATGAAATCCCTGATGCCATGGCCACTGTTGTTTGAAAGAAACCACTGCCAAGGAAAAGGAGCACTGACAGGACCTGCACTAGAGGGGGGATTCCTGTGGGATGGCGGATAGCTGACATCAGGTCAGGCTCCAACTGGGCACACAATTCATGGATTGTGGCACGATCAAGTCTGCAGGTGATAATGATGTGTCTGTCTTCCATTGTCAACAGGTCCACCAGGGGTCTGTCCATTGGAGGATGACGCCATCTCATCATCTGCCCCAGCGATGTGCCCTAGGGAGGAAAATGGTGAGCAGAGGGTCATATACCACATAGGTTGCACAAGGGTGTTTTGCACTATTGTGTTTAATCGGTATGTGGCGCTGTCTGTCCGTATTCCTGCTCAAATGTGCTGTGACACAGTTAGGTGCTCTGCCATGTGCCCCCCTGAAATGGCGGCTGTCTGACCTGTAAGGAGGGACAAGGGGAAATGAGGTAACTGCACTGGTGTTGTGCAGCGTCGCGGTAGGCGGTCAAAGACCACCACGCAATTCAGGATCGGTTATCATTGGGCCCTATGGGTTCCAGGAGCCAATGACGATGTACGCCGGCGGTGACGGTACACACCGCCGCGGACGTGACCGCCATTTTCTATTGCTTCACTCACTTGATACCTGACCTTCAACAGGAGAGGACCTACACTGCAAGTGCTGCTGTGACCTGAGTCTGGAAGCGACAATGGCTACAGTGTCTGAGGAAAGGGCCCCTGCCTTCACCGCGGAGGAGTTGGACAAACTGGTGGATGGGGTCCTCCCCCAGTACATGCTACTCTACGGTCCTCCAGACAAACAGGTGAGTACACTGTGTGCATGATGGATGGGACATGAATGTATGGAGTGGTCTGGATGGAAGATACATGTGGAGGGGGCTGTGGCCTGCATGTGAGGATGGTCAGTGTATGTGTTTCATGGCATCGGTGGGAAATTGTGGCCAATGAGTAAGAAGAACCGGACGGGGGAGTAAGTTCCATTCTTACTTTACCTTTCCTGTAGGTCAGCGCCCACCAGAAGAAGGGTATTTGGCGTGCATCATCAAGGAAGTGGGGACCCTGGGGGTCTATTATAGATGGAGCACCCACTGCCGCAAGAAATGGTAGGACCTGCGCCGCTGGAGCAAGAAGACGGCGGAGGCCCAGCTGAGGATGGCCTCCCAATGTGGAAGGTGTGCCCGTCACACCATCACCCCCTGATGTTCCAGATCCTGGCGGTGGCATAACCGGAGTTGGATGGGCGCTTGAGGGCATCACAGCAGCCACAAGGGGGTGAGTACTGTCTCATTCAGCTGACTCTGCGTACTTCACAAGGTGTCTGGGTGGAGGATGTGGGCTGTGGGTTCCCCTAGCCCAGGGCAAACTTGCTAGGGTAGGTCCCTTGTTAGGCAGGCTCTGTGGCACTCCAACCCAATAGTGGTAGTGGCCATCTACAACTAGTCAGGCTCCTGTGGGTTCCAGGTGTGCAGTAAATGGGGTTAGGCATAGTCCCCCATGGGCAGGTGATTTTCATAAGATCTGTTAGTGCATGGCCTAGTGCATAGGGCTGCTCCCTGTGTGTTGTGTCTGCCAACGGTAGAGGTGTTGCTGGCATTGACCATGTGTGTCCTCTGTCATTCCCCCCCTTTTTGTTTTGTCACCCTGTCCTTGTGTGCATCAGCATCATCTGGTGGAGGAGCAGTGGCACCGGAGCAGGAGGGAGCTGCAACCCACATGGCCCAGGAGGGTGAATGTACAGAGTCTGAAGGCACCAGTGGGACAGAGGGTGAGGGGAGCTCTACGACCGGGACAGGAGGGGACACTAGCAACAGTGACTCCTCCTCTGATGGGAGCTCCCTTGCGGTGGCTAGCACATTTATGCCCAAAGCAACAACAGGTACAGCTGCCACCCCCCCACCAGCACCGCCCTCCCAGCAGCCCCTCAGCGTGTTTCCTGTGCCTGCTCACCCAGGAGGATGGGCATCTCCTTCGCCCCAGGCACCTCCGGCCCTGCCCCAGTCAGCCCTGCTGCCCTCAGTGTGGAGGCTATTCAACTCCTGAGATCCCTCACTGTTGGGCAGTCAACCATTTTGAATGCCATCCAGGATGTCGAGAGGCATTTGCAGCAAACAAATGCATACCTAGAGGGCATTCATTCTGGCGTGGCGGCCCAAGAGAGAGCATTTCAGGCTCTGGCCTCAGCACTGATGGCAGCCATTGTCCCTGTGTCCAGCCTCCCCCTTCCAACCTCCACAACCCCGACCCAATCCCCTCTACCTTAGCCTATCCCAAGCACACCATCAGACCAGCATGCACTACATCCTCAGCCACTACCTCCATCACCAGCACGCCCATCACCACACACCACTCATGTGCAATCACTACCCCCACTACCATGCACACATCCCCTGTGTCCTCTCCCACTGTGTCTGTGAGCCCTCCTCCCAAAGTACACAAACCCCGGCACACACTCACTCAACAGCCATCCACCTCACAACAGCCTCCAGCCTATGCACCTTCAACCAACCTCAGCAGACGTACACCTCCTACAACCACTACCTCTTCCTCCACTCCCACACCCCCTCCATCTTCCCGTCCCAGTGTGTCTAAAAAACCTTTCCTAGCTAACTTTGACCTCTTCCCTACACCACCCCCCGTCCTTCCCTTAGGGCCAGGATGTCTAGATTCCAGCCCAGCACCTCAGCCACCAAATCCTCATCCAGTGTGGTCCCTGCAGGTCCGGGAACATCGAAGGGGGCACCCATGAAGGCTGCCAGTGTGCCACCTAGTGGGGCCAAGGACCACTCCATTCCGCCACCTGCCAAGGTAAAGAAGGGGCCAGCATGGCAAAGAGAAAAGCCGCTCCAACCACCCAGCAAGGCCTCTTACAGAACCAAAGTGGACAGTGCCAAGGTCCCAGCAGCGACTTCCAAGGTGGGGAAGGGACAAAAGAGCAAAGGGAAGTCAGCTTAGGGCACGGAGCCTCCGGGTGAGGGACTGGTGTCACCCCTTTTGCAAGACAGCCCAGCATCCTGTATGGCGGTGGGCACCACCGCAACGCCCACCACCTGCACTGCCATCTGCACCGCCACCTGCATGTCTGCTGCCTCTACTACAGTCACCAGCATCATCCCCAGTAGGCAGCCTTCCGAGGCTGCAGGAGACGGCCTGGTGTCTCCCTCCACAAGTACAGACACCTGCATCACCGGCAGCATCTCCGCCGCAGACACCGCCGCAGCCACCGCTAGCTGCCCCACGACATGCCCAGCCAGTGCCACTACAGCAGACATCAGCAACATCCCCAGTGGGCAGGCTTCCGAGGCTGCAGGAGACGTCCTGGACCCTGCACACACTACATGAGGCACCACCACCAGCACTGACACTACCAGCAGTTCGCAGCCTTAGTCGTCGCAAGGAGGACTATGGCTCTGCCTCCATGGAGTATCATGCAACCTGATACTGGTAAATCGCATGGCTCAGACTCCCATGTGAGGGAATGGGAACTGCCACACCAGTGGTGCAGCATCACTTGGCACCATGCCCCCTCCAGAACCAGTGGAGAACAGCATCCACTACCCCAGTCCTTGGCAGGATGAAACACTCTGGGCACCAGGCCCCCTCCAGAACCAGTAGAGAACAGCATCCACTACCCCAGTCCTTGGCAGGATGAAGCACTCTGGGCTCCATGCCCCCTCCAGAACCAGTGGAGAACAGCATCCACTACCCCAGTCCTTGGCAGGATGAAGCACTCTGGGCACCATGCCCCCTCCAGAACCAGTGGAGAACAGCATCCACTACCCCAGTCCTTGGCAGGATGAAGCACTCTGGGCACCAGGCCCCCTCCAGAACCAGTGGAGAACAGCATCCGCTAGAGAGACTGTGGCTTTGCACTCTCCAGGACCAAGCAGTGGGCAAGCCACCCACTTGAGAGACTGTGACTTTGCACTCCCCAGGAGCAAGCAGTGGGCAAACCACCCACTTGAGAGACTTGAGAGATTGTGGCTTTGCACTCCCCAGGAGCAAGCAGTGGGCAAACCACCCACTTGAGAGACTTGAGAGACTGTGGCTTTGCACTCAACAGGACCAAGCACTGGGCAAACCGCCCACTTGAGAGACTGTGGCTTTGTACTCCCCAGGACCCAGCAGTGGGCAAACCACCCACTTGAGAGACTGTGGCTTTGCACTCCCCAGGACCAAGCAGTGGGAAAACCACCCACTTGAGAGACTGTGGCTTTGCACTCCCCAGGACCAAGCAGTGGCCCTGGAGGACCCTCGAGGAGCAGTGGTGTCATCCCATCATCCGGCTGAGGTGCCCCCCTCCCCTGCCCCCTGAGATGCCTGTGCTTTTTTCGACCTGATGCCCCTACAGTGTTCTCTCCATTTTGAGGCAGGTGTCATGTGTGGGCTTCGCCCATGCTTTTTGGGACCACTGGTCCACAGACATTTAATGGGACAGTATACGGACTTGTGTACTTGCTGTAAATATTTGTATATACTGATGATTTAAAGTTGTCTTGGGTTATCTGAATGTTCGATTATTATACTTGTTTAACTCATTTCATTTGGTCCTTGCGTTCTTCCAGGGGGTGACGGGGTGTATCTGTGATGTTATTGGATGTGTGTGCGTATGTTGTTGTGGGTGGGGGTGTTGCATTCTGCGTGAGTGTGTCACTCTCTTTTTCCTCCCGTCCTCCGCTGTGTGCTAGGTGCAGTACTCACCGTGATCGTCACCGCTGTCTTTGATGTTCCTGGTAGATGAGGAGGTAAATCAACATGGGTAGGACCTGTAACTCGGGCTCCATGGCGTCCTGGTTCCTCGTTGGGTGTCGTGAGGTGAGTGGTTTCCGTCCCAAAGACTGTTTTTGCCATGCTTTTGATGGCGTTGGTACCGCCCCGGAAAAGCTGGCGGATTGGTGCCTTGTAATCATGTGGGCGGTACATTGTCTCCCGCCTGTCTGTTGCCGGTTACCGCTGCGGTGTTTGTTTCTACCGCCATGGCAGTCGGAGTGTTAAAGTGGCTGTCTGTGTTGGCGGTTTCCGTCATGGTCGTGATTCAATTTTTTTAACCGCCAGCCTGTTGGTGGTATTACAGCCGCTTTATCACCGACCACCAGGGTTGTAATGAGGGCCTTAGAGATGACCTGTGCTCATCCTCTGGTAGCCTGGCACAGAGCAGTCAGGCTTATCTAAAGAGGTAGTATGTAAAGTATTTGTGCAACACACCTTTACAAAGCAGCACAATGAAAACACCGCAAAAAAAATTCTCCCTGTGTTGGAAAAATAGATGACATTTTATGAGTGAAACAAGACCAAGATGACAAAAATCCAATAATTAGAACTACTGGAGTTATGACTTTTAGAAGAATAAATCAAAATATAGTGCTTAGAAGTCAATAGTGCTTTAAGGTAACTTGAGGTCGATCTAGACTGGGTAAATCAAAAGTAGGGGTGGGTGGAGCTCACGGAGTTCTACTCTGCAGAGTTCCACAGAGCTGGGAAAAAACTCAGTGGAATTCAGTGAAGTTCCACGTGAGGGCAGATTGCTGCCTGCCCCACTCACCCTGGAGAAGAATGCACCCGATCTTGGAAGTGCTAATCAGGGTCATGCTTGACGCATTCAGGCCAGGGTGTATGCTGGCCCTTATGCAGCAAAAGCTGTAGTTTCAGTGCTCTTGTGATAACAAAGTCCACTGGCCTGGAGCATGCTGATTTCAAACAAACCTGCTACTTCTCCCTTCAAAAACTTTTCTACTTCACAAACTTGCTATGGAGGGCCAAGCAAACCCCCTGTCTTGCACCAGCCTTGCAACTGCTTCCTCTGCACTTATGCACAGCCTTGGACCACCCTTTCTTTAGGGCCCAGCACTAGCAGCAACAAACCAGCTCATCACCAGCAGTGTGATGCTCCCCTAGTCTCCAGCTCTCCCTGCTGGTCTCAGCACCATACCCCCATAATACCACTTCCTTTCCCAGGGACCCTGGGGATACAGGTTCTTTTCATGTGGAGCTCTGATGGCAAGTTTCCTTGTTTTCACAGCACAGACCCTCCTCATATGCAAATCCTGCCCACGCCCAGTGCCGGCCCCCTGTGTGCACACAGAAAATAAAAAAAAAACAAGGACTTACCTGGATCCAGGCAGGTCCCCATTGCAAAAGGCCTGGCTCTCTGCCTCCTTCTTCCCCTGCTCCCAGGAGGAGGACAGTGGAGGCCTGGATCTTGAGCTGGTGCCAGTGCAGCCCTTCAGCAGCAGCTCCGCGCCATGCCCAGCTACCGCCATCTTCTTTGCACAAGTGCATACTGTAGCCTACTTACAGGCCTGGCTCTCTGCCTCCCTCTCCCCTTGCTCCCAGGCCGAGGACAGTGGAGGCCTGGATATTGAGCTGGTGCCGGAGCAGCCCCTCAGCAGCAGCTCCGCGGCCATGCCCAGCTGCCACTGTCTTCTTTGCACAAGTGCATACTGTAGCCTAGTTACAGGCCACAGAGCGCAATCACAGACTGTCTGAGCTTGTGCTGTGTGGCCCATAACTGGGCTGCAGTTCACAAGCGGTGAGCTCCACTCCGCAGCCGGGATTAGTGGAGTTTTTGAATGAACTTGGAGTGCAGCGTGCCCAAATCTCCGTTAAGTCCGCCAGCAGAGCTTGGCTTACTGCCCACCCTTAATCAAAAGGTCAGGATGACCGTGATGGAGGGCACGCTGCTATATAACCCACTCAGGGCCTGCTGAAAAACTACTTTTGATGGAGGGTGGCGTCTATGTTGAGGAGGCGATGAGAAGGTGATGCACCAGTTACGATTTGCTCAGTCAGATGATGCTTCATCGTCGAGCAGCGCAGTGGTTGATGTGATGTCCTCAAGGTACACCGTCAAACCCTTTGTGATGAAGGTGATGCAGAATTGTCTGGCTGCTTACCAGCAATGTGAATGCGATGCACAAGGCTGGTTGTGATGCATATATCCTGAGCACACAGTCAATGATGCAAAGTCCTCTTCTTCGGTGGCAGCAGCAATGCATCAGCTTTGAGCAGCGATGTGGCAGTTCCGATCGGCGCACTGGCGGCGTTGCAGCAATTTTTGTAGAGAAACAGCTGTACAACACAATTTCAAGGCCCAGGATTGGATTGGCACCACTTGTCAGGGCACGACTCACAGTTGGCAGAGTCCAGCAGCTGAAGCATGGCTGAAGGAAGTCTTTGATGGCAGAGAGATTCCAAAACAATGGGACAATCCAACAAGCCCTTGGAGTCACTCTGGGTTCAAGTGAGATGGGTCCAGTCCTTGTCCTCAGCAAGGCAGAGATCAGCAGGCAGCAGGGCAGCTCAGGAAAGTAGAAAGCAGGTCCTGTAGTGTACTGTCTTGGTAAGGTCAGAGGCCCAGTACTTATACCCAGTTGTTCCTTTGAAGTGTCGATGACTTCCAAGAAGGGTATTTAATGCAGACAGAGACCCTTTCTTCCTGGCTCCATACTATCAATAGGGGGGTGATCAGCCCTTTGTATGGGGACAGGCACTTCCTGTTCAAATGCAAGTGTAATTTCCCATCCCTCTTCCTGCCCAGGAAGAGCTACCAGAATGCAGATGAATGGAGATGAGTTCTCGGTCACACCCACTCATCCGGTGTTTGTGGTTCTCTAGAGAGAATGCACAAAGTGTAGCTGTCACCCACTCCAAAAGTGTATTGATGACATCACTGATGACATAATCCAATGAGTGTTATAGTTTACTTTATAGAGTACATTGTGGTGATTAGCTACAATATTATCTTTCTACCTAATTCTGTACAGCCTGTGTCCAGCTAGTGGGTATTTACAAAACGCATGTGCTCCCAATGCACCATAGGTGTGAAGAGGAATTGAACACATTATAAATCTTTTAATTGAGAGTAACTCTGCATCCAGGTGACAGTTGACAACTTGTGCTCAGCAGGTTCTACACAAGTTTATGTACTACATACTAAGGTGCATATTTACAAGTACCTAGCACCACTTTGTGCCATCCTAGGATAAAAAAAATTATGCTAAGGTGGCATTAAGGGAGCCTTTCTCCAACGCCGTATTTACACAAAGTGGCGCAATGAAAGCATTGCACCACTTTGTAAACTCTTGTAAACCCTTGAGCCACATTTTGCCTGCTGCATGCATACATAATGTATGTGAGGGGGCTGTTCTGACGCAGGGAGGCCCTAAAAAATGGCATAGTGAAAATTTCATTGTTTCACTGCTCAATTGTTTCCACCATTTTTAATGCCTGCTCACAGCAGGTGATAAAATGATGCACCCATTTAATCAATGGGCCTCCCTGTGCTTTTCTGCACTAGTCTAAAAAATGTTGATGCTAGTGCAGGAAAGCGCCACAGTAGCGTCAAAAATATTGATGCTATTGTCCTAAAGTCTGCCATGGTGCACTGTTTTGTAAATACGGTGAAACCATGGTGTCGTTAGGTAGGGCAAGGGCGATGCAAGAAAAGTGGCTCATCTGGACCACTGCGCCACTTTCTTGTAAATATGGCCCTAGGTTGTAAGCAGCCTTCAGTTATTAGAAAGAATAGTCACAGCATGACAATTTCTTCATAACATAGAAGGTTGTATGCACCAGGCACTAACCAATGTGCACGTGCTTCTTTTGCTTCTGAAGATGGGCTATCTCTAAAGTGGTCACCACAGTATGAAGGCTGCAGGTAGTATAATCATCAGACCTTTGTTATTTTAAGTGAATAGTGTCTTTTTTACCTAGAGAGTGCACTGTTGTTAATAGATACTGCTCTGTGGTGTATTTCTCATGAGAGTTTTATTGTCTTGTCAGTGTGGTACAGAGTAAATTGGCATATGGCATTTGCTACAATAAGTGACCATGTCTTCCAGTTTTGGTGAAACAGTGGGGATGGTAATCATCTTGTCAGGCGATAAGGGTCCACAGATGGTCCAGCTGCTGAAGATGATACACCATTTTCCCTCTCTCTTATCATCCTGTGATATGTGATTTCTGAAGGAGTAGTCCATCCACTAAGATCTAAATCAGGCCCCTAAGTCTTCTTCTTCTTTTTCCTGCCCTTCCCCTTCACGTCTATCTACAGCAGAAGACACCTAAACTTTGAAACTGTTTTCTTTTGAAGGAAAGCTAGAAAAACAATGGTCTGTGGTTTTGAGTTTGTCTCTGGAAAGATGTGAAACCAAATAACTGATTTAGGGTGTGGTTTTCAATGTGGATGGGTGGAGACTTAGGGGCATATTTATAGTGCCCTAGCGCCACCTTGCGCCACATTAACTGTATTGTTTTTGATGTCAATGTGGCACAACGAGGCCGAAATCTCTGCGCCTTATTTACAGGGTGGCTCAATGCATTCATAGTGCCACTCTGTAACCCTTTGCGCTACGTTATGCCTGTGCCAGGCATAATGTATGCAAAGGGGGAGTTCCCCCATTGGGAGAGCCTGAAAAATGGTGTAAGGAAATCTATGAGATTTCCTTATGCCATTTTTACGGCACTTTTAATGCCTGCTCAAGAGCAGATGTTAAAAGGGGTCTTCCATTCTTTAGAATGGGGCCCTATGTAGTCTGTAGGAGTAGTGCCAATGTTTTGGCGCTACTCCTGCCGAGTACATCAATAGCGTCATGAAAAATTACGCTATTGCCCACTGCCCTGTTCCATAGTGTGCCATATTTTACATATGCTGCATACATGGTGGCGGTAAGGTGGTGCTAAGGGGCGCAGGGAAAGTGGCGCTGCACTCGGTGCAGCAACACTTTCCATAAATCTGTCCCTTAGTGTATCCAATGAGATGTTGATGTTTGGGTGTGTTCCTTGAATTGCAGCAGATTTGTGGTGGCATTGCGGCAGATTCGCAGATCGATAAATGAACACCGAAACGAGAAAGACTTGCTGTATTGCATTTCTAGAAAGTTTAAATGGGTTACCTTACCCTAATTTGTTAATCGCTACTTTTAAAATGTATAATAAGACTAAGGCGGTCATTACAACATTGGCGGTAAAAGCTGCTTACCGCCCTGCAGAAGACCGCCAACACACCGCCGCGGCCGCGGAAATCCGCCACAGCTATTATGACCCACATCTCAGAATCCGCCAAAAGTCAGATAACCACACAAGTCCGCCACACCAAAGGTCAGTGATAAACTGGCGAAAACAAAACCTCCACCGTCACGCCAACAGAAATACGCCCACACTATCACGACACACGAATCCACGCGGCGGTCTTTCATCCGCTGTATTCCATTGGCTGTACACACCCCCGCGCTCAAAATACACACACTCTTACAAAACACAGCCACATTGGACAATTTGAAATACACACACCTGATACACCACTCCCACACACCCATTACAATATAAAACACACACCCACATCACCCACAAACCCCCACGACAAAAAATTCTGAAAGAAGGCCAGAGAGAGACACCACCAGCAAGAACAACAGCATCCACAGGCACACAACACCATCACCCACACAACTTCCACGCACCTCACACAAAACACCACTACATATCACCACACTTATCACCAAACACTCCACCCCACACATCACCTACACCACCCCATGGCACGGCAAAGACACCCCAGGTTCTCGGAGAAGGAGCTCAGGGTCATGGTGGAGGAAATCGTCCGAGTAGAGCCACAGCTATTCGTATCACAGGTGCAGCACACCTCCATAGCTAGGAAGATGGAGCTATGGCGAAGAATAGTGGACAGGGTCAACGCAGTGAGACAGCACCCAAGAAATCAGGAGGACATCAGGAAGAGGTGGAATGACCTACGGGGGAAGGTGCGTTCCGTGGTCTCAAGACACCACCTGGCGGTTCAGCGGACTGGCGGCGAACCCCCACCTCCTCCCCCACAACTAACAACATGGGAGGAGCAGGTCTTGGCGATTCTGCATCCTGAGGGCCTCGCAGGAGTAGGTGGAGGAATGGACTCTGGTAAGTCAAAGCTTTACTATTACATCCCCCACCCTACCTGCATGCTATCACATACCCCCACCCTCACCCTCACCCCCAGCACCCCAACTCCTCACATATGTCCCAACATCACAAACCACACATCCCAACACCAAGCCGTGCATGCAACAACAATGCATGGACACCCATCACCAAAGCATGCCCACTGCACATACCCATACACCCCCCTAAACCATCATCACACAAGCTCCCACACAGGACTGCTAGCACTGGGGTACACGGTCACCCACCCATTGCACACCATTACACACACAGATTTAATAAACATCCTTTTATACCACTGCAGGACCCCTACCCAACGTCACCGGACAGGAGGGTCCACACATGTCCACACCACTAACAGAAGAGGCCCACAGTGATGACAGAACCTCTGTCCAACTGGATCTAGATGACCAGCCCGGACCATCGGGGACCTCGGACAGTCGGTTCCCCTCACACAGGCACAGGCCACCACAGACCTTCCTCCCTCTGGAAACACCAGCACAGCACCTACCCAGCGGGCCCATACCTCCATCCCCAGGACACGTCAATCAGCAGTGTGTCCACCACTACAGGGAACCCAGGATAACCCACCACCCCAACAACAACAGGGACCTGGGGGCAGTGGTAGTGGGCACACGGTCCAGGGGACGGAGGCCCAGGAACACAGGGGAACTGGGAGGGCTGCTGTGCGACAGGCCAAGGGAACCCACTCTCCACGAGGCCCTCTCCTCCATCATGGGAGCCTACCACCACTCCCAGGAGATGATGGCAACGGTACTGGCCAAGTTTCAGGAGACCCAGCGTATGAAGGAGGAACGGTATATGGGCTTCAGGGAGGAACTCAGAACCATCAGCTCCACCCTGGGCACCATCGCAGGGGTGCTGAAGGAACTACTCAACACCAGGAGGGACACTGTGGCACTACAAGGGGCCCCTGACACTAACATGGATGATGAACTGCCCACCACCTCTGCCGGCACTAGTGGACAGGACGCCCCACCACAGGACCAGCACCCCAACCCCTGCAGACGGAGAACCACCCCGCAAACGGTCCCTGAGATCCAGGACAAAGACAGAGCACAATGCCAAGACCCCCGCCAAGAAATGAGACCACCCTGATTGTCATCCTACTGTCCCACTTTGTCACCCTGTCCATAATTAAACTGCCCCAGCTCCACTTCCCATGCCCATATGGGCAATGCACCTGTGAGACTAATAGACTGGACTCAGCCATGGACACTCCTCCGCCATCACCCCTCACCATTTCACTACCCCCTACCATATTGAGCATTTCAATAAACACACCTAAAGCACAGCTCTAGTCCATGAGGAATCTAAGCAGATGTCACACAGTGGGACCCACATCTGTGAAATCGTAAGGGAAAGTGACAACTCAGTGATCATACACTGGGTGAAAACGACAGACAGGAGAGAGGTAGTAGTGTCAAAGTACATGTAGTAGGCAGGTTTGGATTCCTACCTGTGTCTCACTGGAAATATTGCAGGATCACTGAGTCCCTGTTGTGCATGTCTTCTTCCTCTGCTTCCTCCTCATCACTGTCCACAGGCTCCACAGCTGCCAAAACACCGCCATCTGGACCATCCTCCTGCAGAAAAGGCACCTGACGTCGCAAAGCCAAGTTGTGAAGCATACAGCAGGCCACAATGATCTGGCACACCTTCTTTGGTGAGTAGAATAGGGATCCACCTGTCATATGGAGGCACCTGAACCTGGCCTTCAGGATCCCGAAGGTCTGCTCGATCATCCTCCTAGTTCGCCCATGGGCCTCATTGTAGCGTTCCTCTGCCCTGGTCCTGGGATTCCTCACTGGGGTCAGTAGCCATGACAGGTTGGGGTAACCAGAGTCACCTGCAAATGGCGAGGGACAACTGTTAGACACACACTAACCTGTAGGGATAACCCCAGACCCAGACAACCATTCCCAATGACTTGCTTCCAGGTGCTCACCTAATAGCCACACACGATGCCTCTGGAGTTGCCCCATCACATAAGGGATGCTGCTATTCCGCAGGATGTAGGCGTCATGCACTGAGCCAGGGAACATGGCATTCACCTGGGAGATGTACTGGTCTGCCAAACATACCATCTGTACATTCATAGAAGGATAATTCTTCCGGTTTCTGTACACCTGTTCACTCCTGTGGGGGGGGACCAAAGCCACATGGGTCCCATCAATGGCACCTATGATGTTGGGGATATGTCCCTGGGCATAGAAATCACCTTTCACTGTAGGCAAATCCTCCACCTGAGGGAAAACTATGTAGCTCTGCATGTGTTTCAGAAGGGCAGACAGCACTCTGGACAATACGTTGGAACATCGCTGATGCCATGTCCACAGTTGTATGAAAAGAGCCACTTGCAAGGAAATGGAGCACTGACAGCACCTGCACTTGAGGGTGGATTCCTGTGGGACGGCGGATTGCTGACATCAGGTCTGGCTCCAACTGGGTACACAGTTCCTGGATTGTGGCACGGTCAAGCCTGTAGGTGATTATCAAATGTCGATCCTCCATTGTCGACAGGTCCACCAACGGTCGGTACACCGGAGGATGCCGCCATCTCCTCACATGTTCCAGCGGACGGTGCCTATGAAGGACAACAGCGAGCACAGAGTCAACCAACTCAGTGGTACGTACCCACAGTTTACACAGAACACCATCCATACACAAAAGGTGGCCTGTATGTGTGTTGAGTCTAGGCCTAGGTATGTGTGACGCAGTTGAAAATGAAGCCATGTGGGCCCCTGAAATGGCGGCTGCCTGACCTGTAAAGTGGGACAATGGGATGTGAGGTAACTGCGCTGGCGTTGTACACTGTCGCGGTAGGCGGTCGAAGACTGCGGCGCAATGCTGCATTGGTTAACAATGGACCCTATGGGTCCCAGGAGCCAATGACGATGTACGCCGGTGGTGACGGTACGCACCGCCGCGGATGTGACCGCCATTTTCAATCTGTTCAATCACTCGATACCTGATCTTCGACAGGAGAGGACCTACACTGCAAGTGCTGCTGTGACCTCGGTCTGGAAGAGATAATGGCTCTTGCGTCTGGGGAAAGGGCCCCTGCCTTCACATCGGATGAGTTGGAGAAACTCATGGATGGGGTCCTCCCCCAGTACAACCAACTGTACGGTCCTCCAGACAAACAGGGAGCATGTTGTACGGGCTATGTCTGTGTGGAGAGGGCTGGATGTAAGAAGGAAGGGGGCAGAGTGCTGCGTGCATGAAAGATGGTGAATGCATGTGCCACATGGCAAGGGTAGGGATGGGGGCCAATCAGTTTGACGGTGCAGTTGGTAATGACTTCTCTTTTTCCCCTGTACATTTCATGTTGGTCAGCGCCCACCAGAAGAAAGATATTTGGCGTGCCATCGCCGAGGACGTACGGACCCTGGGGGTCTACCACAGACGGAGCACCCACTCCCGGAAAAGATGGGAGGACATTCGCCGCTGGAGCAAGAAGACGGCGGAGGCTCAGCTGGGGATGGCCTCCCAACGTGGGAGGGGTGCCCGTCACACCATGACCCCCCTGATGTTCAGGATCCTGGCGGTGGCCTACCCGGAGTTGGATGGGCTCTTGAGGGTATCACAGCAGACACAAGGGGGTGAGTACACTCTCATTCTGCTGATGTTGCGCGCAGTGGAGGTGTCTGGGTGGGGAGGACGGCTGTGGGTTTCCCTAGGCCAGGGCGAGTTCCGTAGGCAAGGCCCCTCCATAAGGCAGGCCATGTGGCACCCCACCCCACCTCTGTAGAGTGCCAAGTACAGCTATTCATGCCCCTGTGTCATCTATGTGTGCAGATGTCATCCATAGCCTTGTAGGCCATTTCCCAGGAATTGAACAGTGGAGCCCAAGAGCACGGCGTAGTGCAGGGGGCTTCTGTGTCTGTCGTGTCCGCCAACGGTAGCGGTAATCCATGCACTCAACATGTCTTTCTTCTGTTGTTCCCCCTCTTTTTGTGGTCTCCCTGTTCTTGTGTGCATTAGCATCATCAGGCGGAGGATCAGTGGCACCGGAGCAGGAGGGAGCTGCATCCCACATGGCCCTGGAGGGCGAGACTACGGACTCGGAATTCACCAGTGTGACGGAGGGCGAGGGGAGCTCCACCGCGGGGACAGGAGCTGACACCAGCGACACGGACTCGTCCTCTGATGGGAGCTCCCTTGTGGTGGCGGCAACATCTGTGCCCCCCGCATCTACAGGTACAGCTGCCACTCCCCCTACCGGCACCGCCCTCCCAGTAGCCCCTCAGCCTTCGCCCCGTGCCCGCTCACCCAGGAGGGTGGGCATCACCTTCGCCCTAGGCACCTCAGGCCCTGCCCCAGTCACCCCCGCTGCCCTCAGTCAGGAGGCCATTGACCTCCTCAGGTCCCTCACTGTTGGGCAGTCTACCATTTTGAATGCCATCCAGGGTGTAGAAAGGCAGTTGCAACAAACATTCCTGGAGGGCATTCATTCTGGTCAGGCAGCCCTTCACCGAGCTTTTCTGACTCTGGCCTCAGCACTGATGGCAGCCATTGTCCCCGTCTCTAGCATCCCCCCTCCAACTTCCTCCACCCAGACCCAATCCCCTGTACCTCTGCCTATCACATGCACACCATCAGACCAGCCTGCACACACGTCAACACACAAGGGAAGCTCAGGCAAACATAAGCACCACACATCCCACATGCACTCACGCAAGCAACACACACATGCAGACACACCAACATCCACTGCCTCCACTGTGTCCCCCTCCTCGTCGTCTCCCTCCTCCCTCCCAGTCTCGTCTACACTCACACCTGCATGCACTACCTCTACAGCCACTACGTCCCTCACCAGCACACCCACCAGCACACCCCGCTCACGTGCAGTCACCACCCCCACTACCATTCACACGTCCCCTGTGTCCTCTCCCAGTGTGTCTGTGACGCCCCCTCCCAAGATACACAAACGCAGGCACACACCCACCCAACAGCCATCCACCTCACAACAGCCTCCAGCGCATGCACCTTCACCCAAAGTCACCAAACTTACACCTCTTCCTCACTCCCAAACCACCTCCAGCTACCCGTCCCAGTGTGTCCCAAAAACTTTTCCTGTCCACCCTTGACCTTTTTCCCACACCTCCCCCACCCCGTCCATCTCATAGGTCCCGAAGTTGGACCTCAGCCACAACATCTCCGGGACCAGTGGTGCCTGTAGTCACCGGTATGTGGAGTGCACTGGCCACCAGGACAGCCAGTGTGGCACGGAGCCACAGCACAGACAGTCCCCCACCTGTGAAGCATCAGAAGTTGGCCAGTGCCTGGCGGGAGAGGGGGAAGACTCCAGCCACCAAAGCCGCTCCCAGGGGTCCCGTTGGGAGTGTGGAGTCAGTTGTGACACCTTCCAAGGTGGGGAAGGGCCACAAGAAACCCGGCAAGTCTGGGAAGAGCAGCACGGCGGAGAAGACCGCCATCATCCCGCTGCCCCGGAGGCCACCGCCAGCCCCAGCCCAGATGCACAGGAGGCCACCACCAGCCCCAGCCCAGTTGCCCAGGAGGCCACCGCCAGCCCCAGCCCAGCTGTCCAGGAGGCCACCGCCAGCCCCAGCCCAGCTGCCTAAGAGGCCACCGCCAGCCCAGCTGTCCAGGAGGCCACCGCCAGCCCCAGCCCCAGCCCAGCTGCCCAGGAGGCCACCACTAGTCCAGCTGCCCTGGAGGCCACCGCCAGCCCCAGCCCAGCTGTCCAGCAGGCCACCGCCAGCTCCAGCCCAGCTGCCCAGGAGGCCACCGCCAGCCCAGCTGCCCAGGAGGCCACTGCCAGCCCCAGCCAAGCTGTCCAGGAGGCCACTGACAGCCCAGCTGCCCAGGAGGCCACTGCCAGCCCCATCCCAGCTGCCCAGGAAGCCACCGTCAGCCCCAGCTGCCCAGGAGGCCACTGCCAGCCCCAGCCCAGCTGCACAGGAGGCCACCGCCAGCCCCAGCCCAGCTACCCAGTAGGCCACCGCCAGCACCAGCCACGCTGGGCCATGAAGGACCGCCAGCACCAGCCCCGCTCGGCCATGAAGTACCTCCAGCACCAGCCCCACTGGGCCATGAAGGACCACCAGCCCCGCTGGGCCATGAAGGACCGCCAGCACAAGCCCCGCTGGGCCATGAAGGACCGCCAGCACAAGCCCCGCTGAACAGGGCACCGCCTTCACAAGCACCGCTGAACAGGGCACCGCCATCTCAAGCACCGCTGAACAGGTCACCGCCATCTCAAGCCCCGCTGAACAGGGCACCGCCATCTCAAGCACCGCTGAACAGGGCACCACCATCTCAAGCACCGCAGAACAGGGCACCGCCATCTCAAGCACCGCTGAACAGGGCACCGCCATCTCAAGCACCGCTGGCCCATGAGCGGCAGGGGCACTGACGCAACTGGGTCTGTCACGGGGTGAGTGATGCACTCTGGGCACCAGTCCACCTCCAGAACCAGGGGAGACTGTCATCCACTACCTCTGTCCTTAACAGGATGAAGCACTCTGGGCACCAGTCCCCCTCCAGAACCAGTGGAGAGATCCATCCACTACCTCTGTCCTTCACAGGATGAAGCACTCTGGGCACCAGTCCCCCTCCAGAACCAGTGGAGATATCCATCCACTACCTCTGTCCTTCACAGGATGAAGCACTCTGGGCACCAGTCCCCCTCCAGAACCAGTGGAGACTGTCATCCACTACCTCTGTCCTTAACAGGATGAAGCACTCTGGGCACCAGTCCCCCTCCAGAACCAGTGGAGAGATCCATCCACTACCTCTGTCCTTCACAGTATGAAGCACCCTGGGCACCAGTCCCCCTCCAGAACCAGTGGAGACTGCCATCCACTACCTCTGTCCTTCACAGGATGAAGCACTCTGGGCACCAGTCCCCCTCCAGAACCAGTGGAGACTGTCATCCACTTGAGAGACCGTGGCTTTGCACTCCCCAGGTTTGAACAGTGGGCAAACCACCCACTGTAGAGACTTGAGAGACTGTGGCTTTGCAATCCCTAGTATTGAACAGTGGGCAACCCACCCACTGGAGAGACTTGAGAGACTGTGGCTTTGCACTCCCCAGGATTGAACAGTGGGCAACCCACCCACTGTAGAGACTTGAGAGACTGTGGCTTTTCACTCCCCAGGATTGAACAGTGGGCAAGCCACCCACTGTAGAGACTTGAGAGACTGTGGCTTTGCACTCCCCAGGATTGAACAGTGGGCATGTGGCCCCCTTGTGGATTTGGCGTCGTGCACTCAAGCGGATGAGGTGCCTCCCCTTTCCCTCTCCCTGAGGTGCCTGTTTTCTTGCTGTCTGATGCCCCTGCAGTGTTCTCTCTGTCATGGTCGGGGATCTTGTGTGGGCCTCGCCCATACCGTGTGGTCCCAGTGTTCCACGGACTTTCTTTGTGCAGTACCTGGACTACTATGCCTGGTATTTATTTTGTACATGGTGTATATATCTATTTCTGCCTACTTGTTTTTAATATATTCCGATGGTTACACTCATTTTCTTTGGTCTTTGCATTCTTCCGGAAGGGTTTGGGGGGAGTAACTGTGATGTATTGATATTCATTAGTGTGTGTGTTGTGGTGGGTGAGGGTGGGGGTGTTGCGTGTGTGTGTCCCTGTTTTTTGCCTGCCCCCTCCCCTGTGTCGTAGGTGCTGTACTCACCGTGGTCTTCGCCACCGGGGTTCGTGCTCCTGGTTGAGGAGCAGGAAGACTATCGCAGGGAGAATTTGGAGTTCCGGTTCCATGGTGTCCTTGTTCCTCGTGGAGTGTGTAGAGGTGAGTGTTTTCCCTTCGAAATTCCTGTTTCCTGAATCCACCCCGGAAAAGGTGGCGGATTGGCCTGTCATAATAGTGTGGGCGGTACATTGTCTCCCACCTGTCTGTTGGCGGTGACCGCCGCGCTGTTTGTTTGTACCGCCGTGGCGGTCTGAGTGTTAAAGTGGCTGTCTTTGTTGGCGGTTTCCGCCACGGTCGTAATTGCAATTTGTTTACCGCCGGCCTGTTGGCGGTCTTACCTCCGCTTTAACACTGTCCGCCAGGGTTGTAATGACCACCTAAATGTGTTAATAAAATGCATTTATAAACTTGTAAAAATGTATATTACGAAATAGAATTTCTAGGTGAAACTAGTGAAATTCACAAAAAAAACAAGGGCTAGATGTATCATGCTCCCGGTTTGCATTTCCTAAATAGTGTTTTTTAACTTTTAAGAAAACGCTATTTCAGAAATGTAAAATGGGATGTATGATAACTGCGATTCAGTAATAGCGATTTCTTAAAAATCGCAATTGCTATTACCAAATCGCAATAAGGGAATGGGACTACATTTATCCCTATGGGCCTTTAAGCCCATAGGTGCGAATGGTTTTGCATTTCCGAATTTGCGAATTTTCGTTAGGAATTCGCAAACTAGGCATTGCAAATCCCAGGTTGCTGGGGGGCTGAGGCCCCGTTTGATGCACCCAAAAAAATACTCATTTTTAAAAATGCTTTTATAATGCATTTTTAAAATTGCACATGGTTACCACCAAATTGGATTTGGTGGTAATTTCCTAAATGCACAGTTCACATGTAGGAAATGCATGATACATGTGCTTTGGAAGTCGCAAATAGGAATTCCCTATTGGCGATTTCCTATTTAGAGAATTACAATTTGCAGTTCCCTCAATGGAGTCACAATTTCAGGGAATCGCTACTTTAGCGATTCCTTGAAATTGCACTGCGAATGCCTTTTATAAATCTTGAAAGGCATTTTTGCATTCACAAATAGTAGAAGTTCGCAATTTGCACTCTTTGCGAATGCAAAAAGCTTTGATACATCTAGCCCCAAAGGTTATAGGAAAATAGCATTAAAGATGTAGAAATTCACTGAAAAAAACAAAGGTTTCAGGGATTTTATAGTGAGGATATAGAATAAAAAAATAAAACTAGACAGTCACTGAAAAAAAGGTTACGGGGACGTTATAGTTAATTTCAGATTTTACACTCACAAAACCATAGCAAGTCAGCAGTTACAGTTGTCTGAGCTAACTATAAATAACACCCCGCAATGCACTGCTTATGACCTCACACATTACATCCGTGATGACATGGCCAGTAGTCGCTCGTGCCTGACGTTGTGGGTGCACAGAGCACCTTTGCAAATGCTTCACATCAAGTCACACTATTAATTCCCCGATTGGAGGGGAGTTAAACTGAAGAGCGAGGAATGTCGACCAGCACCGCTATGAGTCACTTTTTGCATATGGAGAAGTCATTGATTATAGTTTGATTTTAACGCAGAACGCTTCTGTTTATCTGAGTCTTGACAGCTGATCTCCATAACAGACTGTTATCTTTGACGGAGCGCACTATGAAATTATAAATAAGAACTTAGGCCCTCATTCCAACTCTGGCGGTCGGTGATAAAGGGGCGGTTATACCGCCAACAGGCCGGCGTTAAAAAAAATGGAATTATGACCACGGCGGAAACCACCCACACAGACAGACACTTTAACACACCGACCGCCACGGCGTTAGCAACAAGCACTGCGGCGGTAACCGGCCAACAGCCAGGCAGAAGACAGTGTACCACCCACAGTATTACAACAGGCCTATCCGCCACCTTTTCGGGAGCAGTACCAACGACATCAAAAGCACGGCCGAAACAGTAAACAGAAGGCAAAGGACTCATCTCTGGAGACTCAAGGAAGAACCACGGTGCCATGGAGCCCGAGTTGCACATTTTCTCCATACTTGTATACATCCTCAAAGCCACAGTCTCTCAAGGGGGTGGTTTGCCCACTGCTTGGTCCTGGGGAGTGCAAAGCCACAGTCTCTCAAGTGGGTGGTTTGCCCACTGCTTGGTCTTGGGGAGTGCAAAGTCACAGTCTCTCATTTGGGTGGTTTGCCCACTGGTTCTGGAGGGGGCCTTGTGCCCAGTGTGCTTCATCCTGGCAAGGAGGGGGTGAGTGAGTGGATAGCTTCTTCCACTGGTTCTGGCTGGAGGGGGCCTTGTGCCTAGTGTGCTTCATACTGGCAAGGAGGGGGTGAGTGGATGGCTTCTTCCACTGGTTCCAGAGGGGGCCTTGTGCCCAGTGATGCAGCACTTGGGAAGTGCAAGGTCACAGCCTCTCACCTGGGTGTCACACCTACAGCATTTGCAGGGGCCAGGACGCACTACAGCCCATGGAGGCATGACTACACACTACCCACCGGCGGTGACGGGTGCTCAGTAGTGGCAGTGGCGGTGCTGGTGTTGGGGATGCCAGTGGTGGTGGGGAGGCTCCAGCCCTTCCCCTGCAGCCTCGTATGGCTGCCCACTGGGGCTGCAGCTGCTGGCAGTGGTGATGGTGGCTGTGCAGGTAGTGGTGGGAGAGGCTCCAGACCTTCCCCTGCAGCCTCGGACGGCTGCCCACTGGGGCTGCTGCTGCTGCTGGCAGTGCTGGTGGCGGTGATCAAGGTGGTGCTGATGGCGGTGCTGCTGTCGGGGATGCCAGGGGTTGAGGGAGGCTCCAGCCCCTCCCCTGCAGCCTCGGACAGCTGCCCACTGGGGCTGCTGCTGCTGGTGGTGGTGCTAGTGGCGGTGCTGGTAGGGGTACTGGTGGCGGGGATGCCAGTGGTGGGGGGAGGCTCCAGCCTGTTCCCTGCAGCCTCGGATGGCTGAACCGTCATAGTTGGTGGTGGGGGCTCAGAATCAGTCCCAGCACCAGGCCTCCTGTCCTTCCTGCCTGCAGGCCCCTTGCCCTTCTCCTTGGCAGCTGGTGGTGCCTCCTTGCTCTTCTCCTTGGCAGCTGGTAGTGCCTCCTTGCCCTTCCCCTTGGCAACTGGTGCAGGCACACTGTCAGTGCTGATGGCTGGTTCTCTGGAGACTCTCCCACCTGCAGGTGCTAAACCACCCTGACCACCCTGGTCCCACGTGAAGGACGGGGGAAAGAGGTAGGGAAGAGGTCATCGGCAGAGAATAAAAGCTTCTTAGGGACACTGGGCTGGGAAGAGGGTGAAGATTTGGGAGTGGAGGGAGAGGGAGTGGTCGTAGGAGGTATCTGTCTGGGTGCAGGTGCATGGTCTGGATGCTGTTGTGAGGTGGATGGCTGTTGGGTGTCTGAGTGCTTGCGTTTGTGTAATGTGGAGGAGGGGGCACAGACACAGTGGGAGAGGACATGGGGGACGTCTGCATGGATGTGGGGGTGGTGACTGCTAGTGAGGGGTGTGTAGTGGTAGGCATGATGGTGATGGGGTAGTGGATGAGGATGTAGTGCATGCAGGTGTGAGTGTAGACGCTACTGGGAGGGTGGTGGAGGACGATGAGGAGGGAGACACAGTGGAGGCACTGGATGTTGGTATGTCTGTATCTGGATGGTGTTTGTGCCAGTGGGATGATGTGTGGTGCTTGTGTTTGCCTGAGCCACTCCTGTGTGTTGTCATGTGTGCATGGTGGTCTGAATGTGTGCTTGGGAAAGGTTGGGGTTGAGTGGAATGGAACTGGGTAGAGGAAGTTGGAGGGGGAGGCTAGAGACAGGGACAATGGCTGCCATCAGGGAGGAGGCCAGAGCCTGGATTGATCTCTGTTGGACTGCCATGCCAGAGTGAATGCTCTCGGGGGATGCATTTGTTTGTAGCAAATGGGCTGCCAGCCCCTGGATGGCATTCACTATGGTTGACTGCCCAACAGAGATGGATCGCAGGAGGTCAATAGCCTCCTCACTCAGGGCAGCAGGGCTAACTGGGGCAGGGCCTGAGGTGCCTGGGGCGAAGGAGATGCCCACCCTTCTGGGTGAGCGGGCACAGGCAACTCCCTGAGGGCCTGCTGGCAGGGCAGTGCTGGTATGGGGTTCACGGCTGTACCTGTAGTTTGGGTGGGCACAGAGGTGTCCGCCACCAGCAGGGAGCTTCCATCGGAGGAGGTATCACTGTCAGAACTAACCCCTCCTGTCTCCGCCGTGGTGCTCCCCTCGCCCTTCGTCCCACTGGTGCCCTCACCATTGGTTGATTCGGCCTCCTGGGCCCTGTGGGATGCAGCTCCCTCTGTTACCGGTGCCTCTGCTCCACCGCCAGATGATGCTAATGCACATAAGGACAGTGTTGGACTTTTTATCCTTGGCGTGGTCTCCCTTAACTTTTTGCCTCTGTTCCCCAGGTTGTTGATGTGTGCTGGACTCTGATTTTGCTGTTTTTGTTACTCTGGGCACTTTACCACTGCTAACCAGTGCTAAAGTGCAAGTGCTCCTTTACAAAATGTGTATGTAATTGGCTTATCCATGATTGGCATATTTTATTTACTAGTAAGTCCCTAGTAAAGTGCACTAGAGGTACCAGGGCCCGTAAATAAAATGCTACTAGTGGGCCTGCAGCACTGGTTGTGCCACCCACATAAGTAGCTCTGTAATCATGTCTCTGAAATGCCACTACAGTTTCTGTGTGTGCAGTTTTAACCTTAAATTCTACTTGGCAAGTGTATCCACTTGCCAGGCCTAGACCTTCCCTTTTCTTACATGTAAGACACCCCTAAGGTAGGCCCTAGGGAGCCCCAAGGGCAGGGTGCAGTGTATGGTTAAGGTAGTACATATAGTAATGTGTTTTATATGTCCTGATAGTGAAATATTGCTCAATTCATTTTTCATTGTTGCAAGGCCTGTCCCTCTAATAGGTTAACATGGGGGCTACCTTTAAATCTGATTTAAGTGTAGATTCCCTTTGGGAGCGGATGGACATGTGATGTTTGGGGTCTCTGAGCTCACAATTAAAAAATACATCTTTTAGTAAAGTTGATTTTAAGTTTGTGTGTTTGAAAATGCCACTTTTAGAAAGTGAGCATTTTCTTGCTTATACCATTTCTGTGACTCTGCCTGTTTGTGGATTCCCTGTCTAGGTCAGTTTGCCATTTGGGCTGGTCGCACCTCACACTAGACAGTTACATAAAGGGATCTGGGGTATAGTCTGCATATCCTGATGAGCCATCTGTGCTTAGAGGGAGGGGAGGGGTGGTCACTTACACCTGGAAGGGCTGTGCTTGCCCTCACACAATGCAGTCTCCAACCCCCTGGTGAGTGTCTGGGGCCTGGCCTGGGCAAGGCAGGATTTCACATTCAAAAGAGACTTTACTTTGAAGTAGGCCTACTTCAAAGGAGAAATTGGGTGTAAGAAGGGCACCCAAAACCACAGACGTTAGAACACTTCTGGAAAGAAGAGGACCCTCTGCCTGGAGAAGAGCTGAAGAGCTGAGGAAGAAGAGCTGCCCTGCCTGTGACTGTGCTTTGTGGAGCTATCCTGCAGTTGCTGCTTCTGCCAGAGTAAGAGGGCAAAGACCGGACTTTGTGTGCCTTCCATCTTGTGAAGAAATCTCCAAGGGCTTGATTTAGAGCTTGCCTCCTGTTGTTTGAAGTCTCAGGGGCAGCAACAACTTCTTTCTGCCAGCACCTAGAGTCTCTGGAGAGACTCCTGCTCTAACAAGTGGTGTCCGATCCAGTCCCTGGGCCCTTGAAAGGAAAGCTGGTGAAAATCCAAAGAAATCGACTTCGGGCGACTTCGGACTGACACCGCTGCTGAATCCGGTGATGCCACCTGCACCCGACTCTGTGATCTTTGCTGGAACGCGATGACCTTCGCAGACCCGACATCGCTGCAGCCCCGCCGAAATCCGTTACTCCGTGGAAGTTGCTGCACCACGTCGTGACCGACGCCGCTTGAAGTGCGCAGATGCCGCGATCCCCGACTTCGCGCATCGGCTCATTTTTATTTCTTCACCAAGGTACTGTACCTGGGGGTCTACACAACTCCGTGTCTGGCGCCACTGGTGTCGGATTGTTGGGAACGACTCCGTGTTAACACCTCATCGAAGCATTTTGTGTTTCTAAGCACTATTTTTGAGTTTAATTTTTGAAAATTCATAACTTGACTTGTGTATGTCAGATTTGTGTCGTTTCAGTCTTTTTTGTTTAGATAAATATTTCCTATTTTTCTAAACTGGTGTTGTGTCATTTTGTAGTGTTTTCATTAAGTTACTGTGTGTGTTGGTACAAATACTTTACACCTAGCACTCTGAAGTTAAGCCTACTGTTCTGCCAAGCTACCAAGAGGGAAAGCAAAGGTTAGCTGAGGGTGATTCTCTTTCACCCTGACTAGAGTGAGGGCCCTGCTTGAACAGGGGGTAACCTGACAGTCAACCAAAGACCCTATTTCTAACAGACAGGGTAACAAAACAAAAAGTGGGGGAGAGACAAAGGATAAACTTGGTCAATGTCAGCAACAACACCACCGTTGGAGTACATGACACATACACACACACAGGGAACAGCCCTGCGC
The DNA here is from genome assembly GCF_031143425.1 of Pleurodeles waltl. Lineage (NCBI taxonomy): Eukaryota > Metazoa > Chordata > Amphibia > Caudata > Salamandridae > Pleurodeles > Pleurodeles waltl. The sequence goes on from NC_090438.1 coordinate 527,620,624, forward strand.
ACTAGGCAAAGCACTACTAGTCACATTGCTAGTCACCAACCTGTGGACATGAATACCTAATGCCAATAGTAGCATACCTGACACCCACAGACCCTGCCAGTAGTGGTTGCCTACTAGCTTGGTCGGAGGTGGTGTTCATCAGCCCATGTCCAACAAGGGACCTGCCCTGCAATGTCCGGCTTGGCCTAGGGACACCCACAGCTCGACATCCCCCACCCAGAGACCACCCCACCACGTGCAAGTAGTATATTGGGAAACTGTACTCGCCGCCTTGTGGCTGCTGTGATGCCCTTAAGCGCCCATCCAGGTCCGGATAGGCCACCGCCAGTATGCGGGCCGTCAGCGGGGTCAGAGTTCGACAGGCACCCCTTCCTCATTGGGAGGCCTTCCCCAGCTGGGCCACCGCTGTCTTCCTTGCCCAGCGTCTCAGGTCCTCCCACCGTTTGCGACAGTGGGTACTATGCCTGCCATAGACCCCCAGGGTCTGCACGTCCTTGGCGATAGCACGCCATATACCCTTTTTCTGATGGGCGCTGACCTGCAGGAACAGAAACATAGAAAAAGGTATCAGTCATACCGTCCGGCCTGTTACACTCATGGCCCACCATAGCCCTCATATCCACTTATGCACAGACAATGCCCACCATGCATGCATCATGCTGCCCAGAACCCTTCCACCAACCACCCCACACGAGGCTCTCACACACAGCACTCCATGCATCCATGCCCTTTGCATCGTGCTCACAGTGTACTCACCTGTTGGTCTGGAGACCTATACAGCATTCGGTGCTGGGGTAGGACCTCATCCATCAGTCTCTTCAACTCCGCAGCGGTGAAGGCAGGGGCTCTTTCCCCAGTGACACGAGCTGTGGTCGGTTCCAGACACAGGTCACAGCAGCACTTGCAGTGTAGGTCCTCTCCTGTTGAAGGTCAGGTAGCAAGTGAGTGAACAGATAGAAAATGGCGGTCACGTCTGCGGTGGTGCGTACCGTCAACGCCGGCATACATCACCATTGGCCACTGTAACCTATAGGGCTCAATGACAACCAATGAGGAGTTGCACAGCGGTACTCGACCACTTCCCGCAATGGCGCACAACGTCAGCAGCATTACCTTATTTCTACATGTCCATCCACACAGGACAGGCAGACGCTAACTACATACTGTTACAGTCACAACATGCAATGCAGTGTAGTGTTTGGAAATGTGGAATACAGATTAGCTGCTCACCGTTTTGCCCCCTAGATTACAACCGCTGTGGATGAATAGGGATGGAGTCATCCCCCGTGTACAGACCCCCTGGTGGACTTGGCAACAATGGAGGACAGGCACATTATCCTCACCTATAAATTGGACAGGGCCCCAATCACAGAGCTGTGTGCCCAATTGGAGCCTGACTTGATATCTGCTATCCGTCACCCCACTGGGATCCCCCCTCTTGTGCAAGTCCTTTCTGTGCTTCATTTCTTGGCAAGTGGCTCCTTCCACGTGACAGTGGGCTCGGCAGCAGGAATGTCTCAGCCAATGTTCTCAATAGTTTAGTTTAGTTTAGTTTTTAGAATTTATAGAGCGCATGGCGACCCGAAGGCATCCCAGTGCTAAAAGCAACAAGACACGAGTAGGAAGAAGGGTCGATACTAATTACAGAATACAAAAGTTTAAAGCTTTTTCCTAAAGAGGCGCTCAGAGGGTTCATAACGGAGCTCCATAGGAAGGGTATTCCAAAGGTGGGAAGCCTTACTGGAGAAGGAGTTGTTGCCCCAGGCTCTCTTAGACCGAGAAATGTGTGCATACCTAAGAGAGGAGGAGCGTAAGTTCCTAGAAGGAGTATGCAGGAAAATACGTTTCCTCAGAGAGATGGGACCTTTACCATGTAGGGCCCTATGTCCTATGGACAATGCAGAGAGATTTAAAATGGATCCGTTCTTTGATGGGGAGCCAGTGGAGAGTGGAGATAGCCAATTTGGCGGATGAATATTTTGAGGAGTGAGTAAGAAGCCTGGCAGCTGCATTTTGCACTCTTTGCAGCTTCTTTATAACATAGAGAGGGGAGCTGAGGAACAGGGAATTTCCATAGTCCAGCCGGGAAAGGATTAAGGCTTGGATGAGAATTCTTCTGGCTGTGGGAGGGAGAAGGGTGAGAATCTTTCTGAACATGCGCATGAGACCAAAACAGGTAGAGGAGACTTTACTGGCTTGGGAATCCATAGTAAGCCGGGGGTCAAGCATCACACCTAGAGTTTTAACTTGAGGTTTGGGGAGGGGAAGAGAACTAAAGACGTCTGAGAGCGAGGGGAGAGGAAGAGCGGGGGGACCATTGCCCAAGACCAGGACTTCCGATTTTCCATCGTTAAATTTGAGTTTGGACTCGGTCATCCATTTGGCGATGTCATTCATACAGCGGGAGAGATTAGCCACCGGCGAGTCTCCAGAGCTGGAGAGGGACACCACTAGCTGAGTGTCATCTGCATAGGTGACCAGTGACATTATGAGGGGCGATTACTCTAGCTAAAGGTGACAAGTAAACTTTAAAAAGAGTGGGGCTAAGGGACGAGCCCTGAGGGACTCCACATGTCAAAGGGAAAAGGCCAGAAAAGAAGGTGCGGTCCAAAACTTTGAAAGATCTATCTTTAAGGAAGGAGGAAACCTCCTACTCCTATATCTGATAGTCTCCAACAGAGAAGATCGTGGTCGACAGTGTCGAAAGCTGCACTTAGGTCAAGCAGGATGATGGCTACGTGAGACCCTAGGTCTAAGAGCTGGCGGGCCGACTCGGTTACGGTAAGAAGAGCTGACTCAGTGCTGTGCAAAGCTCTAAAGCCCATTTGGGTGGGATGAAGGAGTTCATTGCTTTCGAGATAGCTGGTTAGTTCAGTGTTGACATGTTTCTCAAGGATTTGTGCGGTGATAGGGAGGAGGGCAATAGGTCTGAAATTTTCCAGTAGAATGGCGTCAAGTTTGGGTTTCTTCAGAAGGGGCTTAACAACAGCGTGTTTGAATGACTGGGGAAGGGAGCCTGAGGATAGGGAGTTGTTAAGAATTTTAGTGAGAGGAGGAACAATAGTGCCTGCTACCTGCAAGAGAGCAGAAGGAGGGGCGGGGTCTAGAGGAGAGCCGGATTTAATTTTGGACAAGAAGTTTGATGGTCACCTCATCGGTGAGAGGGGGGAACGTGGTTTGGGAGACTCCTACAGGAAGGGAGTCTGTATCTTTACAAATAGGGAGAAGATTCATATAGGCGGGGAACCCAGAGTATATACTGATGACTTTGTCCTGAAAAAAAGATGCCAGTCGATCACTATGGGAGACGGAGGCCTCCGTCATAGGGCTAGATATGAGAGGGGAGGTCAGATCATTAAAAATTTGAAAAATTTATTTCTGAGGACATGAAGAACATTCTATTTTCTCACCATAAAAAGTGTACTGGGCAATTTTAATATTATCGTGATATGTTCTGATCGCTTGCTTGTAAATCTCTCTGTTGGAGAGACTGTAGTTTTTACGCCACAGTCTCTCAAGTTTTTTACAGTTCTTTTTAAGTCCAAGCAGGTAAGGGGAGAACCAGGGTTTAGATTTGTGGGATGAAGGAACTACTCTGGTTCTGATGGGTAGATCAGCGTCCAGAGAGGATGAGATCCATTTATCAAAAGAATCTGCAGTTTCTGGGACAGGAGGGTGATAGGTTTTATCAGAGGCCAAAAGGGCCTTACGCCATTCATCCGGGTCCAGTTTTGACCAAATACGTCCAGATGTAGTAATACTGGGGAGGTGCCCTTGGATGGCGTCATACGGGAAAGTAAAAGAGAGAAGGGAATGATCGGTCCATAGTAAAGGCAGAGGGGGGGCCGTCAGCAAGTTGGCAATGTTGCTGAATATAAGATCTAGCGTATGACCCTTCTGGTGGGTGGGGCCAGATACATGCTGAGTTAGTTGGAGTGCTGCGAGAGAGGTTGCCAATAATTTAGCCGAAGGGCAGTCCGAGTTGTCGAGATGAATATTAAAATCTCCTAAAATAGTTACATTAGAGAGATTGCATATATGACTGGCTGCAACCTCCGGGAGAAAATCCAAGAAGCATAAAGCAGGTCCGGGAGGTCGATAGAGCAGAATTCCTGAGAAAGTGAAAGTGGGGGACAAACATAGTGAGAACATTAAGCTCTCACAGTCAGGAATATCTAGGGGTAAGGTGGTGCATTTAGTAGTAATTTTATGAATGATAGCTAATAGTGCTGACCAGAGTGTTGTCTGCCCTGATTTAGCACATGTGCAGCTATATTGTTTTCCCCCAGGTGAAGGATTTGGCCACAGTGAAAGCTGACTTCTATGCAATGGGACATATCCCCAACATTATTGGGCCTATTGATGGTACACATATTGCATTTGAACTTCCCCCACCCCCGGAGAAATGAACAGGTGTTCAGAAATGGAAAGAATGTGAAGATAGTGTGCCTAGCGGACCAGTACATCTCCCATGTCAATGCAAAGTATCCTGGGTCTGTGCATGATTCCTATATCCTGAGGAATAGCAGCATCCCATATATGATGGCTCAACTGCAGAGGCACAGGGTGTGGCTAATAGGTGAGCTCTGGTTCCCAACCAGTAGATGTTGGTGTATGGGTGTGGTGTGGGCCCTAAGGGTTAGTGTGTGTCTAACAGTTGTCCCTCGATATTTGAAGGTGACTCTGGTCACCCCAACCTCTCATGGCTACTGACCCCTGTATAGAATCCCAGGACAAGGGCAGAGGAATGTTACAGTGAGGCACATGGGCAAACAATAATAATAATAGAGAGAACATTCGGCCTCCTGAAGGCCAGGTTTCGTTGCCTCCATCTAACAGGTGGATCCCTGTACTACTCACCCAAGAAGGGTGTGCCAGATCATCGTGGCATGCTGCATGTTGCATAACCTTGCCTTGAGATGCCAGGTGCCTTTTCTGCAGGAGGAGGAGGCTGGAGATGGGCGTGTGGCAGTAGTGGACCCAGTGGACAGTGAAGATGCGGAGGCAGTGGATGAGGATAAGGACAACAGAACAGTTATTACACAACAGTACTTCCAGTGACACACAGGTAAGACACTGCAACTCCACTTTGCATTGACAGTTTTGTGTTTGACATTGTACATGGCAGGCAGATTCTCACAATTCTATGGCCACTTACTGTACCCTTTGGCATCTCTATTTTCAGACATCTGTTCCCTACTCTGGCACATGGTGTGATGACTGCAGCCTACTACAGGTCATTCCTATGTATTTATTCCTGGACAGTTGTATTGCATTGTTGAAAGCTTGTTAAATAAATACTTTGTTCAATCATTTGACAGACTACATATTTAAACTGTGTTGATGGTGGAGGAAAGTCCAGGATAGAGTCCAGTCTATTGGTATCACAGGTGCATTGTCCAAGGGGGCACAGGAAGTGGAGCAATAGCAGTTCAAGGTGGACAGGGTGACAGAGTGGGACACAAGGGTGACAATCAGGAGAGTCTTATTTCCTGGCAGGGGTCTTGGCATTGTTCTCTGGCTTCTGCCTGGATCGCAGGGACTGTTTGTGGGGTGGTTCTCCTTCTTCAGGGGGTGGGGTGCTGGTGGCCTGTTGGTCCTGTGGCAGTCCTCCTGTCCACTGGCACCGGCAGAGGTGGAGGGCTGTTCTTCAGTTTTGTTAGTGTCAGGGGCCCGTTGGTGTGCCACTGCCTCCCTCATGGTGTTGGCCATGTCAGCCAGCACCGCTGCAATGGTGACCAGGATGGTGTGGATGTGTTTGAGGTCCTCCCTGCTCCCAGGCACTGTCCTTCCTGCAGCCGCTGGTTCTCCTGCAGCTTGTCCAGTATCTGGCCCATCGTCTCCTGGGAATGGTGGTATGCTCCCAGGATGTTGGTGAGTGCCTTGTGGAGAGTCAGTTCCCTGGGCCTGTCCTCCCCCTGTCGCACAGCAGTCCTCCCAGCTTCCCTGTTGTCCTGTGCCTCTGTCCCCTGAACTGTGTGCCCACTGCCACTGACCCCAGGTCCCTGATCATCCTGTGCTTGTGGGTTTGCTTGGGGTCCCTGTAGTGGTGGACACACTGCTGATTGACTTGTCCTGGGGACAGAGGTATGGGCCCGCTGGGTGGGTGTTGTGCTGGTGTTTCCTGAGGGGGGAGGCTCTGTGGTGGTATGGGACTGTGCCTGGGTAACCGACTGTCCGGAGATCACTAATGGGCCAGGTTGGTCATCCAGATCCAGGTGACCAGAGGTGCTGTCATCACTGTGGGACTCTTCTGTCAGGGGACTGGATGTTGCTGGCACCTCCTCTCCGGTGACATTGTGTGGGGGACCTGTGGGGATGTAAATGCAGTGTTATTGTTTCTGCGTGTGACATCTTGTGCATGGGTGTGTTGCCCTGTATGGTTGTGATTGCCCTGTCAGCTTTCCCTTGTGTGAGTAGTGATTTTGTGGGCTAGCTGATTGTCTCTAGTGTGCATGCTTTAGTGATGGGTGTCCATGCAGGGCTGTGAGTGGTGTCCATGCGTTGGTGTTGCATGCATGGCTTGGTATTGGGATGGGTGGGTTGTAATGGTGGGGTGCATGTGAGGTGGTGGGGTGATGGGGTGAGGGTAGGGGTGGGGGTATTTGATGGCATGCAGGTAGGGGGGTGATAGCAATAGAAATTTGACTTACTAGAGTCTAGTCCTTCCTCTACTCCTGCCAGGCCCTCAGGATGCAGTATTGTCAAGACTTGCTCCTCCCATGTTGTTAGTTGTGGTGGAGGAGGTGGTGGTCCACCGCCAGTCCTCTGTACAGCTATCTGGTGTATTGCAACCACGGAACGCACCTTCCATTGTAGGCCGTTCCACCTCTTCCTGATGTCATCCCTTGTTCTTGGGTGCTGTCCCACGGTGTTGACCCTGTCCTCGATTCTCCGCCATAGCTCCAATTCCTAGTGATGGGTGTCTGTGCACCTGTGATCCGAATATCTGTGGCTTTACCCTGATGATTTCCTCCATCATGACACTTAGCTCCTCCTCAGAGAACCTGGGGTGTCTTTGTGGTGCCATGAGTGTAGTGTGTGTGGTGTGTGAGGGTGTGTGGGGTGATGTGTTGGGGTATCTGCTGTAAGGTGCATGGATGGTGTATGGGTGATGGTGTTCTGTGGCTATGGTTCTGTGGGTGATCTTGGTGTCTCTCGCTCTCTGGTGGCAATTCTTTCTAGTCGTAAAGGGTTCTGGGTAATATGGATGTATGTTTTATAGTGGTGTGGGTGTGGTGTTTGTTTGTGTGTCAGGTGTGTGTAGTTTGAATTGTCCAATGTAATGTTGTTTTGTATGTGTGTGTGTATTTTGAGCGTGGCGGGATGAACCCCCAATGGTTTACTGTTGTTGAATGTCTGCTGTGGTGATTCATGGGACATAATGCTGTGGTCGTAGTTGTGTTGACTACCACCTGGGTTTTGCTACCACCAGTTTATCACTGACCTTTGGGCTGGCGGACTTGTGTGTGTGGCTGTAAAGTGATGGATTGCTATGTGTGGGTCATAATGTGGGTAGCGGTAAACCGCCGCACCCCGGTATGTTGGCGGCAGGTGGAATGGCGGTAAGCGGCACTTACCGCCAATGTCATAATGAGGGCCTTAGTCTGGTGTTCAATATCACAGGACTATATTTATAGATTGACACCCTTCAGAGTGCTTGTTTCAGTAAACACTGTGGTTTTAAAAACAAATTAAGTGATCCAAACGAGTTTTATATGATTTACCTAAACCATGGGTTTCTTCAGGTTTTACATTTGTAGCGATTGAATGAATTTTTGTGGATGAGGACTCTTTTCAATTGATTGATAAGGAAACTCTAGGACAAATGGACATGATGGATAGAATGACCAGAAGAGAAGAAGCCTTTAAAACTTTTTTTGATGAAAAAAGTAATGTTACTTAGAATACTAGGACAGAGATGTGTAAAGGAGAAAATAATCTAAGCAGTTTATTGAAAGAATTAGAATGAGCTTGGATTAAGGAAGTCAATAAATGGTGGTAAATGGTCACACTTAAGAAATATAAAGAAGTCAAACGAATTCCCTGAGGTTTGAGGATTTCTGCCTACATTGATCAATGTGGACTGTGACCTGTTGAAACAGTGGCATACTGACACTGTAGAATGTTCTATTAAACTGATACAGACATTAATAATCCAGACTGAGCTTCTTTACAACAAATTGGGAAATTAATTAAAGAGATTGAGATAATTTTGGAACCCACGGAAGAAATTGTGAAGACTCTGAGTGATGTAGAATCAAGATTTGAAAAACATGAGAATGAAGTACAGGCTAGGAAATCTAAAAAAATCACCTAGGATAAAGTGGGTTATCAAACTGGAAAAGTGTACACATTTGCAAGAAAATATGATGCCTTGTATGAACAACATACAATGGATAAAGCTTTGGACAAAGATGTAACATCTTTAAGCATTGACAGCTCGGTAGCAAGGTTGGGGGACGAAAACCCAGTGGTGGGAACATCAAGGCTAGACCTTCCAGGGGAAATCCATCTGTTGAGGATGCAAATAAGAAAGGGGGTGAGGAGAAATCAACAGAGAAGCCCCAAATGTAAACATACCTGAAGGTCCAAAAGTAAGATGCAGAGGCAGAAGAAGGGACAACAAAATAAACTAGAAATGCTTGAGAAGAGTTTAGTGATCAATCTATCCTCTAAACCTCTGGAAGAGCATAATTTGAATCTTTTAAAAAAGGGCCTCATGTTTGTATCTCTAGCCAATATGAATCTCACAATGCAAGAATTCATTTGTGTAAATGTATCAAAAGTTAAAATTGCAAAAAACACTATGCTATGAAAAAGGAATATGAACGACAACAACAAAACAAGTCTGATCCTTCTCTGATGGCAAAATTACAGATTAATTAAATAGATAGACTGCAGAATTTGCACAGCCTGGAAGAGGAGTCAGATAAGGATGAGGGCATATGACTTTCTAGTACTCTCTCAGACAAAGAATTTTGTGAATTAATGGGCATACAAATGTATGGATCTATGAGAAGTGGCTGTTAACCTAGTTCTACATGTTGCCCTCAACTACCGTCAGGGAATACAATTGATGTATTTCAAGAGACTATGACAAAAGAAATGTATAAGATCTATGACAAGAAGGGACGAAAGGGAGGCAGTAATGCTTGTATTTGAAATATGACAAAGCATGATTGGAAACTGTTAAAGGAATTACAAGATGATCTGAAAATAATTAAACCCTCCTACAAAGATGACAATATCATCATCATGGATCGGGAAAATATCTTAAGGAGGCCATGAGGCAGATTGGGGATCAGGAGAATTATAAACAACAAGAGAAAGATCCAACATTTGAGGATGCCATTATTTACCACCAAAAACTTAAAGAATGGCACAAAAGAGGTCTCCTAAACGATCAAGAATATACTCATTTGAGGAATAATCACCCAGTAATACCCACTATCTACTTCTTGCCTAAGGTACATAAAAATAAAAACAATCCTCCTGGGTGACCAATAATAAGTGTAATTGTAAAACACATTTGGTGCCTCTGTATATGTTGATATCGAGGCTTGCAAGCGTTGTCTTAGGTCATGTTCCACTAGTCTTCTTAATTATACTGAGATGTTCCTTGAGATGCTGGCGTTTTACCTGACTCAAATACGTTCTTGTTTGACAACAACATTATCTACAAACCCATGGAACAGCTATGGGTACTTCATTTGCTCCAACATATACGAATTTGTTGATGGGCCATTGGGAGTCAGAGCTAATGTGCACTGATGACAACAAAGATCTCCTTGATAAAATAGTCTTGTGGGAACGTTTTATAGATGGCATATTTCTTATTTGGAATGGAAATGAGAAAGAACTGATTGACTTTATAAAATTGTAGGAAATAAATACTTATAAACTGAGCTTCACATATGAGATATGACATTAATGCAACCAAAACCGCATAGTTGGATTTACTGGTGTATATACAGGATGACAGTGTATGCAGTAAGTAATAAAGGAAAACCACAAGTTGCAACAATTTACTCCATGCATATAGTGAATACCCACAGGACATAAAATGGAGTTTCCCATACGGCGAACTGCTTAAAGCCCAAAGAAACTGCTCAGGGGATGATGTATTTGTACAGGAAGCAACAGACATATGTCAAAGATTTATTGAAAGAGATTATACCCGGAGTACACTAGAGGATACTATGGAGAGAGTCTGGTCATGCAAAAGAGATGAATTACTGGTTCCTAAGCAATTCATCAAAAAATTGGTGGAACAAGGCCAGCCGGTACATCATGGAGTTTGATGTTTCAAGTAATTAAGTCAAACAAGCATTACAACAATACTGGCAAGTCCTCTGATTGGATGCAACCATCAGACAAATATTACCAGATTATCCTATGGTAACATATCAGAAAACGAAATCATTAGATCAGTACTTGACAAGTAGTTTCATAGGAAAGTGTACAATTATAGAGAGAACAAATTGGCTGCATCAGCAACAAAGAGGCTTTTGCGTTGTCATAAGTATAAGGCATGCCAATATGGATGAAGTGTCAGCATGTTAAAATCACAGAATGGCAGAATGTTTAAGATTAATGATTGGATTAACTGTAACACCCTATATGGTGTTTATGTTTTGGAATGCATGTGCGATAAACAATATGTCGGGAGTACTATTAATACATTGAAACCTCAAATATTTCAACACCTTAGAGCAGTGCAAAGCAAAGGCATAACATATGCAATCGCTAAACACATTTCGGAGAGCCATGGTGGAGATGTGTCTGGTCTATCCTATTATGGTGTTCAATGTGTTAACAAGAAAACGACAAGAGGAGACCTTGAATGTTCTCTGAGGCAGTCAGAACCGAAACAGATAATGTTAATGAATGTGGAGACCCCACAGGGTTTAAATTATGACGCTGAACTTCATGTGTTTTTATGAGTGCCAATTATGTAATGTGGGGTGGTAGTAACCCCTTTCAGCATGGCCTTGAGGAAGAGATTGGTATTATGCTGTACTGAACATAAAAAATAGGGGTTAGGAGTCGGCTCTGTGATAAGTTAAATAATGATCATGCGGTTTAAGAGGTATTTTACAATAGGCACTGGTCATTTTCGTGAACAAAATCAGGATACTTGAACTGATTCAATAGTGTTAAGAAGCACTATCGCTATGCAATTTATAATAGGCACAGGTCACTTTTGAATAATATATTTGTAATGTTTAGACTTGAAATTCTTTGCTTCTTATTAGGTATTATCATTGTTTTGCACTTTATGAGAGGCATTGGCTAACTTCTTTAGAAACAAAGCATGTAACATCTTGGGAGAATGTATCTGAAACCCTTATATATTTGAGCTTCTTGCTATAATAACAAGCATTATCATTGCATGGCACTCCATTATAGCATTGGTCACTTTTAGAAAGGGTTTTATTTTTATTGATATGGTTTTAATTATTGAAAGTGTCATTTTCAGCAAGATTTGAGATATAAAAAGTGGCAAATGCAAATGAAGTGACTATTATATATCAATGATCACTATGGATATGTATTCTATATTTTATATCTCATACACAGTAGTTTCAATGATATGAAATAATCTTTTTCCTTCCCAGTTTCTCTCCACACTGACAGTAGCGTAGTACAGTAATATTACTGGAATATATTAATTTTATCATTGATATATAATGTGAATTTTGTAATTATTATTAATTAAGATATATACTGCCAAGTCTGTGAAATGAATGGGCACTTATGATAATCAATAGGCGCCACTTTTTAAAGAATCTCTATATAAATATATGCTTTCTCTTTTCTGAAGAAATGTTCTTTGAGGAATATATTGGTTGAAGAAAACACTTTAAGAAGAATTTAGTAATTGAGTACTTTAAGATATTGATGCAATTGTAAAGAAATATATTTGCCTATGTTTGTTTCCTTTAAGTTAATGGATTGGAGGGGCATTGTTCCTTCCACAGCCGAAACATGTTGCCATGATGCATGAATGAGGTTCACCCGTGCACAGAATTAAATAAAGTACTGGAAATTAACCTGAATGGGCCTCCATCATCTGTGGTCTCTGTGTGGCTTGGGGAGTGTAATTGAGTCACATGAGCAGAGACTTAGGTGAATACGAGAAACATATATATATATATCTATAATCCTCCTTCCTCGTGAAACAAGCCGCTCCTGCCTGATGATGTTGGTGCATCATGGCGCACCTTCGCAAACACTTCACATCCAGTTGCGCTATTAATCGCCCGATTGGAAAATAATACAGTTGGCACACTGATTTACTGCTTTCTGTTATTTTACTGGCACAAAAATGCATCTCAGCTACCACGTAGCCTTTGTCAAGTAAACAATTACTCCTACTTGCTCATAGAAATACACTGGTAGTTCATGAATAATGAAGGTATACTATTGATGCTGACGGCTACACATATATTTACAAAGGGAATCTGTTAGAAATTGGGTTTTTGGTTGGCAGTCAGGTTACCCTCTGTCCAAGCAAGAACCCTCACTCTAGTCAGGGTAAGTTACACACAATCCAAAATTAGCCTGTGCCCACCCTCTGGTAGCTTGGCACGAGCAGTCAGGCTTAACTTAGAAGGCAATGTGTAAAGCATTTGTGCAATAAATCACACAATACCATAATATAGCACCACAAAAATACACCACAGTGTTTAGAAAAATATATAATATTTATCTGGGTATTTGCAGGTCAAAACGATCAAAGATGCAACATGAATTTGTAAAGATATCACTAAGAAGTGATATAAGGTGTCTTAAGTCTTTAAAAAGCAAACAAAGTATCTTTCAAGCACAAAGCACCTGTTTTGGAGTGGAAAACCTCCGCAAAGGGCCGCAGAAGAAGAGATATGTGGAAAAGTGGTGCGTGCGTCGATTTCTCCTCTGCACACACGGACTTGCGTAGTTATTTTTCCCGCGGGGAAGTCGTGCGTTGTTTTCCGGCGCGCGGACAATCTCTTTCTGTGGGTCGCGGGATTACCAGATGTCCCGGGGTCTGTGCGTGGATTCTTCGGCTTGTTTTCCGGCTGCGCGTCGTTCCGCGAGGCTGTGTATCGAAGTTTCGTTCTCACGGCAGGTGTCGCGTCGATTTCCCCTCTGGAAGTTGGGCGGCGTTGTCCTTGAAAAAGAGAAGTCTTTTTGGTCCTGTGACTTAAGGGAACAGGAGGCAAGCTCGATCCAAGCCCTTGGAGAGCACTTTTACAGCCAGACAAGAGTTCAGCAAGGCAGCAGGGCAACAGCAAGTCAGCAGTCCTTTGTAGAAAGCAGTCAGGTGAGTCCTTTAGGCAGCCAGGCAGTTCTTCTTGGCAGGATGCAGGTTCTGGTTCAGGTTTCTTCTCCAGCAAGTGTCTGATGAGGTAGGGCAGAGGCCCTGTTTTAGACTAAATTGTGCCTTTGAAGTGGGGGTGACTTCAAAGAGTGTCTAAGAAATGCACCAGGTCCCCTTTCAGTTCAATCCTGTCTGCCAGGGTCCCAGTAGGGGGTGTGGCAGTCCTTTGTGTGAGGGCAGGCCCTCCACCCTCCCATCCCAGGAAGACCCATTCAAAATGCAGATGTATGCAAGTGAGGCTGAGTACCCTGTGTTTGGGGTGTGTCTGAGTGAATGCACAAGGAGCTGTCAACTAAACCTAGCCAGACGTGGATTGTAAGGCACAGATTTAAGTGCAAAGAAATGCTCACTTTCTAAAAGTGGCATTTCTAGAATAGTAATATTACATCCGACTTCACCAGTTAGCAGGATTTTGTATTACCATTCTGGCCATACTAAATATGACCTTCCTGCTCATTTCAGATCAGCAGCTGCCACTTCAACAATGTATGAGGGCAGCCCCAATGTTAGCCTTTGAAGGGAGCAGGCCTCACAGTAGTGTAAAAGCAAATTTAGCAGTTTTACACTACCAGGACATATAAACTACACAGGTACTTGTCCTGCCTTTTACCCACACAGCACCCTGCTCTAGGGGTTACCTAGGGCACACATTAGGGGTGACTTATATGTAGATAAAGGGGAGTTTTAGGCTTGGCAAGTACTTTTAAATGCCAAGTCGAAGTGGCAGTGAAACTGCACACACAGGCCTTGCAATGGCAGGCCTGAGACAAGTTTAAGGGGCTACTGAAGTGGGTGGCACAACCAGTGCTGCAGGCCCACTAGTAGCATTTAATCTACAGGCCCTAGGCACATATAGTGCATTCTTACAAGTAAATCAAATAGCCAATCATGGATAAACCAATCACTAGTACAATTTACACAGAGAGCATATGCACTTTAGCACTGGTTAGCAGTGGTAAAGTGCCCAGAGGTCAAAAGCCAACAACAACAGGTCAGAAAAAATAGGAGGAAGGAGGCAAAAAGTTTGGGGATGACCCTGTCAAAAAGCCAGGTCCAACAGAATCGTTATTGCTACATAATAATTTAACCTCAATTTGTCTATATTTACCTGATATTTTCCAGCAAATCTGCATCATATTCCATCATAATCCATTCAAATTTCCATTTTTACCAGTGCTGTTTTGGAGTTTTTGTATGCTGTGTATAGTGCCTAAAATAACCTATCCATACCCACCAATATATAAATCTATAAAGAAAAATTAGAGAAAAGAACTTGAAGAAACAAATGTAGCGATAAGATAGAGGAGAGAAAGAAAAGTGAGAATTAAGGATAATAATAATGCAATAATAAAACAAACATCAGCCATATTTACATAAGTATTGAATACTATAATCCATTTCATTTAATATATAACTAAATTACAATCTACTCATCAGCTTTATAAAAATTATAACCATATGTTTAAAAATACAGTTGGATGATAGTCTACGGACCTAATTTAATCAATCCTTATATGCTGTATAATTCGCAAGTCTCCCATGATCCCTAGTATCCTATACTATTGTTAAATACCTTTATAGTGACATGCCCTGTGTAAGAAAATGTGTACAAATTCTAATTCCAATCAAATCAACATATAATGAGTCCTAGGAATGACTAACTGCCTATTTGTACTTCCAATTCCTCTTCACCAGTAAATCCATTTGGAAATTTGGACTTCAAAATAATTATACATTTGGATTCCATTATTTTAATGTTTTTTTCTTGATTGCCACCCCAGATGTTTTTCTTTACCCAATCACTTCTACTCTTGTGATGTCTATAAAAATGGCTGGCCGCAGGGTAATGAGGATTATTATTTGCAATGGCACGCTTGTGCTCTAAAATCCACTTTTTGACCTGCAACCTTGTGCTGCCCACATACTTTAAGCTGCAAGGGCACTCAAGTACATAAACCACATAATCTGTGGTGCCCGTTATATGTTGCTTAATAAACCATTTCTTCCTTGTTGGCAGATGAACAGAATTACAATTTTTTCTGCCGCTGCAGGCTTTGCATGTGCCATATTTATAAAAGTCAAGTTTGGGGGTCAGCAAAGACTTCTTCTGTGGGGGAATATAGCTCTGCTCTATCAAATCCCTTATAGAACATGTCTTTCTATATGTAATTGCCAGGATACCATTGTGTGGCCTAAGACAGGATCAGTCTTGACAAGTTGACAATATTTAGTGATGCACTTTCTAACTTTCTGTGAACCTTTGTTAAAAGTGGTAATAAACCTTTAAGTGCTATCTGCTTGTGTTTTTTCATTCTTCGAAGTATTGGAGAACAATGCCTGTTCTTGTGAGACACATTCAACTTTATTGGTGGCTGGTTTCAAAATACCCAGTGGATAGCCTCTTTCTGAGAATCGTTCTAAAATGAGTTCCTTTTACTTGGCAAAATCAACTTCCCCACTGCAGTTGTGTCTAGCCCTAAGTTGTTACTCTGTAGGGAATACTCCACTTCAGTGAACTGGTGGTTATTTGCATGGAGGACCATGTTGCCTGCCGTATCCTTACGATGCAGTGATGTTAGTATTTTGTTGTTTTCGATACGTAATGCAATGTCCAAAAATCCACAGGCAATGTTACTTATTGTGTATGTAAATTCCAGAATAACATCATTTTGTTCTAGATTCTCAATAATTTCCTGAGCTACTGTAGCTTTGCCATCCCATATTAGAAACATGTATCTTATCCATATGGGTATGTGTCTGGTGTATTTTGTGTTGGCTTCTGTCCAGATCACCTGCTCTTCCCACCAGCCCATGAATAGATTCCCAAAACTGAGGGCAAAGCAGGTACAGTGTATTCTCACAAATTATTTTCTAGACAAAAAGATGTTATACTCTAGACAAAAAGAGATCATACACTCAAGCATGCAAGTATGTTTCAAGTATTTCAAGGGAAGAGTCCTTAGAAAATAAAGCATACCTCCACTCCTTTCTTTTGGTCAATACACGTATAGAGGGTACATACATCTAGTGTAATCACAGAGTAATTTTTCTACCAGGTAATGTTATGAACACATTTTAAAAAATCAGTCCTATCCTGGCAGTCTGATCTTAGTCCTGTAACATAAGAGAACAAGAAATGATTCACAAAAACAGCTGCATTTTCCAATGGACCACCATTGGAAGAAACAATCGGTCTACCTGGTGGTGATGCCATGCTTTAATGGATCTTGGGCAGAAAATATATACATGGAATGGTGGGATGCTCTATTTTGCGAAAATGAGGCTCGTTGATGTCAAGCAATCCTTCATCATGCCATGTTTTTAAAAGGTCATTTTATTTTGAAATAGTATGCATGTAGGTTTCCCAAGTAGTAATCTCATACCATGTTTGATCCCCAAGTTGGCATAGGGCTTCTACCCTATAATCCATCGAGTTAATCAACACAAAGTTCCCACCCTTATCAGATGGTTGTATGACAATGGATGGGTCTTTCCTGGGAACCCTTAATGCTTGTCTTGATCTCTAGATAAGTTGTCACAATTATATGTATTTTTTGCTTGAGCTAATTGTAACAATTCCTGACTGACACAATTATGGAATGCTTCAATGTTATCATACCCTATATTTGGATTACATTTAGACCTGGGTTTCAAACCACTTGCAATTTAATTAATTCCTACCTTGTGCTTTCCAACTCTATATTGGCATATTTAATAAGCATCTCAATCATAACCTTTGAAGTTTTTGCCATGAAGGTAGCCCATTCTTTCAACAATTCCGGATTCTGATGTTCATAAGTAGGAATTATGGATATCTAGAGACCTCTGGGTACCCTTCCTGCTTCCACATAATTGGATAATGAAGTGATCTCCCACCATTTGTTAATTTCTCTTTTTTTATTTTTCAAAGAGGACTAGGGTCTATTTGAGAGATGGTTCTTTGCGCCACAGTTCTTCGTGTCTCTTCCCATTCATTCATAGTCCTCAGTATTTAAAAAAAGGTGGAAAATGAAAGTACTAAGCAATCCAGCACTTAGTCAAAATAGAGAAGCAGAGAATTCTGGGCTGACTTTTAGTTAATCCCCGAGTGACTACCCCTTGAATGTAACAAGAGAATATTAGGCATCTTAATACCAGTCAGCGTATTCCCTGGTCACAACACAGTTTCTCAGTGCGAAAAGTATCTAGTTCGTGAAGAGTGCTCTTTGGTGTGCAACAGAGTTTCCCAATGAGGAGAATTGTAGTTGATGCAGCGTGAGTCAATTCAGCGCGTATTTCAACGACATCAAATGTCCATCCGTGTCTCCTCTATTTTTATGTTGCGCTATGATTAAGACCGGGACTCCCTTGCTATGGATACCACTTTGTTGTAGTTCCATTATGCAACTCTAGATTTTAGCAGTAGCGGGGCAATGGGTCAATCCTGGGAGACTTGGCCACCATCACTTGAGTCCTTCACACCCCCCCAGGCGGCGACCCGCAACCACCAGCTATCCCACTGGCCCCGCTTACCGTATTGCAATGCATCTTTCAATCATCTGCTTGACACATAGATCACTCTGACAGGGGCAATGAGAGCAACATATGTGTAATCCTCCTTCACCACGAAACAAGCCGCTCCTGCCTGGCGTCGTGGGTGCACGGCGCTCCTTTGCAAGCGCTTAGCATGCAGTCACATTATAAATCCCCTGAATGGAGAGTAATACAGCCGGCACACCAATTTCCTTTTTCCCCTTATTTTACTGGCACACAATGCATTTCTGCTACGACATAGCCTTTGCCCAGTAAACAATCACTCCAATTTGCTTGTAAAAATACACTGGTAGTTCATGAATAGTGAAGGCATACTATTGGTGTAGACAGCTCCACATATATTAAAAAAAAGAATCATTATTGCCACATAACATCTCAATATGGCTATATTTACCTGATATTTTTCAGCAAATCTGCATCATATTCATGCTATCACAATATGCAAATCCATTCAAATGCCCATTTTTACTAGTGCCATTTTGAGTGTTTTTTATACTGTGTAATGTGCATAAAATAACCTGCTGGGCATTGCATGTGGTCAGTCCCTGCGGCCAACCCCCTTAACCACCCAACCCTACACCTGGAGGGTACCCAGCAGAGATAGCCGGGCCCCAGGGAATATGGTCCTGGGACCGAAATTGGCAGGGAGCTGAGGCTGCAAGGTCCTCTCCCCCCCAAAAATATTTTAAAAGCCCAGGCCTCAGGGATGCGGTCCCCGGGACCAAAATCAGCCTGGGGAGGCATCACGCGACCCCTTTCCCCCTCACTGGCCAGTCACCCAACAAGGTAGTACTTACTAAGTAACCAGTAGAAAGTGCTCCAGTTGGATAGACCTTTTGTGCAAAACTGTGGTCTCTTGTTGGATATACGAGCAGGTGAGATTCTGTTCTGGCGTGATGCTCATTTCACAGAAATTAAACCTCACAGGAAGCACTCACAAATATAAACGTAGCAGGTGTCCCAGTTGAAGCTCCACTTCTAAAATGAACAAATGATCCTAACTCCTAGGCTTGGTGAAGGCAAAGCAAGTTTGTTTACTCTGTGATTCCATATTGAAAAACAATCTAAAATTCTTTGTTGAGGTGAATGAATCTTTAATCTACTGGAGTGCAATCAGACACTCTCACACTCTCTGTCACACACGCATTGACCTTCTCACACCCACTGTCACACCCAGACAGATACTCTCACAGCCACTCTCACACCCAGAGACACCATGTCACATCTATTCTCACACCCAGAGAGACAGGCCCTGTGGCCAACTCCTGCTGCGCACTGCTGAGGTACATGCACAACATGGAGTTGGGTGGTTAGGGGAGTTGTCCGCAGGGACTGACCGCAGGCCATGCCCAGCAGTCAACCCACACCGTGCATAGTCAAAGGCCTTGCACAGCGGTGGCTAAATTAACGTATAGTAACGAAAACTACTTTTCGTCAAAAAAACATTGATATTCACTGAAGAAACAACGTTGTTGGGATGTTATAGATAGGAAATAGAATTAAAAAAAACCTTTGAAATTCACTTAAAAACCAAAGGTTACAGGGACGCTGTAGATAGGGTCTGAATTCACTCACCCAAAACTAGGGAAATTCTGCAGTTATAGTTAGAGTTATTTCAAGTAACTATAAATCGCGGCCTAAGATAATGCACCAGCGAAGTGCAGCACACCACCCAGCAGCTGACGCACCACTGGGCAGACATCATCGACCGCAAGCAAGACCTGCGTGACCTGCTAGGAATAGAGATTCCAAAGCTCAGTGAGTATTAACTATATTATTGTATTTGTGTTCTACAATGCTAACTTTTTTCCAAATAGCACGCTGCTCACACTCAAAGGATCGTTATGTTTAGTTTCCATTAAGAAGATTATGTGATCCAGTTAGTTTTAGGCAGTTGCTCAGCGCTACCTCATCGTACTCGTCTGCACTCACTTTGGCAGATTACTTAAGAAGCCATTGTAATGCAGACTCCTCTGTTCTCCTGTCACCATAGTGAATTAGTGATATCAGAGAGCTATTGTTCTCTGTGACTTATCTATGTAGCTCATACAGTCCCAAGCAAATTCACTGTTAATTGTAGTGCTCCTAGAATGCATCTGTAAATTGCAACAAAAGGGAGATTGAGTTGGTCCATGGAGTGGGTTGAGAAATGAGAATAGAGTCAAAGATCATGCATTGTAATGCATTAGTTCCAAGTGTAGTTTTTTTTAAGGAAATTTGGAATAGAGATTTTAAGAATATTGTCAACTCAACAATAGTCGATCATACAAGTACCATAGGAGATCTGATCTAGATATATACAAAGTAACAGATTTTGCTTACTTTGATCATTTTGTGGAAATTAACTGTTCCACTAATCTGCTTTTTATTTTTTATCATCTTTATTCTTATATCAGCACCCAAGGGCAAGAAGAGAGGTAGCGGCGCCGGTGGGAGTCGCGGCAGGACAATCAGGATGAGTCTTGTCAAATGAAGATATTGACCTTGAAGGGTTCTTACACAAGCCTGTGCGATGCGTTTTCTGCATGGCTTCTGCAGTCACAGGAGTATCCCCGGGTAAGAGGAACTGTGCAATTATGCTTAATTGAAGTGTGTGCCTCACCCATATTGTTGCAGCCCCAGGAAACGCTAATCTGAATAAACGCGGGGATCCGCAGAAGGGGCCAAAGCAGTTATGTGTGAAATTTATTTCAATTAAATTTATCTGGTAACACTGTAGCAGTCTCCAGAGCAAGGGGGCTCAAATCAAAAGAAGAGAGACTTTGAAAAGGGTTCCTCAACTGGGAAATGTCTTCTGGTTTGTGCTTTGAAGTAAACTGTGCAAACAGGTGTTTAAATCATTAAACCACATGGAAGAAGTTAAAAATTTGAAAAAACACAAGTTAAATAGCCTTCCAGGTCACATGGTGTGAAACGTATGCAAAAAACATTTGGGAAGTGTTGTCGCCAACTGGCAAAGTTCACTGTTAATTGAAACAACACCAGTACAGTCGGAATTGTGAAGTGACAAAAAGTAAGCTTACTTTCAGTTCGGAGGTTGCCGCTGCTGTTGTTGTCCTCTGATCGTAGCTGGCCACTGTTGGAGCCACGTCCGGAGCCCGGAGACACCGAGGCGGCGAGAAGAGGTGGTTTGAGCTTCTTCATACAGATAAAACAGTCCTTGGAGTAAGATAAGGTATGCCTTCCAAGGAGCTGCAGAGATTCTTTTGATATTTTTCATAATGCTGATTCTAACTCAGGAGATCCATGCTGGAAGTGGACTGCAGACTGCGCACAGTGAATTGTGTGTAACAAGTAACTAGTGGTATGGCTCGGAGAGCTGAACAGGAGGAGAACAGCTGTTAGCAAGCGTGATCAGTGCGCAGGAGAGGGCATGCTGGTAAGATTGTCTG
Source organism: Pleurodeles waltl (assembly GCF_031143425.1). Classification (NCBI taxonomy): domain Eukaryota; kingdom Metazoa; phylum Chordata; class Amphibia; order Caudata; family Salamandridae; genus Pleurodeles; species Pleurodeles waltl. The sequence goes on from NC_090438.1 coordinate 527,641,915, forward strand.
ACTGTTTTCCGATTTCCGATCTGAGAGAAGAGTGCACAGCGCAGGGAGGCAAACATAAGGATACAAAAGGCTTTTTGTGGCATGTTCGTCCCGAGGTCCGGGTAAGCTGTCTGCGCTGTGTGAGAGTGAGTAAAGACATGACTCTCTTCCGCAGCTGAGCCGAACAACGTGCTCTGAGTTCTTTGTCGTTAGTTTGTGGCAGGTCGCTCTCTGTACTGTCGATGAAATAAACGTAATTAATAATCAACTTGAGTCTTTACTCAGAGCACCAGATCCTCCTTCAAAGCAAAGTTCACCACACGCGCCACTCCAACAATATTTAATTAGTGTTGGCAGCCTTCTGCGAGCTGGAGGAGTGCGCGCGTCACCTATTGGAGTGGATGTTGTTTGCTCACGTGCCAATGTAGCCCCTGTGGGATTGCAGGGGGAGCGCTGCAGGATCGCCAGGGGAGCCGGATAGCTCGGGGAGCACCTCAGACTGCTGGGCATGGGGGGCTTGGTGGTCAGTGACATGCAGCTGTCCTATGCACACAAGACTGCCAACCAGTGAGGAAGGTGGGTTCGGTGATCGATTTGCTTTCTTTGTGCCACTTGTGAGAGTGGTGGGTGGCTGCAGCGTGCAAAGACACAGAGAAGCTCTGAGAAATCGTGGGAGAAGGCACGATAGTTGGCCTGGGAACGGAAGCGGAAGCCGAGTGGTAACAAGCAGGGCTTGAAGCACAGTGACGGTGGAGTGAAAAGAAGTTCTGCTGCACGGACATTGTACAGATTCGGGCTGAGCTCACTAGGGAGGGAGAGAAGAAGCCATTGCTCTGTTTTGCTGGTATTTTTGGATAGTGGACGGGGGAAGTTTAAAAGTACCTTTTAATTATATGTTTTGTTAAAGTATGTACAGGTAAAGGCTAAAAATAGCGGCTTTAGATAATTCTCCTTATCTTTGTATCGACCAGGACATTAAAATACTGGTGGTGCCAGGAGAAAACCTGTCACGTGGCAACCCTAGACATTGCTGCGAAGGTGGGAATTCCTTAAGGAGTGTACTAGAGTGTAGGGTCACATTTCAGCAACAGCGGTGAAGTCTCAGCTGTATTTTTTGCTTTATTAGTTCAAGAGTGCATGCGGGGCGAAGTGGTTCAGGGAACATGGCGGCTGTCTAAAGGAGCCGGTCGCGGAGGGCTCCCTTCCGTGAATGACGGGGTGAAATAATTATGCCTTACCAGGGAAACGTGAAGGTTTGACAGGTAGGCAGTGGGGGTCCGCTTTGCGTTTTTTAGTTTTACAGCGCTGCAAGGGAGGCAAAGGAGCTGGCGGAAGCACGGGACGCTTCGGAGCACGGGATGGTGCCATTGTTGAGAGCCTCCCTGGAGCTCTTTCGCGTCAGGGAGGCGGTGGCTCGTGTTACCTACCAGGGGAACCAGGGCAGGGCCAGCACGTTTCAGGATCCTTCAGAAAGAAGAGCAGGATTTTGAGGATTCCTCAGTACATCGAGGACTTGGTGATTTCAGGTACTGATGGAGAAAAACAAGATTTAAAGGGTTTGAAGGTTCTGTGCACCAGGGGCATGCTTCTTTTGGTATAAGCACTGTAGAAATTAATACAGACCATATGGTGGACAGGGTAAAGGGGCTAGTGGGGACCAGAAAGGAAGGGGGGAAGGTGGCATCTAAAAATAGTTTGGGACAAGAAGCGTATTCCCTGCGCAGCTCTAAAAAAAGTGAGAAAAGAGTGGAAGTTGAAAGTCTGGTCCCCCTCCAGAAAACCCCTACAGCGAGAAGAAAGGCAGAATACGATAATAGTTCCATTACAAAGAGACTGGATGTGAAGAGTGTTGGAGGTTTGAACTATAGAAAAGTCTGGGTTACCCCATCAGTAAGGACTTATTTTTGAGTATTGCCAGGATCACCTAGAATGTCAACTGGGGGTGCGAGTATGCAAGAGCTGGATAAATCGGACAACTTAGAGTCTGCTGCTAGTTCAGAGGGCATTAGCCCAGACCTCCGGGTGGATGGGAGAGGTGTTTTGCAGTATTCCTTTTCTGTGAGATCTGTAGAGAGGCAAGAGGAGGTAAATACAGTACAAGATTTTCAATCCATCGGAGAAGATCAGGGGCACTCAATTGCGGATATTTTGAAAGCATTATCTGTGGAACTGAAGGGTGGCTTTGAGACTTCTAATGCCAATCAGGCGGAGACTAGGGGTCTCTGTGAAGACTTAGGGAAGAAAATTGATGACCTGGCGGGCCGGACAGCTGCTTTGGAGGAGGAGGTGGGCGAGTTGAGGATGGTGGTGGAAGAAAATAAAGAGCAAATAAGATATTTAAAAGAAGGGGAAGCAGGGGTAATGGCTAAAATGGAATCCCTAGAAAATAATCAGAGGAGGAATAATCTGAGGTTTCTCAGTGTCCCGGAAGGGTTGGAAGAAGGTGATTTAAAAGGCTTCATGGTCCGATTGATAAAGCAGGATGTGAATGTGGAAGAATCAGAGGAGGACATTGCTAAAGATATTCAGAGGGTGCACTGGGTCCCGGCACAAATGCTTTCCAACAGGGATAGACCAAGGAAAATGTTAGTTTATTTTCAAACATACTCACTGAAGGAACATATTCTGGCTATGGCGTTAAAAAAGAAATCATTGTCAGTAAACTGATCCCTATTTGGGGGGGAGGGGTGGAAGAAGGTAGGTGGTTTTGATATCGGAAAATGGCAGTAAAGAATTTGAGAATCCTGTCTTGGAATGTAAATGGTCTTAGTGTGAAGAGTAGGCAGAAAAGGTTGGTGCAATATTTGAAGGATGCCCCGTTTGATGTTTTGATCTTAAAAGAGACCCATCTTTCTAGGGAGGAATGTTTTGAAGTTTTTAAGTCATGCGGGTGGGTTCAGCAGATAGCTAGCTCAAATTGTTTGAGTGGTAGTAAAGAGGTGGCTGTTCTGATTAAGAATCATGCCAACATTACTTTTCTGGAAGGTCCCATAGATAACTCAGGGAGGTGGGTGTTGGGGAAGCTCTTTGCTTTTGAATATGTGTTTACCTTGGTAGGATACTATGGTCCTAATAGGGATTATGTAGGCCCATTAAGGGAACTTTAAGATCTTCTTTTGCAATATTTAGATTCAATAATATGGGCAGGTGATTTTAATGTTGTATTGAACTATGAATTAGATAGATCAGCGGGTAGTAGGTCCAAAATAAACGAGAAAATGCAGGGTCAGATTCGGGTAATGATGTCCCAATGGGGGTTATATGATGTTTGGAGGGATAAGAGGGGGTCAGAGAGAGGTTATTCTTATAATAATAAGAAGTATCAGCATCAGTCCAGAATTGATTACTTCCTTTTGGATACTGTTTTGAGGGACTTTGTTGAGTCAGTAGTACATATTAGGGCCCATTTATCAGATAATTTGGCGGTCAGTTTAGATCTTAGGTTGCCAACGAAAAGGAGGGGAAAAAGGTGGACTTTAGACAGAACTCTGCTTTTGGAAGATGAGGTGGTTACGGAATTGCGGGCGGATTCAGAGGAATCTTTTAGGATAAATTTGGGTTCAGCTCCCTTAGCGACAGTTTGGGATACATTTAAGGCATTTTTGAGGGGATGTCTGATTATTATAGCTGCACACAGGAGGAAATTATATAATGAAGAAATAAGCAGGTTGGAGAGTCAAACACGACAATTTGACAGGGAATGTTAAGTAAGGAGCAGGGTGAAGAAATTGACGATTTATATAAGCAACGTCAGACAGCTGGTTTGGAGTTGGTAGCCCTTTTGGACCATAGGATTAGATTGAGATGTGAAGCTAATAGGGTATTTTGAGTACAGTGAGAACAGCAGTAAATTGTTGACTTGGAAGTTAAAATCAGATAGGGTTAGGAATCGGGTGACAGAAATTCGAGATGAAGACTCGGGTGAGATTAGAAAAGGTGGCGAGCAGGTGGAAGAAGGTTTTTTCAATTTCTTTAAGGACTTATATAAAGAAGATTTGAAGCCGCCTTTGAAGGTATTGAAGGAGTGGCTTGGGGAATTAGATTTACCTACTCTGAATGAAGAGGAGAGAAGTGCGGCTAATGATCCGTTTCAGCAGAGCGAGGTAGAACGGGTCATTTTAGCTGGCAAATTGGGTAAAGCATCAGGACCAGATGGATTACTCATGGAGGTTTATCGAGTTCTGGGTAGTAGTACTTCTAAAGTTTTTAAGCAATTATGTGATTATATTATGGGGGGGATGAGAATCTCCTCCTTTTTGGAAATAGGCGATTATTACGTTAATTTTAAAACCCGGCAAAGACCCCAGGAAGTGTGATTCATATCGCCCAATATCGCAGTTAAATTGTGATTATAAAATCTTTGCTAAACACCTGGCTGATAGACAAGGGGTGGTTATGGGGAAACTCATACACACAGACCAGAAAGGGTTTTTGAAGGGTAGGCATATGCATGAATTGACACAGGGATTGGTAGGGTCGATTGATTTTGCCACTTCGATGCATATGCCTTTGGCGGTGGTAATGGTGGATGCAACAAAAGCATTCAACAGGGTTAATTGGAGTTATTTGTTTACGGTATGTGAATCATATAAAATTGGAGGCCAATTTATTAGAACATTGCAAAAAATCTATCATGACACAAGTGTAAGAATTATGGTTAATGGTATGCTCACTCCTCCGGTAAATATAGAAAGAGGGATGAGACAGGGGTGCTTATTATCCCCACTATTATTTTACCTTTATATTGAACCATTAGCTTGTAGAATTAGGAGAGATAAGAGAATACTTCCTTTCCGGTGTGGAGATCTGGTCAGGAAGGTTTCTTTATATGCGGATGATTTAATGATTTATAGAGCAAATTTAAGTAAGGCCAAACCAGTTCTACAAGAGTTAATGGAGGATTTTGGGAGAATTTCTGGTTATGCTGTTAATTTTTTAAAAGACCAAAATTATGGTATGGAATATGGAACTAACCGATGCAGTGAATGTAAAGAAAATTTTTAAATATTTGGGGATCACTGTAACACATGATATATGTAAAATGGCGGAAACAAATCTTGCTCGGGTTATGAGGGAGGTGGACATTTTACTGAGAAAATGGCTTAATCTTCCACTAACTATAATAGGTCGGATTCATGTTGTAAAAATGGTGATTGTTCCCAAATTAACTTTTATTTTTAATGCATTGCCATTAGTGTTTAACAAGGCTGCTTTAAAGAAATTGCAGGGGAAAATTAGCAGTTTTATTTGGGCATCTAAAGGTGCTTGTATATCATGGAAAAAGCTCAGGAGGAAGAAAGAAAAAGGTGGTCTGGCGGCTCCGGATATGCAGTACTACACATGGGCTTCTCTGTTAAAAAATGTAAGACAGTGTTTTAATGCATTAGATCATTCAGAGCTGGGGCAGGTGTTCATTGCTATTATGGAAGGTCAGGAGGTCCAGAGAAGTTTTTTGTATAAGTTTGGGGATCCGAAGTTCTTTAAAAAAATTAGATTTAAGATATTACATGATTGGGCAGTGTTGTGTTATGAGGTGAGGAAGATCACAAGGTTGTCATATTATAATGAGTATGCACCGATTTGGGTTTCTCCTGGCTCCCCGGAGTGGAATAAAGATGCCCTGGCTCTTCCTCTGAAAGAGGCAGGTTTTGTGCAATAGAGACATCTCTGTTATAATGGTGAACTTAGGGAGTTTAATAACCTTAATATGGAGGTAGGAGGAAGGCTGTCTAAGTTTAAATACCTTCACATGAAGACTTGGGTTGGGAATGTGACAGAGGAAGAGGGAAGTACTAACGGACTTGTGGACCATTGGCAAGTATCCACTACACTTCTGTATAATACTCTTAAACCTGCTGCGTTAAGGAGAAATCATCTATTTTCTATTCACAGAGCCTTTTGGACTCCCAAAAAAATGTCCGGGCTGAGACAGGATAACGTGGTGAGGTGTCAGAAGTGTGGTTCTGCATCAGCTGACGATCTACATATGTTTATTCCGTAAGTTTTGGCAAGAGGTGGGTGATGCAATTAAGGAGATCCTTCCCACAAGCCCGAAGGTAAGATCTCTGATAGTGATGTTTGGCTGTTCATATGAGGCGCAGAAGATGGGTAGAGATGGAGGTAAACTGTTGTTTTATATGATGCTTGTGGCAAGAAGGGAGATCGGTAGGAAATGGATTAGCCCTGTCCCCCCTACTTTTGTCAAATAGAAAAACTCTCTAATTTACCATCTTAAGTTAGACTGTCATAAGGTTTTTAAGAGGATCAGATTTTGGAACCCGCTGAAGCAAGAATGGGTGAGGTATGAATAGGTAGGATGTGATCCTATGATTATACTCTTTCCTCTGCTTTCTGCACTGGAGTTTGGGGTTGGAAAGTTTGTCCCAGACAGGGGCGACGAGGTCGGAGATGGGTGGTGAGCAGTTGTGTGAGAACCTTTGCTGCCAACCCTCCCCCCCCGTCATGTGAGGGAAATTTGGAATGGTAAATCAGGATAAAAAAAAAAAAAGAAGAGAGGTAGCACAAAGGCCAGTCCAGCAAGAGCTGGGGAGGAGGTGCCTACCACTGCGCAAATGCTGAGGGCCCTGCTCATCCCAATAAGTCCTATTCTTTATTATTATTATTATTTCCCTAACTTTTTCCTCTGCCCGCTATTATACTACTTTTAATTTTGCATTTTTTAAAACTGCCTCTTTTGTTATCCCTGCATTATTTTTTTCTGTCTTTCATTGACCATTTTATTCTACACCTTCATTGCTCTTCAATGATACTGCGTCATCATCTTCATTAGGCTATGGCTCTGCCCCTCCATTATGAAAAGTTTTTGGTTGACTTGATTACCTGACTTTTCTAACACTGTGAAACAACAAAATGCCAGAGTGATATGTTTGATAGAAGATACTGCAGTGCTAACTGAAATGTAGTGATGTATTGAAGTTGCATTTTTTTTATTAAAAAATTCAGTAGATGTGAACTTAGCATCTAAAAACTGTATAATTTTTTTTTTGCCATACCGACCACCAGAGGTGCCGGCTCAAGTGTAGCTATGTGAAGAGGAGATGAAGCAGGGGAGAGGCGGGGGCAGGGATGGGAGATGGTAAGTCACATTGTTTGCTTATTGATAATCATTATTATACTCACTAGCTACAAGGGTGTCATCGTGATCATGAACCCACCATGTTACCAGCTACAGTGGTGGTTGAGTTATGGCCTCTTCTATCTGCAAATCAGCAAAAGCACAAATAATATATGCTAAAAATGATGGCTTGAAGGGCATGGTACGGAATGGTATGCGGAAAGAAAGTATAGATGAAATGTGTGAAAGAAAAGGATGCATGGGTGGGTAAAAGAATATGTGAATGAGTACTGGGTAAATGGAATGATGGGTGAAAGGATGATTGAAAGAAAGGGTGGATAGTGGATACTGAATGGATGGATAATGGATTGTGAATTTTGGTGAAAGACTGGATGAGAGAAAGTAAAGCTTAAATCATGGTGGCCATGGCTGAATTTAGTAGGAAGAAAGAAAGGATGATTGAATAAGTGCTTGGATGAATATACAAGGGAGCTCTTCTGGAGAGGGGCATGTTGCTCACCTACTTCACTTACTTTGTTTTATGGTTATCAATGTTATGGTTCAATGTGGGTGTATTTTAATGTGTGTTCTAATCCCTTGACTTTCTGTATTTGTAAGTGATACAGATATGTATCCCACCCATCAGCATTTATCAACCCCCTCCCTGCTCATGACATATTGGCACCCAAGACTGAAGAAGTGCAGTATGGTTCAATTTGTGACTGCAGTGTTTGCTGTGCAATGTGTGTCTGCTTAGGTTAATTCAGCATTTACAAAGTTTTCAATTCATTACAAACCTAACACACAAGATGTGTTTCCCTTTGTCCACTCAGTCACCTCTTAGTACTTCACTCCTTCATTCTTTCCTAAGTTCTTCTGTCCCAGCCTAGAAAACAAATTGAAAAATCCATTCTTGGCATGTGCTACATTTTGATGGCAATGTGAAGTGTTTCAAAAATATATTTCATGGTTTCCCATAAGAGATTTATTTTATGCCTGTTCAGATCTTTTCATATAGACTTTCATCTATACAGTGACTGAATAAACCAAAGCTTAGGCACAGGATAAATCGATGATCAGTGACACCCTATATTCTATAGCAAATGCTCTACCTACCCGCCTAATCCTGCTGTCTTACCTGCAGTAGAGTAAATCAAGTTTTCTTTCCTCACTGCCCAGCTAATGGATTTTGTGGAAAGAATTTGTGGTGGAGGGCGAGGCCAGTGAGTTAAGTGGGACTACTGATTTAAAGTTTTGCCTAAGGGATACTCTGTGACGAATGTGCGAAATACAAGGTATATAGCCCATTCCTTTACCTGTAGTGTAGTACATCATTTTCCCCACCATCTACTTACAGCAGACAGGATAATATATGCACATTTTATATGTGACGTGTGACATATTTTATTTATTATCCATTTGCCTTCTTGGAGTCAGGGTAGAAACTAAGTGAAAGGCATTTGAAGAAGAGCAGGGCCATTGGATTGAAAGATAATTGTCAACTACAGCTGCCCCAGATGCAGACAGTAGCAAAGTACTGGAAGCACTGGCTACAATGCCTCCATTAACTTGGCAGGACATCTTGTACTCCATAGTTCATAAAGGCTTACTCATACATGAGAGGTAATTTATTTTTATTTTTCCACTAAAAGTGTCTGTTTAGTTAATAGAAAAGCATTTAAATGAAAAAAATGAAGTCGCTTTTTTAAATCTGGTGTTATTCTGTAATTCTTTTCTACTAGACAGTCAGTGCTCTTTATGTAAGGCGTGTGTGGGTAAACAAATAAAACTGGCCCTATGACTCCTAATCATAAGCACATCAACTTCCTATGTCAATCGTGGACCAGCACTAGATGCTACCGTGTCACCCTGCGAGGTACTTTTGAAAAGTGTTTTCTCAGAGCATTGTTTACAATTTGTCTTTTTTATTTTTGTTTTCCTCGCTATTGCTATTCCTGCTGGTCGACCAGCACCACCCACCAGGCAGGAGATAGCAGCCACTCTGTGGTAGCAGAGGCTGGAGAGTATACAGGCCAAATACCAGAGGCTGGTGGTCCTGGAGGAGGAAGAGAGGGAAATGGCTGCCTTTGACCCAGGACCCAGTTCACCACCCCCAGCCTCAAAGTAACTACATCACCAGCACCACTGCCAGCTGTCAGGGTCCCTAACTGCACCTGCTGCCACCCCCTCTCGCTCTGACTGGGCATTGCTCTACTGTATCCTGCAACTGATAGATGGTATGGCAAGCCGACTCACCAGGATAGAGCAGAGCCTGGACCAGCTATGGACCCAAATGGACAATGCCCTCTTCTGAGCCCTTTTTTAATTTTTTGTTTTGGTGGGAGGGACTTGTTATGGGTGGAGAGGGCGGCAAGGCAGTTGAGACTGGGTTTCACTTTGGACTTTTGATGGACTTTTTGGGGACAGGGCTATTTGTTTGGAGAGAGGGTTGTATTTATTTGAAGTTTGCTGTAGTGAAGACCTAGTGGGCTGTTGTGGGTGGAAAGGGTGGGTTTTCTATTTGTAAACATAAAAGGGCATTTGTGATTTTCCTTGATTTATGCCTCAAAACTTTTTTGGTGTTTTAGTTTGCAGTGCTGCTAAATGTAGTTTGTTTTTTAAATCTGCAATTGTTTTTATGCCATTTGCTTATCCCCTTCGTCCACTGCCTTCTGCAACTATATTGACCACTAGGGGATGATTGCCATTGCCTACTTTGGCTACAAAAACCTAGATTCACACAAAGAGCATCATCTTCAGTAGAAGTTTATTAGTAACTAAAGAAGTTCAGTTCAATCCATAGTTCTTCTCTTACCTGAAAAGATGAAGCAAGGGAGTCTTCTTACTGCAGGGTTTTTTCCAAGGTGGCATTTAATGGGGTGGTAATAGTATCAGGGTAGTGCTCTAACAGGGAAGCCCCTCCCACCTATACAAACTCCAACTATAGGATTAATCAAAGGGTTATCCATCACTATCAACTAGATTAAAGGAAAACAGAGAGTTAGCACGTCATACTATAGCTTTTGGACGACTGAGACCAGACTACCACAATGACAGTATTTGATACACAACAAAGAACACCTGATATGATAATAAAAAGCAGCAATATCAACTTCTTCTGAGCAATGGTGGGGAGCTAGTATTTAAAAACTAAACCTAGGAAATGAGATCATGGTGTCAGGTTAAGTGGGCTCAAAGTCAGGAGTGGTTGCACAAAGTTAAGCGTTTATGTAACGCATAACACAAGGACATAGTTATGATGTTGATGGAGCCAGTGTGGATTATGGCTCAGGTAATAGAAGGTCATGCAGTGAGTTGGTGTTGCTTTCACCATATATCCCCCAGCAAGTGTGTGATCATTTATGGTGTAAAATTAAGCCACGCCTCAAAAAACCGCACAGAGGGTTAGGGGCTCAATGAATGGATGGGAAAGGAGATTTTGAGAAAGGTTGTTGTATAGCTATTTTAGCCATGTTTTGAGACACATTTTTTAAGCAAATAGGACTGGCGTTTGTTCACTTTAGCCCAGTTTCATTTAATTCAGCTTAATTTCATTTTTCTAACATAGGCCACAGTTGCAGTGCCAATGTCTAGTTGTATTTTCGCCTAGGAAAGCATTGTGTTTCTAGCACTACATTCTTTTCAATTGGTGCTTTCCTCAAGGCTGCAGCCAGATAGAGTTGCTGGCAAAGTGGTATGCTGTGTCTCAAACATTCACAAAAACATACACATCCTTACGTGGGGATATTTTCTCAGAACATCAACTGTTCTATTATAACAATACTTCTCTGAACAAACACGTTAGAGAGAGATTTCAGCCAGATGACTACAGCCTCATGCTGATTGCCCTCACTATAGCTGCTTGCTTAGGCTACCGGACCCCTGGCCAACGTGGGGATGGTGTCTTTTTAGACAACAGGCTTCCTTGCTCAGGTATGGGGGATGATGTCTTTCCAGGGGGGAAACCTGAAGGATGGATTAGGGCTTTTCACGCTGTGCTCTAATGTAGCTTAGGTAGGAACCACATATATTACTCCTAGTGACAATATGGTGGAAACTGGTGTTTCACTCTTCTTGTCACCATTTTGGTTCTAGCATGTTTGATCATCCTAGTTATTGCAATTCAGATGCAGTTAATTCAATAAAACGCATTAAACCATTCTCTGCCTCTGTTTGTCTTTGCATATTGTGAGAATAATGTAACTGAGAGAAAAGGATCAGATCTGATTGACCACAACTTCCCTGAAGGGGGAGTCATTTCTGTCATGCGCCTGGTTGTCACAATCATCCCTGCTCTTGGGCAGAGGTGAGGCACAGATAGTTAGCCGGAAACCCGGATTAGGCCAACAGTTGTCACATGGTGTGGGATTAGACTCAGTTCCCCACAGTGCAGGTGATTCTGCCGACTGAATCAAATAGCCTTATTCTGTTAATAAGAGCCTACGCCACAGGGTGCTGCCATTGTTTGGTCAGGCACTAAGTTTCCCAGCCTCCTGAGTATCTCTGTCGCACTACATGCTAAAGGCATCCCAATACTACAGTATATATGGAGATGTCCATGGTATTGAGGATTTCCTCCTCAGCTAGGTAGGTAGTGCCTATCAAATGCTGTAGGTTGTTCAAGCTTGAACCAAAAAAGGATCAATCCCCAATTGGTGTCCTTATCGCTGAACAGGTATATCCACCATGGTGAACCACCAATGGATAGCAATTGCAGTAAATATGTAACAATCGCTCACTGCTGATTTGCTAGCAAATGGCCTCACAGTCCAAGGGGGTCCAGTAACATTTGTAGTCGAGGCTTATCCAGCCCACAGAACAGAAATATTTTATTCCTCGGTCACTTTCCAGCAGTCCTGCACAATACAGAGCTTATCCATACTTAGAGATACCTCTATCTTATCAAAACCATAAAAACTGGCTTTATGGCCCCCTACCATACACAATCTTACACGTTAGGTTAGGTCCTCAGAGCAATGATGGTCCTACCTGGCCTTTATTGGCCACATATACACTGTATCCTGATGCAGCAACCTTGGCGGTAGCTGAGGTTCTGCACTTATATGCTGAGCTTACAATGATATACAGACTGTTAGTACAGTTTGTAATGCAGACATTATATACCAACCCAGTACATGCTTCTCCAGCACAACCACATGCAGTTGCACCAGGCATTAATCCTGTGACTGTTTGTTCAATCATGGGTAAAGTCCCCACCAAATGGGTGGAGATTCCGTTTTGGTTAGATCAAAAAATAAATGCGCTGGAAGCAGTTTTTCTCCATACGGGACCACAGGAAAAACATAGAATTCTCACTATGTGCTTGCCATTTGGGATAGTTCCCACAGTAGATAACTGCAATACTTGGGGAACTGTATTTGCCAAGCGCTATACTACCACACACAGTACACCGACACTTGCCAATCTTCCGGAAGTGATAGAACAAATTCAAGATGAATAGGGGACTGCCCTGGCCCTGGATTTGGGGATGCAATTAATGGACAATTTTCCCACTGTGTCTTCAATAATTTTGAGTAATCCTAAAGCAGAAGCAGTTACACTTGCAGTGCATATACGGCTCCGGGGCGTTCCTGAACAGGATCAAGAACGTGAGCTGTCAAAGATTATCGCTTAGACCTGCTCTAGCATTAGTCGAGCTAGTATATGGGCCAGACCTATTAAACCACAATTACAGAGTAAATCTAATAAAGATTCTACCAAGCAAGCTCCTGAAGGTTCTAAAAAAAGCTGGGATAAACAAAAACAAACACCTAAACTAGAAAGGGGAGAATCTCAGCATTCGGAGATTCCTCAAAATCGCTCTAATCTTAGAAATAGAGATAACATAAAAACACCTGACAGATATCAGTATACTGATACATGCCAATCTCGTTCCTCTCAGGACTCACCGGAAAAAACTAAGAACTGTGGGAGGTCGGAGCAGCAAACTGAGTATGTGCAACCAAGAAAGGACTCACAACACGTGTCTAAAGTTTCTGTTAAGAAAGAAGAGAAACTTACCCAAAATAGCCCCAATTCCAAAAGTAGAAAATGGCAACGATTGCTATACGGCATGCCACTCAGGAAGAGAGCTTTACTGAAGAACAGGAAGTGGGCACTGGCACTGCTAGACAGTACGGCAGAGGTCTCAATAATTCACTAGAATCTTCACAAGCATCTGGAGGTGAAAATGATAACTTCTTACAAGTTGAGACTGCGGAAATGCGTATTTCCGCACCCGATAGGGTTCATAAAGTAAAATTACAATTAGAAGGAGACATGGAGCACACAATAGACGCCATCTTTTGGGATCGCGTTGTTACCATTTATGTTATTTGGCTGGCCAAAAAAGGATTGGCCACCAGAATTTGTCTGGAATCTCCCATTTGGGGAAGAGGTAATTGAACCCTCTTTCTCGACCCTTGTTCCCAGAGGGCTCAGGGAAGCTTACGCCATTGATTGGGCATTAGTGCAGGCACCCGCTTTATATCACAATCACATAGAGTGGGATAAAGATTCCCCCTATCATATCATACCAATCTATTTTAGCCATGTTTTTAGACACATTATTTTAGCAACTAGGCCTGCCATTAGAGCACTTCAGCCCAGTTAAATTTTATTCAGCTTCATTCTATTTTTCTAGCATAGGCGACATTTGCTGTGATGTTTTATGTTTGAGGCAAAGACAAACACTACAAAAAAGAAATCACAACAATATTCATCGGGGTGCTAAGCAGCACACCATCATCAATCTGCTGTTGAAGGAAATAATGAAGGGATAAGTATGGCACAGTTCAGTTAAATGCATTGTGAACAGTCCTTCTGCCCCAAAGAGACACAAGATAGTACACCTCTAAATGTTATGTCTTCTAAAATTATGGAGGATTGAAGGTAACCCACCCAGTTTTAAAATTTATGATTGTTAAAAGGAAAATTATACTGTAGTGCCAAATTGGTGGTGCAACCCCATTCTTCTTAGAATGTCCATCACTCTTGGGTGCTTGGCTGAACCTGTCCGGTTTGCAAGCTAGAGTCTTGAGCTTTCACTAAGTTTTGCTCATGCAGGATAGGACTAGGAGAAGGACTGCATATTGAAATAAAATAGCAATGCAACAATCACATACTCAGCAGCATATCCCAAATCAACGCACCTATCTCCAGTCCACAGAGCTGAGTGAGTAGTAGGTCTCAGAGTCTTCGTCGTCATTGTAGTTTATCTTTTAAGTTGAAAACTTCTCCTTCTAGCTGTTCAGGTTGTCCTACGCTGATAACTTCCATTTTCCTCCTCCTGATTCTGATTAACTCCAGTTCTAAAACAAGTGAGGTAGACCTGTGTAGTGCATTGCTGCTGAAGAACAAATGGAAAAACAGAACTGGAATATTTTGTGTAGATTTGTGTTTGGTAACTAAAGTGACTGGTCCATTCTGAGGAACCAGAAAAAAGGAGTGGACCCTCCAGGTAAATTTCATTACATTTGAAAGGCCAATCACTTTCTGGAAAAAATGATCACCCATTAGCCCCAAAACATTGCAATCACTGGAAACAACTTTGCAAATTTGTTGAACTCACTCCCTCACTGTCAGCCACCACATACATCATCAATCATCACTCAACATCACTCAATATATCACCACTCATTGGTGCAATAGTTAGTAGTTACGTCTTTCAATTCAAGCATGGTGGTTGAACAAGATATTATTTCCTCTTTGATGGTAGTAACACATTGGAATTTGGCATTGGCACTCATAGTCTAAAAAATAAGATTGGCAATGACATGTGAGGGAGGCCGGCATTGTCTCCAAAGTCCTGAAGGGAATGTGGGGGCTTCTTCACCGAACTGAGGCCCAACTCCAATCTGGCCATATATGTGACTAAACAATGGTGGAGCAACATTAATCAGACACAAACATAGCGTTCCACTAGCATTTTTTTGGAAAGAAAAAGAAAGAGGTTTAACAAGCAATAATAAAAAAGTTCTATGGTGGCACTGGCATACTTAGTCCGGGAAGTAGAGTATGTTCTCAAACTCAAGTGGTTTCCCCAGATGTTGGTCAGTAAACACACTTGATTCAGACCAATTATCCTTTTCCTCCTCCTGTGGTGTTTCAGGAACGGTGTAATCAGGTGGTGTAAAATGCTGGTTCATTTTGATCATGGTCAATCTATCCACGTTTTGAGGTGAGAGACTGGTCCTTCTCACTGTTACAACTGCACCAGCTGCATTGCACATATGTTCAGCAGACTCACTGGCTTCAGGAGAAGCTAGAAACTTTATTGCCTGCTGAGCTCTTTCCATTGGTGATTCTTCCCATACCTGTACACCAATGGGTTTTGATCCACATATACCTCTTTTGGATCATCCAGATACTTCTGGAACATCCTCTGAAGTGTCATTGGTGCTGCCACTTGCTCAAACTCTTTTGTATTTGCCTCTGCACTGGACTTAAGACCTGCCACTCAAAGCCGTTGTTTCCGGTTTTGGCCGCTGAAAGACAAGACTGCCCTCTCTGGAAGTTGAAGGCAGCACCCCAGAACTGCAGAGTGGGACTCTAAGCTCTAGCCATTCTTCCTCCAGTTCTCCGGCTTTCTCAACAACCCACCTCTTATATTTTGAAACATCCACTTCAGAAAATGGAGTGAAAGTGTGAAGATTTTTTTTGTGGCGTGGATCAAGTGGGTGGCCCAGATGTACTCTTTGGATGAGATAGTGTCATTTTGCAGCCTTGCATTACAAACCAAGCGAAGGATCAAGCTCTCACCTAAGGCATACATTTCTGGGTTTCCATTCACACCTCTGAGTGCAAACCTTCTAGACACCTTCTTCCGCTGGTCCTGTAGCAGATGCAACAACGGGATAGCTTGGCCCATCGTACTGCCTTGCTAACTTCCCACATGAAAACCTCAAAAGGGAGCAGCATCTGTATCAGGTATTTGACTAGGCCCCATTTGTAATTATCCATGGTCACAGCTTTCCCAATTGCATTCCCTTTTAGAATGACAAAGTAATTTATCTGTCTGTACTCTTCAAACAGACATTCCAACACATAATAGGTTGTGTTCCAACTTGTTGGCACCTCCTGTATCAGGGCTTTAACCAGTACTCTGTTACCACGCTAAAATAATCCACAACTGCTTCTGGGCTTTAAAATAATGGCTGAAATGAGTGCCGAATTTGTCTGCAGGTAGTCAGTATGTTGCTGGCTATATCTTCTTTTTTTAGAAAGTCTTGCACAACCAGGTTGATGCAGTGTGCCAAACAACGGACCCTGAAATAGCCACCATCTGCCATGGCTGGACTATGTTACTGCCATTGTCTATGGCAAGAAATCCGAATCTGAGACCTCTGGGTCAAAGCTACTCAGCCACCTTGCTATTAAATATCTCCAAGATGTTTCCAGCTGTATGTGATTTCTCCATGACAAACATGGCTACTGTTGCATGCCGCCAAATGTTCATAGATATTTCTTCAGGGACAAGGTCCATAGACAGCTTTTGCTTTACCCCCGCAAAAGAGATCCAGTAATCAGTGATGCACATGTAATCGGTAGCCTGACAACTGGCCCACATGTCTGTTGTTAGGTGGATAGTGTGGACAACACTTTGCTGCAAAGCTTGTACACGCAATTGGAGCACATTTTGATATAGTCCTGGAACAGCAACTCTGGCAAGAGAGGTCTTGGAACCTTTCATTTCAGGCAGATGGCTGCCACAAACTCAAAGAATCCCACTCCGTCCACAAAAGAAAAAGGGAGGAGGTCTAATGCTAACATTTGTGCCAGCTTCCAATTGTACAAACATGCCATTGGGTGGTTGCGGTCATTGGACCCTGCTGCCTAAACATGCCCGTAATAGTAGCCTGCATTTTATTCTTTTCTGGGGCCACTGACGCAGGTGACTTTTGAGATGTAGGTGGTGGTAGAATCAATGTGCATCGTGGTGCAGTCACCATATGCCGTGGTGTCTGCATCTGATTCTGAGTCCTTCTGTGCATTGTGAGGGCTCTGAGGCAGGTGATTTTGGTTCACTGCTGAGGACAGGGCTGCTTTCTGTGAGGATGCCACCCTCTTCTCCTTCACCTTCCATCTTCAATTGACCAGTTGTGGCTGATGCTTCCTGGCTCTCCTCACTTTGACTACCACGACCATGTTCATAGATATATAGTTAGTAATTTCTAATGTTTGTGTGGTTTAAATTGTTTTTCTATACAACTCATAAATTAAGTTTTCACAACGATGACTAATCCTTAAGCTTTGGATTTTTCATTGAATTTCAACGTTTTGTTTAATAAACAAATGTGTTTAAAATCATATGTTGTTTAATAGTAATCATTTTATATTTTTTTGGTACTGCAGTACTTCTACGAAAGATCAAAATTAATTATGAGGAGTGCCAGGGTGTAGATTGGAGCAGCATAGAGTAGAGAGGCATAGAGTGGTGTGACCTAGTGTGGACTAAAGTGTTGTAAAGTGGGGTGGCATAGAGCTGAGTAGAGTGTGTTGAGTGGAGAGTAGTCAAGTAGAGTGTCACAGAGTGAAGTAGAGTGTCATAGAGTGAAGTGGAATGATGTATTGTAGAGTTTCGCAGAGTGGAGTAGAGTGGCATAAAGTGGAGGGACAGAGAGTGGAGTAGAGTGTTGTGGAGTGGAATGGCTCAGAGTGGAGTGGAGTGTTGTAGAGTGGAGTAGAGTGGCGTGTCATAAAATGGTGTTTCATAGAGTGTCTTAGAGTGGAGGGAAGTAGAGTGGAGTGGCATGTTGTAGAGTGGAGTGATGTGTCGTAGAGTGCAGTGGCATGTCTGAGAATGGAGTGGTGTAAAGGGGAGTGGCATTTCATAGAGCAGAATGGAGGGGCATGTCATACAGTAGTATATCATATAGTGTCATAGAGTAAAGTGGCATGTCATACAGTGACATGTTGTAGAGTGTCTCAGAGTGGAAGGACATAGAGTATAGTGTCGTTGAGTTGAGTGTCATTGAGTAGTGTCTTGTAGAGTGGCATAGAATGGAGTAGAGTATTGTAGAGTGGAGTTGCATAGCGTGGAGTAGAGTGTAATAGAGTTGGGTGTCTTCAAGTGGAGTGTCTTAAAGTAGAGTGGAGGAGAGTGTTGTAGAGTGGCATAGAGTGGAGTAGAGTATTATAGAGTGAAGTGGCAGAAAGTGGAGTAGAGTGTCATAGAGTGGAGGGGCTTAGAGTGTCACAGAGTAGAGTAGAGTGTCATAGATTAGAGCAGGGATGGCATAGAGTGGAGTGGCATAGAGTAGAGTGTTGCAGACTATTGTTTCATAGAATGTTATGGCATGGTGTGTTGTGGCATAGAGTGCAGTGGCCTGTCATAAAATGGAGTGGTGTATCATAGAGTGGAGTGGTGTGTCATGGAGTGGCATGTAGTATTGTGGAGTTGTGTGTCATAGATTGGAGTGGCATGTTGTAGAGTGGTGAAGAGGTCAGAGGAATAAAGTGGAGTAGAGTGCTATAGAGTGGAATGGTGTATCATAGAGAAGAGTGGACTGGCTTGTCAAAGAGTGGAATGTCTGTTGCAGAGTACAGTTGCTTGTCATAGAGTTGAGTGGCGTGTTGTTAAGTGGCGTGGCATGGAGTGTCATAGAGTGGAGTGGAGTGCCGTAGAGTGAAGTGGAATGGCACAGTGTAGAATAGAGTGCAGTGGTGTAGAAGGGAGTGGCATGTCATGGAATAGAGTGGAGTGTTGTGCCATACAATGGTGTGTCATAGAGTGTCTTAGAGGGGAGTGGAGTGTCAGCATGTGATACAGTGTCCTAGAGTGGAGGGAAACAGAGATCAGTGACATTGAGTGGAGTGCTGTCTGGTAGAGAGTTTTAGAGTGGTATAGACTGGAGTACAGTGTTGCAGAGCTGAGTGGCGTAGCATGGAATAGAGTACAGTTGACTGTCATCAAGTGGAGTATGATAGAGTGGAATGGAGTATTGTAGAGTGGAGTGGCATGTCATAGAGTATTGTAGAGCTGAGTGGCATAGAGTCTAGTACAGTGTTGTAGAGTGTGATAGAATAGAGTGGCATAGAGTGTCATAGAGTGTCATACAGTGGAGTAGAGTGGCATAAAGTGGAGTAGATTGCTTTAGATTGGAGTGGTATAAGTGGAGTTAAACGTCATAGAAAGGAGGGGTATAGAGCAGAGTAGAGTAGAGTGGAGTGGCATAGAGTAGAGTGGTAGACAGTGAAGTCTCAGAGTATCATCTCATGGAGTGTTGTGGTGTGAAGTGGTGTGGAGCATCGTACGGTGTTGTGCAATGAAGTGGCATGTTGTAGAGAAGATTGGTGTGTCATAGAGTGGAGCAGTGTATTATAGAGTGGAGTAGAATGACATGTCGTAGAGCAGAGTAGAGTGGAGTAGTGTGTCATAGAGTGAAGCAGTGTGGAGCAGTGTGGAGTGTCGTACAGTGGAGTGTTGTGCAGTGGAGTGGGGTGTTGTAGAGTGGAGTGGCGAGTCATAGATTGGAGTTTTGTGTTGTATAGTAGAGTGGAGTGGCATGTCAGAGCTGTATTCCATAGAATGTCATAGGGTAGAGGGGCATGGAGTGGAGTGGCATGCCACAGAGTGGAGTGGCGTGTCACAAAGTGGTGTGGCATATCAGAGTGGAGTGACATAGAATGGAGTGGCGTGTCATAGAGCAGAGTAGCATGTCATACACAAAGTGGCATGTTATACAGTGTTTTTGAGTGCAAGGGCATAGAGGGACCTGACGCACAGTGAAATGGCATATTGTATAGTAATGTGTGCTTTCATAGAGTAGAGTAGCATGACGTTAGACCTGTCGGTCTTAGGGTGGTCTTCCCCAAAACATTTTGCCCATTTGCCTCACAATTTAGCTGCATCTTTTTGTTGGCCTTAGAACTCTAAGCACTTTACCATTGCTAACCCGTGCTAAAGTGCATGTGCTTCTCCTGTTGGTATTTTTAATGTATTGATAAGTTCTTTGTAAAGTGGTACACTATATTCCCAGGGCCTGTAGCTTAAATGCTGCTAGCGGGTCTGTAGCACTGATTGTGTCACCCACTTAAGTAGCCTTTTAAACATATCTCAGATCTGCCATTGCAGAGCCTATGTGTGCAGTTTCACTGGCAATGCAACTTGGCACTTAAAACCCCTTGCAAAGTCTTAAACTCCTCTTTTAGTACATATAAGTCATGCCTAGAGTAGGGCCTAGGCAGCCTGTAGGGCAGGGTGCTGTGCAATTAAAAGGCACAACATGTACTTTTAAGTTCTATATGTCCTGGCAGTGACAAAATCCGAAAGTCATTTTCACGACTTTGGAGGCTACTTATATCATCGGCCAGCATTGGTAATTCCTTTATATGCTTTTAAACAGTAATTCCTGATGGGAAAAAAGAAGCTATAGCGTGTTTCGTGTCATTGGATTGTAATAATAAATCCTCTTTACTGGTAAAGTCGGATTTAACATAACTTTTTTTTAGAAATGCCACTTTTTAGAAAGGGGGAATTTCACTGCTCTTATTGCTCTGTGTGCCTTGCCGTGCAGCCTGTCTCCAGTACACTTCTGGGTTGGGTGACAGCAACATTTTGTGGATTCCCTATAGACAGCCACAAACACAGGAAGGTTAGTTGTGTCTGGACACTCATCTGCATTCATCTGCAATCTGATGGGCCTTCCTGGGCAGGAAGGATGGAGGGGAGCTGACACACTTCAATAATGAAGTGTGTGTCCCCACACAAAGGCTGATTAGCCCCTACTGATAGTCTGGAGCCAGGGCTAGGAAGATAGGACCTCTGTACACTTCAAAGACACTGCTTTGAAGTCACCCGGACTTCAAAGTCACATTTGGGTAAAAGAACAGGATCTATGACCCCTACCAAAACAGTACCCTACTGGACCTGGGAAGAACTCTGCCTGGAGTAAGGACTGTTGTGCTACAAGAAGTGCCACACTGCTGGATGATTTCCCATAAGGTCCGCTCTCTGCCCTGATGAGCCACTCTGCTGCCTGCTGATCATTTCCCAGTAGAGGAAGGACTGGACCCTCTCACTAGAACCGGAGTGACTCCAAGGGCTTGCAGGCTTGGCCCCTGTTCTCCTGTAGTCTTAGGGACATCAAAGACTGCCTGCAACTTTGCTTTTGCTGTTGGACTGTGTCATGTGTGAGACCTACCATTGCCTGGGGTGCCAATCCAGTCCTGTGCCTTGGAAGTGGGTTTGCATCTGCCTCGTACGCAAAAAACTGAGCCTTTGCGCCTCTCTGAACAGATGCAGTGCCCTTCAATGCGATTCGTTGACAATGCAACAGAGACGCATGGCATTTATCTCAATGGAGTTCGACGCTGACACAGGACCCGACTGCTAGGCTTGACATCGAAGCATCTACCCAACTGAACAGATCAGAACCAATGCATGACCTCTGCATCGTCGATGCTTGCTCCTTCCAAAGTACTACTTCAGCCGGCTCTGAGAAAGTTCTGTAGCCAGCCTGTCTTTCTTTGCGGTCGGCCTGAACTTTAGATTTACCTGGTCTAGCACAGCCTCAAGTTACCTTTTAGAGCTATTGACTTCTAAGAACTATTTGTCATTTATTCTTCAAAAATTCATGTCTCAACATCTACTGATTGGATTTATGTTGGTTCAGTCTCATTTTACTCAGATAAATATTATCTATTTTTCTAAATCTGTGTGAAGTTTTCTTATGGTGTTTTCATTGTGTTACTGTGTTTGATGCACTAATACTTTACACATGGCCCCTTTAGATAGGCCTTCTGCTCTGTGCCAAGCTACCAGAGGGTGAGCATAGGTTATCTGTAAGTGTGTATCTAGCTTACCCTGGCTAGAATTTGTAGATCCTGCTTGTACAAGATACATACTTTGTCAACTATAAAACTGAGTTCTGACATTGGTGACCAGTGGCAGAGATGCAGCTGGAGGCCCCAGTAGAATGGGGGCCTGAGGAGTTAGGGAGGGGTTGGTGGCAGGCACAGATGGTGATGGGGCCCTCCCTGGAGACAGTACATCACAATCCTGTTCTTCTCGGCCAGAGAGAGAGCCACATTCTTCCCCCCCACAGCTGATGGTGTCCTTCTCAATGCCGCCCCTTCAATGTCCACAACCTCCCCCCAGGCTGATGGTGTTGTTGGTGTAGCTTTGGTCCAGATGGTGCACTTCCCCTGCCTTGGTCCTCATCTCCCTCGACCTCCTCACTGGTGGTATCAATGGTTCATACCCTCCGATGAGCTGAGGTTCCAATCGCCTGTCCTCGGGGTGGATGACCATTGGCCAGCCGGGTCCGCTGAAATAGAAGGCAAACAATTGTGTAGTTGGTGTACAAATCATAAAGGATCTCAAAACGGCATTAAGCAAGTACTGACTTTGTAATCCATTGATCTCACTAGGCAATGTAATGTTTTTGAAACCCAAACTTATGTGTATTATCCCTGTAATGACCTGAAATTACACACACAATAATATCTGTCTCGAGGTTGCTCTGTATCCTCTTCAGTATTTACTAGCTCTCACCTTCAGCACTGATGCGAGGTGCTTTTTTTGGACATTGAAACATTGTTATCTTCCAAAGTATAAGTTTACATGTAGGGATGGTGTAGGAGGCTGGACTGGCTTGTAGTGAGTACCTAGGGGTACTTACACCTTGCACCAGGCCCAGTTATCCCTTATTAGTGTATAGGGTGTCAAGCAGCTTAGGCTGATAGATAATGCTAGCTTAGCAGAGCAGCTTAGGCTGAACTAGGAAACGAGTGAAGCTCCTACAGTACCACTAGTGTCATATGCACAATATCATAAGAAAACACAATACACAGATATACTAAAAATAAAGGTACTTTATTTTTATGACAATATGCCAAAAGTATCTCAGTGAGTACCCTCAGTATGAGGATAGCAAATATACACAAGATATATGTACACAATACCAAAATATGCAGTAATAGTATTAGAAAACAGTGCAAACAATGTATAGTTACAATAGGATGCAATGGAGACACATAGGGATAGGGGCAACACAATCCATATACTCCAAAAGTGGAATGCGAACCACAAATGGACCCCAAACCTATGTGACCTTGTAGAGGGTCGCTGGGACTATTACAAAATAGTAAGGGTTAGAAAAATAGCCCACCCCAAGACCCTGAAAAGTGAGGGCAAAGTGCAGTAAAGTTCCCCAAAGGACATAGAAGTCGTGATAGGGGAATTCTGCAGGAAAGACACAAACCAGCAATGCAACAACGATGGATTTCCAGTCGAGGGTACCTGTGGAAAAAGGGGACCAAGTCCAAAAGTCACAAGCAAGTCGGAGATGGGCAGATGCCCAGGAAATGCCAGCTGTGGGTGCAAAGAAGCTGCTACTGGACAGTAGAAGCTGAAGGTTCTGCAGGAACGACAAGGGCTAGAGACTTCCCCTTTGGAGGATGGATTCCACACGCCGTGGACAGTCGTACAGAAGTGTTTTCCCGCCCAAACAACTGCCAACAAGCCTTGCTAGCTGCAAATAGTGCGGTTAGTGTTTTTGGATGCTGATGTGGGCCAGGAGGGACCAGGATGTCGCCAATTGCGTCTGGGGACAGAGGGGGCGTCGAGCAAGAAAAGGAGCCCTCTCAGTAGCAAGCAGCACCCGCAGAAGTGCCAGAAACAGGCACTACAAAGATGCGTGAAACAGTGCTTACCCGAAGTCACACAAAGGAGTCCCACGTCACCGGAGGACAACTTAGGAGGTCGTGCAATGCAGGTTAGAGTGCCGTGGACCCAGGCTTGGCTGTGCACAAAGGATTTCCACCGGAAGTGCACAGAGGCCGGAGTAGCTGCAAAAGTTGCGGTTCCCAGCAATGCAGTCTGGCGTGGGGAGGCAAGGACTTACCTCCACCAAACTTGGACTGAAGAGTCACTGGACTGTGGGAGTCACTTGGACAGAGATGCTGGATTCAAGGGACCTCGCTCGTCGTGCTGAGAGGAGACCCAGGGTACCGGTGATGCAGTTCTTTGGTGCCTGCGGTTGCAGGGGGACGATTCCGTCGACCCACAGGAGATTTCTTTGGAGCTTCTAGTGCAGCGAGGAGGCAGACTACCCCCACAGCATGCACCACCAGGAAAACAGTCGAGAAGGCAGCAGGATCAGCGTTACAGAGTTGCAGTAGTCGTCTTCGCTACTTTGTTGCAGTTATGCAGGCTTCCAGCGCGGTCAGCAGTCGATTCCTTGGCAGAAGGTGAAGAGAGAGATGCAGAGGAACTCGGATGAGCTCTTGCATTCGTTATCTAAGGAATCCCCAAAGACAGAGACCCCAAATAGCCAGAAAAGAGGGTTTGGCTACTTAGGAGAGAAGATAGGCTAGCAACACCTGAAGGAGCCTATCAGAAGGAGTCTCTGACGTCACCTGCTGGCACTGGCCACTCAGAGCAGTCCAGTGTGCCAGCAGCACCTCTGTTTCCAAGATGGCAGAGGTCTGGAGCACACTGGAGGAGCTCTGGGCACCTCCCAGGGGAGGTGTAGGTCAGGGGAGTGGTCACTCCCCTTTCCTTTGTCCAGTTTCGCGCCAGAGCAGGGCTGAGGGGTCCCTGAACTGGTGTAGACTGGCTTATGCAGAAATGGGCACCATGTGTGCCCATGAAAGCATTTCCAGAGGCTGGGGGAGGCTACTCCTCCCCTGCCTTCACACCATTTTCCAAAGGGAGAGGGTGTAACACCCTCTCTCAGAGGAAGTCCTTTGTTCTGCCATCCTGGGCCAGGCCTGGCTGGACCCCAGGAGGGCAGAAGCCTGTCTGAGGGGTTGGCAGCAGCAGCAGCTGCAGTGAAACCCCGGGAAAGGCAGTTTGGCAGTACCAGGGTCTGTGCTACAGACCACTGGGATCATGGGATTGTGCCAACTATGCCAGGATGGTATAGAGGGGGCAATTCCATGATCATAGACATGTTACATGGCCATATTCGGAGTTACCATTGTGAAGCTACATATAGGTAGTGACCTATATGTAGTGCACGCTTGTAATGGTGTCCCCGCACTCACAAAGTCCGGGGAATTGGCCCTGAACAATGTGGGGGCACCTTGGGTAGTGCCAGGGTGCCCTCACACTAAGTAACTTAGCACCCAACCATTACCAGGTAAAGGTTAGACATATAGGTGACTTATAAGTTACTTAAGTGCAGTGTAAAATGGCTGTGAAATAACGTGGACATTATTTCACCGAGGCTGCAGTGTCAGGCCTGTGTAAGAATTGTCAGAGCTCCCTATGGGTGGCAAAAGAAATGCTGCAGCCCATAGGGATCTCCTGGAACCCCAATACCCTGGGTACCTCAGTACCATATACTAGGGAATTATAAGGGTGTTCCAGTAAGCCAATGTAAATTGGTAAAATTGCTCACTAGCCTGTTAGTGACAATTTGAAAGAGATGAGAGAGCATAACCACTGCGGTTCTGGTTAGCAGAGCCTCAGTGAGACAGTTAGTCATAACACAGGTAACACATTCAGGCACACTTATGAGCACTGGGGCCCTGACTAGCAGGGTCCCAGTGACACGTACAACTAAACCAACATATATACAGTGAAAAAATGGGGGTAACATGCCAGGCAAGATGGTACTTTCCTACAGATGGTACGTAGTCAAGATGGATAGATCCACACCCAAAAGTGGATCCAGAATTATCCTGTAATGTGCATGTCCCAACAGTCATACAATTACTATCAAATGTCATCTGTTGTGTAGCATACTGAAACACTACACACCTGCAAAATAAGGTGTACAGATACAAACAAGGCCTTGAATATGACCTTGTCAAAGATGTGATTCAAAATATTGGACTAACACTTGAGAACATTAGACATTGTACATGGCCAGTGCCATTGTCGAGACAGCTTTGTCTGCGTTGAATACTGGTAACCACATGTGCATAGTTAGGACTTCAACCTAGAAATTAGAAAAGACATGCGTGCCACTGCATCAAAGATGTGTGTATGTCCTCTTTGATATGTTCATATCGTATTGAGTAAGACAAGTATCACACAGTTAGCCTTTACTTCATTATCCAAAATGTTTTTCATCGTAAAAACAAATACACACAAAAAGTATGCATGAGGCAGCATCCAACACCCAAACCCCTCACAAACCAACACTAAACATTGTGCAAACAATTTCTTCACCATTGGATACATCAGTTATGAGGTGCTTTGTAGACTAGTCATGATTTTGTAAGTGAATGTATTCATTAAACTGCAAGGTTAAGTGACATTTTCTCCAGTTGCTTACTGCACTACAAGTCCCAGAATGCCATCCTAAAGCAGCATTCCAATTGCTCTAAGTAGACATAGACCTCATAAGTACTGTAACCATTACACAGATAGTGTGAAAATTGACAAAAGAGACACACAAAAAGCATGTATGAGGCAGCATCCAACACCCAAACCCCTCAAGTATCAACATTAAACATTGTGCAAGCCATTCTGATCATGATTTTGTAAGTTTATTTATCCATTAAAGGGCAACTGTAGGTGAAATTTCCCCCAGTTGTGTTTACTACACTACAGGCCCCAGAATGCCCTCATAAAGCAGCATTCCAATTGCTATGAGTTATAGACCTCATAAGTACTGTAACCATTATGCAGATAAGGTGAAAGCTGACAAATAAATATGATGTAACATCTCTTCCACCACTCAGATCATGCTACCAGACATGAAGCAGTCCATGCGCTTACCAGGTCTCTGCTGCTCATTCCGCTCCAGCTGAGCATAGAGTGTCAGCCAGGCTGTTCCCAGGACCCTCCGGTACAGTGGGCTGAGACGGGGCCTAAGCATGTGCGGCTGGAAGGACAGGCCCAAAGTTCCTGGGCCTTAATCGGGGCCCAGCGGTAGGGGTCCTCCCAATGCTCCCAATGCTTCATTTTGACGCACCAATGGTAAACACCTACTGTGTTGCAGCGGGCTGCGATGTCTATGTAGAATATGGTACATGCTGTAATGCTCAGCTGTAGCTCAGGCTCCCCATAAAGCTGAGGGTAGTTTTCAAGCACCCCCTTAGATAAGATGTTTAATTCAGTCTTCCTGATCGTGGGTCTCTTGTTATCACATCCCTCAGCCCTGTTGGGAACAGATTTGGTATACAGGGCAGCAGATGGCAGAGGATCATGCTTGCAGGTGAGGATGGCTCAGAATGATGTAAAATGGTTGCCAGCATCTTCGTGTTATGAACTTCCTGCTGTTTATTTCATGTTTGCCATGTGCTGTATTGTATTGCTTGGTTCCAGTCCAACTGCAAAACAATGATTTACTAAAGAAAATGACACACAGGCAACAAAAAAGCAAGAAATGCAGTACCTAACATCACACACAACCATTTAAAGATTTTTCGGAGCCATCCCGTCCACCAACAAAAAAGCGAGCTGAATTAATCAGGAACAATTTTAAGAAGCATATGTACGAGAGTGTTACATCACGTTAGTATCACACAAAGCCTCAATGTCAGACATATGAAGCCATGCAATTAAAATGTATGTGGCTTTGAGTGGGCTCATAAATCAGAAGTAGCTGTACACTGCACAAGTTGCTGCATTACACTACTGTGCCCTTGGTTGCGGTGGTTATTCCCACATAACAAACATAGATTTTGACACATTCCCAGATTTAGAAGGACATGTAACCTTGGAAAAATGCCAAAACCGCATGCCTCTCTAGGGGAGGTGCAATGAGGTGACAATTCACTCTTTCTCCTTGTTTATTTCCTCTTTATATGTGTGCTGCATTCTGCAGTCACATAGAAAGAGGAAAAAGCATCCCAGGTTTGTTTATGTGCAGATAGGTGCCTCTTCCTGCACAAACACAATCATGCGTACAATACGGGCATCCTTGCACCATGGTGGAAGGGTACCTGTACTGGCACTGAGCACCCCATTTTGTACCAGTGCAGGGACAAAGCATAGGAATGCACTGTATGCCTTAGATATGGTACATTCCTGACATTTCCCAATGATGCTGTGCAGTGCTGCAAGGTGACTTTCTATGCAGCACTGTATCACTTTTTGGTAAATATGCTATTTGTATAGCTTACAGAGAAGTCTCAGCTCAGGATGGAATTTATGAACAGAGTGATACATGTCCACCAGTCATCATTGACTGTAAAACCACATAAAGTCCATAACACAACTAGTGGCTCAAGAAAAAAACTGTCAACCAGCTGGTCACGCACCTGCATACCATGCCCTCTATTAGGAACAATGGCCCTGTTCCCTGAATTCAGACCTAGATGAGGGTTCAGAGATATGTGTAAGTCCTAGCGTATTGCAACGTTGTGTAAAGCACAACAGGCTACTATAATCTTGCACAAAACTTCAGGGGCGCACAGCAGTATGCACCCTGTATGGTCAAGACATTTGAAACTTGACTTTAGGAGTCCAAAAGTACGCTTGAATATGATTCATGTCCATATGTGTGCCCTATTGTACCTCTGCTTAGGTACAGTGATTGGAAGCCTGGAGGAGCTGAGGGGAGAGTGCATATACAGCATCACCTGAGGAAAGAAAAGTACAGATTATGGTGCATGCCTTGTTGCATTTATTAAGTCACTAAGATGTGAAATGGTACATGCAGCGTCAATTGGCATCATGTATGCATAGCAAAACAATTAACATTGTGATGGTTGTGTATGAAATCACTTTTACACGTATGCAAACTTTTCTGTACTTTTTGTACATACCGAGAAGCCACATGTTGCCAAATTCTCCCACTGCCAGCCGCCGGGCTGGAGTTAACCTGTAAAATATGTAGCTATCATTGGTATTACCAGGGAACATTGCATGCACATCAATAAAGCAGCCGCTAGCATCATACACTCTGCATATTGATGGAGTGCCAGTGGTGTCTGCTGCAGAAGATATGGGCATTGTGGTGAGGAGGCTGAAAGACCAAATGAGTACAATCAATTGCACCAACCACAAGTGGGAAGTGGGTAAGATATAAAAAACCCTAGCAACCCTTTGCCTTCCTGCCAGCTTATGAGCACATGTATGTATTGATACACTCTCCTATTTATGCAGTGCAGTACGTGATACAAGCATTGGGATTGGCTTGCCAATGATATTGCCACGATGCCACTGAACACCCTATGAAATGAGTCAGTGGCAAAGAAATGGAGAGCTGCTCAGATCTTGACATAGGCTAGGATGGCGTGGGAGCAGCATGTCACAGAATAAAGATCTTGCTCTCACTCAGAAACCATCTCCAAGATGACATAAGAGGGAAAACAGAATCTAGACCAGACGTCTTGACTCGGCATCCCAAAAAGGCTAGTCCTTTGTTTAAAGACCCTCTCTGCTCTCCTCCTCCTCTTTCTTTTCTTCACATCATTTTGTTGCATGAACAGGGGCAACCCAACAAACACATTCAGAGACATGTTCAAAGGTCTGAAAAGGTTTGTATGTGGCAGCTCAGCTTTATTGTCTACAGCCAGGCTGTGATTGGCTAGCGACTTCCAGCTGGAGATGGGTGGAGGGATGTTAAGCACTGGCACAGGTGTGTGTGTGGTGTGTTTGGGAGAAACATAGGATTCTGATGTTTGTTCATAGTTAGAGTGATATATTGCATTCACAAATTGACTTTTGTGGAAGACTTTACATGACCCATGATTGTGGGTTACATGTGTGTAGAAAAGATGTTTATGGCATTTATAGAGTTTTGCAACATTCTTGTAGTGTTGTGTATTTTTGACAGAAAATTTACCACTGTAATACACACCCTACACATCCACACATGTAACTGCCCAGTGCCTATATGTAATTATTTCATATTGTCAGTGACGTATTATATGCTATTTTAGCTGTATATCAGGAAACATTTTTGTTCTGGAACCCAAAAGTATGTGCCCTGAGTGTGAAGATTCTGCCCAGAGTGTTGAAGTAAATATACTACTCGTAAATTACCTCTGTGAATACTAAAGGTTGGAAACTTAGACTTGGTCTAAACTTAGACTAAAAGTCTAAGTAT
Organism: Pleurodeles waltl; assembly: GCF_031143425.1. NCBI lineage: Eukaryota > Metazoa > Chordata > Amphibia > Caudata > Salamandridae > Pleurodeles > Pleurodeles waltl. The sequence continues at coordinate 527,671,924 of NC_090438.1, forward strand.
ACCTTTGTGAATGGGGCACTTTTTGTGATGCCCTTTGGACAAAAAAAATTTCCTACAATCTTCTAGAGGTTGGTGAATCAGGTCTTTGCTGATATGGAGCTCTTCTCAGCTGCCTCTCTGCATGACAAAGCTGTCTTCAGTAGCACCTGGAAGGACCACCTCTTTCACCTCCCGGAAGTGATTCAGGCTCTGCAACAGGCAGGCCTGACTATCAAGGCCAGTAAGTGCCTGATAGGGCAGGGGTCAGTGGTGTACATGGGACAGCTGGTGGCAAGGTGTAAAGTGTAGCCCATCCAGGCCAATATATAGACTATCATGTCCTGGGATCCCTCTAAAACCCAGACTGAGGTCAGAGCATTCTTGGGATTCACTGCATACTACATGAGGTTTGTCAAAGGATATGGCACCATTTCTGCCCCCTTGACAGAGCTGACTTTTAAGAAGCAGTCAATAAATATTATTTGGACAGAGGCATGCCAAAAAGCATTTGCCTCCCTGGAGCAAGCCATGTGCACAGCCTCTGTACTCTAGGCCCCTGACTTCTCCAAGGAGAAGTTATCATACAGAGAGATGCCTCAGAGTATGGCACATCAGCAATTTTATCACAGCCCAATGAAGAAGGCCTAGACCAACCTGTAGCCTTCATCTCTAGGAGGTTACTTGCCCCGGAATAGAGGTAGAGTGCTATAGAAAGAGAAGCTTTTGCTGTAGTTTGGGCCCTGAAAAAGTTGAGGCCATTCCAGTTTGGCACTCACTTCTTGATTCAAACTGGTCACAGACCCCTTCAGAGGCTAATGCAAATGAGGGGTGAAAATCCACAGTTCTTGAGGTGCTCCATTTCCCTACAGGGTATGGACATCAGGGTAGAATACAGACTGGAGTAGACCACGCTAATGATGATGGTCTATTCAGGTTTGTCCACCTTAGTGATAAGAAATCCCAAGGGGTTGGGTAGTCCTCTCCACTTTCAGCTAGGGGGCACATGATTTAGTCCTGTCAACCTTAGGGTGGTCTTCCTCCAATTTGTTTGCCTGTTTGCCCCACATTTTTTGTATCCTTGTGTTAGCCATAGGACTCTGAGTACTTTACCACTGCTAACCAGTGCTAAAGTGCATGTGCTTCTCCTCTAAACATGGTAACATTGGTGTATACACGATTGGTATATTTAATTTATGTATAAGGCCCTTGTAAAGTGGTATATCGTATAACCAGGGCCTGTAATTTAAATGCTAGTAGTGGGACTACAGCACTGTTTGTGCCAACCACGTAAGTAGCCCATTAAACATGTTTGAGGCCTGCCACTGCAGAGCCTTTGTGCAGTTTCACTGCCGCTTCAACTTGCCACTTAAAACCTCTTGCCTTAAACACCTCTTTTATTACATATAAGTCACCCTTAAGGTTGGCCCTGGACCGCCCATAGGGCAGGGTGTTCTGTAAGTTAAAAGTAGGATATGTACTTTTAGGTTTTACATGTTCTGGTAGTGAAAAACTGCCAAAGTCATTGTTCACTACTGTGAGGTCTACTCCTCTCATAGGCCAGAATTTGGAATTCCTTAATATTCTTTGAAGCTGTAATTCTGGATCAGAATGGAGTAGACATAGCATGTTTCAGGTCATTGGAATGGTAATGATAACTCCTCTTTACTGGTAAAGTTGGATTAAGCATTACTATTTTAAAAATGCCCCTTTTAGAAAGGGTCACTACTCTGCTCTTACTGCTCTCAGCGCCTTGTCTGTAACTCTGCTTTTGCTGCTGAACTCTACTTTCTGTGAGACCTACCCTTGCCTGAGGTGCCAATTCAGTCCTAGGCCTTGGAAGTGGATTTGCATTTGTCTTGTCTACAAAAACCAACCCATTTGTGCTTTTGCGCCACTTAGAATTAATGAAAAGCCCTCTGAAGCCGATGCATTGCTGATTCGAGTAAGACGCAGGACCTGACTGAAAGGTTCAACAGTGACGCATTGCATTCATCTTAATGGAGTTTCAAGCCAATGTGGGACCAGACTATGAGGCTCGTCACTTATGCTTTGACCCAACTATGTGGATCAGAACTGACGCACAGCTTTCGCATCATCAACACTTGCTTCGTCCAAGGTACTTCTTTAGGGGGCTCAGTTTGAGTCCTGTCGCTGGCCTACCCTCCATCAAGGTCAGCCAGAACTTTGGATTTACCCTGGTCTAGTGCGTTCTCAAGTAACCTTTTAGTGCTTTTTTTGGTTTTGTCTTCAAAAATTAACCTCAACTTCTACTGATTGAATTTTTGTTGTTTTGGTCTCAATTCACTCAGATAAATATTCTGACTCTAATTTTCTAAACATGTGTGGAGTCATTTTGTGCTGTTTTCTTTGTGTTACTGTGTGTGTTGCTCAAATATTTTTTTACACATTACCTCTTTAGATAAGCCTGCCTGCTCTGTACCAAGCTACCACAGGGTGAGCACATGTTAACTCTAAGTGTGCAGATTGCTTACCCTGCATAGAAGTGGTGGTTCCTGCGTGTACAAGGTGCAAACTCTGACAACCAAAAACCCCAGTTCTAACAGATGTAGAGGGAAGTGGTGTGTCATGGAGAGAACTGGATGGTATGAGGAGGTGAGGGGAGAGTGCATATGCAGCATCACCTGAGGAAAGAAAAGTACAGATTCTGGTGCATGCCTTGTTGCATTTATTAAGTCACTAAGATGTGAAATGGTACATGCAGCGTCAATTGGCATCATGTATGCATAGCAAAACAATTAACATTGTGATGGTTGTGTATGAAATCACTTTTACACGTATGCAAACTTTTCTGTACTTTTTGTACATACCGAGAAGCCACATGTTGCCAAATTCTCCCACTGCCAGCCGCCGGGCTGGAGTTAACCTGTAAAATATGTAGCTATCATTTGTATTACCAGGGAACATTGCATGCACATCAATAAAGCAGCCGCTAGCATCATACACTCTGCATATTGATGGAGTGCCAGTGGTGTCTGCTGCAGAAGATGTGGGCATTGTGGTGAGGAGGCTGAAAGACCAAATGAGTACAATCAATTGCACCAACCACAAGTGGGAAGTGGGTAAGATATAAAAAACCCTAGCAACCCTTTGCCTTCCTGCCAGCGTATGAGCACATGTATGTATTGATACACTCTCCTATTTATGCAGCGCAGTACGTGATACAAGCATTGGGATTGGCTTGCCAATGATATTGCCACAATGCCACTGAACTCCCTATGAAATGAGTCAGTGGCAAAGAAATGGAGAGCTGCTCAGATCTTGACATAGGCTAGGATGGCGTGGGAGCAGCTTGTCACAGAATAAAGATCTTGCTCTCACTCAGAAACCATCTCCAAGATGACATAAGAGGGAAAACAGCATCTAGACCAGACGTCTTGACTTGGCATCCCAAAAAGGCTAGTCCTTTGTTTAAAGACCCTCTCTGCTCTCCTCCTCCTCTTTCTTTTCTTCACATCATTCCGTTGCATGAACAGGGACAACCCAACAAACACATTCAGAGACATGTTCAAAGGTCTGAAAAGGTTTGTGTGTGGCAGCTCAGCTTTATTGTCTACAGCCAGGCTGTGATTGGCTAGCGACTTCCAGCTGGAGATGGGTGGAGGGATGTTAAGCACTGGCACAGGTGTGTGTGTGGTGTGTTTGGGAGAAACATAGGATTCTGATGTTTTGTTCATAGTCAGAGTGATATATTGCATTCACAAATTGACTTTTGTGGAAGACTTTACATGACCCATGATTGTGGGTTACATGTGTGTAGAGAAGATTTTTATGGCATTTATAGAGTTTTGCAACATTCTTGTAGTGTTGTGTATTTTTGACAGAAAATTTACCACTGTAATACACACCGTACACATCCACATATGTAACTGCCCAGTGCCTATATGTAATTATTTCATATTGTCAGTGACGTGTTATATGCTATTTTACCTGTACATCAGGAAACATTTTTGTTCTGGAACCCAAACGTATGTGCCCTGAGTGTGAAGATTCTGCCCAGAGTGTTGACGTAAAGATACTACTCGTAAATTACCTCTGTGAATACTAAAGGTTGGAAACTTAGACTTGGTCTAAACTTAGACTAAAAGTCTAAGTATACCTTTGTGAATGGGGCACTTTTTGTGATGCCCTTTGGACTAAAAAATGCTCCTGCAATCTTCCAGAGGTTGGTGAATCAGGTCTTTGCTGATATGGAGCCCTTCTCAGCTGCCTCTCTGCATGACAAAGCTGTCTTCAGTAGCACCTGGAAGGACCACCTCTTTCACCTCCCGGAAGTGATTCAGGCTCTGCAACAGGCAGGCCTGACTATCAAGGCCAGTAAGTGCCTGATAGGGCAGGGGTCAGTGGTGTACATGGGACAGCTGGTGGCCAGGTGTAAAGTGTAGCCCCTCCAGGCCAATATATACACTATCATGTCCTGGGATCCCTCTAAAACCCAGACTGAGGTCAGAGCATTCTTGGGATTCACTGCATACTACATGAGGTTTGTCAAAGGATATGGCACCATTTCTGCCCCCTTGACAGAGCTGACTTCTAAGAAGCAGTCAATAAAGATTGTTTGGACAGAGGCATGCCAAAAAGCATTTGCCTCCCTGGAGCAAGCCATGTGCACAGCCTCTGTACTCTAGGCCCCTGACTTCTCCAAGGAGTTTATCATACAGAGAGATGCCTCAGAGCATGGCATATCAGCAATTTTATCACAGCCCAATGAAGAAGGCCTAGACCAACCTGTAGCCTTCATCTCTAGGAGGTTACTTGCCCCGGAATAGAGGTAGAGTGCTATAGAAAGAGAAGCTTTTGCTTTGGTTTGGGCCCTGAAAAAGTTGAGGCCATTCCAGTTTGGCACTCACTTCTTGATTCAAACTGGTCACAGACCCCTTCAGATGCTAATGCAAATGAGGGGTGAAAATCCACAGTTCTTGAGGTGCTCTAGTTCCCTACAGGGTATGGACATCAGGGTAGAATACAGACTGGAGTAGACCACGCTAATAATGATGGTCTATTCAGGTTTGTCCACCTTAGTGATAAGAAATCCCAAGGGGTTGGGTAGTCCTCTCCACTTTCAGCTAGGGGGCACATGATTTAGTCCTGTCAACCTTAGGGTGGTCTTCCTCCAATTTGTTTGCCTGTTTGCCCCACATTTTTTGTATCCTTGTGTTAGCCATAGGACTCTGAGCACTTTACCACTGCTAACCAGTGCTAAAGTGCATGTGCTTCTCCTCTAAACATGGTAACATTGGTGTATACATGATTGGTATATTTAATTTATGTATAAGGCCCTTGTAAAGTGGTATATCGTATAACCAGGGCCTGTAATTTAAATGCTAGTAGTGGAACTACAGCACTGATTGTGCGAACTACGTAAGTAGCCCATTAAACATGTTTGAGGCCTGCCACTGCAGAGCCTTTGTGCAGTTTCACTGCCGCTTCAACTTGCCACTTAAAACCTCTTGCCTTAAACACCTCTTTTATTACATATAAGTCACCCTTAAGGTTGGCCCTAGACCGCCCATAGAGCAGGGTGCTCTGTAAGTTAAAAGTAGGATATGTACTTTTAAGTTTTACATGTTCTGGTAGTGAAAAACTGCCAAAGTCATTGTTCACTACTGTGAGGTCTGCTCCTCTCATAGGCCAGAATTTGGAAGTCCTTAATATTCTTTGAAGCTGTAATTCTGGATCAGAAAGGAGTAGACATAGCATGTTTGAGGTCATTGGAATGGTAATGATAACTCCTCTTTACTGGTAAAGTTGGATTAAGCATTACTATTTTAAAAATGCCACTTTTAGAAAGGGTCACTACTCTGCTCTTACTGCTCTCAGCGCCTTGTCTGTAACTCTGCTTTTGCTGCTGAACTCTACTTTCTGTGAGACCTACCCTTGCCTGAGGTGCCAATTCAGTCCTAGGCCTTGGAAGTGGATTTGCATTTGTCTTGTCTACAAAAACCAACCCATTTGTGCTTTTGCGCCACTTAGAATTAATGAAAAGCCCTCTGAAGCTGATGCATTGCTGATTCGAGTAAGACGCAGGACCTGACTGTGAGGTTCAACAGTGACGCATTGCATTCATTTTAATGGAGTTTCAAGCCAATGTGGGACCAGACTATGAGGCTCGTCACTGATGCTTTGACCCAACTATGTGGATCAGAACTGACGCACAGCTTTCGCATCATCAACACTTGCTTCGTCCAAGGTACTTCTTTAGGGGGCTCAGTTTGAGTCCTGTCGCTGGCCTACCCTTCATCAAGGTCAGCCAGAACTTTGGATTTACCCTGGTCTAGTGCGTTCTCAAGTAACCTTTTAGTGCTTTTTTTGGTTTTGTCTTCAAAAATTAACCTCAACTTCTACTGATTGAATTTTTGTTGTTTTGGTCTCAATTCACTTAGATAAATATTCTGACTCTAATTTTCTAAACATGTGTGGAGTCATTTTGTGCTGTTTTCTTTGTGTTACTGTGTGTGTTGCTCAAATATTTTTTTACACATTACCTCTTTAGATAAGCCTGCCTGCTCTGTACCAAGCTACCACAGGGTGAGCACAGGTTAACTCTAAGTGTGCAGATTGCTTACCCTGCATAGAAGTGGTGGTTCCTGCGTGTACAAGGTGCAAACTCTGACAACCAAAAACCCCATTTCTAACAGATGTAGAGGGAAGTGGCGTGTCATGGAGAGAACTGGATGGTATGAGGAGGTGAAGGGAGAGTGCATATGCAGCATCACCTGAGGAAAGAAAAGTACACATTATGGTGCATGTCTTGTTGCATTTATTAAGTCACTAAGATGTGAAATGGTACATGCAGCGTCAATTGGCATCATGTATGCATAGCAAAACAATTAACATTGTGAGGGTTGTGTATGAAATCACTTTTACACGTATGCAAACTTTTCTGTACTTTTTGTACATACCGAGAAGCCACATGTTGCCAAATTCTCCCACTGCCAGCCACCGGGCTGGAGTTAACCTGTAAAATATGTAGCTATCATTTGTATTACCAGGGAACATTGCATGCACATCAATAAAGCAGCCGCTAGCATCATACACTCTGCATATTGATGGAGTGCCAGTGGTGTCTGCTGCAGAAGATGTGGGCATTGTGGTGAGGAGGCTGAAAGACCAAATGAGTACAATCAATTGCACCAACCACAAGTGGGAAGTGGATAAGATATAAAAAACCCTAGCAACCCTTTGCCTTCCTGCCAGCGTATGAGCACATGTATGTATTGATACACTCTCCTATTTATGCAGCGCAGTACGTGATACAAGCATTGGGATTGGCTTGCAATGATATTGCCACGATGCCACTGAACACCCTATGAAATGAGTCAGTGGCAAAGAAATGGAGAGCTGCTCAGATCTTGACATAGGCTAGGATGGCGTGGGAGCAGCATGTCACAGAATAAAGATCTTGCTCTCACTCAGAAACCATCTCCAAGATGACATAAGAGGGAAAACAGAATCTAGACCAGACGTCTTGACTCGGCATCCCAAAAAGGCTAGTCCTTTGTTTAAAGACCCTCTCTGCTCTCCTCCTCTTCTTTCTTTTCTTCACATCATTCCGTTGCATGAACAGGGGCAACCCAACAAACACATTCAGAGACATGTTCAAAGGTCTGAAAAGGTTTGTGTGTGGCAGCTCAGCTTTATTGTCTACAGCCAGGCTGTGATTGGCTAGCAACTTCCAGCTGGAGATGGGTGGAGGGATGTTAAGCACTGGCACAGGTGTGTGTGTGGTGTGTTTGGGAGAAACATAGGATTCTGATGTTTGTTCATAGTCAGAGTGATATATTGCATTCACAAATTGACTTTTGTGGAAGACTTTACATGACCCATGATTGTGGGTTACATGTGTGTAGAGAAGATGTTTATGGCATGTATAGAGTTTTGCAACATTCTTGTAGTGTTGTGTATTTTTGACAGAAAATTTACCACTGTAATACACACCCTACACATCCACATATGTAACTGCCCAGTGCCTATATGTAATTATTTCATATTGTCAGTGACGTGTTATATGCTATTTTAGCTGTATATCAGGAAACATTTTTGTTCTGGAACCCAAACGTATGTGCCCTGAGTGTGAAGATTCTGCCCAGAGTGTTGACGTAAAGATACTACTCGTAAATTACCTCTGTGAATACTAAAGGTTGGAAACTTAGACTTGGTCTAAACTTAGACTAAAAGTCTAAGTATACCTTTGTGAATGGGGCACTTTTTGTGATGCCCTTTGGACTAAAAAATGCTCCTGTAATCTTCCAGAGGTTGGTGAATCAGGTCTTTGCTGATATGGAGCCCTTCTCAGCTGCCTCTCTGCATGACAAAGCTGTCTTCAGTAGCATCTGGAAGGACCACCTCTTTCACCTCCCGGAAGTGATTCAGGCTCTGCAACAGGCAGGCCTGACTATGAAGGCCAGTAAGTGCCTGATAGGGCAGGGGTCAGTGGTGTACATGGGACAGCTGGTGGCCAGGTGTAAAGTGTAGCCCCTCCAGGCCAATATGTAGACTATCATGTCCTGGGATCCCTCTAAAACCCAGACTGAGGTCAGAGCATTCTTGGGATTCACTGCATACTACATGAGGTTTGTCAGAGGATATGGCACAATTTCTGCCCCCTTGACAGAGCTGACTTTTATAAAGGAGTCAAGAAATATTATTTGGACAGAGGCATGCCAAAAGGCATTTGCCTCCCTGGAGCAAGCCATGTGCACAGCCTCTGTACTCTAGGCCCCTGACTTCTCCAAGGAGTTTATCATACAGAGAGATGCCTCAGAGTATGGCATATCAGCAATTTTATCACAGCCCAATGAAGAAGGCCTAGACCAACCTGTAGCCTTCATCTCTAGGAGGTTACTTGCCCCGGAATAGAGGTAGAGTGCTATAGAAAGAGAAGCTTTTGCTGTGGTTTGGGCCCTGAAAAAGTTGAGGCCATTCCAGTTTGGCACTCACTTCTTGATTCAAACTGGTCACAGACCCCTTCAGAGGCTAATGCAAATGAGGGGTGAAAATCTACAGTTCTTGAGGTGCTCCATTTCCCTACAGGGTATGGACATCAGGGTAGAATACAGACTGGAGTAGACCACGCTAATAATGATGGTCTATTCAGGTTTGTCCACCTTAGTGATAAGAAATCCCAAGGGGTTGGGTAGTCCTTTCCACTTTCAGCTAGGGGCACATGATTTAGTCCTGTCAACCTTAGGGTGGTCTTCCTCCAATTTGTTTGCCTGTTTGCCCCACATTTTTTGTATCCTTGTGTTAGCCATAGGACTCTGAGCACTTTACCACTGCTAACCAGTGCTAAAGTGCATGTGCTTCTCCTCTAAACATGGTAACATTGGTGTATACATGATTGGTATATTTAATTTATGTATAAGGCCCTTGTAAAGTGGTATATCGTATAACCAGGGCCTGTAATTTAAATGCTAGTAGTGGGACTACAGCACTGATTGTGCCAACCACGTAAGTAGCCCATTAAAAATGTTTGAGGCCTGCCACTGCAGAGCCTTTGTGCAGTTTCACTGCCGCTTCAACTTGCCACTTAAAACCTCTTGCCTTAAACACCTCTTTTATTACATATAAGTCACCCTTAAGGTTGTCCCTAGACCGCCCATAGGGCAGGGTGCTCTGTAAGTTAAAAGTAGGATATGTACTTTTAAGTTTTACATGTTCTGGTAGTGAAAAACTGCCAAAGTCATTCTTCACTACTGTGAGGTCTACTCCTCTCATAGGCCAGAATTTGGAATTCCTTAATATTCTTTGAAGCTGTAATTCTGGATCAGAAAGGAGTAGACATAGCATGTTTCAGGTCATTGGAATGGTAATGATAACTCCTCTTTACTGGTAAAGTTGGATTAAGCATTACTATTTTAAAAATGCCACTTTTAGAAAGGGTCACTACTCTGCTCTTACTGCTCTCAGCGCCTTGTCTGTAACTCTGCTTTTGCTGCTGAACTCTACTTTCTGTGAGACCTACCCTTGCCTGAGGTGCCAATTCAGTCCTAGGCCTTGGAAGTGGATTTGCCTTGTCTACAAAAACCAACCCATTTGTGCTTTTGCGCCACTTAGAATTAATGAAAAGCCCTCTGAAGCCGATGCATTGCTGATTCGAGTAAGACGCAGGACCTGACTGTGAGGTTCAACAGTGACGCATTGCATTCATCTTAATGGAGTTTCAAGCCAATGTGGGACCAGACTATGAGGCTCGTCACTGATGCTTTGACCCAACTATGTGGATCAGAACTGACGCACAGCTTTCGCATCATCAACACTTGCTTCGTCCAAGGTACTTCTTTTGGGGGGCTCAGGTTCAGTCCTGTCGCTGGCCTACCCTCCATCAAGGTCAGCCAGAACTTTGGATTTACCCTGGTCTAGTGCGTTCTCAAGTAACCTTTTAGTGCTTTTTTTGGTTTTGTCTTCAAAAATTAACCTCAACTTCTACTGATTGAATTTTTGTTGTTTTGGTCTCAATTCACTTAGATAAATATTCTGACTCTAATTTTCTAAACATGTGTGGAGTCATTTTGTGCTGTTTTCTTTGTGTTACTGTGTGTGTTGCTCAAATATTTTTTTACACATTACCTCTTTAAATAAGCCTGCCTGCTCTGTACCAAGCTACCACAGGGTGAGCACAGGTTAACTCTAAGTGTGCAGATTGCTTACCCTGCATAGAAGTGGTGGTTCCTGCGTGTGCAAGGTGCAAACTCTGACAACCAAAAACCCCAGTTCTAACAGATGTAGAGGGAAGTGGCGTGTCATGGAGAGAACTGGATAGTATGAGGAGGTGAGGGGAGAGTGCATATGCAGCATCACCTGAGGAAAGAAAAGTACAGATTCTGGTGCATGCCTTGTTGCATTTATTAAGTCACTAAGATGTGAAATGGTACATGCAGCGTCAATTGGCATCATGTATGCATAGCAAAACAATTAACATTGTGATGGTTGTGTATGAAATCACTTTTACACGTATGCAAACTTTTCTGTACTTTTTGTACATACCGAGAAGCCACATGTTGCCAAATTCTCCCACTGCCAGCCGCCGGGCTGGAGTTAACCTGTAAAATATGTAGCTATCATTTGTATTACCAGGGAACATTGCATGCACATCAATAAAGCAGCCGCTAGCATCATACACTCTGCATATTGATGGAGTGCCAGTGGTGTCTGCTGCAGAAGATGTGGGCATTGTGGTGAGGAGGCTGAAAGACCAAATGAGTACAATCAATTGCACCAACCACAAGTGGGAAGTGGGTAAGATATAAAAAACCCTAGCAACCCTTTGCCTTCCTGCTAGCGTATGAGCACATGTATGTATTGATACACTCTCCTATTTATGCAGCGCAGTACGTGATACAAGCATTGGGATTGGCTTGCCAATGATATTGCCACGATGCCACTGAACACCCTATGAAATGAGTCAGTGGCAAAGAAATGGAGAGCTGCTCAGATCTTGACATAGGCTAGGATGGCGTGGGAGCAGCATGTCACAGAATAAAGATCTTGCTCTCACTCAGAAACCATCTCCAAGATGACATAAGAGGGAAAACAGCATCTAGACCAGACGTCTTGACTCGGCATCCCAAAAAGGCTAGTCCTTTGTTTAAAGACCCTCTCTGCTCTCCTCCTCCTCTTTCTTTTCTTCACATCATTCCGTTGCATGAACAGGGACAACCCAACAAACACATTCAGAGACATGTTCAAAGGTCTGAAAAGGTTTGTGTGTGGCAGTTCAGCTTTATTGTCTACAGCCAGGCTGTGATTGGCTAGCGACTTCCAGCTGGAGATGGGTGGAGGGATGTTAAGCACTGGCACAGGTGTGTGTGTGGTGTGTTTGGGAGAAACATAGGATTCTGATGTTTGTTCATAGTCAGAGTGATATATTGCATTCACAAATTGACTTTTGTGGAAGACTTTACATGACCCATGATTGTGGGTTACATGTGTGTAGAGAAGATGTTTATGGCATTTATAGAGTTTTGCAACATTCTTGTAGTGTTGTGTATTTTTGACAGAAAATTTACCACTGTAATACACACCCTACACATCCACATATGTAACTGCCCAGTGCCTATATGTAATTATTTCATATTGTCAGTGACGTGTTATATGCTATTTTAGCTGTATATCAGGAAACATTTTTGTTCTGGAACCCAAACGTATGTGCCCTGAGTGTGAAGATTCTGCCCAGAGTGTTGACGTAAAGATACTACTCGTAAATTACCTCTGTGAATACTAAAGGTTGGAAACTTAGACTTGGTCTAAACTTAGACTAAAAGTCTAAGTATACCTTTGTGAATGGGGCACTTTTTGTGATGCCCTTTGGACTAAAAAATGCTCCTGCAATCTTCCAGAGGTTGGTGAATCAGGTCTTTGCTGATATGGAGCCGTTCTCAGCTGCCTCTCTGCATGACAAAGCTGTCTTCAGTAGCACCTGGAAGGACCAACTCTTTCACCTCCCGGAAGTGATTCAGGCTCTGCAACAGGCAGGCCTGACTATCAAGGCCAGTAAGTGCCTGATAGGGCAGGGGTCAGTGGTGTACATGGGACAGCTGGTGGCCAGGTGTAAAGTGTAGCCCCTCCAGGCCAATATGTAGACTATCATGTCCTGGGATCCCTCTAAAACCCAGACTGAGGTCAGAGCATTCTTGGGATTCACTGCATACTACATGAGGTTTGTCAAAGGATATGGCACCATTTCTGCCCCTTGACAGAGCTGACTTCTAAGAAGCAGTCAAGAAATATTATTTGGACAGAGGCATGCCAAAAAGCATTTGCCTCCCTGGAGCAAGCCATGTGCACAGCCTCTGTACTCTAGGCCCCTGACTTCTCCAAGGAGTTTATCATACAGAGAGATGCCTCAGAGCATGGCATATCAGCAATTTTATCACAGCCCAATGAAGAAGGCCTAGACCAACCTGTAGTCTTCATCTCTAGGAGGTTACTTGCCCCGGAATAGAGGTAGAGTGCTATAGAAAGAGAAGCTTTTGCTGTGGTTTGGGCCCTGAAAAAGTTGAGGCCATTCCAGTTTGGCACTCACTTCTTGATTCAAACTGGTCACAGACCCCTTCAGAGGCTAATGCAAATGAGGGGTGAAAATCCACAGTTCTTGAAGTGCTCCAGTTCCCTACAGGGTATGGACATCAGGGTAGAATACAGACTGGAGTAGACCACGCTAATGATGATGGTCTATTCAGGTTTGTCCACCTAAGTGATAAGAAATCCCAAGGGGTTGGGTAGTCCTCTCCATTTTCAGCTAGGGGGCACATGATTTAGTCCTGTCAACCTTAGGGTGGTCTTCCTCCAATTTGTTTGCCTGTTTGCCCCACATTTTTTGTATCCTTGTGTTAGCCATAGGACTCTGAGCACTTTACCACTGCTAACCAGTGCTAAAGTGCATGTGCTTCTCCTGTAAACATGGTAACATTGGTGTATACATATTTAATTTATGTATAAGGCCCTTGTAAAGTGGTATATCGTATAACCAGGGCCTGTAATTTAAATGCTAGTAGTGGGACTACAACACTGATTGTGCCAACCACGTAAGTAGCCCATTAAACATGTTTGAGGCCTGCCACTGCAGAGCCTTTGTGCAGTTTCACTGCCGCTTCAACTTGCCACTTAAAACCTCTTGCCTTAAACACCTCTTTTATTACATATAAGTCACCCTTAAGGTTGGCCCTAGACCGCCCATAGGGCAGGGTGCTCTGTAATTTAAAAGTAGGATATGTACTTTTAAGTTTTACATGTTCTGGTAATGAAAAACTGCCAAAGTCGTCGTTCACTACTGTGAGGTCTACTCCTCTCATAGGCCAGAATTTGGAATTCCTTAATATTCTTTGAAGCTGTAATTCTGGATCAGAAAGGAGTAGACATAGCATGTTTCAGGTCATTGGAATGGTAATGATAACTCCTCTTTACTGGTAAAGTTGGATTAAGCATTACTATTTTAAAAATGCCACTTTTAGAAAGGGTCACTACTCTGCTCTTACTGCTCTCAGCGCCTTGTCTGTAACTCTGCTTTTGCTGCTGAACTCTACTTTCTGTGACACCTACTCTTGCCTGAGGTGCCAATTCAGTCCTAGGCCTTGGAAGTGGATTTGCATTTGTCTTGTCTACAAAAACCAACCCATTTGTGCTTTTGCGCCACTTAGAATTAATGAAAAGCCCTCTGAAGCCGATGCATTGCTGATTCGAGTAAGACGCAGGACCTGCAGGACCTGACTGTAAGGTTCAGCAGTGACGCATTGCATTCATCATAATGGAGTTTCAAGCCAATGTGGGACCAGACTGTGAGGCTCGTCACTGATGCTTTGACCCAACTATGTGGATCAGAACTGACGCACAGCTTTCGCATCATCAACACTTGCTTCGTCCAAGGTACTTCTTTAGGGGGCTCAGTTTGAGTCCTGTCGCTGGCCTACCCTCCATCAAGGTCAGCCAGAACTTTGGAGTTACCCTGGTCTTGTGCGTTCTCAATTTACCTTTTAGTGCTTTTTTTGGTTTTGTCTTCAAAAATTAACCTCAACTTCTACTGATTGAATTTTTGTTGTTTTGGTCTCAATTCACTTAGCTAAATATTCTGACTCTAATTTTCTAAACATGTGTGGATTTATTTTGTGCTGTTTTCTTTGTGTTACTGTGTGTGTTGCTCAAATATTTTTTTACACATTACCTCTTTAGATAAGCCTGCCTGCTCTGTACTAAGCTACCAGTGGGTGAGCACAGGTTAACTCTAAGGGGGTGATTCTAACCCCGGTGGTCTTAGACCGCCGGGGCCAGGGTCGGCGGGAGCACCGCCGACAGACCGGCGGTGCCCCGCAGGGCATTCTGACCGCGGCGCTTTGGCCGCGGTCAGTGCAGGAAAACCGGCGGTCTCCCGCCGGTTTTCCGCTGCCCGTTGGAATCCTCCATGCCTGCTGCGCCGCCGAGGGGATTCCGACCCCCCCTACCGCCATCCAGTTCCCGGCGGTCCGCCCGCCGGGAACCGGATGGCGGTAGGGGGGGGTCGCGGGGCCCCTGGGGGCCCCTGCAGTGCCCATGCCACTGGCATGGGCACTGCAGGGGCCCCCGTAAGAGGGCCCCTAAATGTATTTCACTGTCTGCTGCGCAGACAGTGAAATACGCGACGGGTGCAACTGCACCCGTCGCACAGCTTCCACTCCGCCGGCTCGATTCCGAGCCGGCTTCATCGTGGAAGCCTCTTTCCCGCTGGGCTGGCGGGCGGCCTGAAGGCGGCCGCCTGCCAGCCCAGCGGGAATGTCAGAATTACCGCCGCGGTCTTTCGACAGCGGAAAGGTAACCTGACGGCGGGACTTTGGCGGGCGGCCTCCGCCGCCCGCCAAGGTCAGGATGAGGGCCTAAGTGTGCAGATTGCTTACCCTGCATAGAAGTGGTGGTTCCTGCGTGTATAAGGTGCAAACTCTGACAACCAAAAAACCCAGTTCTAACAGTTGTAGAGGGAAGTGGCATGTCATGGAGAGAAGTGGCATGGAGAGTCATAGAGTGGACTGGCATGTAGTACAGTGGCCTGGCATGTCATAGAGTGGAGTGGCATACAACAGGCTAGTATGTTGTAGAGAAGAGAGGAGTAGTGTGTCAGAAAGTGGTGTGCCATAATGTGTCGTAGAGTAGAGGGGCTTAGAGTGGAGTGGTGTAAAATGTAGTGGCATGTCATAGAGTGTAGTGGCATGCCCTGCAGTGGATTGGCATGTCATACTGTGGAGTGTGGTTTTGTAGACTAAAGTGGCATGTTATAGAGTGGAGTGGAGTGTCATACAGTGGAGTAAAGTGTCAAAGAGTAGAGTTACATGTCACAGACTGGAGTGGCATAGAGGGTCATACAGTCGAATGGAGTGTCGTGGAGTGGCATGTCATAGAGTGTAATGACGTGGAGGGCCGTACAGTAGAGTGACGGGTCATTGAGTTGAGAGGCATGCTTTTGAGTGGAGAGAAGTATTGTAGAGTAGAGTAGCATGGCATACATTGAAGGGGCATAGAGGAGATTAGAGTGTTGTAGAGTGGAGTAGTCTGTCGTAGAGCTCAGGAGAGTGTAGTCAAATATCTTTAAATATCTAAAAGTGGGGAGTACAGTCAGGTAGCATTTTATAGAGTTGAGTGGCGTATTGTAGAGTAGAATGGCATGTTGTGCAGTGGAGTGGCATGTTAAAGAGTGGAGTTGTATGTCACAGAGTAGAGTGGAGTAGTGTGTCATGGAGTGGAATTTTGTAGACTGTCTTAGAGTAAAAGGGCATAGGGTGGACTGGCAGAGACTGGATTAGCATGTCGCAGAATGGAGTGGTCTGTTGTAGAGTGCAGTGATGTGTCATAGAGAGTTGTGGGATGTCATAGAGTTGAGTGGTATGGAGTATAGTAGAGTGGAGTGGAGTGTCATGGAGTGGTATGCCTTAGAGTGGAGAGGCATGGCCTAGATTGGAGGGGAGTGTGTGTCATAGAGTGGAGTGATGTGTCATACAGTGGCATGTCACAGAGTGCCTTAGAGTGAAGGGGCATGGTGTGCTGTACCATAGAGTGTATTGGCATGTTGTCGGGTGAATTGGCTGTTCTACAGTACAGTGGGCATGTTGTAGCATGGAATGACATGGAGTGACGTACAGTGGAGTGGAGTGTTGTAGAGTGGAGTATCGTAGAGCGGAGTGAAGTGTTGTAAGTGGAGTGGCATGTTGTAAATCAAAGTGTCACCGAGAGTGAAGTGGTATGTCTAGAGTAGGGTGGAGTAGCATAGAGTGGAGTGGCAAATCATAGATTGGAGTGCTGTCTCACAGAGTCAAATGTTGGAGAGTGTCTTAGAATGGGAAGTGTTGTGTGGACTGGCATAGAGTGCATTGGCATGTTGTAGAGTGGCCTGTTGTCGAGTAGAGTGGTGGGTCATAGAGTGGAGTGGTGTATCATAGACAGGAGTGGTGTGGAGTGTCATAGAGAAGAGTGTAGAGTGGAGTGGCATGTCATAGATTGTCATTGAGGGAAGCAGCGTGACATAGATTGGATTGGCAAAGAGTATATCAGAATGTTCTAGAATGGAGTGATGTAGAATAAAGTGGCATGTTGTGGAGTGACATGTCATAGAGTGGCATGTCATAGAAACTTTTAGAGAAGAAGGGTATAGAGTAGAATGGCATGTCATAGAGTGGAGGGGTGTGTCATAGAGTGGAGTGGCATGTGGTACAGTTGTGTGGCATGTCATAGAGTGGAGTTGTGTATCATAGAGTAGAGTGGAGTGGCATGTCATAGAGTGGCTAAGTCATAGAGGGTCTTAGATTAGACGGCCATAGAATGGACTGGTTAGTGTTATGGTGTGCCATAGAGAGGACTGCCATGAAGTTCAGTAGACTGGAGTGGCGTATCATAGAGTAGAGTTGTGTGTCATAGAGTGGAGAGGTGTGTTGTGTAATAGAGTAGAATACAGTGGAGTGGCATTTCATAGAGTAGAATGGAGTAGTGAGTCATAGAGTGGCATCTTACACAGTATCTTAGAGTGGAGAGACGTAGAGTGGCGTGGTATAGAGTGTAGTAGAATATCATAGAGTGGATTGATTGTCATACAGTGGAGTGGTATGCTGTAGAGTGGAGTTGCATGGAGTGATTTACAGTGGAGTCGAGTGTCATAGAATGGAGTGGTGTGTCATAAAGTGGAGTGGTGAGATATATTGTACAGTTGAGTGTAGTGTTGTACAGTGGAGTGGCATGCCATAAAGTGAAGTGCCGAAGAGTACTCTGGAGTGCCATGTCTAGAGTGAAGTGGTATAGTGCTGAGTGGCATGTCATAGATTAGAATGGAGTGGTGTGTCATAGAGTCACATGTTATAGAGTGTCTTAGAGTGAACAGGCATAGAATGGACTGGTGGAGAGTGATTTGGTATATTGTAGAGTTGAATGGCCTGTCCTAGAGTGGAACGGGGTGGCATAGAATGGAATGGTGTGTTGTAGACAAGAGTGGCATGTAGTGTCTTAAAATGGAGTGGAATGCCCTAGAGAGGAGTAGCATGTCGTAGAGTGAAGTGGCGTGTCAGAGTACAGTGGAGTGACGTACAGTGGAGTGTCTGAAAGTAAAGTGGAGTGGCGTGTCATAGAGTAGAATACCATAAAAAGGAGGGGCATAGAGTAGGGTGGCATATAGTGGAGTGGCATGTCACAGAGTAGAGTGTCATGCCATAGAATGGCATGGAGAGTCATACAGTAGAGTGGAGAGTTGTACAGTTGAGTGGCTTGTTGTAAAGTGGAGTCATGTGTCATTGAGTAAAGTGGAGCGGCATACCATAGAGTGGAATGTAGTAGAATGTGTTAGAGTAGACACAGGTAGAGTGGAGTGGTATAGATAAGAGTAGCACAGAGAAGAGCAGAGTGGTATTGTAGGAGGCTGGACTGGCTTGTAGTGGGTACCAAGGGGTACTTACACCTTGCACCAGGCCCAGTTATCCCTTATTAGTGTATAGGGTGTCTAGCAGCTTAGGCTGATAGATAATGGTAGCTTAGCAGAGCAGCTTAGGCTGAACTAGGAGACGAGTGAAGCTCCTACAGTACCACTAGTGTCATATGCACAATATCATAAGAAAACACAATACACAGATATACTAAAAATAAAGGTACTTTATTTTTATGACAATATGCCAAAAGTATCTCAGTGAGTACCCTCAGTATGAGGATAGCAAATATACACAAGATATATGTACACAATACCAAAAATATGCAGTATAGTATTAGAAAACAGTGCAAACAATGTATAGTTACAATAGGATGCAATGGGGACACATAGGGATAGGGGCAACACAAATAATATACTCCAAAAGTGGAATGCGAACCACGAATGGACCCCAAACCTATGTGACCTTGTAGAGGGTCGCTGGGACTGTAAGAAAACAGTTAGGGTTAGAAAAATAGCCCACCCCAAGACCCTGAAAAGTGAGTGCAAAGTGCACTAAAGTTCCCCAAAGGACATAGAAGTCGTGATAGGGGAATTCTGCAGGAAAGACACAAATCAGCAATGCAACAACAATGGATTTCCAAACGAGGGTACCTGTGGAACAAGGGGACCAAGTCCAAAAGTCACAAGCAAGTCGGAGATGGGCAGATGCCCAGGAAATGACAGCTGTCGGTGCAAAGAAGCTGCTACGGGACAGTAGAAGCTGAAGATTCTGCAAGAACGACAAGGGCTAGGAACTTCCCCTTTGGAGGACGGATCCCTCACGCCGTGGAGAGTCGTGCAGAAGTATTTTCTTGAAGAAAGACCATAAACAAGCCTTGCTAGCTGCAAGTCGTGCGGTTAAGGTTTTTGGATGCTGCTGTGGCCCAGAAGGAACCAGGATATCGCCAATTGCGTCTGGGGACAGAGGAGGTGTCGAGCAAGACAAGGAGCCCTCTCAGAAGCAGGCAGCACCCGCAGAAGTGCCGGAACAGGCACTACGAAGTGGAGTGAAATGGTGCTCACCCGAAGTTGCACAAAGGAGTCCCACGCCGTCGGAGGACAACTTAGGAGGTCGTGCAATGCAGGTTAGAGTGCCGTGGACCCAGGATAGACTGTGCACAAAGGATTTCCGCCGGAAGTGCACGGAGGCCGGAGTAGCTGTAAAAGTCGCGGTTCCAAGCAATGCAGTCTGGTGTAGGGAGGCAAGGACTTACCTCCACCAAACTTGGACTGAAAAGTCACTGGACTGTGGGAGTCACTTGTACAGAGTTGCTGGATTCAAGGGACCTCGCTCGTCGTGCTGAGAGGAGACCCAGGGTACCGGTGATGCAGTTCTTTGGTGCCTGCGGTTGCAGGGGGACGATTCCATCGACCCACAGGAGATTTCTTCGGAGCTTCTAGTGCAGAGAGGAGGCAGACTACACCCACAGCATGCACCACCAGGAAAGCAGTCGAGAAGGCGGCAGGATCAGCGTTACAGAGTTGCAGTAGTCGTCTTCGCTACTTTGTTGCAGTTTTGCAGGCTTCCAGCGCAGTCAGCAGTCGATTCCTTGGCAGAAGGTGAAGAGAGAGATGCAGAGGAACTCAGATGAGCTCTTGCATTCGTTATCTAAGGAAATCCCCAAAGCAGAGACCCTAAATAGCCAGAAAACAGCGTTTGACTACTTAGGAGAGAAGATAGGCTAGCAACACCTGAAGGAGCCTATCAGAAGGAGTCTCTGACGTCACCTGCTGGCCCTGGCCACTCAGAGCAGTCCAGTGTGCCAGCAGCACCTCTGTTTCCAAGATGGCAGAGGTCTGGAGCACACTGGAGGAGCTCTGGGCACCTCCCAGGGGAGGTGCAGGTCAGGGGAGTGGTCACTCCCCTTCCCTTTGTCCAGTTTCGTGCCAGAGCAGGGCTGAGGGGTCCCTGAACCGGTGTAGACTGGCTTATGCAGAAATGGGCACCATGTGTGCCCATGAAAGCATTTCCAGAGGCTGGGGGAGGCTACTCCTCCCCTGCCTTCACGCCATTTTCCAAAGGGAGAGGGTGTAACACCCTCTCTTAGAGTAAGTTCTTTGTTCTGCCATCCTGGGCCAAGCCTGGCTGGGCCCCAGGAGGGCAGAAACCTGTCTGAGGGGTTGGCAGCAGCAGCTGCAGTGAAACCCCGGGAAAGGCAGTTTGGCAGTGCCAGGGTCTGTGCTAGAGACCCGTGGGATCATGGGATTGCACCAACAATGGCAGGATGGCATAGAGGGGGCAATTCCATGATCTTAGACATGTTACATGGCCATATTCGGAGTTACCATTGTGAAGCTACACATAGGTAGTGACCTATATGTAGTGCACGCGTGTAATGGTGTCCCCGCACTCACAAAATCCGGGGAATTGGCCCTGAACAATGTGGGGGCACCTTGGCTAGTGCCAGGGTGCCCACACACTAAGTAACTTAGCACCCAACCTTTACCAGGTAAAGGTTAGACATATAGGTGACTTATAAGTTACTTAACTGCAGTGTAAAATGGCTGTGAAATAACGTGGACGTTATTTCACACAGGCTGAAGTGGCAGGCCTGTGTAAGAATTGTCAGAGCTCCCTATGGGTGGCAAAAGAAATGCTGCAGCCCATAGGGATCTCCTGGAACCCCAATACCCTGGGTACCTCAGTACCATATACTAGGGAATTATAAGGGTGTTCCAGTAAGCCAATGTAAATTGGTAAAATTGGTCACTAGCCTGTTAGTGACAATTTGAAAGAAATGAGAGAGCATAACCACTGAGGTTCTGATTAGCAGAGCCTCAGTGAGACAGTTAGTCATAACACAGGTAACACTTTCAGGCACACTTATGAGCACTGGGGCCCTGGCTGGCAGGGTCCCAGTGACACATACAACTAAAACAACATATATACAGTGAAAAATAGGGGTAACATGCCAGGCAAGATGGTACTTTCCTACACAACCCCCCCCCCAAACGAAGGACAATAAGACTAGCCATGACCTGATGAGTCTTCATTGTCTAAGTGGAAATATCTGGAGAGTCCATCTGCATTGGAGTGGGTACTCCCAGGTCTATGTTGCACTGTATAGTCCATTCCCTGTAGGGATATAGACCACCTCAACAATTTAGGATTTTCACCTTTCATTTGTTTTAGCCAAAGTAGAGGTTTGTGGTCTGTCTGAACAATGAAGTGAGTGCCAAACAGGTATGGCCTCAACTTCTTCAGTGCCCAGACCACAGCAAAGGCCTCCCTCTCAATGGCAGACCAACGCTTTTCTCTAGGGGTCAACCTTCTACTAATAAAAGCAACAGGTTGATCCTGGCTCTCAGAATTAAGTTGTGATAGGACTGCCCCTACTCCTAATTCAGATGCATCAGTTTGGACATAGAATTTTTTAGAGTAACAAGGTATTTTCAGGACAGATGCAGAGCACATGGCCTGCTTCAGCTCCTCAAAAGCTTTCTGACAGCTAGCTGTCCACAATACCTTCTTAGGCATTTTCTTGGATGTGAGGTCATTAAGAGGGGCTGTAATAGAGCCATAGTTCTTAATGAACCTCCTGTAATACTCAGTGAGGCCTAAAAAGGCTCTCACCTGGGTCTGAGTAGTAAGGGGAACCCAATCTATAATAGTTTGGATTTTCCTCTGAAGTGGTGCAATCTGGTCTCCACCAACCAGGTGTCCCAGATAAACCACCCTCCCCTGCCCTATCTGGCACTTTGAAGCCTTGATAGTGAGGCCTGCCTTTTGCAGGGCCTCCAAAACTTTCCATACGTGGACCAGGTGATCATCCCTACTGGAGCTAAAGACAGCTATATCGTCCAGATATGCTGCACTAAAAGCTTCCAGCCCTTGCAGGACTGTATTCACCAACCTCTGAAAAGTGGCAGGTGCATTTTTCAATCCAAAAGGCATTACTGTGAATTGGTAATGTCCTCCAATGGTTGAAAATGCAGTTTTTGCTTTTGCATCTTCTGATAATTTGATCTGTCAATACCCTGCAGTCAAGTCAAAAGTGCTTAGATACTTGGCTGATGCCAGTGTATTCATGAGCTCATCTGCCCTGGGTATAGGGTGAGCATCAGTTTTGGTTACCTGGTTGAGACCTCTGTAGTCAACACAAAACCGCATTTCCTTCTTTCCATCCTTGGAATGAGGTTTTGGTACAAATACCACAGGAGAAGCCCATGGACTTTCAGAGTGCTCAACCACTCCCAGTTCTAACATTTTCTGCACCTCTTGCTTTATGCAGTCTCTGACATGGTCAGGCTGCCTATAGATCTTACTTTTGACAGGCAAGCTGTCTCCAGTATCTATAGTGTGCTCACACCAAGAAGTGGTACCTGGCACAGTAGAGAAGATTTCAGAAAACTGACGTAGGATATTTATGCAATGGTCTCTCTGCTCAGCAGTGAGACAATCAGCCAAAACGACACCTTCCACTAGAGCATCTTGTTCTGTGGAAGAGAAGAGATCAGGGAGAGGGTCACTCTCTTCTTCCTGTCCCTCATCAGTTGCCATGAGCAGGGTGAGATCAGCCCTGTCATAGTAGGGTTTCAGGCGATTGACATGGAGCACCCTAAGGGGACTCCTGGCAGTGCCTAAGTCAACTAAGTAGGTGACTTCACCCTTTTTCTCAACAATTGTGTGGGGTCCACTCCATTTATCTTGGAGTGCTCTTGGGGCCACAGGCTCCAAGACCCACACTTTCTGCCCTGGTTGGTACTGAACCAAAACAGCCTTCTGGTCATGCCATTGCTTTTGGAGCTCTTGGCTGGCCTGAAGGTTTTTACTGGCCTTTTTCATGTACTCCGTCATCCTTGATCTGAGGCCAAGTACATAGTCCACTATATCTTGCTTTGGAGCTTTTAAAGGTTGTTCCCAACCCTCCTTAACAAGTGTTAGAGGACCTCTTACTGGGTGTCCAAAGAGGAGTTCAAAGGGGCTGAAGCCCACTCCTTTCTGGGGTACCTCCCTGTAAGCAAAAAGGAGGCATGGTAACAGGATATCCCATCTCCTGCAGAGTTTTTCAGGGAGTCCCATAATCATGCCTTTGAGAGTTTTGTTAAATCCCTCCACCAGTCCATTTGTTTGTGGATGATAGGGTGTAGTGAACTTGTATGTCACACCACACTCCTTCCACATGGCCTTCAAGTAAGCAGACATGAAATTGCTTCCCCTGTCTGATACCACCTCTTTTGGGAAGCCCACCTTGGAAAATATTCCCAGGAGGGCCTTTGCCACTGCAGGTGCTGTAGTGGTCCTTAGAGGAATTGCTTCAGGATATCTGGTGGCATGGTCCACTACCACCAAGATAAACCTATTGCCTGAAGCAGTAGGAGGGTCAAGAGGGCCAACTATGTCAACCCCTACCCTTTCAAAGGGAACCCCAACCACAGGCAGTGGAATAAGGGGTGCCTTTGGAGTGCCACCTGTTTTGCCACTGGCTTGACAGGTTTCACAGGACTTACAAAATGCCTTTGTGTCCTCTGACATTCTAGGCCAATGAAACAAGGGAACAAGCCTGTCCCAAGTTTTCATTTGCCCCAAATGTCCAGCTAAGGGAATGTCATGGGCTAGAGTTAGGAGGAACTTTCTGTACTCCTGAGGAATCACTAACCTCCTGGCAGTTCCAGGTTTAGGATCCCTTGCATCAGTGTACAAGAGGTTGTCCTCCCAGTAAACTCTGTGAGAGTCACTGACATCTCCCTTTGCTTGTTTGATAGCTTGCTGTCTTAGACCCTCTAGTGTGGGACAGGTCTGCTGTGCCACACTCAGCTCCTCCCTGGCAGGCCCCCCTTCACCCAAAAGCTCAGCAGTGTCTGCTTCCAGCTCCTCTGGTGTAGGTTCTGCACAGGGTGGAAATTCTTCTTCCTCAGAATTAGAATCCACTGTAGAGGGAGGGATAGTAGGTAGTGCTTTACTTCTACTAGCCCTAGCTTTAGGGAGCACTTGGTCCATTGTTCCAGGATCCAAGTCACCCTGTCCTTTTTGCTTTTTGGCCTGAGCCCTGGTTAAAGCAAAAATATGCCCTGGGATGCCCAGCATTGCTGCATGGGCCTCCAACTCCACATCTGACCAAGCTGATGTCTCTAAATCATTCCCTAGTAGACAGTCTGCAGGTAAATCTGAGGCAACCACAACTTTCTTTGGACCAGTAACCCCCCCCCAGTTGAGATTTACAACAGCCATGGGGTGGCTAAGTGTGTTGTTGTGAGTATTGGTTACTTGGTACTTGTGACCAAGTAGGTGTTGTTCAGGGTGGACCAGTTTCTCTATTACCATAGTAACACTGGCACCAGTGTCCCTGTATGCCTGAACCTCAACACCATTTATTAGGGGTAGTTGCTTGTACTTATCCATGTTAAGGGGACAAGCAACCAAGGTGGCTAAATCAATAGCCCCCTCAGAGACTAACACAGCCTCTGTGGTCTCTCTAATCAGACCAACCCCAACTAAGTTACCAAAAGTGAGCCCAGCTACTCCCTTGGATTGGCTATTAGTAGGTTTGCTCCCACCACCACTGCTATTAGTAGGGACACTAGGTGTAGCAGTAGGGGTTGTAGTGGTAGGAGGCTTGGTGCTTTTCTTTGGACAACTGGGATCTGTTGTCCAATGGCCTTTTATTTTACATAAATAGCACCATGGTTTATTTTCTTTGTTTTGATTAGAAGAGGATTTGGGCCCACCACCCCCACCAGAGTGTTTTTGTGGGCCTGATGAAGACTCATTTTTAGATTTGTCCCCACCCTTGTCAGAAGACTTACCATCCTTCTTCTTGTTGCCATCTCTGTCACCCCCTGTATGAACTTTTCTGTTCACCCTTGTTCTGACCCATTTGTCTGCCTTCTTTCCCAATTCTTGGGGAGAGGTCAGATCAGAGTCCACCAAGTACTGGTGCAACAAATCAGACACACAATTATTAAGAATATGCTCTCTCAGGATCAAGTTATACAGGCTTTCATAATCAGTAACTTTACTGCCATGTAACCACCCCTCCAAGGCCTTCACTGAATGGTCAACAAAATCAACCCAGTCTTGTGAAGACTCCTTTTTGGTCTCTCTGAACTTCATCCTGTATTGTTCAGTGGTTAAGCCATAACCATCCAGGAGTGCATTCTTAAGAACTGTATAATTATTGGCATCACTTTCTTTCACAGTAAGGAGCCTATCCCTACCCTTTCCACTAAATGATAGCCATAGGATAGCAGCCCACTGCCTTTGAGGGACATCCTGTACAACACAGGCCCTCTCAAGTGCAGCAAACCACTTGTTAATGTCATCCCCCTCCTTATAAGGGGGAAGTATCTTGTGCAGATTCCTAGAATCATGCTCTTTTGCAGGATGACTATGGGGAATACTGCTGCTGCCACCATGGGTTTCTAAACCCAATTTCTGTCTTTCCCTTTCCACTTCTAAGGACTGTCTATCCAAATCCAGCTGTTGATTCTTGAGCTTCAGTGTGGTTTGTTCCACTCTCAATCTATTGAGCTCCCTTTCTAACACTCTGTCATCAGGGTGGGTGGGTGGGACATTCCTTGAAACAGAAGTATGGTGAGAATGTACAGAAGGAGAGCCATCCCTTACAGAGGGCATCCTAACAGCTTGGTTAACAGAAACATCACTTCTACTATGATGTGAAGGAATACTCTTGCTATGATGTGAGACAACACTATCAGTATTGTGTGACTCTACATCAGTACCAACTATGCTAGGCTGTCTTGTAATGGGCAGGCTAGGAAGCTTCTTTCCTGAATCTTTTTCTAGGGGAGTCCCTGGATCAGATTGGGAACCATTAGCTACTTTTTCAACAGAAGGGGCTCCTCTGGCCTTATCCTGTTCTATAAGCATGTTAACCAACAGTTCTCTGGGGGGATTCTTACCTACACTTAAACCTCTTTCTATGCAGAGACTCCTTGCTCCTTTCCAGCTAAGGTGATCATAAGCAAGTTTGGCCTGTGCCAGACATTTTAGAAAGTGTTTTAGTGACAGAAAAAGGAAAAAAAAAGTTTGTCAAAAACTTTTATAAAGACAGGAAAAAAAAATCTTTTAAAACTTTTTAAGAACTTTTTAAAAGTTTAGAAGTACTTTTCAGCACTTTAGAAAAGAAATGCAAAACTTTTTGGTTAGGTGTACATACACTGAACTTGTTTTGTATATTTTTCTCTTATGAAAAGTACAATGACAAAAGTGGTAAGTAGTTACAGAGCACTTATCCCACCACTGCACAACCAATGTAGGAGGCTGGACTGGCTTGTAGTGGGTACCAAGGGGTACTTACACCTTGCACCAGGCCCAGTTATCCCTTATTAGTGTATAGGGTGTCTAGCAGCTTAGGCTGATAGATAATGGTAGCTTAGCAGAGCAGCTTAGGCTGAACTAGGAGACGAGTGAAGCTCCTACAGTACCACTAGTGTCATATGCACAATATCATAAGAAAACACAATACACAGATATACTAAAAATAAAGGTACTTTATTTTTATGACAATATGCCAAAAGTATCTCAGTGAGTACCCTCAGTATGAGGATAGCAAATATACACAAGATATATGTACACAATACCAAAAATATGCAGTATAGTATTAGAAAACAGTGCAAACAATGTATAGTTACAATAGGATGCAATGGGGACACATAGGGATAGGGGCAACACAAACCATATACTCCAAAAGTGGAATGCGAACCATGAATGGACCCCAAACCTATGTGACCTTGTAGAGGGTCGCTGGGACTGTAAGAAAACAGTTAGGGTTAGAAAAATAGCCCACCCCAAGACCTTGAAAAGTGAGTGCAAAGTGCACTAAAGTTCCCCAAAGGACATAGAAGTCGTGATAGGGGAATTCTGCAGGAAAGACACAAATCAGCAATTCAACAATGATGGATTTCCAAACGAGGGTACCTGTGGAACAAGGGGACCAAGTCCAAAAGTCACAAGCAAGTCGGAGATGGGCAGATGCCCAGGAAATGCCAGCTGCGGGTGCAAAGAAGCTGCTACTGGACAGTAGAAGCTGAAGATTCTGCAGGAACGACAAGGGCTAGGAACTTCCTCTTTGGAGGACGGATCCCTCACGCCGTGGAGAGTCGTGCAGAAGTATTTTCCTGAAGAAAGACCGCAAACAAGCCTTGCTAGTTGCAAGTCGTGTGGTTAGGGTTTTTGGATGCTGCTGTGGCCCAGGAGGTACCAGGATGTCGCCAATTGCGTCTGGGGACAGAAGGGGCATCGAGCAAGACAAGAAGCCCTCTCAGAAGCAGACAGCATCCACAGAAGTGCCAGAAAAGGCACTATTAAGTGGAGTGAAATGGTGCTCACCCGAAGTTGCACAAAGGAGTCCCACGCCGCCGGAGGACAACTTAGGAAGTCGTGCAATGCAGGTTAGAGTGCCGTGGACCCAGGCTGGACTGTGCACAAAGGATTTCCACCAAAAGTGCACGGAGGCCGGAGTAGCTGTAAAAGTCGCAGTTCCCAGCAATGCAGTCTGGTGTAGGGAGGCAAGGACTTACCTCCACCAAACTTGGACTGAAGAGTCACTGGACTGTGGGAGTCACTTGGACAGAGTTGCTGGATTCAAGGGACCTCGCTCGTCGTGCTGAGAGGAGACCCAGGGTACTGGTGATGCAGTTCTTTTGTGCCTGCGGTTGCAGGGGGACGATTCCGTCGACCCACGGGAGATTTCTTTGGAGCTTCTAGTGCAGAGAGGAGGCAGACTACCCCCACAGCATGCACCACCAGGAAAGCAGTCGAGAAGGCGGCAGGATCAGCGTTACAGAGTTGCAGTAGTCGTCTTTGCTACTTTGTTGCAGTTTTGCAGGCTTCCAGCGCAGTCAGCAGTCGATTCCTTGGCAGAAGGTGAAGAGAGAGATGCAGAGGAACTCGGATGAGCTCTTGCATTCGTTAGCTAAGGAAATCCCCAAAGCAGAGACCCTAAATAGCCAGAAAAGAGGGTTTGGCTACTTAGGAGAGAAGATAGGCTAGCAACACCTGAAGGAGCCTATCAGAAGGAGTCTCTGACGTCACCTGCTGGCCCTGGCCACTCAGAGAAGTCTAGTGTGCCAGCAGCACCTCTGTTTCCAAGATGGCAGAGGTCTGGAGCACACTGGAGGAGCTCTGGGCTCCTCCCAGGGGAGGTGCAGGTCAGGGGAGTGGTCACTCCCCTTCCCTTTGTCCAGTTTCGCGCCAGAGCAGGGCTGAGGGGTGCCTGAACCGGTGTAGACTGGCTTATGCAGAAATGGGCACCATGTGTGCCCATGAAAGCATTTCCAGAGGCTGGGGGAGGCTACTCCTCCCCTGCCTTCACACCATTTTCCAAAGGGAGAGGGTGTAACACCCTCTCTTAGAGTAAGTTCTTTGTTCTGCCATCCTGGGCCAAGCCTGGCTGGGCCCCAGGAGGGCAGAAACCTGTCTGAGGGGTTGGCAGCAGCAGCTGCAGTGAAACCCCGGGAAAGGCAGTTTGGCAGTGCCAGGGTCTGTGCTAGAGACCCGTGGGATCATGGGATTGCACCAACAATGGCAGGATGGCATAGAGGGGGCAATTCCATGATCTTAGACATGTTACATGGCCATATTCGGAGTTACCATTGTGAAGCTACACATAGGTAGTGACCTATATGTAGTGCACGCGTGTAATGGTGTCCCCGCACTCACAAAATCTGGGGAATTGGCCCTGAACAATGTGGGGGCACCTTGGCTAGTGCCAGGGTGCCCACACACTAAGTAACTTAGCACCCAACCTTTACCAGGTAAAGGTTAGACATATAGGTGACTTATAAGTTACTTAAGTGCAGTGTAAAATGGCTGTGAAATAACGTGGACGTTATTTCACTCAGGCTGCAGTGGCAGGCCTGTGTAAGAATTGTCAGAGCTCCCTATGGGTGGCAAAAGAAATGCTGCAGCCCATAGGGATCTCCTGGAACCCCAATACCCTGGGTACCTCAGTACCATATACTAGGGAATTATAAGGGTGTTCCAGTAAGCCAATGTAAATTGGTAAAATTGGTCACTAGCCTGTTAGTGACAATTTGAAAGAAATGAGAGAGCATAACCACTGAGGTTCTGATTAGCAGAGCCTCAGTGAGACAGTTAGTCATAACACAGGTAACACTTTCAGGCACACTTATGAGCACTGGGGCCCTGGCTGGCAGGGTCCCAGTGACACATACAACTAAAACAACATATATACAGTGAAAAATAGGGGTAACATGCCAGGCAAGATGGTACTTTCCTACACAACCCCCCCCCCAAACGAAGGACAATAAGACTAGCCATGACCTGATGAGTCTTCATTGTCTAAGTGGAAATATCTGGAGAGTCCATCTGCATTGGAGTGGGTACTCCCAGGTCTATGTTGCACTGTATAGTCCATTCCCTGTAGGGATATAGACCACCTCAACAATTTAGGATTTTCACCTTTCATTTGTTTTAGCCAAAGTAGAGGTTTGTGGTCTGTCTGAACAATGAAGTGAGTGCCAAACAGGTATGGCCTCAACTTCTTCAGTGCCCAGACCACAGCAAAGGCCTCCCTCTCAATGGCAGACCAACGCTTTTCTCTAGGGGTCAACCTTCTACTAATAAAAGCAACAGGTTGATCCTGGCTCTCAGAATTAAGTTGTGATAGGACTGCCCCTACTCCTAATTCAGATGCATCAGTTTGGACATAGAATTTTTTAGAGTAACAAGGTATTTTCAGGACAGATGCAGAGCACATGGCCTGCTTCAGCTCCTCAAAAGCTTTCTGACAGCTAGCTGTCCACAATACCTTCTTAGGCATTTTCTTGGATGTGAGGTCATTAAGAGGGGCTGTAATAGAGCCATAGTTCTTAATGAACCTCCTGTAATACTCAGTGAGGCCTAAAAAGGCTCTCACCTGGGTCTGAGTAGTAAGGGGAACCCAATCTATAATAGTTTGGATTTTCCTCTGAAGTGGTGCAATCTGGTCTCCACCAACCAGGTGTCCCAGATAAACCACCCTCCCCTGCCCTATCTGGCACTTTGAAGCCTTGATAGTGAGGCCTGCCTTTTGCAGGGCCTCCAAAACTTTCCATACGTGGACCAGGTGATCATCCCTACTGGAGCTAAAGACAGCTATATCGTCCAGATATGCTGCACTAAAAGCTTCCAGCCCTTGCAGGACTGTATTCACCAACCTCTGAAAAGTGGCAGGTGCATTTTTCAATCCAAAAGGCATTACTGTGAATTGGTAATGTCCTCCAATGGTTGAAAATGCAGTTTTTGCTTTTGCATCTTCTGATAATTTGATCTGTCAATACCCTGCAGTCAAGTCAAAAGTGCTTAGATACTTGGCTGATGCCAGTGTATTCATGAGCTCATCTGCCCTGGGTATAGGGTGAGCATCAGTTTTGGTTACCTGGTTGAGACCTCTGTAGTCAACACAAAACCGCATTTCCTTCTTTCCATCCTTGGAATGAGGTTTTGGTACAAATACCACAGGAGAAGCCCATGGACTTTCAGAGTGCTCAACCACTCCCAGTTCTAACATTTTCTGCACCTCTTGCTTTATGCAGTCTCTGACATGGTCAGGCTGCCTATAGATCTTACTTTTGACAGGCAAGCTGTCTCCAGTATCTATAGTGTGCTCACACCAAGAAGTGGTACCTGGCACAGTAGAGAAGATTTCAGAAAACTGACGTAGGATATTTATGCAATGGTCTCTCTGCTCAGCAGTGAGACAATCAGCCAAAACGACACCTTCCACTAGAGCATCTTGTTCTGTGGAAGAGAAGAGATCAGGGAGAGGGTCACTCTCTTCTTCCTGTCCCTCATCAGTTGCCATGAGCAGGGTGAGATCAGCCCTGTCATAGTAGGGTTTCAGGCGATTGACATGGAGCACCCTAAGGGGACTCCTGGCAGTGCCTAAGTCAACTAAGTAGGTGACTTCACCCTTTTTCTCAACAATTGTGTGGGGTCCACTCCATTTATCTTGGAGTGCTCTTGGGGCCACAGGCTCCAAGACCCACACTTTCTGCCCTGGTTGGTACTGAACCAAAACAGCCTTCTGGTCATGCCATTGCTTTTGGAGCTCTTGGCTGGCCTGAAGGTTTTTACTGGCCTTTTTCATGTACTCCGTCATCCTTGATCTGAGGCCAAGTACATAGTCCACTATATCTTGCTTTGGAGCTTTTAAAGGTTGTTCCCAACCCTCCTTAACAAGTGTTAGAGGACCTCTTACTGGGTGTCCAAAGAGGAGTTCAAAGGGGCTGAAGCCCACTCCTTTCTGGGGTACCTCCCTGTAAGCAAAAAGGAGGCATGGTAACAGGATATCCCATCTCCTGCAGAGTTTTTCAGGGAGTCCCATAATCATGCCTTTGAGAGTTTTGTTAAATCCCTCCACCAGTCCATTTGTTTGTGGATGATAGGGTGTAGTGAACTTGTATGTCACACCACACTCCTTCCACATGGCCTTCAAGTAAGCAGACATGAAATTGCTTCCCCTGTCTGATACCACCTCTTTTGGGAAGCCCACCTTGGAAAATATTCCCAGGAGGGCCTTTGCCACTGCAGGTGCTGTAGTGGTCCTTAGAGGAATTGCTTCAGGATATCTGGTGGCATGGTCCACTACCACCAAGATAAACCTATTGCCTGAAGCAGTAGGAGGGTCAAGAGGGCCAACTATGTCAACCCCTACCCTTTCAAAGGGAACCCCAACCACAGGCAGTGGAATAAGGGGTGCCTTTGGAGTGCCACCTGTTTTGCCACTGGCTTGACAGGTTTCACAGGACTTACAAAATGCCTTTGTGTCCTCTGACATTCTAGGCCAATGAAACAAGGGAACAAGCCTGTCCCAAGTTTTCATTTGCCCCAAATGTCCAGCTAAGGGAATGTCATGGGCTAGAGTTAGGAGGAACTTTCTGTACTCCTGAGGAATCACTAACCTCCTGGCAGTTCCAGGTTTAGGATCCCTTGCATCAGTGTACAAGAGGTTGTCCTCCCAGTAAACTCTGTGAGAGTCACTGACATCTCCCTTTGCTTGTTTGATAGCTTGCTGTCTTAGACCCTCTAGTGTGGGACAGGTCTGCTGTGCCACACTCAGCTCCTCCCTGGCAGGCCCCCCTTCACCCAAAAGCTCAGCAGTGTCTGCTTCCAGCTCCTCTGGTGTAGGTTCTGCACAGGGTGGAAATTCTTCTTCCTCAGAATTAGAATCCACTGTAGAGGGAGGGATAGTAGGTAGTGCTTTACTTCTACTAGCCCTAGCTTTAGGGAGCACTTGGTCCATTGTTCCAGGATCCAAGTCACCCTGTCCTTTTTGCTTTTTGGCCTGAGCCCTGGTTAAAGCAAAAATATGCCCTGGGATGCCCAGCATTGCTGCATGGGCCTCCAACTCCACATCTGACCAAGCTGATGTCTCTAAATCATTCCCTAGTAGACAGTCTGCAGGTAAATCTGAGGCAACCACAACTTTCTTTGGACCAGTAACCCCCCCCCAGTTGAGATTTACAACAGCCATGGGGTGGCTAAGTGTGTTGTTGTGAGTATTGGTTACTTGGTACTTGTGACCAAGTAGGTGTTGTTCAGGGTGGACCAGTTTCTCTATTACCATAGTAACACTGGCACCAGTGTCCCTGTATGCCTGAACCTCAACACCATTTATTAGGGGTAGTTGCTTGTACTTATCCATGTTAAGGGGACAAGCAACCAAGGTGGCTAAATCAATAGCCCCCTCAGAGACTAACACAGCCTCTGTGGTCTCTCTAATCAGACCAACCCCAACTAAGTTACCAAAAGTGAGCCCAGCTACTCCCTTGGATTGGCTATTAGTAGGTTTGCTCCCACCACCACTGCTATTAGTAGGGACACTAGGTGTAGCAGTAGGGGTTGTAGTGGTAGGAGGCTTGGTGCTTTTCTTTGGACAACTGGGATCTGTTGTCCAATGGCCTTTTATTTTACATAAATAGCACCATGGTTTATTTTCTTTGTTTTGATTAGAAGAGGATTTGGGCCCACCACCCCCACCAGAGTGTTTTTGTGGGCCTGATGAAGACTCATTTTTAGATTTGTCCCCACCCTTGTCAGAAGACTTACCATCCTTCTTCTTGTTGCCATCTCTGTCACCCCCTGTATGAACTTTTCTGTTCACCCTTGTTCTGACCCATTTGTCTGCCTTCTTTCCCAATTCTTGGGGAGAGGTCAGATCAGAGTCCACCAAGTACTGGTGCAACAAATCAGACACACAATTATTAAGAATATGCTCTCTCAGGATCAAGTTATACAGGCTTTCATAATCAGTAACTTTACTGCCATGTAACCACCCCTCCAAGGCCTTCACTGAATGGTCAACAAAATCAACCCAGTCTTGTGAAGACTCCTTTTTGGTCTCTCTGAACTTCATCCTGTATTGTTCAGTGGTTAAGCCATAACCATCCAGGAGTGCATTCTTAAGAACTGTATAATTATTGGCATCACTTTCTTTCACAGTAAGGAGCCTATCCCTACCCTTTCCACTAAATGATAGCCATAGGATAGCAGCCCACTGCCTTTGAGGGACATCCTGTACAACACAGGCCCTCTCAAGTGCAGCAAACCACTTGTTAATGTCATCCCCCTCCTTATAAGGGGGAAGTATCTTGTGCAGATTCCTAGAATCATGCTCTTTTGCAGGATGACTATGGGGAATACTGCTGCTGCCACCATGGGTTTCTAAACCCAATTTCTGTCTTTCCCTTTCCACTTCTAAGGACTGTCTATCCAAATCCAGCTGTTGATTCTTGAGCTTCAGTGTGGTTTGTTCCACTCTCAATCTATTGAGCTCCCTTTCTAACACTCTGTCATCAGGGTGGGTGGGTGGGACATTCCTTGAAACAGAAGTATGGTGAGAATGTACAGAAGGAGAGCCATCCCTTACAGAGGGCATCCTAACAGCTTGGTTAACAGAAACATCACTTCTACTATGATGTGAAGGAATACTCTTGCTATGATGTGAGACAACACTATCAGTATTGTGTGACTCTACATCAGTACCAACTATGCTAGGCTGTCTTGTAATGGGCAGGCTAGGAAGCTTCTTTCCTGAATCTTTTTCTAGGGGAGTCCCTGGATCAGATTGGGAACCATTAGCTACTTTTTCAACAGAAGGGGCTCCTCTGGCCTTATCCTGTTCTATAAGCATGTTAACCAACAGTTCTCTGGGGGGATTCTTACCTACACTTAAACCTCTTTCTATGCAGAGACTCCTTGCTCCTTTCCAGCTAAGGTGATCATAAGCAAGTTTGGCCTGTGCCAGACATTTTAGAAAGTGTTTTAGTGACAGAAAAAGGAAAAAAAAAGTTTGTCAAAAACTTTTATAAAGACAGGAAAAAAAAATCTTTTAAAACTTTTTAAGAACTTTTTAAAAGTTTAGAAGTACTTTTCAGCACTTTAGAAAAGAAATGCAAAACTTTTTGGTTAGGTGTACATACACTGAACTTGTTTTGTATATTTTTCTCTTATGAAAAGTACAATGACAAAAGTGGTAAGTAGTTACAGAGCACTTATCCCACCACTGCACAACCAATGTAGGAGGCTGGACTGGCTTGTAGTGGGTACCAAGGGGTACTTACACCTTGCACCAGGCCCAGTTATCCCTTATTAGTGTATAGGGTGTCTAGCAGCTTAGGCTGATAGATAATGGTAGCTTAGCAGAGCAGCTTAGGCTGAACTAGGAGACGAGTGAAGCTCCTACAGTACCACTAGTGTCATATGCACAATATCATAAGAAAACACAATACACAGATATACTAAAAATAAAGGTACTTTATTTTTATGACAATATGCCAAAAGTATCTCAGTGAGTACCCTCAGTATGAGGATAGCAAATATACACAAGATATATGTACACAATACCAAAAATATGCAGTATAGTATTAGAAAACAGTGCAAACAATGTATAGTTACAATAGGATGCAATGGGGACACATAGGGATAGGGGCAACACAAACCATATACTCCAAAAGTGGAATGCGAACCATGAATGGACCCCAAACCTATGTGACCTTGTAGAGGGTCGCTGGGACTGTAAGAAAACAGTTAGGGTTAGAAAAATAGCCCACCCCAAGACCTTGAAAAGTGAGTGCAAAGTGCACTAAAGTTCCCCAAAGGACATAGAAGTCGTGATAGGGGAATTCTGCAGGAAAGACACAAATCAGCAATTCAACAATGATGGATTTCCAAACGAGGGTACCTGTGGAACAAGGGGACCAAGTCCAAAAGTCACAAGCAAGTCGGAGATGGGCAGATGCCCAGGAAATGCCAGCTGCGGGTGCAAAGAAGCTGCTACTGGACAGTAGAAGCTGAAGATTCTGCAGGAACGACAAGGGCTAGGAACTTCCTCTTTGGAGGACGGATCCCTCACGCCGTGGAGAGTCGTGCAGAAGTATTTTCCTGAAGAAAGACCGCAAACAAGCCTTGCTAGTTGCAAGTCGTGTGGTTAGGGTTTTTGGATGCTGCTGTGGCCCAGGAGGTACCAGGATGTCGCCAATTGCGTCTGGGGACAGAAGGGGCATCGAGCAAGACAAGAAGCCCTCTCAGAAGCAGACAGCATCCACAGAAGTGCCAGAAAAGGCACTATTAAGTGGAGTGAAATGGTGCTCACCCGAAGTTGCACAAAGGAGTCCCACGCCGCCGGAGGACAACTTAGGAAGTCGTGCAATGCAGGTTAGAGTGCCGTGGACCCAGGCTGGACTGTGCACAAAGGATTTCCACCAAAAGTGCACGGAGGCCGGAGTAGCAGCAAAAGTCGCAGTTCCCAGCAATGCAGTCTGGCGTGGGGAGGCAAGGACTTACCTCCACCAAACTTGGACTGAAGAGTCACTGGACTGTGGGAGTCACTTGGACAGAGTTGCTGGATTCAAGGGACCTCGCTCGTCGTGCTGAGAGGAGACCCAGGGTACTGGTGATGCAGTTCTTTTGTGCCTGCGGTTGCAGGGGGACGATTCCGTCGACCCACGGGAGATTTCTTTGGAGCTTCTAGTGCAGAGAGGAGGCAGACTACCCCCACAGCATGCACCACCAGGAAAGCAGTCGAGAAGGCGGCAGGATCAGCGTTACAGAGTTGCAGTAGTCGTCTTTGCTACTTTGTTGCAGTTTTGCAGGCTTCCAGCGCAGTCAGCAGTCGATTCCTTGGCAGAAGGTGAAGAGAGAGATGCAGAGGAACTCGGATGAGCTCTTGCATTCGTTAGCTAAGGAAATCCCCAAAGCAGAGACCCTAAATAGCCAGAAAAGAGGGTTTGGCTACTTAGGAGAGAAGATAGGCTAGCAACACCTGAAGGAGCCTATCAGAAGGAGTCTCTGACGTCACCTGCTGGCCCTGGCCACTCAGAGAAGTCTAGTGTGCCAGCAGCACCTCTGTTTCCAAGATGGCAGAGGTCTGGAGCACACTGGAGGAGCTCTGGGCTCCTCCCAGGGGAGGTGCAGGTCAGGGGAGTGGTCACTCCCCTTCCCTTTGTCCAGTTTCGCGCCAGAGCAGGGCTGAGGGGTGCCTGAACCGGTGTAGACTGGCTTATGCAGAAATGGGCACCATGTGTGCCCATGAAAGCATTTCCAGAGGCTGGGGGAGGCTACTCCTCCCCTGCCTTCACACCATTTTCCAAAGGGAGAGGGTGTAACACCCTCTCTTAGAGTAAGTTCTTTGTTCTGCCATCCTGGGCCAAGCCTGGCTGGGCCCCAGGAGGGCAGAAACCTGTCTGAGGGGTTGGCAGCAGCAGCAGCTGCAGTGAAACCCCGGGAAAGGCAGTTTGGCAGTGCCAGGGTCTGTGCTAGAGACCCGTGGGATCATGGGCTTGCACCAACAATGCCTGGATGGCATAGAGGGGGCAATTCCATGATCTTAGACATGTTACATGGCCATATTCGGAGTTACCATTGTGAAGCTACACATAGGTAGTGACCTATATGTAGTGCACGCGTGTAATGGTGTCCCCGCACTCACAAAATCTGGGGAATTGGCCCTGAACAATGTGGGGGCACCTTGGCTAGTGCCAGGGTGCCCACACACTAAGTAACTTAGCACCCAACCTTTACCAGGTAAAGGTTAGACATATAGGTGACTTATAAGTTACTTAAGTGCAGTGTAAAATGGCTGTGAAATAACGTGGACGTTATTTCACTCAGGCTGCAGTGGCAGGCCTGTGTAAGAATTGTCAGAGCTCCCTATGGGTGGCAAAAGAAATGCTGCAGCCCATAGGGATCTCCTGGAACCCCAATACCCTGGGTACCTCAGTACCATATACTAGGGAATTATAAGGGTGTTCCAGTAAGCCAATGTAAATTGGTAAAATTGGTCACTAGCCTGTTAGTGACAATTTGAAAGAAATGAGAGAGCATAACCACTGAGGTTCTGATTAGCAGAGCCTCAGTGAGACAGTTAGTCATAACACAGGTAACACTTTCAGGCACACTTATGAGCACTGGGGCCCTGGCTGGCAGGGTCCCAGTGACACATACAACTAAAACAACATATATACAGTGAAAAATGGGGGTAACATGCCAGGCAAGATGGTACTTTCCTACAGGTATAGAGTGCAGTGACACAGAGTAGAGTGGTGCACAGAGGAGTAGAGTAGTGTAGAGTGCAGTGGTGAGAGTATACATTTCAAAAACACTAATAATGTCGATTTTACTTTAAAAACACAGTGTGGCCCAAGCGACATGGCTGCTTTCTTAAGGTCTTTCATTAACCAATCATATTGTGTTTAGTCATCGCCAGATAATGCAGCATATTGCGGCCCAACACATCACTAACTTTTTGTTCTCCCCTTCTTACTTAAAAACCACAGAACCAATTTAGATCCAAGAAGAAAAAAGAACCCTTTCAATACCATATTCTAGATTCCTGATCAATTTCATGATTTATTGCTGCTATGTCTGTTTAAAAAGTCTATGGAAAATGCATGGTGGAAAAATTTGTTTTGGTACCCCCCTCTTTTTTCTTTGCACGCTCTTAATTAATTACAACAAAACTTTGCATCATCAGCTGATGCAGAAAAAGGAATAGGTCTGCAAAGTTTTGGGAAGATTTGTCTAATTGCAGAAAAGTTATTACCATTAAAAAAATTAAAGGAATAACTATAATTACAGAGCGGCTACCACCACTCTAAAATAGAAATATATTCCAGCACCAGTTCTTCCAATTATCAACAACAACAGTCACAGAAACAAATGTCTTCTCCCTCCTAATGGGAGCATTTTAGTAGCTCTCGACACGTTTTCCCTAGCCTTGTTCTTGTAGACATGTAAACTGTGTCCCAGAGTGGGATCTGGGATGAGGCAGCACACACCAATTAAAAAATTATGTTGGGCCCTGGGAGATGAGAACCCTGGGCTGCAAACAGCTCATGTAGTGGGCCATCATGCCTCCCCTTGTTATGGGTGAGCGCAAAGCGCTCCGTCCATGATGTAATCTCTCTTTGGTCTTGAAACCAAGCCCAGGTCACATCAGTTACTTTCATTGGTTCCTGGGGTTGCTCTTTAAAATCTGCTTGCTTTCATTTGTTAAAGGCATGCATATGTCATGACTTTTCTGGTGTTTAGCCCACCTACACAGCACCGGTAAAGTACTGAAACCATTCGAGGCTCGATGTTTTCAGCCCGAGTTTCCGGACTACTTTATCTGTTTATTTTCCCCCCAAGCGCGATTACGCTGGGGTTTACATAGCGCGATCGCGCTCCGTTTTTATGTTTTCAATTTCAGCGCAATCACGCTGCATTTTACATAGCGCGATTGCGCTGTGTTTTTTTCTTCTTTTAATTTGTGTCAAGAAAAGTCCGGTTAGGAGTTTCCAATGCAAATAGCTCTAACTTGAGCAAATGCAATCCCCATTGCATTGAAAATGCTTGTTAATATTATGCCTACCCAGGGAGATGGGTTCCTGAGTCCATAATAGGGTCATGGACGGGGCCACACGCCCCTTCCTCTTTCAATATTATGTCAGGCACTCTCCCAAGCAAGGATTAGAATTTCGCTCCCACCCAGCAGGAGCAGTACAAAATGCTCCTCCCACTGGGGCTGGAGCAAAGGAATGGTGCCAGCTTCTGCCAGCGCTCACAATGGTGCTGACTGGGGTCATGGATACTGTGGTGTCCAACTAGCCTGCATTGTTCATGCCCCAGGTGGATACTGGTGCACCCATCTAGTATTACAAAAATGTCAAGCTCCTGCCAGAGGGGCTGACTTGGGCCTATGCACTCCCGCCGCAGCCTCCAACAAAAATGGAGCTCTGGGTGTCCTGGGTGGGCGCCAGGCCATCTGTTTACTGAAACAAATCTTGGCTCCCTCCAGCACATATGATGGGTGCTGACTGGGGCAGCAGGGGCCCTGGTGCTCCTTCCTAGCTCCTAATCAAAATTAAAGACGTGGAAGTCCTGGGTGGGCACAAAGAAGCCAACATTTTTTTTTGTAAAAAGAAAAATAAGCTAATTTATTATTTACTGCTCAGGCAAGGCACACCTCAAAATGGACTAGGGCTTTTTTACAGTAAACACTTTCTTCCTGGTGGTGCCACTAGGAGAGGCAGGACCTCGCCAAGCATTGTTTTATTGTTGTGAAGGCTGCAGGGAGTGCAGCAGCCACCCAATAAGATTTTAAAAAGTAAGGGGCATATTTAAGGGCCATTAGCACCTCCTTGAACCACTTTAGTGTCATTTTTTTTTTTACGCTAATGTGGGCCAACGCATCCAAAAACCCTGTGCTATATTTACAAATTGGTGCAATGCTCAAGGTCGGATTGGACTGGTGACTTGGTCCCGCTGAAGAAAATCTCCAGAAAAACAACTAAATCCGAAGGTACATTTTTGACAGAGGCCTCCCGTGAGCTGTAGCCGAGCAGGGCTCCAGAATGGTCAGCCTCAAACTTTGACTTTGCCCCGGTTGAGGTGCGACCAGATGACCAGATTGGCCCTTTTCGTTTCTATGTGCTAGAAAACAGTAATTCTTTAAAAATTCATATCTCCGGTTTCCCTTATCCGATTTTAATCGTTTTAGTGTCATTTTAAAGATAAAAATATAATCTATTTTCACAAATTGTTTTACTTATGTACTGTTTTGTGATTTTTAAATGCTTTACACAGGTCTCCTAAGTTAAGCCTTGTCGCTTGCTGCCAAGCTACCAAAGGTGTAGCTGGGTTTAATTTATTGAGACCAAACTGGACCCAAGTGGAGGTTAGTGACCTATTGCTAAGTGTAGGTACTTACATGCCCTTACCACTAACACATTTTCCAGCATTTTTGGTGCGCAGTGGTGGGATCCAGTACTTGCGTTTAAAGTTACACTACAGTTTTAAGTGAAATAAGTTAAAAATCCCCTAAATTCACCTAGAGCAAAAGGATTTTAGATTTTTCAAATTTGGACCCATTTTTGTAATGACTTCATTTCTGATTTTTCTAAATTGTTCTCATCAGTTGTTGCCAACGTTTTTTTAACTGGCACAAAACTTAATGGAGACCATGGAGCTTGATCTGTCTAGCCTACCAACACTTACTACAGCTGAGCTTAGGGTGTTGTGCAGAAAGAGGGGATTACCTGCTGCTAACAACCTTAGGAATGCTGTGATGGTTAAGTCCCTTGAAGCCTGGGTAGCACAGAAAGTCACAGAGGAAGCTTCAGAGGTAGGAAAGGACAGGTAAGATGTCCTCTCCAACCTCCAGGAGGAGGAGGATGATTGCCTCACTGTAATCTCAGCAGCTAGGGCCCAATCCAGAGCTAGTGGGAGGGGAGGGTCTGTGGTATCAGACCAGGAGGAAGCAGAGCAGGACCTCAGGTAAAGGGAAATTGAGGCTCAGGTAGCCCTCATAGCTTTGGAGGCAGAGAAGTTGGCCCTAGAGAAAGAGAAATGGTCTCGAATTGAACAGAGAGATGGTGGCAGCAACAGAGAAGTCGAGGTGTCCATAGGTGGTGAGCTTTGTCCCAGACTACCCAAGGGGGGGGTCATGCTTATGTAGAGGGGAATGACAGAGACAAGTGGCTGGGGGCCTTTGAGAGGGCCCTCCAGATGAGAAAGGTTAGGCCTCAACACTGGGGTTCACCTTTATGGGAGTTGGTCCCCAACTCTGGGAGGGATAGGCTTCTAATCTTAAGTGGGGAGGAGGCAGATTCGTATCGTAGTATGAAGAGATGCTTCACCAAGAAGTCTGGTCTGACCCCAGAGCAGTATAGGTTGAAGTTTAGGGACATCCAAAAGGTCAATACCCAGTCATGGGTTGACTTTGTAGACACCTCACTTAAGGCACTAGATGGCTGGATACATGGTAACAAAGTAACTACTTATGAGGGGTTATACAATTTGATCATGAGAGAGCACATCTTGACCAATTGCATCCAGTGGAGTCTAAGCTGACCAACCCCAGAGAGTTGGGGGAGGCAGCTGATGAGTGGTTGAGAACCAGGGTCGATGTCAAGTCCCAGGGGGAGATTCCAAGAAGGGGAGGTCAAGTCCCCCAAAAATCTAAGGAGGGAGGTGGTAAGCCCACCACAGAGACTCCCTCTATACCCCAGAACCCTAAGAAGGAGGGGAGTAAATCCCACTCCCACTCCCACTCTGACAAGCGGAAACAGGGAGACCCAGGGCTGAAAAAGCTCTCGGACAGTTAGGCTTGCTTGGACTGTCAGCAGACAGGTCACTTCAGGGGAGATGCAGCCTGTCCAAAGAATGTGGTTAGCACTGTGCTGTCCAGTGTAGCCATGGAGGAGGACTCCTTAGAAGATGGGGTCCTCATAGCATTGGGCTGAGAAACAGGACCAGATGGTAAGCTGGTGATCCCTTTTCACCAACCACCCAAATGCTTGCAACCCCACGCTGTAATGATAAAACAAGCAGTAGGCCTTTCTAAAATGTGGGCAAATGCAAGGAAAAAGCAGTGAAAAACTAGGCGAAAGCAAGGAAAAGTCACTGCAGAAATTAGGGAAAAAGCAAGGAGAAAGCACTAGTGATGAGGGAAAAGAAAGGAAAGGGCACACTAAATTCAGTGGAAAAGCAAGATGAAAGCATTAATAACAAGGGGAATCCAAGGAGTGATCATATAAAAATGGGTGAAAAACCCAGACAAAAGCAGTGACAAATAGGGAAAAGCAAGGTGAAGGCACTGAAGAAATGGGTGAAAAAGCAAGGAGAGGGTAGAAAGAATGAGGGAAAATAGGAGAAGGCACAGCAAAAATGGGAAAAAAGCAGGGATAATTAATTGAAAAAACAGCAGAAACAGCAAGGAGAAAGCAGTGAAGAACAGAGGAGAAGGTAATGAAAAAAGTTGAAAAAAGAAAGAGAAAGTAGTGAGCATATATATTTATAATTTTATTAATTGTCTTTTTTTTTTTTTTGGGGGGGGGGTTCGCTGATTCTCTGTGGAACCGTAAACAAAGACGGAACCTACTCTATGGTTTTTATTCTGATCATGTGATTAGAATGTATCCACAAATTCCGGTTCGAGGATTCGCTGAAGTTTAAAAAAAATATTTTAACTATACAGGAACCTCTGTTGTGAATTATAGCATAAGGGTGAAGATTTTTAAGACCATATAAATGTCAATACTGTACATTCTTGTAGGAAATCAGTGATTTTATGAACTGAGCCGCTTCGCAAATCTGTTAGCATGATTTGCAGAGTCACTCTATGTCAAAAAGAAAACCTCCCTTTCTAGTGGTTACTGTTTGACCATGCCTCATTTCTAGTAAGACCACTCCCAAAAACAGTTATTTATTTGTTAACTATTCTTGGAGAAGCATTGCTGTTCCATAGTTCCTGGCTGCTAAACTACTAGTCATTTTAAAAAGAAGTGCTCCACCTGGAGATCCATAACTTATTCCAGATGTTGAAGAGGAACATCCACCAACCAGCAGAAAGGAGAGTGAAGTCTGGCAATTCTTCACAATCCCCTCAGGAGAGAAAAAAGGTTTGTGCAAGATTTGCCTATGTACACTTTGCAGCAAACAACTGTTCTATGGCACTGTCAAAAAATACACCCATGGGACCTCTACTAGCTGGAAACATGTGAAGACCATCCAATAAGGCGCATACCCATTGATGGTTAGAAGAGAGAGAGAGAGAACATCAGGGGATGCCACAGGTCCCTTAAGCTGAGCACAAACACCAGCTACCTTCAGAGAGGTGACACACTGTGCCAACTGCCACAAACTTGTGGCACTTAAAGTTAGAAACATGTCTGATTTTTTGATGCTGTTAAGAAGAATCCTTGTTAGTTTTATTTTTTCTGGTTATATTTTGATTTTGCTGTTCCAGGACACCGTTCTTTCTGAGCAATGTAGGATTGTTGCATCCTGTTTATTGGTTTGCATTTTTTGCATTTGGTTAGTTTTTCCATGAAAAAAAAAAAAAACTACAGAAAAATAAATAAAAAAATACTTTTTAGAAAACTGTACCAAAAAAAGGTTCTTGTTAGAACCACCATTTAATCAATCAAAGAGCTGAGTCTGTCTCTTTATTATTGTAGTGTATGCTGTTGATATGTTATTAGGTGTAACTGTATACTTTAGTATGTCTTGGCAAGTTGGTCTGTGTATCAGTGTATAAGTGTACACATGAGTGTTTGTCTGCGTATATCAGTGTGTGCCTGGATGCATCAGTGTATACATATGTGTGTGTCTGGGTATATTGATGTATAGATCAGTATACATATGGGTGTGTCAGTATATGCATCACTGTGTGCCTGGGTATGATAGTGTTTGTTTTTCTGTGTATCAGGGTATGTGATTGTAGGCATAAGTGCCTGCCTGAGTGTGTCAAGTTATGTGCCTTGGTGTGCCTGTGTGTGTCAGTGTCTGCATGAGTATGTTTCTCGGTGTGATAGTTTAGGAATTAATCTGTGCCTGGATATGTGATTGTATGCTTTAGTGTGTAGGTGGGTGTGTCAGTGTGTGCCTGGGTGCATCAGTGTTTGTATCAATACATGCCTGATAGTGGTAGTGTCTGTATTCCTGTGTACCTGGGTATGTGATTGTATGTATGACTGTGTGTGTGAGTGTGTTAGTGCATATGTCATTGTCTGCCTGTGTATGTCTGTGTCTGTATCAGTACATGCCTGGATGTGATAGTGTATGTATTAGTATGTCCCTGGGTATATCATTGTATGCATACGTGCATGCCTGGGTGTGTCAGTGTATGTGTTAGTGTGTGCATGGGTGTGTCAGTATTTGCATGAGTATGTTCCTGGGTGTGATAATGTATGTATAGGTGTGTTCCTGGGTGTGTGTTTGTGTGCATGAGTGTGTGCGTGAGTGCGCCAGTGCGCCAGTATATGATCTGTTAGTGTATGGCATCCAAGGGTCTCCAACAAGTAGCTTGTGAGCTACTAGTAGCTCTTGAGCTACTCATAAGTAGCTTTCTTGCGTGTAGCTCAGCATACAAAATTGAAAGGTTTATATTTAAAAAACATGTAATGTCTGATGTGGTCAGTATTAAAATTCTAATAATATTCATAGCTCTGGA
This sequence comes from Pleurodeles waltl, assembly GCF_031143425.1. Taxonomy (NCBI): domain Eukaryota; kingdom Metazoa; phylum Chordata; class Amphibia; order Caudata; family Salamandridae; genus Pleurodeles; species Pleurodeles waltl. The sequence goes on from NC_090438.1 coordinate 527,716,729, forward strand.
TAATTTTCATCAACATGCGTAGCCTTTACTACAAAAAAGGTTGGAGACCCATGCCGTATGCATTAGTGGGTACCTGGGTGTAGCTGTTCGTACATCAGTATGTGACTGGATGTTTCAGTGTAGACATCAGTATGTGTCTGCATACCTTCAGATGGGTATGTTTCTCTCTCTTGTCACGTCATATTTTCCCTCATTCTTCTCCTTTCAATTTCACCCATTCCGCTTCTGACCTCTGGTGCTCAGGTGAAACCTCCACGTTTAAAATTAAGCATGGCAAACTCAGTCCCTCACCCTAATGATGCTGATATATTCTGTGCCATTAGATTGGGTAATAGGATCTTATCTATGGTGTTTTCAAATAGTTCAACTGTGGCTGCAACAACTATAGAACTTCAGTTATCTTCCTCGGTTCTTCTCTCCTACTTTTGTCCTACGCCTCTCTTGCCTTCCTCTGTTCCCCTCCACACTTCTTCCCTCAGTCATTCTCAATCCGTCACCTCCTCCATACATTCATATCTTCTCATTAGTCTTTCAGCCATTTCACCTTTGTCTTAGAACCTCCCATTTGCACTGTTGGTTCTAAAAGTGGATTTTAGGGGGGGTCACACATAAAACCAAAGATAAAACTGGTAGGACCACGTAAAAATGATATTATATACAAAGATACATATATATACGCTTTGTATGTATGTGTGTACATATTTCTATAAAGGTGAATTTGGATATCAACATATATAATACACACAAATACAAAGTCAGATTTAAAGATTTCAAACACTGCCATTTGTGTGGGGCACCAGACACATCTCCTCCCCTACCACCCCACACATACCTTTGCCTTTTTTCCAACCCTTCCTCCTCTCAGCCCTTCTCTGGTTTGTCTACCCACCTCTCCTCTCCCTCCACTCAAGCTCATGTTCCTCTTTTTCATCTCTTCTGCTCCCCCCTTTTCATCCGGAGACATTTCCTTTCTTTTCATCTGCTTTATTTTTCTATTTTGTTCCATTCCACCAAGCCCTTCTCTTTCTCCATCTGACTTTTTCTTACGTAACCTCCATTTTCTCCCCTTGGCTCTCCACACGCCCCCACTGCCCTTGCTGTTCCTACGACATCTGACCTTTTCTAGTTCCTGCATCCATGCCTGTACCTTGTTGCTCTCCCTTGCCCATGGCCTATCCTTGTGGGGTCACCCGTCCCTCGCAGTGCAGAGCAGCCAGGAGTGCCAGGAGTGAGTTTTTGGCCTGAGCATCAGCCAGGAGTGAGACAATGGCCTGAGGGTCAGCTAGGAGTGAGTGAGACTGACCCAAGCATCATCCAGAAGACACTGGCCTGTGCGTCCAGCCATGTGCTCTCTACCAGGCCCCTCATATCTGCTGCTGGGGCTGACAGTTCAACTACTGTACTGTAGCTGATAAGTCACCAACCCAGGGAGCCTGTCCAACCTGCAGGAAGAGTTACATTGTTGCTTATCCACCTGTGAGCTGAATGCACATCAAGGTGTCTAAAAATGTACTTTCAAAGTGGGGTGGGCGGCAGGGTTACCTTCCCGCACAAGGCCACTGCAGGACAGATGCAGACCATTGATTAGCCAGAAGCTGAGCACCTATAAGGTGGTAAATCCAGATTTAAAATGAATCGAGACAGCTATAGATAGGTGGATATTAAAGTATAACTTATCAGCAGTTACTGATGAGATAAAACCAATAGAAGTCCCCAAAATGAAAGCTGCATTCGGCAATCGGAAGTTCACATACAGAAAGAAACAAAGCCTCTTGAAGCCTGCACACACACAAAGCATTGAGAAAACAAGGTCTCTGAAGCCTGCACACACATAAAACAAAGAGAAAACGAGGCCTCTAAAGCCTGCACATGTCTAAAACATGGAGAAAACAAGGACTCTAAAGACTGCGTAAGCATAAAACCCGGAGAAAAAAAAGGACTTTGAAGCCTGCCTAAACATAAAACACGGAAAAAAAGGCCTCATATGCCTGTGCACACATAAAACAGAAAAAAACAAGGACTCCGAAGCTTGCACACACACAAATCATGGAGAAACACAAGGACTCGAAGTCTGTACACACAAAAAACACAGAGAAAAACAGGACCTTCGAAGCAGGAGCACACATAAATCACATAGAAAAGAAGACCCCATAAGCCTGCAGATCTAAACCACAAAAATAAGGCCTCTGAAGCCTGCACACAAAATACAGAAATTAATCTTTTGATCCTTGCACATTTTTATATTAGAAAAAAAGGCACCTGAAGCCTACAACCCCCCAAAAAACAGAAAGCAACAAGGTTTCAGAAAACCTACCTACACCATAATCAGGACCACTGGAATTATGCGATGGATTTGCCACATAATCTGTTGATGTTATAAAAAATGTTTCGAGCTGAAATGGAGAAAAAAAACTACTAAACGTGCAGTGACTTGTTTGCCACACAATAGAAGGCCCTTCCCAGAGGCTGACTGGTCAACTTCTGCTGCTTATTGCTGTATTTCTCTGTTAAGCTGGAAGTAATGTGGTCATACCTCTGCCTGGATATGGCTAACGCGTACAAATCGAAAAATAATGAGGTAATAATACCACAAAATGTGCTGCATTATTTACTTGTTCTTGACATATTGGTTAGTCAACTATACTCCTGGTTGAAGAATATAGGGGGTTATTACAACCTTGGAGGAGGTGTTAATCCGTCCCAAATGTGACGGATATACCACCAGCCGTATTACGAGTTCCATAGGATATAATGGACTTGTAATACGGCTGGTGGTATATCCGTCACTTTACCATCAATTTTGGGACAGATTAACACCTCCTCCAAAGTTGTAATAACCCCCATAGTGTTCCTTTTGGTCCCTCCCTGCGCATAACTCCATAGTGCGCTCTGTAGGAAGGTGTCTTTCTAATAGCATGGTTACCCTCATTCCTAACCTGTTTATCCGTGTTTGCCAGTGTGTTTTTACTGTCTCACTGGGATCCTGCTAGTCAGGACCCCAGTGCTCATAGTTTGTGGCCTATATGTGTTGTCAGTATGCTTGACTGTGTCACTGGAGTTATACTAACCAGAACTCCAGTGCGTATGCTCTCTCTGTGAACCAAATGTGTCACTATAGTTCAGTGACTCCATATTCAAATTATGATTGGTACACTGGACCCCCCCTTATAAGTCCCTAGTATATGGTACCTAGGTATCCAGGGCTTTGTGGTTCCAGGAGATCCATATGGGCTGCAGCATTTCGTTTGCCACCCATAAGGAGCTCATACGAACACTCAGCCATTGCAGCCTGAGTGAAATAGTGCACACACTATTTAACAGCCATTTTCACTGCTCAAGGTAACTTATAAGTCACCTATATATCTAACCTTCAGTTACTGAAGAATAGGTGCAAAGTTACTGTGTGTGAGGGCACCCTTGCACTAGCAAAGGTGCCCCCACATGGTCCAGGGCCAATTCCCCAGACTTCGTAAGTGCGGGGACACCATTATAAGCGTACACTACATATATGTCAATACATATATGTAGCTTCAAAATGGTAAATCCGAATATGGCCATGTGAGGTGTCTAAGATTGTGAAATTGAACCCCCAATCCAAATCTGGTATTGGGGTGCCAATTCCATGCACCCTGGGGCCTCCACCATGGAACCTCAGTACTGCCAAACCAGCTCTCTGAGGTTTCCACTGCAGCCCCAGCTGCTGCCACCTCACAGACAGGTTTCTGCCCTCCTGGGGATTGAGCAGCTCATTCCCAGGAAGGCAGAACAATGTATTTCCTTTAGGAGAGGGGTATTACACCCTCTCTCATTGGAAATATGTGTTACAGGCATGGGAGGGGTATCCTCCCAGAGCCTCTGGAAATGCTTTGAAGGGCGCAAATGGTAACCTCCTTGCATAATCGATTTTACACTAGTTCAGGGACCCCCAGTACCTGCTCTGGTGTGAACCTGGAAAGGGGAGTGACTACTCCTCTGTCCATCACCACCCCAGGGGTGGTACCCAGAGCTCCTCCAGAGTGTCCCTGGCTTTAGCCATCTTGGATTCCAAGGTGTGGGGACCCTCTGGGAGCATCTGAGTGGCCAGTGCCAGCAGGTGACGTCAGAGACCCCTCCTGATAGGTGCTTACCTGGGTAAGTAGCCAATCCCCCCCTCAGGGCTATTTAGGGTCTCTCTTCTAGGTGTTTCCTCAGATTTGGATAGCAAGACTCCTCCAGGACTCCTCTGCATCCTCTGCTTCAGCTTCTGACCATCGGATCAACCGTAGACTGCCCCAGGAACCGCTGTAACTGCAACAAAGTATCCAGGAAGGCTATTGTGACCTTCAACATTAGCTCCAGCCAGCAACTGCAAGTTTCCAAGGTGTGCACACTCTGAGGACTGCCTGTCTTCACCCTGCACCAGAAGAACCAAAGGAATCTCCCGTGGAGTGACAGAATCACTTCCCTGCTTCAGCAGTCGCCTCTCTGCAATGACGACCGGTATTGTGGGACTCCTCTCTTGTCGACGAGCGTGATCCCTAGAACACAGGTGGTGGACCGCAGTGATCGTGACTATCCAAAGTTCCAACTGGCCACATTTGGTGGAGGTGAGAGCTTGCCTTCCCATGCCAGACAGTACCCCTGTGCATCGTGTCCTCTGCAGCTCCTTGGGCTTCTGTGCACTTCTTCCAAAAGTTATTTGCGCACAGCATAGCCCAGATCCCCAGCACTCTATCCTGTGATGCTCAGCTCCCTGACTTGCTCTCCGGTGATGTGGGATCCCTCTGTGTAGTACTGCAATGAGCGCACTTTGCAACTCCTTTGTCTCCATGTCCCGGGACTCCCGTGGGTGTTGCCTGGTCTTCTGAGGGCTCTCTGAAGTGTCTCCTCAGTCTGAGTTGAGACCCCAAGATCCCTCCTGGGTCCGGGCAGCTCCTCTTTGATGCAAAACATGTTCTTGCGTGAACCAAGGCTTGTTGGTGGAACCCAGCGATGCAAACAGCCTGTATCCAATGACTCGACATGGGACATCTACTGCACCAAGCAGGAACACGCAGCTATCTTCTTTGGTGCATTGCTGTACTTTTCTTCCAACTGTAGAATCCACTTTTGTACCTTCTTCCAGGTGGGCAGGGGATCCTGTTCTTCCTGGACTCTTCATCGACTTCTGTACTTGGTCTCCTCTCTCCACAGGTCTTCAGGTCCAGGGATCCATTGTTGGTTTCTTGCAGTCTTTCTAGGTTCTTGCATAATCCTTCACCACGACTTCTAGTTTGTTCTGAGGAAACTTGCTGTACTTTACTCCTGTTTTCCTGGGCTCAGTGGTGGGGTGGGGTACTTTACTTACCTTGGGTGTTTTTGTACACTCCAAGTGCCCCTCTACACACTACACTTGCCTAGGGGGGAATAAGACTTTCGCATTCCACTATTTTAGTATATGGTTTGTGTTGCCCCTAGGCCCATTGCAATCTATTGTGTTTTTCACTGTTTGCACTATTCCATGTCTGTCTACTTACCTGAATTTGGTTACTAGTGTATATATTGCTAATAATACTTACCTCCAGAAGGAGAATTGCCTCTAAGATATTCTTGGCCATGTGTCACTAAAATAAAGTACCTTTATTTTTGGTAACACTGAGTATTGTCTTTTATTGTGTATACGTACTGTATGACTATAGTAGTATTGCAAGAGCTTTGCATGTCTCCTAGTTCAGCCTTGGCTGCTCTGCTACAGCTACCCCTAGACAGTCTAAGCTGCTAGACACTGCCTACATTTCACTAATAAGGGAATACTGGACCTGATATAAGGTGTAAGTACCTTAGGTATCCTCTACAAACCAGGCCGGCCTCCTACATACTCACATTGTGCAAGTTGCTGACCCGCACTGAAACAATTCCTCTGGAGATAGACCATTGCAATTAAGGTGGTGTGACCATGGCGTAACCTTTTATTCGTATAGTCACATAGTATCAGAAAGAAATGATATCCATAGTTAGGTGGACATTATTGCTATGAGCATACAGAACTTAATTTAATAGAGAACATAAGATCATCAAATCAACAATATTGTGTAAACAATACCACAGTTGTCTCCAGCTTAGTAGCAACTTTTCCTCCATCACACGGAAGGATGGGCAATACCCGCAGTTCCATACCAACACATACCCAGGGCACTGCATAGTGCTCCGGCCCCGACGGGGTATCTGTCACCAGGCAAAATCTCCAAAATATTCAACTCCAGGCATCCCAGCATAGGGCAGAAAGGTACAGGACCACCGGCAGGTCAGTACCCCCTCCTGCCTGCCCAGTGCCCACACAAATCAACACCCCTTCAAGGTGTAAGTTCAGCTAATCAGTACAAATCTTTGGGGTAGCACCCTTTTTTCTGCTGCAAGAATTCCGCCAATGTCGCCTTCCTCCCCCCTGATCCAGTATATGGTTCACAGTGCACGGTGAAGAGATAGAAGCTGATCCCTCACCTCACGATGGCTTAAATGCTGCCATTCCAGGCGCTGCCCATTGACGTTAAGGGCGACCCTCCTTGCTGGCGAAACGGAAAAGGGACTTCTTTCTTGGCTCGTACCCATGAATTGACTAATGGCGCCCCCCTGCTATTTGCCATGGGCACCTGGCCAGTGGCTACAATCACTGGTATTAGAATTATGAGATACTGCATATGCAATGTTTTTCTTATAATTATGGATTTACCACATTTCCCACATTATCCATCATCTGCTGCATAACTTGCAGATCTTAACAAAACAAAATGTCTCTAACTGAAACAGATCAAAAGTTGCAAACGTTTGAGTAACTTATGTTGCCACCCAGTAGAAGGAAAGCCCTAGGCAAACGTTGAATTGTCTTCTTTCAATTCCTTATTACACAGTACTTGTATTTTAAGCTAGTACTAAAGAGGTGAAACCTTTTCCGAGACAGTGTGAACGTGAAAAAATTACACAGTAATACTACAAAAAATGTACGCTTAATGCCATGTTTGCCTTTTCTTGCAGCATAATTTAGTAAACCCTGACACAAAGGCCCTTATTTCAACCTTGGCGTTCTCCTCCAGAGACCGCCGAGATTCCGCTGGGCCGAAGACCGCCAGTTTTGACGGTCTTCCGCCAACCATATTATGACTGCTGGTGACCCTCTGCCCTTTTTTGGATGGTCACCGCAACGTCATCAGAACACCGCCCACCGTAATACAACTCAGTATTCGGCGTGGCGGTGTTCTGGTGATGGGGTGCTGGCGGTGGAGCAGCCCCCATGGATCCCGTTCCCTCTCAGAGGATCACCGGAATAGGTAAGGTGATCGTCTGTTAGGGGAGGGGGTGGGGGGTGTTGTGTGGTGTGTGCGTGCATGGGGGTGTGGGTGTGAGTGTGTAGAGGGGTTGTGTGAGTGCATGTATGTATGCGGGGTGTAATGTGTGTAGGGAAAGGTAACGCGTATGTATGTGTGCATGTATGTGCGCATGTATTTGTGTGAGTGGTGTGAGCGTGTGTATAGGGGGTGTGGGAGGTATGTTAGGGGGGTTCAATGGGGTGGAGGGGCAGGGGGCGGGGTTGGGGAGGGTGTCCTACTACCTTTGGGGGTTGGTAGGGGGTCGTGGGTGTTGGAGGTGGACTCAGGGGAGGGGGAGGTGAGAGGGGGAGACCCCAATCACTGCCATGGAATGAATTCCCTGGCACTGATGGTGCATACCGCCATGGATTTCGTGGAGGTTGAAAACCCCACGAAATCCATGGCGGTGTGCGGGGTCCTGATACCGCTGACGGACTAGTGATGGCCGCCAGGCTGGAGACCGCTGACTCCAGCCTGGCGGTTGTTACCACCGTGGCGGACGGTGTAGGACATTGGTGGTTTGGCATATGCCAAACCGCCAATGTCATAATGGGGCGGTAGTGACCGCTGGCCTGTTTGCGGTCTTACTGCCCGGTCGTCACGGTTGTGATGAGGGCCATAATCTGCCCCTTCTCTGCCACATCACAGTGGCCATATCTAAAGCACAAGGCGATTCAAGGCCTCTGAACCTGCACACCATAAAACACAAAAAGAAAGAAGGCCGAGAAGCCCGCATACATCAAAAATACAGAAGTGAAGCTACGCTAACAAACTGTTTAACGGCTGAACACACCTAAAACACAGAAAAAAGGACCATGCAGCTTGCCTACTAATTTTTATCAATATATCATGCTAGTGAAATGCTCGGCTTCCTACCTGAGACTCCATTTTGGATTTGTTTCAATAGATTTGCATTTCTCTCTTAAAAAATACAAAAGCAACATTGATAGTCTCAGGGAGGTTTAAATTCTCGTGCCCCTCATTGATAAATCTGTTTTCTTTAGTTCTTGATACTAAGGGGAACATTGAGAATCAATTACATGAAGTACTTTATTATTTGCATACTACTTGAACGAAATAATTATTTTTCTGTCAGGACTCCCCATAAAGAAGTGAGCCTATGATATTGGAATCCGAAACATACTAAATTGTATATTCTGATACACTGGCACTGTGTCTAATGCTCATTTTATACATTTTTGTCATTTTTTCAAACGTTTTTTAGATTTCAATTAAACAATGAACCACTCTGAGAGGAGATCTTGATCCTTTGACGATGCATCAGATTACAACAAAAAAAATCCCCTGCAAACTACGAGAAAACTTCTAATCAGCCGATTAAATTGAACTTCATTATTATTTCGATAACCGTTTTGTTTCCACCTAATACTGAAGATAGGAATGAGCTTTATGGCCCACATGGTGTCGGTGCGGGAATTCTGCATTCATTGGTGTTAGCGCCACAAACCTTAATAAGTAAACTTACAAGGAGACGAGAATAGGCCGCTGGACCTTTTGACTGCGCTTCAAGTAGTTCCCACCATATAACCCTGCACCAATACAAATCAATGGCAATAAAAATCAATGACATCGGCAATCAATAGGAGCCAGTAATTTCTATTGACCATGATCTCACGGCCATGAATTAGCACACCTTTATGTAAAATTTTTAAAAATTATTTCCCTCTATTAACAATGCTAAGGTCAGTAACTTAGTCTCAAAATCAATTGATAAACATAAAGAAACAACACTGGCTGACCAAAGCGCTGAAAGAATCACAGTCTAATCAAAGCTTGAGCCACTACACATTCTAAGGTTACAGTACAAATTAATAGCAAGAATAACTGCGCAAACGAAGTAACATACATTTCGAATTCAGCAAAGAAAAAGACATCAACTGTTGTTACATGTAGCAAACATCATCATTGAGAACCCTAACTAACATCAGATTAGAATAGCATGTTCGGACTTCATGCAAAACAATTTAGTCAACACAAATTTGGAAAAACATCCAACTATGGCTCTATCAAAAGTAGCGGTTGGGACCTAGAAACAAAAGCAAATTGACATAACAATCAGTAACATTGTCTTTATACCTGTCCTCAATTTGGTTCAGCCAGCTTTGACAGTCTTCGTCAATAAGACATCTGTTCGATCAGCAAGGCATCAGGATACAGCATCAAAGTTCAGAAAAAGCAAAGTCTTGTCAGGCAGTTTGGAAAAGAATAGCTAAACTCCCTAGAAGAATTGAGAGAATGGTGCATCTCCTCTTGGTGCAGTCTGGCTAAGTTAGATTTCCTAAAACTACTTTCCACATCCTTATTGGTCAAAGAATCTCATGTTTGCATTTAGTCCAATAAAAATAAAACCCCAAATCTACACTTTTACTAGCAAATGGTTCACATGTCGATGATTGGCTCCTCTCATCTTGTTCCCATCGTTTGGTTTGTCAGGTATCAATATTGTTGCAGCTTATACTCCAGTCAGTGCACCCATTGTCTTCTTCTGGGAAGGTCAGTCTTACACACATTACATTAAACATTGTATCCTAGCTAGTCCATCATCTTCTAGCAGGCAGTTCTCAGGAGAAAGGCTTTCAGCTACGAGCACTTAGTCAACAGTGGAAAATCACAATTTAATTCTTTAAGCAGCCATTTTATAAGTTAGGAAATGCAGCTTATGAGGCCGTGCAACTAGGCCCAAGACCTCACTAAGTTAAAGCCTACGATTAATAAAGCTAATACATAATACATAGCCCTTAATATGACATATTATTACATTAATCAAACATAAACTCAACATTTCATATTAATGAGCTACGAATAAGTACACTTCGTGAACATTGGCGGCCACTCAGGTGGGTGCTACTTCTAATGCGTGCATTATTTTTTTCTACGTTAATTCATTTCTATGAAAATTCAACACTCAGAATACATGGATATTCATTAGTACAAGTCAGTGTTAACAATCCCTCCCCTGATGACTAAATATGTCATCACACTAAATCTTCCCACACAAATTTTCTGCCTCAGCTAAACTTGTCATCTCTAATCCCTCAAATCGTTGTTCCTTTTTCAAATTTCTCCTAAACACACTTTTCCTTTTCATTTCTTCCCTCCTCTGATTATTTTTCGATTTTCTCAATTTGATTCTTCTACACAATTTACATATTCCCCATGCTCTAATTATGCAAATCACAATAATCAATATCCCTTGTATTATTTTCAATATTATCCCTTTTCCAATGTTGCTGAGCCAATTTCCCACTGAAAGAAATCCTTTGCCAACTTTCTCCCAAACACGTGGGGCCACATGTAGCAACCCGTTTGCAAGTCGCAAACGGCGAAATTCGCCGTTTGCGAGTCGCAAACGTGGGTTTGGCATGCAGAAATGCATATTGCGAGTCGTTACCTACTCGCAATATGCATTTGCGACTCGCAAATAGGAAGGGGTGTTCCCTTCCTATTTGCGAGTCGCTGTGGGATGCAATACCATTTGTGACCGCGTACGCGGTCGCAAATGGCATCGCAGTTACCATCCACTTCAAGTGGATGGTAACCCACTCGCAAATTGGAAGGGGTCCCCATGGGACCCCTTCCAGTTTGTGACTGGACCCCAAAATATTTTTTCAGGGCAGGGAGTGGTCCAAGGGACCACTCCCTGCCCTGAAAAAATACCAAAACAAAAGGTTTCGTTTTTTTTGCAGTGCAGCTTGTTTTCCTGTCAGGAAAACGGGCTACACTTCAAAAAAAAAAAAACTGCTTTATTTAAAAGCAGGTCGCGAACATGGAGGTCTGCTGACGTCAGCAGGCCTCCATGTTAGCGAGTGCCTATACTCGCAATGGGGCCGCAATTTGCGACCCACCTCATGAATATTCATGAGGTGGGTCATTGCGACCCCATTGCGAGTCGCAGTCGGTGTCTGAGACACCGTACTGCATAGCAAATTGCGACTTGCAATTTGCAAGTCGGATGGACTCGCAAATTGCAAGTCGCAATTTTGCTTTTTGCTACATCTGGCCCCTGGTTCTTTCTATTTTTTCAAACCAGCACTTTCAGTAGTCAGATTAGTAAGCAAGCTTCTAATTTCTTTACTGTTATCAGGAATAAATGAGCAGCAATGCCTCAAATTAAGCATTTTGCAAACTCCGCCATCTTTTGCTAAAAGAATGTCAAACGAAAGGCAGTTCTGAAGAGTCATTGCTCTTTTGGAAGTCAATTCTGTATCTATCAGGATCATGGCTCATGAAAAATTTGTCAGCATGTTATCCACAACAGTAGACAACTTTTGAATCTTTATAGAATTCAGAACAACTCCTATTGAATCATTGCTCCAAATATGTCTCCTACTATACCAGAAGGAGACTCTCTCCTTTCTCTAATGTGATGTAATTCAGTCATTTTCAGAAATCTTTTCTAGTCCTCGAGTTGGAATATCTTTGGGAAAACTATCCCCAATAAACATGTGCCATACCATCCTATTGGAGACGGTAATAAGCATTAGGTCCACAAATGTAATATATATACCAGGAATCACTGGATCCTGTCCATTCAACATAAATGTCCATTTACTCTGAAACAAAAACACATGTCTACATTGACTCGTTCCCACAACTAAAGTGTCAGTGCGAGATTTAGGCCTATATACACAAAGCTTTCCTACCTGTTTCACATCTAAAGCTAACTTCCCTTGCGTTTTAATTTCACTAAAAGCAGAATCATTTCTAAAAGTACTTTTCTCTAGGCCCTTTACTAATTTCTTCTTCAATGCCTTTCTCCAGTCATCTGTGTGATCTAAGAAGCTCTTTTCTAATGGTGTAAGCAAGCATGTCAAGTTGTTTCTGTGCACATAAGCCATGCCACAAGTTAATGTAGGCTCCAAGAAACCTCTCACTAATACTATGTCAGTGTCCTTAGCTACTCTACTCAGGTAGTTAATTATGGGGACAAACGAAAACACATCATAGTTTGAATAGAAATATTGGATAAACTCCTGGTTATAGAATCTTGTTAGTAACAGACTACAACTTATCCCATAAGTAAGGGGCAAACTATGATAGGTAACTCCTTCTTCGACTGATGAAGGAATCTGCGTTTATACATAACAATTTCTTGTATCCATCATCTCAACATACTCCCTTAATAAGAGATAAAAGACATTAGAAAAAAGTTCCCCTTGGGTATTACCTACGTGCAGATACTTCTCATCTAACCTAAATGTCTTAATTGCTGTCAAGGCAGTAGTTGTCTCCAAAGCTGAAGTGTGGTTGGCTTTACTCTTGTCAAGAACAGTCATACCCACAATCAATATCACACAATATCACACTCGCAATTGGCAAACCAATACTCATGTATTTACAGAACCTGTTCTTCCTACCCTGCTGGCTAATTCTACTCATGATCTGTAAAGAATCAGAAACTAGAATAGAAAATTTAGAAACTATGCAGCAAAAATCAAAATCAAAAATTTGCAATCTTCTTTCAGCAGTTATTTACAGCCTTCAGTCTCACTTCCAGGATCCTTCTTCAAAAATCGGTTTAGCAGCTTGTCAAATCAGGTTATCTTTGTCAAATCAGGTTTCAAGAGTATTTTCTGGTTACTTTCAACAGTCTCTTTTTCTTTGTAGTTTTCGCCAATTTGCCTCAACAGTTCAGTTCATTAGCTTTCTTCAAGTGCCAAAATATTGAACTGGAATATCTTGATCAAAACAAAAAGACAAAAATTCTCTTTGCCATTCACTTGTTGTTGCATATTCTCTTTCTTTTCAACTTTCGATCTCCATTCAATTCTCCTTCACTCAGATCTTCTCTCCTAGTTGTATCTACTTCTTCCTCAATTGTTGTCACAGCAACTGCTTTCACTCTCTTTGCTTGTGACTCCGGCCACTTGTCTCCTTTCAGTGGATCCTTGGTCAAGGCTCTTTTCAGTGTTGAACTTGAAACTTCTTCTTCCTCTGCAGGATTTTCTCTTGACAGACCTGCGGCTGGTTCAGGAGGAGTCAGATCACATTGGCTTTGATCCGCCTCAACTCCTTCCCCCTCTGGGTCTGGCGTTTGCTCTGGTTGTCTCTCAAAATCGTCTACTTCTGGGAGAGTCCTCCTGTGACTGGACTCCTCTGCTGCCTCAATTGAGATTGGCTCACTATCACCCTCCTGGAGGGCTTCTCCTTCGTCTCTCACAGGAGTGACTGAACCGTCCTCAAAGTGCTCAGATCCAGTCTTGGTTCCTCTTTGTTCTCTTTCTGGTTCTGAGGCTTGCCTGGTCGTTGTTGGTACTCTTCATTGTCCAAAGGACATGCCACTTTTTTCGTGTGGCTGGCATTTATCCAGTTCAGAACTCCAGCGCACTTCACAGCTGTGGTAGTGATCAGAATTACCTGATAAGGGACTTTCAACTGAGGCTCCAAACACATCTTCCTCACGTGTTTCCGGACCACCACCCATTCACCCGCTCTCAGGGTGTGTCCTTGATCTTGGATTGGTGCCAGTGTGGTGGTTTCCACCTGCTGAGAGAAAGAGCGAACCACATCAGCTAGACCTTTTCAATAGTCCAACACCATATCATCTATTTTCACAAGAGCATTTGCAGGAACAGTTGGCAACCTCATTGCTCTGCCCATGAGGATTTTCTATTGTGACAATCCTGTTTTCCTGTTGGGTGTGTTTCTCATTGTCATCAAAACTAAAAGCAGTGCGTCAGGCCATTTCAGATTCGAGGACACACACACACTTTTGCCATTCTTGATTTCAAGGAATCATTCATCTGATCCACTTGTCCTTATGCTTCAGGGCGGTAACTACAATTTAACTTCTGCTAAATGTTTAAGGCTGCACATAGTAATTTAATTACTTCATTGTTGAAGTGACTTCCCCTATCTGATTCTAAAGAGATCGGAAACCCAAAACGTGGTATCAGTTCCCTAAGCAGTAGTTTCACTACTGTGAGGCTGTCATTTCTTCGTGTAGGGTATGCTTCAATACAATGTCTAAAGATGCAGACAATCACATATATCAAACCTCCACACACAGGCATCTCAATAAAATCCATTTGCATTCTGCTGAATGGACCTCCTGCTCTTCCAATGTGGCTCAAATTAACCACTGTCCCTTTTCCTGCGCTCATTTGTTGACAATTGACGCAACAATGGCAAACTGCTTCAGCAACGTGTCTAAACCTTGGGTTAAACCAATTATGCTTAAAAAGGCAAATCATGGCATTCCTCCCAACATGTGCTTGACCATGATAAAACCTTGCCATTTCAGACAACAAACTGTTCGGCAAAACAAATTGACCTTCTTCTGAAACTCACAATTCATCCTGTCTCAGAACACATTTCATTTTGCTTCATGATCGTTTTTCCTCCCTGTCAACATTATTCTGCAGTGTTTTCAATTCTTTCAATGTATTTATTACATGCAATGCAAAATGTGGACATGTTTCATCTTCTTCAGGTAACAATTCCCACTTATTTCTGAACGATATACAGTTCAATGCGCAAAGCCTTGCAACTTGATCCGCATATCCATTTCTCATTTACATAAAATCTTGCGATTTCAGATATGCATCGCATTTCGCCACGTCAATCTTTTCAGGCATTTGGATAGCTTGCAACAATTCTTTAATTATCTCACCATTTCTCACTAGTGAACCAGAAGAGGTCATGAAACCCTCTGTGACCACAACTGGTCAAAGTCATGGACTATTCCAAATCCATACTGGCTATCTGTATATATGATAACCTTCAGCTGTGCGGAAACATGCCACGCTCTAGTAAGGGCTACCAGTTCCGCTACTTGTGCAGAATATACTCCTCAAAGCCAAGATGCTTCCAGAATACCAGTAATTGTGCACCCAGCATATCTTGCTCTCAGTACTCCTGTATTGTCTCTTCGACAGGAACCATCAACAAAGATAATTTGGTCATTTTCTTTCAATCAGATGTCTCTAATGTCAGGTCTCGGTTTTGTGCACAGATCAGTTACTTCAAGACAATCATGCTCAATATCTTCCACTTTTCCAATGTTAACATTTTCATTAGGAAGTAAGGTTGCCGGGTAAAGCACTGTACATCTTTTCAATGACACATTAGGTGACACTACAATACTCGTCTCATAATGGGCCAATCTGGCACATGTCTGGTACTGGGTTTTCGTTTTTGTAAATAGGATCTTCATGGAGTGAAGGACCATAATAACTAAAGGATGTCCCATCACAATGCCTTCACACAGTGTCAGGCTCGTCCAACCACTGCACCTGCATGCAGACAGCCTGGTAAAAGCTGCTGCAACTGGCTCCAATGTAACTGAAAAATATGCTACTGGGCAGTTTACACCTCCATGGACCTGTGTCAAGACAGACAAAGAACATGCATCACATTCATGACAAAACAAGGTGAAAGACTTTGCGTAATCAGGCATCCCCAAATCTGGAACTTTGCACAGACTCTCTCTCAAATCAGAAAATGCTTTCATACAAGCCTGATCTAACACTAGGGTGTCAGTAACCTCCTTGTGGGCCAGCCTCTGTAAGGGCTTGGAAATTAATGAAAATTTGGTAATCCATTGGGGACAGTAGCCTTCCATCCCTAAAAACATCCTGACATCTCTCTGTGTGGCTGGGGGACCCATCTGCAATATGGCTGTGACCCTTTCTCTGGATATTTTCCTGGATCCCTTCTCAATCTGGTGACCCAAGTATTTCACCTCTTTCTGACAGTATTGTAATTTAAGTGGAGACACTTTATGACCATTCTTTCTCTAATAGTTCAGTAAGGCAATCGTGTCATACATGCACTCTTCCTTCATTTTGGATGCAATCAATAAATCAATGTACTGTACCAAGGTCGATTGGAAAGGCAATTCCAACGAATCCAGATTCTTTTTCATGATCTGATTGAATATGGAAGGTGACTCTGAAAACCCTTGAGAAATTTGGCACCAACTGTAAACTCGGTCCAAAAATTTTAAACAGAAGAGAAATTGGCTATCCTCATGAAGAGGCACAGAAAAGAAGGCTTGTGACAAGTCTATGATGGTGAACCATTCGGCATCACATGTAATCTGAAACATTATCACAGCTGGATTTGGCACCACGGGGCAACATTTGATCACAATGTCATTTATTTTTCTCAAATCCTGAACAATTCGCACTTTCCCACAGAGCTTCTTCAATCCCATTATCGGTGAATTGCATGGGCTGCGCAACACTTCTTTGGAGACCCCTCGGTTTACAAATTCTGCAATTCGTTGAGCAACCCTTATAAGAATATCCCGTGGCATATGGTACTGGGAAATCTGGGGAAAAATTGCGGTTGGCTTTATAGGAACTTTAAGTGGCTCAACTCCCTTTATCAGACCAATCTCTTTCCTGTCAAATCCCACACCTTTGCTTTAACAGTTCCCTGTAAATCAAGAGGAAGCTCCTTCACTGTGAACACTGGAAAGAAATTAATCAGGGGGAACTCCTCATTTATAGTCTCACACTCTGGCTCTCATTACGAGTTTGGCAGTCTTCGGGCAAGACTGTTATGCAAGATCCCACCACCATCCCGCCAGTGTTGGCGGTACAGTGTCTGCCGTATTATGAGACACAAACACCAAGCCGACGAAACACAGCCAGAAATCCAACACCGCCAGTGCCACTGACGGCGAAAGAGCGACTGTCCATCAGCCAGCCCCACCACGCCAACACCATTCTGTTCACCATATTATGAGTTACAATCCAGCACAGCGCAATATGCACGGCAGTCAACCATTGGCCGTGCGCACCGCGGCGGGCTAGAAAATCACTGCCAATAGAAGGCAACACCAGATTAGACAGCCCGAATACCTCACACCTGAAACATATACACACATCACACACACCTGTTCACCGCACTATAATACACAACCCCCCACACCCCCTCAAACCCTTGCGAATATCACCATGAGCCAGAGTTATACAACCCATGAACCACTGTACATCGAGCAAGAATCCACACGTTCCACGCACCCCACAACATGTCACGCCACAAGCACCCACGCTTCACTGACAATGAGTTGTGGCTCATGGTGGAGGAGATCGTCAGAGTTGAGCCACAACTGATGGGAGCACAAGTACAACAAACATCAATGGCCAGGAAAACCGAGCTATGGGAGAGGATTGTCCACAGAGTGAACGCAGTCGGCAGCTACCCAGACACAAAGGAGGACATCAGAAAGAGGTAGAACGACCTCAGGGGGAAGGTCCGTTCCATGGCGTACAGGCACAACATCACCCTCAAAAAGACTGTCGGTGGACCCCCACCTCCTCCCCTTGACCTGACAACCTGGGAGGAGAAGGTCTTGGACATCAGGCATCCAGAGGGCCTGATAGGAATTATTGGAGGGATTGAAACTGGGAAGGAACCTACACCCCCCTGACCAATAACCACTCCAGTCCTGCATGCCTCCCAAGCACCTATCGCTCCCCTTCATATCACAAACCACAACAACGCAACCCGCAATATCACCCCACCTTCCTACTCTGCATGCCACACCACCCCTCCCCACCATTTACACACCTACCACGCACAATGCATGGTAAACCTTCACTATCTCCTCAACTACCACTAGCACAATCCATCACTAGGCCTGCCGGATCCGAGTCACACTCACACCTCACAATGGTACACCTGCATGGACATGCATCCCACAGCCTACCCAGAACTAGCCAACACCACCTCACTACCAATGCCAATTACAGCAATGTCAAACAGCAAACCAACAACTACAATTGACATGGCAAGCATGGCCCAAAGGCCATTCACCATGAGGTGACAGCATTGCTGCAAATGTCATTGCCATCCCTGGGTAACGAATCCACCAACTGCAAGCAGCTCACCATTATACTACAACGAAATGTCCACGTAATAACTCTCACCCTTTCCATCCACAGTGAACCCTGCTACTGCCATCCAGCAGAAGATGCCAGGGTCAGAGAGCTCTCCCCAGGATGAAGGCCCCAGTGGATGTCTGGAGGACGATGAAATGCCTGGGCAATCTGGGGGGACTGGCCAGTCTACTTCCAGCAGCCCCAACCTAGACACCCCGGACTCACCCTCCTGTGTGGTTACTACACCACAGCTAGCCCCTCCTCCCCAAACCTGTGCTTCAGGGACCATTCAATTAGAGGTGTGCCCCACAGTACAGGGGCCTGAGTCAAGGGCACCTACCCCAGACAATGAAGGCCTTGATGCTACTGAGAGTGGGCACACTGTGCCAGGGGCACAGGCACAGGGGGCCATGGTCAGTGGGAGGGGATCTGTGGTACAAGGGAGGGGACAGCAACAACATCAGACTGGCCAGGAGGCCCTGAACCAGGTCCTGGGTGCATACCACCAAACTCAGGACACCATGGCCCAGATCCTCACTACCCTGCAGGAGACCCAGAGGCTACAGTGGCAGACCCACAATGCTACCATGGCCACCACAGCAAGGGTGCTGACGGAACTTGCCACGATCCAGTATCAGTCCACCTCCCAACAGCAGACCCCTACCATTATCCAGATCACATCTGAGCCCTCCACGTCAGCCGCAACCAGTGGAATGGAGGCCCTGCCACAGGACACGAAGGATAACAGCACCCCTTTTCTTATAGCTGAGGAGCCCCCATGCAAGCGTGGATGTCCAACCAGACATGCAGCCTTCACTGATGCCAAGACCAAGACCACCGCCAGCCAGTGAGCCACTACAGAACATACCACCTTGTGTGTTACAGCGACACCCTGCTGACTATCCACTGTCATAACACCTTTTTCACATGGACATCGTACTGGACAACGACTAAGTACTTTGATGATCCCACTCACCAACACCCCAATCATCAGTCCTTGCACTTGTATTATAAAAATAAACACCTTTGAGCACAGTTTCAGTGTATGTCTTTATCTACCATGAGTACTTTGTGTACAGCCATCTTATATGTAACAGGAAGACCACTGTCCCACGAGGCCAGCATGGGTCATTCCTGCATCCAGTGGATGACACACATACACCCACTCTCACATGTCCCATGCTGTCAGTAACTGGACTGTCCGAGGAGGAACCCACAGTGACAGTGCTTGTAAATAACCCCCCTCACCTTTCTAATTGATGCAGGGAAAACAAAATCATGTTCAAAGGAAGGGATCATGCCCTTATCCAAAGAGTCCTTGGATACACAGGGGTTCTCGGACATGGTCTTGGGGGTAGCCTTCACAAAACACGTGGAGATAGACATGGGAGGTAGCTACATGAAGGGACAGCTGCTATATCAAGCCTAATCTCTGACTAATCTCTTAGGAAGAGACTTAGGCCCTCATTATGAACATGGCGGTTCGGCCCGCCATGCCGGCAGTGGCGGCTGAAGCCACCAGCTGGCATGGTGGGCCGAACCGCCACATAATGAACCGGTTGACGGCCGCCAGCGGCAGCCGTGACCCATCGCCATGCTCCCGCCGCCAGGCAGTCTGGCGGTGGGATGAAACACCATCCGCCAGGGTAGCTGCGCTACCCTGCGGATAATGCTTCATGTGCCGCCAGCCTTTTACTGGCGGAATATCCCACCAGGAAAAGGCTGGTCTCTTAGGAAGAGACTTAGGCCCTCATTATGAACATGGCGGTTCGGCCCGCCATGCCGGCAGTGGTGGCTGAAGCCACCACCTGGCATGGTGGGCCGAACCGCCACATAATGAACCGGTTGACGGCCGCCAGCGGCAGCCGTCACCCACCGCCATGCTCCCGCCGCCAGGCAGTCTGGCGGTGGGATGAAACACATGTGCCGCCAGCCTTTTCCTGGCGGGATATCCCACCAGGAAAAGGATGGTGGAGGGGGTGCCCTGGGGCACCCCTGGGCGACCCTGCACTGCCCATGCACCTTGCATGGGCAGTGCAGGGGCCGCCATGCAGGCCCCCGTCGCTCATGTCACTGCCCAATTTACGGGCAGTGAAATGCGCGACAGGTGCTGCACCCGCTGCACACCAACATTGGCGGCAGCTCCTAATGGAGCCGCCTCCAATGTTACGGCCGTGTTCCCCACCAGGACGGCGGGCGGAAACACTGTCTCCGCCCATCGGCCTGGCGAGGAAAACATCTTACGGCTGCCGGGTTTTCCAGGGGGCTGGCAGTCGATGAAAAGACCGCCAGCCTGAACACAGCGAGATATCCCACTGTGTTCAAAATTAGAGCCTTCATGGCCAAGCTAAACATGACCATTTATTTCTTAGATAATCTGTTCAACCCCTGGGATTACTCCTTTGAGACTCATGTCTTTAACCTGCCCAAACTGCACAGGTAGGCTGATAAGAATAACAACAGGTGACCTGGCGGCCTTCACTAATGTTGTCCTCACAATCATTGCTAATGCACTGGAGCTTCTGGGTTAGAAGCTATAGCTGCCCTACAAATTTCTGTTCTGCCGGGGATGTCACAGTAATATAAATCCCAATAGGAGGTGCAGCTTTGCCTGGAGGCCATTGAGGTGTGGCCTGAACACGGGGTCCTGCCGGCTACCGACCAAACGAACGCAATGTTGGTATGTATAATCTTTGTTACACCTGGATTCAGTATACAGGAGGTAACTGATGAACAGCTGTTCAGTGAGTGTCCAGGGGTCTCAGAAATTATCTTTGCCAATATGATTAAGGTTAGAGTAGAACTACGGGATGGGGCTCTGTTGCCCATGGTGATATTTACGACATGGAAGGAACAAGACTTGTCAGCAGCACCACCATAGTTATAGGTGAAGGAACCTTATGATGTGGGGCTCATCAATAACAGCGAACCAGTAAGGGTAACACTGTGAGAAGGGTTGCGTCAGTACCCTCTCTCCAAAGAAGCTGATAAGGGTATTGCACCCACAATCCATGCACTAGTCAATCAGAGAGTCCTCCACGCGGGGGTCTTCTCCTGCAACTCACAATTATTCATGTCAAAAAGAGTAAGGGAGAGACCTGGTGCCTGGTACAGGACTTGCTTCCTCTCAATGGCATTATGGTTCCAGAATTCCCAGTGGTGCCAGACCTGTCCATCATACTTACTAACATATCCACAGATCCGTGCTATTTCTTCATGATAGACATCAAGAACACATTCTTTAGCATTCTGCTGCACCCCGATGGCAAGTAACTCACGGCATTCACTTTCCGAGGGGCTCAGCTGCTATACCCGAGACGACTACGAGTGAGTCCCCCAGTATCTTCAATCGAATATTAAGGAAGGTCCTTGATAACCTCCGATCAAATAGCACCCTGACACAGTATGCTGAAGACATCTTGATTTGATCTATTTTGTCAGGACACAATAGCACTTCTCACTACACTTTCCAAGGGGGGTACAAATTATAGAAGGGGAAGATGGAGTATATTCAATAGGAGGTTAGTTATCTGGGTCAGCTGATCTAGGCGGCCAGTCAGTGGATCAAACCGCAACATGCAGTTTCTATCCGGGATATGCAACCGCCCAAAAAAAGGGTATGCAAAGGTTTTAAAGACTAGGCAACTACGTCCGGCAGTGAGTCTTTGATTACAGCACATTTGTTGCACTCTTACTCAAGGCCATAAAAAAGGTGAAAGCTGGCCAGAAGAACTAGTATAGATGCCTGAGATGCACAATGCCTTCTGAAAGCTCAAAACAGAGATAACACACTGCCCTGTGGTGGGAATGCCCAACTATAAGAAGGAATGCTTCTTATTTAGCCACAGCGACGGGCAAGTCATGTCAGCAGTCCTGACACTAAAATGCAAAAACCTCTTGAGTACTACAGTGAGGGTCTTAGACCCAGTCGTGCAGAGTCATTTCCCATGTGACCAGGCGCTAGCAGCAGCAGCCTTTGCCATCAACAAAAGCACCTCCATTGTGATGGGGGACTGCTGACACTGTATGCAGAACATTTAGTGATTGCGGTCATGCAAAAAGCAAGAGCACACTGACTGCACAACAGGTTTTGGCTTATGAACTGATGCTCTCCAGGCCATCACTAAAAATAGTATGGTGCCACCTAATAAACCCGGCCACCTTCCTAGCCCACAAGCTTCAAGAGGGGGAGGAGATTGATGACTGCGCTGTATACACCCCAAGGTGATCAGCCAGGCAGAGGAGGGCCCCATCCTAGATAGTGAGGCACTGTTCATCAATAGATCCTCCTTGATAGATCAAGAGACTGGGGTAAGACACAGAGGGGCAGCGGTAGTAATGGCTTGCAGCCACTTGCCCTCAGAAAAACTGCAAGTGACAGCTGAGCTAACTCTCCTCCCCCACCTCTCAGCACAGTCATCAGAGCTGACAGAGTTAATTGAAGCCCTCACCCAAAGCCCGGAAAAGACTGTAACCATATTCAGCTTATGTCACCACTACGGTGCACTCTGGCATAGAAAGTTGGAAAAGGCGAGGGATTTTAAAATGAAACAGCATGCCTGTCACACCCCTGGACCTTCTAGAATTACTAATTAATGCACTGACCCTACCTAAATGTGTGGCTGTGGTACAATGCGCTGCTCATATGGGGGCAAGGACTTCATATCCCTGGAAAATGCATTAGCTGATCAATTTGCAAAATGGGCAGCACGTGGAATGATTAAAGTAGTATGCATACTTCCCTTACAACAAGCTTCAGAGGAGGAGCCCCACAGAATAACCCTTATACAGAAACAAAAGGGTTGTACTTGAGGGAGTTGCAGGAAACAGTATTGCCTGACGAGAAGGAACAATGAGTTGCCAGGGGCTGCGCACAGACCGCACATGACCTCATATACCAACACGCACCCACAGGGAAACCCGTTATGCTGCATTCCTTAATTAACATAGCTTTGCACCAGTTACACTTACCAACACACACAGCCAAAGACCACATTATAGTAGATCTTCAGAGTGACTGATTTATCTCCAAAAAGTGGCAATGTATTTTAACTGATGCTCCATCTGCCACTTACATTCACTGTAAGGAAATGCCTCCTTGGCATGGTTACCCCCTGACTTTTTGCCTTTGCTGATGCTAAGTTTTGATTTGAAAGTGTGCTGAGGCCTGCTAACCAGGCCTCAGCACCAGTGTTCTTTCCTAACCTGTACTTTTGTTTCCACAAGTGGCACACCCTGGCATCCAGGTAAGTCCCTTGTAACTGGTACCCCTGGTACCAAGGGCCCTGATGCCAGGGAAGGTCTCTAAGGGCTGCAGCATATCTTATGCCACCCTGGAGACCCCTCACTCAGCACAGACACACTGCTTGCCAGCTTGTGTGTGCTGGTGAGAACAAAACAAGTAAGTCGACATGCACTCCCCTCAGGGTGCCATGCCAACCTCACACTGCCTATGCAGTATAGATAAGTCACCCCTCTAGCAGGCCTTACAGCCCTAAGGCAGGGTGCACTATACTATAGGTGAGGGCACCAGTGCATGAGCACTGGGCCCCTACAGTGTCTAAGCAAAACCTTAGACATTGTAAGTGCAGGGTAGCCATAAGAGTATATGGTCTGGGAGTCTGTCATGCACGAACTCCACAGCACCATAATGGCTACACTGAAAACTGGGAAGTTTGGTATCAAACTTCTAAGCACAATAAATGCACACTGATGTCAGTGTACATTTTATTGTAACATACACCCCAGAGGGCACCTTGGAGGTGCCCCCTGAAACCTTAACCGACTACCCGTGTAGGCTGACTAGTTTTAGCAGCCTGCCACACTCGAGACATGTTGCTGGCCACATGGGGAGAGTGCCTTTGTCACTCTGTGGCTAGTAACAAAGCCTGTACTGGGTGGAGATCCTTATCACCTCCCCCTTGCAGGAACTGTAACACCTGGCAGTGAGCCTCAAAGGCTCACCCCCTTTGTTACAGCACCCCAGGGCATTCCAGCTTGTGGAGTTGCCCGCCCCCTCCGGCCACTGCCCCACTTTTGGCGGTAAAGGCCGGAGGAGATAATGAGAAAAACAAGGAGGAGTCACTGACCAGTCAGGACAGCCCCTAAGGCAACCTGAGCTGAGGTGACTCTGGGGGTCATTCCGACCCCGGCGGTCAAGGACCGCCGGGGCCGGGGATGCGGGAGCACCGCCAACAGGCTGGCGGTGCCCCACAGGGCATTCTGACCGCGGCGGTTTGGCCGCGGTCAGAAGAGGAAAACTGGCGGTCTCCCGCCGGGTTTCCGCTGCCCTGGGAATCCCCCTCACCGCCATCCTGTTCCTGGCGGCTCCGACCACCAGGAACAGGATGGCGGTGAGGGGTGTCGTGGGGCCCCTGGGGGCCCCTGCAGTGCCCATGCCAATGGCATGGGCACTGCAGGGGCCCCCGTAAGAGGGCCCCACTTTGTATTTCAGTGTCTGCTTTGCAGACACTGAAATACGCGACGGGTGCAACTGCACCCGTCGCACCTTCTCACTCCGCCGGCTCCATTCGGAGCCGGCTTCCTCGTGGGAAGGGGTTTCCCACTGGGCTGGCGGGCGGCCTTCTGGCGGTCGGCCGCCAGCCCAGCGGGAAAACCAGAATGGCCTCCGCGGTTTTTCGACCGCGGAGCGGCCATTTGGCGGTGCCCGCCAGCCTCAGAAAGAGGCCCTCTGACTTTTAGAAATCCTCCATCTTGCAGCTGGAGGATTCCACCGATAGGGATAGGAATGTGACCCCCTCACCTTGGGAGGACGCACAAAGAGGGTGTAGCCACCCTCAGGGCTAGTAGCCATTGGCTACTGCCCTCCCAGACCTAAACACACCCCTAAATTCTGTATTTAGGGGCTCCCCAGAACCTAGGAACTCAGATTCCTGCAACCTAAGAAGAAGAGGACTGCTAAGCTGAAAAACCCTGCAGAGAAGAGGGAGACACCAACTGCTTTGGCCCCAGCTCTACCGGCCTGTCTCCCTCCCTTCTAAAGACACTGCTCCAGCGACGCTTTCCCCAGGGACCAGCGACCTCTGAATCCTCAGAGGACGGCCCTGCTCTAGAAGGACCAAGAACTCCTGAGGACAGCGGCTCTGTTCACCCAAGACTGCAACTTTGTTACAAAGGAGCAACTTTAAAACAACCTGCGTTTCCCGCCGGAAGCGTGAGACTTTCTACTCTGCACCCGACGCCCCCGGCTCGACTTGTGGAGAACAAACACTTCAGGGAGGACTCCCCGGCGACTGCGAGACCGTGAGTAGCCAGAGTTGTCCCACCTGAGCCCCCACAGCGACGCCTGCAGAGGGAATCCCGAGGCTCCCCCTGACCGCGACTGCCTGTTCCTCAGATCCCGACGCCTGGTAAAGACTCTGCACCCGCAGCCCCCAGGACCTGAAGGATTCGAACTCCAGTGCAGGAGTGACCCCCAGGAGGCCCTCTCCCTTGCCCAGGCGGTGGCTATCCCGAGGAGCCCCCCCCTTGCCTGCCTGCATCGCTGAAGAGACCCCTTGGTCTCCCATTGATTTCAATTACAAACCCGACGCGTGTTTGCACACTGCACCCGGCCACCCCCGAGCTGCTGAGGGTGTACTTTCTGTGCTAACTTGTGTCCCCCCGGTGCCCTACAAACCCCCCCTGGTCTGCCCTCCGAAGACGCGGGTACTTACCTGCTGGCAGACTGGAACCGGGGCACCCCCTTCTCCATTGAAGCCTATGCGTTTTGGGCACCACTTTGACCTCTGCACCTGACCGGCCCTGAGCTGCTGGTGTGGTAACTTTGGGGTTGCTCTGAACCCCCAACGGTGGGCTACCTTGGACCCAAACTTGAACCCCATAGGTGGTTTACTTACCTGCAAAAACTAACAAACTCTTACTCCCCCCAGGAACTGTTGAAAAGTGTCTAGTTTTAAAATAGCTATATGTGATTTATGTGAAAACTGTATATGCTATTTTGCTAATTCAAAGTTCCTAAAGTATCTACCTGCAATACCTTTCATTTGAAGTATTACATGTAAATCTTGAACCTGTGGTTCTTAAAATCAACTAAGAAAATATATTTTTCTATACAAAAACCTATTGGCCTGGAATTGTCTCTGATTGTGTGTTCCTCATTTATTGCTTGGGTATGTACAACAAATGCTTAACACTACTCCTTTGATAAGCCTACTGCTCGACCAAACTACCACAAATTAGAGCATTAGTATTATCTCTTTTTGCCACTATCTCACCTCTAAGGGGAACCCTTGGACTCTGTGCATACTATTCCTTACTTTGAAATAGTGCATACAGAGCCAACTTCCTACATTGGTGGATCAGCGGTGGGGTACAAGACTTTGCATTTGCTGGACTACTCAGCCAATACATGATCACATGACAAATTCCAAAAATTGTCATTAGAAACTGATTTTTGCAATTTGAGCTATTTTTCTAAATTTTTAAAAGTCCTGCTAGGGCCTTGTGTTAGTCCCTTTTAGCATTTCTTTTAGAGTTTAAAAGTTTTGTGAAAGTTTGAATTAGGTTCTAGAAATAGTTTTAGATTCTTAAAAAGCATTCCAACTTTTAGAAACATAATGGGGGTCATTCTGACCCCCGCCGGCGGCGGATGCTGCCGGCCTGACGGGAACCGCCAGAAGACCGTACTGCGGTCGAAAGACCCGGCGGTCATTCTGAGTTTCCCGCTGAGCTGGCGGGCGACCGCCAGAAGGCCGCCCGCCCACCTAGCGGGAAACCCCTTTCCATGAGGATGCCGGCTCCGAATGGAGCCGGCGGAGTGGGAAGGTGCGACGGGTGCAGTTGCACCCGTCGCTTATTTCAGTGTCTGCAAAGCAGACACTGAAATACAAAGTGGGGTCCTCTTACGGGGGCCCCGGCAGTGGGAAGGGGGTCGGAATCCCCATGGCGGCGCTGCCTGCAGCGCCGCCATGGAGGATTCCTCAGGCCAGGGGAAAACCGGCGGGAAACCGCCGGTTTCCCTTTTCTGACCGCGGCTTTACCGCCGCTGTCAGAATTGGCCTGGATGCACCGCCAGCCTGTTGGCTGTGCATCCGCGGTCCCCGGCCCTGGCGGTCTATGACCGCCAGGGTCGGAATGACCCCCAATGTCTGGTGCAGACGAGAATGTGTTGGAACTCGACCTCACACCTTACCTCCATCTTAAGATGAGGGAGCTAAGGTCTCTCTGCAAAATAAAGAAAATCCCATTTGGCTTAAGACCCTCCAAACAACAGCTCCAGGAGCTGCTGGCAGAGTTTGAAAAAGCCAACCCCTCTGAGGATGACCTCCCAGAGGATGATGTTAGTGACTTGGAG
The DNA here is from genome assembly GCF_031143425.1 of Pleurodeles waltl. Lineage (NCBI taxonomy): Eukaryota > Metazoa > Chordata > Amphibia > Caudata > Salamandridae > Pleurodeles > Pleurodeles waltl. Next base: position 527,744,220 of record NC_090438.1, read on the forward strand.
GAGAATTCCCCCCTTCCAGTCCTAATTAGGGAGATCAGGGCCCCTCAAGCCCTGTCTCCAAAAATAATAGTCAGAGATGCTGCTTCCCTCACAGGAGGGTCCAGCACCTCTGGAATCACTGAGGAGAGCCTCAGTGAAGATGACCTCCTGTTAGCCAGGATGGCCAAAAGATTGGCTTTGGAGAGACAGCTCCTAGCCGTAGAAAGGGAAAGACAAGAGATGGGTTTTGGTCCCATCCATGGTGGCAGCAACATAAATAGGGTCAGAGATTCTCCTGACATGTTGAAAATCCCAAAAGGGATTGTAACTAAATATGAAGATGGTGATGACATCACCAAATGGTTCACAGCTTTTGAGAGGGCTTGTGCAACCAGAAAAGTAAACAGATCTCACTGGGGTGCTCTCCTTTGGGAAATGTTCACTGGAAAGTGTAGGGATAGACTCCTCACTCTTTCTGGAAAAGATGCAGAATCTTATGACCTCATGAAGGGTACCCTGATTGAGGGCTTTGGATTCTCCACTGAGGAGTATAGAATTAGATTCAGGGGGCTCAAAAAACCTCGAGCCAGACCTGGGTTGATTTTGTGGACTACTCAGTAAAAACACTGGATGGTTGGATTCAAGGCAGTGGTGTAAATGATTATGATGGGCTGTACAAGTTATTTGTGAAAGAACACCTATTAAGTAATTGTTCAAATGATAAACTGCATCAGCGTCTGGTAGACCTAGGACCAATTTCTCCCCAAGAATTGGGAAAGAAGGCGGACCATTGGGTCAAGACTAGGGTGACCAAGACTTCCACAGGGGGTGACCAAAAGAAAGGGGTCACAAAGCCTCCCCAGGGGAAGAGTGTTGAGACATCCAAAAACAAAAATAGTAAAGAGTCTTCTACAGGCCCCCAAAAACCTGCACAGGAGGGTGGGCCCAGAGCCTCTTCACAAAACAATTTTGGGTACAAGGGTAAAAACTTTGATCCCAAAAAGGCCTGGTGTCGTAGCTGTAATCAGCCTGGACACCAAACTGGAGACAAGGCCTGTCCCAAGAAAAGTACCACTTCTAACTCCACTCCAGCTATCATTGGAATGGCTAGTCTCCAAGTGGGATCAACAGTGTGCCCAGAGCAAATCAGGTGTCACACTGAAGCTACATTAGTCTCTGAGGGTGGGGTGGATTTAGCCACAGTGGCTGCCTGGCCTCCTAACATGCAAAAATACAGGCAGCAGCTCTTAATTAATGGGACAAGTGTAGAAGGCCTGAGGGATACAGGTGCCAGTGTCACCATGGTGACAGAGAAACTGGTTTCCCCTGGTCAATACCTGGCTGGACAAACTTATCCAGTCTCCAACGCTGACAATCAGACTAAAGTACATCCCATGGCTAGGGTAACTTTAGAGTGGGGAGTGGTCAATGGCCTGAAACAGGTGGTGGTCTCCTCAAATATCCCAGTAGACTGTTTGCTTGGAAATGACCTGGAGTTCTCAGCGTGGGCTGAGGTAGAACTGAAAACCCATGCAGCCATGCTGGGTATCCCTGAACTGGTGTGTGTCAAGACAAGGGCACAGTGCAAGGCTCAGGGTGAAAAAGTAGAGTTGGAGCCTGGAAAAAGGGCCCAGCCTACCAAGAGAAAAGGAAAGACAGCTGGGAAACCAGCTGCAACACAACAAAAAGAGAACCTCTCTTCCCAGGAAGAAGTTCTGCCCTCTGAGGGAACTGAGCCTCTAGAGTTAGAACCTTATCAGGTTGAGCTCTTAGCCCAGGGGGACCCTCAAGGGAGCAGTTGTGTAAGGGGCAAGAAACCTGTCCCTCTCTTGAAGTCCTTAGGCAGCAAGCTGTTGAAGAGTCCAATGACAAGAAAACTGGAACACATAGGGTCTATTGGGAAGATGGACTCCTTTACACTGAGGCAAGAGATCCCAAACCTGGTGCCACTAGGAGAGTGGTAGTGCTTCAGGAGTTTAGGGAGTTCATACTGACCTTAGCCCATGATATTCCTCTTGCTGGGCATTTGGGACAAACCAAGACGTGGGAGAGACTAGTTAACCACTTCTATTGGCCCAACATGTCCCAGAAAGTCAAGGAGTTTTGTTTCTCCTGTACCACCTGTCAGGCCAGTGGTAAGACAGGTAGACACCCAAAGGCCCCCCTCATTCCACTTCCAGTGGTGGGGGTCCCCTTTGAGAGAGTGGGTGTGGACATAGTGGGTCCACTTGAACCTCCCACAGCCTCAGGGAACATGTACATACTAGTAGTAGTGGATCATGCTACTAGATACCCTGAAGCAATTCCCCTTAAGTCGACTACTGCCTCTGCAGTAGCCAAGGCCCTCATTGGTATTTTTACCAGAGTGGGTTTTCCTAAGGAGGTGGTGTCTGACAGAGGTACCAACTTCATGTCAGCATACCTGAAACACATGTGGAATGAGTGTGGAGTGACTTACAAATTCACTACACCATACCCTCCACAAACTAATGGCCTTGTTGAGAGATTCAACAAGACATTAAAAGGCATGATCATAGGGCTCCCTGAAAAACTCAAAAGGAGATGGGATGTCCTCTTACCATGTCTGCTTTTCGCTTACAGAGAGGTGCCTCAGAAGGGAGTAGGGTTCCCACCCTTTGAACTTCTGTTTGGCCACCCTGTAAGGGGACCACTAGCTCTTGTGAAAGAAGGATGGGAGAGACCTCTTCATGAGCCTAAGCAAGATATAGTGGACTATGTACTTGGCCTACGTTTAAGGATGGCAGAGTACATGGAAAAGGCAAGCAAAAACCTTGAGGCCAGCCAACAGCTCCAGAAGTTTTGGTATGACCAAAAGGCTGCACTGGTTGAATTTCAACCAGGGCAGAAAGTCTGGGTTTTGGAGCCTGTGGCTCCCAGGGCACTTCAGGACAGATGGAGTGGCCCTTACCCAGTGCTAGAAAAGAAGAGTCAGGTCACCTACCTGGTGGACCTAGGCACTAGCAGGAGCCCCAAGAGGGTGATCCATGTGAACCGGCTTAAGCTCTTCCATGACAGGGCTGATGTGAATCTGTTGATGGTAACAGATGAGGACCAGGAAGCTGAGAGTGAACCTCTGCCTGATCTCCTCTCCACAAACCCTAAAGATGGCTCAGTTGATGGAGTGATCTACTCAGACACCCTCTCTGGCCAACAACAATGTGATTGTAGGAAGGTCCTGCAACAGTTTGCTGAGCTCTTTTCCCTAACCCCTGGTCAGACACACCAGTGTACCCATGATGTGGACACAGGAGACAGCATGCCTGTCAAAAACAAAATATTCAGACAGTCTGACCAAGTTAAGGAAACCATCAAGGTGGAAGTCCACAAGATGCTGGAACTGGGAGTAATTAAGCACTCTGACAGCCCCTGGGCTAGCCCAGTGGTCTTAGTCCCCAAACCTCACACCAAAGATGGAAAGAGAGAGATGAGGTTTTGTGTGGACTACAGAGGACTTAATTCTGTCACCAAGACAGATGCCCATCCCATTCCAAGGGCTGATGAACTGATTGATAAATTAGGTGCTGCCAAATTCTTAAGTACCTTTGACTTAACTGCAGGGTACTGGCAAATCAAAATGGCACCAGGAGCAAAAGAAAAGACAGCATTCTCCACACCTAATGGGCATTATCAGTTTACTGTTATGCGCTTTGGTTTAAAGAATGCCCCTGCCACCTTCCAAAGGTTGGTGAATCAAGTCCTTGCTGGCTTGGAGTCCTTTAGTGCAGCTTATCTTGACGATATTGCTGTCTTTAGCTCCAGCTGGCAGGATCACCTGGTCCACCTGAAGAAGGTTTTGAAGGCTCTGCAATCAGCAGGCCTCTCTATCAAGGCATCCAAATGCCAGATAGTGCAGGGAACTGTGGTTTACTTGGGTCACCTTGTAGGTGGAGGCCAAGTTCAGCCACTCCAGCCTAAGATCCAGACTATTCTGGACTGGGCAGCTCCAAAAACCCAGACTCAAGTCAGGGCATTCCTTGGCTTGACTGGGTACTACAGGAGGTTTGTGAAGGGATATGGATCCATAGTGACAGCCCTCACAGAACTTTCCTCCAAGAAAATGCCCAAGAAAGTAAACTGGACTGTAGAATGCCAACATGCCTTTGACACCCTGAAACAAGCAATGTGCACAGCACCAGTTCTAAAAGCTCCAGATTACTCCAAGCAGTTCATTGTGCAGACAGACGCCTCTGAACATGGGATAGGGGCAGTTATGTCCCAAACAAATGATGATGGCCTTGACCAGCCTGTTGCTTTCATTAGCAGGAGGTTACTCCAGTGGGAGCAGCATTGGAGTGCCATTGAGAGGGAGGCCTTTGCTGTGGTTTGGTCCCTGAAGAAGCTGAGACCATACCTCTTTGGTACTCACTTTGTAGTTCAAACTGACCACAGACCTCTCAGATGGCTGATGCAAATGAAAGGTGAAAATCCAAAACTGCTTAGGTGGTCCATCTCCCTACAGGGAATGGACTTTATAGTGGAACACAGACCTGGGACTGCCCATGCCAATGCAGATGGCCTTTCCAGGTTCTTCCACTTAGAAAATGAAGACTCTCTTGGGAAAGGTTAGTCTCATCCTCTTTCGTTTGGGGGGGGGGGGTTGTGTAAGGAAATGCCTCCTTGGCATGGTTACCCCCTGTCTTTTTGCCTTTGCTGATGCTAAGTTTTGATTTGAAAGTGTGCTGAGGCCTGCTAACCAGGCCCCAGCACCAGTGTTCTTTCCCTAACCTGTACTTTTGTTTCCACAATTGGCACACCCTGGCATCCAGGTAAGTCCCCTGTAACTGGTACCCCTGGTACCAAGGGCCCTGATGCCAGGGAAGGTCTCTAAGGGCTGCAGCATATCTTATGCCACCCTGGAGACCCCTCACTCAGCACAGACACACTGCTTGCCAGCTTGTATGTGCTGGTGAGAACAAAACGAGTAAGTCGACATGGCACTCCCCTCAGGGTGCCATGCCAACCTCACACTGCCTATGCAGTATAGATAAGTCACCCCTCTAGCAGGCCTTACAGCCCTAAGGCAGGGTGCACTATACTATAGGTGAGGGCACCAGTGCATGAGCACTGGGCCCCTACAGTGTCTAAGCAAAACCTTAGACATTGTAAGTGCAGGGTAGCCATAAGAGTATATGGTCTGGGAGTCTGTCATGCACGAACTCCACAGCACCATAATGGCTACACTGAAAACTGGGAAGTTTGGTATCAAACTTCTCAGCACAAAAAATGCACACTAATGCCAGGGTACATTTTATTGTAACATACACCCCAGAGGGCACCTTAGAGGTGCCCCCTGAAACCTTAACCGATTACCCGTGTAGGCTGACTGGTTTTAGCAGCCTGCCACACTCGAGACATGTTGCTGGCCACATGGGGAGAGTGCATTTGTCACTCTGTGGCTAGTAACAAAGCCTGTACTGGGTGGAGATGCTTATCACCTCCCCCTTGCAGGAACTGTAACACCTGGCGGTGAGCCTCAAAGGCTCACCCCCTTTGTTACAGCACCCCAGGGCATTTCAGCTTGTGGAGTTGCCCGCCCCCTCCGGCCACGGCCCCACTTTTGGCGGCAAGGCCAGAGGAGATAATGAGAAAAACAAGGAGGAGTCACTGACCAGTCAGGACAGCCCCTAAGGCAACCTGAGCTGAGGTGACTCTGACTTTTAGAAATCCTCCATCTTGCAGATGGAGGATTTCCCCAATAGGGATAGGAATGTGACCCCCTCCCCTTGGGAGGAGGCACAAAGAGGGTGTAGCCACACTCAGGGCTAGTAGCCATTGGCTACTGCCCTCCCAGACCTAAACACACCCCTACATTCTGTATTTAGGGGCTCCCCAGAACCTAGGAACTCAGATTCCTGCAACCTAAGAAGAAGAGGACTGCTAAGCTGAAAAACCCTGCAGAGAAGAGGGAGACACCAACTGCTTTGGCCCCAGCTCTACCGGCCTGTCTCCCCCCCTTCTAAAGACACTGCTCCAGCGACGCTTTCCCCAGGGACCAGCGACCTCTGAATCCTCAGAGGACGGCCCTGCTCTAGAAGGACCAAAAACTCCTGAGGACAGCGGCTCTATTCACCCAAGACTGCAACTTTGTTACAAAGGAGCAACTTTAAAACAATCTGCGTTTCCCGCCGGAAGCGTGAGACTTGCTACTCTGCACCCGACGCCCCCGGCTCGACTTGTGGAGAACAAACACTTCAGGGAGGACTCCCCGGCGACTGAGGGACCGTGAGTAGCCAGAGTTGCCCCCCCTGAGCCCCCACAGCGACGCCTGCAGAGGGAATCCCGAGGCTCCCCCTGACCGCGACTGCCTGTTCCTCAGATCCTGACGCCTGGTAAAGACTCTGCACCCGCAGCCCCCAGGACCTGAAGGATTCAAACTCCAGTATAGGAGTGACCCCCAGGAGGCCCTCTCCCTTGCCCAGGTGGTGGCTACCCCAAGGAGCCCCCCCTTGCCTGCCTGCATCGCTGAAGAGACCCCTTGGTCTCCCATTGATTTCAATTACAAACCCGACGCATGTTTGCACACTGCACCCGGCCACCCCCGAGCTGCTGAGGGTGTACTTTCTGTGCTAACTTGTCCCCCCCCGGTGCCCTACAAAACCCCCCTGGTCTGCCCTCCGAAGAAGCGGGTACTTACCTGCTGGCAGACTGGAACCGGGGCACCCCCTTCTCCATTGAAGCCTATGCGTTTTGGGCACCACTTTGACCTCTGCACCTGACCGGCCCTGAGCTGCTGGTGTGGTAACTTTGGGGTTGCTCTGAACCCCCAACGGTGGGCTACCTTGGACCCAAACTTGAACCCCATAGGTGGTTTACTTACCTGCAAAAACTAACAAACTCTTACTCCCCCCAAGAACTGTTGAAAATTGCACTGTGTCTAGTTTTAAAATAGCTATATGTGATTTATGTGAAAACTGTATATGCTATTTTGCTAATTCAAAGTTCCTAAAGTACCTACCTGCAATACCTTTCATTTGAAGTATTACATGTAAATCTTGACCTGTGGTTCTTAAAATAAACTAAGAAAAGATATTTTTCTATACAAAAACCTATTGGCCTGGAATTGTCTCTGAGTGTGTGTTCCTCATTTATTGCTTGGGTATGTACAACAAATGCTTAACACTACTCCTTTGATAAGCCTACTGCTCGACCAAACTACCACAAAATAGAGCATTAGTATTATCTCTTGTTGCCACTATCTTACCTCTAAGGGGAACCCTTGGACTCTGTGCATACTATTCCTTACTTTGAAATAGTGCATACAGAGCCAACTTCCTACATTCACCCAAACCTACTCTCAAGGTCGTGTCATCGGTATTCCAAGACCAACGTGGCCTTTCAGGCTGTTACACATCCACTTTATTGACATGATCGATCAATGTCCTAACTATTGATACCTGATTGCAGTAGTCTGCCTATACTCTAGATGGATCAAAGACGGTCCTTGCATGTACTGCGACGCTAAGGCAGCAGCAACGTTCCTTGTCAGAGAAGTAATTCCCAGGTGTGGGTACCAGACATCATCCAGTCAGACAATGGAAAACACAATGCCAGCTCATGTTCGATCACATCTGCACCCTTTTGAGGAATAACACATAAACAGGCCTCAGTGTATCAACCCCAAAGCAACGGGGTCATTGAGAAACTCAACGTTCTGTTTAAAATCAAAATAAGCAAAATCAGTACCAGCCTTAATTAGAAGTGGCTCCACTGTCTGCCCCTTGCCTTGTTTGCACTGCAAGACACACCCAGCAGTGATCACCAACTCACACCACACCAGATTGCAAGTGATAGACTGCCAATCTAGCATATCAAACACCTCAACCTGGACAGCAAGTCCACATCCAAGATTTTGTAAGGGAATCTTTGCAACACCTATCACCCTCATGGTGGAGGGGAAAGGTGCATGGGTCTTATGTGTGGCTGAAACCTTTCATGTGAAACCCCCCCATCCACCACAAATGTTTTCAACTGTTAAAAACAGAGAAACCCCCAATCACCCGAGGACTACAGACATCTCCCCTAGGTTCATCTCAAGACCTCAAATGATCTGTAAGTGACATATTGTTGTACATTTCTATACCCTCTATTTACTTGGGGTGCTGCCATACCCATTCACTGCCAAAGAACAGCTTAGTCTAATGAAGTCTATCTAGAAATTGTCACCACGCTTGTCACCTATAATTATACCACATTCAACACTAGCATTTGGCATGCCCTACAAAGTGCCCTCTTACCCAGCACATGGTATCAGCACATAACTGCTGTGGGCTCCAAGACATCAGCTGGATCATACTATGGCCCTCATTCTGACCTTGGCGGTCGGCGGAGAGGCGGCGGTCGGACCGCGAACAGACCGGCGGTATTAAAAATGGCATTCTGACCCTGGCGGGAACCGCCAACACAGCCCGCCAACTTAACACTCCGACCGCCACAGCGGTACAAACAAACAGCGCAGCGGTTCCCGCCAACAGCCCGGCGGCAGACAAAGTACCGCCCACCCTATTACGACCCACCAATCTGCCACCTTTTCCGGGGCGGGAGCACCGCCGATAAGAACACGGCGGAAACAGACTACGAACGGGAAAACGCTCACCTCTACGCACTCCACGCGAGATTCCGGCAGTATGGAGCCAGAGTTACAGGTCATCCCCGCACTCCTATTCCTCCTCATATACCAGGAGCACGCCCGGCGGCGCGGAAGACATCGGTGAGTACTGCACCTACGACACAGGGGAGGGAAAAGATTACCGGCACACACCCACCCACCCACACCCACTACAACACACACATCAATGCATTCCCACAGATCACTGTCACAACCTACAAACCACCCCCCTCCGAAATAATGCAAAGACCAAAAGAAGAGATCATAAACGGGCAGATATATTGAAATATGTACGCCATTAATCCCAAAAAATAAATAAACTATGTACAAAATATATACAGCTACTAAATGTAGTCCAACCACTGTCCGTGGATCACAGGGGTCCTGTGCAAAGGGGCAAGGCCCAGTCCCACGACAAGAACTCCACGGAGAGAACACTGCAGGGGCATCAGAAAGAAAATAGGACAGGCACCTCAGGGGGAAGGGAAGGGGGGGCACCTCAGCCACTTGAGTACACGACGCCAGATCCACGAGGGGACTCCATGACCACTGGCCCATCCTGGGGAGAGCAAAGCCACAGTCCAAACAGTCCATACAGTGGGTGGCCTGCCCACTGGGCCATCCTGGGGAGAGCAAAGCCACAGTCCATACAGTCCATACAGTGGGTGGCCTGCCCACTGGGCCATCCTGGGGAGAGCAAAGCCACAGTCCAAACAGTCCATACAGTGGGTGGCCTGCCCACTGGGCCATCCTGGGGAGAGCAAAGCCACAGTCCAAACAGTCCATACAGTGGGTGGCCTGCCCACTGGGCCATCCTGGGGAGAGCAAAGCCACAGTCCAAACAGTCCATACAGTGGGTGGCCTGCCCACTGGGCCATCCTGGGGAGAGCAAAGCCACAGTCCAAACAGTCCATACAGTGGGTGGCCTGCCCACTGGGCCATCCTGGGGAGAGCAAAGCCACAGTCCATACAGTCCATACAGTGGGTGGCCTGCCCACTGGGCCATCCTGGGGAGAGCAAAGCCACAGTCCAAACAGTCCATACAGTGGGTGGCCTGCCCACTGGGCCATCCTGGGGAGAGCAAAGCCACAGTCCAAACAGTCCATAACAGACCCCACTGCCACTGGAGGAGGCAAGTTGGCCAGAGGACATCCTGCAGCCCTGCCCGAGATAGATCCTGCCCTGCCACGTCTGCCAAAGGGCCAGCGGTTCTTGCCTTGAAGGGCCCAGTTCAGCGGTTCCTGAGACGGCGGGGCCCAGTTAAGCGGTTCTTGAGACGGCGGGGCCCAGTTCAGCGGTTCTTGCCTTGAAGGGCCCAGTTCAGCGGTTCTTGCCTTGAAGGGCCCAGTTCAGCGGTTCTTGAGACGGCGGGGCCCAGTTCAGCGGTTCTTGCCTTGAAGGGCCCAGTTCAGCGGTTCTTGCCTTGAAGGGCCCAGTTCAGCGGTTCTTGAGACGGCGGGCCCAGTTCAGCGGTTCTTGCCTTGAAGGGCCCAGTTCAGCGGTTCTTGAGACGGCGGGGCCCAGTTCAGCGGTTCTTGCCTTGAAGGGCCCAGTTCAGCGGTTCTTGCCTTGAAGGGCCCAGTTCAGCGGTTCTTGCCTTGAAGGGCCCAGTTCAGCGGTTCTTGAGACGGCGGGGCCCAGTTCAGCGGTTCTTGCCTTGAAGGGCCCAGTTCAGCGGTTCTTGAGACGGCGGGGCCCAGTTCAGCGGTTCTTGCCTTGAAGGGCCCAGTTCAGCGGTTCTTGCCTTGAAGGGCCCAGTTCAGCGGTTCTTGCCTTGAAGGGCCCAGTTCAGCGGTTCTTGAGACGGCGGGGCCCAGTTCAGCGGTTCTTGCCTTGAAGGGCCCAGTTCAGCGGTTCTTGAGACGGCGGGGCCCAGTTCAGCGGTTCTTGCCTTGAAGGGCCCAGTTCAGCGGTTCTTGCCTTGAAGGGCCCAGTTCAGCGGTTCTTGCCTTGAAGGGCCCAGTTCAGCGGTTCTGGAGACGGCGGGGCCCAGTTCAGCGGTTCTTGCCTTGAAGGGCCCAGTTCAGCGGTTCTTGCCTTGAAGGGCCCAGTTCAGCGGTTCTTGAGACGGCGGGGCCCAGTTCAGCGGTTCTTGCCTTGAAGGGCCCAGTTCAGCGGTTCTTGCCTTGAAGGGCCCAGTTCAGCGGTTCTTGAGACGGCGGGGCCCAGTTCAGCGGTTCTTGCCTTGAAGGGCCCAGTTCAGCGGTTCTTGCCTTGAAGGGCCCAGTTCAGCGGTTCTTGAGACGGCGGGGCCCAGTTCAGCGGTTCTTGCCTTGAAGGGCCCAGTTCAGCGGTTCTTGCCTTGAAGGGCCCAGTTCAGCGGTTCTTGAGACGGCGGGGCCCAGTTCAGCGGTTCTTGCCTTGAAGGGCCCAGTTCAGCGGTTCTTGCCTTGAAGGGCCCAGTTCAGCGGTTCTTGAGACGGCGGGGCCCAGTTCAGCGGTTCTTGCCTTGAAGGGCCCAGTTCAGCGGTTCTTGCCTTGAAGGGCCCAGTTCAGCGGTTCTTGAGACGGCGGGGCCCAGTTCAGCGGTTCTTGCCTTGAAGGGCCCAGTTCAGCGGTTCTTGCCTTGAAGGGCCCAGTTCAGCGGTTCTTGCCTTGAAGGGCCCAGTTCAGCGGTTCTTGAGACGGCGGGGCCCAGTTCAGCGGTTCTTGCCTTGAAGGGCCCAGTTCAGCGGTTCTTGCCTTGAAGGGCCCAGTTCAGCGGTTCTTGAGACGGCGGGGCCCAGTTCAGCGGTTCTTGCCTTGAAGGGCCCAGTTCAGCGGTTCTTGCCTTGAAGGGCCCAGTTCAGCGGTTCTTGAGACGGCGGGGCCCAGTTCAGCGGTTCTTGCCTTGAAGGGCCCAGTTCAGCGGTTCTTGCCTTGAAGGGCCCAGTTCAGCGGTTCTTGAGACGGCGGGGCCCAGTTCAGCGGTTCTTGCCTTGAAGGGCCCAGTTCAGCGGTTCTTGAGACGGCGGGGCCCAGTTCAGCGGTTCTTGCCTTGAAGGGCCCAGTTCAGCGGTTCTTGCCTTGAAGGGCCCAGTTCAGCGGTTCTTGAGACGGCGGACGGTCTATGGCCAACTGCTAAATGCCTGGTGGTGCCCTCCTGGGCAGCGGGGATGGTGCTCCTTCACTGCCCACCTGGGCTGTGGGTGGTGGGGCCCTCCTGGCCAGCTGGGCTGGGTCCTCCCTGGGCAGCGGCTATGGGGCTGGTGGGCTCTCCCGGGGCAGCTGTGCCGGTTCCTCCCGGGGCAGCGGCTATGGGGGTTGTGGGCTCCTCCTGGGCAGCAGGCCTGCTGCCTGACCTCTCCAACTTGCTGCCCTTGCCCTCCTTAGTCGTCGGCCTGTGGCCCTTTCCTCCCTTTGGAGCTGTGGCTGGTGACTGTCTCTTGGTGGTGTCCGGGGGGGATGTAGAAGGCGGGCTCCTGCGGCGCCCCTTCCGCCTTCTGCTCCTCTTCCCAGGGGGTGGGCTGGCTGTCCCCTTGCTGCTGGGCGAAGATCCAGACATGCGGGCTGGCGGGCTCCAATACCCCTGCACCCTTGTCAAGGGGGCTGCAGGGCTGGTGGTGGCTGAGGTGCTCTTCTTACCCCGACGAGAAGGAGGGGGGGGCTCAGGGTCAGGAAAGAAGTTAGTAGTGGCGAGGAAGAGCTTCTTGGGACAATGGAGAGTGGTAGGTACAGTGGGAATGGGAGTGGAGGGAGAGGATGTGGTTGTAGGTGAGTCACGTTTGCTGTCTTTGGGTGCAGGTGCAGGAGGGATAGGCTGTCGTGAGGTGGATGGCTGTTGGGTGGGTGGGTGGCTGCGTTTGTGTGGTGTGGAAGAGGGGGTGACAGACACAGTGGGAGAGGACACAGGGGACGTGTAAATGGCAGTGGGGGTGGTGACTGCACGTGTGCGGACTGGAGTGGAGGGTGTGCTGGTGATGGAAACACTGGCTGATGGTGAGGTGAATGGAGGTGTGAGTGTAGACGTCACAGGGAGGGAGGAGGGAGACGAGGAGGTGGGGGTCACAGAGGTGGTAGTGACTGTTGGCATGTCTGCATCGGAATGTTGCGTGTGTGAATGTCTGCGTGATCAGTGGTGCTTATGTTTGGATGAGCTTCTCTTGGGTGTTGAGGTGTGTGCAGGCTGGTCTGATGGTGTGGGTGGGACAGGCAGAGGAACAGGAGACTGGGGGGAGGGAGTTAGTAGAGGCAGGCAGGAGACAGGGACAATGGCTGCCATCAGTGCTGAGGCCAGAGCCTGGAACGATCGGTGATGGGCAGCCTGACCCGAATGAATGCCCTCCAGGTACGCATTGCTGCGATGAACCTCCCTCTCCACCCCCTGGATGGCATTCAAAAGGGTAGTCTGCCCAACAATGAGCGTTCGGAGGAGGTCAATGACCTCCTCACTGAGGGCAGCGGGGGTAACAGGGGCAGGGCCTGAGGTGCCTGGGGCGAAGGAGATGCCCGGCTTCCTGGCAGAGCGGGCACGGGGCGAACGCGGAGGGGCTGCTGGGAGGGCGGAGATGGTGCGCTGGGTGGCGGCTGTACCTGTAATGGCGGGGGGCACGGATGGTGCCACCCCCGCAAGGGAGCCCCCTTCCGAGGACGTGTCCGTGTCGCTGCAGGCTCCAGTCGTCCCCGTCGTGGAGCTCCCCTCGCCCTCCGTCTCACTGGTCCAGTCTGACTCTGTGGCATGGCCCTCCTGGGCCATGTGAGATGCAGCTCCCTCCTGCCCCGATGCCACTTCTCCTCCGCCTGATGATGCTGATGCACACAAGCACAGAAAGACAAACAAAAAGGGGGGGGGAGAGAGAAATAAAGGGATATTGATTACATGGATCTCCGGTACAGTTAGCGGACATGACAGACACAGATGCCCCCTGCACTAAGTTGCGCACTTGGGGTCCGCTACGCATTCCGTGGAACATGCCCTACACGCCTAGAGTTGTCAACTGCACCCATGGATGACACGGCCCAGGGATGGCTGTACTGACACACTACTGAGGGTGGTGGCTGGGGACACAGGGGCTTACGGGGGTGCCCAGCCTACAGATATCGCCCTGGCCTAGGGGGACCCACAGCCCTCCTCCCCCACCCAGACACCTCCACTGCGCAACAACAGAGTAGATAATGCTTGGACTCACCCCCTTGTGTCTGCTGTGCTGCCCTCACGCGCCCATCCAAATCAGGGTAGGCCACCGCCAGGATCCGGAACATCAGGGGGCTCAGTTGACGGCAGGCACCCCGCCTACGTTGGGAGGCCATCCCCAGCAGAGACTCGGCGGTCTTCTTGGCCCCGCGGCGGATGTCCTCCCACCTCTTGCGGCAGTGGGTGCCCCGTCGATGGTGGACCCCCAGGGCCCGGACTTCCTTGGCGATGGCACGCCAAATCCCGATCTTCTCATGGGCGCGGACCTATGTGACACGTACAGGGAGGGAGAAATACCACGTTCAAGTTACTCAGCATTTTCCTTTCCAGTGGCCCAACGGCCCCCATCCCCGCCAGGCCCCCCGCCAGGCCCAACATGCCCCCCATCCCCGCCAGGCCCCCCGCCAGGCCCCCCGCCATGCCCAACATGCCCCCCATCCCCGCCAGGCCCCCCGCCATGCCCAACATGCCCCCCATCCCCGCCAGGCCCCCCGCCAGGCCCAACATGGCCCCCATCCCCGCCAGGCCCCCCGCCAGGCCCCCCGCCAGCCCCAACATGCCCCCCATCCCCGCCAGGCCCCCCGCCAGGCCCCCCGCCATGCCCAACATGCCCCCCATCCCCGCCAGGCCCCCCGCCAGGCCCAACATGCCCCCCATCCCCGCCAGGCCCCCCGCCAGGCCCCCCGCCAGCCCCAACATGCCCCCCATCCCCGCCAGGCCCCCCGCCAGGCCCAACATGCCCCCCATCCCCGCCAGGCCCCCAAGCCAGCCAGTGGCCCCAAATCCAGATAGAATTAAACTCACTTGTTGGTCTGGAGGACCGTAGAGTAGCGCATACTGGGGGAGGACCCCATCCACAAGTTTCTCCAACTCCTCTCCAGTGAAGGCAGGGGCCCTTTCCCCAGTCGCAGCAGCCATTGTCCCTTCCAGACCGAGGTCACAGCAACACTTGCAGTATAGGTCCTCTCCTGTGAAAGTTCAAGTCGCAAGTGGATAAGTAGATAGAAAATGGCGGTCACGTCCGCGGCGGTGCGTACCGCGGCGGTGAGTCCCGCCACCGCCGGCGCCCTTCGCCATTGGCTCCTGAAACCCATAGGCTTCAATGTTAACCAATGCGGCTTCGCGCCGCGGTCTTCGCCCGCCGCCCGCCGCGGTGTGCCACGCCAGCGCATTGACCTCACATCCCATTGTCACACTTCACAGGTCAGGCAGCCGCCATTTCCAGGGCCCACATGGCTCAATTTCAACTGCGTCACACAGGCCTAGGCCTTGCATAGCCACTCAGACACGCCATTCACTGCATAGAGAATCGTATACTGTGCTAGCTGTGAGTACGTACCTGTGGGTTGCCTGACTGTGTGCTCCATGTTGTCCTTCCTAGGCACCGTCCGCTGGGTTGGGCGAGGAGACGGATGAATCCTCCCGTGTACCGACCGCTGGTGGACCTGGCGACAATGGAAGAACGCCACATTATCCTGACCTACCGTCTTAACCGTGCCACTATCCATGAACTGTGTGCCCGGCTGGAGCCCGACCTGATGTCCCCCATCCGCCAACCCACAGGGATTCCCCCTCTGGTGCAGGTCATGTCAGTACTCCATTTCTTGGCAAGTGGGTCATTTCAGACAACCGTGGGAATTGCTTCTGGGATGTCTCAGCCCATGTTTTCAAAGGTGTTATCCAGAGTGTTGTCTGCCCTGATGAAATCCGTGAGGAACTACATCATTTTCCCTGAGGTGGGCGAACTGGCTACAGTGAAGGGTGATTTCTACGCCCTTGGACATATTCCCAACGTAATTGGTGCCATTGATGGGACCCATGTGGCTTTGGTTCCCCCAAGAGACAGGGAGCAGGTGTACAGGAACAGAAAAAGTTACCATTCAATGAACATCCAGGTGGTGTGTTTGGCTGACCAGTACATCTCGCATGTAAATGCCAAATTCCCAGGGTCAGTGCATGACGCCTACATCCTCAGGAATAGCAGCATCCCTTACGTGATGGAACAGCTACAGAGACACCGTGTATGGCTAGTGGGTGACTCTGGGTACCCCAACCTGTCGTGGCTACTGACCCCAGTAAGGAATCCCCGGACCAGGGCAGAGGAATGGTACAATGAGGCCCATGGGCGTACTAGGAGGGTGATCGAACGCACCTTTGGCCTCCTAAAGGCCAGGTTTCGCTGCCTGCATATGACCGGTGGATCCCTAATGTACTCACCTAAGAAGGTGTGTCACATCATCGTGGCCTGCTGCATGCTTCACAACCTGGCTTTGCGCCGCCAGGTGCCTTTCCTGCAGGAGGATGGTCGAGACGGTGGTGTTGTGGCAGCGGTGGAACCTGAGGAGAGTGACGAGGAGGAAGACGACGGGGCTGAAACAGACAACAGGGACAGAATCATTGAACAGTACTTCCAATAGGACACAGGTAAAATTTCAAAGATAATTTAGTAAATGTTAACTACTCGGCAGCATCTCTGCTGCCTGTCTATTTGCCCCGGTGTATGATGACTGAGTTTTGGCTTTTCCCTCCCTATTTCAGATCTGGGGTCCCCACTACGAGTCCTGTGCTTCGTTTCCCCATGGACTACAGCTTTGTGGCAGCTGTTTGTTGACTTCACCATGTACAAGGACATATTTGCACTGTCATGTCAATTACAATCTATTGAAATCACAGCCAGACTCCTGATATTTTGGTGCAAAATAGGTGTTTATTGAAGTGCTCAAAATGGGATGGGTGGTTTCAAGTGGGTGGGGGCTATGGTGAAGGAATGTCCATGGCAGAGTCCAGAGTAACAGTCACACAGGTGCATTGTCCAGAGGCCTGTGGAGAGATGGAGCATGGGCAGTTCGAGGATGGACAGGGTGACAATGTGGGACAGTGGGATGACATCAGGTGGTATCCATTGCTGGCGGGGGTCTTGACATCCTACTCTGTCTTGCGAGATCTCAGGGCCCTCTTGCGGGGTGGTTCTTCTCCTGCAGGAGGTGGGGGTCTGGTGGGCTGCTGCTGTGCGGGGGCCTCCTGTCCACTAGCGCCGGCGGAGGTGGATGGCTGTTCTTGGTCCCGGCTAGTGGCAGGGGCCCTTGGGTGTTGTTCAGTGTCCGCCCTGCTGTTTACGAGGTCCTGCAGTAGCCCTACCATGGTAACCAGGGTGGTGTTGATGGCTCGGATGTCCTCCCTGTACCCCCGATAGTGTTCCTCCTGCAGCACCTGGATCTCCTGGAACCGGGCCAGTACCGTCGCCATCGTCTCCTGGGAGCGGTTGTATGCTCCCATGATGGTGGTGAGGACCTCGTGGAGAGTGGGTTCCCTGGGCCTCTCCTCCCCCCCCTGTCGCACAGCTGCCCGCCGAGTTGCCCTGTTTCCCTGGGCCTCTGCCCCCTGGCCGGTGTGCCCACTACCACTGCCCCCAGGTCCCTGTTGTTGTTGGGGTGGTGGGTTATCCTGGGTGCCCTGTAGTGGTAGACACACCGCAGATTGACGCGCCCTGGAGACAGAGGCATGGGCCCGCTGGGTGGGAGCTGTGCTGGTGTTCCCAGAGGGGTTAGGGTCTATAGTGGCCTGTGCCTGTGTGAGGGGAACCGACTGTCCAGAGGTCCCCGATGGTCCGGGCTGGTCATCGGTGTCCAGATCGACAGAGCTGCTGTCATCGCTGACGGCCTCTTGGGTGGGGGGTGTGGATAATTGTGGCCCCTCCGCCACGGTGTGTTGACGGTCGGGTCCTGCAGGGGTATAGAGGTATGGTTATAGTTTCAATGTGTCGCATATGGGTGTATCTGTGGGTTCTCGTGTCCCCAAGTGCTGGCATTCGTGTGTGGGGGCTTTGGTGAGGGTGGCTTGTGGGGGGGATGTGTATATGCATTGGGCATGCTTTGGTGATGGGTGTCCATGCTTAGTGGACGCATGCAGGCCTAGGTTTTGGGATGAGTGGGTTGTGATGGTGAGACATTGGCGGGGAATAGGTGTGGTGGGGGTGGGGGTGAGGATGGTGTTGGGGGTGAGGATGGTGGTGGGGGTGAGGATGGTGGTGGGGGTGAGGGTGGGGGTGAGGATGGGGTTCGAGGATGGGGGTGAGGGTTGGGGTCTGATTTGGCATGCAGGTGGAGGGGAAGCAGTATTGAAGCTTCAACTTACCAGTATCCATTCCTCCGCCGACTCCTGCGAGGCCGTCAGGATGCAGGATGTTCAAGACTTCCTCCTCCCATGATGTGAATTGTGGGGGTTGAGGTGGGGGTCCTCCGCCAGTCTTCTGCACGGCGATGTTGTGCCTGGATACCATGGAACGCACCTTCCCCCGTAGGTCGTTCCATCGCTTCCTGATGTCTTCCCGATTTCTGGGGTGCTGTCCCACTGCGTTCACCCTGTCGACAATCCTCTGCCATAGCTCCGTCCTCCGGGCAATGCTGGTGTATTGTATCTGTGTGCCGAACAGCTGGGGCTCTACACGAACGATTTCCTCCACCATAACCCTGAGTTCTTCGTCTGTGAAGCGGGGTTGTCTTTGGGGTGCCATGGGGTGGTGTGTATGATGTGTGGGGTGGAGTATGTGTATTTAAGTGAGTTGAGTGTGGTGGTGTGTGTTGTTTTGTGTGTGGATAGTGTGTGGGTGATGGTGTTGAGTGGCTGTGGCTGTTATGTTTTGGATGCTGGTGTCTCGCTCTTGCCTTCTTTACGATTTTGTAAGCGTAGGGGTTTGTGGGTGATGTGGGTGGGTGTTTTATATTGTATTGTGTGTGTGGGAGTGGTGTGTGTATGTGTATCAGGTGTGTGGGATTCAAATCGTCCAATGTGGGTGAGTTTTGTTCGTTGGTGTGTATTCTGACCGCGCCGGTGTGTCCCGCCAATGGAATACCGCGTTTGAATGACCGCCGCGTGGATTCGTGGGTCGTAATGGGATGGGCGTATTTCTGTTGGCGTGGCGGTGGAGGTTTGGTCACCTCCACCTTTCCGCCGACCGCTGGTCTGGCGGTCTGTTGTGGCGGTCGGATTTTCGGAGGTTTGCCTTCTGCGGGTCAGAATGACCGTGGCGGGTTTCCGCGACCGCGGCGGGATTATGGAGGATTTCTGACCGGCGGTAGGCGCCTTTTACCGCCGAGGTCAGAATGACCACCTATGTCTGTTCACTGATATCGCGCTCAGTAGGCGCAGATAGGCTTCGCTTGTCCAAAGAGGTAACCCCTGAAAAAAGCAAAATGCCTTCTCCACCTATACCTATATAGGATTGGGTCCAAAATATAACCTAACAGTGCAGAACCCCATTTAGTAATAGTGAATCTGACCCTATAAGAGACCAATCTCACAGCACTGTACCTTTTCACTGTGCCTAACGAAATTAAAACTGAACTAGATAGGATGCGCTGCAGGAACACCTTAGGGGAGGATACTGTTTGGCTCCAAGACTTTACAGAAAAAAAGATTCTTAGAGGTAGCAAAACCATAAAACCAATGCACAAACACATTCACTCCCACTTCTGTCTGTGGTCCCAGGGTGAGCTTTAATGTATCTGGGGCTCTCTTCTTTAACAAGGAGTGGACACGGAGTTTCAGTGTAGGGCCATCCACCTCAATGATATAAAGGGAAATGAGTCTCTTAGGAGAGGGTTGAATAAGAGCATAGAAACCTCACGTCAGGAAATCTAGGATTCTGGGATAGATAGATATATGTGGATAGAAGGGAAGGGGCAAACCCTAATTGTATATAAACTCACACTGTATTCCCTGTGTTTCATAGGAAAAAGAAAATTCCACTGGGAATAAATAAAAACTGTGCCACAATCATGCACATTCCGGACATGCATTGGGGACCTTCACACTGATGGACACTTACTGGCAATGCAACAAGTTTGCCTATACTTAGCTCATGCCCAGATAGCATGACCTACGCTTCCTCATCACCATACATGCCAGACAATGGTCATTACCGGACAAGATCTGTCAGAGTTGTACCAACATCTGCTAAAGAAGACAACTCTGTTGCATCATGCTTGAGAAAAAAGAACTGCTGAATATTTTGGCTAGGCTCAGTACAAGATCTTTCCAGAATAGTTCTGACTGTTCACTGACACACAAATATAGGCAGGAGGGTCCACACCCTTCTTTACTTTCCAGACAAATGTGAACACCCGTTGGTCACAAATAACCAGGTGGGAACTGCTCAAGATGAGGATCAGTACTGAATTCGGCCTTAATTCGATTAAGGAAGAACTGAGAGCCATCTGCCTTATAGTGATGCAACATCGATATGTGTTGGAGTTAATGACTCCAATGGAGGGAGGAGTGTGGACCAAGATCAGTGCCCCCTACTGTCTGGTAATACCAGGAAATGACATGGACAATGTGACTCTGACTCTTGTCATCCAAGCATTTCACCATTTACAAAGAGGCATGAGTTAGGAGGGAGGCACACCTGAGCAGGAGTGGTTCACAAACTGGTTCCCCAGGCTCCCCCAGTAGCTGACCGGTCTGTGCACGTCATTGTTGCTCATTTTCATATTATTATTGTTTTTGTGTGGTTTCTGGCAAGTGGGGGTTTCCTGCTCCAAAAACACCGTCTTCAAATTGGGTAGAATGCAAGTAACTAGGCATGTAAGTCAACAAGCCCCCAATAATGTGACTGTCCTGAAATATAGGTTAGATGGTGTAGGTGAAAATTCAACTAGAGGGGAGAATGTTCATACTGGAAATGTTGTTGTTGTTGTGCACCATGAGAGGTTCACATATAAAAACGAAATCGCATCACTACTGTTGAACTCACCCATCATAAACTCTCCGTCAACCCCTACTCAAAAGTACGTGGTCAGACAGGCTCTGAGACCAATGCCTGAGGCTACTGATTGAAAGGCCACAGGTGGGGCAGTGCGCAGCCGGCAGACAGACGTGCGCAATGGAAACTCAGATCAATCATACAGATAAGCGGATCAACACCACAATGGTCCCAGGAGATTGGCCCCAAAAAAGCACACATGGCCAGAGTGGTCCACACATCCCCAAAATACCATAAATTCAGATGCCACATGTAGTTATGAACACTCAGCCACTCAGAACAGAGCACGCACAGTAACATGCAGCGATCACATGCCCCTCAGGCAGGACATCTGGACACATTACCCACTGGCCCACATTTTGTCCACTCAACGTCGAGGTCCACATGCATTTGCTTTCAGGACCTTATTTATGACTCAAAGACACCGGCTCACATTCTTGGTCAAAAAATGAATGTTTAAATGGTTTTATGGTACTCATGTAAATGCATACAACACCACTCAAATCAACTGTACCTTGAGTCTTTCATTTTCAAGGTAAATTCATATTAATTATTGAAGAAAATGAGTAAACAGTTGTGATGGATCTGGCCCATCTAGTCCTTTTTCACATGGTCTCCACCAGATTTTTTTGTCTTCTGTTTCTGAACAGGTTTTTGCTGACATCAGGATTATGTGTATTTTTTTCCTTGTCATCAGTGGTACAGTGCTTGTGCACTCTTCCTAAAAGCGGGTAGGAGTGGCATACACTGATTGATACACTTAATTGAATTGTAGGTCACTGGTTAATAGTATTACATGCAGGGCCGGCCTCAGCTCTTTTTGGTGCCCTGTGCTACAATGTTTGTTGACAGTCCCCCCAAGGACCACCACATCCACAGACTGCCTCACTCCCACCCTTTAGCAGTGCCCCTCACAACTACGATCTCTCTCCAGGCCGAACATTAATCACCAGAGTTATCTTGATATTTTTATTGTTGCCTGAAAATTGCTGGAGGCAAGGAGCACTGCAGTAGGTGCTTTTAAATCATAAAATACTTGCAAACATGGTGCCCCGGCATGAAGTCAGCACCTAGTACGGAGGCACTGGTCATACTGCCCTAGAGCTGGCCCTGACTACATGTACCCAGGGCCTGTAAATAAAATACTAGTAGTGGGTCTGCAGCATAAATTGTGCCATCCATTAAAGTAGCCTTTCAAAACATGTCTCAGGCCTGCCAAAGCAGTCTGTAGTGCAGTTTTGAACTGCCATTTTGACCTGGCAAAATAGACCTTTTGCCAGACCTAAACCGTCCTTCTTAATACATTAAAGACAACCGAAGGTAGACCCTTAAAGGTTCACAGGACAAGGTACGTTCTATTTACAAAAGAGGACATGTGGATTTACGTTTTACATGTCTGACCAGTGGAAAACTCCTCAAGTCATTTTTCACTGTTGGAAGGCCTATCTCTCCCATTGACGTACACTCTGTTATACCATCATAGTCAATAAGTGATAACTTTTGATTGGGAGCAGATAGGGATATGGTGTTTACACTCAAATGAATTGGAATTTGAAATTCTCTTTAACTGTAATGTTAAATTGTAAGTCACAATCCTGTAAATAACACTTTTAGAAAGTCTGCATTTTCTTGTCCTCACCATTTGTGCCTTTTGACAGTGTCCTGGGTTTCATGACTGTGAATATCTTAGGTTTAGGCCTTTGTGATTCATCTCAGAAAAGGGGACTAGTGTTGTAGGATGGGCTATCCTTTCAGGATCAGTGGGGCGGAGCTGTTCCCTATCCCACTTACAGTTCAAAAGACTACCTCCAGCACACACACAAAGGGACCTGACATCAATCTTTTGTCATCCCAGTCCATTTCGACTTGTCATGCGAAGGGAAGAACTTTCCATAGCCAGAATGCAGATAGCGTAACCAGGATCTCACCACCACTTCAAAGGCTGGCACCAGGTATACATATTAAACCTCCTGAACCACCTCTTCAGAAAACTCCTAGATTTTAACACTACAAATTAAGCAGTGCCTTGTTCCTCAAAGGAATGCCTTGCTTGCAGCCTGCCTTGTTCTCCAGACAACTGTCCTAATTCTACCAGAGGACTGCCCTCCTGCATGAGGCCTGCCTTGTTCCCCAGAGTCCTGAGCCACTGTTTGAGGTTTGCTTTGCTCTCTGAGAAGGAAAACTGGACCTGCTACCTTCATCCCAAGCTAACCTGAGTGACTCCAACTTTAAATTGGCTGACCTTCTGTTCTAAGCTACAGAAACACAACAAGCTACAGAAGCCTCCCTGCAACTGCCGACAGACCTGTTGCAAATGCATTGCCTGGACCTGCAACTGGACCAGCGTAAGCCCTGCTGGCCTCAGCTAGAGTGAGTCCCTGATCCCCAAGAGGAGCTTCCCCAGATCCTAATCCCTTGGCTAGTATCAGGGTGCGCTCCTCTGTAAAGAAAGGGTAACTCCTGAACTTTTGGGCCCTTTACAATTATGAACGGGCCCATTCGTGCTGAGACACTGCCGCCCATGACACTGCCAGTGCGAAGCTCCAGTGAACATAACTCTTGGCACTACAGTGACCACCAGCGGTGACCGGACAAGTAAGATATACGCTACATGATACAGCAACAACAGCCCACTGTGACTGCCAATGTAAAGCTTCAACAACGACCCCCTGCAAAGCAAGGGTGGATCTTCAAGCTACAGCGATGACCGCACATGATGCCTGACCTGCTGTTCGCGCTACAGTGATGACCACCTGCCACCCACTATCTGAGATGCTCTCTCTGCTCCTTGTGGCCTCTTACACAGTGAATTGGACTATTTGTGATGAACTTTGAGAAAGTGACTTTTCCAGCAGCATGAACCTGGTCCCTGTACCTGTCCCGCCTTCATTTGTGGCCAGCCTGAAACTTGCATTTTTCCCCCGGTCTATCATGATCAGATAACTTTGAGTGGCACCTTGTCCTTTTGGGTGCCATATCTACATAAAACTATTAAATTGCATATATACGGTTTTACTGATTGGATATGTATTGCTCTGGTACAATTGTATTCAATAAAATGTACTCTAATTTTCTAAATGGTTTGGGATTTCTCTTGTGTTGTGCTTTCACTTTATTACTGTTTATTTACTGCATAAATACTTTACAGTGTGCGTCTAACTTAAGCCTCACTGCTTTTGTGTGAAGCTACCAGAGAGTTAAGCACAGGTTAATTTAGCGACTTTTGTGGTTTACCCTGGCAGGGATTGTGGTTGTTGCTGGAGTGGGGCTTCCAGCCCCCTCAACTAATACCCAATTTCTTACAATTTAAGAGGTGGTAGTGGTCTCCAGGACCAATGTCCACTTCCAAACAATTTATTTTTGTACCTTCACTAGGGCTAGGGGTCTCTTCTTCTTTGCAAATTGGCTGCCCCCTCATTTGAGAAGTCACTAACCTATAAACAATTTTGACCAACATTGTGGTTGCAAACTGTAGGAAAGTACCATCTTGCCTGGCATGTTACCCCCATTTTTACTGTATGTATGTTTGTTTTTGCCTGTGTCACTGGTGTCCTGGTATCCTGCTAGCCAGGACCCCAGTGCTCATAAAGTACGCCCTATATGTGTTCCATGTGTGGTCCCTAACTGTATCACTGAGGCTCTGCTAACCAGAACCTCAGTGTTTATGCTCTCTCTGCTTTTAAAATTGTCACTGCAGGCTAGTGACTAATTTTACCAATTCTAATTGGCACACTGGAACACCCTTATAATTCCCTAGTATGGTACCTAGGTACCAAGGGTATTGGGGTTCCAGGAGATCCCTATGGGCTGCAGCATTTCTTTTGCCACCCATAGGGAGCTCAGACAATTCTTACACAGGACTGCCACTGCAGCCTGAGTGAAATAACATCCACATTATTTCACAGCCATTTTATTCTGCACTTAAGTAACTTATAAGTCACCTATGTGTCTAACCCTCAATTAGTGAAGGTTAGGTGCAAAGTTAATTTGTGTGAGGGCACCTTGTCACTAGCCAAGGTGCCCCCACATTGTTCAGGGCAATTTCCCCAGACTTTGTGAGTGCAGGGATACCATTACACGCGTGCACTACATATAGGTCAATACCTATATATAGCGTCACAATGGTAACTCCGAACATGGCCATGTAACATGTCTAGAATCGTGGAGTTGTCACCCCAATAACATTCTGGGATTGGGGGACAATTCCATGCATCCCCGGGGCTCCAGCATAGAGCCCGGGTACTGCCAAACTAACTTTCCGGGGTTTTCTCTATAGCTACCGCTGCTGCCAACCCTCAGACAGGTTTCTGCCCCCCTGGGGCCTGGGCAGCCCAGTCCCAGGAAGGCAGAACAAAGGATTTCTTCTGAGAGAGGGTGTTACACCCTCTCTGTTTGGAAATAGGTGTGAAGGGCCTGAGAGGAGCAGCCTCTCCTGGCCTCTGGAAATGCTTTGAAGGGCACAGATGGTGCCCTCCTTGCATAAGCCAGTCTCCACCGGTTCAGGGATCCCACCACCCCTGCTCTGGTGCGAAACTGGACAAAGGAAAGGGGAGTGACCACTTCCCTCCCAATGGGGAGGTGCCCAGAGCTCCTCCAGTGTGTCCCAGACCTCTGCCATCTTGGATACAGGGGTGTGAGGGCACAATGGACATCTCTGAGTGGCCAGTGCCAGCAGGTGACGTCAGAGACCCCTCCTGATAGGTGCTTACCTTTCTCTGTAGCCAATCCTCCTCTGAGGGCTATTTAGGGTCTCTCCTGTGGGTTTCTCTTCAGATAACGAATGCAAGAGCTCACCAGAGTTCCTCTGTACTTCCCTCTTCGACTTCTGCCAAGGATCGACCCCTGACTGCTCTAGGACGCCTGAAAAACCACAACAAAGTAGCAAGAAGACTCCCAGCAACATTGTAACGCCTCATCCTGCCGGCTTTCTCGACTGTTTCCTAGTGGTGCATGCTCTGAGGGCTGTCTGCCTTTACCCTGCACTGGAAGCCAAGAAGAAATCTCCAGTGGGTTGACTGAATCTTCCCCCTGCCAACGCAGGCACCAAACTTCTGCATCACTGGTCCTCTGGGTCCCCTCTCATCTTGACAAGTGTGGTCCCTGGAACACAGGACCTGGATCCAAGTGTCCCCGACAGTCCAGTTGCCCTTCTGTCTAAATTTGGTGAAGATAAGTCCTTGCCTCCCCACGCCAGACAGTAATCCTGTGTACTGCGTAAACTGCAGCTGCTAGGGCTTCTGTGCACTTTTGCCAGACTTCCTTCATTCACAGCCTAGCCCAGGTCCCCAGCACTCTGTCCTGAATTGCCCAACTCGCTGAGCTGGACTCCAACTTCATGGGACCCTCTTTTGTTGTGCTGAGTTGACCGTCGTGCTCAGATCTTCTGAACACCTGTTCAGGTACTTCTTTGGGTGCTGCCTGCTTCTGCATGAGCTCTCCATATTGCTGAGCGCCCCCTCTGTCTCCTCCGCTAAGGGGTGACCTCCTGGTCCTTCCTGGGCCCTGGCAGCACCCAAAGCCTTTATATGTGACTCTTGCAGCTAGCAAGGCTTGTTTGCAGTCTTTCTGCATGGAAACAACTCTGCATCCTCCAGCACGCCGTGAGACATCTTCTGACCAAAGGATAAGTTCCTGGCCCCTTCTGTTGTTGCAGAATCTTCGGCTTCTTCCACCCAGAGGTAGCCCTTTTGCACCTTCACCCGGGGTTTAGTGGGCTTCTGCCCCCCTGGACACATGCGTGACTCTTGGACTTGGTCCCCTTCCTTTGTGGGTCCTCAGGTCCAGGAATCCATCTTCAGTACTTTGCAGTCAGTTGTTGTCTTTGCAGAATCCCCTATCTCGACTTTACTGTCTTTCTGGGGTAGTAGGGTAACTTTACTCCTACTTTTCAGGGTCTTGGGGTGGGGTATCTTGGACACCCTTACGCCCATATTTATACTTTTTTAGCGGTGCACTTGCGTCATTTTTTTACGCAAAAGCGGCGCAAACTTGCAAAATACAATTGTATTTTGCATGTTTGCGCCGTTTTTGCGTCAAAAAGTGGCGCAAATGCGGCGCTAAAAAAAGTATAAATATGGGCCTTAGTGTTTTCTTACACTCCCAGTGACCCTCTATACACTTCACTAGGCCTGGGGTCCATTCGTGGTTCGCATTCCACTTTTGGAGTATATGGTTTGTGTGCCCCTAGGCCTATTGTCTCCTATTGCATTCTATTGTGTTCTACAGATTTTGCACTACTTTTCTAACTGTTTACTTACCTGATTTTGGTTTGTGTGTATATATTGTGTATATTACTTACCTCCTAAGGGAGTATATCCTCTGAGATACTATTGGCATATTGGCCCTGATTCTAACTTTGGACGACGGTGTTAAACCGTCCCAAAAGTGGCGGATATACCACCTACCGTATTACGAGTTCCATAGGATATAATGGACTCGTAATACGGTAGGTGGTATATCCGCCACTTTTGGGACGGTTTAACACCGTCCTCCAAAGTTAGAATCAGGCCCATTGTCACTAAAATAAAGTACCTTTATTTTTAGTATCTCTGAGTATTGTGTTATCTTGTGGTATAGTGCTAAGTGATATAAGTGGTATGGTAGGAGCTTGGCATTTCTCCTAGTTCAGCCTAAGCTGCTCTGCTATAGCTACCTCTATCAACCCTAGAACACTTCTAATCTACTAATAAGGGATAACTGGACCTGGCACAAGGTGTAAGTACCACAAGGTACCCACTATAAGCCAGGCCAGCCTCCTTCACAGACATTTGATACATAATTTTCTGAATCACTATTTAGAAGGGACACTCCAAATATTCCTCTTCCAAATTGTGATACATTTCCAGTTTCTTTTTGCAATACTGTATAAACTTGCTGAATTGAAAAATGGGTTTAGTTCATACTAAAATGAGATTAGAGTTTGCAAACCCTACAATATAATGTACAGCAGAATTTTCTTCCTCTAAATAGATGTGTACACCAGGCCCAAGGTTTTTACTTCTGTCAGACCAACTGCAGAGCACCACAAGCCTAGTGAGGCACACTACCATCTCAACCACACCATTACCATTGCCAGGAGAAAACCACCTCACAACACCTCATGTTCATTCATTACAGCCACATTCCCACATTGCATCACTGCTCTCTGATTGCCCCACTGCATTACCACCTAATAGAACTGTAGCATCAGCCATTACCACACTACCAAACCGTAAGAAATTGGGTTACTGGTTGTGGGGGTTGAAACCCCACTCAAGCACCAACCACAGTTCTCTGTTAGGTTAAAGTCAAAAGCCGACCCCAAATTAAACTGTGCTTAACCCTCTGCTAGCGTTTTATAATTCTGTGTATGACCGACCCAGGATTTCAGATTGAGATGCTCTTTGAGGTTTTGTCGATCCGGGAGGCTAGATCATTTACAGTTTATAATTGTTTTAGCCTGATTGTAGAAGGGCATTTCAATGCAGAATTGGACCTGAATGATCCAGTAACAGATCCTTTTGTGACTAGTAATTTGTTCACTTATTCTAGGTCATCTGCCCACAGGGGGAGGAAGTTGTTCAAAGAACTTTGTCATGCGGGCCTCCTTATGTGATGGATATGGCAGGGGTTCTCCTAATCAACCCCCTACCTTTGTTGGTTGGGGCCAAGGTACAGCCATTAACTATGTTTTGATATCCAGGCATTTGGAACCGTTAGTCTGCTTAGGTAGGGTGCTCCAAAATGGTTATAGCGATCATAACCCCATTGAGGCTGTATTCAGAGTATTTGATATTGGTCACCCTGTTGCCTCAGCTGGCCTCAAAAGTTAAGGGCCTTAGGATAATGTAGTGAAGAATTTCCATACCTGCTTTGACCAACTCCCCCTTGAATCCAACCTGGGTCTGAAGACAACATACTTTTAACTCCTAATACCCTGTCTCCTATAATTTTAGATGCCTTTCAGACTCCTAATCACGTTATTAAAACAATTATGCTTGACTCATCTGGCCTAGGGGAACACAGAAAACAGGATAGCTTGACAAAGTATGCAGGGTCACCAACCATAAGCTCTGCAAAGCCCTGAATGCTCACCCAAGGAAACAGCAGACTATCAGTTTGGCAAGGGCAGTTCATAAGGAGTCTATCAGAAAGAGGAAACAAGCTATTAAGGAGGAGACATGGAAGTGTCTAGTCTCCACTTGTAATGCTAGATACTCTAGGGTTTATGGGACATTGTTAATGGGAAACAAGCATCCTTTCCCTTGTCTAATGACCTAGGATTTAACATTAACTCCGATGATTTGGTGGCACACTTCAAACAGATCTATTCATCATGATGAGGCAGCAGATCTCGTAGCAAAGCCTCTTATTCCCTTTGTGGATTTCTTTTGAGCTTGTAGAGTTGTCTTCCACTATTGAGGCTAGCCTCTCTAACAAGGCACCAGGACCTGATGGGGTACCCAGGGACTTCTATAAAGCTAGTACCCTGCTATTGAGGACTGGATCCATCTTAACAATATTCTTTGCCCAGTTCAATACAACTCTAGGGAAGGCATGGGAAAACAGGAGCAGTGTTTGAATCTTAATCTTATCATAGGAAAATATGTAATAGCAAAGAAAGGGGCAATCTATTTAACATTTATGGTCCTAAACAGTGACTTCAACCGGGTCACCAGATCTAAGTTGGGGTACATCTTAAACAATATTGGTCTATCTTACCCTCTGATCAGCTTTTTACAGGATTTACATTCGGGGGTCAATGCCTCTGTCAGCTATGGTGTGGGGGAATGCATAGACCTCCCTTGGATTGTTAGGCAAGGTTGTGTTTTGTCCCTTATTTTTGTTGTATGTAAATGGCCAGAACTCATTCCTGATTGCAAATGGGAAAGATATGCCTAAAGTGAAATCCACACCCATTCCTGCCCTTTACATGCTCATAATGCAGTGCTACTCCCTTGCATCTCCATCTCCAGTGGCCTTATTGACTCATTTGTAGAATTCATGGATGAGTTAGAACTGGATACAAATATAGCTATGATGCATTATACGGCTAGTGGGAGGCAGTTCTCCAAAATTAGGCGGATCTTCATCAGGGGGAACATCAGCAGCAGAGGTAGCAAGTTTCCTTATTTGGGAGTCACTTTCAATTCACAGAATAGTTGGTTACGCTCTCTTGCTAATTGGTGCCTGAGCTTTAATCAGGCCTGTGCGGTTTAATTTAGGTTTGCAGCACGTTTTAGCAGCAAACCCATCTTAGCTTTACTGGAAGTGTACAGAATGAAGTGTTTTCCTGTTGTGACCTACGGTGCTGCCATCTCGGGCTAACCGGACTGCTGGAAGCTCTAGCAGGAGGAGAATTGCTTCTACAGGAGCTTGTTTGGCTTGGGTCCCACTAGCTTTAGCTATTTGTCCATGAAGCGCTGAATCTAGGCTATGTGGAGGACTTCATTAAACTTGCTCTACTCCTCTTGTGGATGTCAGTCTGGAGTAGCTGGCACACTGCCTTCAATCATGATATAATTGAAGATTGGCTTAGCTCTCAACTTGGCCTTAAAATTCCTTGGTTGGCTTATGTTAATGAGAGCCACTGTAACCCTGGGTAGATCAGATCAGCTTTTTTTTATTCTCAACCAACTAGTAAAAGTGTATATGTTAAAGAGTTATTTTCAAAGTATGCCTTGGAAGCAAGTGAGAGAAAGTAGTCTTGGGGAAGCTAACCATGAGAGATTATGTGATTATTAGGGCCTACCCAGGACCCGAACCCTACCTCTCATTGATTAAAAACCCATGGGAAAGATCTCTCTTAACAATGTCTCGACTTGGCTCGAGTAGGTCTCACCTTTAATTCCCAGTGGCCAATTTAACCCAAGCACCAGTTTGGTCTGCCCTTGTGATGGTTATTCTCTATAGTCTTAGGAACATTTTCTCCATTTCTACAAGTATTATGGCCCTTTTCAGTACAGGTATTTGCTACCAATCCTTAAAAATCGGGGTTTGCGCCAACATAGACCTGCTTATTGATTTCTCCAAATGTTATTGGAGCTGGCTGTCTGTTTTGCTGTCAGGGACTTTTAAAATAGCGGCTTATCTTGGCATAAATCAACAAATTTGAAACATATTTTAGGCTTTAACTTATTTGGGTTAAATTGTTGCTGTGAATGTTTTTATTCTTTTATATTCACTAATGGCACACATATTATGTTGTTTGAGGTCCTCTTCTCTTACAGCTATGTCTGCTCTATGTATTTCATTTGGAGGTAGGCTATTTCTGCCTTACTTGATATGCTTGCCATGACTTTTCAGCCTTTATGTCACCAAGAAGAATTTGTTTCTGATCAACGTTATCTCCCTATGTAGTGATATATGCTTTCTGTGCTTTTTCTGATGTTTTTTTTTGTATTCTGTATTTTTTTACTGTATAACTCTTTATGATTATTTTAATAATCAACTAAAGATAATTCATTATCATCATCAACTTGTCCTTAACCCTCTGCTAGCTTGGCTCAAAGGCAGTCAGGCTTAACTTGGAGGCAATGTGCTAAAGTATGCATGTTGCACTTCAAACAGTGATAAAATGAAACACAACACAAGAAGAATCCAACACCAATTTAGAAAACCAGAGTGAAATGTAATCAATAATTTGAGGCCAAAACAACAAAAATCCAATCAGTAGAACATTGGATATGCAATTTTAAAGGTTTAGGTGAAAGTAGTGCCAAAAAGCACAAAGTGCAAGCTGCGGTAACCTAGTCAGGCCGGACTCGGACAAAGTCATAAGTTCAGGCCAACGATGATGGAGCACGGGCTGGGTACAAGAATACAAGGACCCACTTAGGCCCACTGAACAAGGGTATCTTTAATTCTTGTTGCAGAGCATTGTGAGATCCCAAGTCAAACTTGAGGCAATGCGACTTCCTGGAATGGAAATGTGTTGCACAGTGGCGGTTCTGCATTGTCAACAAGGATGAGGCCGATGAGGAGCTTTTTATGTATGCGAAGTCTTGCATAGAATATGGGTCGCACATGGACTGGTTCTGAAAAAGTTGCAGGGCTTGTGATACATAATTCTGCGTCATCATTGAGGTACTGTCAACAAGGGGCTTGTGATGTGAAGGCCTCCTTTGAGGATACATGGCGCAGGAGACCTGATGCAGTGTTTCTGTGGGATGATGCACTGCATTGCCAGCCCAATGCAGAGTTTTGGGAGGTGATGCATCGCACAGTGTCAGTTTTGCTGGTGCCATGGCTAGGCTTGCAGATCACCTTCAGGCCCACTTCCAAGGGTCTAGAACAGGGGTGGCATCATTTGGGAGGGTAGCACTAATAGCAGGCAGCACCCAGGTGCTGTGTTTAAGATGGTTGGAGTCTTCTGCCCCTGAGCCTCTTGTCAAGAGGCTAGCCAACTAGCTCTTGGGGTCACTCTGGTGGTCCTGGGTTAAAGATGAAGGTCCAGTTCTTCTCACTCAGATAGGAGGGCAGCAGGGCAGCTCAGTGGGGCAGCTAATCGGCAGTCCTTCCTGGAGCAAAGCAGCACAGCGGTCCTTTTTCTGAGTCTTCCATAGGTCCAGATGTGTACTGAAGAGGTGGGGGTCTGAGGTCCAATATGTATACGTAGTGACCACTTTGAAGCAGGAGACTTTTGTACTGGTTTCCACCTCCTGAGGTATCAGCCTTTTTATGTCCTAGCCCTAGCTAGCCTGGAGGCACAAAGGACTAGTGACAAACTCTTTGTGAGAGTGCTCAGGCAGACCCTTTGTGATGTGGTATGTGACAGCTCCTCCCCCATGTTGTCAGAGTAGTCTATCCTGCCAACACCAAGCTTTCCTTTCTCTCACTGTCTGGGAGGAATACACAAAGACCAAGTGCCAGGTACTCCTCGCCATTTGACCCAAGAACAGGTTGCAAGCACCAAATGGTTAAGACAAGTAAATGCTAACTTTTTTAAAGTGGCATTTTAAAAATTATGAAAAAAGATTCGACTTTCCAATTACAGAGTATTTTTAAGTGCAATTCGTTAGATACCAAACTCGATCTGTCTACCTACTCCCAACTTAAGGTGATCACTTACTAAATGTAATAAGGTAACCTCTTGTTACCCTTGAGTGAGGTAGGCCTTGCAATAGTGAAAAACAAGCTTAAGAGTTTTTCACTACTTGGACATGTAAAGGATAAAACTACATGTCCAACCTGTTAAATACACTGCACCCTGCCTTCTGTGCTCTTTAGTGCCTACCCTAGGGGTGGCCTATATGTATTAAAAGGGCGGGTTTAGGTCTGGCAAAGGGTTTACTTTGCCATGAAGAAGTGCCAGTTTAAAACTGCACACACAGGCTGCAATGGCAGGCCTGAGACATGCTTTACAAGGCTACGTAAGTGGATCACACAGGCAGTGCTGCAAGCCCACTAGTAGCTTTTAATTTACAGGCCCTTGGCATATGTGGTTCAGCTTTGCTAGGGTCTTAGAAGTAAATAGGATGTGCCTATTAGGTACAAGCCACTTCTACTGTGTTTAAAGGAGAGAGCACTTTAACACTGGTTAGCAGTGGTAAAGTGCACAGAGTTGTAAGGCTAATAAAAATGAGGTCATAATTATAGGAGGGGTGAAGGCTAAGAGTATGGGGATGACCCTGCAGGTAGGGCCAAGTTCAACACAAACACTGCCACTATGCCTCCACAGCAAACAGCAATTCTAGGCACAATACAAAACACAAAGCAGCAAGAGCACAGCAACAAACAGCAATGCAGCTCAACTATACCAAATATGACACACAATACCTATTACAGAATTGTTGTAATACAATACAACAGGAAAGCACACACACAGCCATAATAGCAGATCTACAACGCATGACAATGCACATCAAAGAGCAACAAAGCAATAAGTATAAAACACATATTGCAAGAGACAACACTAAACAACACAACAATAACTAGAGAGCAATACCTCAATGTAGCAAAACACAAATAATGCAAAATACACAACGACTTGAAAATAAGACAACAAAACAAAACATAAATACCAGCAACAGGACATGCTAACAAAACACATCAAAACAACAACAAAACCCACTACTAGAAATTAACAGAAAAGCCAACCAATAATATAAATGCCACTCAATGCAATAACATTAACACCACACAAGAGCGCAAAACAAAAAATAGTGCATTCCTGGTGTGTATTTGTTCTACATTAGGTTGTATTTTGTTTTTGTGCTATGTTGTTTTGTGTTGTGACTGAGTTTTTATTTAATTGTATTGTTTTGACATTTGATATGCAGTTGTAATTGCATTGTTTTGATGTTTTGTTGAAGCTTCAGCTTGAATTGCCTATATTCTGCTAAAAGATATGATTAGTCAGGGTAACTGTAGGCAATGCCCTAGGTTTCTGACCCATTTTAGGAGTTCTGATAGGAGGGTCATTGGCAATGTGGATAAATGTGGTTGATATTAAAAGTTAAAGTTGATTATGCTCAGTACTTTTTGATTGATTGTAAATCATTATTTGCATGCATGCGGTTAACCATGGCATGATGGTGGTGACTGCAGCATAATGTATGTCCTGGCACAATGGTGGCAGTACTTTGTATTCTGTGGATACTTGTAATAGGATGTTACACACTTCTGACATAATGCTGACCCTGGTATTATGGTGGCAATTCTTGTTAGAATGCTTCGGTTCATGAAAGAAAGTGGTCATCAAAGGAATGATCATGCACACCACAAACACAATGCAGGCCATGGAATAATGGTGACAACTCTTGATATATTGTTGAGTTTGATGGCATTATGTTGATCATGCCTGTATATTACTTGAATTGGCATAATGATGGCAAGCCTTTACATATTGTAGGCATTATATCAATAAAGGTGCCCACCCTTTGCATAATTATGCACTGGCATAATAATGGTAACTCTCACCATTTTAATAACATTCCTTTTGCCAAGGCCTGGCTTGTCTTGGGAGATTTCACATCTACCAAATGACAAGATACAGAGCATTCCTTAGAGAGAATTTCCTGGCCTATTCCTATTTTTCTTTTGTTTTTCTTTTTTGAAGTAAAGGATGATGTGTGTTATTTGGATTAAATATCAATCAATTAATCAAGGATTTGTACAGCATGGCTAATCACCCATAGGGTCTCAAGGTGCTGTATGCTGCGTGCTGCTCAGTTGAAGAGCCAGGTCTTGAGGTCCTTCCTGAACTGCTTCAGAGATGCGGTCTGCCTGAGCTTGAGAGGTAGTGCATTCCATGTCCGGGCTGCTAGGTAGGAGAAGGATCTTCCTCCTGGTGTACTTTTCCAGATCTTGGAGACAACTGCAAGGGCGAGCTGGGGAGAACAGAGATGTCTGTTGGGTATGTAGAAGGCAAGGCAATGGTTGAGGTATGCCGGTCCTAGGTT
This sequence comes from Pleurodeles waltl, assembly GCF_031143425.1. Classification (NCBI taxonomy): domain Eukaryota; kingdom Metazoa; phylum Chordata; class Amphibia; order Caudata; family Salamandridae; genus Pleurodeles; species Pleurodeles waltl. Next base: position 527,779,082 of record NC_090438.1, read on the forward strand.
GTGCAGTGCCTTGTAGGTATGGATCAGGAGTTTGTATGTGATGCGCTTGTTGACTGGCAGCCAGTGAAGGTCTCTTAGGTGGGAGGAGATGTGGCTATGTCAGAGATGTCCTGGATGAGTCTCACTGCTGCATTCTGGACTCTTTGTAGTCTTAACTGAAGTTTCTCATTGATGCCGGTATAGAGTGTGGTGCCGCAGTCCAGTTCGGTAGTGGTGAGTTCATGGATGACTGTCTTCCTCGTTTCAGTGGGAATCCACATTCCCACATTGCATCACTGCTCTCTGATTGCCCCACTGCATTACCACCTAATAGAAATGTAGCATCACCCATTACCACACTACCAAACCGTAAGAAATTGGGTTACTGGTTGTGGGGGTTGAAACCCTACTCAAGCACCAACCACAGTTCTCTGTTAGGTTAAAGTCAAAAGCCACATTGCATCACTGCTCTCTGATTGCCCCACTGCATTACCACCTAATAGAAATGTAGCATCACCCATTACCACACTACCAAACCGTAAGAAATTGGGTTACTGGTTGTGGGGGTTGAAACCCTACTCAAGCACCAACCACAGTTCTCTGTTAGGTTAAAGTCAAAAGCCAACCCCAAATTAACCTGTGCTTAACCCTCTGTTAGCGTTTTATAATTCTGTGTATGACCGACCCAGGATTTCAGAGTGAGATGGTGTTTGAGGTTTTGTCGATCCGGGAGGCTAGATCATTTACAGTTTATAATTGTTTTAGCCTGATTGTAGAAGGGCATTTCAATGCAGAATTGGACCTGAACTATCCAGTAGCAGATACCTTTGTGACTAGTAGTTTGGTCACTTATTCCAGGTCATCTGACCACAGGCTTGAAAATCTTTTGCAGGAGTTGGAGGGGGATAAAGTATTATGAAGAGACAGCGCTGACTTGGCGGGTCATTGATAGAGAGGAGTTCAGGATGATGCCCAGGTTGCGTGCATGGTCTGTGGGGGTGGGGGCATTACCCAGAGTGGTAGGCCACCAGGAATCATTCCAGGCAGAAGGGGTGGAGCCAATCATGAGGATCTCTGTCTTGTCTGAGTTGAGCTTGAGGCAGCTGGAGCCCATCCAGGCGGCATCTGCCCTCATCCAGTTGTGGAAATTTCTCTTGGCTTGAGCAGAGTCCTCGGACATGGGGAGAATCACTTGGGTGTCATTGGCATACAAGACTACGTTTAGCCCATGTTGTTTGGTGAGCTTGCAAGCGGGCCATGTAGATGTTGAAAGCGTCGGGCTGAGTGAAGATCCTTTGTACACTCCGCAGCAAGGTTCTGACATGAACGGTGGTAGTCTGACACTCTGGCCCTCATTCTGACCTTGGCGGGCGGCGGAGGCCGCCCGCCAAAGTCCCGACGTCAGGTTACCGTTCCGCGGTCGAAAGACCGAGGCGGTAATTCTGACTTTCCCGCTGGGCTGGCGGGCGGTCGCCTTCAGACCGCCCGCCAGCCCAGCGGGAAAGAGGCTTCCACGATGAAGCCGGCTCGGAATCGAGCCGGCGGAGTGGAAGCTGTGCGACGGGTGCAGTTGCACCCGTCGCGTATTTCACTGTCTGCGCAGCAGACAGTGAAATACATGTAGGGGCCCTCTTACGGGGGCCCCTGCAATGCCCATGCCAGTGGCATGGGCACTGCAGGGGCCCCCAGGGGCCCCGCGACCCCCCCTACCGCCATCCGGATCCCGGCGGTCGGACCGCCGGGATCTGGATGGCGGTAGGGGGGGTCGGAATCCCCGCGGCGGTGCAGCAAGCTGCACCGCCGTGGAGGATTCAATGGGGCGGCGGTACACTGGCGGGAGCCCGCCAGTGGTGCCGGTCCGACCGCGGCTTTACCGCCGCGGTCGGAATCCCCATTGGAGCACCGCCGGCCTGTCGGCGGTGCTCCCGCGGTCCTCCGCCCTGGCGGTCTTTGACCGCCAGGGTCAGAATGAGGGCCTCTGTGTTCTTCCGGTGAGGACATCCCTGACACAGCCACATCTCCTCCCACCTAAGAAACCTACACTGGCTGCCAGTCAACAAGCGCATCACATACAAACTCCCGATCCACATCTACAAGGCACTGCACAACACAGGACCGGCATACCTCAACCATCGCCTTGCCTTCTACATACCCAACAGACATCTCTGTTCCTCCCAGCTCGCCCTTGCTGTTGTCTCCAAGATCTGGAAAAGTATACCAGGAGGAAGATCCTTCTCCTACTCAGCAGCCTGGACATGGAACACGCTACCTCTCAAGTTCAGGCAGACCGCATCTCTGAAGCAGTTCAGGAAGGACCTCAAGACCTGGCTCTTCAACTGAGCAGCATGCAACATACAGCACCTTGAGGAAGGACCTGATCCAATCCAGGGCTTTGTCTTGGATGCCGGCATCATGCAGTCTGTCACAAAGGGTGGAGTGGGAGACGGTGTCAAATGAGATTGAGAGGTTGAGGAGGATAAGTGCGGCCCTACCTCGGTGGCACAGTATGATGTGTATGTTGTCGGTGGCTGCTAAGAGTGAGGTTTAAGTCCTGTGGTTGCTTCTGAATCCGGACTGGGATGGGTCTAGAATATGGTGGTTCTCGAGGAATTCGGTGAGTTGCTGGTTGACCGCCTTCTCAGTTACCTTGGCTGGGAAAGGGAGCAGGGAGATGGGTCTGTAGTTTTTCAGCTTCCTAGGGTTGGCGGTGGGTTTCTTGAGTAGTGAGCTGATTTTAGCTCACTTCCAGTCTGAGGGGAATGTGGTGGTCTCGAAGGATAGGTTGATGGTTTGGCAGAACTCCGGTGCTATGGTGGCTCTGGCCAGGTTGAGGATGAGATGAGGGTGCTCCCGAGTGGATGGAGATCATCAGTCTTTGGGTGTCCTCTATGGTGATGGAGGTCCAGGAGTTCAGCATCCGGTGGGGTGGTAGGTCCGTGGTGGTGAGTGGTGCTGGTGGGTTCTGGTTTCTGAAGCCATTGTAGATGTCCTAGATCTTACAGTGAAAGAAGGTGGCAAGGTCATAGCAGAGGTATTGGGAGGAAGGGAGGGATGGATGAGGTGTCTGTCCCCGGGTTCATGAGCTCTTTGACAATGGCAAAGAGCTCTTTACTGTTGTGAGAGCTGGTGTTGAGTTGTGCTTGAAAGGCGTATTTTTTGGTGACTCTTTTGTGCTGGTGGTGCGTGGTGACTGCATTTTTGTAGGCTGCGCGATCTTCGGTTGATTTGCTGATCCTCCATTTATATTCCAGTTGTCTGCAAGAGCGCTTGGATTCCTGTAGGTCTGTCGCAAACCACTTGGGTGTTTTGATCTGTTGATTCTCTGCTGTTTTCCTTAGGTGGGCTACGTTGTCAGTTCAGTTTGATAGCCAGTGGTGTAGGTTGCTTGCGGCTTCATTTGCATCTGCTGTCTCCGGTGGAAGAGAGTGGTTGATAGTGTTGGTGAGTTGTGCTTCCGTGACTTTACCCCAGCGTCTGCCGGGGGATGGAGCAGTGTAGTGGCGTGCGGTGTTCTTTGAGTAGGTAAAGTGGACGCACTTGTGGTCAGTCCAATGGTGTTCAGAGGTGTGGGAGATGGTGATGTAGTCCCCTGCTGAGAAAACAGGGTTGAGAATGTGTCCGGCTCTGTGGGTTGGGACGTTGACAAGTTGTTTGAGGCCAAGAGCTGTGAGGTTGTCCAGGAGGTTTGAGATGTTGGGGTCATCATGGGTATCAAGGTGGGAGTTGAGGTCGCTGAGTAAGATGTAGTTCGAGGAGGAGAGCAATTGGGGGGGCAATGAGGTCGGCAATGTCTTCGCAGAACAGTGGTTAGGGTCCGGGTGGCCTGTAGATGAAGGTGCCATACAGGGAGGTGTTTGGGTTGGTCTGGATCTGGAAATGTAGGTGCTCGTGGGTTAAATGAGACTACAACTCAATGGTGGTAGTCAGGCAGAGGTTGTTCTTGTAGATTATGGCAATGCCTCCTCCAGGTAGGTTGGCTCTGTCCCTATGAATGATTTTGCAGTTGTCCAGGATGGCCGTGACGATGTCTGGGGCAGCGGTGGGAGTGATCCAAGTCTCCGTGAAGAAGGCGACATCTGGGGCTGTTGAGTCTAGGAGGTCCCAGACTTCTACTGCATGCTTGACTAGGGAGCGTGTGTTGAGGAGAATGCACTTGAGGTGGATATCCGTGTTTGGTGCGGGATCATGAGGTTGTCCTTGGAGGGTGCTGGAGCAGGCATGGCCAGGGGTGTTCCTTGGGTCGGCTTGGTAGCAGGCTGATGATCTTCCCGGGTTGAGGGCACTTAGAGTGCTGGCGTCGAACTGGCAGATGGGGTGAGAACCAGGGTCTGTGGTGCTAGGCGCGGCCCAGGCCTGGATGGGCGCAGATGGACTTGCCTTTGACTGCCATTAAGAAGGGGAGTAAGGCGGGCAGTCTGGTCAGCTAGGAGGCAGGAGGGCAGGAAAAGTGCTCCGCAGGGGGGTAGGGCCACATGGGCAGCAGCAGCGCAGGGTGAAAATGCAGGACAGGGAGAGAAGAGAAAGAGATAAGGGGAGAAAAATGGTATGAAGATAGAAAATAAGAACAGAAATAAAAACAGAAATAAAGACAGAATTAAAGGACAGGAGTAACGAGAGAGAGAGAGAGAGAGAGAGAAAGCAGAGGCAGCAGCAGGAGGAGCTGCTCTGGGGAGGGCAACAGATGCTAACCAGAGGCCCATGTACATAGTGCAACGATAATTTCTGGAGATAGATTGAGTTTGGCTTGGTTTATGGACTCTGGTTCCTAGGACCAGATTTAAATAACAGTGATAGCTGCAATCACCTGAAAAGCAGTGATAAGACAATTTCCTCCTTGTTCATTTTCTCTGCTTTATACAATATAGGGCTATCGGAGAGGCAGATAAATTAGTCGAAGCAAGAACTCCATTACCCCCTCATGGTGTCCTCCACGTCCCAGTCCTTACAAACAGAGGGTCATGTAGTTGCAACAGCCATAGCACGCTAGTCCTTTTTCTATTATTATCATCATATTTGTCCCTTTTCATTTAAGTCCCCCCCCCCTCACCTCCTCCAGTTATTGTTCCTGTCATATTGGTCATGCATGCTGCCCTTGGGTGTATTGGGTGAGTGTTTACCTCTTTTTGGTGTATGTTGCTCATGTTTCTATTTTCTGTATCATGATCTGATGCCTTCTGGTTTTGGGCTGCTGTCTTCCACCTAGCAGCAGTGGGTGGAGTGCGTTAAGTGCTGGTTGTGTTTCCTGCTCCATGCCCATGTACTGGGCTCAGGCAGGAAGTGTTTTGTGTGACTTTGGCCAGGCGTTTCGAGAGCAATGTGTGTGGCTTTCCGATCCCCTGCCAGGTGTTCATGACTATGGTGGTTCGCAGGGGATGGCTGCACTGTTTCCTTGTTTCTTGTTCTCGCATGGTGAGATTTTTGTTGCTATACCTTGCTGCTGCTTCCTGGTATCGTTTGTCAGGAATTCTCCCAGAGTATAATGGATGATTCCGGTGTTGCTCCTACTCAAGGGGATGCAGAAGAACTCCTCCATTTTTTAGGGATAATTTGTAGGCCCTCATTAAAGATGCGGTTTGACACTGCTATTCAGGGGAGGGTGATTCCTCCTAAGCTTCCTCATTTTGATGATAATGCTGATGAGCCTGATGAGGCCAAGGGCAGATACATTCAGGGTGACCAATTCAAGGAGGGTTTGGTCCATATTAGGACCTTCTGGGGTTTGCTCCTCTGAATGTGGTGAAAGAAGACTTTTCAGCCCAACATCACACAGTGTCCAAGTATGTCCTTCCCCTTGCTGATGTGATCCAGTCCTTGCTGCAGAAGGAATTAAAAGAGATTGATAAGTCTGCTGTTAGCTGTTTTCTTTCCAAATGCTACTTGTTGAAGGGGTTTGATGAGCAGTTCTCTCAGGCACCCAAGATGAATACTATTCTGGCCTCCATGTCTTCTTCTTCAGAGGATGCTCTCCTCTCTGATACAGTGGCCAAGCAAGTTGAGTCCACTTTGAAACAGGCATATGCAGCTTTGAATTATGGCATTCGGACAACCAAGTATGCTGCCTATGCTACTCAGGCACTTCTTAAGGACATCCACGTTCTCTTTGACTGTCCTCAAAGCCAGGATGATCCCATGACTCTTATACAATATGGAAATGCTGTCCCAGTTCTTATCTGATTCTGATTTTGATAGTCTTTGGGCTTTCACTATGGCAGCCGGAGCATCCATTTCTGGTCATCAGTCCCTTTAGTTGAAGTCCTGGAAGTTTGAGGCATCCCAGCAATCTATGATTCATAAAGTTCCTGTTTTGGGTCCTAAACTGTTTGGGCCTGAGCTGACTGATATGGTGGAGAAGGCTGCAGAGGAGAAGGAGATTTTGAGGCATGATAAACAGGTACAGGATAAGAAACAGCTTGGGTTCAAGCGGCCTGCTTTTCAGTCATCTGAGAGGCGTACCTTTTGCAGACAGGAACATTGTCAGGGGATCGCCTTTTATAACAAATCCCGACTTTCATCCTCCCATGCACCAGAGGTCCAGCAACAGCAGAAGTGATTATATGATGGTGGGCGGTCGTCTTCAACTGTATCTTCCTCGTGGAAGAAAGAGGTGATGAATGGTTGGGTCCTTTCGATGGTCGAACATGGTCATAGGATTCCATTCAAAGGTCTTGCTCCACTGCCTCATTTGAGACTTAATCCTTCTCCAAGAGACCCTGTCAGGCTTCTGTGGTTCCAGTCGGGCCAATATCAGTTCTCAAAGGGATGCTTGTTCTGGTTCCAGTCGACCAGAAGGGTTTGAGGTTTTACTCCACTCTGTTTTTGGTTCCAAAGCCAGACGGGTTCTTTCATCCCATCCTCAACCTCAAGGCCCTGAACACCTTTGTTCTGTTAGAACACTTTCAGATAATGTCTCTCAAAGCCATCACTCCTCTGCTCATGAAAGGGGATTTTCTGGTGACTCTGAATCTGCAGGAAGCATATTTTCACATTCCCATTTATGTGGAGAGTCAGCAAAACCTGAGGTTTGGGGTGGAGGGTCTTCATTACCAGTTTCAAGTTCTGCCTTTTGGTCTGGCCACGTCTCCCCATGTCCTCAACACTGTCCTCACCATGTCCACGTGTTGTTTTTTAGCATTTGCAGGGTACTGCTTTGTATCCTTATCTTGATGACTGGTTGATGTTTGCTCTTTCTTTTTCCAAGGCAAGTCCAGATGTGGCTCTGGTCCTCTCCACTCTGCGGGACATCAGTCTTCTGGTGAATGTATCCAGGTCCTATTTCACACCTTCTCAGGAACAGACTTTCATCGGTGCTTGTCTGGACAGGGTGCAGCTTTTTCCCTGGAGGACAGACTGTTTTCCCTCCAATCAGGGATTCTGATTTTGTTAATATATTCACAAAAGTTTGCAAGGTGTTGGTTGCAGGTGTGGGACTCTTGGCAGCCTCCACAACAGTGGTCCTGTGAGCTTGTTTTCATTTAAAGCCCATTGTGAACCACATCCCCTGCCACTGGGATCCTACCTTGCAGCACTACAGTGTGTTGATTCCCATTAGAGGTCAGGTTGTGCAGAGCCTGGCACGGTGGCTCGATCGGGCCAACTTGGTGAAGGGGGTCACTTTCCAGTTGACAATTCTTGTCCTGGTGACAACAGATGACAGCATGTGGGGTTGGGGAGTGGTGTTGGGATCCCAGGAACTGAGTATCACTTGGTCCCTGTGGGAGAGTCAACAGTTTTCAAATTGGAGGGAGTTGATGGCTGTCCCGAATGCATTAGCGGGGTTCCAAGACAGTCTATGGGGCACTAATGTTGTAGTCCGCACCGACAATTAAGTGGCAATGGTGTACTTAAACAGTCAAGCGGGTACCAAGTATGGGTCCCTGAATCAAATTGTGTCCCTGATCTTTCTTTGGGCAAAACAGTATGTTCTGGGTCTGACTGCAGCATGCATTTGGGAAAGTTGAATTTTTGGGCCAATAACATCAGCATGAACACTCCTTCCTCTGTGATATACCGTCTGTCTCTTTCCCTCTTCTGCCTTGCCTGTCAGAAGTTCGGGAAACCTTGGCTCGACCTGTTTGCCTCCCAAGACAATGCTCAATGCCTGGTTTTTTTAATAGGGAGTCAATCTGATCTGGCATGGGTGGTGAATGTCCTGTCAGTGCCATGGCCTCAGGCACTGCTGCATGCCTTCCCTCTGATTCCCCTCCTACCTCTGGTCCTCCAGAAGATCTGATGGGAGAAGGTTCATGTGATCCCTATTGCCCTTTATTGAGCCAGGCAACATTGGTTTCCTCTCCTTCTGGCTCTGCCCCAGTGTCAGGCCCTCCATCTCCCTTGCCAGCCCTCTCCTTTTCAACTTCCATGTTTGTTTCTTCAGATGTTCTTTGGGTTGAATCTGACAGCTTGGCACTTGAGCGTTTAGGATTGGAGTCTCTGGGTTGTTCCTTTCAGGAGGTATTGGACATTGCCTTCTTAAGGGATTACCCTCAAACATTTAGTTTTTTACTCCCAGTTTTTTTTATGACTCTCTTACCATGGCCTTAGGACTATGGGTACTTTCTCACTGCACTGTAGAGGGAAACAGTGTGTGCCCTTCCTCACACATGCCAGGAAGCGGTGCCTTTGTGATTGATTGAGGTGCTGTACCCAGGAGAGCCCTGTAAAATGGCATACCACATACTTGGGATAGGTACGTCCCTGGCTACAAGTGGGACGCTGCACTGAGTGTGTCACCTACCACAATGGTCTGTCAAATGGGTATCAGGCGTGCGGAGGCGCAATTGCGCTTGCTCTTAGGATACCATTTCACACTGCTTGGCTAACCCTGGGTGGGCCTTACACTACTCCTACAGCACCTACTGAAGGGTGGAGCAGGTGGAGGGCAGAAGGCAGGGCTAGTGCGCCTGGGTGTTCCATGCCCTAGTAGTGAAGGACACACATGTAGATTTTCTCTACATAGAAGATCAACTCTTTCCATAGGGTTTGCTGATTCTCTTTTAATGGCCTTAGGACATTGTGCAATTTCCCACTGTAAGTACGATGTGAAAATGAGCTCTCCTTTCCTACATATGTTAGAAAGTGTAGCTAACCAGTATGTCTGGAGCCTGCCATTGCAGACCAGTGCATGCACGCTTGCACAATAGTGTTTTAACGTGTGTCCAACCTCCCATTGCAGGCCTGTGTATGCAAGCTTGCACAATGATGTTTTAAAATGTGCCCAGCCTGCTATCACAGGCCAGTGTGTGTGCAGCACTTGCACCAATGGTATTTCTAAACATAGTAAAGAATTCCCATGTGTGTTTTCACTACCTCTGAGAGTTGCAGACCCCATAGGCTAACATGGGGGAATGATTGAAATCACCCCCAGCTGCAATAGTGGATTGCAGTGGAGCAGCCTCATGATGTTGCCTACTATTGGAATTTCTGTGATAAACCTCTTCCTATGGTAAGGGTGGTTTTGTCATTAATAGCTGAGAAAGGCCACTTCTAGATAGTGGGCATTTCTCTGCTCTAAAGTTCATTGAGTACCTTTCTACCTGACTCCAATCGACACCGGAGGTTGGGGGACCAAACCTGTGCATACCCCAACAACAGCTATAAATATTGGGCACGCAATTGAAATGACAGATCTCTTCTGTTTGAGGGCCTGACTGGATGGATTGGAGCGAGAGGTTTTGACACTTGGCCTCTGGGAGCCAGATCATTGATGCACTAAAGATTAAGGGCCACAAGTAAGTAGGTTCCAAATTGTGACTTGCAAATTCCGAGTCAGAGCGACTTGCAATTTGCAAGTCACAAATTGGAATGTAGGATGGTGTCCCTGACACCATCTGCGACTCGCAAGGGGGTCACCAAGGCCCACCTCAATATAATTAATGAGGTGGGTCGCAATTTGCAACCCCCTTGCGAGTGGCGGCATTCACAGGGATGGTGGCCTGTTGCAGACAGCAGACCACCATGTCTGTGACTGCTTTTTGAAAAACGCAGTATATATTTTTTTGTAATGCATCCCGTTTTCCTTAAAGGATTACCGAATCGCAAAACGGGTTTTGTGCATTGCAAAATGCTTCCTACATCTGGCCTTAAGATCTTCATTCCACCACTCCATGACAGACAGGACGAAAATGTTATGGGAAACATATATGGTTCAAAGGGAGGACCTTTGAACCACCCACAACTTCAAGGGCACACTACAATATAACTAGTGGTGCCATACTGCAGCAGGGTACAGGTACACTTGCAGGGACGTGGGACTGGAGAACCTGGACCGCATGGTGCACACTGCCAGAGGAATCTGTTGTGCGCAAGGAAGATTACTGCCTTTGGAAGGGACTGCGCACCATTCCTGAATGGTGGCTGACTTGGGCTGTGTGGCACCCTGAAGTATGCTCTCCAAGGGCTTGTCAGCTTGACTCCTGTTCTATTGTAAAGCTCTCAGGGACATCAAATACCTCCTGCGAGGAACCCACACCATCTGTTTGTGATACCTGGAGAGTAGTGCGCTCATAAATGCTCACATTGTCTGTTGGACCTCAACTGACAGCACAGAGGGAACGTGAAACAAAAAATTGTGCCTAGAGACCAGATTACCTGGAGCGGAGCCCCAAAAGCATTGCCCCATCCAAGGAGTGTGACCCCTGCATCGTGGGGCATCAGCACACATAAGAGTTTTGTAAGTGCTAAGTGGATTCACCAGTTGCGGGACCCCACGTGGCCCGCTTTTTCTATCATGCCACATCACTCTCATGCGTCAGGCCGACTGCATGCTCATTGCGTCACAGGCTGTGACCCTCGGAAGTGGGGACGTAACTGTAATAGTGCCTCATCCTACCTCATGTGGCACTACTGAACTTGTAGCTTTGCTGATGAAGGGGGATACCCTGAAACTGGTCCTAGGATGCTTGTTTCCGGTCCAGACAGGACCTGGCTTGGCAGTTTGGGCTGGACTGTTCCCATGAGGAACAAGGTCAAGACTGATTTGTATATGGCTGGGTCCAAACTGGGGTGGCATGGTGAGCTAAAGAACAATGGATTAAACCCAGATCTGTGACTGGGGGTGAGTCTTTGCATTGTTCAGCACTCCGTCCATCATCCTTTTGTGTTGTTAAAGTTGCCCCAAGTGGGAAGGGCATGCCCAGACGTGGGTCCCGTGCTCACTGTGCCACTGGATTCAAGCAAGCCTGGTTGATGAAGATTGACACCCTGAAACCGGTCCTAGGATGCTTGTTTCTGGTCCAGGGAGGACCTGGCTTGGCAGTACGGGCTGGACTGTTCCCATGAAGAGCAGGGTCAAGATTGATATGTATATGGCTGGGTCCAAACTGGGGTGACATTGTGAGCAAAAGAACAATGGATTAAACCCAGATCTGTGACTTAGAGTGAGTGTTTGCATTGTTCAGCACTCCGTACACCATCCTTTTGTGTTACTACGGAACTTGGGCCTGTATGTGTGACCAGAACAGTTTAGTGCAGCTCATTTCAATGCACACCAGGTGTTGTGCCTCATTTCCTGGGAGGCATAGGATTTGTAACTTCTAATAGTAAGTAATCAGAACTGTCTAGTGCGACCTATATCAACGTGCACCAGGAATAGTGCCTCATTTCCAGGGAGGCACAGAATTGGCCACTCATTGTGCATGAAGTCAGAATTGTCTGGTGGGACTCAGATCATTGTGCACTGCACATTGTGCCTGGATTGCCTAGGTGCAACTCTGTTCAGCGACTACCTGATGGGGCACCTCTACCTTCCAAGAGGCTCCATTACTACATTCCTCCCTGCATCAATCATTCTTTTTGGGCCCTCGGCCCGGGCCAACAACTTGCCCTTTCCTTATCTGGCCCCTGAATACATTGTGTGGCATTTAGTATTGTCTGGACCAGCCTGGGAGGTGAAAGTAACTGATTGGGCTGAAGGAACGCTCCTGAAAGCGATCAGAATCGGGTCAAGAGATTTTGCGATCCTTCTTTTCCCCCTCCTGTTGCTTCGCAGAACTGGACTCGTGCTTAAGGCAACTTACGGAATCCTTTCATTGAATGAACTATTGCACTCAGCCACTTCTGCTCTGTATCCTGTGGGTGTACTTCCTGAGTGGTGACCAACCCCCTTTTGTTTGTCAACTGCCTCCTAATCAGACCTGCTACCTACCCCCCTCGCCTTCTTCCCTGGGACCACAACTAAGTGTGACTCTGGCCGACAGCGGCCCAATCTCAGGGCGGGGGTGATCTCTTTTTAATCTGTGGATGTGGGGTAGTCGGGGGAGAAAGAGGGTGGAGGAGGGTTCAGGCCATGGGACCTACATTGACTTGGCGGTTACCAGTTGAACCACAAAGCCAGGATGATCTCATGACTCTTATACAATATGGAAATGCTGTCCCAGTTCTTATCTGATTCTGATTTTGATAGTCTTTGGGCTTTCACTATGGCAGCCGGAGCATCCATTTCTGGTCATCAGTCCCTTTAGTTGAAGTCCTGGAAGTTTGAGGCATCCCAGCAATCTATGATTCATAAAGTTCCTGTTTTGGGTCCTAAACTGTTTGGGCCTGAGCTGACTGATATGGTGGAGAAGGCAGCAGAGGAGAAGGAGATTTTGAGGCATGATAAACAGGTACAGGATAAGAAACAGCTTGGGTTCAAGCGGCCTGCTTTTCAGTCATCTGAGAGGCGTACCTTTTGCAGACAGGAACATTGTCAGGGGATCGCCTTTTATAACAAATCCCGACTTTCATCCTCCCATGCACCAGAGGTCCAGCAACAGCAGAAGTGATTATATGATGGTGGGCGGTCGTCTTCAACTGTATCTTCCTCGTGGAAGAAAGAGGTGATGAATGGTTGGGTCCTTTCGATGGTCGAACATGGTCATAGGATTCCATTCAAAGGTCTTGCTCCACTGCCTCATTTGAGACTTAATCCTTCTCCAAGAGACCCTGTCAGGCTTCTGTGGTTCCAGTCGGGCCAATATCAGTTCTCAAAGGGATGCTTGTTCTGGTTCCAGTCGACCAGAAGGGTTTGAGGTTTTACTCCACTCTGTTTTTGGTTCCAAAGCCAGACGGGTTCTTTCATCCCATCCTCAACCTCAAGGCCCTGAACACCTTTGTTCTGTTAGAACACTTTCAGATAATGTCTCTCAAAGCCATCACTCCTCTGCTCATGAAAGGGGATTTTCTGGTGACTCTGAATCTGCAGGAAGCATATTTTCACATTCCCATTTATGTGGAGAGTCAGCAAAACCTGAGGTTTGGGGTGGAGGGTCTTCATTACCAGTTTCAAGTTCTGCCTTTTGGTCTGGCCACGTCTCCCCATGTCCTCAACACTGTCCTCACCATGTCCACGTGTTGTTTTTTAGCATTTGCAGGGTACTGCTTTGTATCCTTATCTTGATGACTGGTTGATGTTTGCTCTTTCTTTTTCCAAGGCAAGTCCAGATGTGGCTCTGGTCCTCTCCACTCTGCGGGACATCAGTCTTCTGGTGAATGTATCCAGGTCATATTTCACACCTTCTCAGGAACAGACTTTCATCGGTGCTTGTCTGGACAGGGTGCAGCTTTTTCCCTGGAGGACAGACTGTTTTCCCTCCAATCAGGGATTCTGATTTTGTTAATATATTCACAAAAGTTTGCAAGGTGTTGGTTGCAGGTGTGGGACTCTTGGCAGCCTCCACAACAGTGGTCCTGTGAGCTTGTTTTCATTTAAAGCCCATTGTGAACCACATCCCCTGCCACTGGGATCCTACCTTGCAGCACTACAGTGTGTTGATTCCCATTAGAGGTCAGGTTGTGCAGAGCCTGGCACGGTGGCTCGATCGGGCCAACTTGTTGAAGGGGGTCACTTTCCAGTTGACAATTCTTGTCCTGGTGACAACAGATGACAGCATGTGGGGTTGGGGAGTGGTGTTGGGATCCCAGGAACTGAGTATCACTTGGTCCCTGTGGGAGAGTCAACAGTTTTCAAATTGGAGGGAGTTGATGGCTGTCCCGAATGCATTAGCGGGGTTCCAAGACAGTCTATGGGGCACTAATGTTGTAGTCCGCACCGACAATTAAGTGGCAATGGTGTACTTAAACAGTCAAGCGGGTACCAAGTATGGGTCCCTGAATCAAATTGTGTCCCTGATCTTTCTTTGGGCAAAACAGTATGTTCTGGGTCTGACTGCAGCATGCATTTGGGAAAGTTGAATTTTTGGGCCAATAACATCAGCATGAACACTCCTTCCTCTGTGATATACCGTCTGTCTCTTTCCCTCTTCTGCCTTGCCTGTCAGAAGTTCGGGAAACCTTGGCTCGACCTGTTTGCCTCCCAAGACAATGTTCAGTGCCTGGTTTTTTTAATAGGGAGTCAATCTGATCTGGCATGGGTGGTGAATGTCCTGTCAGTGCCATGGCCTCAGGCACTGCTGCATGCCTTCCCTCTGATTCCCCTCCTACCTCTGGTCCTCCAGAAGATCTGATGGGAGAAGGTTCATGTGATCCCTATTGCCCTTTATTGAGCCAGGCAACATTGGTTTCCTCTCCTTCTGGCTCTGCCCCAGTGTCAGGCCCTCCATCTCCCTTGCCAGCCCTCTCCTTTTCAACTTCCATGTTTGTTTCTTCAGATGTTCTTTGGGTTGAATCTGACAGCTTGGCACTTGAGCGTTTAGGATTGGAGTCTCTGGGTTGTTCCTTTCAGGAGGTATTGGACATTGCCTTCTTAAGGGATTACCCTCAAACATTTTGTTTTTTACTCCCAGTTTTTTTTATGACTCTCTTACCATGGCCTTAGGACTATGGGTACTTTCTCACTGCACTGTAGAGGGAAACAGTGTGTGCCCTTCCTCACACATGCCAGGAAGCGGTGCCTTTGTGATTGATTGAGATGCTGTACCCAGGAGAGCCCTGTAAAATGGCATACCACATACTTGGGATAGGTACGTCCCTGGCTACAAGTGGGACGCTGCACTGAGTGTGTCACCTACCACAATGGTCTGTCAAATGGGTATCAGGCGTGCGGAGGCGCAATTGCGCTTGCTCTTAGGATACCATTTCACACTGCTTGGCTAACCCTGGGTGGGCCTTACACTACTCCTACAGCACCTACTGAAGGGTGGAGCAGGTGGAGGGCAGAAGGCAGGGCTAGTGCACCTGGGTGTTCCATGCCCTAGTAGTGAAGGACACACATGTAGATTTTCTCTACATAGAAGATCAACTCTTTCCATAGGGTTTGCTGATTCTCTTTTAATGGCCTTAGGACATTGTGCAATTTCCCACTGTAAGTACGATGTGAAAATGAGCTCTCCTTTCCTACATATGTTAGAAAGTGTAGCTAACCAGTATGTCTGGAGCCTGCCATTGCAGACCAGTGCATGCACGCTTGCACAATAGTGTTTTAACGTGTGTCCAACCTCCCATTGCAGGCCTGTGTATGCGAGCTTGCACAATGATGTTTTAAAATGTGCCCAGCCTGCTATCACAGGCCAGTGTGTGTGCAGCACTTGCACCAATGGTATTTCTAAACATAGTAAAGAATTCCCATGTGTGTTTTCACTACCTCTGAGAGTTGCAGACCCCATAGGCTAACATGGGGGAATGATTGAAATCACCCCCAGCTGCAATAGTGGATTGCAGTGGAGCAGCCTCATGATGTTGCCTACTATTGGAATTTCTGTGATAAACCTCTTCCTATGGTAAGAGTGGTTTTGTCATTAATAGCTGAGAAAGGCCACTTCTAGATAGAGGGCATTTCTCTGCTCTAAAGTTCATTGAGTACCTTTCTACCTGACTCCAATCGACACCGGAGGTTGGGGGACCAAACCTGTGCATACCCCAACAACAGCTATAAATATTGGGCACGCAATTGAAATGACAGATCTCTTCTGTTTGAGGGCCTGACTGGATGGATTGGAGCGAGAGGTTTTGACACTTGGCCTCTGGGAGCCAGATCATTGATGCACTAAAGATTAAGGGCCACAAGTAAGTAGGTTCCAAATTGCGACTTGCAAATTCCGAGTCAGAGCGACTTGCAATTTGCAAGTCACAAATTGGAATGTAGGATGGTGTCCCTGACACCATCTGCGACTCGCAAGGGGGTCACCAAGGCCCACCTCAATATAATTAATGAGGTGGGTCGCAATTTGCAACCCCCTTGCGAGTGGCGGCATTCACAGGGATGGTGGCCTGTTGCAGACAGCAGACCACCATGTCTGTGACTGCTTTTTGAAAAACGCAGTATATATTTTTTTGTAATGCATCCCGTTTTCCTTAAAGGATTACCGAATCGCAAAACGGGTTTTGTGCATTGCAAAATGCTTCCTACATCTGGCCTTAAGATCTTCATTCCACCACTCCATGACAGACAGGACGAAAATGTTATGGGAAACATATATGGTTCAAAGGGAGGACCTTTGAACCACCCACAACTTCAAGGGCACACTACAATATAACTAGTGGTGCCATACTGCAGCAGGGTACAGGTACACTTGCAGGGACGTGGGACTGGAGAACCTGGACCGCATGGTGCACACTGCCAGAGGAATCTGTTGTGCGCAAGGAAGATTACTGCCTTTGGAAGGGACTGCGCACCATTCCTGAATGGTGGCTGACTTGGGCTGTGTGGCACCCTGAAGTATGCTCTCCAAGGGCTTGTCAGCTTGACTCCTGTTCTATTGTAAAGCTCTCAGGGACATCAAATACCTCCTGCGAGGAACCCACACCATCTGTTTGTGATACCTGGAGAGTAGTGCGCTCATAAATGCTCACATTGTCTGTTGGACCTCAACTGACAGCACAGAGGGAACGTGAAACAAAAAATTGTGCCTAGAGACCAGATTACCTGGAGCGGAGCCCCAAAAGCATTGCTCCATCCAAGGAGTGTGACCCCTGCATCGTGGGGCATCAGCACACATAAGAGTTTTGTAAGTGCTAAGTGGATTCACCAGTTGCGGGACCCCACGTGGCCCGCTTTTTCTATCATGCCACATCACTCTCATGCGTCAGGCCGACTGCATGCTCATTGCGTCACAGGCTGTGACCCTCGGAAGTGGGGACGTAACTGTAATAGTGCCTCATCCTACCTCATGTGGCACTACTGAACTTGTAGCTTTGCTGATGAAGGGGGATACCCTGAAACTGGTCCTAGGATGCTTGTTTCCGGTCCAGACAGGACCTGGCTTGGCAGTTTGGGCTGGACTGTTCCCATGAGGAACAAGGTCAAGACTGATTTGTATATGGCTGGGTCCAAACTGGGGTGGCATGGTGAGCTAAAGAACAATGGATTAAACCCAGATCTGTGACTGGGGGTGAGTCTTTGCATTGTTCAGCACTCCGTCCATCATCCTTTTGTGTTGTTAAAGTTGCCCCAAGTGGGAAGGGCATGCCCAGACGTGGGTCCCGTGCTCACTGTGCCACTGGATTCAAGCAAGCCTGGTTGATGAAGATTGACACCCTGAAACCGGTCCTAGGATGCTTGTTTCTGGTCCAGGGAGGACCTGGCTTGGCAGTACGGGCTGGACTGTTCCCATGAAGAGCAGGGCCAAGATTGATATGTATATGGCTGGGTCCAAACTGGGGTGACATTGTGAGCAAAAGAACAATGGATTAAACCCAGATCTGTGACTTAGAGTGAGTGTTTGCATTGTTCAGCACTCCGTACACCATCCTTTTGTGTTACTACGGAACTTGGGCCTGTATGTGTGACCAGAACAGTTTAGTGCAGCTCATTTCAATGCACACCAGGTGTTGTGCCTCATTTCCTGGGAGGCATAGGATTTGTAACTTCTAATTGTAAGTAATCAGAACTGTCTAGTGCGACCTATATCAACGTGCACCAGGAATAGTGCCTCATTTCCAGGGAGGCACAGAATTGGCCACTCATTGTGCATGAAGTCAGAATTGTCTGGTGGGACTCAGATCATTGTGCACTGCACATTGTGCCTGGATTGCCTAGGTGCAACTCTGTTCAGCGACTACCTGATGGGGCACCTCTACCTTCCAAGAGGCTCCATTACTACATTCCTCCCTGCATCAATCATATTTTTTGGGCCCTCGGCCCGGGCCAACAACTTGCCCTTTCCTTATCTGGCCCCTGAATACATTGTGTGGCATTTAGTATTGTCTGGACCAGCCTGGGAGGTGAAAGTAACTGATTGGGCTGAAGGAACGCTCCTGAAAGCGATCAGAATCGGGTCAAGAGATTTTGCGATCCTTCTTTTCCCCCTCCTGTTGCTTCGCAGAACTGGACTCGTGCTTAAGGCAACTTATGGAATCCTTTCATTGAATGAACTATTGCACTCAGCCAATTCTGCTCTGTATCCTGTGGGTGTACTTCCTGAGTGGTGACCAACCCCCTTTTGTTTGTCAACTGCCTCCTAATCAGACCTGCTACCTACCCCCCTCGCCTTCTTCCCTGGGACCACAACTAAGTGTGACTCTGGCCGACAGCGGCCCAATCTCAGGGCGGGGGTGATCTCTTTTTAATCTGTGGATGTGGGGTAGTCGGGGGAGAAAGAGGGTGGAGGAGGGTTCAGGCCATGGGACCTACATTGACTTGGCGGTTACCAGTTGAACCACAAAGCCAGGATGATCCCATGACTCTTATACAATATGGAAATGCTGTCCCAGTTCTTATCTGATTCTGATTTTGATAGTCTTTGGGCTTTCACTATGGCAGCCGGAGCATCCATTTCTGGTCATCAGTCCCTTTAGTTGAAGTCCTGGAAGTTTGAGGCATCCCAGCAATCTATGATTCATAAAGTTCCTGTTTTGGGTCCTAAACTGTTTGGGCCTGAGCTGACTGATATGGTGGAGAAGGCAGCAGAGGAGAAGGAGATTTTGAGGCATGATAAACAGGTACAGGATAAGAAACAGCTTGGGTTCAAGCGGCCTGCTTTTCAGTCATCTGAGAGGCGTACCTTTTGCAGACAGGAACATTGTCAGGGGATCGCCTTTTATAACAAATCCCGACTTTCATCCTCCCATGCACCAGAGGTCCAGCAACGGCAGAAGTGATTATATGATGGTGGGCGGTCGTCTTCAACTGTATCTTCCTCGTGGAAGAAAGAGGTGATGAATGGTTGGGTCCTTTCGATGGTCGAACATGGTCATAGGATTCCATTCAAAGGTCTTGCTCCACTGCCTCATTTGAGACTTAATCCTTCTCCAAGAGACCCTGTCAGGCTTCTGTGGTTCCAGTCGGGCCAATATCAGTTCTCAAAGGGATGCTTGTTCTGGTTCCAGTCGACCAGAAGGGTTTGAGGTTTTACTCCACTCTGTTTTTGGTTCCAAAGCCAGACGGGTTCTTTCATCCCATCCTCTACCTCAAGGCCCTGAACACCTTTGTTCTGTTAGAACACTTTCAGATAATGTCTCTCAAAGCCATCACTCCTCTGCTCATGAAAGGGGATTTTCTGGTGACTCTGAATCTGCAGGAAGCATATTTTCACATTCCCATTTATGTGGAGAGTCAGCAAAACCTGAGGTTTGGGGTGGAGGGTCTTCATTACCAGTTTCAAGTTCTGCCTTTTGGTCTGGCCACGTCTCCCCATGTCCTCAACACTGTCCTCACCATGTCCACGTGTTATTTTTTAGCATTTGCAGGGTACTGCTTTGTATCCTTATCATGATGACTGGTTGATGTTTGCTCTTTCTTTTTCCAAGGCAAGTCCAGATGTGGCTCTGGTCCTCTCCACTCTGCGGGACATCAGTCTTCTGGTGAATGTATCCAGGTCATATTTCACACCTTCTCAGGAACAGACTTTCATCGGTGCTTGTCTGGACAGGGTGCAGCTTTTTCCCTGGAGGACAGACTGTTTTCCCTCCAATCAGGGATTCTGATTTTGTTAATATATTCACAAAAGTTTGCAAGGTGTTGGTTGCAGGTGTGGGACTCTTGGCAGCCTCCACAACAGTGGTCCTGTGAGCTTGTTTTCATTTAAAGCCCATTGTGAACCACATCCCCTGCCACTGGGATCCTACCTTGCAGCACTACAGTGTGTTGATTCCCATTAGAGGTCAGGTTGTGCAGAGCCTGGCACGGTGGCTCGATCGGGCCAACTTGTTGAAGGGGGTCACTTTCCAGTTGACAATTCTTGTCCTGGTGACAACAGATGACAGCATGTGGGGTTGGGGAGTGGTGTTGGGATCCCAGGAACTGAGTATCACTTGGTCCCTGTGGGAGAGTCAACAGTTTTCAAATTGGAGGGAGTTGATGGCTGTCCCGAATGCATTAGCGGGGTTCCAAGACAGTCTATGGGGCACTAATGTTGTAGTCCGCACCGACAATTAAGTGGCAATGGTGTACTTAAACAGTCAAGCGGGTACCAAGTATGGGTCCCTGAATCAAATTGTGTCCCTGATCTTTCTTTGGGCAAAACAGTATGTTCTGGGTCTGACTGCAGCATGCATTTGGGAAAGTTGAATTTTTGGGCAAATAACATCAGCATGAACACTCCTTCCTCTGTGATATACCGTCTGTCTCTTTCCCTCTTCTGCCTTGCCTGTCAGAAGTTCGGGAAACCTTGGCTCGACCTGTTTGCCTCCCAAGACAATGCTCAGTGCCTGGTTGTTTTAATAGGGAGTCAATCTGATCTGGCATGGGTGGTGAATGTCCTGTCAGTGCCATGGCCTCAGGCACTGCTGCATGCCTTCCCTCTGATTCCCCTCCTACCTCTGGTCCTCCAGAAGATCTGATGGGAGAAGGTTCATGTGATCCCTATTGCCCTTTATTGAGCCAGGCAACATTGGTTTCCTCTCCTTCTGGCTCCGCCCCGTGTCAGGCCCTCCATCTCCCTTGCCAGCCCTCTCCTTTTCAACTTCCATGTTTGTTTCTTCAGATGTTCTTTGGGTTGAATCTGACAGCTTGGCACTTGAGCGTTTAGGATTGGAGTCTCTGGGTTGTTCCTTTCAGGAGGTATTGGACATTGCCTTCTTAAGGGATTACCCTCAAACATTTAGTTTTTTACTCCCAGTTTTTTTTATGACTCTCTTACCATGGCCTTAGGACTATGGGTACTTTCTCACTGCACTGTAGAGGGAAACAGTGTGTGCCCTTCCTCACACATGCCAGGAAGCGGTGCCTTTGTGATTGATTGAGATGCTGTACCCAGGAGAGCCCTGTAAAATGGCATACCACATACTTGGGATAGGTACGTCCCTGGCTACAAGTGGGACGCTGCACTGAGTGTGTCACCTACCACAATGGTCTGTCAAATGGGTATCAGGCGTGCGGAGGCGCAATTGCGCTTGCTCTTAGGATACCATTTCACACTGCTTGGCTAACCCTGGGTGGGCCTTACACTACTCCTACAGCACCTACTGAAGGGTGGAGCAGGTGGAGGGCAGAAGGCAGGGCTAGTGCACCTGGGTGTTCCATGCCCTAGTAGTGAAGGACACACATGTAGATTTTCTCTACATAGAAGATCAACTCTTTCCATAGGGTTTGCTGATTCTCTTTTAATGGCCTTAGGACATTGTGCAATTTCCCACTGTAAGTACAATGTGAAAATGAGCTCTCCTTTCCTACATATGTTAGAAAGTGTAGCTAACCAGTATGTCTGGAGCCTGCCATTGCAGACCAGTGCATGCACGCTTGCACAATAGTGTTTTAACGTGTGTCCAACCTCCCATTGCAGGCCTGTGTATGCGAGCTTGCACAATGATGTTTTAAAATGTGCCCAGCCTGCTATCACAGGCCAGTGTGTGTGCAGCACTTGCACCAATGGTATTTCTAAACATAGTAAAGAATTCCCATGTGTGTTTTCACTACCTCTGAGAGTTGCAGACCCCATAGGCTAACATGGGGGAATGATTGAAATCACCCCCAGCTGCAATAGTGGATTGCAGTGGAGCAGCCTCATGATGTTGCCTACTATTGGAATTTCTGTGATAAACCTCTTCCTATGGTAAGGGTGGTTTTGTCATTAATAGCTGAGAAAGGCCACTTCTAGATAGTGGGCATTTCTCTGCTCTAAAGTTCATTGAGTACCTTTCTACCTGACTCCAATCGACACCGGAGGTTGGGGGACCAAACCTGTGCATACCCCAACAACAGCTATAAATATTGGGCACGCAATTGAAATGACAGATCTCTTCTGTTTGAGGGCCTGACTGGATGGATTGGAGCGAGAGGTTTTGACACTTGGCCTCTGGGAGCCAGATCATTGATGCACTAAAGATTAAGGGCCACAAGTAAGTAGGTTCCAAATTGCGACTTGCAAATTCCGAGTCAGAGCGACTTGCAATTTGCAAGTCACAAATTGGAATGTAGGATGGTGTCCCTGACACCATCTGCGACTCGCAAGGGGGTCACCAAGGCCCACCTCAATATAATTAATGAGGTGGGTCGCAATTTGCAACCCCCTTGCAAATGGCGGCATTCACAGGGATGGTGGCCTGTTGCAGACAGCAGACCACCATGTCTGTGACTGCTTTTTGAAAAACGCAGTATATATTTTTTTGTAATGCATCCCGTTTTCCTTAAAGGATTACCGAATCGCAAAACGGGTTTTGTGCATTGCAAAATGCTTCCTACATCTGGCCTTAAGATCTTCATTCCACCACTCCATGACAGACAGGACGAAAATGTTATGGGAAACATATATGGTTCAAAGGGAGGACCTTTGAACCACCCACAACTTCAAGGGCACACTACAATATAACTAGTGGTGCCATACTGCAGCAGGGTACAGGTACACTTGCAGGGACGTGGGACTGGAGAACCTGGACCGCATGGTGCACACTGCCAGAGGAATCTGTTGTGCGCAAGGAAGATTACTGCCTTTGGAAGGGACTGCGCACCATTCCTGAATGGTGGCTGACTTGGGCTGTGTGGCACCCTGAAGTATGCTCTCCAAGGGCTTGTCAGCTTGACTCCTGTTCTATTGTAAAGCTCTCAGGGACATCAAATACCTCCTGCGAGGAACCCACACCATCTGTTTGTGATACCTGGAGAGTAGTGCGCTCATAAATGCTCACATTGTCTGTTGGACCTCAACTGACAGCACAGAGGGAACGTGAAACAAAAAATTGTGCCTAGAGACCAGATTACCTGGAGCGGAGCCCCAAAAGCATTGCCCCATCCAAGGAGTGTGACCCCTGCATCGTGGGGCATCAGCACACATAAGAGTTTTGTAAGTGCTAAGTGGATTCACCAGTTGCGGGACCCCACGTGGCCCGCTTTTTCTATCATGCCACATCACTCTCATGCGTCAGGCCGACTGCATGCTCATTGCGTCACAGGCTGTGACCCTCGGAAGTGGGGACGTAACTGTAATAGTGCCTCATCCTACCTCATGTGGCACTACTGAACTTGTAGCTTTGCTGATGAAGGGGGATACCCTGAAACTGGTCCTAGGATGCTTGTTTCCGGTCCAGACAGGACCTGGCTTGGCAGTTTGGGCTGGACTGTTCCCATGAGGAACAAGGTCAAGACTGATTTGAATATGGCTGGGTCCAAACTGGGGTGGCATGGTGAGCTAAAGAACAATGGATTAAACCCAGATCTGTGACTGGGGGTGAGTCTTTGCATTGTTCAGCACTCCGTCCATCATCCTTTTGTGTTGTTAAAGTTGCCCCAAGTGGGAAGGGCATGCCCAGACGTGGGTCCCGTGCTCACTGTGCCACTGGATTCAAGCAAGCCTGGTTGATGAAGATTGACACCCTGAAACCGGTCCTAGGATGCTTGTTTCTGGTCCAGGGAGGACCTGGCTTGGCAGTACGGGCTGGACTGTTCCCATGAAGAGCAGGGTCAAGATTGATATGTATATGGCTGGGTCCAAACTGGGGTGACATTGTGAGCAAAAGAACAATGGATTAAACCCAGATCTGTGACTTAGAGTGAGTGTTTGCATTGTTCAGCACTCCGTACACCATCCTTTTGTGTTACTACGGAACTTGGGCCTGTATGTGTGACCAGAACAGTTTAGTGCAGCTCATTTCAATGCACACCAGGTGTTGTGCCTCATTTCCTGGGAGGCATAGGATTTGTAACTTCTAATAGTAAGTAATCAGAACTGTCTAGTGCGACCTATATCAACGTGCACCAGGAATAGTGCCTCATTTCCAGGGAGGCACAGAATTGGCCACTCATTGTGCATGAAGTCAGAATTGTCTGGTGGGACTCAGATCATTGTGCACTGCACATTGTGCCTGGATTGCCTAGGTGCAACTCTGTTCAGCGACTACCTGATGGGGCACCTCTACCTTCCAAGAGGCTCCATTACTACATTCCTCCCTGCATCAATCATTCTTTTTGGGCCCTCGGCCCGGGCCAACAACTTGCCCTTTCCTTATCTGGCCCCTGAATACATTGTGTGGCATTTAGTATTGTCTGGACCAGCCTGGGAGGTGAAAGTAACTGATTGGGCTGAAGGAACGCTCCTGAAAGCGATCAGAATCGGGTCAAGAGATTTTGCGATCCTTCTTTTCCCCCTCCTGTTGCTTCGCAGAACTGGACTCGTGCTTAAAGCAACCTACGGAATCCTTTCATTGAATGAACTATTGCACTCAGCCACTTCTGCTCTGTATCCTGTGGGTGTACTTCCTGAGTGGTGACCAACCCCCTTTTGTTTGTCAACTGCCTCCTAATCAGACCTGCTACCTACCACCCTCGCCTTCTTCCCTGGGACCACAACTAAGTGTGACTCTGGCCGACAGCGGCCCAATCTCAGGGCGGGGGTGATCTCTTTTTAATCTGTGGATGTGGGGTAGTCGGGGGAGAAAGAGGGTGGAGGAGGGTTCAGGCCATGGGACCTACATTGACTTGGCGGTTACCAGTTGAACCACATTACAGTACTGTGTGCATGTGTGTGTGTGTAACTGTGCTCCATATGGACCTGCCTGATATCCGTAACACTGGGTAGCAGTGCTGTGTGAATGTGTGTGTGTGTGGGAGTGCCTGTATGAAGTCCGCCTGCTGGTGAGTACATCGACCGGCGGTGCTGCTTCACATGTTGAGTTCTTGCCAGCTGGATACTACGTTTGGCATTGTTACTACCCAAGCTGCCTTGGACCACGGTGATGCTAAAAGGGTTTGTCATTATCTTTGTGTATATATTCCTGATATTGTTGTGATCTGCGGTGCATCCTAGAACTGAGTGGCATTGCATTATATTAATTGCCAAGGTGCTCCTAGTTCTGACAGCGTATCGCACAGCATAAGGGTGCTGGGGGTGACGTAGGATTTATTCCAATTGTGCATGCTACTAATGTAATTTTAACATGGTTGGGCTTACTACTGCTAGTAGTATTACCAAGAGTGATTTATCCCCAGCATTAATGATCTTTATGTTGTGTTAAATAATGTGGGTGTTGAATACAAACTTTGTTTACCTACCACACATGTGAAGACTCCTTTGAGATGCTCAGTGTGTTTATTGTGGGAAAGTGATGTGCCAATGCTTCACACATTACCCCTGTAATACGTCTGACTGCTCAGTGCTACCCAAGGATGAGCGCAGGTTATACAGCAGGTGTAATCACCCACCCCTGATGGGAGTGGTAGGTTCTTTCTTGCTTGGGCCCCACCACAACCGATCAGAACATGCTGCCTCCATCATTTGGTGGTCAAGCGGTGGGATAGGACTTCAATTTGCACAGCATCTAATTCGGTTCCTGGTAGTTTGCCACCATGCGTGGGGTTCTACCTAAGGGGGACTTGTTCAAGTTGGCTGATATGGACATGTATGTGGTGACACAGCTCTAGATGTTCTGCCAGGAGAAGGCTGTGCTTGACAGGAGAAGTGCCACAAAGGTGGATCTTTAGTAGGCCCTGCGAGCATGGGCAGAGGCCCACCAAGAGTTGTCAGTGAATGGTAGGAGAAATCCTGAGTGTAGGGAGGTATCAGCACTGATGCAGGGGTTCCCAGATGCGCTAGCTGGGGATGGGGGGAGACCCCATCTTTCTGAACAGGAGGTCTTCTTGGCCATGGGTGGCAGTGTGTTCTCCAGTAGCCTGTCCCCAAAAGAGTTGGAGGACAGCAGGGAAGAAAGGAAGCTAAAGTAAGAGTTTCCAAGGACTGGCAAGGACCTTGCCCTAGCCCTTGCTACATTGGAACAAGAGAAGGTCCTTGCCAGATTAGAAACTGAGCAAGCCCTGGCTGAGAAGAGGCTGCCATAGAAGAGAAGAAGATGGCCCATGAGCTTAGCCTCAGAGAATTAGATGTTAGAACCCTACAAATAGGGTCCAATTGCAGTAATGGTGGCAATGCACCTGTTGTGTCCGACAGTGGGAATGGAGGTCGCCTCCCCAAAAAGATAATATTGAGTTACTGTTGGTGGGGGACATCAAGGAGTATCTGGCAACCTATAGGGTGACTTTAATAGCGCACAGGGTTCCAGAAGAAATCTAGGGCGCTAACTTATGTTGGTTCTTACGTAAGGTGGGGAGAGATGCCCTCCTTCCGTGGCAGGGAAGGGCACAGTGAGCTACCCAGTCAAGAAAACCATTTTGATTAGTATGGTTTGGGGGAGACCCAAACCGGCCATTGTGTAGGAGGGATTTCTTACTCTATCCAGGAAAGACATTGGGGGTGCTCCTCAATTGGATTGGATGGCTATCTCCCCATCACGGGAGGGAGAGATTTGTGTTAGTGTAGGCAGCTCCCTATGGAGCTGGGTGACAAATAGGTCCCATGCTCCTTCTCACTGTGAAGGGAGAGCCAGGGACGGACAAAAGCCCAGGAGGTCCCATGTTCCTTCCCAAAAGAAGGGGGACACCCGGGACAGGTCAACACCCAGAAGATCCCATGTTCTTTCTGAAGGTGGGAGAGTCCAGGCTGGCAAAAGCCGAGGAGGCCTCATGTTCCTTCCCAAAGTGAGGGGGGGTGGGGGTGGGCAAAAGCGCAGAGTGCATTACACAAAGCCCCTGGACCTGGTGGATCCCCAAAGGGAGCACCAAGTGGGGAAGCTGGTCTGCAACAGGTGGCTTTGGAAATTCAGTCATCTCGTAGGCAGTCTACACTTAAATTCTATAAGAAACACTAGGCTTCTTTTTCCAAGTGGTGTTTAGCCTGGTCTAGGTTCCTTCTGTCATTGACTCTTTCCAAATTCATTTTGCATGATGGTTTTCTCAAGGGTCTGACTCCTAGTACTCTTTCTGCTCATTGGGCTGCAATTAAGGCATTCCGTTCCCCTTCTGATGATTTCCCTACTATTTCTCCTTTGGCTTTCAGGTTGCTTTGGAGTTTCCGACTGCACCGTCCCTCTTGTTTGGAAGGATGTTCGTACTTGGGACCTGGCTGCTGTTCTCAGTGAGTTGCAGAGTGCTCCTTTTGAATTTTTGGAAGAGGTGGAGTTGGTGTGGCTTTCCTCTAATGTGGTCTTCTTGGTGGCCATTGCTTCTGCATGATGCCTTGGTGCGATTGCGGCTCTCATGACAATTTTCCTAACTGGATGTTCTTTCCTGACTGTGTGGTGCTTAGATTGGACCCTAGTTTTGTTCCTAGTGTCTTCAGCCTTTCATTTGGCTCAAGAGGCAATTTTACTGTTTTTTTGTGGATTTTTCCTATATGTTCCCTTCCACTCTGGATGTTAGAAGAAATTGATTTCTCTTAATGCTGACTTGGAGGGCGATTTTGCGTCAGAGGTCTTGGCTACTGCTGCAAAATGATGTTGTTTTGGTTTGATTAAAACCTGTTCTGCATTGGAATCTTCCGTGATGTGTGGTCTTTCTGAGCTTACTATATCCTTCATTTGTAAGGACTGGGACAAGGAGGATACCATGATGGGGTAATGGCATTGTTACTCACTTGTAATCTCCATTACCCCAATTAGGGGCTCCTTTTCCCAGCCCTCTTTCCTCCCTCCCTCCCTCGCCGTTCTTGTTTCTTGCTTGGAAAAGTAGCAGAAGAAGGTGAGTGGGGGGGATTGAATTGAAAAAAAAACATATATATAATGATAATAGAAAAAGGACTGTGTGCTATTACTTTCTCGAGGTCATAACTCTCAGTTTCTAAGGAATTGGACGAGGAGGACCCCTAAATGGGATAATGAAGGTTACCGTGTTAACGCTGAAGTTTTACCAATGGATATTCATGAATTCTGAATGTTAAATCTGCATAGAAAATGAATTAATCTAGAAAAATAATAATACACACACACATTTGAAAATGTGCCTACTTGAGTAACTGTCAATAATTGCAACGTGTACTTATTAACAGCTTATTAATGTAAAATGTTGAGCTCATGTTTGAGTTAGTATGTCATATTAATAGTTATGTATTATGTATTTGCTTATTAATCATAGGCCTTAGTTTCGCGAATTCTTGGGCCAGCTGCACGGCCTCATGTCAAGTTGTATTGCTTAGACGAATCGTAAAATGGATGCTTAGAGAATTAAATTGTAATTTTCCATTGCGTTGACCAAATGCTAGTAGTTGAAATTCTTTCCCATAAGTAACGCTTCCGAGAAAATGTTGTACTAGCCATAAATACTTGTGTAACTTAGTGTGTGTAAAGGCAAGGTTCCCAGGAGTGGACAATGGAAGCACTGACTGGATTATAAACTGATTCAATTTTGTTACCTGACAAGCATAACGATGGGAGCAGGAGAAGAGAAGCCAATCATCGACATGTGAACAATTGTTTAATAAATTCTTAGATTTGAGGTTCTACTTTGGACTAAGCGTAAATGTACGAATCTTTGATCAATAGCAAAGTGGAAGTAGTTTTAGGAAATCTAACTTAGCCAGACTGCACTGAGAGGAGAGAAGTTATTCTCCCCATTCTTTCCTAACCATCCTGAGAGGATAATTATTATTCTTTCTGAACTGCATGAAGAGACATTTCCTATCTTGAACTCTATTGCTGAATTCCAATGCTTTGCTGACTGAACAGAAGTCCAGTTCACAAAGACAGTTACAGATTGCTGAACCATATTGAGGCAAGGTATAAGATGATGTTACTGATTGCTTTGTCTATTTGCTTTTGTCCTTAGGTACCAACCGCTAATTTTGATAGCGCTAAAGTTAGATGTTTTCCATACTTGTGATGACTAAATTGTTTTGCATGAAGCCCAAACATGTTATTCTAATCATGTCTTTTCTTTGCTTAATCTAAATGTATGCCATTTCTTTTGCACATTGTTATTCTTGCCTTTGATTTGTACTGTTACCTTAGAATGTGTAGTGATCTAAGCTTTGATAAAATGGAGATTCTTCAGCAGATTCGGTCAACCAGTATTGTTTATGCATGTTTATCATTTGATTTTGAGATTAAGGTATGTGATATTAGCTTTGTTAATATAGGGAAATAAACATTCTAACTTTTACATGAAGGTGTGGTTATTAATGGAGAAGGGGTCATGGTGCATTGAAATTACTAACTCCCAAGAGTATTGATGTTATTAATTGATATTGCTATTGGTTTGTACTGGAAATGAGTTGATGGTGCAAACTACTCTAAGCACAGTCAAAAGGTCCACCGAACCTCTAACGTTTCCCCTTATAATCTAACGAAAAGAAACCAAATAAGGTCAGACATGCTAACAGTGATGGTTGCAGAGTATGATAGTTAGTCTCCTTAAGAGCCCATCATAAAGGCCCACTACATAATTATTCCCCTAAAGAGAGAATAATTTGCAGGAAGTTTGGATTTTTAGATTCAATGGTACAAAGTGGAGAGAAAATGTATCCCTAAATACTTAGAATGACTTTCCCAGAACCTTGGAGCTTGTCATTGATTGTTTGAGGATGTTCTCGGCATTCTAGTGACAGTATGAATGAAATAGGTTTCGCGGTTGCACAGCTTATGCAAATCACAGGTGAATTGTGATGTCTGTGAGGGTTTAGGGAGATTGCGTACTCCAAATGAAGTTGTAGAAGGAGTTTGTGTACTCCGCAGTGTGAGGGTAGGGAAGTCATTGAACTTCACATGTGTGTGGCGCTTTGTGCTAAAAAATTGGCCATGTTGCTGTTGGTATACGGGCCCTGCGAGGTCTAAGACTCCAGAGTATATTGAAAAGTGTTAGAGACACTTGTTTTTTGTTGTGATCTGTCTGGTTTAATATATCGATCGGGCATGGTTGACAAGTCAGAGTGTGAGCCAAAGTGAGCAAAATAACTTTTAGACTGAGATCTGGCGAGTCCTATGTGCAAGAGGACAGACCCACTGATCAGTTGAGAGTGAAATTTGCGGGTCAAATTTTGCTTGTGAATCAGGGAAACTGAGAAAGAGGGAGTAGCTGCTAGAGCAAGACGCCGTCAGTGAAAAATCCATAAGGTTTCTGAAGTGATTGTGTTACCCCACCTCTAGTAAACAGACAAATTGGGTTTCGATTTCGTTTAGTGCTCGCAATAATTTTGCATTAGTTGTGTGTGAATGTGAGTTTAGGATGACAAGCCGCAAGTTTTTGTCAGCCACTGTACATGTGAGTGTGACATCATTGGAGCTGCACTGGGATAGTTTGGTTAGTGGAAAGGGTCACGCATGGATTGGCGGGCAGCCATGAAGCACAATTGGTTGAGAAGGCCAGTGAAAAGGGTTCTTGGATTGAAAGTCACTTCCTGCTTTGATTTAGAATAAAATAAAGGACACAGAAATTAAGTTTTTCATATTACGAGTAAAGGAGATAGTGCACTGCCAAAAGGAACACCAGCTTACATTGTAATCAAAGACAAGGGTGCTGCGCCATGTTTTTTGGCTGAAACAATAGTGCAAAGTGTCAGAGAAGGATGGGAGTTTAGTGTTTACTGCCCATGGAACATTTAATTTGAGGAGCTTAGAGAATTTGAGGAAGGTGCTTGTGACGTACTCGGCATATAGGGAATACTCGTGAGTTGGTTGCCGGTGAATTATATATGATTTTTATTGATTGATAATAGGATAGAGTCTCTCTGTTGATTTTCCTCCTTTGGCTCTGGTTATTCTCCTGTTTTCTTTCTTCTAGCTTTTTAGGATGTTGTTATCTTGGACTGCTCTTCTCAGTCTTCTCTTTGGTTCCTTTCGTCTCATAGGTTCCCCGGGAAACGCATGCGGAGAGACAGAAAGATATACCGGTAAGTGTTTTGATTATATGTTCCTTGTAATCTTCCTGTCGTCTATCTCTTCCCCTGTCTTTCCTGTCCTGTTTCCCTCTTGCTTTTCAGACCTCTGTTTTCTCTCCTTCGTGCCTCCTGAACTGTTTCCTCATATTTCTCCTTCTCTCTTGTCTGTCGTAGCCGGCTTTGCTCTATTCTACCTTCCTCTAGTCTCCTCTATTCTTGGTTCTCTCTTTCTGGGAAGTGTCTCCTCTTACTTTAGTCTTTTCCCTTGTCCTTCTCCTACTTTAGCCAACAAGCCTGCTATCTTTTCCTATACGGTTTGTGACTCCCCGTATTCTGCTTTCAGGGCTGCTTCGTGCCTTAGTGCTTTATCCTGTTCAGTGCGTTGGTGCACCCCTATAATTATGCTTCTCGTATAAGTGCCCCAACAAACACCCCCTCCCTCCCCTTTCACCCCTTTTTTCCTCCTCGTCGCCCTCCCGCTCCTTAGGGCTCTGTTCTCACGCACCTGGTATTGCCACGCTTCTCCAGAAGCGTGGCGGGCGATAGCGCTTCGTTTCCCTGGGTTTTCACAATGCTATGAATTCTGTCCGTGGTGTTTGGTTCCCGTCGCTGGGTTAGAATCCTCACTTCGGACCACGGGCTTCCCTTGACCTCACGATTGTCTGCTGCACAGCCTCCTGTCTTGTACTCCCCGTCCTCCCGGTCGTCTTCTTCTCATCCTCGCTCGCGCTCCGTTTCCTTCTGGTCGTCTTCTTCTCCTCCTAGCACGGTGTCCGCGGGTACTGAGGCTGCTTCTTTTGACCTCCCGGCTTCCTGCGGCTAGAATGGAACCAGCGAATCACGGGGAGGAAACCCAGGAAGGCCGAGAGTAGGAATGGCAACAACAGCACAAGTCCGGTTCCTGTGCGGGTGGGGCACACTCAACCCGTCACAGTGCTATATGACTTGAAACCTCCTCCAAGACCAGCACAATTCGAGGCATTAGCAATCTGGGAATTAGTAGCAAGACAGCAACTGTAATAGACGTTTGAGAGGAGAATGAGAAAGGAAGAAAAGACACTAGCGGAGGCTAGATGGGACAGCGATCACAAATTCTGGAGAACCGAGACTTTACAGGGAATTAAGTTGCTTCCTGAAATTACACAGGACAGCGAGAGTGAAGAAAGGAAAGCTACCAGAAAGACAAACAGAAGTCCCTCTGGAGGCAGGGAGCAGAGATCAAAAGAGTCTAGGATATCTTTGACACTTGAGGAAGACTCAGATGATGATGAGTTCATTTTACACTTATTGAGAAATCGCCCCCCACCATAAGCAGCACAAGTGAGCGGTCCAAGCACTAGTGCAAACCCTTTCGCACCGACACCGGTTAATATAACGATGAGTCCAGTGCTGATTAACCCTAGCATGACACAGAGCTTGATGCAGAGCAGTCTTAATCTGTCTACTACTTTGGCAGCTCAAAATCCAATGCCACAGTCGAATGTCCAGAGAATTTACCCTGATGTACCCATTGTGGGAACTGCACAAACTTAATAGTGCCAACAGGACAGGTTCTTCCGAACCAGAAATTGGCTCAGACTGAGCCAACTCCACTCTTACTGCCTCAAGTGCAGTCACAAGCAATTCCAAAGTACACTCCTATAACAGGGACACAGACAGATAAGTCTGTACTGATGAGTCAGAAAATGGGAATTATGCACCCACAGAAGCCGAACATTAAACCAAGTCAGACGCTGTGTCTGTACCCATCACCATTGGTCCAGTCATACCCTTGTTTGCCCAGGCAAATAACAGCACAAATGGACAGGGAGTCCTGATTTAGAATTCCATAAGGGGAGGACTCAATGGAAGTGCCAGAGTAGTCTCTCTTGTGGGGCAAACCTTTGACAGAACAGGATCTTTGTTAGACCTTAGTCCATTCGGAGTTCCTCCGAATACTGGAACCATGTCAAATATCAGTCATTGCCTGAAGTCACTGACACCGCAGTCTCCAAACTTAGCTGTACAGCCTTTGACAAATATTTAGCCCAACAAAGTTTCACTGCAAGGTTTGACTGTCCAACAATTGACTGAACGGTTAGAAAAGCTGAATACCCCACAGAGTGTTCCTAGGGGACAGGAGTACTTAACTATACTAGACTAGGGATGGAAGCAGCTGAGCTTATTGAAGGAACTATGGGTGTGAACAGGCTCAAATCCTACTCGAAGCAGAATTTAGATATTTGTGCCTGAAAATTACAAGAGACGCAAGCAAGGTACATCAAAAGCTAGCAGATTTAGCAGAGAGATACGGCATAGAAATAGAGAAAACAAAACACTTGAAGAGGAGTTGCAGGTTAGATTTTGACTCAAAATATTTCAAATACATGAGATTTGCAGGAAAGAAGGCACACCTTAGGGAGTTACTACAATGCGTCTAGACATGGGGAGCATTAGACAAGTGGGAATGCAGTGGGTAGCGAAGAGAGATAAAAGGAAAAGGGATTCAGCTAATCTTACTGCGAATGTGCAGCAAGTCGAGGATCCAGTAAACTTTTTACCAATGAGAGAGATTTCAGGAGGAAACTTTGTCCATGTCCTGTGGAGCAGAAGTGACATTGTGTCCTTTACAAATAATTATCCCAGGTTGAGAGAGAAACCAATAGAATGGTACCAGCAGACAGACAGGCTTGTGAAACTGCAAAATGCCTGTGGGAGGATTTGAACACCCTATTAGAGATAGTAGTTCCAGCAGACTTATGGATTGAGTGCAAGAGGAGCGTTGATTGGCCGACAAAGGAACAAGAGAGAGCTCCAATTACAGGTGTACCATCTCCCGAGATGATGAAATACGACTATAAAGTGATTGAATTTTTGAAAACTTGAATTTTGCCCAAATGCACTGACTGGCAGAGAATAGATAGGACAGCCCAGGAAGTGAAAGAATCAATACATGTGTATTACGAAAGATTGTTGCAGGCGTTTAAGAATTACAGTGGTACAGAAACCATTGAGCCGAAAGACATGATTCATTTTGTGTTCAGATTTGTGGAAGAATTGAGACCCGAATTTAGCGAGGTGAGGAAGAGTCATTTGATTTGCTGGCAGGCGAAGCCGATTGATGAGGTATTGCATTATGTGAAGTACTGTAGTGGCGAGATTGAGTTGAAACAGAGTAAGTTGAAAGAAAAGGCGATGATGATGCAGATCAGAGCGGCACAAACAGAGATGCAGGGACATTTTTCACAACAGCAGCAACAGCAGGGAAATGTGGTATTTCAAAATCATGCAAGAGGTAGAGGTCACAGAGGAATGGGAAACGGAAACCATTGTCCTTATTTGGGTACTGTAGTGGTTCAGAGTGATGTGCAGGGAATGAAGAGATTGTTGTCTTGTCACGCTTGTGGAGGGATCGGACATTGGAAGCGGGAGTGTCCAATGATGGTACAGGAAGGTGTTGTTCAGCAAACAAGTGATATCAATTGTTTCAAAATATGAGAGGGCCAAGAAGAAGAGATCATAATCCAAATTTTCAAAACCATGTAAATCAAAGGCAAAATGTCCAACCCATGAAGCATGTGCAAATTCCACGTGTGCAGATAACACAGTCAGAGCCAATGCAACATCAGGTTCAAATGGTACCTAGACAGCAAATCCAAATACCTCAAGCCCCAACGGAACAGCAGCAGGTGATGCTTCCTCAACAGGTTACAGGCCAAAGGTTTAACCAGAGTAATAACCCAGTACACCAATTCCCGCTACACAATGAGAATGGAATAAACAATGATTGGATGAGCAAGAGTTCGGAAAAAGAGGAATGTGTACTTGCAGCTTCCTTGGAGGTGGATCAAAAACGTCCATATGTGAAGGGAAAAGTAATGGGTCACAAGATTTCATTCTTGGTTGAAACAGGAGCTACATGCTCTACAGTGAGAAATGCAGAAGTTCCAAACCTGCCCCTTTCAGGGTCCAAATTGTAGGAGTAGCGAATCAGTATTTGACCAACCCAATTACCGAACCAATTCAGGTTAATATTGGCAACTTTAAAGGGTTACATAAATTTGTAGTCTGTGATTCAAGTCCAGTATCCCTACTGGGAAGGCACTTTCTGTGTAAAACCAGATGTTCGATTACTTGCTCAAATGATGGAATTGAAACGAACATCGTTGACGAGGATGACCCAGCTCCAGAGACAGGGTGTGAAATAATAAATGAGGAGTACCCTCTGATTAGTTTCTTTCCATTTTTTACAGTGAAGGATCTTCCTTTTGACTTACAGGGAATAGTTGAAGAGAGAGTGTGGTAGTTGACAGGGAAGGACATTGGCTTGATAAAGGGAGTGGAGCCAGTTAAGGTTCCAGTAAAGCCAAACACAATTTTTCCCCAGATTCCCCAATACCACATGACACAGGACATCATTGTGAAGGTTGCTCCCATAATTGCAGAATTTGTGAACCAAGGGGTATTGAAAGAAGTATTGAGCAGCCCATGTAATTCACCTATAATGGGATTGAGAAAGCCCTGTGGGAAAGTTCGGATTGTCCAGGATCTGAGAAAAATTAATTACATTGTAATTAAATGTTGTCCTGAGGTGCCAAATCCAGCTGTGATTCTGTTTCAGATCCCATGCGATGCTGAATGGTTCACCATCATAGACTTGTCACAAGCATTCTTTTCTGTGCCTCTTCATGAGGCTAGTCAATTTCTCTTCTGTTTCAAATTTTTAGATCAAGTATACTGTTGGTGTAGAATTCCTCAAGGGTTTTCAGAATCACCTTACATATTCAACCAGATTTTGAAAAAGAACCTAGCGTCATTGGAAATGCCTTTCCAATCGACATTGGTACAGTACATTGATGATTTGTTGACTGCATCCAAGACAAGGGAAGAGTGCAAATATAACACAATTGCCTTACTGATCCATTTTGGAAAGAATGGTTATAAAGTGTCCCCACTTAAATTACAATACTATCAGAAAGAAGTGAAGTATTTGGGTCACCAGATTGAGAAGGGAAGTAGAAAAATACCATAGAAAGGGTTAAAGCCATATTGCAGATGAGTCCCCTAGCCACACAGTGAGATGTCAAGATGTTTTTGGAGATGGTAGGCTACTATCACCAGTGGATTACCAACGTTTCAGTCATTTTGAAGCCATTGCAGAAGCTGACTCACAAAAAAGTCACTGATCCCCCAGTGTTAGATGAAGCGTGTATGAAAGCATTTTCTGAACTGTGAGAGAGTTTGTGCAAAGCCCCAGCTTTGGGAATGCCTAACTACACACAACCCTTCATGTTGTTCTGTCATGAGCGTGATACATGTTCTTTGTCTGTCTTATCTCAGGTCCGTGAAGGTGTAAGCCACCCAGTAGCATATTTTTCAGCTACTTTGCACCCAATTGCAGCAGCTTTAACAGGCTGTTTGTGTTCAGTCAGTGTGGTTGGACAGAGCGTCGCGCAGTGTGAAGGCATTGTGATGGGACAACCCCTGACTATTAGGGTCCCTCACTCCATTGAGTTTTTACTTACATGAGCAAAGACACAGTAAATGACGGGTGCCAGGCTGAATCGCTATGAAATGAGCATCCTGAGATCCCCTAATGTGTCACTGAAAAGATGTACAGAGCTTAACCCGACATCCTTACCACGAAATGAAAATATTCAAATTGAAAAATTTGAATTTATTGAGCATGATTGCCTTGAAGTAACTGATCTGTGCACAAAACCGAGACCTGATATTAGAGACACCCGATTGGAAGAAAATGACCAAATCATCTTTGTTGATGGTTCCTATCTAATGCACAACATGGGAGTACTGAGAGCAGGATATGCTGTTTGCACAATTTCTGGCATACTTGAAGCGTCCTGGCTTCGAGGAGCATACACAGCACAAGTAGCAGAATTGGTGGCCCTTACTAGAGCATGCCATGTTTCTGCACAACTCAAAGTTACCATTTATATGGATAGCCAGTATGGATATGGATCACTGCATGATTTTGGACAGTTGTGGTCTCAAAGAGGTTTCCTGACCTCTTCTGGTTCACCAGTATGAAATGGTGAGAGACTTCAGGAGTTGTTGCAAGCCATCCAAATGCCTGAGAAGATTTCCGTGGTGAAATACAGTGCACATCTGAAATCGCAAGATTTTGTGTCAATGGGAAATGGATATGCGGATTAAGACGCACAGCTTTGCACAATGAACTGTATATCATTCAAGGATAAGTGGGAATTGTTACCTGAAGAAGATGAGATATGTCCAAGTTATGCACTGCTTGTTATAGATACCATGGAAGAGCTGAGAACACTGCAAAATAATGTTGACATGGAGGAAAAAAGTTCATGGGTCAAAATGAAATGTGTACAGAGACAGGATGAACTGTGGATTTCAGAAGAAGGTCAATTGGTACTGCTGAACAGTTTGTTGACTCAAATGGCTAGATATTATCATGTTCCAGCACATGTTGGTAGTGATGCAATGATTCGATTGTTCAAACAGAATTGGATCAATCTAAAGTTTATACAAGTTGCTGAAGCAGTTTCCATTGCGGCGTCATTTGTCATCAAATGAACACGGGAAAAGGGACAGTGGTCAATTTGAGCCACATTGGAAGAGCAGGAGGTCCATTCAGCAGAATGCAGATGGATTTTATTGAGATGCCTGTGTGTGAAGGATTGAGATATGTGTTGGTTATTGTCTACATTTTTAGTCATTGAATTGAAGCTTACCCTACACGAAGGAATGACAGTCTCACAGTCGTGAAATTACTTCTTAGGGAACTGATACCACGTTTTGGGTTTCCGATCTCCTTAGAATCAGATAGAGGAAATCACTTCAATATAAGGTAGTTAAATTACTATGTACAGCCTTAAACATTGAGCTGAATTTGCATTGTAGTTACCACCCTGAAGCATCAGGACTTGTGGAACAGATGAATGGTACCTTGAAATCAAGGCGAAAATGTGCACGGCCACGACTCTGAAATGGCCAGGCGCACGACCGTTAGTTCTGATGACAATGAGAAACACACCCGACAGCAAGACAGGATTGTCACCGCATGATATCCTCATGGGCAGAGCAATGAGGTAGCCAGCAGTTCCTGCAAATGCTCTTGTGAACATATCCAATGATATGGTATTGGACTACTGCAAGGGTCTGGCTGATGTGGTTCGCTCTTTCTCTCATCAGGTGGAAGCCACCACACTGCAACTGTCTCAAGATCAAGGACACACCCTGAGAGCGGGTGACTGGGTTATGATCAGAAAACATATGAGGAGGACGTGTCTGGAGCCTCAGTGAAAAGGCCCTTTCCAGGTAGTTTTGATCACTACCACAGCTGTGAAGTGCTCTGGAGTTCCGAACTGGATCCACGCAAGCCATATGAGAAAAGTGACCTGTCCTTTAGACAATGAAGAGGAGTTGTTAAGAGTACCAACATTGACCAGACCAATGTCAGCGCCGGAAAGAGGGGAAAGAGGAACTGAGACTGGGTCTGAGCAAATTGAGAACAGCTCAGCCACTCCTGTGAGAGACAAGGGAAAAGACCTACAGGAGAGTGACAGTGAACCTATCTCAATTGAGGCAGCAGGAGAGTCCAGTCACAGGAGGTCTCTCCCAGAAGTAGACAATCTTGTGAGACAAACAGAGCAAATGACAGACCCAGAGGGGGAAGGAGTTGAGGCGGATCAAAGCCAATGTGGTCTGAATCCTCCTGAACCAGTTGCAGGTCCGTCTAGAGAAAGTCCTGCAGAACAACAAGAAGTTACATGTTCGATACTGAAAAGAGAATTGACAAAAGGTCCATTGA
Organism: Pleurodeles waltl; assembly: GCF_031143425.1. Classification (NCBI taxonomy): domain Eukaryota; kingdom Metazoa; phylum Chordata; class Amphibia; order Caudata; family Salamandridae; genus Pleurodeles; species Pleurodeles waltl. The sequence continues at coordinate 527,817,782 of NC_090438.1, forward strand.
AAGGAGATAAGTGGCCGGAATCACAAGCAAGAAGAAAGGAAGCAACTGACATCTATTGAGGAGGAAGTAGATACGACAAGGAGAGAAGATCTGAGTGAAGGAGAGTTAAATGGAGATCAAAAGCTGAAAAGAAAGAGAATAGCAAGTCGAAGGTATGCTGGTCCTGAATGGGCATATGCAACAAGAAGTGAATGGCTAAGAGAATTTTTCTCTTTTTGTTTTGATCAAGACATTCCAGGTCAATATTTTGGCACTTGAAGGAAACCAATAAACTGAACTTTTGAAACTAGAAGCTGAGATAAGTGCACAGAAGAAAAAAAGAGACTGTTGAAAGTAACCAGAAAAGGCTTTTGATAAACTGATTTGACAAGCTGCTAAACCTATTTTAACAAAAGGATCCTGGAAGTAAGACTGAAAGCTGTAAATAACGGCTGAAAGAAGATGAAGACATTGTTTTTATTTTGCTGCATAGGTATCATTTTTCTCTTCTACTTTCTGATTCTTTACAGATCATGAGTTGCATTGGCCAACAGAGTAAGAAGAATAGGTGCTGTAAATACTTGGGTATTGGTTTGGCGATTATATGCATGATATTGTGCCTGATGTTGATTGAGGGAATGACTGCCCTTGATAAGAGTAAAGCCAACCATACTTCAGCTTTAGAGACAACTACTGTACTCACAGAAATAGAGAAATTCAGGTTAGATGAGAAGTATCTGCACCTAGATAATGCAGAAGGAGAACTTTCTTCTAATGTTTTCTATCGCGTATTAAGTGAGTATATTGAGACGATGGATGCGAGAAATTGTTATGTTTGCACGTAGATTCCTTCATCAGTCGAAGAAGGAGTTACCTATCATAGTTTGCCCTGACTGAAGGGATAAGTTGAAGTCAGTTACTAACAAGATTCTATAATCAGGAGTACCACCAATATTTCTATTCCAATTTTGACATTGTGTTTCTTCCTATAATTAAGTACCTGAGTAGAGTAGCTGAGCAGAGCACTATAGAATCAGTGAGAGGATTCTTTAAACCTACATTAACCTTTGTCACAGAATATGCACACAGGAACAATCTGACATGCTTGCTCACACCATTAGAAAAGAGCTTTTTAGATCAGACAGATGACCGGAGAAAGGCATTAAAGAAGTTAGAAAAGGGATTAGAGAAAAGGACTTTTAGAAATGATTACGCATTTAGTGAAATAAAACCACAAGGGAGATTAGCTTTAGATGCACAACACGTTGGAAAGCTTTGTATAAATAGGCCTAAATCTAGTACTGACTCGTTGTTTGTGGGAATGAGTGAATGTAGATATGTGATTTTGTTTTTTGAGTACATGGACATTTATGTTGAATGGACTGGATCCAGCAATTCCTGGAATTTATTACATCTGTGGGCCAAATGCTTATTACCATCTTCTCAAGAGGATGGTATGGCACATGTTACTTGGGGATAGTTTTCCCAAAGATATTTCAACTTGAGGACTTGGAAAGATTACCGAAAGTGACTGAATTACATCATAACATACAAAAGAGAGAGTCTCCTTCTAGCATAATAGGAGATATATTTGGAGCAATGATTCCTTCAGTGGGAGTTGTTCTAAATTCTGTAAAGATTCAAATTACGTCTACTATGTGGATAACATATTGACAAATTTTTCAGGAGCCATGATCGTAACGGATACAGAAATGGCTGCGGTAAGATCTATAACTCTTCAGAGCCGCCTTGTGTTAGACATTCTTTTAGCAAAAGATGGTGAAGTTTGCAAAATGCTGAATTCCAAGCATTGTTGTTCATATATTCCTGATAATAGCAAATACATTAGAAACATACTTACTAATCTGACTAATGGTAGTGCTGATTTGAAAGAGCTGAAAGAACCAGGTGTTTTGGAGAAAGTTGGCAAAGGATTTGCTTCTGTGGGAAATTGGTTCTGCAATATTGGGAAAGGAATACTATTGAAAATAATACAAGGAATATTGATTATTGTGATTTGCGTAATTGGAGCATGGGGAATTTGTAAATTGTATAATGTGATTAGATCAAAGAAAATAAAAAATGATCAGAGGAGGTAAGAAATGAAAAGGGAATATTTGTTGGGGAAAATTCAAAGAGGGAACGAAGATTAAAAGGGATAGAAATGACAAATTTTCCCTGAAGCTATAATTTGTGTGGGAAGATTTAAATGTGAAGACATATTTAGTCATCAGAGGATGGATTGTTAACGGAGAAGTTTTACTTATGAATATTTATGTATTCTGAATGTTAACTCTGCATAGAAAATGAGTTAACCTAGAAAAATAATACATTTGAAAATGTGCCTACTTGAGTGACCGTCAATATTCGTACTTATTAACAGCTTATTAATGTAAAATGTTGATCTCATGTTTGGATTAATGCAGTAGTATGTCATATTAATGGTTATGTATAATGTATTTGCTTATTAATCGTAGGCCTTTATTTAGGGAGTTCTCAGGTCTAGTTGCACAGCCTCATGTCAAGTTGCATTGCTAAAACGAATCATAAAATGGCTGCTTAGAGAATTAAGTTATAATTTTCCATTGCGTTGACAAATGCTAGTAGTTGAAATTCTTTCCCATTAGAACCGCTTCTGAGAAAATGCGGTACTAGCTATAGATACTGTGTATAACTTAGTGTGTGTAAAGGCAAGGTTACCAGGAGTGGACAATGGAAGCACTGACTGGAGTATAAACTGATACAATTTTGTTACCTGACGAGCACAATGACAGGGACAGGAGAAGAGAAGCCAAACCTCAACATGTGAACAATGATTTAGAAAAATTCTTAGATTTGAGGTTCTACTTTCATTGGACTAACTGTAAACATAGGATTCTTTGACCAGTAGCAACGTGGAAGTAGTTTTAGGAAATCTAACTTAGCCAGACTGCACCGAGAGGAAAGAAGCTATTCTCCCCATTCTTTCCTAACCATCCTGAGAGGATAATTATTATTCTTTCTGAACTGCATGAAGAGACATTTCCTATCTTGAACTCTATTGCTGAATTCCGATGCTTTGCTGACCGAACAGATGTCCAGTTGACGAATCCAGTTACAGCCTGCTGAACCATATTGAGGCAAGGTATAAGATATTGTTACTGATTGCTTTGTCTATTTGCTTTTGTCCTTAGTTACCAACTGCTAATTTTGATAGAGCCATAGTTAGATGTTTTCCAAATTTGTGATGACTAAATTGTTTTGGATGAAGGCCAGACATGCTATTCTAATCAGAAGGATAGTTAGGACACTCACTGATGATGCTTGATAATTATAAACAACAGTTTATGTCTTTTCTTTGCTGAATCTAAATGTATGCCATTTCTTTTGCTTTTGATTTGTACTGTAACCTTAGAATGTGTAGTGATCCAAGCTTTGATGAAATTGAGATCCTTTAGAACAGTGGTTCCCAACCTGTGGTCCGGGGACCCCTGGGGGTCCGCAAAGCCTCTTAAGGGGGTCCGCGACTGCTTAGAAAATTAAATAATATTAACTGATTGGGTCCACAGCTTTCAGTAATGACTCAGTAGGGGGTCCTTGGATTCCAATAAGGACTCAATGGGGGTCCCCGGGTTCCAGTAAAGATAAAGTGGGGGTCCACAGAAGTGAAAAGGTTGGGAACCACTGCTTTAGAAGATTCGGTCAACCAGTATTGTTTCTGTATGTTTATCATTTGATTTTGAGATTAAGGTATGTAATATTAGCATTGTTAATATAGGGAAATAAACATTCTAACTTTTACATAAAGGTGTGGTTATTTATGGCTAAGGGGTCATGATTGTGGAAATTACTGACTCCCAAGAGTATTGGTGTTATTGATTGATATTGCTATTGATTTGTACTGGAACTGAGTTTAAGGTGGGAACTACTCTAAGCGCAGTCAAAAGGTCCAACAAACCTCTAACTCGTCCCCTTATAATCTAACGAAAATAAACCAAATAAGGTCAAATTCACTAACAACCTGTAACAATGTCATTCCCAGTGATGATGAGTGTGCTGCTTCTGAAAACGAATTGAAGAGATAGGTGCAGAAAAGTAAAAGAACAATGAGTGTGCGTGCTGATTCAGATAAGGCAGTATATGAAACTGGGAGAGCAAAATATTATTTTGAAAATAAGTAATCATTGAGAATAGCAGCTATATAACATTGATTTTTGAGAGGACACTTCTTTTAATGTATTGGATGGTGCAAGAATGTCTGCATTGTGGGCAGGATTGTTTTTGTGCAGGAAGGGACACTTTCTTACACAAAAACCATTCTGGGTAACGTTTTTCTTTTCCTACGTGTGCTGCGGAAGGCAGCACACATAGAGAGAGGAAACAATGAGGCAAAATAAATTAATTTCTCTTCATTGCTCCTCCCCTGGGTAGGTGTACAGTTAAAGTGCATACCCAGGTTTACAATGTCTTCTGGGGATGTGGTAAAATGCATGGGTGCTGCGTGGGAACACCCATCACACACCCTATGGAACACCTACCTTCCACGATTTGCCCTGCCTTGCCTTACTCCATATCTATGAGGCCATTCAAAGACAAACAAAGTGGCTTTGTGTGGCCTCATGGATAGGAGTTCAAGGTTTACGCTGCTGTTGCATCACAAAAAGTGATGCAACAGTGCCTCAAGGGGTTCATAAATATGCCCCTCTTTGTCTATTGTGGAACGCATTGACTCATGTTCCAAATAAAAGATTTGAGACAATGGGTTGGATCTGACACAAAGCACTGCATGGCAGTGAAAACAGCAAGAGCAAGAAACATTCTTGTCTGCACGTCCCACGAGGATTCAGAATTGCAGATTGGGAACAATTAAAAATCCATTTTCAGACATTGGAAATCCTGGTGTCTCTTTCTACCACACAAACTGAATCTTGTTGTTTGGCAGTGTTATATATTTCTCAGTAATACAGCTTGCAGCTGCTTGGGGGGTACATGCTTCTCTCAGAGCTAATGAAGATGTGCAGCGCACCTGCTTTAATGACACGGAATACAAGTCAGAATGCTTCCGCTACATGATGGAAAACCTTTAATAACAACTGAAGAATAATAGGCATGTTATCTTGACAGAGTTTATGAGGTGTTTTCCAAGACATTTGGATTTTTTTATAGCCCGGGAGAGGAATTAAAATCTGTATTTATCTGTACTGTCATTTCAGATGAATGCCTAGCTAGATGCGATCTTATACGGGGCGCACTAGAGAGAGCCAGGAGGCGAGTGGACAAAAGTCCTATGTAATAAAATGGCTGGCAAGCTTTCACTTTAATTTTAATAAATAGTTGTAGGTGTCATGCTAAACATGCAATTCTTTCACCCTACCAAAACAGGAAGGAAACATTCAAACCTTTGCAATAGTTTTGAATAAAAAAAAAACATGGTTTAATAAAGGGCGATAGATGCACGGCAGTAACTTAAGAGCGTTGGGTCTTCCTTTTGGTCCTAGAAGATCACATTTATTCTGTGTTACATCGTGGGTGGTGTGTTATGACGCATTGTTTTATTGTATTATGTTGTTTGTAGAGTGTATTTTGTACTTTGCTTATGTTCTTGTTCTTCTGTGTTCTTTTGTGGTTCAGTTTTTATATTGTTTTCTATTAGTGTGCTCTTTTGTCCTGTTGTGGTATTAGTTTATTGTGTTAAAGCAAATAGTGGAGACACCAGCAAATAAGTCCATTGCAATAAAGGAAATGAAAATGTGTGATATTTAAGAGAATAGAGAGGGAACCAATATGTAGAAGTATTTCAGTTTTATGTTCATACGTGTTAGTGCGTCTGACCTTAATAAGTAAACTTACAAGGGGACCAAATAGGTCGATGTACCTTTTGACTTGCAATTAAGATGTTCTGACCATAGATCCAGTACATAATTAATAATCAATACACTAAAACTAATAACGATTAGTAGTCAATTAAATCAATAATCAATGGAGTCAGTAATTGTCATGCACCATGACCTTTCAGTCATGAATAACCACACCTTTACTAAAAGTTTAGAATGTTTATTCCCTTATATTAACAATGCTAAGGTCATGTAGATTCATCTTAAAATCAAATAAAACACATACAGAAACAATACTGGTGGTCCAAAGCGATGGAAGAAACGTAATCTAATCAAAGCTTGTACAACAACACATTCTAAGGTTATGGTGCAAATCAATAACAAAGTCAACTGCATCAGTGTGATAACATACATGACGTTTAGCAGAGAAATTCACCAAACATTAGTCCCTGTTATCATAAGTCATTATTAAGAATCCTGAACTAACATCAGATTAGCAACAGCATGTTCAGCTTCATGCAAAACAATTTAGTAACATAAATTTGGAAAAACATCTAACTATGGCTCTCTCAAAGCAGGGCAGATGATACCTAGTAAGAAAAAGCAAATATGCATTATAATCACAATTTGGAGATACCTATTCTCAGGGTGGAAAAGCAAAGCAGAATCAGTCTTCATTCTCAAGACGTCAGTCGATCAGCAAGGCATCAGATTTCAGCATCAGAATTTAAAAGGGCAAAGTTTTAAGCATTAAAGTTAAGTACATCTCTTGTCAAGATGCATAAGAAAGTAGTAATCTCTTAGTCAGGGAAAAGGGGCAATGACTTCTCTCAGAATGACTCTCTCCCTCTGTGCAGTGTCGTTAAGTCAAAGTTACCTAAACTACCCCCAATCCCTATTGGTCGGTTAATCGTATGATCGCACTCTGTCCAATAAAACAAATGTCCTAAATCTATGAATTCTAATATTTCTACGTTCTCATATCGTTGATTGGATCATCTTGCGGTGTCCTCATCATCTGGCTTGTCAGGTAACAGTATTGTTGCAGCTTCTACTCTAGTCAATATCTTCATTGTTCTTGTCCTGGGAAAGTCAGTCTCACACACATTACATATAAAATGTTGCATTAGCAAGAACATCATCTCCCAGCAGTCGGTTCTCACGAAAAGCTTCTGTTATGAGCACATTTATGCGATACAATAGTAATTTACAGTTTAACTTTCTCTGGAATATTCATTTTATTAAACGCTAAGAAATACAACTTTTCCATGAGGCCTGGCAACTAGGCCAAGACACTTGCTATGCTTCCGTTATGAGCACATTTATACGATACAATAGGAATTCACAGTTTAACTTTCTCTGGAATATTCATTTTATTAAACGCTAAGAAATACAGCTTTTCCATGAGGCCTGGCAACCAGGCCAAGACACTTGCTATGTTAAGGCCTACAATGAATAAAGCTAAAGCTCAATTCATAACCCTTAAGATGACATATTACCACATTATTCTAACATTATTCAACATTTCATATTATTTAATCATTGATTTGTACACTTCGTTAACATTGATGGCCATTCTTCGTAATCACATTTTCAAATGTGTGCATTATTTTACTACATTATTATTTTTCTACATTAACTTATTATTCAAAATACATAAACACTCATTATTAATTGTTATTAAAACACCTGCGCTAGCATACACAAGCTTACCTAGGCACCATGCTCATACAATGGAACCCATACTGCACAACATCACCAGCTATAGCAGGGGAAATGAGACATAAAAGAAGTAAATACATTTCAAGTAGCCTGTGTAATTTTAAAAAGCAAATAAGACAATAGAACAGGTTTTTGAATAAAGAAAACTTTAAATATAAAACTGAACACTTCTAAAGGCCCTTGACAATGTTCATCAAGCCATAAAATTGGATATAAATCACTGCACAAAGCGAATTGACTTGGCCAATACTATAATAAGAAAAATATCTGATAACATTTCTCATACGTGTCTGTGTATGTGACTCTTCACTGAAAGGCACAACGAAGAAAAAATTAAACGCAAAACCTAGTACACAGAGGCGTCGCTCGCCCACTACCGATCCCACAAAAATGAGTCACTATATAATAGTATACACACTCCATCGAAAGACTGATCTCTGCACAACTTATGCAACTCATTTCTACACAAACAAATTTAAATGTATTCACATCGATAAAGACATATCAGTTAAGACAATTTCATAAACAAGCACTGCACCACCGAGCCTGTGGGTCTCTAAGAAAAGCATATGCTGAGAGAAAACTCCCTGACCAACAAACCTGTTTTTTCTTTACGTTGGTAATAAAACTCTGACACATCTGCAAGCTCATGGACTGAGCCATCATACAATAGCTCTAATATTTTTTTTCATAAATATTTGTTGGCTTTTCTGGTACAGAGTAAACAATGCAACAAGTAACATGGATCGGCATTAGTTCAAAACATTTGTATCGCCGCCCTGCTCGAATTCCTGGTTATGCGCCTAACAATGGCAACAAATTTAGCACTTAGGGGCTTACTACAAGCCCCATGCACCACTGTAGCATCACCTATTTTGATGCTCTGGTGGCGCACAGTGGAGACCCCTATCTACAAGTTCACCTAAAGCCATCCTGCATGGCTTTACATGGCCTTGTAGATATGTCGGGCAATGCCTCACACTGTGTCACGGAAATGTGCCATGGGCATTGCGCAGGGTGTTCCCACTCAACACCCATGGATTCTGATACTGCCTCAGATTTTCAAAATAGCATAAAATTTACACCCTCCCCAGAGCAGGCATAAAAAGGAGAAATGTTTTCATTTCTCTTCGTTTTTTACTCTGTCCATGTGTTCTGTATTCTGCAGCACACATAGCATGAGAAAAACACTTCTTGTGATTGCTTTTGTGCAGGATGATGCCCCTTACTGCAAAAAAGCAATCATGCCAATAACACAGACACCCTTGCACCATGGTGCAAGGGTGCCTGAGTTGGTGCTCAGCAGCAATTTGAGCGCCAACACTGGGTAAAAGCACTGGAATGCACCATATCTTGTAGATACAGTACATTCCTGCTCTTCCATTGGGCATAGGGCAGCACTGCTAAAAGGCTTGCTGTGTGGCCCTACACCAAGGGCCAGATGTATGAAAAGGGCCTTTTGTGAATCGGAAACAGCGATTTTTAAGAAATCGCTATTTCTGATTCGCAAAATGCAATGTATCATATTTGCGATTCGGTAATAGCGATTTCTTAAAAATCGCAAATGCTATTACCGAATCGCAAATTGCGATACAGCCCCCATTCGCATCTATGTGCCTGTCGGCCCATATTTGCGAATATTTTGCATGTCCCAAATTGCGAATACCTAACTGGAATTCGCAATTTTGGGAAATGCAAAGTCCAGGGTGCTGGGGGCCTAAGGCCCCCACTGCTGCACCCCAAAACATTTTTAAACAACATGTAAGGTGCACACATACCAAAAGGGCATGTGTGCTTTACATGTAAATTTTAAAAATTCATTTTAAATTCCTTTTTTTAAAACTTGCACATGGTTACCACCAAGTTCAACTTGGTGGTAATAGCGATTCCTTAATGCTCAATTCGCATTAAGGAATTGCTTCATACATGTGCTTTAGAAATCGCAAATAAGGATTCCTTATTTGCGATTTCTTATTTAGAGAGTCGCAACTTGCGACTCTCTAAACAGGGTCGCAATTTTAAGGAATCGTTATTTTAGCGATTCCTTAAAATTGCATTCAGAATGCCTTTGATACATTCTGAAATAGCTTTCTGCATTCGCAAACGGGCATTCGCACCATTTGCAAATGCAAAAAGCTTTGATACATCTGGCCCCAAATGTTTGGAGATAAGGCCCTTTGTGTCTGATTTAAGAAAAGTGGTGCTGCATCCAATACAGCACCACTTTTCTTGCGCCCTTTAGTGCCCCCCTACTGCCACCATCCGTGCACCGTATTTAATAGGCGGTGCACCATGGTGCATGGTAGGGGCAATAGCATCAACATTTTTGACGCTATTGATGTACTCTGCAGGATTAACACCTTAATTTTGGCGCTAATCTTGCACAGTACATAGGGGCCCATTATAAACAATAGTATGTCCCCTTTTAATGCCTGCTCTGTGCAGGCATTAAAAATAGCCAGGAAAAATGGCACAGTGGAATCTCTTAGATTCCACTGCACCATTTTTGTGCTGCCCATAACGGGGAGGAATGCCCCCTTGCATATTTTATGCCTGGCGCAGGCATAATGTGGCGGAAGGGGTTACAAAGTAGAGCAATGAATGCCACTGCATGTGTGCTTGAGCCACATTAGCAAAAAAAACAAAAAAGGCTAATGTTGTGCAAGTAGGCGCTAGGCCCTCTTAAATCAGGCCCTTCGTTCTAAAAATGTTGAGGAGAATGTGACATACAAGAAACCCTCAGCTTGAAGTTTGTTCTTGCGAAGCAATAGAAGCTTTACTGATCCCAGATCAATGACATAAGAAACGTAATAAACAAGGGAGATGGAGTTCTGTTGAGTTTTCTACTCAGTCTTTCAAAAGGCTGAGTAGAAAAATAACCAGCTCAGTAGCTTAGATTGATCAATAGTTGGAATTGTAATGAGATACACAAACAATGCAAGTAGCTTTGTATATGATGAAATTGAGTTGTTAAAAGAGAAACAGCTCCTTTGTTGAGCATGATCGCAGACACATTTGCATTTATAGGTAATTCTGATCACTGCAGGTAGCCAGTGGAAAATAGTCACCGGCATATGGATGTATGCCATGTATAGAAGCCCAAGGTCGAGCATGGCCTTCAAATGCCACTCATATTTCATGGAAACAATGGCAGGGTGGGTGTCAAAGATGATGTGATGGGGAAGTGGGTGTGAAGAACAGCAGAGGGAATCAAGTAGCATGACAGGTCAATGATGAGGACACAAAAGGAGGAGGCAGGAAAATATTGCTAGTGTTATAGGAATATCAAGGGAATTGGAGAGTAAGAGGTTGATAGTGGTATTGTGGAGAAAAGGGGCTGCCTGATATGGACGAGATGTGGATTGAAGGCAAGGTAACAAAGAAGCAAGCAGATCAGAAGTTTGTGAATTTTTTTCTGATCAGCATTAAGGTAACATTGAAGCTGGTGAGACTGAAAGTATTAATAAAGAACACATCAAATCAAACTTGTTATGCGAAATTCCCCAAATTATGCCATTTTGCATAATCACGCATCATTTGCAGTACAAAATTACTGCAAATGTCGTCATTCATTGTAAAAATGTACCGCTAATGGATTGGAAAAACGGAACACGAGTGGCTGTTGCTTAAAGTACTTTTGTTTAAATGCGCCCATGCATAAAATCGACATGAGACACAGTTATACTAAAATATAGAGCAAAAGGATGAATTCTCATTTTGGGTAATTATGCCTAATTTTGTTTAATTTTGCAAGAATGTATGTGTAATTACACAAGATCAAATTACACAAATGTGTACACCCGTACCATGGACTACCAGTTCTAGAATTCCTAAACTCTCAGTTTTACAAATGATGGGGTCATCTTTGATTATTGATTGTAACTTTCCTCATTTTATGCGAAATCCTGGTTAAGCAGTCAAATTGTCATGTTGCTGTAGTCATAACTTTAATTCATGAATTTGAGATTCAAATTTGTGTAACGTTTCTTCCTATGAATTGCTGAAGCCGACTAAATAAACGAGAAGTACTCTAGAAGTCGACATGTTTAGGGAAGAAACTCTGAACTAAAGTAACTAGAAATTGTAATTTTCTAACTGTTTAGTTTATATTATCAACAGAGACGTTTTGGAACATTGACTGACTATAAGCTATAATTCCTTTGTGAAGCACCAAAATAAATTGTTGGGTTGCTACTCCTTGATATTATTATGTACATGTTATGGGCAAGAAGGCATACATATGGTTTAACAAGTAATATATGGGATACTAGGCTAGTGGTTAACAGACTAGTGTTCACTTACTTTCCAGATGTTTAATAGGTGTCAGGACAGAATCAACTATTACAGAAGGCACTTATATATGAAGTCGTTTTACCGATAGGAAAGGAGTTGAATCAGCATTACATTAGTAACATATCTATTTGTGTTTCAGTTTCAGGAAAAATCCGATTCATATACTAATCAGAGATTTGGTTACACAGGGATATAGGTATATACATCCATTATTGTAGTTAGGTGCCAGAAGTCTATTTCACAGTGTGTTATTGGTCTTTGGATATCCTTTTCAAGCTGAAACTGTCTGGGTCCAGCAGAGTGAGGAAGCAGAGAGTGATATCCAGTGCCTCTGTTTTCTGTTTATCCCATTCAGCTTTCCCCAATTGTACTACTTGTCTTAAATATCTTATTGTGTGTGATCAGTAGTGCCTCTGGTAAAAGACGGAAGAGTGCAGCTTTCCTGTTGGATCCAAGTTACAAGTCAGTGTCATCTGACACCCAAACCATGTTTATCATTCAGAAATTAACTAATTCATAAAGGTGCTATAACAGTGAGAAATGGCTGAACTCGAGTCATTCCAAAGAAGCTAAGGTAGTGGATTTGTGACTCTTTGTATTGCAGTTATTAAATCAACACACATATGACGTATTGCCTTTGCTCATTGTCAGCTGTGGGCTTGGTGGAAGATGTTTTGAGGCTCACTTACAAAAAAAGACTGAAAACAAGTGCTGCATGCAGCAATTTGAGAACCGATTTCAATAATTCAAGATCTTTTTCAGTCTGCCATATTCCATCACCTCTCTGTTTCATTGCTGTTTGCAGAATATGTTCTACTCAAATATAAACCAGCCTAGTATCTCTCTGGAGATTTGTTGATGCACACATATTACAATAGAGGACGAATTCCCAGAATAATCTTTAAAAACACTTTTAAGATGATTTAAAGAGAACTGTAATAGGAAAACAAGGATTATATCACCACACATAATTAACATATATAGCATTGCAAAGTATACCTTCAAAATAAAGGTCGGAGGGTAATGAAATCACAGTCATTTCTGTGGAATAAGAAATAAATAGTTTAATTGTATGAAAAGACAAACAAATTTGTTGAAGCAAAAGGAGTGGTGTGAGGAATGTGTTTAGTATTACTGGCACAAATAGAATTACACAAATCATCATACAACTACATGAACTGTTGGTGTTCTTTAAAGATAAATATATACAATATTTAAACTGATTGATATCCAGGATGAAATGAAAGGTTGGTATTTTTCTCACATTAATATATAAAATAGAAAGATCCAACAGAAGTTCAGATATTGAGCTCAATTTAATTGCTGAGGTGGGCCAGTATCAGGACAAAGGGGGTCATTCTGACCCTGGCGGTAATTACCGCCATGGCAGAGGTCGGCGGTATCACCGCCAACAGGCTGGCGGTGCACCGCTGGGCATTCTGACCGCGGCGGTTCAGCCGCGGCCAGAAACGGAAAGTCGGCGGTGTACCGCCGACTTCCCGCTGCCCTTGAGAATCCTCCATGGCGGCGGAGCGCGCTCCGCCGCCATGGGGATTCTGACACCCCCTACCGCCATCCGGTTCCTGGCGGTTCTCCAGCCAGGAACAGGATGGCGGTAGGGGGTGCCGTGGGGCCCCTGGGGGCCCCTGCAGTGCCCATGCCAATGGCATGGGCACTGCAGGGGCCCCCGTAAGAGGGCCCCACGAAGAATTTCAGTGTCTGCTTTGCAGGCACTGAAATTTGCGACGGGTGCAACTGCACCCGTCGCACCTTCCCACTCCGCCGGCTCCATTCTGAGCCGGCGTCCTCGTGGGAAGGGTGTTTCCCGCTGGGCTGGCGGGCGGACTTTCGGCGGTCGCCCGCCGGCCCAGTGGGAAAGCCAGAATGACCACCGCGGTCTTTTGACCGCGGAGCGGTCTTTCGGCGGGAACCGCTTGGCGGGCGGCGACCGCCGTCCGCCGCGGTCAGAATCACCCCCAAAGTGATTTGATAGGTACCCACAGTCATGTCAAACAGTTACAGACACAAAGAGGGAACATGACCAATGTGTAAAGAAATTGACACCACAGCAACAGATGCCTATGATCTAATTACTATCTTACTATGGGAGAAAGAACCAACAATCAAAGACATGCTCACCGCATTGAAGAATTACAGAACATTAGTTAAACATGCTGGAGCTACCGAGTCACACATGAAGTAATTAGTTCTTGCAATCAGCAGGTGATACACAACCTAAGGTAAGGTGGGAAAATATTTCTTACAAGCACTGATCACAGAAAAAAGATCAGTTGAGGATTTAGGCATAGCTCTATTTGCATTAACAAAACAGATTAATTAATAACAACACTGTATTTTAGAAAGACATTAACCAGGAGATTCCAAATCGGGCGAATAAGAACTGCCAAGAGTTTCTTATAAGTAAAGAACTGTCAGGACTTGGTGCAAGCCAGAGTCAATCTATAATTGAGGAAGTAAATATTAATGTCTTTCATTGAAATGTGTGGGAAAGAAAATGCAATGCTGTCTTCTGGTGGTCTTTAATAGATGTAACTATAAAGAAAAATCCGTTCCAAAAATAATTGTAACCTGAATAACAAGGGTGATAAAAATGTCTCAAAGCTAACATAATCCATAAATCACTCATGGTTTGATGTAAATTGTTGCTGCCAGGAGGTAGATTACCAAATGGGCAGAGGATTGCATGACAGCCTGTGGTGAAAGAAGACAGAGTCCTGGCATCTCCTGTTAATTCAAGCTGAAAGTGTCACTAAAAACTGAAAATTTTTAATTAAGATCCTGTTTCAAAAATATCCTGAAACTGAAATACCAATGATACAAATATATCATAGATACAAAGTACGTAAAAATGTGGTTGGAACCACATATATTGGCCAAACATTTGCCAAGGAAACCAGGCCACAACTACCACAAAGCCATCATAAAAGAGAGACCTGAACAGCCAGAACAGCAAATGTTTTAATCAAATTGAAGAAAAAAAAAACAGATCTAAGACGTCTTATTTCCAAGGGAGTGCCATCCATTTAAATTGATTCACTTTCAACTATCTGTACAATGGCAAATCTGTATATCAAATAATTGTCATTATATCTTATAGAGTAATTGATGTTGGCATCATATTTGTACGCATGTATAGCAAACAACATAACTATTTCTTGAATGGGTTTACGAGCAATTCAACAGAAACATTCAGCAAAGAAACGGATATTTGCTCAATCATGAATCTTGCTGTGTTGAAGAACTTCTATTTTGGTTCAAGATGAGGTGCGACCTTCCGTGCACCTTTCAAGAGCCATGTATGTGTAGAACATTAAAGAATTATGGGGTTTACCTGACATCCCTGGCGATTTTAAATGCAGTCAATGTGCAGTGTATGCCACCTACAAAACTGAAAGAGTTCTCAAGAGCAATCATTTAAAATGGACCCTAACGCAAGGTAATAACTTAGGTACATACAATCTGATTTATTGCCTGAGATTACTATCTTCTGTATAATGACAAGGTGATGCTGGAGGTAGGATGTGGCAGCTTGTAGTGAGTGATGTACATGTTTTCAAGTCATTAACTCTTCCTTAGTTGAGCATTACGGCAAAGAAAGAGATAAAAACCTCAGACATGGAGTCGGTTCGGTAAATGTGTAAAACCTTGGTACTATTGATGGTTGTAGGACCTCTAAATGTACAGTACTTACCGTTGCAAACTTTTTGGTCAGGAAAATTTCCTATGAGTGACCAATGCCAAGATCTCAAGAACTTCCGCCCCATCTCCCTGCTCCCCTACCCGGCTAAGGTAATGAAAAAATCGCCAACACGCAACTGACTCGCCACTTTGAAAACAACAACATCCTGGACCCCTCCCAATCAGGGTTCAGACGGAACCACAGCACCGAGACCGCCCTCCTAGCCGCCACAGACGACATCAGACGTCAACTGGAAAATGGAGAAACATCAGCCCTCATCCTTCTGGACCTCTCTGCCGCTTTTGACACAGTCTGCCACCGCATCCTGATAACCCGCCTCTTTAAAGCCGGAATACAAGACAAAGCCCTCGACTGGATCGCTTCCTTCCTCCACGGCCGAACCCAAAGTGTACGCCTCCCATCTTTCCGATCCACAGCCACCGACATCATCTGCGGCGTACCCCAAGGTTCCTCCCTCAGCCCTACACTGTTCAATATCTACATGGCCCCCCTCGCACAAACGGCCCGCCAATACGACCTCAACATCATCTCCTACGCCGATGACACTCAACTTATCCTCTCCATCACCAAAGACCCACACACCACCAAAACCAACCTCCACGAGGGCATGAAGGCCATCGCCGAATGGATGAGGAACAGCCGGCTGAAGCTGAACTCGGACAAGACGGAGGTCCTCATCCTTGGAAGCACCCCCTCAGCCTGGGACAACTCATGGTGGCCGACCACACTGGGAACCCCTCCAACTCCCACCAACCACGCACGAAATCCAGGATTCATCCTCGACTCCTCCCTCTCCATGGCCAAACAGGTCAACACAGTCTCCTCCTCCTGCTACAACACCTTCCGCATGCTCCGCAGGATCTACAAGTGGATCCCGACTGAAA
Organism: Pleurodeles waltl; assembly: GCF_031143425.1. Lineage (NCBI taxonomy): Eukaryota > Metazoa > Chordata > Amphibia > Caudata > Salamandridae > Pleurodeles > Pleurodeles waltl. The sequence goes on from NC_090438.1 coordinate 527,834,194, forward strand.
CAAGAAGAACCGTGACACAAGCCCTCGTCAGCAACAAGCTAGAGTACGGCAACGCACTCTACACAGGCATCCCTGCCAAACACCTATGACGCCTCCAGCACATCCAAAATGCCTCCAGCCGACTGATCCTCAACATACCCCGCCACAACCACATCTCCCACCATCTGAGAGACCTCCACTGGCTCCCTGTGGACAAAAGGATCACTTTTAAACTACTCATCCACGCACACAAGGCCCTCCACAACACCGGACCTGCCTACCTTAACAGCAGACTCAACTTCTACACCCCCGCCCGCCAGCTCCGCTCCACGAACCTCGCCCTGGCCACCGTCCCCCGCATCCAGCGAAAGACCTCCGGCGGCAGATCCTTCTCCTACCTCACCGCCAAGACCTGGAACTCTCTCCCGACCAACCTACGCCAGACCCAAGACCTCCTCTTTGATCAGTGAACAGCACCCCCCCATGTTCCCCCCCCAGCGCATTGAAACCCTCACGGGTACGTAGTGCGCTTTATAAATCTTATGATTGATTGATTGAAATGTGCATATGGACAAGTATCATATATTATTGTCCGTAGGAATGCAATTTGCTCTAAAAAGAAATCCTTTCTCCTACAACTCAGTTTTGATGCTGTGCCTCGGGCCTTACCTTCCTTTTAACGCACCTATTCCTGCCTTTGAAAGGAGTAGTTTTGCATATATTTCTAGGGTGGGAAACTAACCGCAAATAGTTCATTAATGCTCACACACCGGCAACTTTTTGGATACAGAGTATTTTTGCAATGTCCTCAATCCTGCTGTCCTTTAGTGTACCATACAGCCTCTGAACTAAATCCATTTCTACTTTAGAGGTGGTGGGGCAGGGACAGAAAATTTGCACCCACTTGCAAAAGGAGGCTGTGCCAAAGAGGGGTGAAATTTTCATACGAATCCGGTGAGGTAAATTTTTTCTTTCAACTACTTTTAATACATGAATGTACTATAAGCATATCTACTTAAAGTATTGAGGAAGAGACTTTAGCTCAAGCATCTCCAACCGGCCAATTTGAAGCTATCGGTAGCATTCCAACTCCCTCTTAGTAGCTTGTAGACCAACATATCTTTTATAGCCTTTTTCTTTCTTTGATTTTTAGGCCTTTATTGAGAGCTTGTCCTTCCTTACCCAAGTGAGCTGCTCAGATTGGCTAAACTGAGTCCAGCTGGGAAATGGCAGGCTGAGGCAAATGACACCACTGACAAAACTGGGACAGGAGAGGTATTGAACTGTCCACAGGGAACCGAGATGGCTGCCTTCAACAATCAATTATTCCACTTTTATCCTATGTGACCTGTGCAGCAAAGCAGCAGAGCAGCAGCCTTGAAAGTAAACCGTGGGACTCTGATTGCTTTCAGCTGCATACTGCAGTAGAGGTGGTACATGCTCAGTGCAACAAAAGTAAGGCCAGGGAATTTTGTTGTGCAAGAGGTACTCGCTCGTTGAAAAACAAAACACGTTGTAAAAGGCTTTTGGTGTTTGGAAAATGTAAAGTAAAACTGTTAAACGCTGCTTGATTTTAATAATTGCACTTAATCATTGAAATAAAGCAGTGTTTCACTGGGATCCTTTTTTAAAAATAAATAAGATCTATGACTGGGGGTGAGTGTTTGACAATGTTCAGCATTCCGTCCATCACTTGTTGTTTTTGCTTTGTCGCCCTAAGTGGGAAGGGTATGCCCAGACGTGGGTCCCGTGCTTCCCATGCCACTGGATTCAAGCTAGCCTGGCTGATGAGGGGTGAAACCCCGAAACCGGTCCCAGGATGCTTGTTTCCGGTCCAGTGAGGACCTGGCTTGGCAGTTCGGTCTGGACTGTTCCCATGAGGAACAGGGTCAAGACTGATTTGCATATGGCTGGGTACAAACTGGGGTGGCATGGTGAGCAAAAGAACGATGGATTAAACCCAGATCTATGACTGGGGGTGAGTGTTTGACAATGTTCAGCATTCCGTCCATCACTTGTTGTTTTTGCTTTGTCACAAATGAGATAAACATCTCTCCCTACAGGAAAAAAGAATAGGAGAATGCTCTTAATACTGCCCCTCCCCCTCCCACTGGGGACTACATAAGCAGCACTTACCTAGCATTATGTCTGTTTTTTTCTGTTGACACAGGAATAGGATGAGGATAGGGGTTGCTCCGACTGGGCTGGAGTGGCTTTGGTCAGTAGGAAATGAAGAGGTCCAGCTGTTCTCCAAGCCAGGTGGGGAGGTCAGCGGTTGTGCATCTCTCTGGCTGTGGGGCTTGCAGGGAGACACACAGATCATTTTGGCAGTGGAAGGAAGAAAGGACGAGGCAGTGTGATATCAGCACTTTTGGCTCATCCTAAAGAATCCCTTCCGGGACGTAGAGTGCATGCACAAAAGAACTTGGTAGTGTGGAGGTGTAGTTTCTGGTCTCCTGGAGTTTACCCAGAGGGAGTTCCTAAGTGGTCGGTGGCATGTTAAGCCGCATAGCGATGTTCCTTTGGATTGGTAGTGTTGGTGTTCTTTAGCCTGTTGGTCTAGCTGATTATGGGGAAGCATTGAAGGAAGATGATGCATCTGGAGGCCCCGTCGTCTTCTGCTAATTCCTCATCCTCTTCTTCTCTTCGCTCCAAGAGACACAGGGAGAGCAATGAGACCAGGTTAAAGCGACTGATTTGGGAGGCTTTGCTGGAAATGGCCCCTGAAAACCTGCAGAGCAGACAAATTGCAGATTATATCATCTGATTCATCGGATTCAGAGGAGGATGCCCCTGGCGTGGAGAAGCATAAGGTGAAATATATAAAGAGATATGTTGCCAGAGTTGATCATGCATGTTAAAAATAATATGAGATTTCCAGAAGAGTTGCCTGAAACGTCTTGTGCTTCTCTTCTCACGTAATTTCACATTACAACTCCCTTGAATGTTCTGGTGCACCCTTATATCACTGAGTTCCTAAAAAGGGAGTGGAAAGACCCAGACAAGATCATTCACCCATGCTTCATGGCGAAGCTATTTCCACTTCAGGTTATGCAGCAGACTTTGCCAGACTCTGTCCTTACTGACTCTTTTTTTGCTAGTTCGGTGGGTAGGATTTCTTTGGCTGAGGATGCCATTATCCAGGACTCTGTTGATAAAAAGACTGATGCTGCATTAAAGAAGGTTTATTCAGGTTCCCATTTGGCTCTTTGGGCAGGCATTTATGGGACTCATGATCCTCAGTCTTTGATTTCAGAAATTAAATCATTGTTAAGGTCAATGGATGAAGCTTCACATTGTTCTGGCCTACTGGAAAGATTGTGAGACAAGTAGAATGTACGTCTGATATTTCATTTGATGTTGTGAGAGCCTTAGCACTTTCCGGAGGGGCATGAGTATTCTTGTGACAGATACATCCCAGATGGGGAGCTGTGGCGCACATGGGGTTAACAATCATCTGGCTGCATGTATCTGTTCCATACCACTTTGCCCACATGCAATAACCCAGGCACTTTTTTGGCCGGGCCTCCCACCAATAGCAGCCAATACCTCAGATTTCCACCTCCAAGTTCACTGAGAATTAAATTAAATCCTCCCATTTTGTCCTTTGCCAGTCATTGCATAGGCAAATTGCAGTTGTGCAGCTGTGAAACGCAATGCTGAATCCAGAGTGCCCAGGCACCCCTCCTGCATAAGACTGTTTAGTGTCTGCAGTGACACATGCTTATGAGAGGGCCCCCAAATCAAATCTGACACTAGACCACTCAACTCCTTGAAAAAGGCTCTAGAAGGAACTACTGGGCGTGTTGAAAAGAAATGTAATAGCCGCGGGAGGCCAAGCATTTTAGCTACTTCTGCCTGGCCCACAGGTGACAAAGATGGTCACCTCCAGAAAGGCTGGCGCATGTCACACATTAGTCAAGTCCCTAGCATGATTGCATCTAAAAGATCCTTATCATCATGGTATTCATTAACCCCCAAGTAGGGAAAGGTTTCAAAGTGCTAGAGAAGGTGATCTTGCCCCAGCCCAGTTCTGTCCCTTGACTCAACCACCAGAGAGGGAAAATACAAGACTCGTCCCAGTTTACCCAAAGTCCAGCAAAATTGTCAAAGGTGTCTAGCAAGTTATAAAGAATAGGAAGGGATTGGGTATGATCTTGCATATGAGCATGTCATTTGAGTGAAATGATGTGCCAATTTGTGTAAATCCATAAACCCCAAGAGGGGCACCTGTTTGACAGAGCAGCAGCAAGAGGTTCCATGGCCAATGCAAAGATTATGGGTGAGAGAGAGAAACCCTGCCTAGTGCCCCTCTTGATTGAGAAAGAGAATGCAATATGTAGCCTCACATGCATATCGTAACCAGCGGAGCTGCATATAATGATTTGATCCACTTAGGGAACTCAGGACCAATTCCAAAACCCTCCAGTACAGTGTCAAATAAGTCCAACCTAACGTGTCAAAGGTCTTTCTCAAAATTTAGAGAGATAACCACTGGGAGAGTCCCCATATCTTTTAATGCTCCCATGAAATGACATAGATGATTTTTATTATATGCAGTCAACCGATGTGGAATAATTTCACATTGGTCAGAGTGGATCAGAAAATCTAACATGAGGAGCAATCTGTTTGCTAGAGCTTTGCTCAGGGTTTGGTAATCAATATTGAGCATGGAGAGGGGGCAATAGGAGCTCACCATGAGTGGGTCTTTGCATTGTTTAGGCAATACTACTATAAGGGCCTCTTGGAGATAGTCAGGAAACAAGCCCCATTGATGTGCTTCATGGTACATTGATAGCAGCTTCTGGGCAAGTGCAGCATGGCACATCGCATAGAACTCTACAGGGAAACCATCTGTGCCCGGGGTTCTGCTATGTGCCATCTGACAGATGGTCTTCTCGAGCTCTTCCAATTATATGGAATGCTCAAATTCCAACAGTTGCAGCAGAAACAATCACAGAAGGGCAACTCCCTGTAGGAAGGCCTGAAAAGACTGTGGGAAAGCCTCAGTGGGCGGGGTGTATAGCGCCTCATAATAATTTACAAAATCCAAATTTATGCCCACATGTGTGTTTACTGTGCAGCCCATACCGTAATGAATGGCACCTAATACCATTCTTGGGAATCCCTGAGAGCAGTAGCCATGCCAACATTCACCCAGGATTATCTTGTGTCGCTTGTTGATGTGCCACAGTGGTTTTATAATCAATGTTACTCAATCAATTAGTATGCTCTTGATACTGTTGAAGGAGCTCCACCAGTTTCCAGTCACAGGCGTGAGGTTACTGTAGTCACTGCCTCAATTTATACAGCACATATCTGTACCTCACAGTCCATGAAAGAGCACACAAGTGTTGACGTATCACCCAAGGAAGAGTTAATGCAGTTTCCCCTCATGACTACCTTCATGGTGTCCCATTCATGTCCCCGGGTAGTGGCCACATTGTCATTGTCTTCAAAGTATTGTGAGAGGTGTGTGCCACTGGCCTCCCTACAGGGCATGTCCTTTAGTGCCTCCATCCGCAGCATCTCTGTTGGGACTGTAGACGAAGTCATGCCCCAATGGAAGGTTACCTTGAGAGGGTTATGGTCGGAAATAGTCTGGCACAGATATCCGAAGCATTGTACTAGGGGACAGTATTCTGAGGTGCAAAATATGTAATCCAGCCTGATATGGATCTGATGGCTTGGGGCATAATAGAAGTACTGTTTATTAGCTGGGTGGCCTAAATTCCAGATATCATGAAGATGGAGCATTGCAGTCCATTGTTGAAATTGTTTAGTTGCCTATATCCCTGGGTACACTGGGAGATGGGGAGCTGGTCTGTCTAAGAGTGATTCATGTACTCAATTAAAACCCTCGTGCCATAATCCAGGGGCCTGTGGGTTATGTATTAAAGATGAAGACAAAGTGTGGAGAAAATCACCCTGATGTGTGTTAGGTGCATACATTAAAAGCGAGAACAAGGGGTGGACATCTACAAGTCCCTCCACTAGAGCATATCTACTACCAGTATCAATCAGTACTTTATGTTGCACAAAGGGCACTCCCGGGGCCACCCAAATCAAAACCCCACAGAAGTAAGCGGAGTACACAGTGCCATAATTCTGCCCTCGCCTGGGCTTAGCAACCTTCTCAACATCTTAGTAAGATGTGTTTCCTAGAGAGATGCAATGTGTACATTTCAAAGCCTAAGGTATCTATATCTTCTATGTCACCTAGCAGGTGTAGCCATCTCACTGATATTGAAAGTGAGCACAATAAAGAACATATACTTTGGTACTATGAGGAGTCCTAAAAGACCAATACATCAGGATACACAGCCTTTGTACAAAGCACTTACCCAGTTACCCCACAAACCCTCCCATCCAGCCAGGTCAGAAGTAACCCACAAGAACTGCAATGCAACAAAACACTCAAACCTAGGCTTAAATACCAATGGGAATCGTGCCATTGAGACCCAACAACAAAGAATACTCATGGTGTAAACACTAATAAGGAAAGGTCCAGTAGAAAGTTTACCAAAGTAAGGGGCGGACCAAGTGTAGTGCACAGAAAGTCGACCAGTGCATGTGGAAGGTCCTCTGAGCTTAACAAGTGGAATCTAAGTAACAAGCCTCAATACTCAGCCATATTTAGCTCTGATGTAATACTTTACCAGACACAGAAGAGTGCATAAATTAAAATCAAGAAATTATAAAAGGCTGTGGTTATCAAGGGTCCCGGATCTCTCTCTGAGGAGATCCCATGGGAGTGACCAGAGAGCCCACTCCAGAGGCAACGGATCCAGGAGCTCCAAATTCTAAATCAATATTAGTGTCTGTGACCAGGGCTTGGTATCGGTTGGTGCTACGAATTGAAACCTCAGCAACTGCCCACTCCCTTTCTTAGGCTGCCTGTTCTTCCGTGGGGTGGGATTGGGTTTTGCGTAGATGTGCACCAGGTTGGCACTAAAATGTTCATGTGTACATATAAGTGTATTGATTTATCATCTCTGGGTGTTCATGTCATTGAAACCTGTCAGGTATTCAATTAAGAGCATACATTCATCGATTAAATAACTGTGGAAATATACTAGTTTCGGCTTCATTTTTTCACAAAACCCAAATTAAATATCGATAAGTACAGATACAATTAGCAAAAAATAAATATGGGTAAATACAGAAAGAAATGTCAAAAAAATAAATCATCTTAGTGCCTTTGTAGGTCCAGGGGCCTTTCTCCCTGAGCAACTTTAATAAAAGGTCCCTGCCCCAATAATTGAGGAGGCGTGCTATGATGGGACGCGGAGGGGACCTCAGGAGAGGAGGGTGCCCCGGTATCCTATGCACCCTCTTGACGGAAAATAAGTTTGGGACCTTAGTCATAAGTACTGTCGTCGTCAACCACCTCAAAATGAACAGTTCCATGTTTGGGTTCTCTGCCCCTTCAGGCATTATTATCAGGGCGTGAGGGCACATCTACCACTCTTGTGGTGAACAAACATTTCAATGAGTAGCATGTCAGAGCCAGCTAAATCATGTGCAGAGGCCCCGTTGGGGGAGAATCCACTATCTGCAGAAGGGTTTACGGTCCCAAGCAGTGCAAGGAGATCTAAGGGCACCAATTAATAGGGGGGGTGGAGCCTTCATATAATCGCAGCTTAGGGAAGGCCCCAGCATTCACAACCAGTGACCCACCTCCAGGGGCACCGCAGCTCAAATCTGTACCCTCTGAACATGAATCGCCTCAGATACTGGTCCAGTTGCTGCAAGATTTATAGGGCTGAGCAAGGTTGTGGTCCAGTGGGATGTGCCTGCAGGGATCCATGCCTTGGTGGATATCAGCGCATACTCCCAGCCTCAGGAAGGTGTGCATCGCATGGCATAGGTCTGTTGGCAGCTACAGCTCCAGATCACGCACACATCGATCAGCCCATGGCCCACACCGCTGCCTGCCCTGGCCGCGTTGGGAACACCTCTAGCTTAAGTGCTCTCTCAGGCTGCAAGCCAGCAGCCAAGCAGTAAAATGGCCGTAACACTCACCATCACGGTCTGTTAGTGCTCACGTCCTCCCACCTCAGCTCCGAATGGCCACAACAGGGATGCTGCTCCCCTGGGCCACGGGTAATGTCACAAGTGCATGGTAACTTGGCTCCCAGTAGCTCAGGTAGGCCACTTCTTCTTTGAACACTATCAGCAGGCCGCGTCTCGGACCACGAAACTGGAGTATCTTGTGGATAATTCCCTCAACTCTCTTCCTTCAGTGCTCCCCAAGCTTCTGTCACAGTCAAGGGCCTGGTGGGGACTTTGTCTGGTAAGTTGGGGTTTTGGATTAGTAAGGGTAAATAATGTTAGGCAAAGAAACTATCGAAGCCTCAGCACTAGTAGTCCGATCCATGTGATATCTTGGCCCAGCCCCGTTCTTACCTATTATAGTTGATATAATACCTAACAATTGTATATCTGATATCAAGAACTCTGAGGCTACCTAGCAGAGATTCTAAGTGCCATAAAAGTACTCTAAAGAAGGTCAAACTTTGTTTTTAGTAGGGGTTATATGAATGAGAACTGTGCAGGCAGGTAAAATTCATTATATAAAGAGGAATCTTCCATTTTATAATGTTAAAAGTTTGAGCCAGGAGTAGGAGGGAAAAAAGGGGAACTCTGGTGAAGCTTGAGTTTGAAGCAGTTTATTAATTCTCTGACAGGAAGGACAATGTTTGTCCAGAACTTTCTAGTCAGGCTCATTAGGTAGTCAAGATTACAAAACAAGAAATGTGATTTGCTATTTGTGGATGTGAAAAGCCATTATTTGTATTGCCTAACCTTCTGCTACCACACGCATTTATGGTTTCTAATTGAGATCCGTTATTTAATATAGTGCCTTCACAACCCACTAGTTAAGGTAAGAGAGATCCATTTAAGACAAACTGGAACACTCCACTGAACACTCATGTCTTTTGCATGACAAAAGTGTGGTTTCAATCTCCACACAGATATACTTTTGTAAAAGTAATATTCACACCATGGGAGCTATCATAGACCACGAACAGACCGGCTTTTCATTATTTAAAGGTAAAAAAATTTTTTTTTTAAAGTGTTCATCCAAAACAGTTAATGTTTAGGTAAACATACAGTTATTTTCTGTGCTACGATATACACAGAGAATGGCAGACAGGAATCGTTCTACACTGTGCAAAATTTCTCAAAATGAGAGCAGTTGCTCCTTGCCCCTTCATGTAATAGCATGCAGAAGGCGGTATCAATATTCCCTGATGATGGCAGAAAGATTCCTCGATTTAAAGGGAAGTGTATGAACCTTACTCTGCAGGGTTAGTTCTATCATTCGAGGGGAAAGCATGTTCAATGATGAAGATAAGACTGAACTCAAGAATGATCCGTCGGCCTTTGCCTGACACTGGGCTTGAGCTCCTGAAAATAATGTTGTTTTCTTGGTCCTCAGCTGAACTAGCTTATTGGTTGCTGGTTCTGAAAATCCTGATACGAAGCACAATGGAAGTAATACTGATTGACAGATCACATATTTTTATGCTGCTTTATAATACAGGGGGTTTAGTTTTGAAATTAGAAGTGCGTTCAAAACCTTTTTTACAAGGCGGTCTTCCATTTGCAGCCTTTACTGCACGAGCAGGCCTCTGATCCCAAAGACATAAAGGTGGTCATTACAACCCTGGCGGACGGTGTTAAAGCTGCGGTAATACCGCAAATAGGCCGGCAGAAAAAAAAAGGGAATTATGACCGTGGCGGAAACCGTCAACATAGACAGCCACTTTAACACTCCGACCGCCATGGCGGTACAGACAAGCAGCGCGGCGGTCACCGCCAACAGACAGGCGGGAGACAAAGTACCGCCCACAGTATCACAACCCGCCAATCCGCCACCTTTTCCGGGGCGGATTCACCGTGGATAAAAACACGGCGGAAACAGCTTTTGCAATGGGAAAACGCTCACCAGAACACACTCCACGAGGAAGGAGGCCACCATGGAGCCCGAATTACAAATACTCCCTGCGCTTGTCTTTCTGCTCCTCTACGATCACCATCTACGTAGGCGCCGAAGACAACGGTGAGTACTGCACCTATGACATAGGGGAGGGGGAGGCAAAAGTCAGGGGGACGCACACGCAACACCCCCACCCCCACCCCACCCATACCCACTACAACACACACACCAATGCATGTCCAAACAGCACAGTAACAACCCCCAACCCCACCCGGAAGAATGCAAAGACAAAAGGAAATCAGTTCAAACTTTGTAATGTATCAAAATACAGTAAGCTAATATATACAGATATATATACACATTCCAGAATTGATACATTACGATTAGTAGTGCAGGTATGCACATATCAATGTCCGTGCACCAGTGGGCCCAAAATGCATGGGCGAGGCCCACACTAGATACCTGTCCACAAACGGAGAGAACACTGCAGGGGCATCAGATAGAAATACAACAGGCACCTCAGGGGGAAGGGAAGGGGGGGCACCTCAGCCGGATTACAGCACCACGCCAGATCCACGACGGGGCTCCATGCTCATTGATGTATCCTGGGGAGTGCAAAGCCACAGTTTCTGCAGTCTCTACAGTGGGTGGGTTGCCCACTGTTCCACCCTGGGGAGTGCAAAGCCACAGTCTCTCAAGTCTCTACAGTGGGTGGGTTGCCCACTGTACCATCCTGGGGAGTGCAAAGCCACAGTCTCTCAAGTCTCTACAGTGGGTGGGTTGCCCACTGCTTTATCCTGGGGAGTTCAAAGCCACAGTCTCTCAAGTCTCTACAGTGGGTGGGTTGCCCACTGCACCATCCTGGGGAGTGCAAAGCCACAGTCTCTCAAGTCTCTCCAGTGGGTTGGTTGCCCACTGTACCATCCTGGGGAGTGCAAAGCCACAGTCTCTCAAGCCTCTACAGTGGGTGGGTGGCCCACTGCACCATCCTGGGGAGTGCAAAGCCACAGTCTCTCAAGTCTCTCCAGTGGGTGGGTTGCCCACTGTACCATCCTGGGGAGTGCAAAGCCACAGTCTCTCAAGTGGATAACAGTCTCCACTGGTTCTGGAGGGGGACTGGTGCCCAGACTGCATCAGGCTCCCCGTGACAGTTCCTGTTCTGTCACTGTCCCAGCTGCACATGGGCTAACGATGCTTGATTTGGCGGTCTTTTCCCTGTTCAGCGGTGCTTTGCCATGTCGGTCTTTTCCCTGTTCAGCGGTGCTTGACTTTGCAGTTTCTGACCTGTTCAGCGGTGCTTTGCCCTGTTCAGCGGTCTTCACCATGGCGGTCTTTTCCCTGTTCAGCGGTGCTTTGCCATGGCGGTCTGTGCCCTGTTCAGCGGTGCTTGACTTTGCAGTTTCTGACCTGTTCAGCGGTGCTTTGCCCTGTTCAGCGGTCTTCACCATGGCGGTCTTTTCCCTGTTCAGCGGTGCTTTGCCATGGCGGTCTGTGCCCTGTTCAGCGGTGCTTGACTTTGTAGTTTCTGACCTGTTCAGTGGTGCTTTGCCCTGTTCAGCGGTTTTCACCATGGCGGTCTTTTCCCTGTTCAGCGGTGCTTTGCCATGGCGGTCTGTGCCCTGTTCAGCGGTGCTTGACTTTGCAGTTTCTGACCTGTTCAGCTGTGCTTTGCCCTGTTCAGCGGTCTTCACCATGGCGGTCTCTTCCCTGTTCAGCGGTGCTTTCCCATGGCGGTCTCTGCCCTGTTCAGCGGTGCTTGACTTTGCAGTTTCTGACCTGTTCAGCGGTGCTTTGCCCTGTTCAGCGGTCTTCACCATGGCGGTCTTTTCCCTGTTCAGCGGTGCTTTGCCATGGCGGTCTGTGCCCTGTTCAGCGGTGCTTGACTTTGCAGTTTCTGACCTGTTCAGCGGTGCTTTGCCCTGTTCAGCGGTCTTCACCATGGCGGTCTCTTCCCTGTTCAGCGGTGCTTTGCCATGGCGGTCTGTGCCCTGTTCAGCGGTGCTTGACTTTGCAGTTTCTGACCTGTTCAGCGGTGCTTTGCCCTGTTCAGCGGTCTTCACCATGGCGGTCTTTTCCCTGTTCAGCGGTGCTTTGCCATGGCGGTCTGTGCCCTGTTCAGCGGTGCTTGACTTTGCAGTTTCTGACCTGTTCAGCAATGCTTTTCCCTGTTCAGCGGTCTTCACCATGGTGGTCTTTTCCCTGTTCAGCGGTGCTTTACTTTGCAGTTTCTGACCTGTGCATTGGTGTGTGGCATGACGGTCCCTCATTGCCCAGCGGGGCTGTGGCTGCCGGGGCCCTCTAGGGCACTGACGCTGGTGGTGCTCTCCGGACCAGTGACGATTGTGCTGCCCTCCTGGGCAATGACTCTGGCGGTGGTCTCCGGACTAGTGACGACAGTGCTGCCCTCCTGGGCACTGACTCTGATGGTGGTCTCCGGACCAGTGACGATTGTGCTGCCCTCCTGGGCACTGACTCTGGCGGTGGTCTCCGGACCAGTGACGATTGTGCTGCCCTCCTTGGCAATGACTCTGGCGGTGGTCTCCGGACCAGTGACGACAGTGCTGCCCTCCTGGGCACTGACTCTGGTGCTGGTCTCCGGACCAGTGACGACTGTGCTGCCCTCCTGGGCACTGACTCTGGCGCTGGTCTCTGGACCAGTGACGATTGTGCTGCCCTCCTGGGCACTGACTCTGGCGGTGGTCTCCGGACCATTGACGATTGTGCTGCCCTCCTGGGCAATGACTCTGGCGGTGGTCTCCAGACCAGTGACGACAGTGCTGCCCTCCTGGGCACTGACTCTGGCGGTGGTCTCCGGACCAGTGACAACAGTGCTGCCCTCCTGGGCACTGACTCTGGCGGTGGTCTCCGGACCAGTGACGACAGTGCTGGCGGTGGCATCCCGGCCGCCGGGGAGGATGGCGCCCTTGTCCACCGTGCTGCTCTTCCCAGACTGTGCAGACTTCTTCTGGCCCTTCACCACCTTTGGAGGAGTCACAGCTGACTCGGCACTCCCCCTGGGACCCTTGTGAGCAGTTTTGCCGCCAGGAGTCTTCACCCTGTCCCGTCGGCCACTTTCCAACTTTAGGTGCTTTACAGGGGGTGGACTGGCAGTGCTTTGGCTCCGTGTCACACTGCCTGCTCTGGTGGCCAGTACACTCCACACACCTTGAACACGCACCGCTGGTACTGGACTTTTTTTGGCTGAGGTGCTACTACGGGACCTATGAATTGGAGGGGGGGGTGAAGGCAAAGAGGTCAACGTTGCTGAGGAAGAGTTGCTGACGAAGACTGGGATGGGTAGCTGGAGGAGGTCTGGGAGTGGAGGAAGAGGAGGTGGTTGTAAGAGGTGTAACTTTAGGTGATTTGGGTGCAGGTGCAGGTACTGGAGGCTGTCGTGAGGTGTTGGGTGTGTGGGTGCCCGCGTTTGTGTACTTTGGGAGGGGGCGTCAGACACACTGGGAGGGGACACAGGGGACGTGTAAATGGTAGTGGGGGTGGTGAGTGCAGGTGAGCGGGGCGTGCTGCTGGGTGTTCTGGTTCGAGTCCCAGTGCCTGTAGATGTAGTGCATGCAGGTGAGAGTGTAGACGACACTAGGAGGGAGGAGGGAGACGACGAGTAGGGGGACACAGTGGAGGCAGTGGATGTTGTTGTGTCTGTATGTGGGTGATGCTTGTTTGAGTGCCTGTGGGTTGTGTGGTGCTTATGTTTGCCTGAGCTACTTTTGTGTGTTGAGGTGTATGCATGCTTGTCTGATGGTGTGCTTGGGATAGGCTGGGGTACAGGGGACTGGGTCTGGGTGGAGGGAGTTGGAGGGGGGAGGCTAGACACAGGGACAATGGCTGCCATCAGTGCTGAGGCCAGAGATTGCAGGGTTCGATGAAGGGCAGCCTGACCAGAATGAATGCCCTCCAGGAATGCATTACAGTGTTGCAACTCCCTTTCTACACCCTGCATGGCATTCACAATGGTAGACTGCCCAACAGTGAGTGACCTGAAGAGGTCAATGGCCTCCTCACTGAGGGCAGCAGGGGTGACAGGGGCAGGGGCTGAGGTGCCTGGGGTGAAGGTGATGCCCACCCTCCTGGATGAGCGGGCACGGAGCGAAGGCTGAGGGGCTGCTGGGAGGACGGTGCTTGTAGGAGGGGTGGCGGCTGTACCTGTAGAAGTGGGGGAAACAGATGGTGCCGCCACCACAAGGGAGCTCCCATCGGCGGACAAGTCCGTGTTGCTGTTTGGTGATCCGGTGACCGACTTGAAGCTCCCCTCGCCCTCCGTCCCACTGGTGTATTCAGAGTCTGTGGTGTGGCCCTTCATGGCCATGTGGGATGCAGCTCCCTCGTGCTCCGGTGTCACTGTACCTCCGCCTGATGATTCTGATGCACACAAGAACAGGGAGAGCACAAAAAGGGGGGGGGGACGACAGAAGAAACAGGTTGAGTGCATGGCTTACCGCTACCGTTGGCGGACAATACAGACACAGCAGCCCCCTGCACTATGCCGTGCTCTTGGCCTCTACAGATGCAATTTCTGGGATCTGCCCTACATGGCTATGGTGGTCATCTGCAGACATAGATGACACAGGGGCATGTATACCTGTACTTGGCACTCTACAGAGGTGGGGTGGAGTGCCACATGGCCTGCATTACGGAGGGGCCTAGCCTACGGAACTCGCCCTGGCACAGGGAAACCCACAGCCCTCCTCCCCCACCCAGACCCCTCCACTGCGTGCAAAGTCCGCAGAATGAGTGTGTACTCACCCCCTTGTGTCTGCTGTGATGCCCTCAAGCGCCCATCCAACTCAGGGTAGGCCAGCGCCAGGATCCGGAACATCAGGGTGGTCATGGTTCGACGGGCACCCCTCCCACGTTGGGAGGCCATCCCCAGCTGAGCCTCCGCCGTCTTCTTGCTCCAGCGGCGAATGTCCTCCCATCTTTTCCGGCAGTGGGTGCCCCATCTCTGGTGGACCCCCAGGGTCCGGACGTCCTTGGCGATGACACGCCAAATGTCCTTCTTCTGGTGGGCGCTGACCTACATGACATGTACAGGGGAAGAAGAGAAGTCATTAACAACAGCACCGTCGAAGTGGGTGGCCCCCATCCCTACCCTTGCCATGTGGCACATGCATTCACAGTCCTTCATGTTCCGTGACCTCTGCCCCCTTCCTACTGACATCCAGCCCTCTCCACCCAGGCATAGTCCATACAACGTGCTCCCTGTGTACTTACCTGTTGGTCTGGAGGACCGTAGAGTAGCGTGTACTGGGGGAGGACCCCGTTTATGAGCTTCTCCAACTCCTGAGCAGTGAAGGCAGGGGCCCTTTCCCCAGACGCAGCAGCCATTGTCCCTTCCAGACCGAGGTCACAGCAGCACTTGCAGTGTAGGTCCTCTCCTGTCGTAGATCAGGTATCGAGTGACTTAACTGATAGAAAATGGCGGTCACGTCCGCGGCGGTGACGTCTGCGGCGGTGCGTCTCATCACCGCCGGCGCACTTCATCATTGGCTCCTGGGACCCATAGGGTCCAATATTAACCAATGCAGCATTGCGCCGCGGTCTACGACCGCCTACCGCGACGGTGTACAACGCCAGCGCAGATACCTCACATCCCATTGTCCCAGTTTAGAGGTCAGGCAGCCGCCATTTCAGGGGCCCACATGGCTTCATTTACCACTGCGTCACACATACCTAGGCCTACACTCAACACACATACAGGAAGAGTTTTGTATTTGGTGTCATGTTCTGTGTAGCTGTGGGTACATACCTGGGAATTTGTTGACTCTGTGGTCGCTGTTGTCCTTCTTAGGCACCGTCAGCTGGGACATGTGAGGAGATGGCGGAATCCTCCAGTGTACCGACCGCTGGTGGACCTGTTGACAATGGAGGAGCGACATTTAATCATCACCTACAGATTTGACCATGCCACTATCCAGGAACTGTGTACCCAGTTGGAGCCAGACCTGATCTCACCAATCCGCCATCCCACCAGAATCCCCCCTCAAGTGCAGGTGCTATCAGTGCTCCATTTCCTTGCAAGTGGGGCTTTTCAGACAACAGTGGCCATGGCATCAGGGATGTCCCAGCCTATGTTTTCCAACGTATTGTCCAGAGTATTGTCTGCCCTGCTGAAACACGTAAGGAGCTACATCGTTTTCCCTCAGGTGGAGGATTTGGCTACAGTTAAAGGTGACTTCTATGCCCTGGGACATATCCCCAACATCATAGGTGCTATTGATGGGACCCATGTAGCTCTGGTCCCCCCCCACAGGAAAGAACAGGTGTACAGGAACCGGAAGAGTTATCATTCCATGAATGTACAGATGGTATGTTTGGCAGACCAGTACATCTCCCAGGTAAATGCTATGTTCCCTGGCTCAGTGCATGACGCCTACATCCTGCGGATTAGCAGTATCCCGAATGTGATGGGTCAACTCCAGAGGCACCGGGTGTGGCTATTAGGGGACTCTGGTTAGCCCAACCTGTCATGGCTATTGACCCCAGTGAGGAATACCAGGACCAGGGCAGAGGAAAGCTACAATGAGGCCCATGGGCGGACTAGGAGGGTGATCGAACGCACCTTTGGCCTCCTGAAGGCCAGGTTCAGGTGCCTCCATATGACAGGTGGTTCCCTATTCTACTCACCAAAGAAGGTGTGCCAGATCACCATCGCCTGCTCGATGCTTCACAATCTTGCTTTGCAACGCCAGGTGCCTTTTCTGCAGGAGGATGGTCCAGATGGCGGTGTTGTGGCAGCTGTGGAGCCTGTGGAGCCTGTGGACAGTGATGAGGAGGAAGCTGAGGAAGAAGACATAGACAACAGGGAGTCAGTCATACAGCAATATTTCCAGTGACACACAGGTGAGAACATTTTTTTTTCACTATTACATTCACTTTCACACTTCTACCTCTATCCTGTCTGTCATTTAGTAGCAGTATTTGGTAACAGAGTTGTACCTTTCCATTACGGTTTCACAGGTGTGGTTACCAACGTGTGTCATCTGCTGGCATCCTTCATGGACTTGTGATGTGTGACATAGGTATGTTGGCATTACAATAGAATACGCATTTTGACACTGTCATTGATAATACAAATTTACCAAATCACAGACTGACTCCAGATTGTTTTGTGCTTCAAGGGTGTTTATTTAAGTGCTCAAAAATGGAGGGGGGTTGTAAAATGGTGAGGTGGGATGGTGGAGGAATGTCCATGGCAGAGTCCAGTCTATTCGTCTCACAGGTGCTTTGCCCATATGGGCATAGGAAGTGGAGCTGGGGCATTTCCAATCTGGACAGGGTAACAAAGTGGGACAGTGGGAGGACAATCAGGGTGGTCTCATTTCCTGGCGGGGTCTTGCCATCTTGCTCTGTCCTGTTCCTGGATCTCAGGGACCGCTTGCGGGGTGGTTCTCCGTCTGCAGGGGGTGGGGTGCTGGTGTGGTGGTCCTGTGGCGGGCATCCTGTCCACTAGCGCTGGCGGAGGTGGTAGGCAGTTCATCGTCCATGCTAGTGTCAGGGGCCCCTTGGAGTGCCACGGTGTCCCTCATGGTCTTTTGTATGTCCTTCAGCACCCCTACGATGGTGCCCAGGGTGGAGCTGATGGTTCTGAGCTCCTCCCTGAACCCCAAATACTGCTCCTCCTGCATGCGCTGGATCTCCTGAAACTTGGCCAGGACCGTCGCCATCGTCTCCTGGGAGTGGTGGTATGCTCCCATGATGGAGGAGAGGGCCTCGTGGAGGGTGGGTTCCCTTGGCCTGTCCGCCCCCTGTCGCACAGCAGCCCTCCCAGTTCCCCTGTGTTCCTGTGCATCCGTCCCCTGGACTGTGTGCCCACTACCACTGCCCCCAGGTCCCTGTTGTTGTTGGGGTGGTGGGTTATCCTGGGTTCCCTGTAGTGGTGGACACACAGCTGATTGACGTGTCCTGGGTACAGAGGGATGGGCCCGCTGGGTGGGTGCTGTGCTGGTGTTACCAGAGGGTGGAAGGTCAGTGTTGGGCTGTGCCTGTGTGAGGGGAACTGACTGTCCCGAGGCCCACGATGGTCCGGGCTGGTCATCTGGATCCAGTTGGCCAGAGCTGCTATCATCACTGTGGGCCTCTTCTGTGGGTGGTGTGGAGATGTCTGGACCCTCCTGTTTGGTGACGTTCCGTAGTGGTCCTGCAGGGGTATAAGAGCATGATTATTGCATGTGTGTGTGTCATGGTGTGCAATGGGTGGGTGTGCGTGTACCCCAGTGCAAGCATTCCTGTGTGGGGGTTTGTGTCATGATGGTTAGGGGGTTGTTATGGGTATGTGCAGTGAGCATGCTTTAGTGATGGGTGACCATGCTTAGTTGTGTCATGCAGGGCTTGGTGTTGGGATGGGTGGTTTGTGTTATTAGTACATTAGTGAGGAGTTGGAGTGATAGGGGAGGGTGTGAGGGTGGGGGTGTGTGATAGCATGCAGGTAGGGTGGGGGATATGATAGTTAAGATTTGACTTACCAGTGTACATTCCTCCACCGACTCCTCCGAGGCCCTCTGGATGCATGGTGGTCAAGACTTGCTCCTCCCATGTTGTTAGTTGTGGGGGAGGAGGTAGGGGTCCGCCGCCAGTCCGCTGTACCGCGATGTTGTGCCTGGAGACCACAGAACTCACCTTACCACGTAGGTCGTTCCACCTCTTCCTGATGTCCTCCCGATTTCTTGGATGCTGTCCCACAGCGTTGACCCTGTCCACGATTCTGCGCCATAGCTCCATCTTCCTGGCTATGGAGGTGTGCTGCACCTGTGAGCCAAATAGCTGTGGCTCTACCTGGAGGATTTCCTCCACCATGACCCTGAGCTCCTCCTCGGAAAACCTGGGGTGTCTTTGGCGTGACATGGGGTGATGTGGGTGATGTGTGGGGTGCTGTGTAGTGGTGTGTGGTGTTTTGTGCGTGGACTGTTGTATGGGTGATGGTGTTGTGTGCCTCTGTGTGGTGGGGTTCTCAATTGCTGTGCTCTCTGTTTCTCGGCTTCCTAAAAATTTCTGCTCGTAGGGGTTTGTGGGTGATGTGGGTGTGTGTTGTATATTGTGTTGGGTGTGTGGGAGTGGTGTTTGTATGTGTATCAGCTGTGCGTATTTAGAATTGTCCAATGTGGCGGTGTTTTGGAGATGTGTGTGTATTTTGAGCGCTGCGGTGTGTACCGCCAATGGAATACCGCGGTTGAAAGACCGCCGCGTGGATTCGTGGGTCGTGATAGCATGGGCGTGTTTCTGTTGGTGTGACGGTGGAGGATTTGTTTTCGCCAGTTTATCACTGACCTTTGGTGTGGCGGACTTGTGTGGGTGTCTGTATTTCGGCAGATTCCGAGATGTGGGTCATAATAGCTGTGGCGGAATTTCGCGGCCGCAGTGGTGTATTGGCGGTCTTCTGCACAGCGGTAAGCGGCTTTTACCGCCAATGTTGTAATGACCCCCAAAGTACCTTGACCAGCTACAAAAATGCCGCCAGTATTTCCACCCCTATTCCAGCATGCCATATTATAGGAAGCCCCACCTAACCACATCTTCTTCTGTTTTTCCTGTGACCACTTATTGATGCCTGCCACCAGCCAGCCGAGGTGAGAGTATTCTATGAGTTTCTTTTCTTCTGGTATTTATTTATGTATTAATTTACTTATTTATATATTTATGTTTACATTTTATTATTGTTGTGCTCTTCTTTGTTGAAATCTGCTGTGGTGGCTTTTATTTGTTTAGGGAGTCTTACTGAGACGTTGAAGGGTCGGGACTCACATGCAGGGTGTTGGACACACTGAGCTGTCAATTTTTGAAGTAGTATGGCATGTGGCATGCTGCACACTCAGTGTAAAGTGCCAGGCATATGGCATGCTATGTGCTTTATCATTTTGAATCCCCAGTGATGTTTGACTGTTTGATTGCTTTGAGGGCTTTCAGGAGCTTTTGCTCATTGTTAAGATGGCCACCACACATATCCTCGAGAGTTTTTCGGGACATTTTAGTAGTGCTGCTGGGCAACAAAGCTGGTTTCAGAAAGTTGGCAGCTGTGTGAGCTGATACTGGCACTATAGAGTGAAAGGTGGTTGACACTGCACATGAAAAGCAGCAGGCCGGACCTTCCTCAGCCTTACCATCTATGGATTTGCTTCAGTCTATGATTTCTGCAGCAGTAGAAGCTGCTATGAGGGCCAGGAAGGCTGATCATGTGCCTTGTAAGGTGCCTAGCTTGGACCCTGATCCTTTGATAGATGATGAGGATATGAATGTCAATTTGTGAGGGCACTGACTTTGTGGCGGTCCTGGGGCACATAAAGGATAATTTGGGAATTCCAGCTCCTGTGGTGGCACTTTTTGAGGAGTATTTTTTGATGCATTACTAAACTGCTGAGCCTGAATCCCTTCCTTTTCATAGTTCAGTTAGGTGAGGGTTGACCAATGAGTGGAAGGATTTGGAGAGCCAATCTTTTCCTCACTTTCTGCTGAAGAGGTATTGTTAGAAATGGGGTCTGTGGTTGGCAGTCAGGTTTCCCCCTGTCCAAGCAAGGACCCTCACCCTAGTCAGGGTAAGTCACACACAATCCAAATCATCCTGTGTCCACCCCTTGGGTAGCTTGGCACTGAGCAATCAGGCTTAACTTAGAAGGCAAAGTGTAAAGTATTTGTACAATAAATCATGCGTAACACAGTAGAATGCCACAAAAATACATCACACAGTGTTTAGAAAAATATATACTTATCTGGTAAGATGCAGGTCAAAACGATTAGGATGCAACAATTATATTTTGAAATATCACTGTAAAAAATGATATAAAGTGTCTTTTAGTCTCTTAAAAGCAATAAATGTATCTTGCAAGCACAAAGTACCTGGTTTGTGTACAAAATCTCTGCAAGGAACCGCAGAGGTGGAGGTGCATGTAAAACAGGGAGGTGTATGTCAATTTTTCGGGCTGCACTCTGCGATGCGTCATTTATTTTTCACGCAGGGAAGGCTTTGCGTCGGTCGGTCTTGGATCCTCTGTGGGTTGCAGGGTTTTCGGACACCCCGGGGACGATGCGTTGAAATCCGGCACTGGCAGGACAAAGTCACAGGGTCTGCGTGGATCTGGTGGGCGTTGTGTGTATAATTCTACCGCATGGCAGGTGCTGCATCGATTCCTCTCAGGAAGTCGGGCTCCGTCATTCCTGCTCAGCTGTGCGTAGATCCAATGGGCCGTGCATCGAATTTCCGGTCGCTACACTGGCTCTGCATCGATCTTGTTGTAGCGAAGTCGGGCTTCGTCCTTCCGGTTCGGCGTGCAGTGAATTTTACAACGCGATGCAGGCTGTGCGTCGTTTTCTGCCGGCTGTGCATCAATTTCCGCCTCACAGGGAGTTCTTCTTGCAGAGATGAAGTCTTTTTGATCCTGAGACTTCAGGGAACAGGAGGCAAGCTCTATGCAAGCCCTTGGAGAGCACTTCTCAGCACAGCCAGAAAGCAGCAAGCTAGCAGCGAAACAGCAAGGCAGCAGTCCTTCACAGAAAGCAGTCTATGGGCAGCCAGGCAGTTCTTCTTGGCAGGTTGCAGGTTCTGGTTCAGGTTCTCTTCTCCAGGAAGTGTCTGAGTTGGTAGGGGAAGAGGCCTTGTTTAGATAGCCAAATGTGCCTTTGAAGTGGGGGAGACTTCAAAGAGTGGCTTAGAAGTGCACAAGGTCCCCTTTCAGTTCAATCCTGTCTGCCAGGGTCCCAGTACGGGGTGTGGCAGTCCTTTGTGTGAGGGGAGGCTACTGTACTTTGACATGTAAGTGTCAGGCCCTGCACCCTCCCATCCCAGGAAGACCCATTCAAAATACAGATGTATGCAAGTGAGGCTGAGCATCCTGTGTTTGGGGTTTGTCTGAGTGAATGCACAAGGGAGCTGTCAACTGAACCTAGCCAGACGTGGATTGTAAGGCACAGAAGGATTTAAGTGCAGAGAAATGCTCACTTTCTAAAAATGGCACTTCTAGAAAAGTAATATTAAATCCAACTTCACCAGTCAGCAGGACTTTATATTACTATTCTGGCCATACTAAATATGACCTTCCTATCCTTTCAGATCAGCAGCTACCACTCAAACAGTATATGAGGGTAGCCCTAATGTTAGCTTATGAAAGGAGCAGACCTCACAGTAGTGCAACAACTTTTTGCTAAAATGTTTTACACTACCAGGACATGTAAACTACACAGGTACATGTCCTACCTTTTGTCTACACAGCGCCCTACCCTAGGGGTTACCTAGGGCCTACCTTAGGGGTGATTTATATGTAGAAAAAGGGGAGTTTTAGGCTTGGCAAGTACTTATAAATGCCAAGTCGAACTGGCAGTGAAACTGCACACCCAGGCCTTGCAATGGCAGGCCTGAGACATGGTTAAGGGGCTACTTAAGCGGGTGGCAGGTGGCACAATCAGTGCTGCAGGCCCACTAGTAGCATTTAATCTACAGGCCCTGGGCACATATAGGCGGTCATTCTGACCGCGGCGGGCGGCGGTCGCCGCCCGCCATGCGGTCACCGCCAAATGGCCGCTCCGCGGTCAGGAGACCGCGGATGCCATTCTGGCTTTCCCGCTGGGCCGGCGGACGACCGCCAAAAGGGCGCCCGCCTGCCCAGCGGGAAAGACCCTGCAACAAGGAAGTCGGCTCCGAATGGAGCCGGCGGAGTTGCAGGGGTGCGACGGGTGCAGTGGCACCCGTCGCGATTTTCACTGTCTGCAAAGCAGACAGTGAAAATCCTTATGGGGCCCTGTTAAGGGGCCCCTGCACTGCCCATGCCAGTGGCATGGGCAGTGCAGGGGCCCCCAGGGGCCCCACGACACCCGTTCCTGCCATCCTGTTCCTGGCGGTAAGAACCGCCAGAAACAGGGTGGCGGGAAGGGGGTTGGAATCCCCATGGCGGCGCTGCTTGGGATTCCCTGGGCCAGGGGAAAACCGGCGGGAAACCGCTGGTTCCCCTTTTCTGACCGCGGCTTTACTGCCGCAGTCAGAATGGCCCTGGAAGCACCGCCAGCCTGTTGGCGGTGCTTCCGTGGTCCCCGGCCCTGGCGGTCATGGACCGCCAGGGTCGGAATGACCCCCATAGTGCCTTTACTAGGGACTTATAAGTAAATTAAATAATCCAATAGGGTATGATCCAATGTCATCATGTTTAAAGGGAGAGAGCATATGCACTTTAGCATTGGTTAGCAGTGGTAAAGTGAGCAGACACTTATCCAACCAGCAACAACAGTATCCAACAAGTGGAGGGAGGCAGGCAAAAAGTTAGGGGTGACCACCCTAAGGCTCTCGGGTCTAACAGGTATCCTTTGAAGAGTTTTTTCGAGAACTTTCCCTCTAATGTTAAGGTGGACAACCTTATGACATGTCTTTCTACTCAGGGGTTGATTGTTTCAGAGGACACGCTTCCCCCTGGCTCTGTTGACAAAAAGATTGAGACTGCTGTTAAGAGGTCTTATTCTGTTTCTAACTTTTCAGTCAGGGCCAATGCCTAGTTTATGTATGCTGTGCAGTACCTGTTATGAGACTTTTAGGAATTAGCTGAGAAGATGGAGGAAGGGGCGGATTGGTCTTCTCTTTTCAGGGCCATGGAACAACAGGTATGTCATCTGTCGGACATTTCTTTTGACAGTTTGTGTTTCTCTGCTGCTGTTTCTGGTGCTGCTATTTCTGCAGGCAGAAATATCTGGATGTGCTCATGAAAGATGGATGCCCCTTCGAAATTGGTACTTTTAAAATTGCCTTTTTTCTGGTTCCAAGGTGTTTGGTCAGGAACTAGAGGATCTTTGTGAAAAAGATTTTTGAAAACAAAAAGCTAATCGCTGCACCTAGGCCTTTTGGTCGGGTAGGGGTTTTGATTTTTGTAGAGCTTTTGGCCTGAGTGAGACAAGGGGTTCCTCTCAGCCCTTTCGAGGTAGGGGCTGTGGCTGAGGTGCCCTTTGTTTCGATAGATCCCGGTTACAACATAAGACCAGTTTTTTCTATCAAAACCCCTCAACTCCCCTTCCAAAAGCATGATTATGCATCAGGCCTGCCGGTAGATGGATGATTTCAGGCCTTCAGTCACGTCTGGCAGATGACAGTTTCGAATGTGTGGGTTCTGGAAGCTGTGTTCTGTGGCTATAGGCTTCCTTTTGTGTCTCCTTCTCCTTTTTTCAGGACAACTCCAGTTCTGATAATCCCTCTGAAGAGAGGCACTCTACTGGACGGTGTTCAGTTGCTTCTGGGAAAAAAGACGCCATATCTGTAGTCCTCCCAGGAAAGGAAGGAATGAAGGGGGTTCTACTCGATCCTCTTTTTGATTCAGAAGCCATCAGGATAGTGTTGTCCTGTGCTGGACCTGATGGAGGTAAACAAATGAATTCCTTGCCAGTCATTCAAGATGGTGTCTCTACAATCCATCATGCCTTTGATACAGCAAGGAGACTTTCTGGGTTCAATAGACATGCAAGATGCATACCTGCATGTCCCCATTCATCCAAATTCCCAAAAGTTCCTATGGTTTGCAGTATGTGGTATCCACTGACACATCATGGTCCTGCTGTTTGGGTTGGTCTCCGCCCCCAGGGTTTTCACCAAGGTGGTTGCTTCTCTGGTGGGTATTATTCATTCATCACACTTGAGCTGTTATTTTCCATCATCAGTTTCCCTCTGTCTGTGTCTGCTCCTGTTTCATCAGCTCAATGTGAGGTTTCGAGCCCCGTGGCTGGATCTGTTTGTGATGGAGTCTAGCTCTCTTATCCCCTCCTTCCGTTCCCTGATTCCTTCTCAGAGGGCATGGGTGATGGATGCTCTGCTGGTGCAGTAGCCAACAGGTCTCCTGTATAGCTTTCCTCCCTACCAGCTGATCTGTAGGGTAATGAGGAAGGTTCAGACAGACCATGCGGAGATTCTTCTGGTGGCTCCAGGGTGGAGCAGGAGGTCTTGGTTTCACATAGTAATTCAGTTGTCTGCCTCTCTCCAGTGGCAGCTCCCCTTCTTTTTGTCCCCAAAGAGGTTCCCGGTCAGTTGCTGGAGTCAGCGAAGAGACTGAAGTTGGGGGTTTGGCATTTGAAGGGATGAGTCTGATTTCTCAGGGTTGTTTGCTGTGGTGGCTGAATCAATTCAGCAGTCTAGGCGTCTATCTACATTGAAGACATATGGGTGTCTTTGGAGTAATTTCGAACAATGATGTGGCATTAGGGCGGTGTCTCACTAAGTGTGTGACCCTAGCTTGGTTTTGGAGTTTTGTTGGGTCTGGCGGTTTCCATGATTTGCAGCCAGTGGGCTGCAATACAGGCTATCAGGGGTCCTGATGTTTTAGCCATTTCAGTTCTGGCCTCCCACCTATAGATGAGTTTTTTTCCTTAAGCGGCCCATCTTACATTCTCCAGTTCCTTCTTGGGCTCTTCCCCTAGTGTTGCAGTCTTCACCGTCCTCCTTTTGAGCCTCTTGAGCCTTCAGAGTTGAAGTTTTTGACGGCCAAGGTGGTATTTTTAGCAGCGATCTGCCCCTGTAGGCGGATTGGGGAGATTGGTGCATTGTTGTCTTCCCCACCTTTTTTTAGGTTCTTTTCTGATCAGATGATTTTGAGACACAGTCCTTTATTTCTCCCCAATGTGCCTACATCTGTTCATTGTTTGCAGGAGATTGTTCTACCTGTGTTTTTTCCTGAACCTTCCTCAGAGGAGTGCATACCCTAGGTGTTCATAGGGCGTTATCCATTTATTTGTCTCGTATGTAGTTGTTCTGTAAGGTTGATTCTTTGCTCCTTTCCTTGGCCTTTCTACTAAAGGTCTTCGTCCCTCTTCAACTACCTTGTCCAGGTGGGTCAAGCTCACAGGGCACAGGTCTTCCTTGTCTCAGTCGTGGATTACCTTTCCCTCCTGGTCCCATCCTGCATTTTGGTTATTTTGGGGTTAGATAGGTAGGATGTGGTTAGGTGGGGCTTCCTGTTATATGGCATGCCGGGACAGGGTTGACCATATTGGGGGGAGTTTTCTGGCTGATTAACGTTATCAATTTATGTGGAAACAGGCTGGCGGTGCACCGCTGGGCATTCTGACCGCGGTGGTTCAGCCGCGGCCAGAAACGGAAAGTCGGCGGTGTACCGCCGACTTTCCGCTGCCCTTGAGAATCCTCCATGGCGGCGGAGCGCGCTCCGCCGCCATGGGGATTCTGACACCCCCTACCGCCATCCTGTTCCTGGCGGGTCTCCCGCCAGGAACAGGATGGCGGTAGGGGGTGCCGCAGGGGCCCCCGTAAGAGGGCCCCAAAAAGAATTTCAGTGTCTGCCTAGCAGACACTGAAATTCGCGACGGGTGCTACTGCACCCGTCGCACTCCAGCAACTCCGCCGGCTCCATTCGGAGCCGGCTTCATCGTTGCTGGGTCTTTCCCGCTGTGCTGGCGGGCGGCCTTTTGGCGGTCGCCCGCCAGCACAGCGGGAAAGCCAGAATGGCCGCCGCTGTCTTGTGACCGCGGTGCGGTCATTTGGCGGTAACCGCATGGCGGGCGGCGACCGCCGCCCGCCGCGGTTAGAATCACCGCCATAATCTTGATTGACAGATCACATATTGTAATGCTGTTTTATAATACAGGGATTTTAGTTTCGAAATTCAAAGTGCTTTCAATGCCTTTTATGCAAGGCAAGATAAAAATGGCACCTGATCTAGTTTTTGTGAAATTGCCCATTTGACTGGACAACCCCCTCTATGTGTCGGTTAATTCGAAGCATGGAAGTGTCGATGAGAATCAAAAAGCCCCCGGAGTTCGTTTGGTTTTCATTTTCGCTCTTACGTAGCTCGCTTTATAAGTGCTCTGCTGACCTTGTTAGTGTAGCGCTGTGAGCACAGATTCCACGGCCGGGTGAATATTCTTTCTGCTTTTGGAAATGATTAGTAAAAATAGACCGCCTGTTAGAAGTAGTTAATTTGTAGTGTTTGCAGTCTGCTAAGGCGTGACCAGGAGTCGCATAATTAAAAAGATGAATGTCATTACTGACTGAACACATTGATGACGCTCCCAAAATCCCGGGAGGCGCCATGTTCAGCGCTACTTTCTATTCCCCACTCCATCGACGCCTTTTGTTCCCCTTATCCCTGACATTGCCTTTCCGTTCATAAATCGCTCTCTCGCTCGTGTTTCAGTGATCCAACACAAAGTACCTAAACGCAGAGAATATGGGCAGCTCAGAAAAAAGGAGTTTATGGTTTAACAGAATCAATTCTGCTTTTGTAAGTGCGCCAGTGTCAGGTAGGAAAAAAAAGAACAGGCATTTTAGCGAAGGCATTCTCAATCACTCTAATAGCGCAGAGGTTACCAGAGAATAACCCCGGTTTATTGCTGTCCTCCGGCTTTTCTTGAGCTGCAGCGATCTAGGCTGCCGAGAGAACCATTGCGGGCTGCCTAATGCGTTTTGGGTGATTGATTCCACTTACCCTGTCACACATCCCCTGGCAGTCCCAGGAAGGGGAAGGCACGAGAAGAAAGGAAGTCGTTCTCCTCATCTTTCGATATTTGAAGTCCTGTTACCATATTTTATCTTCATTGGACATTCAATGAGATTTGTTGCTCCGTGGTGTGCATGGAAGTGACCTCGTCACTGGACACCGTTGTAGAAATACCATGACAAGAAGCTAGATGAACCTATAATGATGAACACTAAGCACACACTTCACCAGCACTGCTATCGGGCAATCAGGTAATGACCGACGTGCTAGTCTCACAGGTCAGTGTGGAGCCCTTTTTTTGGCTGTTTGTCGGCCTGTTTTGTGGTCTCCTGAGCCGGTTTTTACTGATAATTTCCCCGATAATATAACAAACATTGCTGCATCAACTTCAAATCCACGCAGTGTTCCGTACCTTGCAAAATACTTACAGTTTGTCTTTATAATTTGAAAACTGCCCTAATTTGCAAACGTGTGACACTTTTTTTTAGCTTTTTAATTCACTAATGGGGGCCACCCCCACTCTGAAGGTAGTAAAAGCCAAGATGGATCAAGATAATAGGATTGGCTTGTTTTAGAAGTCAAAATGCCTGTTCATTGATGTCTTTGTAGGGCTGAGAACATGAATGGATGGCAAGTTTGGGTTTTAATTGGTGGATGTATAAAGCATGGAATGAATGTAAACATTACTAATCTAAGTAGTCCTGTGAAAAAATATGTTAATTAATACCATAATTGATAAATCAACAAAATACACAGTAACATTAAAACTGCCTAAAAACACAGACAATAGATACACGATCTTCTTAATACAAAACAATCTTTCCACCAGACAAGTTACATAAAATAATAGATAGTGAATCAGCCGAACTGCATTACTTCTTGATCTTGTGCCATATTTAATAAAAATCATTTTTAAAATTGAATGCCTTGCAGAAATAAAATATATCAAAAACAAACAAGAGAGGGCTAGTACATCGGGAGTGTTAAGAGGTAGTTGGTCCTGTGTACGGTACTCCCATCAAACTTAAAAAAGCCAAAGGGTACACAGTTCCAGACAGTGAGTTATATATAAATGCAGTGAATAGAAAATAGATCCTGTGAGTCTGCTTTCTTTAGAACAAGAACCCTCACTCACCAATTGGTGACATGCTTCATCATCAGGCTTTTGCTCCTCGTCAGGCCGGCACTGCAATGCCTGACGGGCCCCTCACGGGGGCTCTCTGCCGGAGATCTTTTAGATATAGAAATGCCGGTTGTTGAGTGCTGGAATATGGGTTTGGAATAGAAGGATATGAGTGTGTGAGAGTAAAAATGGCTAGAGGTCTGCAAAACTCATTTTTAATAAAAATTAGACCCTTGTCATGATTAAAAACCGTAATGTGGGGAAAGGATTAGTAGTAATGTCTAATCCACCCTCAAAAGACAAAAAATAAAGTTAAAATCTACAGTCCCTAGATTCAGAGAATGTTAGGAGTGTCAGTACAGAAATCCTTATACTGCTACTAGAAAGGTCAACACGTTTCTCACAAATAAAGTCATTTAAGATCAGTGCAATTTGTCAGGACCAAAACGTACGTAATCCACATGTTATAATCTAATTGGTAATAAAGTAATTTCACAGGAACCGATAGAAGGAAAAAATAAATGCATAAACGTATGTCACAGATAAAATAATGTGCATAGTGAGCTCACACAGGTGACTATTCCGTTGTGTGAAGTGTATCACACGGTGAAATACACATTGACAAGACATACAATCCTCTAAATTAAGAGGATATAGCCTTACCCTCCTTGTATTAAAGGATGGGCCACATCGGGATGGCAGCAAGCATCAGTGGTCCGAACTGGTATAATTAACTTGGTGTATATGCAAATATAGATGGTTAATGGCATGTTATACGTACTAATTGTGTATATAAACATGAAGAAAAAGGTATTATTAATGAAGATATTATCCAAAAAGAACATGCTCAAAATAGAGATCAGGGCCAAACGTGTCCAGAAAATATCATATAAACTATATATATACTATTTGGGGAAGAAGTCGTATCCAACTGGTAGGCGTTGCAGTTTAAAACCACCGGATGGTACTAGCGTCAGATAGAAACTTATAAACAATGCGACAGAGGAAACTGTCCGATTATTGTTATGTGTTCAATTATCCACAACACAAAAAACGGCTCAAATAGGCGAGCGTCAGAGTTCGATATGTGCCTGTAAAGTAGAGAACACTGCAGGGGCATCAGGTCACAAATACACAGGCACCTCAGGGGGACGGGGAACGGGGGCACCTCAGCCGGAAGATGTAATAACACCACTGGTCCTGGAGGGGGCTACATGCCAGGTGCGATGTCCTGGGGAGTGCAAGGCCACAGTCTCTCAAGTGGGTGGTTTGCCAACTGCTTGGTCCTGGGGAGTGCAAAGCCACAGTCTCTAAAGTTGGTGGTTTGGCCACTGCTTGGTCTTGTGGAGTGCAAAGCCACAGTCTCTCAAGTGGGTGGTTTGCCCACTGCATGGTCCTGGGGAGTGAAAATCCACAGTCTCTCAAGTGGGGGGGTTTCACACTGGTTCTGGAGGGGGCCTTGTGCCCAGTGTGCTTCCTCCTGGCAAGGATGCAGTGAGTGGATGGCTTCTTCCACTGGCTCTGGAGGGGGCCTTGTGCCCTGTGATGCAGCCCTTGGGAGTGCAAGGTCACAGCCTCTCACCTGGGTGTTACACCTAAAGGATTTGCAGGGTCCAGGACGCACTACAGCCATGAAGGCAGGACTACATACTGCCCACTGGCGGTGACAGCTGCTCAGTAGTGGCAGTGGCGATGCTGGTGTCGGGGATGCCAGTGGTGGGGGTAGGCTCCAGCCCTTCCCCTGCAGCCTCAGACGGCTGCTCACTGGGGCTGATGCTGCTGGCAGTGGTGTTTCTAGCGGTGCTAGTGGTGGTGCTGATGTCGGGGATGCCAGTGGTGGGCAGAGGCTCCAGCCCTTCCCATGCAGCCTCAGAAGGCTGTACCGCCATGGTTGGTGGTGGGGGCTCAGAATCAGTCCCAGCACCATGCATCCTGTCCTTCCTTTCAGCTGGTGCAGGCCCCTTGCCCTTCCCTTTTGCAGCTGGTGTTGCCTCCTTGCCCTTCTCCTTGGCAACTGGTGCAAGCACAGTGTCAGTGCTGATAGCTGGTTCCCTGGAGCCTCTCCCACCTGCAGTAGCTGCTGACACTACTGTGTCTGTGGACTGGGTGGCTGAGGTGCTCGCCTGGGTTCTGACCACCGTGGCCTGACGTGAAGGATGGGGGAGGGGTAGGGAAGAGGTCAACAGCAGAGAGGAAAAGCTTATTAGGGACACTGGGGCGGGAAGAGGGTGAAGGTTTAGGAGTGGAGGAAGGTGGAGTGGTTGTAGGAGGTGTCTGTCTGCTGTGTTTGGGTAAAGGTGCATAGGCTGGATGCTGCTGTGAAGTGGATGGCTGTTGGGTGTCTGAGTGCTCATGTTTGTGTACCTTGGGAGGAGGGGGCACAGACACAGTGGGAGAGGACACAGGGGACGTGTGCATGGATGTGGGGGTGGTGACTGCCAGTGAGGGGTGTGTAGTGATAGGCGTGATGGTGATGGGGTAATGGATGAGGATGTAGTGAATGCAGGTGTGAGTGGAGATGCTACTTGGAGGGTGGTGGACAAGGAGGAGGAGGGGGACACAGTGGAGGCAGTGGATATTGGTATGTCTGCATCTGGATGGTGTTTGTGTGAGTGCCTGTGGGATGGTGTGTGGGACTTGTGTTTGCCTGGGCCACTGGGTGCATGCTGGTCTGAATGTACCAGCATTGTACATGGGTTAGGTTGGGGTTGAGGGGAATGAGACTGGGTAGAGGAAGTTGGAGGGGGGAGGCTAGAGACAGGGACAATTGCTGCCATCAGGGAGGAGGCCAGAGCCTGGATTGATCTCTGTTGGGCCGCCATACCAGAGTGAATTCCCTCCAGGAATGCATTTGTTTGTTGCAAATGGCCTGCCAGCCCCTGGATGGCATTCACTATGGTTGACTGCCCAACAGAGATGGATCGCAGGAGGTCAATAGCGTCCTCACTCAGGGCAGCAGGGCTAACTGGGGTACGGCCTGAGGTGCCTAAGCTGAAGGAGATGCCCACCCTCCTGGATGAGCGGACACGGGAAACTCGCTAAGGGCTAGGAGGGCAGTGCTGGTACGGGGGGTGGTGGCTGTACCTGTAGTTGGGGTGGGCACAGAGGTGTCCACCACCACCAAGGAGTTTCCATCGGAGGAGGTATCACTCTCCGAACTGTCCCCACCTGTCTCTGTCGTGGTGCTCCCCTCGCCCTCTGTCCTACTGGTGCCCTCACCGTCTGTGGATTTGGCCTCCTGGCCCCTGTGGGATGCAGCTCCCTCCGTCGCCGGTGCCTCTGCTCCTCTGCCATATGATGCTAATGCACATAAGGACAAGGTGACAAAAAGGTGGGAAGAGACAAAGGATACACTTGGTCAATGGCAGCAACAACACCAGTGTTGGCATACACAACACACACACACACACACACACACACACAGGGAACAGCCCTACTCACTAGGCAATGCACTAACAGTCACAATGCTAGTCACAAGCCCATGGGCAAGAATACATAACGGCAATAGCAGCATACCTGAGACCCACAGACCCCTGCCCAGTAGTGGATGCCTTCTAGCTTGGTTGGAGGTAATTTACATCAGAACTCTGCCCAACATGGGACCTACCCTGCAATGTCCTGCCTGGCCTAGGGGCACCCACAGACCCCCCCCGGTGACCACCCCACCACGCGCAACTAGTATATTGGAAACTGTACTCAACCCCTTGTGGCTGCTGTGATACCCTCAAGCACCCATCTAGCTCCGGATAGGCCACCCACAGTATGTGGGCCATCGGGGGGTCAGGGTTCGAACGGCACCCCTTCCTCGTTGGGAGGCCATCCCCAGCTGGGCCTCCGCCGTCTTCCTTGCCCAGCGTCTCAGGTCCTCCCACCGTTTGTGACAGTGGGTGCTCCGTCTGCCGTAGTCCCCCAGGGTCCGCACGTCCTTGGCAATGGCACACCATATACCGTTTTTTCTGATGGGCGCTGACCTGCAGAAAAAGAAACATAGAAAAAAGGATCAGTCATACTTTCTGGCCTGTTATGCTCATGGCTCACCATAGCCCTCACATCCCCTTACGCAAAGACATTGCCCACCATACATGCATCACGCTGCCCAGAACCCTTCCACCAACCCCCCTCCTACATGTAGCCCTCACACACAGCACTCCATGCATTCATGCCCCATGCATCGTGCTCACAGTGTACTCACCTGTTGGTCTGGAGGCCCATACAGTATTCGGTACTGGGGTAGGACCCCATCCACCAGTCTCTCCAACTCCGCAGCGGTGAAGGCAGGGTCCCTTTCCCCAGTGACACGAGCCATGGTCGGTTCCAGACACAGGTCACAGCAGCACTTGCAGTGTAGGTCCTCTTCTGTTGAAGGTCAGGCAGCAAGTGAGTGAACAGATAGAAAATGTCAGTCACATCCGTGGAGGTGTGTACCGTCACCGCTCGCGTACATCACCATTGGCCACTGTAACCCATAGGGCCCAATGACATCCAATGAGAAGTTGCACGGCGGTACTCAATTGCCTCCCGCAACGGCACACAACGTCAGTGGCATTATCTCATTTCCACATGTCCATCCACACAGGACAGGGGGACACCATTTCATGGGGGTGAGGGCAGGCCATGGCACCTAACTGCATCACAGTACACCATTTGGGCCTATCCAACGACATACTGTTATAGTCACAACATGCAATGCAGTGTAGTGTTTGGAAATGTGGAATACTGACCAGCTGCTCAACGTTTTGCCCCTAGATTACAACTGCTGCGGATGAATAGGAGATGGAGACTTCCCCCCATGTACAGACCCACGTGTGGACTTGGCAACAATGGAGGACAGGCACATTATCCTCACCTATAGACTGGACAGGGCCACAATCACAGAGCTGTGTGCCCAATTTGGAGCCTGACCTGATATCTGCTATCCGTCACCCCACTGGGATCCCCTCTGGTGCCAGTCCTATCAGTGCTCCATTTCTTGGCAAGCGCCTCCTTCCAAGTGTCAGTGGGCTTGGCAGCAGGAATGTCTCAGCCAATGTCTCAATAGTGGTGACCAGAGTGTTGTCTGCCCTGATTAAACACATGCACAGCTACATTGTCCCCCCGTAGAGGATTTGGCCATAGTGAAAGCTGACTTCTATGCAATGGGACATATCCCCAACATTATTGAGGCTATTGATGATACACATATTTCCGTTGAAATGAGCAGGTGTTCAGAAATCGAAAGAGCTTTCACTCGATGAATGTGCAGATAGTGTGCCTGGCGGACCAGTACATCTCCCCTGTCAATGCAAAGTATCCTGGGTCTGTGCATGATGCCTTTATCCTGAGGAATAGCAGCATCCCATATGTGATAGCTCAACTCCAGAGGCACCGGGTGTGGATAATAGATGAGCCCATGGTTCCCACCCAGTATATGTTGGTGTATGGGTAGGGTGTTGGCCATAAGGGATATTTTTTGGCCAAAAGGTATCCCTCGATATTTGCAGGTGACTCTGGTTACCCCAACCTCTCATGGCTGCTGACCCCTGTGAGGAATCCCAGGACAAGGGCAGCAGAACATTACAATGAGGCACATGGGAGAACAAGAAGAATAATAGAGAGGACATTCGGCCTTCTGAAGGCCAGGTTTAGTTACCTCCATCCAACAGGTGGATCCCTGTACTACTCGCCCAAGAAGGTGTGCCAGATCATCGTGGCATGCTGCATGTTGCATAACCTTGCCTTGAGACGCCAGGTGCCTTTTCTGCAGGAGGAAGAGGATGGACATGGGCGTGTGGCAGTAGTGGACCCTGTGGACAGTGAAGATGAGAAGGCAGAGGATATGGACGAGGACTACAGAACAGCTATTATACAACAGTACTTCCAGTGACACACAGGAAAGACATTGTAACTTCACTTTGCATTGATAGTTTTGTATTTGACATTGTACGTGGCAGGCAGATTCTCCCAATTTTATGGCCACTTACTGTACCCTTTGGCATCTCTATTTTCAGATATCTGTCCCCCACTCTCGCACCTGGTGTGTTGACTGCAGCCCACTACAGGTCATTCCTATGTATTTATTCCTATACAGTTGTATTGCATTGTTGAAAGCTTGTTAAACGAATACTTTGTTCAATAATTTGACACACTACATAGTCCAGTCTATTGGTATCACAGGTGCATTGTCCAAGGGGGCATAGGAAGATGAGCAATGGCAGTTTAAGGTGGACAGGGTGACAGAGTGGGACACAAGGGTGACAATCAGGAGAGTCTTATTTCCTGGCAGGGGTCTTGGCAATGTTCTCTGGCTTCTGCATGAATCGCAGGGACCGTTTGCGGGGTGGTTCTCCTTCTGCAGGGGGAGGGGTGTTGGTGGCCTGTTGGTCCTGTGGCGGGGCCTCCTGTCCACTAGCGGCAGCAGAGGTGGAGGGCTGTTCATTGGTGTGGGGGTGTCAGGGGCCTGCTGGTGTTCCACTGCCTTCCTCATGGCGTTGGCCATGTCTGCCATCACCCCTGCAGTGGTGACCAGGGTGGTGTGGATGTCCTTCAAGTCCTCCCTGATCCCAAGGTACTGTCCCTCCTGCAGATGCTGTGTCTCCTGAAAATTATCCAGGATCTGGCCCATCATCTCATGTGAATGGTGGTATGCTCCCAGGATGTTGGTGAGTGCCTCCTTGAGAGTTGGTTCCCTGGGCCTGTCCTCCACCTGTCGCACAGCAGTCCTCCCAGCTTCCCTGTTGTCCTGTGCCTCTGTCCCCTGAACCGTGTGCCCACTGCCACTGACCCCAGGTCCCTGATCATCTTGTGATTGTGGGGTTGCCTGGGGTCCCTGTAGTGGTGGACACCCTGCTGACTGACATGTCCTGGGGACAGAGGTATGGGCCCGCTGGGTGGCTACTGTGCTGGTGTTTCCTGAGGGGCAGGCTCTGTGGTGGTATGGGACTGTGCCTGGGTAACCAACTGTCCGGAGATCCCTGGTGGGCCATGTTGGTCATCCAGATCCAGGCATCCAGAGCTGCTGTCATCACTGTGGGCCTCTTCTGTGGGGGGACTGGATGTTGCTGGCACCTCCTCTCCGGTGACGTTGTGTGGAGGACCTCTGGGGATGTAAATGCAGTGTTATTGTTTCTGCGTTTGACATCTTGTGCATGGGTATGTTGCCCTGTATGGTTGTGATTGCCCTGTCAGCTTTCCCTTGTGAGAGTAGTGATTTTGTGGGCTAGGTGATTCTCTCTAATGTGCATGCTTTAGTGATGGGTGTCCATGCAGGGCTGTGAGTGATGTCCATGCATTGGTGTTGCATGCAGGGCTAGGAATTGGGATGGATGGGTTGTGATGGTGGGGTGTATGTGAGGTGGTGGCATGATGGAAGTGAGGGTAGGGTTGGTGGTATACGATGGCATGCAGGTGGGGGGGTGATAGTAATAGAGATTTGACTTACCAGAGTCCAGTCCTCTGCTACTCCTGCCAAGCCACAGGATTCAGTATTGCCAAGACTTGCTCCTCCCATGTTGTTAGTTGTGGGGAAGGAGGTAGGGGTCCACCACCAGTTCTCTGTACAGCTATCTGGTGTCTTGCAACCACAGAACGCACCTTCCCCCGTAGGTCGTTCCACCTCTTCCTGATGTCATCCGTTGTTCTTGAGTGCTGTCCACGGCGTTGACCCTGTCCACGATTCTCCACCATAGCTCCATCTTCCTAGCAATGGATGGCTGCTGCACCTGTGATCCGAATAGCTGTGGTTCTACCCAGATGATTTCCTCCACCATGACCCTTAGCTCCTCTTCTGAGAACCTGGGGTGTCTTTGTGGTGCCATGGCTGTACTGTGTGTGGTGTGCGTGAGGATGTGTGGGGTGATGTGTTGGGGTGTGTGCTGTAAGGTGCATGGATGGTGTATGAGTGATGGTGTTCTGTGGCTCTGGTTCTATGGGTGCTCTTGGTGTCTCTCTCTCTGTTGTCAAGATATTTGAGTCGTAAGGGGTTGTGGGTAGTGTGTGTGTGTTTTATAGTGTTGTGGGTGTGTGGGTGTGGTATATGTATGTGTGTTAGGTGTGTGTAGAGTGAATTGTTCAATGTAGTGTTGTTTTGTTAGTGTGTGTGTATTTTGAGCTCGGTGGTATGTACCGCCAATGGTTTACTGCGGTTGAATGCCCGCCGCTGTGATTTGTGGGTCATAATGCTGTGGACGTAGTTCTGCTGGAGTGACGGTGTCGGTTTTGCTACCACCAGTTTATCACCAACCTTTGGGCTGGCGGACTTGTGTGTGTGGCTGTATAGTGACGGATTGCTAAGTGTGGGTCATAATATAGTTAGCCATAAACCGCCGCAGCGGCTGTATGTTGGCGGCAGTCGGCATGGCGGTAAGTGGGACTTACCACCAATGTCATAATAAGGGCCTTAGTCCATTTCTTGTCATTTTTCTTCAGTGGGACGAAGTCACCAATCCGATCCGACCTTCCTGGAGCCCTGTTCAGATACACGTCGCAGGAGACCTCAGTGAAGAATGCTATATTCGGACTTAGATGATTTTTGGGACAAGAATATTCATCCGGGCCAAAGCTGAATCTTCATTCAACGTCCCTTGAGTCCTCCTCGGATACACTGTGCGGGAAGTCTTGTTCAACCTTTTACCTTCAGACTTAGGCCCTCATTATGAACATGGCGATCCGTTCCGCTACGCCGGAGTTGACGGTAGAAACCGCCAACAGAGGAGCGGTCCGGACCGCCAAATAATGAACCAAATGATACACACGCATCCCGCAAACCTCCCACCACCAGGAAATGAGTCCCGCCGACGACGGCAGAGTCCGCCCACAGGTCGTCGGAAAGGCCCAACCCGCCCATCAAATTATGAACCACCATTCCGCCGCCAGTTCCCGGGCGGGAACCACCACCACACAAAGCCAGGTGGAAATGAACTAAATATAAGGAAACACTCACAGGAGTTTTACAGAATGTGCAGCGGCAGCCATGGACAGAGAGCTGCTGATCATGCCAGCCCTGCCCCTTGCCATATACCTACACGACTGAGACCGACGACGAAGACGACGATGGTAAGTACCGCAACCTACTAAACAAGGGAGGAAAGGGCACAGTTACATACCCACACACTCTGCAACGCCCCCTAACCCTTCCCAGCAGCACAAGTCAGACACCCCACACCAAGAGGTACCAAAGGCCACTGGAACTTGACCATAGTACATACAATAGCCCCACACCCATAACAAAATAAAACAAACACCAGGGTGTAACTGCGTGCAGCCCAAACACAGGCCACACAGAAACTTTAATTATTAGCTCACTAAGCCAAACAGTGCTAACAGGGCCAATGGCCAGTCCATAAAAGTACATTGTCCTGGGCCACAACGGGCCACACCTGACTCCCACAAGTGCTGGGTACTCCACAGAACGGTGCACCATATGGGAATCCAGGCACCTCACGGAAGTGGGGCGGGTGGCGGGGTGGGGATTTCCGACAGGGATGGGACTTTGACTTTCTTGTGGAGGGTGGAGGTGGGTGGGCTTCTCCTATGAAGGGGGTCGGTGTGGCTGTTTGGCTCGGGTGGAGCTGGATGGCATAGGCTCTGACCGGACCTTCTTCTTCACCAGGGAAGGGCAAAGGGAATGGGAATGCTAGACCGCGGTGGGCTGTGATTTGGAATGAGCGGAAAGGGCAAGGAGGTGGGCACGTTTGGGGACAAGACAGGGTGGGCCAGTGGATTTGAAGAGGTCAGCAAGGGAGAGGAAAAGTTTTTGGGGAGCAATTGGTGTGGGCGTGGATGAGGGTGTGAGAGTGGAGGTAGAAGGAGTTGATGTATGGCGTGGAGGTGTGCGTGTAGTGGGTGCAGGTGACTGCTCAGTATGCTGTGGTGTGGTGAATGTCTGATGGGTGGGTGTCTTGATGCGTTTGTGTGTCTTGGGAGGTGGACACAGTGGGAGAAGGCAGACAGCTAGTGTGGATA
Source organism: Pleurodeles waltl (assembly GCF_031143425.1). Classification (NCBI taxonomy): domain Eukaryota; kingdom Metazoa; phylum Chordata; class Amphibia; order Caudata; family Salamandridae; genus Pleurodeles; species Pleurodeles waltl. The sequence goes on from NC_090438.1 coordinate 527,872,598, forward strand.
TATGTTGGGTGGGTGTCTGCAAGTCTGGTGAGTGTGCTGCATGTGTCAACTACAGTAGAGGTGGTGAGTGCAGGTGTGGTGTATGGGTGCATGTATGGCTGTCAGCTATTGTGAGTGCAGGAAGAGGAGCAGTAACAGTGAGTGAAGGTGCAGTGCATGAGGGTGTGGATGTAGAGGGGACAGACAGGGAGGCGGAAGAGGTGGGCACACTGGAGGAAGTGGACGTTGTTGTGTGTGCAGGTGTCTGTTGGCTGTGTGAATGCTTGTGGTGGGAGGTGTGGTGCTTGTGTTTGGAAGTGTGCTTCTTGTGTGTTGATGTGCCTATAAGAGGGTCTGATTGTGTACTTTGGACGGGTGAAGGGAGTGGGGTGCTGGAAGGGGTAGAGGAGGTTGGAGGGGGGACAGAATGGCCACACAAGAGAACAGGGATGGGGAGACAAAATGGGAGAGATACTTGTAAATAGCTGAATGCTGATACACAATGGCCAGACATACACCCACCCAGCACACAAACCCAACAGGCAGCACTGTGCACTATGCCCATGGCCATGCCCCTGACTACTGACCAGAATACTGATCACCCATCCCCTAAAATACTTTTGGAGCTGTGGTAGGTGAAACCTGACAGGGACACCCCTACACCCTTTGGGGAACATACAGTAGATGGACACCAGTCACATTCCCTGCTCTAAGCAGCATGAGCCCTATCGCACACACAGTCATCCTTCCAGACTGAAGTATGGTCAGAGAGTACTCACCCCCTTGTAACTGCTGTGCAGCCTTCAAGCACCCATCCAGATCTGGGTACGTCACCACCAGGATCCGTCGCATGAGGGGGGGGTCAGTGCCCAACAGGCACCCTTTCCACGCTGGGAGGACTTCTCCAGCTGGGCCTCCGTGATCTTTCGCGGCCAGCGCCGCAGGTCCTTCCACCTCTTTCGATAGTGGGTGCTCTTCCGGTTGTAGACCCCCAGGTTCTGCACCTCCTTGGCGATGGCATGTCAATGTGCCCTCTTCTGGTTGGCGCTGACCTAGACGGGTGACACAGAAATGGAACACAGAGGTCAGGCACTTAAACGATAGGAACAGCTGGCAAATTGTCCAACATACGACTGACAGTACTCTCAGACATACAGGACAGTGACACGCAGCATTCCATGCACCATGGCCCATCCAGGCTCAGAGGAGCACACATATGTGCAATCCACACCATCCATTACTCACACAGTGGCCCCCAAACTCAGACTCACCTGTACCTCTGGCCGTCCATAGAGTCTGCCGTACAGGGGCAGGACCCCTTCCACTAGCTTCTCCAGTTCTTCCTGGGTGAAGGCCGGGGCCCTTTCCCCTGCACCACGTGGAACATCCATAGCCAGATGCAGGCCACAGCAGTACACAGAGTGGAGTACCTGTCCACACGAGATCAGGGAGTCAAGTGATCAAACGATGACGAACGTGCGCACGTTCTGAGGCGGTATGCACCGGCAGCTCCGGCGGCGATCATGATACGCCAGGATTCCCATTGGCATCCATGTTAGCCAATGAGGGTGCGAACATCGGTCAACACTGCCGTACGCTGTGACGTCAACCGCTAGCGTTATGAGGTCACTTCCAGGAGGAAGGGGCAGATCTACAGTGGGCAGACATTTTGCCATCACCTACGCATCTTGAAATTCCTACTACTCACAATCCAGGGCCTACTAGCCACATGGAGCACCTAGGCCTCTAGCCATTCCGTATAGTAGCACACATGAATAAGTCTGTTCCCTACTAGAGATGTACATTTACACCTGTCAGGTAGCAGTTATTGTACAGATACTACTATGAACAATGCAGTGCATTAATGTTGCAAATTGTGCCTATGTATGTGTGCACATCACACATTTTTGTAACCCCTAGTAGATACCGACCCTTGTGGCGAGGAAGGGCACCATTGGTGTACAGACCACTTGTGGATATGGGACCATGGTGGAGCGTCAGATCATTATCACTTACAGACTCACACGTGCAACTATTCAGGACTTTTGTACATTACTGGATCCTGCATTAACTCCAGGAAATCATAATCAGCATACAATTCCAACTGAGGTGCAGGTGCTCTCCGCACTCCATTTCCTGGCCACAGGCTCTTTTCAAGTGACAGTGGGCATGGGTGCTGGTTTCTCACAGCCAATGTTCAGCCAGATACTGACAAGATTTCTGAATGCATTTGTACAACATCTGCAATCCTATGTGCGATTTTCCCAAGTACTGACCTCCCTGCCATCAAGTCTGACTTCTATGCCTTTGCAAACACTCCCCATGTCATAGGTGCCATCGACGGCACACACATTCCCATCATCCCCCCAAGAGTGAATGAACATGTGTACAGAAACAGGAAGAACTTTCACTCCATAAACATCCAATTGGTGTGTACTGCAGACCAGTACATTTCCCATGTGAATGCCATGTTTCCGGGTTCAGTCCATGATTCATTTGTATTGAGGAACAGTAGTATGCCACAGAAGATGGAACAACTACAAGAAGACAGAGGGTGGATCATAGGTAAGTTTGGCTGTCACTAACTGACACATTGCAGAAAATCAGCCTGTCTGACTAAGGGACATTACAATGACAACTCTGTATGGAAGCATTTTCTAGGTGATTCTGGCTATCCAAACTTGCGTTGGCTCCTGACACCAGTGAGGAATCCCAGGATGGATGCAGAGAGGAAATACAATGAGGCCCATGGACGTACTAGGAGGGTCATAGAGCGTAGTATAGGTCTCCTGAAGGCTAGATTCCGGTGTCCACATATCTCTGGGGGTTTCCTGGCCTATGGGCCTGATAAGGTGTGTAGAATAGTGGTGGCCTGTTGCATTCTGCACAATGTGGCAGTGAGACATTCTATCCCCCTTTTGGAGGTGGAGGGTGCTATAGGTCCTGGTCAGCTACCTCAGAGAGGTGAGGAGAGTGAGGGTGAGGATGAGGATGAGGAAGGGGAAGATGTCCATTCCAGGAACCAACTGATACAACTCTGCTTCCAATAACTGTGTGGGACTTAAGCCTGTCATTGGGGTTAGTGACTAATACTGTCAGAGTGCTCTGTCATATAGGGGGGATTGGTCATGATAGGCGATACATGGACCACTTCTGCATGGTACTGACTAAAAATATATGCATTCCCTCCTTGCCTAATTTTAAACACACAGTACAACCATCAAGCACAAATTGACAATAAAGTTGTTCTCTGTCAGTTGCATTCATACTCCACTTTGTTCACCATTGAAGGCAGGGGACAGTGTTACAGGTGTGAAATGTGTTTTATTGGTAGAATAGAGTGAATTGTGCTATATACAGTGATGGGAGTCGTAAAGGTTGGGTGTCCTCAAAACCTACTTGATGGCAGCCCTGTTGGATGTCTTAGATGGGTCCATTTTGTAGAACAGTACTTCAATTTGCCCTCAGCTAAGTGTTGTTGGTGAATGGGTGGGATGGTTGCTTTGCATTAGTAGCAGTGTCAATTGTTGGAGGGGGGCTTGTTCTTAGCTGGGTTTCCAGTGCCATATCTTGGCCTAAAACTATGTTTGGGCAACTGCTGTGGAGCTTCTTTGGGTGGCATGGATGGCCCTTGGGTTTCCTGGGAGGGTATTTCCTGTGCTGTTTCTGCTGCTTGGGTCATCTGTTGCTGGTTGTCCTGGGCTGTTGTGGGGGCCACTTGTCCGTTGTGGGTGTCATACTGTTTTTTTACCAACTGCAGCAGTGCTCCAGCAATGGTGGCCTTTGTGGCATTGTGCCCTTTCCACCGCTCCATGGCCTGTTGGTGTTGTTACAGCTGCATCCTCTGACTTTGTTCCAGGGTGGACACAATCTGTGCCAGCCTGTCTTTGGTATGTTGGTAGGCCCCCAATTCCTCTGCAATAACATCCTGGGCTGCTGCATCCATCCGGTGCCGAACCCCCTTACCCACTTGGACACTTGAACTTGCCCTAGCCCCCTGTGCCTGTGTCCCCTGCACAGGTCTTGACGTGCCACTTGTACTGGGGCCCTCGCCTTCCTGCATGTTGGGAGTGGGAGACTGTGGCCTCTGTAGCTGTGTTCCACCAGTCTGTGCCCTGGGTACACTGGTGTGGGTACGCCTCACCTGGCCTGCTGGTCTTGACTGGGTGTTAGGGGTGACAGTGGTTTCCTGGGTGGGGCTGCTGCACAGTGAGAATCCAGGACTGTGTGAGGGGCCTGCATGCTCATCAATGTCCAGGGATCATTTGCCAAGGTCTTGTGATGTGCCTCTGTCTCCCTGGAGGGCTGTGGCACTCCTTGCCCCCACAATTAGGGTTGCATGGGTGGTGGTGCCTGTTGGACGACATAGACATGTCTGTTACATATGCTTGAAGGTTTGAGGTGTACAGAACTGTGCTATTTTGGGCTTGTGTTACTTTCAGTGGCTGTCCGGGGTGCCTTTGTGAGGTTGACATTGCATTTAATGGCAGTGGTGGGGTTGCATTGTGGTGGGGGGTATTATTCCATTGTGGGTACATGCAGAGGTGGGTGGCAGCGCACACCGGAAGTGATGTGGGCCTGTTAGTGGGTTGTAGGTGATGCTGGGTGGTGGATGTGGTGGGTAATGGCTGGGTGGGGTGTAGGTCGAGGTGGGTGTGGGTGGGGTGGGGGGCATTGCAGATGTATTGTATATGGGGTAATTGTAGATGACTTACCCAAGTCCATTCCTCCAGTGAGTCCAGTGAGTCCCCCTGGGTGCAGGATGGCAAGTACCTTCTCCTCCCAGTCGGTGTAGTCGGGTGGTGTTGGTGGCAGTCCTCCCCCAGTCTTCTGCACTGCGATGTGGTGCCTAGATGCCATGGCCCTGACCTTCCCCTGCAGGTCGTTCCATCTCTTCCTGATGTCGTCCCTGGTGCGTGGATGGTGTCCCACTGCATTCACCCTATTGACAATGGTCTGCCACAGCTCCAATTTCCGCCGCCACCGGCAGGATTCTGTTCACCGCCGACACAGCAATCGGCGGTCTTTCCCACCATGTTCATAATGATCGCCTTAGTCACTTTTTGAAGCTTTTTCTCTCTGTCGGACAACCCTCCACAGCAAGCCAATTTCGAGTTGACATTGTTGGATTGCCTTTCCAGGTGCCCCCGATGAAATCCTAGAAGTCTGGGACTCCGGAGCATTTCAGCAGAATGCACCTTCAAATCAGGCTGGGTCACAGTTGATGTAAGCCAGCTTGACTCTCAACGGGGGGTCGGTCCCTTTATGGAGCTTTTTTTCCAAAAGTTCTACAATCTTCTCCAAACTTCGGGATCTTCTTCCAGAAGGTCTTTGAATGTTCTTTAGGAGTCCACAGCTCACCCCAAGGTTCCAGAAGCTCTGAGTTTCTCCTTGAGGGCCAGGACTCCAACTCCCAGAATGAACTTGACTCAAACTCAAAAATGACCATTGGACAGTGGTCAGCTGGTCAGTGTCTTCAGGATTTGATGCAGGGGACTCTGGTTAGCTATGTTTCATCTGTAGCAAGCAGGGAGTCCCTTCTTGAACAAGTTGTAGCCAGGCAAAGTTCTTTTAGCCCAAGTGTGCAGCTGGTGCAGTCCTTCAGAGTGCTGTATCCAGGTGCAGGTCAGGGGTCCAGCGGGTCAGTCCTTCTTCTTATGATGATGTTCCTTGTAGGGATCTGAGGTGTGGGTACAGCTCTGTCATATTTATCCTTGCTCTTGAGGTGAAAAGTAAGGGGGTGACTATCCAATCACAGGCAGGCCACTTCACCCCCGGATGACAACTTCCTGGGAAGTGTGGCAAAAATCAATCCCAGGGAACAAAATTCTTTAAAAATCCAACATGACTGAAACTGAATTTTGAAGGTTAGGTCTGGCTGAGCCCACCCACTGGTGTGGCTAAAAATCCTAAACACACCCCTCTTCTGCCCTCTCCTAATCTAATCAAGAGGCACCTAATTGTTTGGGGCTTGCAGGAAATGATGGAGGTCCTGAGCTGCTCCAAATGTCCTTCCCTCCTTTGAAGACCAATTTGGCTGCTCTTCCCCCATCCTGTTTCACCACCAGCTGAGGCAGGTCTCCTCCCCCAGGCTCTTCTTTTGTGTTCAGCCCAGGCCACTTCATACCTCATCAAGGCAGTCTAGCCAGGCTGCTAGAGGCTGGCCAATCAGAGAAGGACACTGCAGAACTGCAACTGGTAACTTTTGTGAAGAGTTTTAAAACTCTTTCCCTGTACTACTTATATTAAATCCAGAAATTGCAAATTGTGGGATTAATTTTAACAAATAATTTGAGACCAAACGTGCCATATCTTGCTCCTTTGGAGACTATGGGGGTCATTACAACCCTGGCGGAGGGTGTTAAAGCGGCGGTAAGACCGCCAACAGGCTGGCGGTCTTTTTTTGAGTATTATGACCATGGCGGTTACCGCCATGGTCATCCGCTGCTTCTCCGTTCCGCCCGCCAGGGCGGAGACGAAAGCTGGGCTGGTGACCTGGGTCTCCAGCCCGGCGGCCGTCACAATACCGCCGCCGGTATTTTGACCTGGCTTACCACTGTGGATTTCCAGCGGTAGGAACCGCCATGAAATCCATGCCGGTAAGCACTATCAGTGCCAGGGAATTCCTTCCCTGGCACTGATAGGGGTCTCCCCCACCCCCCACCCCGACTCCCTCCCCTACCCCCCCAGCACCCCTGCCACCCCCCAAAGGTGGCAGGGCCCCCCTCCCCACCCGACCCCGACATTACCTTACACATACACACCCAACACGCATGCAGGCACCACCAACACACATACCCGCACACACACCGACATACATGCCAACATCCACACACACAGTCAGACACGCACACCCACATTCAAACATACACGCACACATCCATACAGTCATACCTACAGACATACACGCACTCATTCCCAAAACACGCAACACCCCCGCAAGCATACACACACTCACACACCCCCCTACAAACACAGACGCATACCCCCATGCACCCACACAACACCCCCCACCCCCCTCCCCTAACGGACGATCGACTTACCTGTTCCATCGATCCGCAGGGAGGGGACGGGATCCATGGGGGCAGCTCCGCCGACACCACACTGCCAACAGAACACTGCCGCGCAGAATCACAGGACGTGATTAGCTGGGCGGTGTTCTGTTGGCGTGGCGGTGGAGGCCAACGGTCATAATACGCCGAGCGGCAAACCGCCAATACTGGCGGTCTTCCGCACGGCGGTCCCTCAGTGGTCTTGTTAAAAGACCGCCGAGGTTGTAATGACCCCCTATACTGTATGAATTAAAATAAAGTCTCCCCATTTTAGCCTATGGAGCCTATTCACTACAGTGAGGGAAAAACTGCTTTCGCTATTTTACAACACCAGGGTTTATAAAACAATTTTTATATGGTCCCTGCTTATAGTAACATGGTACCCAGCCCTAGGGGCATTTAGGGCACACCTTATGGGTGACATATATGTAAAAATAAAGTTGTTTAAGACTTTAGAAGTACTTTTATTTCCAAAGATGAATTTGCATATAACTTTAATTTAAAAGCAGCCAGCAAGGCAGGCCTGCCTTTTAAATGCCCCTGGACATCTCAGCAGTGTACCTATGGGTGCACCACCTATGCTTGGGTCCCTAACCCTACCTGCCCTACCATATACTAGAGACTTATAGGTAGGTGGACTTAGTCAATATTAATTAACCTAATTTGCATACTCATTTTAGCAGTACCCAGGGCACCATCAGAGTCAGGAAAACACCAGCAAAAAGTGAAAAATGGGGGCAAAAACGTAGGTGTCCTCTGCAATCAGCCTTGTTTTCTCACAAAATCCAACATTAACAAGTGAAGATATGAATTTTTAAAGATTAAATGTAGCATAGCACTTAGAAACACAATAGCTTCAACTGGGACTATCACAACATCTTAATGGTGTTGCTTCCAACAGTTCGACGCCACCCACGAGGGAATGCAGGCTGTCACAGATTCACACAGACCCCAGGGCAGTATTTTGGAAATTGATGTGGAAACAAAGACGTTGCACCGAGTCGGGGAGGTGAGGCGTCGCTGGAGCTGGTGTGACGTTGGTTCCTTACTGCTACTGGGTAGGAGAGGCATTGGTTCCTTACTGCTAGGTAGGGAAGGTGAGATTTTGCCTGCCTCCTTACGGTTGCATGTTAGGTGATGGGGCATCGGTGGTGAGGGCTGGGTTCCTTACGACAAGGTGGGTTCAATTAATCTAGCAGGTCAACATACAAGACTTCGACTTTGATGTGTCACAATCACACCACCGGGCCCCAGGTGCTGCAGTGGAGTCAGAGTAGGGTGCCACGAACGTCATGACATGGTGCTCTGAGCTTATGCTGTGGTGGGACTTTAAAGGCTATGTGGTGGGGTTGGGCCTGTGGTGGAGATTGTGGTTGTTGCATTCCATAAGGAACACAGCTCTGGTGTAGGCAGCGACACAGACTCAGAGAACGGCACCATCATTCTGGATATTGATGCTCTAGTTTCTTCCTTGTTACACCAGAACTCACTTCCAAAGACCCAGGCATTGGATTTGGCACCACTTGGTAAGTCAGGACTCTCAACAAGAGAGCCCAGGTGCTGGCAGGTCAAATCTTTGACGTCCCTGAGACTTTTGAACTGGAGGCAAGCTCAATCCAAGACCTTGGAGATCACTTGTGGTGGGACGTCAAAGTCCTTCCAGCAGAGTCAATGAGCAGCAGTCACCAGGGCAACAAGCAGAAGAGTAGTTGTTCCAGAAATGCAGCCCAGTTAAGTAATTTGGGAAACACTGCAGTCCTTCTGACAGAGTCCAGGTGCAGGTCCAGAAGTGTCTTGTTTTAGGGGTTTGCAGACCCAGTATATATAACCAAATGTGCCTTTGAAGTGGAGAAGATTTTAAAGAGTGGTTTTGAAGTGCCCCAGTTGCACTTTCAACCCAGCCCTGTTCAGGAGATCTGTGGGGGAGTTCAGTCCTTTGTGTGGGGTCAGGCCACTAGCCTCTGAAATGTAAGTGAGGGCATCTCCACCCTTCTTGACCAGCAAGACCCATCAGTATGCAGATGAATGCAGATGCAGCTGAGTGTGTCGTGACCATGGCTGTCGGGGTGGAATGCACAAGGGGAGCTGTCACCCAGCACAGATCAGACATGGATTGGAGACAGGCTTTAAGGCACAGAGAGCAGTAAATGCAGAGAAATGCCTACTTTCTAAAAGTGTCTTTTCCAAAAAATAGTAATGTTAAATCCATCTACACCAGTAAGTAGGATTTCTCACTACCATTCCAACCATACCAAACATGACAATGACACTCCTTTCAGAACCGGAATTACCACTTAAAAGTATATAAGGGAATTTCCATTGCTGGCTTATGAGAGAAGCAGGCTTCACAATAACAAAAAACAACTTAGGGAGTTTTTCACTACCAGCACATGTAGAGCTTACCAGTACATGTCCTGCCTTTTATTTCCACGGCACCCTGCCCTATGGGCTGCGTTGGGCCTACCTTAGGGGTGACATATCTAATAAAAGGGGAGTTTAAGCCTTGGCAAATAATTTTAAATGCCAAGTCGAAATTGCAGTGAACATGCACACACAGGCTCTCCAATTGCAAGCCTGAGACATGGTTAAGGGGCTACTTATGCGAAGGTGGCGCAATCAGTGCCGCAGGCCCACTAGAAGCATTTAATTTACAGGCTCTGGGAAGATATAATGCACTTTACTAAGGACTCATAGGTAAAATAAATATGCCAATTGGGTAGGATTCAATGTTATCATATTCAAAGTAGAAAGCACAAACACTTTAGCACTGGTCAGCAGTGGTAAAGTGCACAGAGTCTTAAAACCAACAAAAATGAGATCCGAAAAATGTACAGAGGCAGGCAAAAAGTTGGGGGAAAACCAACCTTAAGCTTTAGGTCTAACAAAGTTTTCCTTCCTCCTTCTGTGTTTCTAACACTCTTTATGTTGGTTTTAGAACTCTGCGAAATTTTCCACTCCTCATCAGTGTTAAAGTGCATGTGCTCTCTCTCCTAAAACTTGGTGTGATTGGCTTACACCTGTTTGACATTTTTAATTTACCTGTAAGTCCATTGTAAAGTGGTATACCATATACCCAAGGCCTGTAAATTAAAAGCTTCTAGTGGGCCTGCAGCACTGATTGCGCCACCCACAGAAGTAGCCTTTCAAACTCCTTACTGATATATGGAGCCAGGGCTGGGTTGTATTACACTTGAAAGGGTTCCATTGAAGTCACCCTTTGAATAAAGCCATTTTGAGTGTCAGTACAGGGGCTCTGACCCCATATTTTTAACACACTTTTAGGAACTTGGACTGAAGCTCTGTCAGAAGGACTGCTGTGCTGCATAAAGGACTCATCTAGACTGTTCTTCTGCTGTTGCCCTGCTGCCCTCTATCTGCTGGGTGACCTAATGTACTAATTAGATTGTTTTTCTGCTTGTTGCCCCACTGTCAGCTCCCTTTAGGTTCACTGAGCACTGCTGGAGTGTCAGGAGGAACCGCCATTGGGGTTTCTTGCTTTGTTGTGCTGACCTGGGACCTGCTGGGTTTCTAGAAGGACTGCTATGTGCTAGCCTGTTACCTGCAGCCACCTTGGTGCCCTCAGTGGTCCCCAGGGACTGATGGTCGCCCCCCCTTCTCCTGGTTCATGTGGGCACCCCCTAGAAAAAGCTGCGGGGAGCACTATGTACTTTTCCTGGCTTCTCCTATCCAGCGCATGGAGAGCGCTGCATTTTTATTTAGTCTTACTCCAAAAAGTAGCGTATAATGAGCGTTTTGCACTCTTACTTTATTTTGGCCCTTTAAGTTGCTTTCAACCAGCACCTGATGAGCGCTTGCCTGGACTTACAGCACTGCGCACTCCTTGGAAACAGTATGCTGGTCATCCTGAGAGACTGAGCGTTGCACTGCAAGAATCCCTCACAGAGGACTTCCACTCACCGGCCCAGCATGATGGAGAAACTCTTCAACGCCACCCCTCATCAGTTTCTGACACCAGCCAAAGTCGATCTTGACCTCAAGGTCCTTCCACTGGAGTAGAGCTGTGTGTGGCCACCATGGAAAAGCAGGAACCCAGCAGCTCAGGTCCCGTTATCAAGACCTGCCCGTCTGCAGCACTCTGCCAGGGTGCCTCCTCAGTTGTAGAGACTCTCCAGAGGCTGGGTATGCCCCCACGCAGAGGGCCCTGGGGGAGTTGCACAGCTGCCCTGCTGTACTTTAGTGGGCAGCCTGGTCCTTCCTTCGAGCCAGGAGGGACACGCCTCAGTCGTTTACTGGGAGCATAATGTTTTTCCATCTGCCTGAAGGGGCCTTTTACTGCACGAGAGTCGAGCTCCATGGCTGAGATGTTCAAGCATATTTTGAACCCTTGTGGTCCAACTGGAGCCCACAATGAAATGTTCTCTGGCCCTCACCAGGACGTAGAGGGTCCCAATCCCCACCAACACCTCGGCCACAGTCAGAAATGTTCTGAGACAGCTTTAGACTGGAACCTACCGTAGTTATCCAAATAGGAATACAAGTGTCCTGGCACCTCACGAATATCTGCTATGCATTTTTCCAACCCTGCTAATAAGAGCACAAGTGTTCCTGTACCCTATGTTGCCTATTGAGATTCCTGGATGTTTTTGACCAGATAGGTTATTGCCTCTAAGCAATGTTATAATATGAGCATTCACAACATGATTCCTACGTCCATCCTGAGCTAATACATCCTATAGGATAATTAGGGGAGTACACTTATGGGCCCATTTTCTTAGGGTGACTGTTGGTAACTTGCATATTCTACTGCTGCATTTCATGCCCTCATGAGTTGTTGTTATATGCCTGCCATGTCAGAATAATGAGTATTACTCCAGGATTTGCATAGAGTGCACAGTAGTTATGATCCATGTCATTTTAGTTTGATGATATATATTTATAATACAAGATACATATTTTATGTAATCGTGTGTGCAGTCTCTTTTGTGGTTTATTATTGTGATGCTGCTGTGAAAGTGTTGCACACACACTTTATGTATTGCCTCTGGGGATACGTCTGACTGCTCTGCGCCAAGCTACCGAGGATGAGGTTATCTTTTGTGAGAAACTAACTTGCCATGACTAGAATGGTGGATTCTGCCTGGCTTAGGTGCCTACCCTAGTCAACTAAAAACCGCATTATACCAAGGGTGAAGGCAGTACATTAACCTGAGCTTAACCCTGTGGTAGCTTGCCATAAAGCAATCAGGCAAAACTTAGAGGCAACGTATAAGTATTTATGCAGAAAATAAACAGTATTAAAGTGAAAACACAACCCAAGAAAAATCCCAAACCATTCTAGAAAAGTAGAGTAAAATTTAAGATGTTTTACACCACAGTGACAAAATCAAATTAGTAGAACCGGAGACATGCAATTTCAAAGATTTAGTTAAATTGAGCTTAAAAACACAAAGCACTAACTGTGGGTATTCTGCTGCACCAGATGAGAACAGAGTCACAAGTTCAGGCTACCTATGATGGACTGGTGGCTGGTTATAGGGAGCAGTTTAGACCCACTGAGAATTGTACCTTATGTCCTTGATGCAGGGTGTTGTGCTGCACAGTGGCAATTCTGAGGAACAATGTGGGGTCCTGCATCACGGTGCGTCTCATAGCGTTGGTTACAATGAGGAGTTGGAAGGTCTGCATTGAGTTGCATCACACTGCATCAGTTCCAAAGAGGAAGTACGAGGGCTGTGATATGAGGTCTGAGTCACTTTGCATTGTGCTGTGTCAGTTCTGATGAGGAGCTGCAAGCGCTGCATCGAGTTGTGTTGCACTAAGCTTGTTCCTGATGAGAAGGACAGCTGGGCTGGAACAGCACATTTGTCCCCACTTCTGAGTGTCCAGTACTAGGGTGGTAACACTTGTATGGTTAGGACTCACAACAGGCAGAGTCCAAGGGCAGATTCAAAATGGTTGCAGCCTTTTCTACCACTGATGCTTTAGTCAGGAGGCCAGATAACTAGCACTTGGAGTCACTCCTGTGGTCCTGCATTAAGCATGCAGGTCCAATCTTTCTACCTCAGTCCAGTCACCCTGGCAAACAGGGCAGCAGAGCAATAGAGAAGCAGGATGGTCCTTTTTGCAGCAGAGCAGCAGGACAGCAGAGTAGTTCTTCTTCAAAGTCATCCAAAGGTCTGGAAGCGATTTGAAGAATTGGGTCTCAGGGTGCAATATTTATACCTGGTGCTCCTTCTGAAGTAGAAAAAGCACCTGGAGTCTTCCCCTACAGACTTGCCTTAAATTTCCTGCCTCTCTGCCCTGATCCCAGTCTGTCTGGGGCCACAATAGGCTAGTGTGAAGTCCTTTGTGTGAATTGGGCCAGTGTCTTTGAACTGAAATTGTGGAAGGTGATAGCTCAGCCCCACAATCCTGCCAGGTGATGGTCCATCCTGCCAACATCCAGAACCTCTATTGTGATGCTGTCTGGTAGGAAAACACAAAGACTAACGGCCAAGTACACCCAGTCACGTGACCCAGGAAACAGGTGGCAGGCGCCAAATCATTAGGACAAATAAATACAACTTTGTAAAAGTGGCATTTTCTGAATTGTCACTTGAAAACTGACATGACCATTAAAGAGGGTTTTAAATTACAATTACTCAGACATCAAAGATGACATTCCTACCCACTCCCACACAAAAAGGTATCACTTATTAAATGTTATAAGGTAATCCAATTTTATCCTATGGGAGTGGTAGGCCTCGTAGTTGTGCAAAACAAATTTAGGAGTTTTTCACTACTAGGACTTATAAAACTAGAAAGTAAATGTCCAACCTTTTAAATACAGTGCACACTGCCTTATTGGCTGTTTAGTGTCTACCCTAGCTGCAAATATATGTCTTAAAAAGGAAGGTTTTGACTTGGAAAACACGTTTATTTTGCCAGGTCTCAATGGCAGTTTAAAATTGTACCCGCAACCTACAATGGCATGACTTGGGCATGTTTAAGAGGCTGCCGGAGGTGTCCGGGGAAGGAGCATCGTGCAGGCCCACCAGTATCATTTAATTTACAGGCCCTGGATATATGCAGTACCACTTTACTAGGCACTAATAACTAAATTAAATGTGCCAAGTGGATGTAAGCTGATTTTGCCATGTTTAAAGCAGGAAGCGCAAGCTCTTGGCTCATGTTCCTTGGGTGCTGTGATGGAAAGTGCACATTGATAGATTCATGATCATGGACAAGTGTTTAGATGCCAAACTGGTCATGTGTCCATACCTGTGGCAACACCTATTGTACCCAGCTTAAAGGACAAATGTTAGTAAATGTGAAATGCCACAGACCTTTTCATTAAGGGGCACAAAGAGTCAGTGTGGCACAGTGAGTCAGTGTTGACCACAGACTACTATATATCTATATTTATATATATATATGTGTGTGTGAGTGTGTGTATTTTGTATTGGTGGTCGCCACTGGGTCATTTCTGTTAGGACTATGTTTCCACAGGAAAATAAAAATTTACTTGCCTATATTTTTGGCACTATTTGACGAATCTTCATAAAATGTATACCATTATATCCTCATAAGTGGGTGCAATTAACATGTTGAGGCCCCTAAATGAAATTGTAGGAATGACAGTACCTTCCAGTCAGAAACAATTGCATGTTGGAAAGTTTAACCAAAGGGGTTACCCGAAATGGATATTGGATAAAGCCAGTCAGCATATTGATACACATACTAGGAATGAAATCTTATGTGACTCAAATAGGAGAGAGCAGGTGTACACTGACACTGATCACAATGACATCAGGTTGATTACTACATATAATGCTAAATCCAGGGAGGTTTGTTGAAGTTTGGAGAACAATTGGGATCTCCTATGTTGTGATCCTGTGAGAGGAAGCACTCTGGGGGCTAACCCCCAAATTACATACAGCAAAACAAAATCTCTGAGGGACATGTTGGTCAAAACTGGGGCCTGGTGGGTGATGACACAAGGGGGACACTGGGTAGGACCCTACAAGATTTCCATACTTGTGGCAAGTGTAAAGCATGTGAACAATCAGCTAACTGCAAGGAGATTATCATCCCAGATACCAATAGAATTCAGCCTGTAACAGTTTATAACATTTAATAACCCTTTTATGGTATACATCCTGGAGTGTCCTTGTGGTCTTTGGTATGTTAGAACCATAAGTGCGGTTCAGAAAAGAGTTTTGGAACATGCTAGGGCTATCGCAAATCAAGATGAGCATTACCCTGCGGCCAGGCATTTTAAGATACATCATTCCAGTAACCGAAAACCTTTAAGGTACACAGGGATAGAATATTGTAGAAGACCCAAAAGGGGTTAACTGAGTGTCCAAATTGAGAAAGAAGAATCTAAATGTAGAATATTACTGAACACGAAGTCCCCGTACGGTTTGAATTCTGATGAAGAAATTGCATGTTTATCTGGACTAAGGGTGGTCTTTACAACAGTAGAATGAAGCGCAGACCCACTCTGTCTCCCTTGTTTTGTTGGTTGGCAGTTTTAGTTGCATCCTCTCTGAACTATGTTTCACCTTTTTTATGTTTCCTTTACTTTAGAGGGCTGAAAGGAAGGGACTCTCACCTGGGATACTGGGATTGAGAGAAGTCACTGGTTGGGGCACCCTACCCTTTTCTTTCAGCAGCACTTGAAACACTTGGGAGAAATGTACACTTTTTGAAATTTGTATTTTATTTTGATAGATGTGTGAATGACCTTAGGTAGATTGGCTTCAACTGTGGAAATTCATGTTATAGCATATTTTGAGATTGTTTGTATGCTTTCCATATGTGAAATAGATTAGGTCATTTTATTATGCCCACTTGGGCAGAATAGGGTTTCATTAATATAGTAAGTTATTTGATGTTTACTATTTGCTATACTAATCACACGGTATATAAACTTGAGTGATGCCTGTGGCAGGGTCTCCTAGTTATAACTTATTTTGTGTCATTATACTTTTTACTCACTGGGGTGGCATGCTCACTGGTGTCTCAAACGTCAACATAAATTTCACATTCTGTCTCCAGTAAAGCAAGTTTATATGTCATTAATTTAGTTTTGTTATTCAAGGGTGTTCTGTCAACACAGATATTTTTTACCTGTGCGTACGTTTTCTGAGAGACTATATAAACAAGCATTAGACAGACCGTGTAAATTATTTTCAGT